>NC_080676.1:93932932-95182932 GCF_030445035.2 Dasypus novemcinctus | reverse complement strand
GTATTAGAGAACTGACAGAGTGTTTCAACATATAAAAAGTATCATTGTTCAGAAATCATGGGTCCTTGATTAATTAAATCCCTCATTACAAAAGGAGTGAAGTACTACATTTTGGTCCTAGTCTTATCTAGTCCTGAAGAGTTGCATGGATTAATTTGTAAGCATCAGCAAAACATAATAGTCATCTGGAAGCTACAATATGCTGATAACTATGTTACTGGAACATGCTTTAAAGATACTATACATTTGCTTATAATAAACTTGATGATGTGTAATTTGCCTGAAGACAAACTCATTAGCCTGCATCAAGTTTCAGATGTTTCTATAAATATCATACAGGAGAAGTTGGCAGTGGTTTTGGAGATTCATTTTCAGAATCATAGGATTGCAGAGTTTGGAGTGAAGTAGACAACTTTCATTCCAATGAAATTGTGAATATCCAATAAAGGATCAAGTCCAGGTCAGATGCCTTTGGAAATTGACAAAATCTGGTGCCAATGTGAGATTGAACACCAACCAACTGGAAGGAAAAAAAGAGAGTGTTACAGTTAACCGCTTTTAGACTGTGACAAGTAGGCCCCTACTGATGTCCCATCTGGCTTCTTAACCAACTTCATTAGCAACAGCTGAAATCCTTTCAGATAACGAAGACTCAACATGAAAATAGCATACCTACTTCAAGAAAAAATGCAAAATCCTCCTTAAAGTATAAGATAAAAGCACTTTTAAGAATTAAGCACAATGAGAGGAGTTCCAGGAAGATGGCATCTGAATAGGCAAACAGGGCTCAACTCTCTCACAAAAACAGCATAGAAAAGGCCAAAAGTGTCTCAGGAAGGGACATTGGGGGTCAGCAGACTAAGACAGTGCTACACAACCACCAGGAAAGCAAGGTATGGCAAGATGAAGAACCCAAAACAAAAAATTTAACTTACTAAACCCCCACAGTGGCCAGGAAGGGTACCACACCCCATCCTCAGATGACAAAACCCTGGGATCATGGCAGCTGACTGAGAAGGTAACAGACATCTTCCTCCCTGGGAAGAGGGAGGATGTGTTAGAGGGCAGAGAGTACTACTCATCAGTGAATAGGGCCAGCAGAGTCCTCTTTTCAATCTCATTTCAGCCCATACCAGAAACACTGACAAGCAGAGGTTGAAAGAAATGCCTCCTTGGAAAAGTTCAGTGGTGATGACCAGATGACCATCTGCTAGCCAGCTAAGAAACTGTAAGGAGAAAAACTTTTAGATCTCTCTTAACCTAAACTCTATGGGAGAATATCTTAGCCCCATTAGTGAGTCTCTGGCCCAATTTTGATTACTTAAGCTGGGCAATTTTAAAGACTCAGAATAAGTTGAACCAAACGTCAAAGAAGAGCTGTGAAGAAAAAAAAAAAAGTAGGCAAGAGAGAAACTGTCAGAAAAAATTCACCCACATATTCAGATGTTTACATAACAACAAAAAAAACTATAAGCCATAATAGAAAAACAAGAAGAAATGGCCCAGCCAAAGGAACAGACCAAATACCCTGAAAATACAAGATTTAAGACAACTAACCAATGATAATCACACAAATTTCCCAAATCAATTCAAAGAATTGAAGGAAAATAGGACTAAAGCAATGAGAGCTATTAAGAAGACACTGAGTGAGCATAAAGAACAATTTGAAAACCTGCAAAGAAAAATAACAGAGCTTATGGGAGTGAGAGACACAAAGGATGGTGTATTAATCAGCCAAAGGGGTGTTGATGCAAAATACCAGAAATTGGTTGGTTTTCATGAAGGGTATTTATTTAGAGTAGGAGCTTACAGATACCAGGCCATAAAGGATAGATTACTTCCCTCACCAAGGTCTATTTTCTCATTTTGGAGCAAGATGGCTGCCTATGTCTGCCAGGGTTCAGGCTTCCTGGGTTACTCCCTTCCTCAGGCTTGTCTCTGGGTTCAGGGTTCCTGATGACCTCCTGACTCATTTTGAAGTGTCTTAGCCATATAAACTCATTTGTCTTTACCATTTCCCTGTTTGTTCAAATGCATCCCCCACTGGTGATTGGTAGTAATTCCTTGGCACCAGGGTGGCTCATCCCTGGGAGTCATGTCCCATGCTGTGGGGAAGGTAATGCATTTACATGCTGAATTTGGCTCAGAGACTGGCCACATTTGAGCAACACGGAGGCTCTCAAGAGGTAATTCTTAGGCACCCTGAAACTCTAGGCCTAGTTGGAATTTCAAGTATACAGGCTCTTAAAAATAGTCATCAGGATCAAGGGCCCATCACTGGACTATCCTCTTCACTGGTATTTGCTCCTGCACTTGGGGGATTGTTGCTGTTCCATTGGGGAATGTGACAGAGCTCCCCTGGCTAGGACCTCAGCACTCCCTCAGTTGCCATGCGTAACTCTACTTACTATGACAATACCCAACGAATATCTGAACATTTTTATATACCCTATATACATGCCCTGGAGAACTCCCTCCCAACCATGTGTCCCCCATGAATGATACCCCATACCCGTGCTCCTCCCCTGTCACAGTTGAACCCCTCTGTGAGACAAAACTTCTTCAAAAATGAAGCCTAATGTATTGCCAAATTCAATTAGTAGGAAAATGAAATAGCAAAGTTAAAGTTAGAAACAGAATACATACTAATTTAGAAAAACTAGAATAAAGTAAGAAATAAATTGGGGTATTAAAAATGAAAAATATCATAAAACTTTGTTTTTGACATTTTGCCCTTCATCACTGTAATAGGCGTTGCCCTGTATGTACAGTGGCAAGGCAATCTCTTCCATTCGTTCCTCAGTGTCTACATCCTTTTTTTTTTTTTTTTTGCCATCAAAAAATTTTAGATCACAGTAAAGTTATATATACAATATAGGGGACTCTCATATGCCCAGAAGCAAATCCCTTTCTTCCTTCCCCAGCAATGATCTTTTTACATGTGGATGTTATATTTGCTACAGCTGATGTACAGATATCAAAACATAGCTACTAACCATGGTTCCATTTTGGTTTACATATGGTTTGTATTTTAGACTGTACACTTTTCTAAAATTTTAGTTACATTATAGTTCACATTTTTGACTATACACTTTTATAAATTTTTGGTGAAACTTAACATGTTCTATATCCATCATTGCATGATCTTGTGGAACACTTCCATTGCCCCCCAATTACCCACTCTTCCATCTATCCTATTCCTCTCTCCCTCTCTCCTCAGGACCCACAACGACAACCAAGCTTCACTGCTTGAAGGACCAGGTTCATAGATATTTGCAGCAATGCTGAGGGCTTGACACACTAGATTGTCCTCCCAAAGTGGGAGCCACCAATACTCTTGAGAGACACCCTTCTCTCTGTTTGAGATCTTCAGACCTCCCCAGGATGGGGGTTCACCTTCCCACTCGTATGGGTTTCCACCCAATCATATAACACACTATGACAAGATGAGCACTCACACCCTTCCTAGAAGCCTGCCCCAGGTGCACCCTGTGCCAGATGGCCCCCATCAAACATCTTAAACAAGTAACCCTTCCTTACTGTATTTTCTAAAGCATTTTCTAAAAATCTTGAGGAATTTATGTTGAGTGAAGCAAGCCAGGCATTGAAGGACAAATACTACATAACCTCTCTGGTATGAATTAAGCAAATCAAGCTGTCTCAGAGAGCTAGAGACTGGATGACAGGCTTACAAGAAATTGGGGTGGGGGGGGAGAGGAAGGTTGTGAGTTGATGCCTACATGGGCAAAATCTATGATAAAATGGAGGTAAGTACTTATGCAGGGAAGGGATAAGAAGGGAGCATAGGGATATTATTGGGTGGGGCTTTGTAGGCTTGAGGGGACTAGGGTTGGGAGGATGGCTCAGATGGTCAATGTGGATTATTGCACTAATTAAATTTCTTGTGTTGAACCATCCTTGCATACCTGGGATAAAACACAATTGATCATGGTGTATAATTCTTTTAATGTGCTTTCAGATTTGGTTTTCAAGTATTTTGTTGAGGATTTTGGATGTATATTCATTAGCGATATTGGTCTGAAATTTTCTTTTTTCAAAGTATTTTTATCTGGTTTTGGTATTGGGGTGATGGCTTCATAGAAAGAGTTTGGTACCATTCTTTCCTGTTCAATTTATTGGAAGAAACTGATCAAGATTCATACTAGATTACCTTTGAGTGATTGGTAGAATTCACCTGTGAAGCCATATGGTCCTGGGCTTTTCATCTTTGGGGAGTTTCTGATGACTGTTTCAATCTCTTCACTTGTGACTGGTTTGTTGAGGCCTTCTATTTCTTCTAAGGTTGGTGTAGTTGGTTTGTGTCTTTCTAGGAATTTGTTCATCTCATCTACATTGTCTAGTATTTAGGCATACAGTTGTTCATAGTATCCTCTTATGATGTCTCTTATTTCTATGGGGTCAGTGTTCCTCCCTCTTTCCTAATTTTATTTGCACCTTCTCTCTTCATTTCTTTGTCAGTCTATCTAAGGTTTTGTCAATTTGTTGATCTTCTCAAAGAACCAAATTGGTTTTGTTGATTCTTTCTATTGTTTTTATTGTTCTTGATTTCATTTTTTTCTGCTTTGATCTCTACTATTTCTTTCCTTTGGCTTGTTTGAGATTAGTTTGCTGTTCTTTTTCAAGTTCATTCAGGTGTGCAGTTAGATATTCAATTTTAGTTATTTTTTCTTTTTTAATGTAAGCATTAAGGGTTATATATTTCTCTCTCAGTACTACTTTTGCTGTGTCCCATAAGTTTTGGTATGCTGAGTTCTCATTTTCATTCATTTAAAGATATTTACTGAATTCTCTTGCAATTTCTTCTTTGACTCACTGATTATTTAAGAGTATACTGTTTAATCTCCATGTATTTATGAGTTTTCCCTTTTTCCATCCATTATTGATTTCCAACTTCATTCATTTATGATCATAAAAAGTGTTTTGTTTAATGTCAATCTTTTTATACTTATTGAGTCTTTTATCTTGACCCAGCATAGGATTTATCCTGAAGAAGGATACATGACCACTTGAAACCCTGCAGTTTTGGGATGCAATGCTCTATAGACATCTGTTAGATCTAGTTCATTTATTATATTATCCAAGTTCTCTGATTCATTATTTATCCTATATCCAGATGTTCTATCCAGTACTGAGTGTGGTGTACTGAAGTTTCCAGCTACTATTTTTGGTACATCTATCTCTCCCTTCTGATTTGCCAGTGTGTGCCTCATCTATCTTGGGGCCTTCAGGTTACGTGCACAGATATTTAGTATAGTTATTCCTTCTGGTGAGTGTCCCTTTTATTAATATATAATGACCTTATTCATCCCTTATAACAGTTTTGCATTGAAAATCTATTTTGTCTGATATTAGTATCACTACTCCAGCTATTTTTTGTTACTATTTGCATGGAATAACTTTTTCCAGCCTTTCTCTTTTAATCTGGTTGCATCCTTATGTCTGAAATGAGTGTCTTTTAAACAACATATAGATGGCTCATATTTTTTACCCATTCTATCAATCTCTGTCTTTTGATTAGGCAATTCAAGCCATTAACATTCAATGTTATGATTGTAAAAGCATTGCTTATTTCATTCATTTTTCCTTTGGCTTTCTGTTGTCATATCTTATTATTGTCTATCTTTTTACTCCTTAATTTAAGCTTCTTAATAATCTTCACTTCTAACTTCTTCTCCAAGTCTCCTGCCCTTCTTTTTACTCTCAGGCAGCAGCACTCCCTTTAGTATCACTTGTAATTCTGGTCTTTTCTTACTATATTATAACAGGGTTGTTGTTGTTGTTATTTTGTCTGTAAAGACTTGGAACTCACCCTCATTTTTGGAGGACAACTTTTCCAGATACAGAATTCTTGGCTGGCAGTTTTTCTCTTTCAGTACCTTAAATACATCATTCCACTTTCTTCTCACCTTCATGGTTTCTCATGAGAGGGTGGCGCTTAATCTTATTACAGTTTCCTTGTATATACTGCTTTGATTTTCTCTTGCTGCTTTCAGAATCCTTTTTATCTCTAATATTTGTCATTCTAAATTGAAGGTGTCTTGGAGTAAGTCTATTTGGATTTATTCTATTGGGATGCATAGTCATTCTTGAATATTGATATTTATCTTTCATAAGGTTTGAGAAGTTTTCATTCATTATGTCTTCAAATGTTTTTTCTGCCCCTTTTCCATTCTCTTCTCCTTCTGGGACATGACAATGTATTTGTGCTTTTCACATTGCCATTCAATTTCTTGAGATTTTGTTCCATTTTTTCCTTTGTCTTCTCTTTCTGTTCTCCTGTCATTTCCAGTTTGGAGGTTCTGTCTCTGAAATCTCTAACACTGTCTTTGAGCCATCGAAATCTTCTGTTATGTGCCTCTAATGTATTTTTAATCTCATCTATGCTGTCTTCCATTCCCATAAGCGGTTACTTTTCTTTGCAGCCTTTCGAATTTTCTTTATGCTCAGCCTGTATCTTCTTAATATCCCTTATCTCTTCAGTCATAGTTTCTTTAAATTCTTCAAATTGACTTAGGAGAGGTTTATGATTATCATTTATTAATTGTCTAAAATTCTTCATCTCTTCAGGATATTTGGTTTATTCCTTTGACTGAAACAGCTATTCTTGTTTCCTAGTATGACTTATAATTTTTGCTAATGTCTAGGCATCTGAATATGTTGGTAAATTTACTCTAATGGTCAATTTTTTACTCTTGCAAACTTTTATTTTCACTGTTATTCTTTGATGATTGGTTCAACTTATTCAAAGTCGCCCATCTTGTTATCAAAATCAGTCAAAGGACTCACTAATGGGGTGTAGATATTCTCCTAGTTCAGGTTACGAGAATGGAAAAGCAGTTTTTTCCACGTATTTTCCAGATAGTCCAGCAGGTGGCGTGCATCAACACACCTTTCCATGAAGGTATTTGTTTCAGTCTTGACTTTCCTGTGATTTGGTCTGAGAAGAACCCATAGTCAAAGCAGGTTCTGCTGGCTGAATTCATAAAAGAGAATCTCCTTGACTTCCCCTTCCTTTTCCCGTATAACACCTGACAGGAAGGAAGATATCTGCTCTTCTCTTAGTCACCTGCAGTGAGTCAGGTGTTTATCCTTGCTTAATATCTTGGGGTGGGGATAGGAGCCCTTTCCTGCCACTGTGGGGGTTTGGTAACTCACATTTGTTGTTTAAGATTCTTCTTTTTCTGTCCCTTGCCCTCCTGGGAATTGTGTAGCACTGTCCTGGTCTGCTAATGCCCAAAGCAATTCCCTTGAACAGCTTTTGGCTCTTTCTCCATTGTCTTTGTGAGAGATTTGAAGCTTGCCTGCCTACTATGCCATCTTTCCAGAACTCTCCCAACATACATATTAAAGGCAAAGCTATTATAAGGGACAAATAAGGTCCTTATATATTAATAAAATTTACCAAGAATAACTTTAATGAACAGTTTTGCATCTAACATGGATGCCCCAAGATGCATGAGGCACATATTGACAATCTGAATGGAGAAAGAGATGTCTCTACAATAATAGTTGGAGACTTTGATACACCACTCTCAGTATTGAATACAAGATCGGGGCAGAGGACATATAAAGAAACAGAGTTTGAACAATATGATAAATGAACTAGACCTAATAATATCCATGGAGCATTGCACCCCAAAAGTGCAGGATATACATTATTTTCAAGTATTCATGGATCCTACTCTGGAGATCATATGTTTGGTCAAAAGACTGGTCTCAATAAATTTAAATAGATTGAAATTATACAAAATACTTTCTCCAATCAGAACAGAGCTGAAAATCAATAAAGGATGGAAAAAGAGAAAATTCATAAGTATATGGAGATTAAACAACACACTCTTAAATAATTGGTAGGCCAAAGAAGAAATTGCAAAAGAACTCAGTAGATATCTTGAAATGAGTAAAAATGAGAACACAACATATCAAAACCTATAGGATACTGCAAAGGCAGTACTGAAAGAAAAATTTAAAGCATTCAATACTTTCATTAAAAAAGAAAAGCTAAAATTGAAGATCTAACTGCATACTTGGAGGAACTAGAAAAGGAACAGCAAGCATATCTCAAATCAAATCTAAGGGGGAAAAGTGTAAAGTACAGAACACAAATAAATTAAATTGATTACAAAAAATAATAGAGGAAATCAGCAAAACAATAGATGGTTCTTTGAGAATATCAACAAAATCGACAAACCCTTAGTTAGACTGGTGAAGAAAAAAAGAAAGAACACTCAAATAGATAAAATCAGAAATGAGATGGGGACATTACCACTGACCCCACAGAAATAAGAGATATCATAAGAAGATATTACGAAAAACTGAACATCAAGAAACTAGACAATGTAGATAATATGAACAAATTCCTAGAAACATACAAGAAACCTACACTGACCCTAGAAGAAATAGAAGATCTCAATAACCAATCACAAAAAGATTGAAAGAGTCATCAAAAACCACCCAAATATAAAAAGCCCAAGTCCACATGGCATGACAGGTGAAGTCTACTAATCATTCAAAGGCAGTAGCATGTTAAACTTTTCTCCCAAAGCACGAGCTCAAACGAAAAAATAAATCAATGGGATCTCCACAAAATTAAATTCTTTTGCACCTCAAAGGATTTTGTCCAAAAGGTGAAAATGTAGCTGACTCACTGCGAGAAAATATTTAGCAATTAAATATTCGATAAGCATTTAATATCCATGATTTGTAAAGGGATACTACAACTCAACAATAAAAAAACAAACTATCCATTAAAAAATGGGCAAAAGACTTGAGTAGACATTTGTCCAAAGAAGAAATACAAATGGCAAAAAAAAATGCATGGAAAATGTTCAACATCACTAGCAATTAGGGAAATGCAAATCAAAACCACAATGAGGTATCATTTCACACCTATTAACCTATTAGAATGACCACTATTAAAAAGTTGGAAAATTCCAAGTGTAGAAGATGTGGAGAGACAGGAATGCGTATCCACTGTCGATGGGAGTGTAAAATGGTACAGCCACTGTGGAGGAATGTTTAGCAGTTCCTAAGGAAGTTGCCATGTGATGTGGTGATACCACTACTAGGTATATACCCAGAAGAACTGAAAAGTGACAGAGACATCTGCACTATGATGTTCAATGCCATGTTATTCACAACTGGCAAAGGTTGGAAACAACCCAGGTATCTATCAACCAATGAATGGATAAACAAATTGTGGTGTATAAACACAATGAAATATCAAGCAGCTGTAAGAAGAAATCAAGTCAGGAAACACATGACAACATGGACGAACCAAGAGATATTATACTGAGTGAAAGCCAGACACAAAAGGACAAATACTATGTTATTGAGGTATTGGTAAAATGGTTTGTAAATCTTTGTAAATGAATAGAAGTGGTGAAAGCACATCATAGTGTTTATAGCTAGTAGAGCTATTATACAGGTATGACAATAGTTGAAAGGGTGAGTCTAAGGTCATGTATATTACTAGAAGGAAAGTTAAAAAAACGTACCAAGGGACTATATATTGAAACAGCATGTGAAATATGAATATGGATAATATTGCATATATAAGACTGTTTTTTAAATACATAGATACAAATAAACTAGAGAGATGGAAATAGAATAGCAGCTATGTACAGCAGGGAAGCATAGAGAGATTGAGAACTGATGAGTTGTTTTTATTTGTCTGTTTTTTGTTTATTATTATTATTATTATTGGAATAATGAAAATTTTCTAATAATGATTGAAGTGATAAATGTACAACTATGTGATTATACCAAATACCATTTATTGTATACTTTAGGTAGATTTATGCTTTATTAATATGTATTAATAAAATTGGCTTTTTAAAAAAAATTTAAGCAAAATGAAAGGGGTAACAAAAGGCCCCAGGAAGAAGCCCTGATTTATAATAGATAATTATTAAGTGCTTGTTTAAAGATTTTGAATGAAGGAATCAATGAATTAATGAAGACAGTGAACTCTGCTACTCCCAAACCAGGTACTATCTGGAGTTCTCTTCTTTGCTTAAATGTTGAGAATATTCTTTGCTTTTACAGCAGCAATGAGGTTCTCCAAAGCCAATAAGATAGAAAAAAAATCATTATCCTCCAAGCATTTCTGCTCAAATTGGCAGCATACACAGAATGGATAGTATTTTTTTAATTGCAACATTTTTTGTGAACTAAAGTGGAATCTATAAAGCCAAAAATTGAGAAGTAAATTTTTAATTCTCACAAAAGTTCTGACAAGTGTAGCAAAGCCTAAATCCTGAAAAAAAAAGAAGGAAAACTTTGTCAGTGATTCAAGGAAGGACTGCAATTCAGGACACATAAATAGGTCCTTACACAACAGGTGAGGAATGTGGCGGGAACTAAGAACTGTATTTTGGGGGGCCACATCCATACTCAATTATTAAGGTCACCATCAATGATATCATCTCAGAAAATACGAAATCAATATCTACACATATACCTACACTTCAAAACACTATATAAGTCTTTCAAGAGCCAGGATAAATGTCAGGATTAGAAAACGGTTAATACCAAGAAATATTGAAAACATGCTTTGTGGAAGGCATTCATGAGTATCAGTGCTAGAATTAAGATATCTGCATTAGATATAAAAGTTACCATATTCATAAGTACTTTTTTATGTTCCATTCAAATCACTTTTGAAATTAAACTTTTGTTGGAGAAAACGATCACTTGACTACCACACATGTATTTTCACATGAATTCAGCTATAAGTCTCAGGATATTCCTTGTTAAATAAAGACTAATTAGTTCCTTTTCTAAAAGGAATTCAATAATTCAAAAGAATAGTAGCCAAAATTTCTTGGGAAAAAATGAATTAGTAAAAGTAAAGTCAGTTATTATTTTCAACATGTGCTATTATAAATGTGGTAACCTTTGGTAAGAGGTTAGAGTTGAAGTGAAAGGTGAATCAGACCTGAATTTACCAAAAATAAGAAATCAGAGTACTGCATATTTCCATATTCCAAAGCAGAACAAGCATAAAGACAATAAATTATGATAAAGTGTGTAACTCGACTGCAGCCACCAAAGAGCATAAAGAATTGCCAGATCAGAACTAGGTTATGATTCATCCAGGGCAAGATTCATTCTCTAAAAGTGGAAGATAGTAAATGCATATTTGTGAAGCTGAAGAAGACAGAATATCCCAGTCCCTAAGGTTGCACATTGTGGGGGAAATTGTCTTATGGTTAAGTTAATCCCCAGGGGAAAGCAGTGGGTCACAGACTATCTTTTAGTAAAGAAAACTCATTAAACTGTTATAAGTAGATACCCAAAATAAAAATATCATATTATTTTCATGCTGTAAGTGTGTTGTAAAGGCATGGAAAAGGACATAAGGAAAGAAAAGAAGAAAAGGGGAAGCAAGACACCAGAGAGAAAGAGTCATTTATAAGTTTTCTAGTCTTCTTGGATTTCTAAATTAAATTCAAAAATAAAGCCTTTCAAAATAAAGAAATGCCAGTCCAAATGATTGTTAAGAAAAGTGAAGTAGCCCCTATTAAATAGCTTATTATTTTTCCTAAGTGTAATTCTACAGCTAAGAAGTGTAGCCACAGAGGACATAAACTTGAAATGAAAAATAATGCTTCTATTATATGTATAAAGGTGAAGCACATTATAGCAGAAGAGGATGGCATTGCTAAAAGGAGTAACTTTGAAGTGATAAGGAAAAATGAATCGGGGAGGAGAGGAAAAGAATTGGAAGAAATGGAGCAGGAAGAACATTATTTCGTGTAAATTAAAATTAAATGTAAAAGGATGGCAGTCGCTCTGATCTTGTCAGGCTGAGGTATTTTGGTGGCAGACAGTAAAATGAGAATATAAGCAATTCACCAATCATGGGTTTGCAAACATGCATATTTCTCCTTTCTTATGATTGTTAATCAGGTTTCTTCGTGGAAAAAACAAATTTCAAAATATCAGTTTCATGAATCCCTGCCAAAATTAGGGACAGTTTGATCCCTGCCAAATGTCAGATGGTCTCCTGTGAGCCACAGGCAAAATTAGACAATGGCTGCTTTGTCTTTGATGACACCCCGTTTGATGACACCATTCGTGGAGCCCCTCTTTCACACAGCAGATAGATTTCCCCCTTTCCAGGTTGTCTCTGTGTTGATGCACCTGTCGCCTTTCCTGCCCAGGATACAGGCCTCAATCTGTGCTTCCCACACTGCTCTCTCACCCATGCTCATCAGTAGCACAATCCCCTCCCCACACAACCTTCTCCTACTACATCCATGGATGTAGTATGCAAGGAAACAGTTTGCATTTTGTGCAAAATGTAGTGGAAATCCATCAACAAGGTGTTAAGCTGTAGATGCACATTTTTCTTTTTTTTTTTTTTTTTCAGCTATGTGGAGAATGGATTGAAGGAGCAAGAGCAGATATGGAGAGATCAAGAAGTCTGTTGTAATCAATCAAGAAATAATGACAATAGGACATGAGGGAGATGGCGAGCAGTGGTCACATTCAGAAAATGTTTCGCAAGCTGAGCTGACAGAATTTGGTCTTGGAATGGATATAGGGAATGAAAGAAAAGCAGGACTTAAGGATGACTCTCACGGTGGATGGGTACCATTTTCTGAGATGGGAAAGACTGAAACAGGAACAGTTGAAATCAAGAGTCCAATCTTCAACGTGTTATATATTCTTGCTCTTGAGCCTTCACCTCCACCTGCTGGGCTCTGAAACAAGAATAAGTCCTAAGACTTCCCAGCACTGTGCATGCACCCCAGGTGTAGCAACAATAGAACAAAGTTTGGTTTTGTGGCAGGAAGAGTCTGAGACAGCTAAACCACGATGTCCATTGCCCAGAAATGGCAGAGGGGAGCATCACAATATCCCTGGATTCTAGAAGGCTAAAAAGTCTAGGTAGAGGGAGCCCTGAGGTGTCCAGGGTCATGACAAGGGAATCCACTGCAGCAGAGAGCTTTGTCGCCACCCACCAGGTGGTAACACCAACACATCCAATGAAGCCCACGAAAACAAAGCCAAAGACGAAAGATGAGACAAGTTGATTTATATACCAATTTGTGGGTGTTGATACGTGAGAAAGGACTGCTGTGGACCAGATGCTACCCTCCGATGCCAGAACACTGATGGCGCTTTGAGAAAAAGACAAGGGAAGGGGGAAATTCTGAATTAATTGAGTTTATACCTGAAGCAATAGAAAAAGCATACAGGTAACTGAACTTATCTGGAAACTTTTATGATTGTCTTTTGCCTTTAGGCACAATGTGGATTGATGAGCTTTGGAAATCTGTTATATTTCTTCAAATACCTGAGTAAATTTATTTGGAAATTTGCATCAGCCACAACAGTAATGCCTTGGTTTTTATTGGCCTTTATTCCTCAAGCCCCTTCACAGTCATCTGGGAGTTTCAATGCTCATGAATGATTCTTCCATTGCAGTTCATCTTTTTCAAGGTCTACCTATGATATTAAGAGTCACCTGGCAGCATTAACAAGATTGGGTCTCCTAAGAAGGAACTCAATGTAGGGCTGTTTGGATTAGTGTTTGACAGTGATTTGAGTCTGATAACTTTTCCCATATTACTCTCCGAATCTCCATTCCATCAAACACTTACACACACAAAATAGGACTCAGACATGTGCTTACTAGGAGTTATGCTGGGAGACAAATGTGAAAAGCAGATAATATGCTCTTCCCCTTAGACCATAAGTCTTTATAATCAAATCAAACTCAAATACCCTTCAGAAAAATATTCTCACAAAGAAGATCCTTGACCTCCCTGAAAAAAATCTTCTGACAGGCCCACCAGCATATGAGCTAAACTCATTTGTCAAAATCTCACTTTGACACAAGTTAGAAACCCGTCTAACCAGATAAGTGACACAATTCTTAGAAATTTAGGCCAGGCAAAAATTTAGATCAGGAACTGGTGAGGCCATCTGAAAAAGAATTTTGATACAGCTGGGTTTTTACAGTGACCTCACATCACAGAGGTTTATGCAAGTGTCATCAAAGCCATTATGAAGGCCACCTCTGCCAGTAATGACATATGCAACCTTGAATATCTATTGACACCTGAGGAACTGAAGGGGATCAGCTCTTAGTTTTTCCTGTTCTGCCTTCACCTTTCCCCTTGTTTGCCTCTAACTTTTTTTTTTGGGGGGGGGGTACCTCTAACTTTTTTATAGAAGATTTTGGATGGTAGCTTAAATATCATTTCCACATGCATTCATTTATTCAACAAATATTTATTTGTGTCAAGCTCTAGGTTGCTACTAAATATCAGAAAAGAAGACAGGACCACTGAGCTGGCATTCTAAAGGAAGAGAAATAGACAACACAAAAATAATCACCTGCTGTGGTTAAAATGATCAAGTGGTCTGTTAGAGAACAAATGGGGAAATACTATAGTTCTTTCTGTAGTCTTAGCAGGATCAAATTTCAAAATTGGAATTATCTTTAAGGCTCCAGATGTAGTCAAATATTTGTAGCCAGAGGTGGTTTGAAGTATTTGGAAAGGGAAGGACTCAGGCTTTCAATACTAAGGCCCACCCAACACACCAATGTCAGAGCCTTCCATGGCATTCCATTGCACTAAGAAAAATGCTGTAATCCTTATTACAAGGCTCTTGCAAGCTTTGCAAACCATGACCCAGACTACCACTGCAGTAGCATCCCATGACACCCCAGGCCTTGCTATTTGTATTCCTGCCACACTGTCTTCTTTTAGATCATCAAACTTACCACGTTTAATGTACAATGTAAAGATAGATGTATCTCAGTATGAAGATAAATGAAGAGGATCCAAGCGAGAATTCGGAGAAACACCAGCAAAGGAAACAAAGCAGGAATATCCAGTAACATAAGGAGAAAGCCAGAAAGTGTGGTATGGCAGAAGCAAAGCAAGGGAGGGTTTCTAAATAAAGTGAGTGGTCAATTGTGTTGAATGTGGCTAAAATGAGTACAAGAATTGATCTGCGAATTTGGCCATCTGGTAGAGAACTCATGACCTTGAAATGAATGTTTGAGGGGGGAGGGTAGTGAGAAAGAAGCTTGATTGAAGGGAAATAAGATTGAATAGGAGATAAAGAATTAGAAGATTTTTAAAGATAATTCTTATTTATAGTAGGAGCAGTATTTATTAGCACTAAAATTATTTTAATTTATAGTGGACTTATTATCTGCACTATACTAAGCACTTCAAAGCGTAGGAATTTATGAGCTTTATAAATTTAGAATTTTCTCATTAAATTCTCACAGTGGAATCTTTAGATAAAGAAATTGAAATTTAGAGGATCTAAGTAAATTGCCCAGAAATTCAGCTAGGAAGGTGTAGTAGCCCCCGAAGATTTCCAGGTCCTCATCCCCTTGAAATTGTAACATTGCCTTATCTGGCATTAAGTTAAGGATCTTGAAATGGGAAGATTGTCCTGGTTATCCGGTAGGCTCCAAATGTGAAAGAAGTGTCTTTATCAGAGGAGGCAAGAGAGATTTGATAGAGAAGCGAGGAGGAGAGGTGGCAATAGAAGCAGAAAGATATTTAAAGATAATTTGCTCCTGGCTTTGATGATGGAGGAAGGGCCCATGAGACAAGGAATGCAAAGAATACCACTCTAGAAGCTAGAAAAGGCAAAGAAATAGCAACATCTTGATTTTGGTCCAGTGAGAGTGGTTTCTCACTTCTGATCTCCAGAACTGTAAGAGAATAAATATGTGTTGTAATAAGTTACCAAGTTTGAGTAATGTGTTACAGAAGCCACAGGAAGCTACTATAGAAGGGGTCATGAGTCTATCTCTAATGTAACACTATGATAAATTAAAGTGTCACAAATAAGGAGGGAAAAGAAAAAAAATAGAAGAGAGTGGAGAAAAAAGAAGAGAGAAGTGAAGGGGGGCGGGAGTAAGAGGGAAAGAAAGAAAAAGTGAGGGAAGAAAAGAAAAAGAAAGGAGAGAGAATCATTCACCAAACATTCTTGAAGTGACATCAAAGCCGTTCTTGGCAATGTCAGCTCAGGAACTATCATCACAATCTAAGCCAAAGTGAGTTGGCATTTGGATATAGCTGAGCTCTAGGGGGTAAAATTACAGAGCAAAGTAATCTATAAATCCTGTAGCTTTATAGCTAGAGAGAAAACAGATTGGTGTAGCCTGAGTTTGGAGGTCTACTGCTCAGTGACTTTTGAGGGTAGCCAATGGTTGAAGACACAAGTGTTAAAACAAATAACTTGATTCATTTTTGTACCACCAACTCAAGCATGGCCTTCGTTTGCTTTTAAAATTATATTTATTTTGTAATTTTTTTCTATTTTAATGTTACTATCTTGTTTCACTTACTACTGGCTATCACATGCTATTATTGAAATTAGGCTGAGATACCTTCACTTAACATACTACAATTATTCATCTACTTTCAGCAAGCAATTTTATAAATGCATAATTATTTGTGGTCATTTATTTTCATAGCTGAACAATGATCTGGTGCATATTAGTCAATGACCATATCTTAAAAGATATACCTATATCCAGTATTTAAGAAAAGAAATAGAAATGTAACAGGAAAACAAATAGTTCATGTATCTACCACCATTTAAGCAAGCAACTTCTGTATCTTGGGTTCAAGAGTATATCTGAAAGTAGACACACACAAAAATAGAATCCTAAATCTGACTCACTATGCTCTCACCAGATTCTTTTCCTAGTTAAAGGTTCATATTACATCATTTTTTTCTTTAGGAAATTAGATTCTGTTCTCCCAGGTTTAGAGGAGATCAGAAAAGAAAAGCTTGGAGTCTATACCATGGCATAGATTCTAAATGCCCACAGGACAATTATTTTCATAATTCTCATAGTATCAAGCTAAAAACTGCATTTTAAGGGAGAAATTAAGAGTAGCAGAATAGAGTAGGTACATTGATAGGAAGGAATGTGTTTAATTTAGTCTCTCCTTTCCAAAACAGAAAGGGGAATTGCAACCAAATAGCACAACAGGAGTATCTGGGGGGTTTTGGTAAGAATGCCAAGTAAAGAGATTTTATTCAAATCCTCATAGATAAGCAATATCCTCTCCTGAAAACTGTTTTCACTCTGCACAAAAGGGCTTACTGCTCTGTCAAAAGAAGGTGTGATAAACAGTGACATCTAGTGGTGAACAGTAATATAGACAGGAGAAACGAATGCTCGATGGATCAGAGGGCCAAACCCTGCAAGTATGCTGCTGAGCTTAAAGTTTCCTGATTTTTGTGACAATAAAATCATTATCAGGGAATCAGTGAGCCCTGTCTCCCAGTTAATGATACCATTCTGGGCCAGCAGTTGGGACATGCAAAAGTTAATATTCTCTGCTGGGGAAAGTGGAAGTCTGTTGTCAAATTCCAACATCTCAAATTTGAAAGTGGAAATGTAGCAATATTGCTGGGATTGAAAATAACAACAAAATCAGAATCAGCAATCTGGCTACAAGAGGTTATGCCTCTCAGACAGGAGAAAGGCAGCTGGCATTTATACTTCTAAATGCTAAACCTGAAAAATTTATTCAAAGATATTAAATTCCTATTTTTTCTTTGATTTCTCTGCAGACTTCTTCTGCCTACAACAGAGGCCACCTCAGGCCACTCTCTAACAGTTCAATCTCTGGCACTCAGCCTTTTGTTTCAGACTTACCTGGCCCACTGCTCTGCCCTTCTCTGACTCAAGTGCCAGGCACAGCATCCTTTTGTCTGCTTGCCAGGTCAATAATCTCTCTTGGCATCTACCTTGTCCACCCCTTCTCTCCTCCTCCCCCTCAATCAAGAAATCTAATTCCATCTTGGCAGGCAGAAGGTCAGAAATCTTTGAAAGCGCCGCTTGCACTGCCCACTCTCAGGTCTCTCTTTTGCCTCTGCTGCCAAATGCCAACTTGCTTTTCTCCCTCTTCCCTGCATCTCTGGAACGCAGAGGTTGTCACCTGAATCTTGCCCTCCCATCTGCTTCCTCCCCCTTCCTCAGCAGCAGGGCTGTCTTTTGTCATTAACATCCTGCCACATCTGTCCCAAAGCCCAGCACATCTTGACACCTGTCCCTGGATCAGCAGCCCATTCAGAGTTTTTTGACTCTGGGACTAGCCTCCATCAAAGGTGTCTGAGGCCCAGGGCTAGCCCAGAGCATCTGGGGAAAGGAGTGCTGGCAGGCCTCTGAAAACCATACAATTGCCTCGTTTGAAAAGTGGGTCAAGTTAAGGCAAAGGACTACAGAGTACTGTGAAAGAAAAGACAAAGGACAAATACACATCCAAGCCGTACAGGTGACAGTTTTACTTCTTTAACCATTTTGAAATGACAGATTCAGGGCTACTTTAGAATAGTCTTTTAAGACAATTTTCAAAAATATCTTGCATGACTTTTGTTGACTATGAGAAAAAAATTTTAAAACATGCACTAGAGATTTTGCACTTTTTTTAGTTTTATAAGGGAACCACAGCAGTGTTTAATTTCAAAATTGCAAACTGTCTAGATATTATATTCTATAAAAACAATATTTTCATTTCATTTGTTTCTAATCTCATTAATGCTCTACTATAGCTATCACTTCTTCCCCCAAATAGCAAATTCAGAGCTACCTAAAAGAGAAGCAATGAGAAAAAGAGAGCATCAGAAAACTGAAGAGAGATTTTTTTAAATGGCAATTATTATCTATGTATTAGTCAGCCAAAGGGGTGGGGATGCAAAATACCAGAAATTGGTTGGTTTTCATAAAGGGTATTTATTTGGAGTAGGAGCTTACAGATACAAGGCCATGAAGTATAAGTTACTTCCCTCACCAAAGTCTATTGACACATGTTGGAGCAAGATGGCTGCCAACATCTGCCAAAGTTCAGGCTTCCTGGGTTCCTCTCTTCCCAGGCCTTATTTTCTCCAGACTCAGCTCCTCTGTTTTCTCTGTAAGGTCAGCTGTAGACTATGAAGCTCTCTAGGCTTTGCCTCTCTCCACAAGGTCAGCTGTAGACAATCAGGTAACTGGCTCTAACTCTCTCCCCAGACCTTGATTCTCTCTGGGCTCAGCTGCTCTGCTTCTCTGTGTGCTTACTTCCTGGGCTCCAGCTCAAAAAACTCCCAAACCTGTCCTTTGCCAGGTCTTTTATCTGTGCATCCCCACCCACCAAGGACAGGGACTCAACAGCCTACTCATGTGGCCCAATCAAAGCCTTAATCATTATTTAATCAAGTAAAAGTAAAACCTCTGAATCTAATACATTCTAATATGCTCAGAGGAAAAGACCAGTTTACAAATATAATCCAATATTTCTTTTTGGAATTCATCAATAATATCAAACTACTGAAATCTATAATACAAATATACACTGAGCAGAAACTGAAAAAAAATGACTCAAAAACTTGCAAAACTAAGAAAATATCCTATTTTAGCAGTTTGGAAGATATGATGAATATATCATGGACTGGTAAGAAAAAAATGAAGTTACAGAAAAGTCTTCACCTCATATTTTTTAATGTAACATTTTTTGTTATCTATGCATCTTATAAAAAGATAATTGAATAAAAAATTAAAATAAAAATAAAGAAAAAGGAAAAAAAGTTTTCAAAATATACTTTAGGGATATTATTACTTCTGTGTTACTCTGTTATACATTTAGCATAGTATCAAGACACTATTTACCAAAAAAAAATTTTAACTGGGTTATTATACAGAGATCATTTAGTGCCACTCCATTTTTTAATATAGAAAGCAAAAGCCCAAAGAGTAAACAATTTTTTTCCTTTATAAAGAAGGAACAAGAACCTAATTTTCTGGTTCCCATTCCAGTGTGATATATATATTCCTACCTATGTAGCACTTTAAATGTTAAAAGTTTGATTGCATTAAATAGATGAATTCTGCCTTATACACTTGTCCATTTCTAAAATAAATTTAAGTGTAATCTTAGAATCCTAACTATGCTGCACTGAATCAACTAAGTCACATGAATTGCCAAAATTAGACATAAAAGTGGGAGACAAGGAAAAATCAACCAACCCTTAGAAAGTGGAGATGGCATCATATCAGACAACTTCCTTTCCCAGAGCATTATAAAACAGAAAACAAAAGAATATTGAAACAGACTGAGATGAAGAACCAAGAAAGAGCTGATTACAAGATTCAAATTTCATATTCTGAGGGCAGAAGAGTTGGGCAAAGGGAACTTGCTTTGCCCTTGCCATGTTTTATTTTGTGTTGCTAAGGAAACATTCAGTTTGAGGTGATATAAAGCCAGTATATCATCAAGGAGACTAATGCTAAAGAAGAAAGAGTTAAGGAATGAACAGGTATCTGCAAACTAAAAGAACAATGCAAGTTTTCTCCATATTCTACAGTGTGAGTGATGGACCAATAGTTAGATGACCACAGGGCATGTCTTATGACTACAGCTCTCAAACGCATCCTTCCTTATTCTCTTCCCAGTGGAGCATCAAAATAATTTCCTGACCAGAAACCAAAGAATTCATTGTTCTTCTACCAAACTGCAACCAGAAGAAAAGACCACAGATCAATATACCTGAATTAAAATCCCAATCCATCATTCCCTTGCTAGGTGGTCTTAAGCCAAGTCCTTAACTTTGCTGAACCTCGGTTTCCTCCTTTAAAGTGGGGATAATCACATCCCATCCTTACCTGAAATTCTTGTGGCTGGAATTCAGGATTATTTTCTTTTATAAAGTAATGTAAGCATATACTGAATATTTTATATTACCCCTACGTATGGGGAACAACCTAGCAAACAAGCATATTGATATTTCTTGTATAAACAAAAGAGATAAAATTTATCAGTAGTTATAATTCAGGTCAGATGTTGTCACCAAATTCATTTTGGCACCAAAAAACACAAAAAGAACTTTCCAATTTAGAGCTTGTTGGATATTGGAACTGTGGATTTGGTTTAAGACCTATGAGTATATTCATCATAGAGTGATTATGATGAATAAATGGCATATGGAGGATAGATGTCATATAACAGTGTACGATGGATTGATTTTAAATGGTTCTCTAGAGAATCTAAGCGCAAGCAAGGAAAATCTTTGCTGAACATAAACTCCCTTTCCTAAGATACCCAACTTCCACTTTGCCAAATGACCTGACTGGCACAAGTGTGAAAGTGCAAAGATCCCCTATTTCTTTCTTCCACATAATATCCTCATCAAATCTGAGATCACACAATCCTATGGCAGCCAAAGCCAGTTTTTCAGCAGCTTAGGGAAGACTGGCAGGGAGGGGAGGTGCATAACAATTCTTTTTTTTCTTTTTTTAACTCTACATACCTTATTCTATCTCATTCTTCCCACTCTAGGCTATCAGTGAAGAGAAAAGAGCTTTACACACTGCTTTACAGTTTTTAAAGCACGCTTGTGTACGTTGACTTATTTAATCACTACATGAACCAAGAAGGGGACAAGTCTTAACCTACTGTTTGCAGTTAGTATAAGGAATCAGATGATATCTGTATCCCCTCCAGATGGATGACATCATCTCAGGGACTTCTCTGCATCATGCCAGATCTGTCCCAGGATTTGAGGTTGAGCTCTCTTATCTTAAAGGTCATGTCCAAGCAACCCACTCGTTTCCCTTTTCTACAGAAGTATGCCTCCAGTCCTGCCCAGTGACTCATTCAAAAGCCTCCCACACACATCCCCTCCTCAATTCCCCTCGAGATGCACCTTTCCAAAATCCTATTACTATGGGTTTTACCACAGAAAATTGCTTTACAGTTCCAGCAGCAACAGATGCCATTAAGCTACCACAGAGGGCAACGATTTGTTCTCTCTTGATTCCTATGCAGCTCAACAGTTGTCATAGATACAGACAGATATGAAATCTGTCATTCATATACCCCAAACCACTGCATGGAGATTTAGCTTGATTTGAACCTATATTCTAATTTTTAAAAGCCTTAATGACACACAGGGAGAAAAGGAAAAGGGGAGAATAATTTCCCAAGAAAGGCAACCACCCACACAAATACCTTCTGTCTTAGACATATTTCTAAAAATCTTCTATAAAAGACCATAGTAAGGCAGGCCAGAAATAATGATTTCAAATATTCTAGTAACTAATAAAAGGCCTGTTACAGCAACTACTGCTTTTGTTTAAACTCAGAACTCAGCGATGGTGTGTATGTATGTGTGTGTTCCTTGCGTTTGCACATATACACATAAACCTCTTACCTCAGATGACTTTAAAAGCATTAAAACATAGTCTGTGCCTATGCTGTAGGTAGGTGGACCCTTATATGGTAGCAGAATTATTAAAGTTCTCATAAGAAAGATTACTTCTTTATTATTATTTTTGGTAATTTAACTGTATACTTATTATTTCATAGGCCATTATTCCAATTTGATATCAAATGGCACATATGAGCCCACTGCCCTTGTATATGCTGTGCATGTAGACTCTCTCACAATATATATTGTGGTTCTTTATGGCTATTGAGCCTCAAAACACCAGGAGGTGAACACTTGGAGAATTCACGATGCTGTTACCATGGGGACAAGGTGCTGGTCCTTTTCCATGCAATCAACGTGCATCCTCTTTCAGAAAAACTATTTCCACTGGAAAATAATGAGCTTAAAAATTGAAGCTTTTCGTTTTAAAAGAATGACTATTTTCTTAAAGCTCTGTATTTAATAGTGACAATAGAGGTCAGCAAGCAGAAGAAAAATTTAAGAAGGCCTGGCATATTCCCAACTTGTGTTTGTTTCATTGCCTACTACTAGGTGAAAGAACAAATTTCAAATATCGCATGCTTCATTTTTCAAATGTTTATCCCATGTGGTAGAGTGAAAAATGGCAGTAAATTATTTTTCTGTATCCCTTTGCACTTAACTTTGCAGGTTTCACCATCAAAAGTTGGAGTCTATTTTCTCATTCCTTAAATATGGGCTGATATTGTGTCTTGCTATGGTCAAGGCAATGTGTCAGAAGTGAAAGTGGACCTGATCCATGCCTAGAGTTCAAGATCGTGCATTCTTCTACTCCCTTCTTTGGGTTCCTGCCCATCTGCCATGTGAGCAAACCTGGGCTCATCTGCAGGAAGATGAGAGATGCATGGCCCAGGCATCTCCACTGCCAACCCACCTACAGCCAGCCAACCCTCAGAAGAAGAGATGCCTAGCTCACTGGCAGCTGACTCTAGGCACATGAATAAGCCCAGAGAGACCAGAAAAGTGCTGACCCACAGAAACACGAGATAAATAAATTTGTGTTTTAAGCTACTAAATTTTGGAGTGTAGCAAAAGGCAGCTGAATACAATATTCTTCTTAGTAAGTTCTGTAAGTTTTAGAAGACATACTTGTAAACATGCAGCTGGATTCTCAAAACCAAAGATTAGGTTGGAGTGGCATGAATGCTTACTGTAAACCCCAAGCAGGTATATATAGTCATAAAAAAATTCACTCACCCTCATCCTAACAAGAATGGCCAAGAAATAATTTTCTTTCAGATATGAATTCAGATTATTTTAATACCAGACTCTGTAGAGTTAAAAAGAGTTAACTTTCCCAATATAAATAAATGCTCCCTTTCAATTACACACTCATCCTACTCATTTCTTCATTTTTGTTCTCCCAAAGGTAGGATGAGTATACTGCAATGAATTCTTTGGAGAAGGTAAACACACACACACACACACAAAGAAGAAAATTCCATTAGTATGTCCACAGCATGAAGATGAGATCACTTCTTATTTCATTTATTACTGGTAGGTGGCCTCCCATGTAGTGGGGAGTAAAGGGTTAAAACTGAAATTACTTTTAATTGTTAATCTCTAAAGCATTGTTTCCCAGGAAAACAAAATTTTAAATGTTTTCTCTAAAGCTGTTTGGCTAAATATGTGTGTGCCACCTTCTCCTGTCTTTGCCTCTGCCATAGGGACATTGGGAGCCATATGTTGAGATGGTAACCTCACAAGTTGGAATCCCTGAGTCACTGTGATGGAGAAAAGCTGCCCTGAAGAGTCATCCAGCACATGTTTGATGATGTATGAACAAGAACTAAATATTGTTGTGTGTGTATATATATTTATATGTGTGTGTATACATATATTAGAGTTTTATAACCACTGCATAGCAAAGCCTATTCCAATGAGATGCAACAGGACTACACAACACAAACTGTGAATCCTAATGCAAACTAAGGACTATAGTTAATAGTATAATAATAATATTATTTCATCAATTGTAAAAAGGTACTACATTAATGCAAAGTGTTAATAATAGGGAAAACTGCTTGTATGAGGGGGATTACATGAGAACTCTATTTTCTGCACGATGTCCCTGTAACCTACAGCTACTCTAATAACAAATAAAAAATTAAAGAGTTTAAAAAAGTTTAAGGGAATGCTGATGGAAATGATCCTGCAGAAAGGGGAGGGTGTTTATGTAGGAGTGGGGAGATAATTGAAGGGCCAAATTCCTTGAGTAGGAGATCCAGAGCACAAAGGGGTTGCCTTACACAGACATGTTGATGATTCATCCCTTTTCACAGACAAGAAGACAGGGTATGTGGGTAGAGACACTGGGATGGTGGTAGATTTGCGGAGGAGGGGAAGGATCAGGGAGTTCTTTTTCGATTGCTTCTATTTTGCTCCTCAAACAAGAAGTTCATTGACAGAAAGGAATGGAAATCTGAGAACCAAAAGACAGAGTAGAAGAATCCTTCCAAAGAAGGGGAAAGTAAATGACTGAAGAAATGTTAAAAATGAGCTGAGCCAGCATCAACTGCTTATGTGCTGTTTTCCTTTAACCATGCTCAGCTGCTTGGCCCCAGGCATGGTATAAGCAGGGAGTTGGATTTAACAAGGATTGAAGTTCTGCCAGGCAAATGTAACAGAGAGCGAAAGGGCCAGAAAAACAAAGGTATGCAGAAGGGAGCCATTACGGTTTTGGACAGCTCCTCCCGAGTTGAGGAGGGAAATGAGAAGACAAGGATTCTAGAGGAAGTTGAGATGGAAATATGGAAAGTGATAGTAAGTTAGTAAGTGACATGATAGAAATTGAGGTTTTGGAGGAGGAAGTCAAGAGTAAGATCAAGAGAATGGGTTCAGAAGTGAGATAAAACAAAAAACACTTTCAAGCAAAGAGTTGGAGAGCATTTTGTGAGATGAGTTGTCCTTATGTCACTAAGAATGATAACAGAAGCCATGAAGGAGAAAAATACAATAAACCAAAATACAGTAAGTGCTAAACTCTTCCACTAATGTGGAAGGGGCTGACCAGAAGGATGGTAGATGGATACAACAAGAAAGGATATCAGGTCCTATGGCATGCACTTTAAAAGAACTGAGGAGATCTGTGGGAAAAGTGAGATAAGCAAATAAGAGCAATAATTTGGGAGAAGAAACAGAAAGTAAGAGATATACTATCTTTCCTATAGGCCTAGTAGTACATTGGGGCATAGGAGAAAAGGGTCACTATTTAAGGGGAAGGAGTGTCTTTAGGGAAAGCCAGATTTCATTTAGAATAAGAAGTTGAAAGTACCCTTAAGAGAAGAGATTAAAGATGGGGAATTTTTAAAATAACTCACTGAGATAGACATTACTAGTGATTACCAATGTCCAGGTACCTTCCCATTTCAGCCACATAGAAGACAGGACTTCTCAACCCCATAATAGTTAAGCAGGGACATGTGAATATTTTTGGCAAATAAATGTGAGAGATGTCATTTTTCATAGGCTGAGGCAGGAAAAGCCCATGCGCAATTCTCCCATTTCACTCTTATCCTCCTGAAGCTACCAAGAAAACCTCAAATGAAAAAACATTTCCAGATGTTTTGGACTGAAAATTGTGGAACCTTTGTCAGCTTCATCAACATGTGACAACAGAATGCCCACCTACCAATGTTGAACAAAAATAGGAGTGAATAATGAACCTTTGTTTTTTAAGCCCCAAGTTTTTGGGTGATGTGTGTGTGTATGGGTATTTGTTTAGTTTCAATTGTAGAACTTAGCCTTTCCTGATTTATACACACACCATGAGGTCCAGAATATACAGTGGAAGGGCTGAGGAAGCAGAGGTCTCATAAGAGAATGTGTATAACCATATGGAGGATGTAAGAATAAAGTCCCTGGGTATAAGGGATGAGCTTGGTGGTTTGGGCATCTTCCAGTGAGTGAGGAAAATGAGGATACAAGGTATCTTAGTTTGCCAGAGTTGCTATGAAAATACCACATGATAGATTGGATTAAAAGACAAAACAACTAGCATTTATTATCTCCCTGTTTTGAAGGCTAGAAATCCAAAATTAAGATGAGGGTAAGGCCAGGATTTTCTCTTGGAGTTGGTGCCATTCTGGTAACAGCAGTCCTCCACCACATGGTGATTTCTCTCTTCTTACATCAGCCCTTCTGGTTTCTGCTGACTACCTCCAATTTTTCTCTACCTCATAAGACCTCCAGTCAAATGGAATTAGACCCATCCTGGTTCAATATAATACTACCTTCAAAAGGTCCTATTTACAAATGGGTTCGCACCCACAGAAACATGGGTTAAGACTTGAACATGTCTTTTGTGGGGTACGTGATTTAATCCCTAACACAGAGCTAGATAACATCCAAGGGAAAAGTCGATTATTGCATATAATTGTAGCCTCCTCCCATGGGTCTCTGAGGCAGTATAGAGTGGTGAGATGGGGAGTGTAGCTAAGAGTGAGGAGCAGTGGTGCCCGCAAAAGAGCTCTGTGACTGGTTCCCACCCCTGACACCCTGCAGAGGGTGGAGATAGGCTGGCAAAGAGGAGGTCTTACTGCAATTATTATTTTTAAGGTCACTCTTACAGGAATAATGCTCCTTGCAACACATGCTAAAAAATTCAGATTTAGAAATCATATTGGATTAAGCTTCTGTGTGATTTGAGATCTATCAATCTTATGGATTCTTAAAAATAAGAATATATGGCAAAACCATAAAATGTTTGTTTTATGTGGTAAGAAGGTAATTTTCCTTGCAGGTGCTGCCACAGGTTGGTCTTTTCCAGAAAATCCAAAGAGTAAAATTTCCAAAGCAAAAGACAAGCATCCATTTTACATATAAAGGCACAAGACAAAAAAGTGGGAACAGCAGAGTTCATGAAACCGACTGTCTAATGCCCAGGCCTCTTAGGTGAGCTATTTCATAAGTTAGAGGACAGGCAACTTCAGAGAATATAAACAGCGAGTGTTACCCAGTAACACAAAGAAGGGAAGCACAGAACATATAAGAAAAGGAAATGGATGACGGATGAAGCAAAGTGAGTTAAACTTCCAGAATGGAGGGCTGGGGAAGGAGAGAAGGGAAAAGCAGCAGCATCGGGATGCACAGTTGCAGGACATGAAGCAATAAATTTTCTTCATTAATGTGTTTAGTAGAGGAATCAGAGAGCCAAAAAGTAAACAAAAAGAAAAAGTGCAAGAAAATTATAAAGCAAGCAGGAAATTGCAAGCCCTCCTAACTTCCCCCTTCCTATTCATAGGTAAAGGATAAGTGGATCAAAAGGGAACGTTGGTGGAATAGGGAGGTTATTTGACACAGCAAAGGGACCGCATGCCTTGGAATCAAGCCAAACTTTCTCTAAACCTTGGCTTTGGCACTGACTAGTCAAATGCACCGACTAGTCAATCTCATCTATAAAATGACTATAACAATTTTATTCACTCTTAGGGCTGTTATAAATATTGAATTAGATAGCAGCTCTAGAAAGTCAGCAGAGTGTGTGATTCAGAGAGAATGTTCCACTGAAGAATAATTTCCATTCCTAGAACACAAGATTGAAATGTTAAAGTAGGCTCAGATGGAAAGAGAAAATGTACCAACTCTTTACGAGAAAAGATCACTGGTCTAACTTAAGCTCAGCTTTGTGCATTTATGCTGCGTTCAACTTCACAGTAAATACAGATAAAAGTTCATTCAAATAGCCTCTTTTGCAATAAGTACAAATAAATAAAACTAAAAAGATACTGATAAATGAAGACTATCTAAAGCCTAGTGGACCCTCATGATTGTCTAATCATTTGCCTAGAGCCAAGGCAGAGAAAATCCCTGATCCTGCCTGCTACTCCCCTACTTATTGGCAGAAATTCTTGCACATAAATGTGTTTAGGGGGCTCTTTAAGTGAATTGATGCCCTCCCTCCTCGAAATAAAATGCTATTATTACTACAGAGAAGACTAGGAGTAGAGAAGGAACACCACCTGTAAAGAGAGGCTACCATGAGCCTTTCATTAAGGCTTTGCTTTTCTAGGATGAACAAACCCAGCTGGTGAGGTCTTTGAAGGTGAGGTCTATGCCCCGTCTTCCAAGTATACCCAACACACCACACCCATCACAATACCTAACACCTATGGCTGTGGGAGCAGTTGGTTGACTGGTGAATTTTAAAAACAGATAATAGTTTGTGGAGCATATACTTTCCTACAAGTTGTGCTAATCCTTTTACAAAATCCAATGCTGCCCCTTCCACTCCTTGGGTTTAAAAACACTTATTGAGAACACTTATGAGCTAAGGCCTGGGAAGGAAAATATAAGATCACATTCCCTGTTTCAAAGCTCATATTTGATCGTTCACTGAGATGCTCCAGGAACTCCTAGGAAGGCAAAAATCATGTTGCTGCACAGAAGTTGCCTTGGCAAAGTTTCCCTTCCCTGCACTGAGCTCACCTCCTTTTTATTTAAGTTGCATCCATGAAGAGAATTTTAAGCTCTGCTAACTAGCTCCTCGGCCAGAGAACTAAAGAGGCTCTCTATGTTCAAAACACTTACGGAATTAAAAATCACTGGGGTTCCCATTCTCACCTCAAATTCTCTCTGATGCTTAATGTATGCAGGATTTTTAAAAGGTTTATTGTAAAAATGTGGAAATGAATAGAGTTGTTGGTAACACATTATAGTGAGTAGAACACTGCTGATTCATAAGCGTGATTGTTGCTGAAAGTAGTCTGTGGATGTAAATGTCAACTGAAAGGAAGTTGCAGAATAATCTAGGGAATGTGATTTTGGTGATGAATGAAGACTGTGGTTAACAGTATAAATATAAGAATGCTCTTCATTTATAAAGTGTTACGAAGTGTAGAGAATATGATAATACATGGGAAATTTACCAATTAATATAACATAGATAATCGTTAACAGTAACATTGTAATATTTTTGCAATAATGGCAAAGATATATCAGTTCTAAAGGACAACAACAGAAGGTTATAAGGAGGCATGGGATTTTTCCTTTTGGAGTAATGAAAACATTCTGAAATGGACTGAGGTGATGACAGCATAACTCTGTGATAAAAATGAGAGCCATTGAGTGTACACTTTGGATGGATTGTACAAAGTTGGGAATAGATAACACAGGGAATCCAGTGATGAAAGGACTGTGGCTAACAGGACAAATATGAGAGCATGTTTTTATGAAATGTAACAACAAAAAAATACAAATACATAGTATTAATAATCGGGTGGGGGAAAACACACAAAATGTAAGGTATGGGCTATAGTTAGTTCATAAGTTTCACAGCAATGTCAGGCATCGGTAGTGGGGTGATGTATGGGAGCCCTATATGATGACATGCATATTTGTTTTGTAAGTTCACAATTTTTACTATAAACTTACTGTTTATGTATGCATAATATACTTCAATAAAATTTTATTTTAAAAAGTCACTGAGGCTATTATATTTTACCAAAAGACATGCCTCCATGTAAGAGATAAAATAGTCCTGATGTAACCATATGTGTCCATTCCAGAAAGAGCAAAATAGTCAACTATACTATCTATATTTCCTATTTATATCTATAATTCTCACAAAATAATTGATTTCTCATAGGACTCTGTTCTCTGTTCTTTGTTTCCATCCTAGACTGGTTCCCTACAGCCCAGTTTTTGAGAACAGAAAGTCCACATGCATAAGCTAATTTTCTGCTTTAGTAGTAAGGTTTATAAACCAAAGGCATCAACATCTTAAAGCAAGTCAATCTCATTCTGCTAATTAAATGATATTTACACATTATTAAAAACCACCATGCTATCAAAAACAAAACAAAGCAAAACATTCCATTCATAAATAACATTCCATTTCAGTCAAACTCATAAAGTTTATTCACTTGCTAAAGATCAGTTGCTCATAGAGTTTATGGTCAATTTCTGGTGCTGCCTAAGCAATGTTGAAAAGGTGGTAAACCTGGAATCTGACCAAGGGATCGGGCCTGTTCATTCTTTTCATTTTTATAAATACACAAAGAGGAACTGAAATTACAATTAAAAAGTATAAAGGAGGGTTTTTCTGCTTTTATTTTTGATTTTTTGATTTTTAAAGAAGCTTTAGATTACATAAAATAAACAAAAAATACAGGGGATTCCCATGTGCTCCACCCCCTCCCAAACCCTCCCACATTAACAACAGCTTTCATTAGTGTGGTACATTTGTTACAATTGATGAACACATATTGAAGCAGTCTAATAATCGTGAACTATAGTTTACATTATGGTTTACACTCTTTCCCACACAACTTATAGGTTTTGACAAAGGACAACTAACAAGGAGATGAAGATGGACAATGCCCATCCCAAGCAAGAGAGAGTCTGCAACTGCAAGTAAGATAGTCCCATCCATCTGCCCCATGGGATCTAAGCCCCCTCTCAAGTAGAAACAGAGTGGGTATCACCATCCCAGAAACCTCAAGATTGGGGAATGAACAATAGACTAAAGTGACTTATTATTATTCTAGCAATGGAGGAACTCTTATCATTGGTATAAAGGCAGTGACCACAAGGGTTCTGAGGAGAGGGAGAGGGAAGAATAGGTATAACAAAGGAGCCTTTCTAAATTTTGTCCATGAAATACAAATTTCCAACTACTCTATGAGATATATAATGTATGTAGTTGGCTAGCAAATTACTATTCAAAGGGCATCATATGTTCAAAATGTCACATAAGCAAATCTAAATTTACCAACTTCTCTTTATCACCACCAAAATTTCTTATTTTAGTTAACGGTATAAAGATCCTTCCAGTTATCCAAAAGAGATATCGTGGAACCATCTTTCAGTATTCTCTCTCCTTCACTCCTGTATCTACTCAATCTCTAAATTCTTTTTGTTACTACCACACTCATTCAGTTTTATAGGGTTGCTATCATATGCAGGCACTGGAGTAAGCACTAGAGAAATAAGGACACATAAATGGTTCATTCTATAAAATAGCACATAGAATAGCTGGGGAGAAAGTAAATTATCAACTATGGTGATGGGGGCCATGGTAAAACTATGTTCTGGGTGTTTCATGACCTCAGAATCAATATTCTTGAATTGAGTTTTAAAGAACAAAAGAGTTAAATATGAGGACCAGGTTAGGGTAGAGTAAAGAGGCTCATAGAAGTGTGGAGAGATATCCCAAGTATATGAAAATGCACAACATGAAGCACATCATGTCAATCAAATTGGAGGATAGGTAGAACACAGTCTGGGATGAATTGGAAGGAAATAAAATTACATAATAAAGCAAGTAATAGATCATGGAGTATCTTTTGTGTAAGTTATGGGTGATCATTGAAGGCTTCTAAGTAGTGAAACAATCAGATTTATTTTATAGAAAGCCTTTTCTTGCTGCCTTGAGTAAATTAAATTTAATGAGTACATGCAGGAATACTGAGGGAGGGTGATCAGCTAGGAGCTATTGGGTAAATGTGTAGGGGAAAGAGAAAAAAAATCTTAATTTATGATCTCCATTATTCCCAATGTCAGTTGTAAGAAGGAATGAAAAAAGTAAGAGATTTTTAAAAAATCAAAATACCAATGCATAAAATTAGTTGTGAAATGGTTATTCTAGTCAGGAAATTGTCTAAATTAGTTACCAAAATAACCATAGAAAGACCATACCAAACATTTGCTGGCATCTTAGCCCAGTGGTATAAACTTACTAGACATAGATTTAAGCAAGTTACTGAACCCTACTAAACCTCAGTTTCTTCACCTTAACAGATGAGATTGATAATCATATCAACTCCTTGTGAAGTTGTGAAGAATAAATGAGAAAATGCATATTCTTTATACTGTACCAGGCACATAGGAAGCAATCTTTAAAAAGCAGCTATTTTTACAGAAGTGTAGACTCATTTGCCTTGGCAAGAAACTTGCTATGAACTGAAAAGGAAAGAATCCTGGCCTGGGATATCGGATCTATTTATTAGTTATTTAACTTCACATCCATTATTTATTAACTCTGCATTTCGATTTCCTCTGATCTATGGAACAAAAATTCTTGTCCTACTTTATGTAATGAGGTTGTTTTGATATGAGATAAGATATGTGAAAGTAGTTTGAAAAGTCTAGTGTGATGAATACTTATTAGGTACCTTGGTATTTTTCACTTTGCAGCTCTGGCCTCATAGAGATGATTATGAGCTGCAACATACAAATAGTGACAGAGGAGCACTGGAGTCAGAGTCAGGAGTCTGGACTCTAGTCCCAGGACAGCTACTAACCTGCTTAGAGCCTCCACTTCATTGTCAACAAAGTAAGGGGGTAACAAAGTAAACCATCTTATTGCAGGTCTAATAGCCTGATTTTCTTCTTCACTGACAACTTTCGAAGTGCAATAATTCACTTTTTTTTTTTTAGGCTGATAAACTCCACTGAAATGAAGCAAAGACAGGATTTAGTATGGGTCAAGAATCTTTCTAACCCAGAGTCAATGCAATCCCACATTATTTAATTTTTCACATGCTTTAATCTGTGATGACATCCAGAAATGAGCAGATTAAATGCAATTAGCCACCAGAACACAGTTATCAGGCTTCAACCTGAAAGGAATTTATGGAGCACCTTTTGACCAAGAGAAGGTACCTGTGAAAAGATTTTGGTCAGAATCTGAGGAATGTAGTTGATAATAAAACCCAGCTAAGGAAAATGAACATGAAATTTACTATCTAATTTTTATTAGTTTCCAAACAAATATAAAATGGTTATTTGTTATTATTCCATATTATCCAAGTTTTGTCTTACTGCAACAGATTGTTTTTTTCCATAGGCAATATAATCGGAAAGATTAAAAACGTAAAAGGCCAAGAGTGGACAACACAATGAGAAAATTATTTATTTGAATGAATCAGTAGGACACCAAGCTCCCCAATTATGCTTGCAGAATCAAGGGTCTGAACTATAAATCCAGCGGAAAATTGCACAGGATTTTATTACTATTGGTATTGTTTGTTTTGTTTCTTTGAAAGGAAATTATTTTGTTTGAAGTATTAATCTCATCCCCAAAAGAATGAGAGGCAGAATAGTTCACTTTAAGTAGAGTTTGTTCTTCTCAACACTATGAACATTTTGGAGAAGATAATTCATTGCTGTAGGGACAATATACTATAGGATGTTTAGCAGTATCCCAGTCTCTCCCCATCAAATACAGTAGTGCCAACTTTTCACTACTAATCCTGACAATCAAAAGTCTTTTCAAACAACGCTAAATGTCCCCTGAGGATACAAAATTGCCCCCCACAGTGAATTTGGGGAACTGACTTAAAGAAAATGTGTAAATGCTTGAGCAAACCACTACTTCCCAATCTGTCATTGGCACATTGAATGAGAACATCATTTTTCCACTCTAAAAGAAAGCAAGATAGCTATCAGGGATGAGGGGGAAGCCTTTCTCTCTCTCTTTCTCTCTCTCTTTCTCTTTCCTCTTTTATTTTTATTTTTATTTATTTTTTTTTTACTTTTTCTCCCGTGACTTCTTCTCAGGAGGACTGATCAAATGACAGACCACCAGGGAAATAGCCAAGAAACTAGCCACTCCAAGAGCTTTCAATCACAAAAGATTTGTCAGAATTCTCAGTACCACAGGAAAGCCTGAGGTTCAAAACACACAACCCTCGGGCCTTTCTGATGCTAGAAAAGGAGTGTGTGTGCACATGTGTGCGCGCATGTGATGCAATCATGTGTCTTTTAATCTCAGTCTTCTCTTTTGATATAATCTAGAGGAATGGTTTTCCCTTCTTTTTTAGTGCTCTCCTCTTATGTGCTCCCTCTCTATATCTATGCCTAAGTTTCTCCCCAAAAAACAATCTTGAATCTAAAATTTTGAATCAAAATGTTTCTGGAAGAAAACACAGGAAATTGTTAGAGCATTTGCCTCTGAAAAGTGGGTAGGCGTCAGAAAACTTATTTTTATTGTATTTTTCTCCATACTGGCTGAACTTTTTACAACTTGCATGAATATGTTTTCAATTTAAAGAATGAATTAGCCAAATAAATTTAAACTATGACCTGATCTGCAGCAGAAAGTATACAGAATAATGTTGTTCTAAATTAGAAGGCAGCCCACCAATTCTGATCCCCTCAATAGACAGAAAAAGTTATTTGAGACTTCTTTGAATGCCTCTAGTATTTTTCCCAGGTGGGGGGACAATTACCATTACTTCTAATATGAACAATCTGGAGAAAACGTGACTTGCATACAGCCAATGGCAAGAAACCCCTTAGGCTATTGTACAAAATAGAATCCTAGATTCCTATACAAAACTTGAATAGTTGGATTCCAGTAGTCCTTCGCTTCTGAAAATATATTCCTAAATTTGTGCAATCATTTGAACCAAAGCCTTGTATTATATCTGCTCTTTTGAGCAAAGACTTTCACATTACATAGAATAGCTGGATTAACTGTGAGTTCATTATGAGTCACTGATTAAGAACTATTTGACTGGTAAGTGCAGAATAGTTGCAAAAGATTTCAGTTCGTAATAAATAATAGATACACCATATATGTTTGTACCTGTTTAGAAAATTCAACAGGTATTTATTCAAGTCCTACTCAGTATCTGTCACTGTGCATGACATGGAGAATATATGGTGAATCACCAGAAGTCCCCTTGTGAAATGAAGCTTTAGTTACAATGTATAAAAAATGGTAACTTTTTTACTTTATATAATTCTATAAACATTTTCCTTTATAGAAGTATTTACTTTCCTTTTATTGTTGAAAAAGTCTTAAGAGCAAAAAAAAAGAAAGTGACATTTGTTAGATTAGAGCAAGGTGTCCCTTTTTTTTTCTATATACTATTAGTTTTGTAAAATGTTCCCTCAAAAAAATTCTAGGATTAAATAAGTCTTTTAAATAATAAGTTTAGGTATAATATATACCTCTCTTAGAGAACTGAAATGTAATTAAATGGAAAATTTGCTCACCAGATTTTTAGGGTACTTATCTGCACATAAATAAGGGGCATCTCAAGAGATATAAGAGGGGAAGAAGGGAGGAGAAATTGAAAGTGAGAAAAAAAGGAAGGAAGGAAGGTAGGAGGGGAGAGAGGGGAAAGAGAAGAAAGGAAGGGGAGAGAAAGAAAGGAAGGAGAAAAAGGAAGAAAGAAAGACAAAGAAAAAGAGAGAGAGAAAAAAAGAGAGAAGGAGAGAGAAAGAGGAGAGAGAGAAATGTAGAGAGAAAGGGAGAGAGAAGGAGGGAGGATGGGAGGAAACTAGAACATAGACTATGTGTATTGAACTTCTAAGGTTGCTGCAGAAGACAAAAATATTCATATTGAGAGCATGATACATAGAGCAAAGTAAGAAAAATTGTGGCTAAAAGAAATATGAAGGGAAGGAAAAAGAATGAGAACAGGTAGATTAATGACAGGATGGAGAGACAGATGGGTGGAGACAAATAGAAAGATAAAAACTGCAGACAGATAAGTGGAACAAAAGAGAATGGAGAAAAGAAAAGTGGGGCACATAGAATATATTTTTGAAGGAGCTGTTTAAATGAAGAGTAATTTTAAGATACTTTGCTTTATAGTACACTATATATATATACTATATACTATGTTTACCGCTTCAAAAACATCTATTCTTCAAGGCATCTGAATGAACCTGAGTTTGAGGAGTATGATACATGGAAAGTCAGAGGCAGGCTCTAAGATGGCCCACCTGTTTTAGTAGGATCATTTAGACTCTGTAAAGCCTGACTATAAAGAAGATTGCTCGGTTTCATTTAGACTATTATAGCCCATAAAATTGATGATCAACCCATTTTAAGAAGCACTAGTATAGAAAGACAAAGACTCCTAAAATATTCATAAATGAGAATAAGAGTGTGATTAAAGAAGACGGAGTAGAATTAAACATATTCATATATTTTCCTCCCCGTAACTCTACCTCAAACTGTTTAAGCATTCACCAGACTGAAGACAAAGGCCTAAAGGGCCTAACTTAAAAAGCATTTTAAGTATACCCAGCACTTGACTTTGTAATTCTAATAACTGAGAGGATATTTAATCTTCGTAAAGATCTTCTGTTATTGTAACCATTCTGACACCAGCTTGCAAAAACACATTAATATTTACTTTGGTAAAATGAATGACCATAGTATGTTTTAATGAAATCTATTACACATTTTATATATTATTGGACTTCATTTCCTATTTTATTAAAAGTTTTATCTATGCCAACCATACTTTTCTTATCCTGAAACAGTCTTGATATCAAGGATATGCTCAAAGTAAAAGAAAATGTTATATTCTGAAATTTTGAAAGTGTTATTTTCCTCTATATTCTGAAAAAGTTCATGTTGCATCAGTAGGAGTTCTTTTCCTAAAATGTTTGATAGAATTCACCAGTGAAGATATTTGGTCCTGGAGTTTTCTTATGATTGCTTACAAATTAAATTTCTTTCATTGATATAAGGGTCATCAGATTTTTCTGTTTTTTTGTATCATATTTGTTCAGGTGTATCTACCAAAGGATTTATCCATTTTGTATAAATTATCAAATTTGTTGTCATAAAGATGTTATAGTTCTCCTTTCACCTTTTAGTGTTACCACATTTTTCATTCCTGATATTTTGATAACTTTTTCTTTCTCTTTTTCTCTTGAACTGTCTTTCAAAAGTCTTACTGATTTTCTTCATTTTTCCAAGGAACTAGTCTTCGGCATTGTTGTTTTGTTGATTTTTTTTATTCTTTGGCCATTTTGCAATTCGTTGATTTCTGCTCTATATATACTATCTTCTTTCTCTGGATTTAACCTGCTCTTGTTTTTTCAACTTTCTTAAGTTAATTTTAAACATTTTCCTTTACTAATATGTGCACTGAACATTATAAATTTTCCTCTGAGCTCTGATTTAGCTGATTTAGCTACATCCCACAACTTTGGCTATGTATTGTTTTCTTATTCAGTTTGAAATGTTTTCTAATTTATTTTGCTATTTATTTTTTAATGAGTTACTTATAAATGCATTGCTTAATATGGTAACTGGTCTCCAGAGACAGGTCTCAACAATTTCTCCCTTCTCTGTGCATGCTTGCTGCCCATCACATCAAAAGATGGAGATTATTCCTCTTCAACTTATATCTGGCCTGGCCTTGTTTACTGGCTTTGACTAAAAGAATGCAACAGAAGAGATGTGCAGTTCCAGGACAATTAATCTACTGTTGGACTGGTCTAGATTTGTTGTAGCTTTATTTAAATTCTATTGATTCCAGATATGTCAATGGCAGGATCAAGAATTGTGATTTGAACACCAAGATGCTCTAGAGATCTTGCTATGCTTTATAGTCCACCTAACTCTGCAGTTCACTTTGCTCTCCTGTCCTAAGGTCTCTCTCCAGACTATTGTCCTTCCACTAGCTTCCAGTGGACCTCACAATCAGTAAATTCCAGGTATGCTTGCCCTGACTCAGGCTGTAAACTCACTGCACTACAGGTGACATCCTTTGTCCTACATACACTCTGAGAAGGCACTGTGAGTCTCAGGGGAATTTTCTCAGCTCTCCTCCCCTGTCCCCAGCCTTATGCATGCTGCCTCTGTACTCCCAGTGGGCAGGAATTGAAGGGTTGGTGTGATTTTGCTCTCTGCTTGAGGCTCCTTGGGGGTGTAATCAAACAATCCAACCCACATGCATAAAAAACTGTTCATCAGAAGTTCACCTGGTTTCTTCTTACTCTGTTTGTTGTGAGTTAGTTCCTCCTCTGCTATTTCTTCTGGAGTACGAGCAGCAATGGATCCTTCTCTGCTAGGAATGGCTTATTGCTTTCTAGAATTTAATTGACTTGTGTCTCTTTAACTCTTTGATGGCGGAGCTTATGGGTTGTTCTATTTTTATGGTGGGAGCAATGGTCTTTTGCAACTTTCTACCTCAAAGAGGAAGCAAAAATCCTTTTAATATATTTCAAGTCTATACCCTATTTAATTCAGATTATCCAGTCATAAATGATCTCTCAGCCCTCGGTCAAACTTCTTTCCTGCCCACTAGTCTGTACAGCTACAGTGACTGAAGTCCTTCCCCTAGTCTAATGTATAAGCCAATCCTCACCAGGGCAGCAGATAAATCAGCAACCTCACTGGCTTTTCCTGACACCCTATGGTTATAGGTATGGGGGTGATATGGCAGCTTTAGGATTAAGATGTTTATGGCTGGCTGGACCATACATTAATATGTCAGCAGTTCTTTAATTACAAGGATCGTCCCTCTCTTTACTGATTCCTATCATATTATTTCTATTTATATAATTAACCTGATTTGTTTGCCAGCCAATATTTCAGGGACACGATGGAATTAATGTCATGCCCTGAGGCCCATTTTAGCCAGGATCCTAACACCGCCTAAATTTTCCAGCCATCTGGAATCTTCTACCTCCTATCCTCCACGTCTCCCAACCATTAGTCAGCATCCTGCTATGGTAAAGAACTTATCTTGTGCAAACATAATGCTGCCCACATCTGCTTTTAAGAATTACCCACCCACATTTTGCTCTCATATTTCATAAATATCTCATAAGGGTTTTTTTTCACTATATCCCCAATATAGTGCATGGCACAAAGTAGTTATTCAGTAAATATTAATTAATATTTAATTAGAGATATTAATGGTTAATTTTTCTATCTAGATAGAAGGTCATGGCAGACTGATGAAGAAAGAGAGCTCAGGGATCAGCTTTGTTCACCATAGTTAGAACCAGCTCCAAATACAAAATGAGTTGTCACAGTAATGGTCAAAAGAATGAATTCTCCCTCTTTGTATATAACTCCATCTTCATATGGTTTGATGGTTAGACTTCTGGTTTGAATTCTGATGTTTAGCATTCTAATGTAAACTTAAGATAAGATGATATTGCCGAAGGGGAAAGTTCAGAGATGGCTTATGAAATTATCTTCAGAGCAGTGGGAGCTTGGTAATTGGAAGTATTGTTATTGTTATGATTTTACAATAAATTAGAATAAAACAAAAAGTAGAGTTATCTTCATTATATTCTTATCACTTAGTACTTTGTATCCATAGAATTAAATACAATAAATTCAAATATCACATTCAAAAAATGCAGCTCCTGTCCTGAAACAACTTACATTCTATAGATATGCTTAGACACATGGAAAGAGTCTTAGAGAATGCAGCTGTGCTGGTTAATGCCAACAATAATAAAATTAATGAATGGCATGAGCCCCCATTAAAGGGAGCCTCACATAAAAATTTATTTTCTTTTAAAGGCTCAATAGGCCTTCTTTTACTCTGACAAATACACAGCTTTTGGGCAGTAGAGCTTTGTTTTATCTGATAGATCAAAAAAGAAAGGTATGAAGAGGTTTATAATATCAGCCTTGAATAGTGATTCTGGATAATGTATGAGTAGTTGAGACAATAAATCACATTTTAATGGGATTTGTAATGAAAATGCCATGGAAGGATAATACTCTAAGGGTCTCTGTCAAACTAAGTAACTAACTGTAGTAATTGTCAGTGATTATTTCCAGAGTCAATGCCCTATAAAAACATGGCATGCAGGAAGAAGTGTGCAGTCCTGATATTATCCTTGGTAATAGGCTGCTATCCAATACCATGTGCCTGGCAGATGGAAGAGCAACTGCATAAATATTTAGACAGGACAGAAAGAAAAAAAATAATTCCAGCTTCTAAGCTGTTCTTACCTGTAGCTCTTTTCAGAAATAAATACTTATGCACTATGGCTTGTCCATATACCTAGTTGCTACTTATAAAGAAAAAAAAAATCATGTCCTGGAAAATGGCTATAGCATAAGTCAGATAAGTTGGGCTTGAACAGGGAGATTTTTTTTTTTTTTTTAAGAGTTGCTCTGTTTTTTAACCAAGGGAAATTTTATTTTTCTGACTGTTTTATGGGAACTGTTTTCAGCAAAGATTATCTCCAGCCCCAACTTATGTTACTGAAAGTCATTTTTATTTCATTTTAGTCATCAATAAATGGGCAGTGTCTTTTGAATCCCCTTTGTAGCAATGCTGTAATTTCTAAGGATCCCCATTGACTCAGTGTGCTCACAATGAGTCTCTAGTAGTATTTCATTTGGACAATGAAGCTATTAAACATACATTTATTTTGGACTAAAGAATCATGGTATGACAAATCCTACTTGGAAGAAAATTTTCAAAAAAGTATCAGTTAACCTATTCCTGCAGAAGAAGGCCTGTCACTGACAATTATGTATCAGAACTATCATGAAGACAAACATTGAAGTATTCAAAAATAGGCAAAAGATTGCTAGCAAGTCACTATCGGAGACTATTTGTTAAACAATACAAGTGACCCCTCACTTCATTCTTAATAAGACTGTGTATGAAGGGTTGGCAGTCCTAGCAGTCAGGTTGTTGATGCATATATAGGCAATAAACACTAGCCTTTTCACATTGCTTCTTCAGTTAATTTCAGTAATTGCATTGTTCATTTTCTGTGGGTACTTACCCTTGTTTCGTGCCATACTTCTGTAGTAGAAATCCTTAGAAAGAGCACAGCACTGCACACCTAGGGATTAGAATTAAGTACTTCAGGGACTCTTAACCAGGGTCCAGGGACCCCCAAGGGGTGTATGGAAAGTTTTCAGGGGGTCCATGAGCTTGAATTGAAAAAAATCAACTTATTATCTTTTTTTGTTAGTTTATTTTTGTTTGTTTTATTATTTTTAATTGCCTTTTTTTAAGATACAGAGATCACAAAAAATATTATGTTAAAAATTATAAGAGGTTCCCATATACCCCACGCTCCACCACACCCCACTCGTCCCATATCAACAACCTTTTTCCTTATAGTGGCACATTCATTGCATTTGGTGAATACCTTTTGGAGCACTGCTGCACCTCATGGATTATAGCTTACCTTGTAGTTTACACTCTCCCCCAGTACATTCAGTGGGTTATTGCAGGATATATAATGTCCGGCATCTGTCCCTGCAATATCATTTAGGACAACTCCAAGTCCAGAAAATGCCCCTACATCATGCCTCTTCTTCCCTCTCCCTGCCCTCAGCAACTACCATGACCACTGTCTCTACATCGATGATATGATTTCTTGCATTGCTTGAGTCACAATAATTCTATAGTAGAATACCAGTAAGTCCACTCTAATTCATATTTTATTCCTCCATCATGAGGACCCTGGGATGGTGATGTCCATTCCACCTCTAAATCAAGAAAGGACTTGGATCCCATGTGGCTGATGGATGGGATTCTCCTGCTTGCAGTTGTAGGCACTCTCAGTTCCCTGGTGTGGTGGTTGACCATCTTCACCTCCCTGTTAGCTGTCCTGGGTAATTCCAAAGAACTGGAGAGTAGGAGTTGCAACTCTGCTGAGGCTCAGGGCTCAGCTAGCACATGGCCAGTCCAGAGATTCAAGTCTCATGAGTATACATTAACCCCAGTGCCAACCGCAGGTTCAGTAAAAGTGACAGAAGAAGCATGTGTAGAAAGGTCACATCTGAGTCCAACTTGGTCACACTCAGGAGCACAAATTCCAAAGTAGGGCCCACTGACAAGGCACTGAAATCCAGAGCCACCTGCCATGACTGTAGGACCTGTGCATCCCCATAGGCCTCAGGAGCACCAGTACTTGAGGTTGTATCTACTTTGGATGTCTCTGGGATCCTGCTAAAATGTGCATAAGCATGACCCCTCTGATGACCTCCTGAATCATTTTGAAGTATAAGAGCAATATAAACTCATTTGTCTTTATACCATTTCCTCCTTTTATTCAAGGTCATTTTCTAAATGCATCACCAGCTGGTGATTGGTAGTAATCCCTTGGTGCCAGGGAGGCTCATCCCTAGGAGTCATGTCCCATGCTGGGGGGAAGGTAATGCATTTACAGGGTATTTTCTCTGACCTCTAACTGAAATCTAGCATTTCTTTCACTTATGAATGTATGCAATAAATAAATTACAGTAGTATTCATTTTGCCTGATGGGCAAGGGGGGCCATGGAACAAAAAAGGTTAAGAACCCCTGAAGTATTTGATTTTCATATTATTTCCTTTTTTGTTATTTCCCCATGTGTTCCGAATATTTATTTTAATGGTTTTTTTCACCAGAATTCTATGAGGGCAGAAGGTATTAATAGTATCTTATTTCCCAAAATATAGAAATGTAGTTTGATAGATGTTGAATTATATTTCTTATTCTAAACATTTATAATCCCTTAAATATAATCAAATGAGAAATTACATTTTATTTATTATGAAGCTCACATTTTCAACACTTACTATGAAATTTTAAAAGACCTATCCCAAGTTCAAGTACAAATTTTTAAATCACAATCCCATAGGGCAAGCAGGACGCCTATACAGTTTATTAGAAGACAAAGTCAGTAAGTGTTTGGAGGGAAGTACAAAGAGCTTCTTGCACTAAGGTAGGAAAGTTCAAAACTAGCCAAGGGGATTAGGATAATATCATGGAGAATATCACATTTGAAACAGGATTTGAAAATGGATACGATTTCAATGCAGTAGTTTCTATTTACTTCTTTTTATATTTTAGATTGTAAAGAGTTATAAAATTGAATAGAGAAAGCCCTGAGGACCCCTCAGAGCTCCCCCCATATCCCCCCCAAAAAAAACCTGTGCCTTACTTCCTTTTCGAATTCCCCTTCTTTCCTCTTGATAGCATCTGAAATTTGAAATTCCCATCAAGGCAGCTGACCTAGATAACCAACTAAGCCTCTAATTCATTACATTTGTCCCAATACAAAATAAAACACACCTGCCCAAACCAACCCCTGCAGGACTGGACATACTTCATCAAATCAATAGGAGTCAAGCTAACTTTTTTTTAAAGTCTATAAAAATCGTTTGCCATTCCTAGAACTCGGAAGCTACTTCCATTCTTATAAGTGATCTGGCTTCCTTTACTGTAGCTAAATTTTGGTGTCCCAAAGAAAATGCTATAGTCTACAAATTTGTCTCTGATTTGTCTTTTGACAAAAGATTCCAGCATCTTATTGAAATACGTAAAACAGGACAACAGTTCTTCTAGGTTATATTTGCCTCTGCAGGTATATTACAGTCTTACTGAAATCATGTACACTCTTTCTATTTTCCACATAACAAAATCTTAAGATAAAGAGCTAATATTTCTAATTACTCAGAAACAGTCATGAAAGAAGAAAAAGTAACATCAATATTCAAATATATACATGTACTGTCAGCTGACTTGATAGTTTTCTAGGAACATCCCACTAATCTTTTATGGATTCCTTTACTCATAAAAACAGAAATTTCTGCCTAAAAGTGCATCTTACTGAAACGAGCATGAAATAAAAAGATTTGCATGGATGGCCTCAGAGAGAGGTGTAGTCTAGCCACCGGCAGAGTGGAAATCTATCATAGTAACACTGCCTTGTCTGATTTCTACTTCCTGGTCTCACAAAAATCTCCAAAGTTACTGACAACATCATTTATTTCAGTAAATTTAACATGCCCTTTATGCCACCATTAGCTAGATGTAGAGTAGAAAACACAAACAAAATATCTACTTAAAGTACAATTACCTCATCCCGGAATATCATATTCTTTTTAAACATAATACCTTGGGGGTCCCTAAGAACACAGAACCAGGAATCAGATGATGGTACATCCTGATTTACCCAATCTACCACTCATTAAGCCCAAATGTTTATTAAGTACCAGGTATTGTTCTAGGGATGGAAGATATCATATGAGCCAAATAAACAGAAAACACCGTCTTGGAGTTTATAATTCCATGGCGGACGAAGGCAGTAATCAATGAACATCAATAAAACTAGACAGTGTAGCTGAGGGTATTAAGTGCTACAGAGAAAGGTAAACCAGGGCTGGGTGGCTAGGAGCTTCAGGAAGAGAGATGCTGTTATTTCATAGATGATGCTTTGGGAAGGTCTCATTGACAGGTTCCCTCTGTGCTCCAGGCAAAATGGCAAGGTCCATAGCAGCAGCTCTGGGCAGTTTCAAGTAGTAGCAAGGAGGCGGGTGTAGCCAGAGCTTGGTGAAAAGTAGATGAGTGGAAGTGTAGGAGATGTTGTCAGAGAAGAAAAAACAGATAACACCGCCCACGTCCATTTTTATTTTGTTCTTTCTCATTGTATAATCTCACTAGTTGTATATTGTTTTAGACCCTTTCTACTTCCTTCATTGTTCTCCTTCCTTAGTGCATAGTTTAACTAATTTGCAATGAATAAGAAAGGGTTTGAGCTCATCCAATGTGAGGGAAGAATTGGTAATGGGTGTAAGGAATCTACAGATATGTTCCACTGCTGTAAAGCTTTGGGCTCTGGGCTGCTCCCTTTTTAGCAGCCCCTGTCAAATCCTTGCCTTTTAGGCTCTCCCCCATTGTTGTCTTGGGTTTGCCATCCCAGAACAATATGTTCTCCCATATGTGAAAGTCCTCTGTCTTCGGAAATCAGCCAGACTAACCAATCCATAGAGTGAAAGAAAAGACCAAGGTCTTGGATGGCATAAATTTCAAAGAGGGGCTAACCCAGGGCAAAACGAGAAAGAATTCAAAACCCTCAAGTGGATGGCGATCCTGCTATTTGAAAAGCCACTAGCTACAAAGAGTCAGATGCCTGCCCTTCTGCTCCCCACTCAGGAAGAATGCTATTCCATCCTCTTGTAGCCAGATAGTCAAGGGAAATAGGGAAAACAAGAGGGACATCAGAATTTCTTTATATAAAAGAGATAACAGTTATATAAATAATTTTTAATATAGATAGAAATACAAATTTTGTTCTATCATCACAATTTTATTAAATGGAGAAACCCCTGTGCAGATTGGTCATACAGCTGCAAACTTGTGTACACACTCAAGTCAAAATTAGCAATAATACTCCTGTATAAAAACATTTACATAAAAATGAATCACACATGAATTAAATATCCAAATGGCAAAAAAAAAAATTAAGCATGATAAAAATACATAGAGGTTTTAATGTGTAAAGTATAAAGTATAATAAAATAGGTGTTTGTAAGGCCTTCTTTAGTAAGATTCAAATTCTTAACTATGTAAAAATTCAAATTTCTGATCATAATAGCCTGTGTTAACAAAATTAAAGGACAAGCAACAGAGTGGGAGAAAATTTTGCAACACATGTAGCAATAGCAAGATAAGGAGTCAAAACGTTTGTAAAAAATTCCTGCGAAATTAAATCACCCATAAAAACAGTGAGGAACAAAACAAATTAAGAGGACAGTAACAGAAATACAAGTGCATAGATGCTCAAATCTAGTATTTCTGAAAATATGACAAGATGCAAATTTTCAGGCATACTGACTAGCAAAAATTAGGTTTGATACTATTGAATGTTGGCAAGGTTGCAGAAAAATAAGCACTCCGTATGGAAATATAAATTGTACAGAGCTTTTGAAGGATCATTTGATAGTGTCTATCAAACTATAAAATGTGCATCTTCCTTGACCCAGCAATTAAATATTCATATATCTTAATCTAAAGTGATGCCAGCACATCAAACAAAGAGACATATGTAAGGATGTCAATGCAGTGTTGCTCATAATGGTAATAAAATGGAAATAACCTAAATGTCAATTCATAGGAAGATGGGTAAGTAAACTGCAGTGCATCCATATTCTGTATAATGTGAGGCAGTTAAACAGAGAAATCTCTTTACACCAGTGGTTTTTAACTGGCAATGTGTGGAGCCATTTTTGGTTTCCACAACTGCTGGGGGTGAAAGTACATTGACATCTAGCGGGCAGAGGTGCAGGATGTTCTAAACATCCTAAATGCACAGGACAGTTCCTTGCTACAAAGAGTTATCTAGCCTAGAATGTAAAGAGTGCCAAGGCTGAGAAACCTTGCCTTTTGCCAACACAAAAAGAACTCCAAGGCACTATGTTAAGTGAAAAAAAACAGACAACAAAATCAAAATTTTTTAATCCATACACTTATCTGGATGGATAAATATTAAAATATTAACAGTGCTTTACCTCTGATGAAAAGTAGGACTGAATATAAAGGATGACTGACTGTATTCTATATTTTTCTGTACAGTTTGAAATTTTCCTACCAATGAATTTTTAATGTATTATATTTTTTATGTATTTTAATAAAATTGAAATGTAGAACCATGTATCCCATTCATTCTAAGAATATGTAATTTAAGTTCTACTTTCTTTCCTGAGCTTTGGAACTTCTGGTAAACCATTCCCTAGTCTACTATTTTGTGGTTTGAAAAGTAGTGATGACATTAATATTTGCTTAATAATTTTTGCAGTAATGATTATGATTTAAAAATATATTGAATTCCTTAGAATGCAGTTGCCATCTAAGATTATAGTAAAAAATAAATTTATGTGTTAGCACATTTTCTATTTCACTGACAAAAGTTAAATGCAAGAAGCAAGCAAAAGTCATTGAACTAGTTTCATTTCTCCACTGAGGAGATGAATAGAGTAAGTGAAAAATAATCTATACTTTTAGACAACTGTCCTGAATTCCTGATTGCTAGTACTATGAAGTTATTGACAAAAATTTTTATGGTAGACTCATGCTCCCTGCCCTCTGCTTCTTCTTTTCTCCCTAGGAATTACCTTCTAACACAGCCACTGGCCAAGCACCTCTACTTGCAGACTTCAAAAGATTTAATGTTATAGCATACAACAAGTACTGGAGCACTGTGACTGAGACATATTTGACTAAAGTCTATAGAAAATTCATCATCTATATCTTTTTTCCCCTATATATTCCCATATATGACTGACTCTTCCTTGGCAGGGAGAAATAAAAGGAAAACAAATATAAAATGGACACATTCCTAGAACCTCTTTGGGACTCCTTCTCACCCTTGCCCAATTATTTCATTCCTCCCATTAAAAATTTTAGTATACTTGCCCTTGGCATGATTTAAAACTTAATACAACTTATATATATATATATATTTTTTTTTTTTTTTTTTGAAACACTCAATTAGCTTCTAAGGATCTCCAAATGCTACTCCCATGCAATAAATTAAAGGAATGTATAGTAAAAATATCTTTCAGAGTTAAGAGATCAAACTTCAAGTCCTAACTAGTCGACTGCAAAATAAATTATTTAAATTCTCTGTGACCTATTTGTTATTCTAAGTAAGATGTTGTACTGAGTATTTGTCAAGGTAACTTTAGTTCTAAATTTCTATATTGTACTACAACCCAGGTTAATTTCTCTCTCCACCTATCTCATGTCTGAACACTTTTAGAGAAAAATGAACAACTATGTTAACTTTAAATTCATGATGATGAACTTGAATTGGGCCCTTAATGCTGTCTAAAAATTGTACCATGCATCATGTCTATTCACTCTCTCTCTGCTCTCCTAGATGATTATTTCAATCCTTCTTCCATTCTTCTTTTCTTTTTCTCATTCCCTGCCTCTCTTCCTCTCTCCTTCACTCTCCCCCTCTCACCCTGTCTCTCCTGATGTCTTTGCTCCTTATTTCACTGAGAAATTGAAGGAATCAGAAGAGAAATTCCACAAGCTCCTACAGCCCCATCTTTTCACCTTCCCACATCTGCCCTCATATTCTACTGAGACTCCTTCAGCAAAGATGAACTGTCTCCACTCCTGCCTAAGGCCAATCCTTCCATTTGTATACTAGAATCCATCTGCACTGTCTTACTCATGTACATCACTCTCTGCTTCATCATTAATGTTTCCTCACAGGAGAGCCATTCCCAACCAACTTACAAACTTGCTTTTATTTCTTCAGTGTGAAAAAGATAAGTTCTCTCCAAAATTCCAATTCCTTCTTATATTTCATATCCCACTTCCCAGCTTTAGTTTTTCTGCTTAGCACCTACCTCCATCTAACATACTATGCATCTTACCATATTTTTAGCCTTCCTTCTCCCGCTGAAATGAAAGGTCTCTGAAGGCAGGGCTTTTTGTCTTTGTTGCTGGTTTTTACTGCTCAATTCCCTGTGACTAGCATAGTGTCTTAAAAATTAGTGGATATTTGGTTATTTGGTTAATATTTTCCATTTAAAAACTAGTAGACTTAATATACCCTTAATTCAAAGTCTGCTGTTTTGATATTTTGAACATAAACTTTTCTGTCTTTAGGAACAGTACTGTTCAAGTCTGCAGTTAGAGACCATGAGATGCTAGAGAAGTGAGAAAACTGAAGGACTCTTGTGTGTTCATGGAGCTGACATTCTTCTTGAGCTATTTCAGATAAGCAACTTTGAGGAGCTCAGAGTCATCCTGCAGCACTTGAAGAGAGAAAGAAATCCTCATCTCAGGATATATACAATGAAGTCAGAAGCTTCAAACCTATGTTCTTAAAATGGTGTTTGGAGAGTTTCTGTGCAGCCTGTCAATGGGTCCAAATGATGCCATATAAACTGAGACTCTATAAAATGGGATGTAAAAGTATAGGTTGACATTGAACCAGATTTCTAATCCTAACTTAAGAAATTACCAGCTTGATGACCCAGAGCATGTTAATGAACTTTTCTAAACTCCAGTCTCCTTGTTTTAATTTCCTCATTCCTAAAGTAAATACCATGCAATGGGATGGCTTAAACAAGGGTGGTTCGTGGTTTTAAGGCTAGGAGAAGTCGAAAATCAAGGTGTCATCAAGGAGACGCTCCCTCCCAGAAGGCTGTGGCCTTCTGGGACTGGCTGCCGGCAGTAGTGAGTCCTGGGCTCTTGTGCCACATAGCAGCATCTCCTGGCCTCTCTCTTCTCTTCCAAGCTTTGTTGACCGTAAACTTCTGGATGCTCACTTTGCTATTTTTTTTTCTCTCTGCGACTTTCTCTACAAGGCCTTCAACAATAGAATTAAGACCAATCTTGGCCCAAACCTGATTAGAACTTCATCAAAATGTTCCATTTACAAGGGTTCACAACCATCGGAATGGATTAAGTTTAAGAACATAATTTTCTGGGGTACATAGTTCCAAACCACTACATAAAATAGTGATAATAGGAATAATAATAGGGATAATGCCCATGCTGCATGGTTTTTCTAAGAATTAAAAAGTGAATGTTTATAGATGTCTGGGACATAAAAAGTCAATTAACAGTAGAAATTAAGATTACCTTTTATATAAAAATATTTATAACTCACTTTGTGTTGATTAACAAAGATAATATGTTTAAAATAATAAACCTGTTTTTTTCCTTCCCCAACAATGTTTTTCCTGTTCCTTCTCATTAATTGAAACAATGGTATTTGTCACCTGTATGCCACTGTGCAACTTTGATTAATGACCTAGATTTTCGAGGCCATAGCAAAAGTTAGCCTTGAAAGCTAGGCTTTGTTGATTTTGGAAATTATTTTCTAAAGTCTAAACTTCCATTTACATTCCAAATGCCAAGGTTGGCAAACTCAGATCACCGAGGTTAACAAATCTAACCATAGCACTGGAAGGAGGGTAAAATATAAGGAAATTTCCTCTTGACTAAAAGCAGTGAGAAAGTCCTTGTTCAGAGAAAGGGCAATGTAAAGAAGGGCTACAGAGACCTACAGATCTGAATCTGACATCAGGATCAAAGGGGCATGGAAACTCCCCCGATTAGTTAAAGGGAAGCCAAGTACCATTTGGAACTCTGGGAGGCAAACCCTCGAGTCAGCCTATGTCCATCAGGGTTGCCTTTAATGGAGTAAAATGGCTGATAGCATGCTTAGACAGAGAGAGGGAAAGTTTGAAACAAAGCCTTGATGTTTTCAGGACTATTTATGACATGTAAAGAATCCAGGAGTTTCCTCAGTCCCAGAGGGAATTGCAAAGATTGCTAATGTTACTGGCTGATGAGTCTGCCTGGTAGAATAGCAAGGTGAGAGGAAAGGTGATCCTAAAGATGAGCTGGGGATCAAATGGGAGCCACAGCCAAATCTCAGTGATCTACAGCATCAGCAAAAGCAGAGGTGGGGAATTAAGAAGTCATCAGGAGCAGTCAAACTATTTGGAGCTCTTCCTACCACACCACCATTGGTCCTGAGACAACAGACCACTAGTTGCAGCTGTAGCAGACATGCTGGCAACAGAGGCAGTGAGGCAATTATCACTGCCTACAAACAAGCAGAAAATGGTGCCTTAAGCCAGAGGACTCACTTGGTGAACGAGAGTCTCTTCCCTCCTTGACCCCACCAATTCCCGCCCTTGCTGCTGCAAGTCTCCTCTTTGCCTACGGGCCTTTGAGGCAGGCTAGTAGATTAGGAATCAATAAGTGAATCTGAAACCTGGCAGGAAGCCCACGTATCCATGAATACCCCATTAAATGGCTACTGAAAGACCCTTGTGAGAACTCCCATTCGGAACGAGATATCCTCCGGAATCAAGGAGAAGCCTTCGGAGGCCTTATCATGGGGCCTTCCCAGGGGATTGAGGGGTAAGGTAATCAATCAAAGCAGCAAACAGCTGGGACTCCTCCCTTGTCATTAGCAAAGGGGCAGAATAATTAATAGTTTAAAAGGCAAGCTCCAAAGCCAAACAACCCCACCCCCACCCCCCCGTTCTGGCCTTTTTCCCCTGCCTGGCACAGCACACACGTAACCCTGGGCATTTTGTAATCTGTAATGGGGGATTTTAGTCTGTAAATCAGCCCTCTTTATCTTTTTCAGTCCCTTCCTCTCTACCTGGGACACAAAATCTGTTATTGTCTCCCATTTCTCTTCTCTTGGTTCATTAATAAATTACTGGCTTAACTAAACTGGCTTACACTTAAAATTCATTTTTTGTAGCTTAGCCAAGAACCTAGAGAAAATACAGCAACACCTTCTGTATTAGGCAGCCAAAGGAATGGTGATGCAAAATACCAGAAATTGGTTGGTTTTATAAAGAGTATTTATTTGGGGTAGGAACTTGCAAATACCAGGCCATAAAGCATAAATTACTTCCCTCACCAAAGTCTATTTTCACGTGTTTGAGCAAGATGGCTGCCGACGTCTGCGAGGGTTCAGACTTCCTGGGTTCCTCTGTGCTCAGCTCCTCTGTTTTCTCCACAAGGTCAGCTCTAGACTATGAGGCTCTCTAGGCTTTGCCTCTCTCCACAAGGTCAATTGTAGACTATCAGGCGAACAGCTCTTTCCCCGGGGCCCTGACAGGGAGTTTGAACTTGGAGCAGAGTGAATATTTATTTAAAAGGGGCTGTTTTAGCCAGAAGAAATTTAATTATCTTTAATTGTCAAGTTGAAGTTTTCATCCCATTAGCACAAAAGGAGTAATACTGTAAGATAAAATCAGTTACAGGAAATCTTTCAAGCGCCTTTTATCTCCCACATCTGAGTTGTACTATATGTTTCCACTCCTCCCTTTTTACATTTTAAACTCTCTTGGTTTCTGCAATATATAAAGCATAAATGTGAAGGACCCTCTCTCAACCTACTGAAAAGACCATTTTATAGCACAATGGGTACATCAAGCTCCCTGGAAGCAGGTCCCTAGGTGAGGTGTGTGTGAAATGCAGACCTGTAGAACCATCCCCCTGCACAGTCTAAGGGAGGAGGGGTTCTGGCAGGGAAGGAACAAGAAAGAAAAGCTTCAGCATATACATTCCATGAGCCATTGAACTTTAGCTTCTATAGTACGCTTATTAAATATTACTTTATTTTCTTGGCTGCTTTATCCAGAGAAGTACAGAATATATAAGATGAGGACACAAATGATTTTATTCCTCCTTACTAAAATAAATATATCTATTTTTAATACACCCTTCAAGATCCCAAGTGTAATTGGACATATTGCTTGATTTATATGCTCCTAACATCCTTTTGAATATATCTATGGCTGTAAGTAGATACAGATGCTGATATTAAAATTTTTTTGTTAATTACTCAAGGCATTTTAGGAAAAGTACATAGGGCTTTTAAAAATCCAATAAATTATATAGAACCTTAATTTGTGTTACACCTTCAACTGAGGCAGGCATAAACTGCTCTTGAATTTAGATCTTCCTTTTATCACCAACTGAATAAACATTTGACTTATTAAAATGGACATGACACACTTTGGAATGTTTTTATGTTCTAACAATCCCTCATTTTCAGATGAAGAATTAGATCTTGACTAAGATTGATAAGAAACTTATAAACTATCTTATGAATATGCAAATAATGATGACTTAGAGGTAGATGTCAGCCACATGTCAACAGAAATCAGTTTTTCTGATTTCATTCTATAAGGAGTTCTATTCGCCCTCTAGGCAAAGAATCTTGCATGTAATCGTTAGCAGAAATTTCTTCAATTCACTTAATTTTGTTTGATAACATCTACAGGTATAAATAAGTATTTTATTAAAATGAACAAAGATGTAAAATGATTGAACACATTAAAGATTATAGAATAATAATTGCATACAGTTTAAAATTCAACAAACTCATTTGTAATCAAGATGAGCCTGGACCTTGCTAGACCTCCCTGCTCTCCTCCAGCAGATGCCTTGAGTCAGATTTGATATGTTATATCTCAACCACCAAAATCCTGCTCATCATAAATGCTCTTCTTTTACCCCCAAATTTGTCTCCCAAGTCAAATACCTCAAACTCTTCTCCCCATTTCTTGTTTCCTATCTTCTCCCAGACCTTCCTCTCAGGGCACTTTCTTTAAATTGAGCAATTTGGTTGTTTCTCAGCATCCACAGTTTGAACCCTCACTCACCATCTATCTCAGCAAAACACTTATCTCGCCTCAAGGTCCAGCCTTGTGATAGATTGAATAATACACCCCAACAGAAGGCACGTTCTTAATCTTAATCTGTGTTCCTGTGGCTCTGAATCCATTTGAATATAGGACCTTTTGAAGATGTTATTATTCGCTATGCTGTGGTCAACTGAATTGGGATGGGTCTGAATCTATATTACTGGAGACCTTATGAAAAAAAAAGCCTGGAAGCCAGTCAGAGACGGCCACCCAGAAAGCTGAAGTCAGTAGAAACCAGGAAAGCAGACATAAGGAGAGAGAGAAATAGAGAGTGAGCCATGTGACAGGAAGCAGAGATGCAAGCCAGCCCTAGAACACTACAGACCCCTGGGGAAAAACATGGCCTTCCTCATGCATTGATTTTGGACTTCTAGCTTCTGAAACCTTGAGACACTGAGTGCATGTTGTTTCAGCCAACCCATGTGTGGTGTTTGTCATAGCAGCCTGGCAAACCAAAATGACCTTTGTAAGAACGAGGAGAATTTGAATAACAAATGCTTTTTTACTGATACAGAAGCATAAGCCTCACTCGCCCCTCAAATATACCTACTCTCCCTCTCACTTTCTTTTATAATATTACAGTGTTCCAGGAGCAGCATCCAATTCCTGCTTACCGGGGATTCAGGGAAGCCAAAGGAAATAACTGGGCACTGTTCAGGTTAGGAGTCTCTTCTCTTTTAATTGTCTAATTCTGTGTCATCTGCAGCCCTTTCTGCATTCAACACTTTTAATACCTTGTACAAATACCTACTGGAGTGGTCACTTCTTTATGTCAGGGTTTTCAATACAATTCACAAATAAGTTTCAGCCTTCTATTACAAATGCCCAAATCCTTAATTTCAACAAGGTCTTACCCAACGTTATTTCAGTGGCAGTTGTTTTCTTCCAAAGTGCCCTGCAAAGTTCTGGCTACAAGTCTTTATTGCCTGAGAAAAATTATTTCAGTTTTGCATAATCCTCATTTTGAGCCTCTTTTCACTGTATTATATTCTTAACTGCAGTAAGCTGTGTCAGTAAAAGGATTTTCGTTTTTCTGTTGCTTTGGTAGAATTTTCAAGTTGCATTCACACAGGAAAATGTTCCACTCCTTGACCAGTCAACATCTCTATGAAATATTCTTCTTACCAATAATAAATAATTCCTAGAAGTAATCATTTAGGATCTTTCTCTTAAACTATTTCATTCACTTATGCCTGGGCTACTGAGACCATGGAAGTAACTGACATTATTCCATTGGTCAGAGGAGAGCCTCCTCCCGGCAGTCCAAGTCTGTCATCCCAAATAATCAAGGCTGCCTCAGTTTGGTACAAAGTGAAGATGCACACAAAGGAATTTACACCATGTAGAGAAATACTGATTTTTCTCACCCTAAATATAAAAGCATAGCTGTAGGTGCCAGGCTAATTCTAGTTATGGTTCTAAAACTAATAGGCATTGAAGAGAGATTCTCTAAGTGCTTTGTTGTTTCCCCAGAAAACCTAACAGTTTAAGAAGAATTCTTATAATTTTGCAAGTTTGGAATTGGCTTATGCCAGGATTCGCAGCATCTGTGAACTCTTAAAATACTGGAAGCATAGATTTATTCATGCCCTATACATGCCTTATGCGGTCAGACCCAAACAAGAACAGGCTACTGATCATGGACCCATTAGAACCTAAAGATCCACTTAAGCCTTGCCTTGGAGACAACCCAAGTTAGTTGTGTCCCAGAGTATACCTCATTTCTCCCATCCGCAATTTGTTTTACTGCTAAGTCATCAGTTTAAAATGTTATAATCGTCAGTCGTTCAACATGTAGAGTTATATTTAATCAAGTGATTCAGTGACATTTAGCTCTTAAATTATCAAAATCACACAATTTTCCCTATCAAAATTTCACCTGCCAAAATAGTATGATCCTAATTTTTCCCTTCCTTGCCCAGTATAAAGTCTTTAAAGTATTAAACCATCATTCAATTTACATAAATACAAATATGCATTTAGCAAAATACAATAACATAAAATATACAGCTTGTGGTAAAGCTTGAGGCTGATCTGCAGCATGAACACAGCAGTTCTTTGTCCTAAATCCTTTTTGTTAACATCAATATCAGTTATGACCATAAAAGGGTCATTAAAGTGAACTCTATAAAAGGGTCATTAAAGTGTACTCAATGGGCAGACATGTCAGGAGACATATTTTACTCATCTCCCTGCCCAGTAGCCCTTCTCAGAAATCTAAAGACAGCACCTTCATGAATAAAAATTTACTCTAAAACGTTTGTTTACTTTCCCAGGGGGTTAGCACAAGGATATAATCCTTAGTCCAAAGAGAACTAAAGATTATATCCATGTCATTTGTATATGACCAAGTATCTGCAGATAAATAAAATCTTGCTGGAATTTGAAGAACTTAGTGTACATAAAAAAATTGTTTTATTTTTTATGTTTTTAATAAGAATCAATATAAAAACATAAGAATCAATATAATAACAAGAATTCATTTACTTAATATTGCATGCTCATTTTGCACAGTCTGTTCGCATAGGCAGTAATTAAACTATAAGTAAAGGTAGATATTTTCAGGCTTGTAGAACACATTGCTTCAGTCTGTCTTTAGGCCATTTCAGCATCATGTGATTAGGTACATATGCAAACACAGCAAATATTCCAGGATGGAAAAGAGGAGAAGGAATGTTTATCCTTATTAATAGGAAAAAATCTCTTCTTTCTCACTTCTTCAGAATATATGAAAGTGCTTCATCTCTTTTTTTCATATCTGTCACTGAATTTTAAAAGCAGCATCATCAAATAAAATTTAGGAAAATATGGAGAATTTTTTAAAAGGAAGAGAAATTATTTATGATCTCATCATAAAATAACCAAGGGCTTTAAAGACAGACACAGCTGGGTTAAAATTCTGATTCTACCTGTCACCTAGTAGATGTGTAACTTTAGGAAAATTACAATCTTCTCTATGTTTTATTTTATTCATATGCAAAATGAGGGTACCAACCAATTTTTAGGTATCATTCTTAAATGAAGATTCAAAGCCTGATTCTCCTCTATATTACAATCAGTTATTCTGCATTTGTACTCTCTGGCACCACAACATAATGATTCATAGGAGAAAATGGACGTCCCAGTGCAAACACTTTATTGCTGGCATTTACTGCCCCAAACTATAATCCCTAAATCATATGTGAAAGCTGTTAGCACAACAAGCAATGGCACTCTCTAATCCTCCAGATGTCAGTGCACCTGACTGTAATAGAGCCCAATAAGTGGAGAAGAATGCCAAAGGCAGATCCTAGAAACCTGGGGCTCCAAACTCATTGGATCTTTTACTTCTGCTTTGGAGAGAATGACCTCTTTTTAGATTCCCTAGGGCAAAAATGATTGGAACTCAAGGCTCTGACAAAGACTGCTCCATTTAGTGCAGGCAAAGCTATTTATTTTAAGAGAGCCTTCAGGTGTTAAGGGACAGATGCTCTACCCAAGGCCACAGAAGGAGCCAATCATTGTTAGGCATATTACTGCCTAAACCTCCTTGGCCAGTTCTGACTTCAAGATTTTCCAGTCTCAACAATAGCAAGTTATTGCATCATTTCAAAAGAATCACACTCCTAAAATCTATTAAACTCATCACATTTATATATTTAACTCCCACCAATAAACGACCTACCTGCCTTCAAATTGTTTACCTGGGATTTTCAGCTTCAAAATGATCACCTTAACCTACTCACTCAAAGAATCAGTCCTTGAGAGGGGTTTTCTGGGTTTCCCAGAATAACGTCATTGGGCTCCTAAGAGGATTAACTGTGATAAGGCCCTCACCGTGCTAAACCCAGAGCCTGGAGTATAGTGAGAACTTAATACATCATAAAAATACACAGTAGGAAGCATTAGCACTTTGACATATTACCTTATGCCCACTCATTTGTTTTTTTCACGAACCACAACATTATTACATACACAGTTGGTTTCTTATTGTTATGTTGTTGTGTTTTGTGTTTTTTTACAGTAAGAAATTTTCTTGTACATCTAAAACATCTTCAAAATATTTTAAAAGTCTATCTAGTAGTCCACTAATGTAAAGATGACAATTTTCCTAACAATATCTTGATTGCTAGAGACTTTGGTCATTCTGGATTTTTTAATAAAAATAATATTGCAGAGAACATTTATTTAGAGAAATATTTATCTGTAAATTCTTTTTTTACATCTTCAATTATTTTCTTTCAATTTATACTGTAATATATTTAACTTGCAAGATTATTTTAAAACCACATAATGCCAAAAAAAAAGAAATGGAAACACATGTACTATATTTCTTTGGAAAGCTGTGTAACTTGTGTTCTATTAACTCAGTAAATTGTCAACAAGGGTGCAGTGATGCTCAGAGATGTACTTACCAGGTGCAATGGATGTGTCACGATGATGGGAGAGAGTGTTGCTGTGGGGGGTGTGGGGGGTGGGGGTGGTGGGGTTGAATGGGACCTCATATTTTTTTAATGTAATTTTTAAAAATAAATAAATAATTTTTAAAAAATTGTCAACAAGGAAAATAACTGTCAAAAATTTTAATTTCATTTTGTGGAATAAAGGACACACTCAATTTAATAAGATTTTGTTTAAGCAGGATGATGACTTTATATGCCACTGATTTGAATTAGAATATACTTTATGCAACAAAACACTGGAATGGATATTTTCTCTGGCATAATAGAGAATGAGGTGTTTGGTCAAATTAATTGGAGAAAGGGTCAGCCCAATATAGCCTTCCTAATAAGACAAAATGTTTATTTTTATGCCATTTACAATATTATGCTAGTTGACAGCAGATTAAAACCCAAGCCTACATATTCTCAAACCACAGTCCCATATCAGCAAGGAGGCTTCAGAGTCTCTCTTAACTGTACTCGCACTCGCCCATAGCTCCTCCTGTTAATCTGGATGCAAGTATCACAAAAATTATAGTCCTTTCTCATCTGATATCTCAGTCACAGTCCTAGTAAGAATAGAAGGAAAGGGACAATTTTGTAGATGCTGCTTAGAAAAAAAAAATTTTTAGCTTATAAAAATTTGAGTTTTATATAGTTTGAGTAATACCAAAGTCCATAATGCAACTATGGAAATAAACAACAACCATTTATTCAAAGATAAATTACTTTATATCATATGTAACCTAATGAATACTCATTTAATTTAAATGTATATGAATAGTTTTGAGAAGTCTGTAAAAAGAAGAAAGGTAAATTGAAACAGGGAAAAAGGATAATGTTGAAGTACTTATTTGTCAGTGTGTTCTAAGATACAATTATAATAATGGACTATTGTGAATCTAAGAAAACAACTAAATATAATCTCTGTACAAAAACAGCCTATTGTCTTCCTGAGCTGTGTTAAGACAAAGGCACCACTACTAACCTCAGAGGAATTTTAGATTTGATCATAAGGCACATTACAGAATTTTCTATTCAATCACATTATATTTGGCAATGTGTTAAAATAACCCAGATTGAGAGGTTCAATATAAATCAAGATGCCAAAAAAAGAAAAAAAAATAGAAATAGTACAGTTGAAGAAATTACCTATCAAAATATTTTTATTATCCATCATATTTATTGAGAACTTCTATGTGTGTTTAACAGTATGCTAAGCATTAAGGTCTCATGAAGCTTAAAACATACTATGAAAGTAAATTATTTCACTAGCAATATGATTATAAATTTGAGCATTGTACATTTTAAGATATATGTTTACTCATATCAGTTTTAGATTAAAGTGTTTCCCTTCCTCAATAACTTACTAAAAATATATGTGTGAGTTAGAATAATGGTCTTGATATGTCTTAGAACCTCTAATCTCAAAGCCTTTGTCCACCAGAGTGAAAACTTCCAACTATTTCAAGTTTTCTTCTCCTCATGTAAATTTACTCCCTTTTCCAAGTGCCCTTCAGTTTCCATACCTCAACAGTTTCATTAAAAAAACGGATAAATTCCACTTTGCCAGACACTTGACATAGTTGGGAAGAGATAAATATTTAGCTTGGCAGCTAGATAATACAAAGCAAGGGAGAGAGAAAAGGGAAAGACAGACACAGAAACTCAAGGTCTTGATTATCTCACTATTATGTTAAACGTGTTTCAACAAGTAGGATTTAAGGCTAAGTGTAACTAGTGTAGTGCCTATACAAAGAGGGTACAATTGATTACAGCAATATGTGAAATAAAAACATTTCTTTAACTTCATTAAAAAAAAAAAACTAGCATTTACCTCTCAAATGTTTCCAAATGGATTTTTTAATATATCTGACATATTTTTAAAGTAAGTTATTCCTGTTATTCCTCAGGCTTAATACATGGATATTGTCAATTATGATAAAGCATTACAAAATATTGAGTATTTATTTGCTAATTTTCTCAGGACAATGACAAAATAAGAAATATAATACAACCATGTTTTTCCGGATTAGAATGAAAATAAAGGAAACAAAAGAGTGAAGAAAAATGGCAAATCTTCATATTTTAAATAGAATCATATGCTTTTAAAATAAAGATAAAAATGGATAAAAATGGAAATTTAGAATGGCACACTCAGATATTCAGTATAAGTTATATGTAAAATCTACAAGTCACCAAAGGCATAACCAATTCTGGGACTCTAAACATCTATGCTTAATATTAAAATAATAAGTGATTGACTATTAAGAAAGGGAAAGGAATATTTAGTCCACTTCAGTTCCATCTGGCAAACTGAGGACAGCTGTGGAAGAGGAGTCTCAGCTATTTCCAGTTTTTGAGTGCATATGAAGCCACCTAATATAATATCCTGATGTACTGTTTGCTTTTTGATAGCCAAACAAGATAGATTGATTGAGTCACTCACATGAACTCATTTGTTCAACAAATATTTATTGAAGGATTATCATGTTAGACACTGGGCTTCCATATCACAATTTAAATTCGAGAAGTATTCTTATGTTATAACGAGGATTAAACGAATTAATATTTACATAGTGTTTAAATCCGTGTGTAGCACATAGTAAATGCTGTATAAATGTTTGTTAAATTATATTGAGTTGGTTATAATATGATCCTTGTAAAAGAGTTTGATCATTCTATTTCTTCTCCCTCAAAGGTTTCTATCAACGTTAAGAAACAGCATTAGAGTCCTGAATTACTGACAGCAAGCAGGATACATAAGAAACAACTATGTCAAGTAAGTGCCCATATAAAAACCACCTAGTGCTAAATTTCTTTGGAAAAATTAAAATCTCATGGGACTAGTATAAGTTTTACATCCCCTTTCAACATTTTACTAAATATGTTCTTATGAAGCACTATATACCAGGTTCTATCCTACCTGCCTTACATATAATAAGCCATTTCATTCTCACAATACCCTGTGCAAGTGATACTATCATTACACCAATTTATGGATGAGAAATCTGAAGCACAGAGAGGTTGAGTAACTTGCCAAGGTCACAGAGCCAGTAAGTAGCAGAGCCTAGATTCATTCCCAGGCAGTCTGGATCTAGAATCCAAGTTCTTAAAACACCCAGTTAAAATGTCAGCCTGTAAAGGGGCCAGCACTTAAAAGGATCCTCACAGCCTCCATCTCCCTAAGCCGGAACTTCTCTGGGGTTATCAATTTGCTAGTCATGTACTCCATAATCAGAATACTGTACGAGGTAAGAAAAGAAAAAACCACAGATCCAACCTACAAAAAGAGGCAGAAAAGGACATTTTGAAATACCCTTAAGCCATACAGAAAATCAAGGGGGAGAATTGAGATAACAAATGAGAGTCCATGGTTGAAATGAGTCTTTAATCTCACATGATCATAACTAAAAACTTCTGGTGTTTACACGTATTTTGCAAGGTAAGTTGGAATCCATTATGTGTTGGTGGAGAACAGAGTAAGTACACCACTACCCTCCTCAAGGGTAGGTAGTGAACAAGGCTCTACTAACTTCTTTGCCCGGGTCTTAAGCCCCTACCCTTAACCCACTATAAATAAGACCATTTAAGAAAACTACAGACTGCACTGGGCAGGAAAGCCCAACAAATGTGAAATGCTACTTTTCCATCCTGGATTAATTGCAACAATTGTGGTGGGATAGTTTTGAAAGTTGTCTTCAATTTAGAAATCCTGTTTAAGGAAATACTGTAAAGGAAACAGAATTTCCTGAAATATTCAAGGATGAGAAAAAGCTTTAAATTGCATTATGTGTATCACACTTTTCTGAAGATCGAAGACACATTTCAGCAATTTATCAAGAACGATTAAATCTCAAATAATGCGAGAAAGATCAAAAGGGAGCCACCTCTGCCCTCCCACTTTCTGAGACACCACCAAGTCTGTTTATCCCTCCCACAGTGCAGCTCTGACTAGTGAAATAAGAAAGGAGTTTAAGAGCACAGAGGTGTTCTAAGTTATTTACAGACACAGGTCCTACCAACTGCTGTTTCCCCATGAGGTGAGCGTTTTGAGGGCCAACGAAGTCGATGTCAGCTCCTGGCTGACAAAGATCCAGGAAAGAGAGAGAATTCAATAGGCTTTCCACCCAAAATGCCCACAGCAGACAGAGGCTTCACTAGCCTGCTGCCTGAGCTTCCCACACTCAGCCCAGCTTATCACTCATGATGATTTGGTGCCCCCCTCTGGCCTTACTGGACCAATAATTTAGCTCCCCTAAAGAAGGGAAAAGAATTCCTATGAACAAGAGTCCAGGATGGAATCACAAAATCTAGCCTGTGAGAGAAACCTCATTTTAGTTGCACTTATAATAATTATTCCTGTTCGCCAAGGGAAGTGAAAATTTGGCAGGGCTGACTGCATGCTTTCAAACTCATAATGTACTTAAGGTGATATAATTTTGCTTTATGTATTTTTAAACATCTCCCCAAGGAGGTAAAATGCTCTTTCAGTTCACAGTGAAGATAACTAGGCTACCTGGGCTCTGCTTCAAAGAGTATGACAGCTTACTCAGGAGAAATTATTCTGTGAAATTCAGACAGCCTTAGAACATTTTGCAGGAGAAATTTGGATCAAAATCTCAGGTTAAGCAATAGCGCTTCCTAAGGTCACACAACTCTTATCATTTCAAGATATTCACTAGTTCTCACCAAAGTCCCCTGGGATTCTTAACTGAAGAGATTCAAGTTGCATCCAGTCTCAGAAACCTTCTGGTATCCCAAAGTGACTTCCTTCTCTATGTCCAAGTCCTCCTTACCTGTTGCCCCTCTCTCTAGGGGGACCACATTCCTTCTGCTAGGTCAATGTTGTCTAATCTCTTTTGGGGACAGTTTATGTCAGTAACAGTCTTGGCAAGGGGCAAAGCACCTCATGCCCACACCTGCTGAGAATGGAGTCCATGAATGTTCCAGAGGTGATGCCCCATTGGGGTTTCGAGAGCCGTGCCAAGGGTGCCAGATCCTAAGAGGGCAGGATGACAAAGTAACTCAAACTGCAAAGCCAAAAGGATGAGGAGTAAAGGAGGTTTCTTTGGGTTGCAGGAAGGTGACAATGGAGGAAGTTTCTGTATAAAGTGTTTGTTTCAGCTTGTTATATAGCAGCTGTGACCTCTTGCAAGGGTGTGTTCGGAGCAAAATACAGCAGGTATAAGATAGACGTGAGACACATAAAGATTACGGATATATCTAATCCTTCTTTTCTTGACCATTCTTCCACGTTCTGAAATTCAGGGGCTTTCTGGATTAGAACATGCAATGGATTCTTTATTTCTAATTGGTGAAAAATGAAATAAAACTGAAAAGGCCTCCAAGAAAAAAAAGTCATAAAATCAGCCAAATTAAGGGCATGGCCATAATGCCTTTCCTGAAAACCTCTGAAGCAATTAAATTTGTGCCTAGTAATTATTCTCATTTGGGAAAAAAAGGATGGACCACAGAAGAAAATAAATAATATTAATCACAGTAAGTACTTGTTTTAGTACTAGATCCTATGGAAACCAATTATCTAGTCCTTCAACAAAAAACCAGATGGGAAGGAGGCTAAAAATATACCATGTACTAAATGTTTTGAGTATCATAGTTTACAAGTCAAGCATGGCTCTGCTAAAAACAGTTTTATTTTCTCTCAATATCATCTGTTAGGCCATACCTGGTAAAGTTATCTTAGTAAATGACAATTTGATAAATAGTAATTTCCAATGGCAAACAAAGGTGTAATTTCTTCACTACAGAAATATTTTCTTTGATAGATAAGATTACCTGAATCAGAAATCTGACACTGAAATCACAGGACCAAATTTCCTATCATAGCACTTATTATATTACATTATAATTGTTAATATCTTTACTTACTTTTCTAGATAGTAAAATATTTACCTTTTTCCCCTAATGTCTGTCATGGAGTTTGACATATAAAAGGCATTCAAATAATATTTTCTTAAATTCAGTTCATCATTTTAAAGTCATTTTGCTCCCTAATTAAACAACAGAACAGTAGACAGTGAGTGTGATTTCTGATCTTTCAAAATTAGGTAAATATTTTTAAAAAAGAAGAAAGAATGAGGGTCTGGCCTGGGAAATATTGTATTATTTTAGATCAGACTTTTTAGTGCTGTCTTAGAAAAGAGTAGGAATTTTGAGCCAAGTGGATAGCTGTAAGTATTTTTTCAGTGACATTAATTTACTATTTACCAAAATAGGCACAAATAAATTATTTATATTTGTTAACAGGAGAGTAAAAATATTAAGCTGCTTAATCTAAGCTGGAAATACCCATTGTTTTAGTTTGCTAAAAGCTGCTGGGAGCAATATATAGAAATGGTTTGGCATTTACAATGGGATTTATTAGGTTAAGAGCTCACAGTTGTAAGGCTGTGAAAGTGTCCAAATCCAGGCATCATCGGAGATGCTGTCTCGCAGAAGGTCGGCTGGTGGCAATCTTGGATGCCTGCCACATGGCAAGGCACAATGGTGGCTCTGCAGATCTCTTCCTTCTCCAGGCTCACTTACTCCCAGGGCTCAATGGTGGGTGCTCTGTCTGTGCCTTCCTCTCTCCCAAGTTCCTCTCTGAGCTCCTGGGTCCCTCTTCTCCATCTCTATAGCTTTTTCTCTGTGTGTCTGCAGCTTTTTACTCCTTCCTTTATAATGGACTCCAGTAATAGGATTAAGACCCACACTGGGTCCTACAATCTAATCAAAAGGTCCCACCTACAATAGGTTTACATGCACAGAAATGGATTCGCTCTAAGGATATGATCCACCCGGCTTCAAACTGTCATGCCCAGATAAAGGGGGAAAATATTCTGTGCCTCAATCTTAGGCTTTAACAAGATTTCAGAAGTTTTCCAATATTTCTAAAGTGACTACCAAAAATAAGAGGTGAGATATGAGAGAACTATTTTTCCAAAGTACAGCAGTTGGAAACTGACAGAAACATCATTTACTTGGGCCTTGCCTGAAACAGTTGCCCCATTTGATCAGACGATTGGTTTATCTGATTTCCACCTGCACAGTCCAGCACAGCACAGTAGGACAGACAAGCCCCCAACAGGCAGGTTGAAAAGAATGCTTTAGACCAAACTGATTCAGTGATCCTCTGCTGATATTATGTCAATACTGAAGGGGATAGTAATGAATCAGAGGGTTTCAGGTAAATTCCTTCCTTCCTTGCTTCTTATCCAGCAGCTAACATAAACTCACCTGCAAAGAGAAGACACATAGCCTTGAATCACTAGTAAGTGTAGGAGCAGGCCCAGCAATGCCTCTTGGAGCAGGCCTGTCATATCCAGCAGGGACATCTTTTCCAAATGACCAACATCCCCTCGTTTCAGAGTCTAGGATTATAACAACATACCATTCTCCTATCTAAGACAAGCCTATAGAAGTGCAGATATTCTTAGGAATAATAACAACTATAAAATCATGTTTAATTTGATTCTGTTTTTTGACATTCAGCTTTATGATGCTTATACCAAATCAGCCATTGCCTTTTGTAGAAGGAAAAGACATCTGAAAGACTGATACCGTCCTTATCTCATTGCTTTCTCTATGCTGAAATTAATAATAAGAAAGAAATTTTAAGTCATTAAATTTCTTCATGCAAGCACAGTCTCTCCCTGCTCTCCACTTCACATACTTTATCATCTGCAAATGAATGTGGACTTATAGTTTCCAATCTGACTTTCACAGGAGATCCAATGAGTTTGTCTATATGGAAGCTTCCCTCTCTCTTTAGACACTTTACATAGTTCTGAGGATGCAACAAATCTCAGCTGGGAGCTTCACATGTCACCCACATATTAACTTGTCACCCTGAGTAATAAAGTTCACAAACTCCATTTCATTTTTTCTACACCTTGTTGCCTGAAAATATAAAAAGCTGTCACATCTCTTTGATTTGTAGCTCATATGTTTGTGAAATAGCCTCTCCACAAACAACCTGATAAAGTCAAGGAAGCTGAATGAATTCTGGTTTTTTTCATGCCTAGATCTATTTCCTAGTAAATATTCATATGCATAAACATAAAAGTGTTAAATGAGGTGAAATTTTGGTAATTGCACATATAGGAAAAAGTCAAAGCATGATTGCTCTGAATGGGTAAGAATTTCCAGACTTCACTGGCTTCATTAAAAATCAGTGACCCCAAATTACATAGGCAAGTACGGCATTTCCAGACCTTTGAATTACTGACAAAGATATAAAAAATGCCACATTGGTCATATATAATCGAAAATAGTTATCTGCTCTTCTGCAGCCTTCCTTAATTTAGGTGTCTTCTTTGATGTGCAAAACATATTTACACCTAATCCATTTTAACAGCCTGTTTTCTAATGAACATATTTTTGGTTCGCTTTACAGACATTTCACTAATAGTTTTTATTTTGCCATCATTATATGGGGGAGAAAAAAATTGCAATCAATCTGTTTGTATTTCCAGTAAACTGGTTTAACAAATACAACTTGTTTAACAGTAATATATTTTTTGCCTATTTGGGGATGCTAAATTAATATCACTGATTGGATACTTAGAGAAAGTTTGTTCCAACTGCCCTGTGGAAGATAAATTGTAGGAAGTTAAGACAGGAGGCAAGTGAACTGGTGAGGGATCTACTCAAGAGATATTTAAACAGTAAAAACAATAGGATTTGAATCCTTATATGAGACAAAACTATTTATCTCCCATGTTTTCAGTTTAATAGCTCAGCAGATGGTTGTTTCATTCATCAACAGTGGAACAAGCATTGCAATAGAGAAGATTGGGGAGGAGAAATCATGAATTCTGTTTTCAACATGTGGAATGTAGAAGCCCCATAGAATATCCTTATCAAAGTAGCAGTAGGTGAATATTTTTTATGTGGTTCATATACCCACAACTGAGTTTAACATGAAGACAAAGATTTGTAAATCGTCAGCATACAGTTAGTACAGTGAGAAGATAATAATATTAACCATTAATTAAAGAGTAAGAGGAGCCCAAAGGACATAGAGAAGGTGCCAGTGTGGAGAAAAAGAACCTCCACAGTAGAGACTTGTCAAGGAACAAAAAGAAGAAAGAGTTTCAAGGAGAAAGTAATTGGTCAATTTTTTAACTGCCCAGAGATACAAAATATTTCCACAATTTCTCCAACAACAACAACAACAAAATGATGTGGGACCCTTTGTACTTGGCTAGAGAGAATTGACAATGTTCGTAAGTTGAAACACCAAAATATTTGTTAAAAACAAAACATTATTTCTATTTTATTTATGTAGGAAAAACACCTAAAATTATACATACCATAATAACAGAAGTAGTTGGTTGCTTTTTTTTTTATCTTAGGGGAAGGCAGCTCTTCAGTCAAAAGCAATGGATGAGGAGGATTTTAGCCATATCCATATTATGTGAATTGCTTTATTTGTATTACTTATGTAATTAACTGGAAATAAAATTGAAGCCTACAAACAAACAAAATAAGTCTGAGATGTTTCCAAAGATGTTGGCAATTTGGAATAAATTAAAGACCTTTTCCAAGACCAGGTTTGGTGTGGAAGTTATAACTAAGACAGTGAGTGAGTATACCAGAAAGCAGGGGAAGCAATTATAGGCTAATCTTTTAAGAAGTTTGGCTAAAACAATGTAACATTTGGCTCTTGCACCCCAAAATGTGACAACTGGAAATAAAGAACCATCTAGATTCTGCCAACAAACTCAGAATTTTTAGGTATCCTGTCCTCCACTTTCTATAATATCTTTGGCTGTATAATTTTGCAATCAAAAAATTGTATTCAGTGGGAGAGCAAAGAAAACCTATTAATGTTTGCACCCTATTTCATAAATATTACAAATCAAGGTTATTTTTTTGTTGAAGCTTCAACTATGCTAAGAAAATTTAGCATTGTCTATCCTATATCCAAGGCAGGAAGAACTGGTTGCCACTATTCAAAACAGTACCTAAAACAGCTCAAGAGGCAAAAATAAATTCTCCAAGGGATTTAGTCAGCTTAAGTTTCTTGAAAAGTATACAGTGTGACAATCTCTTAGGTGCTTTAGTCAAAAGACAACCCATAATCTATAAAAATTGAAGCAATTGCCCTTGATTTCTAGACCTGGGAGCTCCAGGTGTTGGGTGAGATTTGTTTTCTCTTACCTCATTCACCGGAATCATGCTTTCAATAAACTGACTCCCAAAACTCCCTTCCTTGCCAGACTGTAGAAGTCTGGATGGGCTAGCATAGGCTACAATTACAAACATCTCTATAGTTTCAATGACTTACAAAAGAAAGGTGTTTTTCTTACTCAGTTTACATGTCCATATTAGGTTAACAGGGAGTTCTTCTCATCTTGGTCATTCAGAAGCAAGTTTCATAGAGTAACCAATATCTCAAATATCAGAGTAAAAGAGAGCTCCAAGTCTCAAACTCAGCCAGGGAGTAACAAATGTCACCTTTGCTCATAAATATTTAGCTTGAACTAGTCAACATGACCCCACCCAGATAAAAGGATAAATGGAGGTCAATCCTATTCTAAGCCCAGAAAGTAAAAAGATAGCAATATTGGGAGAATTTTGTTAATGACTACCACACAGATCATATGCATCTTCTCACGATGTGTATATGTAAATACACATACACAAACACACAGATAAACATATGTGTGTGTATGTATATATGTATGTGTGTAGTTTGTAGATTGTGTCCTTTCAAAAAGACATGTTCAAATTCTAATCTCTGGTTGCTGTGGTTATAACTTTATTTGAAAAAGGGGCTTTTGAAGATGTAATTAGATAAGAGATTACACTGGATTAGTGTGTTCCCTAATCAAATGACTGATGTCCTTATAAGAAGGGGTAAATTTAGACAGAGAACCAGAGAGGAGAATGCTATGTGAAGATGGAGGAGGAGATTGGAGTGATATTTCTATAAATCAAGGAAAAACAAGGTATGGTTTTTTTTCAGTCTTCCAAAATTTTTTTAAAAGATTTATTTTTTTAATTTATTTTTCTCCCCTTCTTCCCCCCACCCCCACTTTGTCTGCTTTCTGTGTCCATTTGCTGTGTGTTCTTCTTTGTCTGCTTGTATTCTCATCAGTGGTACTGGGAATCTGTGTCTCTTTTTTGTTGTGTCATCTTACTGTGTCAGCTCTCTGCGTGTAAGACCACTCCTGGGCAGGTTGCACTTTTTTCACATGGGGCAGCTCTCCTTACAGGGCGCACTCCTTGTGCATGGGGCTCTCCTATGCAGGGGACACCACTACATGGCAGGGCACTCCTTGTGCGCATCAGTACTACACGTGGGCCAGCTCACCACACGGGTCAGGAGGCCCTGGGTTTGAACCCTGGATCTCCCATGTGGTAGGCGGATGCTCTATCCGTTGAGACAAATCCACTTCCCAGTCTTCCAAAGTTTTTACTGATATAATTACTAAGTGCAAATATTTATGAATTGCACAGATAATGTTCAGTATCATTTAAAATAGCAAGGAGCTACTGCTGCAACAAAGGAAATCAGGGAATAGAATATCAAAATCTTCCCACAGATCATTTGCTCACATTTTTATGTGAAAAATAATCAGAATATGAGGTATATTCCTATGAACAGACTCATCACTCTGAAGTGGTACCAAGGGGGAAAATGTTTGCATTGCTTTTCAGTGGAATAGAAAATGTAATAAAAGAATGGTTCTTTCTGATTACATGTACATACACACACACACATATACACAGGCTCTTTTTGCCTGGGTAACAGTCTTCCACCAAATTAATGAAAGGAACACTGTATATGTTTATTTCCTAATTCAGCATCTCTTTTTTAGGAAATATACACTGGTGATAATTTGACAGCAAATCGTAAAGCTAGAAACTTGTCAGGAATTCTTCAGCTCTAATTTTCCATGTTAAATTTTTTTTAAGGAGATATCAGGGATTGAATTGGGGACCTTGTACATGGGAGGCAGGTAATTGGAATTGTCCTGAATGACATTGCAATGACAGATACAGGCCATTATATATCTTGTCATAACTTACAAAATTGTGCAGGAGAGAGTTTAAACTATAATGTAAACCATAATCCACACAGTGTCAATGCTCCAACATGTATTCATCAATTTTAATACCAAGATATCTTACCAACAATTACCAGGAGTTAGAAGAGGCAAGGAAGAATTCTCCTTGAGAGCCCTAGGATGGAACACAGCCCTGCCCACACCTTGTTTTTGGACTTCCAGCCTCCAGATCTCCGATTTTTTTAAGCCACCAAGTTTGTTGCAATTTCTTATGGCAGCACTAGGAAACTAGTACATACGCAACACAATGAGAAATGTATGATACATTTTCAAATTTTTTAATTCCTCTGGGTAAGGATCACCTTTGAGTTTGTTTCTTGTGCCACTACCATTAACATCAGTATAATTTCATTTATCTACCCCGACATCCTAATCAAACCAGAAAGTCTCAAGAATCCAAAACCAGGTTTTAAGTATTACTTGAAATGGGGTTTGCTTTGTAAGTTCACAATTTTACTATATACTTCACTGTTTATATATGTTCATATATAAATGATATAAAGATAATAACAATTGGATTGGTTAGGGGAAAGCTACTTTGTTTAGTAGTAATATTTTGACAATGCTTTTTAATCATTAGTTAAAAAAATGCAGGTTATTGGTGGTAGGGTGAGATGTTATATATGTTTGTTTGATGTTATGTATGTTTGGTTTGTAAGTTTACAACTATTATACACTTATTGTTTATGTATGAGTGATATATTTCAATAAATTTTAAAAAAGGAGAAAAGAAAAGAAATGGGGTTATTTGCAAACTCAGAAAGAATAATCACACCCAAGGACACATCATATCTTTTTACAGTATGTAACAACAACAGAAAAAAGATTATCTTTAAAGATAAATCATTTACTATAATATTCCAGAGATGCAATGCTCACATTTCACTGGCAAATGAGTATCCCTCTTTGATAAAGGCATAATCAAGGTTTAGTTTTCACTTGGGAAGAAAGAAAGATCAAGGGAATGCTTTCACAGACTGTTACCTCCAGAAGTCTTCTCCCTGAGCAGTTCCTTCCAGCTATCTTGTTAATTGATTGGCTCATTTCCAGACAGCTTTAGATTACTATGTAGCAAACCAATTGACCTTGACCTTTTAGTAAGGATGCCTTTATATTTCCTCTCTGTCTTAGTTTGCTGCCAATGCAAAAATACAAGAAATGTATTGGTTTGTATGAAGGAGATTTATTTGAGGATAAATTTTTATTGTTCCAAGGCTGCAAAAATATCCAAATCAAGGCATCATCAGAGATAATTTCTCACCAAAGTTCAGCTGCTGCAGATCCTGGAGTCCTACCATGAAGTGAAGCAAGATGGTGAGACTACTGATCTTGCTCTATTTTTCTACTGTAGCTCAGCTGTAGGCAATCAGGCATCTCTCCCTGGCCCTCATCTCCTTGAGACCATCTGGCGTCTCTGTCTTTCTGCAGCTGTAAACAAACCTGGAGTTCTCTCTCTCACATGGTAGGATCAAAATGGCAGAGCTCGCTTTTCTGTGTCTCTTTCCTTCCCTTTGCTTGTTCTCAGTTTATATAAGATACAGCAGAAGGGCAGAGATCCAACCTGAGCCACGCCTAACTGATGTAGTCCAATCAAAAGCAATCTAATAAAGTGATCTCATTAACAGAATGTAATGCAATCAAAGGGTCTTATACCCATAAGAATGGATGAAGTAAAAAACATAATCTTTTCTGGGAGACACAAAAGAACTTCAAGCTGTCAGATTCTCTTACACCTTGATTTCCAAAGCCAGGCAACCTCTCTTTCTTTGCAATAGGATACTCCTTCAATAAATTCAGAAGCCTTAGCAGCTTACAAGTTAATTGTAAAGTGAAATTATTAGAGTTGTGTATTCATCACCACAATCATTTTTCATTACTGCAAAAAGAAAAACCTTATACCCCTTAGCAATCATCACTCAGTCCTTCTGATCCTTCACAGCCCTTCATAACCACTAAAATATTTTTGTCTCTATAGATTTATTTATGTTTGCATTTTATATAAATGGAATCATAAAATATGTAGTGCTTTGTTTCTGGTTTCTTTCATTAGGTTAATCTTTTTAATTAATATTATGATTTTTAATTAAAGAAGTAGGTTTACAGAAAAGTAAGATAAAAAAATACAACATTCCAATATATTCCCCTATTGTTGACACTTTCCATTAGTGTGATTTAGTGTGATACCTTTATTACAGTTGACGAAAGAATACTAAAATAGTACTATTAACTACAGTCCATAGTTTACAGTAGGTGTATTTTCTCCCATATACCACACTATAATTAACACCTTATATTAGTTTGATTACATTTTTTATAGTTCATCGAAAGAATATACTTATACATGTACTATTAACCCCAGTACATTGTCCACAATGGGGTTCACTGTGTTATACAGTCCCATGTTTTATCTTCTAACTTTCATTCAAGTAACATACATAAAATACATGACCCAAAACCTTTCAACCAAACCCCTTCAACCACATTCACATACATAATTCACTGCTGTTAATTACACTCAGATTACTACACTACCATCACCACAATCCATTTCCAAAGCTCTTAAATAAACCTAAATAGAAATTCTGCACAAAGTAAGCATTAGCTCACCCTTCTCTTTCCCCGATCTATCTCCTAATAACCTACATTCTTGATTCTAAACCTATGAGTTTGTTTATTATAATTAGTTCATATCGACGAGATCATATAATATTTGTTCTTTCTTGTCTGGCTTATTTCAGTCAGCATAATGTCCTCAAGGTTCACCCATGTTGTCACAAGCATCAGAACTTATTCCTTTTACAACAGATATTATTCCACTCTATGTATATACTACATTTTGTTTATCCATCCATCAGTTGACAGACATTTGGGTTGCTTCCATCTTTTGGCCATTGTGAATAATGCTGCTATCAACATTGATATGTAGATATCTCTATGAATCCCTGCTTTGAATACTTCTGCATATATACCTAGTAGTGAGATTGCTGGGTCATATGGTAATTCTATACTTAGCTTCCTGAGGAACTGCCAAACTATCTTCCACAACGGCTGCACCATTTTACATTCCCACTAGTAATTAATGAGTCTTCCTATTACTCCACATCCTCTCCAACTCTTGTGATTTTCTTTTTTTTTTTTAATAGTACTCATTCTAGTGGATGTGAACTGATATCTCATTGTGGTTTTGATTTGCATTTCCCTAATAGCAAATGATGTTGAGCATCTTTTCAGGTGCTTTTTAGCTATTTGTATACCCTCTTTGGAAAAATGTCTATTCAAGTCTTTTGCCCATTTTTAATTGGGTTGTTTGTCTTCTTATTGTTGAGTTGTAGAATTTCTTTATATATTCTGGATAATAAGCCCTTATTTCTTCCATTAAAATGGGCTGTCTTTTCACTTTTCACATGACAAAATGCTTTGATGCACAAGAGTTTTTAACTTTGAAAAGGTACTATTTATCTCTTTCTTCTTTTGTTGCTTTTACTTTGGTTATGAAGTTTAAGAAACCCTTGCCTAATCCAAGGTCCTGAAGAAGCTTCCCTATATTTTCTTCTAGGAATTTAAAGTTTTGGCCCTTATATTTAGGTCTTTAATCTATTTTGAGTTCATTTTTGTACATGGTGTGAGAGAGGGGTCTTCTTTCAATCTCTGGCATGTGGATATCCAGTTCTCCCAGCACCATTTGTTGAAGAGACAACTCTTTCCCAGGTGAGTGGACTTGGCAGTCTTGTCAAAAATCAATTGGCCATCACTGTGAGAGTCTATTTCTGAACTCTGAAATCTATTCCCTTGGTCATTATCTTTATCTTTGTGCCAGGACTGTGCTGTTTTGATCACTATAGCTTTGTGATATGTTTTGAAGTCAAGAAGTATGAGTCCTCCAACTGCATTCTTTTCTTTAAAGATGTTTTTGGCTATTTGGGGCCCCTTTCCCTTCCAAATAAATTTGATATTTTGCTTTTCCATTTCTGCAAAGTAGGCTGTTGAAATTTTTATTGGGATTGCATTGAATCTGTAAATCATTTTGTGTAGAATTGCCACTAAATGATTTTAGTCTTTCAATCCATGAACACAGAAAGTCCTTCAATTTATTTATGTCTTCTTTGATTTCTTTTAGCAATGTTTTGTAGTTCTCTGGGTACAAGTTCTTAACATCCATGGTTAAATTTACTCCTAGGTATTTTATTCTTTTAGTTGCTATAGTAACTGAATTTTTAAAATTTCCTCCTCAGTTTATTACTAATTTATAGAAACACTACTGATTTTTGCATGTTGATCTTGTATTCTGTCATTTTGCTGAACTCTTTTATTATCTCCAGTACCTTTGTTATTGATTTTTCAAAACTATATATAGGATCATGTCATCTGCAAAGAGTGAAAGTTTTACTTCTTCCTTTCCAATTTGGATGCCTTTTATTTCTTTTTCTTTCTAATTGCTCTGGCTAGAACTTCCAGTGTAATGTTGAATGAGAGTAGTGACAGTTGGCATCCTTGCCTTTTTCCAGACCTTAGAAGGAAAGCTTTCAGTCTTATACCATTGAGTATGATGTTTTTCATTTATACCCTTTATCATGTTGAGGACATGTCTTTCTATTCATATTTTTCTAAGTGCTTTTATCAAGAAAGAATGAGGGATTTTGTCAAATGCCTTTTCTGCATCCATTGCATTGATCATATGGGTTTTTCTCTTCATTTTATTGATGTGATGTATTACATTAATTGATTTTTTATGTTGACCCATCCTTGCATTTCTTGGATAAAAGCCATTTGATCATAGTATATAATTCTTTTGATGTGCTGTTGGATTTGACTTGCAAGTGTTTTGCTAACAATTTCTGCATCTATAGTCATAAGAGAAATTAGTCTGTGATTTTCTTCTCTTGTATTACCTTTATCTGGCTTTGGTAGGTAGTAGGGTGATATTGACCTCATATGAATTAAGGAGTGTTCCCTCCTCTCTAATTTTTTTTGGGAGCTTTTGAGCAGGACTGGTATTAATTCTCCTTGGAATGACTGATAAGAATTCACCTGTGAAGCCATCTGTTCCTGGGCCTTTCTTTGTCAAGAGGTTTTTGATGACTGATTCAATCTCTTTTCTTGTAATGGTCTCCTGAGGACTTCTACTTCTTCTAGAGTCAGTATAGCTTACTCATGTGTTTCTAGGAGAATTTTTCCATCTCATCTAGGTTGTCTAGTTTGTTGGCACACAGTTGTTCATAGTATCCTCTTATGATCCTTTTTATATCTATGGTGTCAGTAGTAATGTCCTTCCTCTAATTTCTGATTTTATTTCTTTGCATCTTCTCTCTTTTTTTCTTTGTCAGTCTAACTAATGGTTTGTCATTTTTATTGATCTTTTCAAAGAAGCAAGTTTTGGCTTTGTTCAGTCTCTCTGTTGTTTTTTATTCTCAATTTCATTTATTTCTGCTCTAATCTTTGTTATTTCTTTCCTTCTGCTTGCTTGGGGTTTGTGTGCTGTTCTCTTTCTAGTTCCTTCAGGCATGTAGCTAGGTATTTGATTTTAGCTTTCTTCTCTTGTAATGAAAGTATTTAGGACTATAAATTTCCTTTGCAGTACTCTTTGCTGCATCCTATATGTTCTGATATGTTTTGTTCTCATTTTCATTCATCTCAAGATATTTACCAATTTCCGTTGCAGTTTCTTTGACCTGCTTATTGTTTAAGAGTGTACAATTTACCTTCTATATACTTGTGGAATTTCCAGTTCTCCACCTGTTATTGATTTCCAACTTCATTCCATTATGATCAGAAAGAATGCTTTGGATGATATCAATTTCTCTAAATTTATTGAGACTAGTTTTGTGACCCAACCTATGGTCTATCTTGGAGAATGATCCATATGCACTTGAGAAGAATTCATATCCTGCTGTTTTGGAGTATAATGTTCTGTAAATGTGTTAGGTCTAGTTCATTTATCACATTATTCTAGTTCTATGTTTCCTTATTGATTTTTTTTAAGATTTATTTTATTTATTTCTCTCCCCCCCCCCCCCCCCCATTGTCTCTTCTCTGTTGTCCATTTGCTGTGTGTTCTTCTGCATCTGCTTGCATTATCTGGCTGCACTGGGAAACTGTTTTTTTGTTTCTTCATCTTGCTGCGTCAGCTCTCCATATGTGTGGCACTGCTCCTGGGTGGGCTGTGCTTTTTTCACGCAGGGTGGCTTTCCTTGCAGGGCACACTCCTTGCATATGGGGCACCCCTACATGGGGGCGCCCCTGCATGGCATGGCACTCCTGTGCATGGCAGCACTGCACATGGGCCAGCTTACTGCACAGGTCAGGAGGCCCTGAGGATCAAACCCTGGACCCTCCATATGGTAGATAGACACTTTTATCAGTTAAGCCACGTCCATTTCCCTCCTTACTGATCTTTGTCTAGGTGTTCTAGCTACTGATGAGAGTATGTTGAAGTCTCAAACTATTATTGTAAAGATTTCTATTTCTCCCTTCAATTTTGACAGTGTTTATCTCATGTAGTGTGAGGCACTTTATATAGGTGCTTAAGTATTTATGAATATTATTTCTTCTCAGTGGATTGCCCCTCATTAATATATGTAATGGCCTTTTTTGTCTCTTATAATAGCTTTGACTTAAAGTCTATTTTGTCCAATAATAGTATTGTTATGCCAGCTCTTTTGTGGTTACTATTTTCATGGAATATCTTTCTCCATCCTTTCACTTTCAACCTATTTGTGACTTTGGGTCTAAGGTGAGTTTCTTGTAAACAACATATAGTTGGATCATGCATTTTTATCAATTCTCCTAATATGTATCCTTTGATTGGGGAATTTCATCCATTAACATTCAGTGCTCTTACTCTAAAGACAGTACTTACTTCAGTCATTTTGTCCTTTGGTTTTTATGTCATATCTTTTTTTTCTTTTTGTTTCTTCCTTTTTTGCAAACTCCATTTCTGTGTAGTTTATCTTTTGATGTATGTGACTGATCTGTTTCTCATTCTACTTCTGTATATATTTTAAGTACTTTCTTTGTGGTTACCCAGGGTTTTTATTACATAACATACCTCTATAAATTACTAATTTGAAAAGACAGTAATTTAGCTTCAATAGCATACACATTCTCTGCTCTCATATTCCACTGTTTCCTGTATCTATGTTATTTTGTTCCATTTTACCACTATATTTTCCACATCCATTATCAAAAAATATGCCTCTTTCTTATTCAATATTCAAATGTATTCTATTCTAATATGATTTAAAGAATAGAATTGTATATTAAGGATACAATACTATTGGGTTTTGCATTCCTCTTTTAGTTATCCTTACTGGTAATATTCATTTCTTCACCTACTCCAAGTCACTCTCTCCTGTTTTTTCCTTTCAACCTAAAGAATTACCATTAGAATTTATTAGAGGCCAGATGTCTTACTAACATTCTCAGTGTCTGTTTATTTGTGAATATTTTAAACTATCCCTCATTTTTGAAGAACAGATTTGCTTGATAAAGAATTTTTGACTGAAGTTTTTCTTTTCAGTGCCTTAAATATATCATATAACTGCCTTCTCACCTCCATGGTTTCTGATGAGAAATCAGCACAGTCTTATTGAGGATACCTTGTATACGATGACTTTGGTATTCTCTTGCTGCTTTCAGGATTTTCTCTTCATCTTTGACATTTGAAATTCTGAATTGTATGTGTCTTGTAGAAGGTCCATTATTATTTATTCTGTTTGGAGTACATTGCACTTCTTGGACATATATATTTATGTCTTTCATAAGAGCCGGAAAATTTGGGGCCATTATTTCCTCAAATATTCTTTCTGCCCCTTTTCCCTTTTCTTCTCATTCTGGGACACCTATGATGTATGTTTGTGTCCTTCATGCTGTTACTTAAATCTCTGAGACACTGTTCAATTTTTTCTATGCTTTTCTCTATCTTTTCTTATGACCGTGTAGTTTTGATTGCCCAGACTTCTAGTTCACCAATTCATTCTTCTGCCTGTTCAAATCTGCTGTTTATGACTCCAGTGTATTTTTAATCTTCACTATACTGCCTTTCATCCTCATAATTAATGTTATTTTTTTTATACTTTCAAATTCTTCTTAATGCTTACACATTTTCTTCTTAATATTCTTTATCTCTTTATGCATCTTCCTTCATCTCCTTGAATTGATTTGGGTGATTTGTTTGAACATCTTTGATTATTTGTTCCAATTTCTGAGTCTCCTCTGAAGTTTTAATTGTTCCCTTGACTGAACCATATTTTCCTGTTTCTTAGTATGGCTTCTAATTTTTTACTCATGTCCAGGCATCTGGTTATCTTGATAAGTTAACTCTGGAAGTCTGTTTCTCTCTCTTGTCTAGAGTTTGATTGGCTTTGTGTTAAGGCTCTTCTCTAATGCTTGGTCTAACTTATTCTAGACCTCTACAATAGCCTGCTTGTTCAAATTATCTCATCATTACTTCATCTGATTCCTGCCCTCGATATGCAGTACAATTTTTAGGATTATACTTTGTAAGCAATTGTTTCACCCCCAGGAGAGAGCTTCCTTTCTTCTGTTCCTTCTCTGGGAATCTTGGTCTCTTCTGTTTGTTCTTATCCAGACATTTTCCCCCAGCTCCTATGGTTTGTTTAAATTCTTATCCTCACTCTGTGCCATATTTTACTTATACTTTTCAGTTCTTAATGCTTGCTTAATTTCAGCCCATGTCTTTGTCTGTTCCCCTGTGGCACAAGCATGTGGACAGACATACTCAGTCTCCTTCACGTGCCTCTGGGCACGTGCACGCATTCACACTCACCATCAACTCCATTCCGCCTCTGCACATTCACTCAATAACTTATATTCTTTTCCCTCCACTCACAGTCACTCAGCTGTACCCACAATCACATGATTATTCACAACCATCTCATTTACACACACTCAAACTCACTCCCATAGAAACTTTCTCACACTCCTTCACACTCACAGTCTGTCACCACCACACTGAGCTCCACTCAGTCCTGCTCAATCTCAATCATCCCTACCCATATATATGCACTGTAGACATCTCACTTGCAGTCACACACTCACTTAAATTCAGTCCCTTCCCCTCATAAAGTCATACAACCTTACACCAGGACAGAGAGTCTCATTCATACTCATACACCTTATATCCATACACCCCATTCATACTCAGTAATACAAACTTTCAGGAACCAACATTCCCACTGATAGTTCCCACTCAGCCCCACTCACACCTAATCATGTTCTAGCCTACTATTAATAACTCTCAAAGAATATTACTCTATTACACTCCCCTCAGTCACTTGCTATCCCACTCACTCAACCTAATTAAGAGAGCTATTCTCCTCTGAATTCACTCAGACTGGCTCAATCACAGCACTCTCACACACCTTCCCAGTCTCACTTACACCCATACTCAACCATTCACAACCAGGCCCATAACTCATAATAATACCCAATCCCATTTCCATATGCTCACTCACTCTCACTCCCAACTCCATGTACTTCAGCACTCACACCCAGCTCTACACACACACAAGCACTGTACTTTCAAGCCCCACTTACACACAGGCTCACAGGCACACACACCAGGTCCCATTTGCTCTCACTTCCACAAAATCCTTGTCTTACTACCTCACGCAGAAGCACATCTACCCAGTTCTACCCTCTTCCTTTCTCACCCTCAATCACAGTGCTAATCACCTAACTTCGCTCACTCCCTAACCTCTTTAACATCCACACCAAAAGTCACTTATCTAGTGGGGAATCTACCAAAGGATTGCTCCAGCCAATTTCTTAATTTCACAATTGTTATTTCTTGACTACACAGGAACACAAAATGGCACAGTAATATGGTCTCCTCCTTTAAAGGTTTACTTAAGTGATATCCCTTTTTATTTTGAAGTACTGAAGAACGACCTGTCCTGAGAAATGTGTACATTAGGTTTTGAATGACTTAAAAGCTGCCTTGGGATAAAGTTTAATTTCATTAGGAAGATAAAACCCATATTCATAGTTCAATAGAGAGAATGGAATATAGGGAACTAGTTTACAAAGAAGCAAGAGGCACTGTCAAGAACACACAAGGGATATTGAGAAAACGATAGGAAGCCACTACCAACCTTGCAGCTTATAACACAACAGGAAGAGGTTGTTGGCAGAGTTCAGAGTAGAGTCTCCCAGCAAGAACTAAAACCAAAGAGGAGACACAGCCACTGCTGGATATACACTGAGGCAGCAAGGAAGAGAAAATACTTTGTTGTACCCTCTTCCTGCTATCTAGTCTGCTCCTGAAGCCAGCCAGCAATAGATGTGGGAAATGTCACTTGTCAACCCCCACGGGAAAGAACAGAAGAGGGAAGAATAGGAATGGATCTGAAAGTATCAGGCAGGACTGACAGTTCTATGTCTGTGAGCTATTAGAATACTGAAATTTGGCCCAATTTCACGGAAAGAGATGTGTGTATGAACTGTAAACACTCTAAGACCAAACACAGAACAACCACAGGTATGCTCCTCTCAGAAGAAATGTGGCTATCTACCCTCAAAGAACCTGAGGCATCTGGATTGGAAATCAACTGTATGTGCCTAGAAACAATGGTATTAGTGAACCAGTCAGACTCCAGGTCCTTCTAAGCCTGGGTTGTAAGAAGAATGATGCGCTTTTCAACCAAAAAAGCTCTTGGAGGACCATCTTTGATTTCATTGGCTGCTGGATGGAATGTTTCCCAAACCATTCCCCCAGTGCCTATCAGAGTGTCAGGAATACAGGAGATATGAAACAAAAATGGATGAATGACTCCTCAAGACATTTTATTTTTAAGATTTAAAAATTTTTTTATTTCTCTCCCCTTCCACCCCCCCCCCCCCCCACACTCCACCCCCCGCAGTTGTCTGCTCTCTGTGTCCATGCGCTGTGTGTTCTTCTGTGACCGCTTCTATCCTTATCAGCGGCACCGGAAATCTGTGTTTCTTTTATTGCGTCCTCTTGCTGTGTCAGCTCTCCCTGTGTGTGGTGCCATTTCTGGACAGGCTGGACTTTCTTTCATGCTGGGCGGCTCTCCTTACAGGGCACACTCCTTGCGCGTGGGGCTCCCCTATGTGGGGGACACCCCTGTGTGGCACGGCACTCCTTGTGTGCATGAGCACTGCACATGGGCCAGCTCCACGCGGGTCAAGGAGGCCCGGGGTTTGAACCATGGACCTCCCATGTGGTAGGCAGATGCCCTATCCATTGGGCCAAGTCCACTTCCCAAGACTTTTTTAATATCAAGAAGTTTGCCCATGATCCTCCACTGATTCCATTATCTTCTCAATCATTCTGGAAGGTCTAGGTTATGTTAGCTCTTTGGGTATCATGTTTATGAATCTCAAGAGGATTTCATGCTAATGAGAGAGAAAAAAGAAAAGATGGTAATTTCACATCACAATAAATGTTCTGCATGAGGGTTGAAAAACAGTCTTGGAGTAGGTGACATAGAATAGAGAAGTAATATGAAATTGAGAAATATAAGAATATGAAAATGAAAATAAGAAACTGTTTGAACCTTCTTCCTGTCAATGGCAGGGTCAAAAAAAAAAAAAAGGCAAAGGTCTCTCTTCCTTGTGTCTTCTTGTATCTATTTGTCCATGTGAGTCTCTGTTTATATCAGAACCCCAAGGAGGCTGGGACTCAACCTGAGTCATGCCTTACAGATGTGGTTGGTCGAATCAAAAAAGCCCTAATCTTAATAGGTAATTTAATAAGATACCTCAGCTGAATTTAATAAACCAAAGTGTATCACACCCAGAGGAACAGATTACTTTACAAACATAATCTTTCCCCTTTTGGGATTCATAAAATAATCTCAAACTGCCAAACCACTTTAGTCCTGAGTCTCAGCAGAGTTGTGGTCAACACCTACTTTCTAGTTCTTCAGATGTGTCCAGGACTACTAACAAAATGATGATGATGGACAAGTCCCATCCCAAAAATCAAGGAGTATCTACAACTGCAAGCAAAACACCTCCTTCCATCTACCCCATAATATCTAAGCCCTCTCTCCATCTGAAGAAATCAATATGGACAGCAACCCAAATCCCTCAAGACTGAAGAATGAACAAACATAAGGGGGCAGTACAACCATGGACCACAATAGATTTATTGTTATTGTAGTTATTATCATGTGGTAAAGGATGAACTTGTAATATTGATATAAAGATAGTTACCAGAGGTTCTGAGGGGAGGAAGAGGGAAGAATAGATGAAATAGGGCATTTTTAGGGATTAGAATTGTTGTATAAAAATGACGGATACATGACATTATACATTTGTCAAAGTCTATAAAACTGTACAGCACAAAATATACACCATAACGTAAACTAGAGACCTTGGTTAGTAGTGATGCTTCAGTATTGGTTCATCAATTGTAACAAATATATCCCACTAATTTACGAAGTTAATAATGGAGGAAAATGTGTATGTGTGGGGGGGTTATATACTAATCCTATATATTTTTTATGTAAATATTCTATGAATCTAAAACTTCTCTAAAAATGAAGTTTATTATTGCAAAAAAAAAAAGTGCAACAGAAGTCATTAAATGCTTTGTAAGCAGGGGGATATTTTCAAAGGGTCCAGGGAAAGGAAGCATGCCTTCACACAGCATTTTGTTCTTTTGGAGTTCTGAAATTTAAAGGCCTCTTTTTACACTTAGCTTAAGTCTGACTGTAACTTCCATTCAAACCCTAGGACCACAAAAGGAAGACCAGAAAATGTCTGTTCCCTCTTGGTTTTAATCTCCACCTCCAGACTACATTACAATCTGGTCTCAAAGAGCAATTCTCCATTCATTAAAAAGAATTCCATGGTTTACGGGTTCATGTCTCAAGTGAACATTTTCTTCTGTTCCCAATTTGTCCTAGTTTTTCTTAGTTACTGGCAACTGCCCTACTCCTAGCACTGAACCCCACATGCTATCTCAGATGACTATTTCTACCCAAAATGAGAGCCTGCAATTGATAATTGCTAGGAACCCAAATTCTCCTAAGGCTGGAACCCTACTTGGTTTTTGTTCATGCTTTCAGCATTCATGTCCTTCCCATGAACCCTAAGCCCACAGCAAATGTTCTATTACCTCCTACCAGACACCCTAATGCCCACCATATGGCTACCTGGCTCACATCTACACATCATCTTGTTGCCATGCATATCTCTAATCATCTGTGCCATCTGCTGAGACACCCATAAGGGAAGCTTCCTGATGTAGGGAGAGCAGTGATTTGGGAGTCAAATCTTGGGTTTTTACAATAGTTTACTACCTGTTAAACCATGGAAAGCTCTTAATCTTTTAGAGGCTTAGTTTTCTAAAATAGTGGTGACAGTGATGATAATAATACCTGCGTGGAAGCTCTCTAATAAGTAAATGAACAAGATGTAGGTTCTCAAATATAGCTTGCTATCGTCTTGGTTTATGAGAATTGCTGGACCTTCCTAATAAAGGCTGAAAGCTTACACTTATCACTAGGCACATTGGAGTCTGTGACCCACCTGCCCTTTTTCTCCCTAAGAGACTGTTCCATGCTAGTGGGTGTGCTATGTAATCCAAGAACTGAGCTGTGAACCGGAAATCTGAATCAGTCAAGCTCCTGAGTTAACCAAGTAACAAAAGACTATTAAGCAGGAAAGGGTGGGAGTACACAGGAAGAGGTAGATGCTTAGAAGTATTCTTGGAATGCTAAAAGGTAGAGCAATGGTTGAGGATAAAGTTAAATGGGGGATTGAGACAGAAGAAAATTGCAAGGAGTGGGAAGGGAGAACAAAGCAACTCTTATTCTCAATTATCCCTGGCAGTTCTGGGGTTGGCCTACATTAGTAGGATCTTTGTTTAGATCCTCATTTTGCTTTGGCTGTAGTGGCCTCTCCTGATAGGGTTACAGGGAATTTATAATCCATCTCTCTCTCTTTCTCCTGTTGTTTTAACTGACAAGGAGGTAAGAAACTAGTTGGTAAAATTAGGTCTCCTTTCCTGCAATATAGTTACTTTTCTTCACAGTGGTTTACTTTTGATATGTCCTTTATATAGCTTTTCATTACTGTGGGCTATTCTGGGGGAGGCAAGGGGACACTGGGGATGAGGAAAGAATTAGAGACAAGATTGCTTGGGCACGTTCTACTTAGTTCGCTGTAACAAGTGACCTGAAGAACTGCTGACTTGAAGCTATGCCACAGCTGTCTCTGCTGGCTTGATTGATGCAGAACTCTAATTCAACCTGACTAGGCTTAACACAAGTGTACCTCATGAACAACTGTCCCTATTACTTTAGGGGAATGAAAAGAGCACGGATTTGAAAAACAACATTATAAAAAACAGAGTGCAAAGGGACGGTCTAGTTCTGCTCCACTTTATTGTTTATTATAAACTGTTTATAAAAACACAATGAATGAAATAAATCTCTTTAGAGAGTTCCCTGCAATGTTTCTGACCAGTGGTTCTCAGACTTCGATGTGCATAAATTACCTGGGGATCTTGTTAAACTTCCCATTCTTTTCTGTTGGTCTGGGGTGAACCTGAGAGTCCACACTTCTAACAAGATCCAGGTGATTTCAGTAGTGCTGGCCCACAGAAAATGCTTTGAGTAACAAGATTGTTAACAATATAACACTTCAGAATATGGGATTTGTAAAAATACTGTTAAGCTGTCAAATGCTAGAAAGGGTCTGTTAGTTGGGAATGAAAGTAAACTTCATACTGATGAGGTTTTAAAAGAAATTGGATGATTAAAGAAGTCATTAATATTAATGATTTTAAATTGTTCTTTTGACCTCAGACTCTTGATCATATGTCATGTGCTTAAAAATACCCAATATAATTATATCAGAAATGGCTTAGTGCATGAATATTTTACTGATAAATTTCACTATAGCTTCTTTTTATTACTTTGACCACACAGTCAAGCAACCAAGAGATTCTTTAAATTATTGAATTTAACAATTTAACTATTTGTGAAGTTTTATAAGGCGTTTTCTCCACTTTTGCAAAGTATTCAATTCTGAAGCATTGTAAATCAGTAGAAATTAAGGCAAATAGGAGTGGAAAAGCCTTGCATAGAGAAAATTGGATGCTGAGAAGAAGTGCAAAGATAATTCATTGCATGTGCTGGTAGAAAAGGAATATTTGGAAATATTAAACTGATAAAATTTCCATTTTGTCCCTGTCCCCAATAGCAATTACCCCATCACAACTCTGGAAAAGAGGAGAAAGTAATAGCCCATGAAGAAGGAGGCCCCTGTGAGAAAGGAGGAGCAAGGTGAGAGCTCAGCCCTTGTAGGCTCTAGGTGAGGAGCACAGCACAGAGATTGAAGGTTGACCCCATGCTCAGTGTGCTTTGGCCCCATTTCTGTTTAGGACAGTGAGGTGATGACATTTAACAAGATGCCCTCACATCAACCTGGAAGTGGCCACTCCAGAGTGGGAGAAGTGATATATGGCTGTTGGTCAGAGATAGAAGGGTCCAAGTGTCTGGAATCTTCCTCAGCACCCTGTGAGACACTGACGATAGGCAGATGTTCCCACATGTACTTGGAGGGAACCAGAAGGTCACTGACAGGACTGACTGGCAAGAAAAGTGTCTGTTGTAGAGGTCAAACAGGCCAGTGACTGGAAAACAGCAGGAAAGAATAGACCTGAGAAATAAGAGCTGCAAGCAGATTTCACAGTGGTCCATAGGGCCATTCAGAGCAAGGTGAGGCTGAGTCTTATAGCAAGACTTCTGGGATGGGACTGAGCTGAGAGCAAAGAACTCACCTGGACCTAGCCAGGCCTTCGTGGCAGATGAAGAGCATTGCTGCCTGGAGGATGGAGGCTGTACCAGGAGCTGCTTATGTCCCCCACCTCCTCCCCTGGTGCCACTGAGGCCAGTCACTTATACCTTCTTATACCCATTAGGGAAAGAAAAGGTAAGGAAGTAAAAATCTGAAAGAATAAGACTTTACTTAAAAGAAACTAAGTTGCCTTAAGGATCTGTATTGGGTTAGAATGACCTAAATCGGATTTAGGTGTTTTATTTACCTCCCTCACTAGCTAGATAGAAGGGGGTTCTTAAGGAAGATCAAATCTTTTAAGCAAAATAAAACTACTTTTCTCTTGAAAAGCTCAGGGTAGTGTGAGTTTTATGTCAACCCTGCTTCACTAATAATGATCACATTTCAGTCAGAGGGCTCACTTGTGCTGGGGTAAAAAGTTTGCATCCACTCTTCATTATCCCTCCTCCCCCACCTCTACTCATCTATGAACCAATCCCCATCAATGGTTCTGCAACAAATTCTTTGGAGTCTGTATTAGTCAGCCAAAGGCATGCTGATGCAAAATACCAGAAATTTGTTGGCTTTTATAAAGGGTATTTATTTGGAGTAGAAGCTTACAGTTACCAGGCCATAAAGCATAAGTTACTTCCCTCACCAAAGTCTATTACCACGTGTTGGAACAAGATGGCTGCCAACATCTGCACGGGTTCAGGCTTCCTGGGTTTTTCTCTTCCTGGGGCTTGTTTCTCTCTGGGCTCAGCTGCTATGCTTTCTCCACAAGCTGATAGTTTACAGTTATCAGGTGAATGGCTCATCTGAGACAGGCCCTCAGCCATATCTAACAACCCTTCTCTCCTTCCTCAAGTATCTGCTTCTCTGTGTGTTTACTTCTTGGGCCACCAATATCAAAAACTCTCACTTCCTGTCTCGGCAGTACAGTTTTTCTGTGAGTCGTCACCCAAAAAGGGGGCAGGGACTCAACATCCTACTGATGTGGCCCAATCAAAGCCTTAATCATTGTTTAATCAAGTAAAAGTGAAATCTCTGAATCCAATATAATCTAATATGCCCAGAGGAGCAGACCAGTTTACAAACATAATCCTTCTTAAATAGTATCAAACTGCTACAGAGCCCTTACTGCTATAAGCCTGGCATTTTGGGGTAGGCCCAGAAGCCTGTGCTCACCAGTCTGAGGTTGCTACAGAATTTGACCTGACTTTGAAAACTTGTGTGACTTAATGTCCTCCACGTGTTCAGAAAATAGAGTTCAAAGAGAAGGGGATTTGGAAAGAGACTTGGTTCTGGATCCTGCTCCAGGTATTTCATACCTATCTGATGGTGGTAGATAAGCCACTTTTCCTCTTGAGCCACCTTCTGTAAAGTGGAGATAACAATGCCTACTTTCAGGGTTATTTTAAGGAATAACAATATCCTAGGTGCCTTGATGATATGTAGATAAAGCTCAATCAGTCAGGTCTTTATTATATTACTCTTGTTCCTTCCACTGTAATAGCCCATTGAACTGGGACGAAGGACCTCTCCTTAGTGCCTAAAGTATGCTCCTGTCCCCACAGAGAAAGCTATCCCATGTACTCCCAGTTGCCCAAAGATTTTCCTTCCTACTGAGTATCATGGATTCTCTGCTTTCCCACCCAGTTCCCCCTTCAGACTGATGGAAGTATTTCCCCAGATGTTGGCAGACACTTTCGGCCTTCTGGGACATTCCTCAGTCAAAATCACATGTCCTTCCCAGTGGCAGCCTATATCCAAAGGTTGGTGAATGAAGGGCTATCATGGCCAACCCCTTGCCTTAAACCAGGGAAACTGAAGTGCCATTCCAGCTCCCTGCAGATTAGCTGAGGGAGATTTTGTGGTAAATGCCTCAAAGCCCAATTTCTACTTCAGTCCAATCTTGCTTCCTGCTTTCTTACCTTACCCGTTTAGGTGCCAAACGTAAGAGCCTTCCCTCATAAACACCCTGTAGGATGATTTCTGACTCAGAGTCGCTTGCTAGGGAACCTACCCAGTAACAACAGGGTACCACATTCCTGTCTCAAAACCACTCACCTAGCCATCATTGTAGACCCTGCACAGTCATCTTAATGCAAAATTTGGTAAAATGAACATTTATACGCCTCTTAGTCACTGTTTTCACTACATGTCATAGCAAGTACAGTCCCCTTAGTGCCAATTTTTTCTTCTTAAAGGTCGTCCCAAGCCTTCCCACCAACCAAACACATCCAGGGAAGCTACTACTTACCTAGAAGCTAAAGAACACCTGCCACAATGGAGTGTTGGCTAACACAGACATAGCCTTTAGCCTTCCTTTGAGCAAGAACAAAATTGTGCAACTACATAAGAAGATTTTAACATAATGGTCTCCACTCTAAGTGAATAAAAAGTCATCAAGTTCTTTACAAAGAGTAAAGCACCTGCTTCTATTTCTGCCCCGCTGTATACAAATGGGTCATTTTAGGAAATGAGTAAAGCCCATTTACTCTAGGAACTGCAGTACAAGCATTGCCCAATTTGCAGACAGGTTGTGGCCCTGAGTTGATTTGTAAATTGGCTATTTGGAATGCAGAATGCATTATCTCAAGAAGCAGTGTTATAAATAATGACCAACTTCACAGTCTCATCCCCAAAGGCCTAGTAAATTTGCCGCATAATTAAAACAGCACTGTCTTCAATAGTGGACTGTCCTTTAAGGGGAAAATGCCCTTCATGAGGCATAAGAGGGAAATCACGTGGCATTAGAAACACAGGTTTCTGTCTCTTAGTTGCTCTCCCCTCTCTGCCACACACTTGCTGTAATCACCCATTTTCAAGACAGAAGTCAAGTTCCTCTGGTCTGGTCTGAATCTGGCCCTTTTTCCCCTTCTCCTCCAGAACTTGTACACAAATGAAATGTACATTAGGTGTCTTCTGGCTTCTAGTGGATGAGTAGCAAAGTACAGTGGTTCCAAGAATGTTTTTTATCCCAGAGCACAGGGAAAATCTCTGGCACAGCATTGTATGATTGTGGTTTTAGAGCACCAGTAAATCCCAAGGGAATATCATTATTTATTATTTCCTGTGCATAAGCTAACCAAGAATTGGAAACCTAACCTCTGGTTTTAATATATTACCCAATTTTACCTTCTCTCTCTCTCTCTCTCTCTCTCTCTCTCTCTCTCTCTCAAACACACATGCATATAAAAATCCTTCTAACATGATACTTTTACAAGACCACCTAAAGTAGAATAAGACCACCTAAAGTAGAATAAGTCTGTCTATGGCCTAAAGCTGAATCTTTTAAATATTAGTCCCCTGATCAACAACAGCAGCAGCCCAAGCAAACTTGTTAGAAATGCTAATTTTGGATCCCACCCCACACTTACTGAATCAGAAACTTGGGTACTGGGGCCTATCAATCTGTGTTGGATATTGGGGCCTATCTGTGTTGGGTATTGGGGCCTATCAATCCAGGTGTTTCTGTGCACTCCTGCCTAATGATTTTAAGAAAACAATGTAAGTAAATTAAGATTAATTTCTTTTTAAAAAGAAGTCACTTAGAAACATTACCAATCTAATTTGTTCTCTCCTACCTGTAACGTAATATATTACTCTTATGAGATCCCCAATAATTCAACTCAGCAAGTGTTTATTGCATATCTAAGATGCCCTGAGTACTGTCTTGTCTGCTAAGGAAGATTAAATAGCGACTGAAAGACTGTCTCAAACCTCAGAGAATTTGCAATCTCATGGGGGTGAAGGGAGGAAAGATAACTTGAACATAACTAATACCAGAGATTTTATTTTTAGTTTCATAGAAAATATATAAGAAAATTTTAAGGGGAAAACAAAATAATTTTTTAAGAAGTAATCATAAAAAGTTTCCAGGCAACATTGGAGTCAGACCTTTTGAAAGACAATGTCTTTATTTACCAGGCTGCTAAGAAAAATATCACAGAAAGGGTTGGCTTAAACAATGAGAATTTATTAGATCATGATTTTGAGGTTAGAGAAATCCAAAATCAAGGCATCAGCAAGGCGATGCTTTCTCCCCAAAGTATTTAATAGTCTGGTGCTGGCTGCCGAGAATCCTTGGGGTTTCTTGGCTTTCATCGCTGCCTCATATCACATGGCCATGTTCTCTCCTTTCTCTGTAGGTTTCCTTTTGACTTCAGCCTCCAGCTCCTTGCCATGGCTATCTCTGACCAAATGTGACTTCTTCTGCTTATAAAGGACTCCAGTAATCCAGATTAAGACCTACCCTCATTCAGTTGTGCTACATCTCCTCTAAAAATAATATCTTCAAGATATCCAATTTACAATAGGTATATACTCACAGGGATGCAGATTAACATTAAGAACATATCTAAATCGAGGTAGAGGGAAGCAGATGTGGCTTAAGCGGCTGAGTACCTGATTACCACATGGAAGGTCCCAGGTTCGGTTCCTGGTGCCTCCTAAAGAGGACAAGTAAGACAGTGAGCTGGTACGGTAGGCTGGCATGGTGAGCTGAGGCAACAAGAAGACACGGCAAGGGGACACAAAGAGGAAGCACAATGAAAGATACAACAAAGCAGGAAATAGAGGTGGCTCAAGGGATTGAGCACTTCTCTCCCACATGGGGGGTGGTCCCAGGTTTGGTTTCCAGTGCCTCTGAAAGAGAATGCAAGCAGATACAGAAAGCCCTCAGCAAATGGACACAGGGAGCAGAGAGCAAGTGCAAACAACAAGGAAGGGGAATAAATAAGTAAATAATAAATCTTTAAAAAATAAGAAATTTACCACATTTCGACAGTAAATGCAATGAGGGAGAAGCCATGTGGAATTAGTCACAGGATGAAGTTTGTCAAGCAAAAGGACAACATGAGCAAAAGTCAAGGCTCAAGAACACACAGTTCAAATCTTCTTCCCTAGTTATCTCATAAATAAGGTACAGATTTTCCTCAACTCTCAGGGTAGCTGAGTCAAACCTGGAGCAGCCAAAAACCCCAGGCCAATTATCCCTGACATAAGCAGTTGTGCATATTTACATAAAAGTGGCTTACTAATGTTATCCCTATTTATGTCATAACAACATAGAGCTTGTTCAAGGAAACAATATCATTAATACATAGAGATTTAGGGTAGCCACGGCATTGTTAAGGTTAAAGAGACATGAGGAACCTAGGTGCCATACTGTGTATACTGGATATATTTAGAAGGCAATTTTGTAGGTAGGGTGAAAAAAAGACATGATTTACATAATGTTGTAAAATTATTGTGGCATAATATGTAGAGTGGTTTAGAGTAAAAACAGAATGAGGCAAAGAGTTTTGATGTATTCAAATTAGGACAAACAGGAAGTATTAGGAGCCTAAACTACGGTCCTTTATTTTAAATGTATTAAAATCTGTTATGCAGAGGTATATGACCACTAAAAATCATAATTAATGGTAAAGTAATTGTAATAAAAGAAGCATAAAGTGTTATAGAGGCTTAAATGATCTTAAGTCCAATTTTATATGAAGGGGTCAGGAATTATTTCATGGATAAATTATTGATGTAGCCTTGAGCCCTCAAGTATGAAAAGTATTGGTAAAATGAGTAGGTAAGGGAATTCTAGGTGTGCAAAATAAAATGGAATAAAATAAAGAACAAAGTTGTGTTAGATTGTGCAGAATTACTGGTGCAGTATAGATGGAAGAGGAGGAATATATTGACTAATACTGGAAGATTAGACTAAAGATATAGGTTATGGACATACTGGAAAATTTTAAATGTCAGGGGCAAGAGAGTTGGTACTTAAGAAAGTGAATTAGTGACTACATAAATTGAATTCAAACATCAAAAGAGTGTACCAGGCACATCAAAGAGTTTGGGCTTGGAGGGCATGTGAGCTGATCTGCAGTTCTAACACTTTAAGATCCCCAATTTCACACTTCGTTCTTCTGATGGGATTACAAACTGTACAAAGTCTCTGGTGAGAAATATAAATCGAAAGACTCAATTTTTTTAACCCAATAATTACACATGTAAGAATTTATCCTACAGAAATACATGCATAAAGATCTATGTATGACAAAGGATTATGTAAATTTGCATTAACCACTCCAATTAAAATGCAGAGATTGGAATCATGGATACAAAGGCAGGATACACCTATATGTTGTCTCCAAGACAAAAACAGCTTAAAAGTGAAAGATAGTAAAAAATACAGCATGCAAACAGTAACCAAAAGAGAAATGTCGTACCTATGCTAATATCAGACAAAATATAGTTTAAGAGAAAAATGTTACCTGAGGAAAAAAACATTTTGTAATAATAAAATCAAGAAGACATAACATTTATATGCCTATATGTACCTAACAACAGAACCTCAAAATACATGAGGCAAAAAAATGACAGAAATGAAGGAAGAAATAGACAATTCAATAATGATCAGTGGAAACTACTATATCCCACATTCAAGAATGGGTAGAACAACTAGACAGAAGACCAACAAGAATATAGAAGACTTGAACAACACTATAAACCAAATAGATCTAACAGATATCTATAGAACACGCAAACATGTAACAGGAGAATACACATGCTTCTAGCATCCCATGGAACATTCTCTAAGATAGACCATACAATAAGTCTCAATAAATTTAAAATGATACATTAGGCTGTAAAACAAGTCTTAATAAATTTAAAAGGATTGATATCATAAAAGTATGTTATCTGACCAAAATGGGATGAAATTAGAAATCAGTAACAGAAAGGTATGTGAGAAATTCACAAATGTGTAAATAAAACAACACACTCCTAAATAATGAATAGGTCAAAGAAAAAGTCACAAAGAAAATTAGAAAATACTTTGAGATGAATGAAAATGAAGACATAACATACCAAAACATATGGGATGCAAGGAAAACAGTGCTTAGAGGGAAATGTAGAGCTATAAATGCCTAAAATTGAAAAAGAGGAAAGATAAATCAATAACCTGATCTTCTACTTTAAAGAACTAGAAAAGAGGAGCAAACTACACCCAAGAAATCAGACACATAATAATAAAGATTAAGCAGAAATTAATGAATTTGAGAATAGAAACACAATAGGGAAAATAAATGAAAGTAAAATTTATTTCAAAAGATCAACAAAATTGACAAAACTTTAGCCAGACTGACTGAAATGAGAAGGCGGAAAATTCAAATTACTAAATCAGGAATGAAAGAAGGGACATTATCACTGATTTTTCAAAAATAAAAGGATTATAAGGGATTACTAAGAACAACTGCACACCAACAAATTAGATAACTGAAATGAAATGTAAAATTTCCTAGAAAGACACAAACTACTGAAACTGACCCAAAAAGAAAAAGAAAATCTGAAAAGACCTATATCAAGTAAATAAATTGACTTTGTAATAAAAGAAAACTCCCCACAAAGAAAAGCCCAGAATGAGATGTCTTTACTAGTGGATTCTAAAGGTTTCAAAAGAATGAATATAGAAATCCTTCAAACTCTTCCAAAAAATAGAAGAGGAGGGAACACTTCTCAACTCATTGTATGAAGCCAGTTATTACCCTGATACCAAATCCCAGACAAAGACTCACACACACACACACAAATACAGACCAATATCCCCTATGAATACAGATTCAAATACTAGCAAGCCACATCCAGCAACATATAAAGAGGATTATACAACATTACCAAATTAGATTTATCCAAGGAGTAAAATATGGGCCTAACTTTTAAAAATCACCAATATAATGTATCATATTAATAGCATAAAGGACAGAAAAACACAGGATCATTTCAACATGTTTGGAAAAAGTACATGACAATATCCATAAAATTCAACAATTAGAAAGGAATCTCCTCAACTTGATCAGCAACATTTATAAAAACCCACATCTAACATTATACTTGATAGTGAAAACTGAAAGTTTTCCCCCTCAAAAGACTAAGATGGGCTCTCGCCCTGCTCTCCTGCCTCTGGACCCGTTCCCTGCCCTGTGTGTGCTGCTCTCACCATTTTCCCTCTACCACGTGACCACACAAGTAAATGTGGGAATTTATAATTTATAATGGGGAATTATAGCTTGTAAATCAGCCCTCTTCATCCCTTTTCACTCCCTTCCTCTCTACCTGGAATCCCTGCTCTTTTATTTTCTGTTCTGTTATTGTCTCCTATTTCTCTTCCCTCCCTACCTGAATAAATTACTGGCCTAACTCAAAAAAAAAAAAAAAAAAGACAAAGATGTCCTCCTGTACCACTTTTACTCAACATTTTACTGATGGTATTAACCAGGGAAATTAGGAAAGAAAGAAAAATAAAAGGCATTAGAGTGAAATGGAAAAATTAAAATTATTAGCAGGTGAATAAAACACTGCATATAGAAAATCCTAAGGAATTCCACTAAAAAAGTATTAGAGGCAAGAAAATGAGTTCTGCCAGTCTGCAGGATACAAGACCAATATACAAAAATCAATTGTATTTCAACATTCCAGTACTGAATAATCTGAAAATTAAATTAAGAAAGCAATTCTATTTACTATATTGAATAAGATACTTGAGAATATATTTAACCAAAAGAAGTTCAATACTTCTACAATTAAATTTACAAAACATTACTGAAAGCAATTAAAGAAGACATAAATAAATGGAAATACATCCTAGGTTCACAGATTGGAAGACAATAGTGTTAAAATGGAAATAATCCCCAAAGAGATCTATAATCCCTTTCAAAATTTTAGCTGTCTTCTGTACAGAAATTGACAAATATGTCATAAAAATTACTTGGAAATGTAATTGGAAAAAGCAAAAACAAAAAAAAAGCTGGAATAACCAAAACAATCATGAAAAAGAACAGAGTTGGAGGACTCACATGTTCCAATTTCAAAATGTTTTATAAAGCTACAGTACTGCATAAGGATAGGCATTTAGATCAATGCAAAGGAATTGAGTGCCCAAAAATAAAATGACAGCTTTATGGAAAATTGATTTTTGACAAGGGAGCCATGATAATTTAAGATAAAGAATAGTCTTTTCAACAAATGGTGCTGGGAAAACTAGCTCTCCATGAGCAAGAGATTGCAATTAGACTCCTATCTTACACCGCATACAAAAATCAACTCAAAATGGATCATAGACACAAATGTAGGTGCTAAACCTAAAAATTCTTAGAAGAAAATCCATATGTAAATCTTGTGGCATTGGATTAGGTAATGATTTCTTACATGATACCTAGAGCATAAACAACCAAAAAAAAAAAATAGGTAAATTGGACTTCAATAAAATTAAAATATTTTGTGCTTCAAGGGACACCATCAAGAAGGTTAAAAGACAGCTCACAGAATACAAGATTACATTTGAAAATTATATATTTGACCATATTTTTCTAAACTCTTAACAACTCAACAATAAAAAGGTAAATAACTTAAAAAGGGGCAATGAATTTGAATTTCTCAAGGGGAGATAAACAAATGGCCAAAATGCACATAAAAAGATACTCTATATCACTAGTCATAAAGGAAATGCAAATCAAAACCACAATGAGATCACACTCACAATGACAGCTACAATCAAAAATACAGAAATAAGCATTGGAGAGGAAGTGGGAAAAATCAGAACCCTCATCCACTTTTGGTGGGAATATAAAATGGTTTAACCTATTTAAAAGATATTTTTGCAATTCCTCAAAAAGTTAAATATAGAGATACTATATGACCTACCAATTCTACTTCTGAGAGAGTTAAATACGTTTATGCAAAAATTGTATACAAATGTTCATAGAAGCTAAAAACCAAAAAGTGGAAGCCATACAAATGTTCTAAAGTTATAAATGGATAAGCAAAATATGTCCATACAATGGACTGTTATTCAGCCAAAAAACGAATGAGGTATTGACATGCTACAACATGTACAAACCTTGAAAACAGTATACTAAGTGAAAGTAGCCAAACACAAAAGGCTAAATATTATGTGACTCCATTCATGTGAAATGTTTAGAAAAGAGAAATCCAAAGAGACGAAAGTAGATTAACGGTTGCAAATGGGGAGTGAATGCTAATAGGATGGGGTTTCTTATGAGAGTGATGAAAATGTTCTGGAATTAGATAAGATGATGGTTACCCAACTTTGCATATACTAAAACCACTGAATTGCACATTTTAAAGGGTGCATGAGAAATAATAAGAATTCTTTCTCAATTAATAAAAGAAAAAAAAAAGAAAGAACTGAGGAAAAGAGAGAGGAAGTAAGGAAGATAGGAAGAACACCCCTGGATGAGGCCCATGGAGTGAGCCACAGGCCAGATCACCCAGGACACTCATGAAGGGGTTTGGATACTGTCTTAGGACAGACTTCATGGAGGGAAGACCATGTCATTCCCACCAAGTTTGCCTGGATCCTTGGGTCATGGATATCATGGTGGCACAGTTCCCACAGGTCGTAAGCTATGGTCAAGTGGGAAGTCAGGTGCTGAGTGCTGTCAGGACCCTGGGTTTTCTGCACTTCCATTCTATCCCTCCAGGGCTCGGTTTTGTCACCTGTAACATGGGCCAGTAAGCTTGGACACCTTAATTATAAACATTAAGGTCTTTCTACCTTGAACATAAAAACAATAAAAAGAAGAGCATCACTTAAAAAAAGCAGAATAAACACAATTGGTTAAATTGTGATTATATGTAGCAAATATATGAAGGAACTTAACAACATATGTTTTCATGTAGATTTAATATTAAATGTTAAGGAAAGATACTCAAAATACACAAAGTGAGAAAATATAAATATGCATGTATAAATATGTGTTTGTGTGTATATATGTGTTTGTGTGTGCAAATATAAAATCAATCCTGTTTTTGTTTTTGAAAAAAGAGGAGCCTTAGCTATCACTCTGGATAAGCATTTGGAAACATTTTCAACAATATTTAATAGCATATTCTAGAAAGAAATGAATTGTTTTTACTTATCTTAATTATGTATAATTTTTAGATGTTCTACAAATAAAGATGCATTTACTCAGAATAATTTAAATTTTAAGTAGTGAATAAAGAATTGATGATAATAGTCAATTCATTGAGTATATACTGTATACTGAGACTTTTATATTAATTAATCCTCACAACAATCCCATGAGTAGGAAATATTATATTAACCTCATTTTATAGATGGATAAATTGAGGCTACAAAAAAATAAATATATCACTTGTCTGATAGTAGCTAAGCATAAAGCCCACAGCAAATATTTGATTTAATGCTTAGACAAGTCACAGTCATAACATTATTCATATTATTTTGTATGATATATGGTAAGGCTTCACCTCAAAAAGTGAGACTAGAAGAGTTTGAAAGATTTATTATATTCACAGTTCCCTGAGAGAGAAACATAACTTGCAGGGCCACACAGGAAAAACACAGGGGTCAAGCAGAAGACAGAGAGAGAACAAGTGGAACTGACAAAGTATCTCTAATGTGTTTTCTGTGAGAAGTGTGCAACTGTAGGGATGTGGCATGCACCCATGGGATTGGCTGGCTATCTTTGAAAGTGGCACCTCTGCATGCTGGAGATTGTTTACTTTTCAGAAAGACAGGGTCAGAATTATCTAGAAGCAGCAGACGTACAGGTGGGTGACTTGAATTCTATCTCATACCTTGGGATATAATAGATGACTATGGAGATGTGCGTCATTTAAAGTATTTAGATATACTCATTTCATTATGCACATTTCCCCCCTTTTTTTAATAAAATCATTACAGGCTTTTTTTCTGACATTGTTTCCCAAGAGTTTCATTAATATCATTCATTTCATTGATAAAAAAGGAAGAAAATAGGCATTGAATAGCTCCATGGTCTTTATCATTTGTGAAGATTGCACCATTTTCTCCCAAGCAGGAGATAATCCAGCCTTAGACCTCTATTTGTTCTGAATATAAGTTTTGTTCTTTATTATATTCTTTATTATGTTCCTTTGTCATTTACTTCAAAATTTCTTCTTTCTGGGTCACAAACTTCTTACAAGTTCTCCTAAATCAAGAAAGTGGGTCATCATTATTATATAAGAGTTATGTTGAATTTTTTCTCAAATGTGAAAGTAATATTATTACATGCAGATAATATGCTTTCTTATGTACAGTTCATCATATACAATGATTTAAAAAACCTGTTCTATCACCTGAATAGAATCTATTTGGGTGGCTTTTTAGGGGGTGTTAATAGATCTTGTTTTTATCCATCTATTTTATTTTACCCTTTTTCTTTATTGTAATCAAAAACATGTTTTTAGGGTGCCTATCAGGGATAGGGCATATTTGAAATAAGGCCAACTAGTCATGAAATTCGAACCTAGATATCAGTTTCGAAACAGTGTCTTAAATGAGCTAGCTAGTTACTGACAGTATCATAAACCATAGTTTGTAGAAGTTTTGTCAACTGAGTGGGCTTTACAGTCATGTAGGAAGTTCCTTTTAGCCATGCATAAAAGATTGTTTTAATGTATGAGTACTATGCTTAGTATTTTGTTCATATCTATTCACTTTTAGCACTATATGGTCATTACAGAGATATTCATTAACTGAAGAGACTAACTTATAAGTTACTTATTCTGTTGGTCACTCTTATTTTTAGACAAATCCTATGGCCCAAGTGTATTTCTCAAATTTGTTTTTCTTGTCTAATGTGAGAAATTTTCTTAGAACAGGATTCAAGTCACTTTTAAAGAACACAAATTATGGAATAGATAAAATATAGACAAATTTCTTAAAAGGTATAAAGAATACAGAATCTATGAGGCTTGAATTTAACTTGGTTTGGAGAAAACCTACAGAATGGCATATTAAAATGTTGGGGCTGGGAAGCAGGTGTAGCTCAGTGACTGAGAACCTGCTTCACATATACAAGGTTGCAGGTTCAATCCCCAGTACCTCTTAAAAAAAAAAAAGTTAAGGGGAACAAGAAGGAAAAGATAATTATTGAAAATAACACAAAATTCAGTCTTCCTAAATAAATGACTTTAGTTTTTATTTGACTATGAATTAATACAATATTAAAATCCTGCTTTAGGATATTGAAAAAATTTAGATAGAAATAAAACCCTTTGATGATGAAAACTGTCTTATAAAACAGGTAGCAGCAGGGAGGCAATAACTACTATGTCATAGGATAATTCCTAAAACGAAATCCATAAGGCATAGTTTCATAAAATGGTGTAGCCTCATTTCTCCCTGCTCCTTCCCAGTAAGTCCAAATATAAACCCTGGAAATAATGCAAGATACAACCAAAGGAAAACCCTGAAATGTGAAAAGAGAGAAATAGACTGATGAGGGATACCAGGGTTGGAAGGAATTACAGCAGTAGGTTCCTTGTGGCCTCTAAATCAACAGAAGAAGGCAACCCAGACCAGGCATTTGCTGACACTCAATCTAGGCTCATTCTAGAGCTCAACCTAGACCTATGTAGGCTCATTCTTTCACTATATCAAACAGGAGTCCCAACAGCTTTACCAGGCAGCCCAGAAGAACTGGCATAGGAGATTATCAGAAGTTCCACTGACAATAAAATGGCCAGGGAAAATAACTCTTCTTCTCTGCCAAACTGACTACTCTCCCCTGAAAGTGACAATACATAACACCAGCAAGAGAGATCCACCATTTCAAGTTGCCCAATTTGGGAAATTTCTTTGTCCTCATTAGCCAGAGAGTCTCTTTTTCCACCAAGAGGCACAGGACAGCCAGAAGGCAACAACAGGGGTAATCTTGCTACAAAAAATACGTGGCCTAATAAGTGTTGTCTTCCCTGTGGACCAGAGACTCCCTTTCCACAAATAGAGTGCCAGGAAACGTGAACTGGGAAAGTTGCTTTCATACCCTAGGCAGCACCAGCAGAAACCATGGGCCTCAGGCAGCACCAGAAACCAAGCAGTAATTAAACTGCCCCTGGAACCATAACACACAAAAGAAGACCAGAACTTCAATGCTAAACCAAAATAGGGCACCTGTCTTCTACTAAAATAAAGGTTTAAATCAAAACCAGAGTCTCTGAACATAATAGCCAAATTGTCCAGAATACAATACAAAATCATTCCTCATATCAATTGTCAGAAAAATCATAACCTGAATGAGAGAAAAGAATGAACAGCTGACACCAACACCAAGGTGAATCAGAGGTAGGAGTTATCTGGTAAAGATTTTAAAGCAATCATCATAAAATGCATCAACAATTAATTATAAATTCTCTAGAAATACATGAAAAAAAATAAAGTTTCAACAAGTAAATAAAAATTATATGAAAAAATGAAATGGAAATTATAGAACTGAAAAATACAATAACTGAAAAATTATTCAATAGGATGGTGGAGATGACTGAGGATAGAATCTATGAGCAACAGAATTTACACAATCTAAACAACAGAGAGAAAATAGACTAAAATATTAAAAAAAAAAAAAAACAGTGCCTCAGGGACCAAAGGGACAATAACAAAATATCAAACATTTGTTTTATCAAAGTCCCAGAAGGGGGGAAGGGGACAAAAATATACTCAAAGAAATAATAGTGGAAAATTTCTCAAATTTAGTAAAAGATGTAAACCTACAGAATCAAGAAAATGAATGAACCCAACATACAATCAAAGCAAAAATATCCATGACAAGATACCTTCTGAAAAGTAAAGGCAATGAAAAAAAACCTTAAAAACAGCCCAAGAGAAAGGACTGTGAGAAGATGATGGAATAGGGAGTGCCAGGACTCAAGACCTTCCACCCAAACACAATTACTAAAAAGGCAAGAGCTGTCTGAAACAACTATTAAAACTTCACAGGCCAGAAGAGTACTATACAGCAGCCAAGGAAGAGCTGTAAGAAGAGGCTGATAAATTACGGTTAAATATATATATACTAAATTGCTCTCTCCCCACAGCGGCTACCAGTGCTATCTCCCATTCTCACAGCAGGCTGCCATGGGTTCTAGCCCCTTGCTAGCTCACTAGTGACAGAAAGGGACATAAAAATCCTCTCACCCAAGACCAGGGGTGAGCATGTCAGTCACTGAACATGGCCTTTGATTAATTACTTCAGATTGTGGAGGGTTAGGTTGTAAGAGAAGCCACTGCTTCAAGCCACCCTGACAAGAGAAGCAGCTGCACTGGACAGAGGCCGAGGTTTTGGAAACTTAAGGACACTGCTTCCTCAGAGCTGCAGAAGAGAGTTGTTTGAAAGACAGCATTTGCTGGGCAGACCAAGAAAGCTCAGCTTTGGGGATCTACGCAAGAAGCTTTTGGTGCCCTTCCAGATTCCCTCCTCAGGGCATTGTGAAGCCACTCTGCACAGGGTCACTGGTCCTGCTTCAGCTGGGGAAGACTGATTTGGGAATGTCCACTCCTGTGTGATACTCCCAGAATTTGCCCTCCAGGCAAAGGCGGTTTTAAACAATGAAAGAAATGTAAGGAACTGTAGAGGCAGAAATTCTGGGGCAAAGCCTTTCCAGCTTCAAATACCCAGGAGAGCCAGCTCTTTCTTTTGGGATTCAGAGTGAACAAACTTCTATAACAGAAGAACTTAAAAAACAACTAACAAGTATAAACCCAGGACAAGACAGAAACACAGAAAGTCATGAAAAAGCTCTTCACACTGTATTAACTTTGGGCAGTCCTTCCTGATAGGAGAGCTGAAGTTCAAGAAAATCTCTCTACTTACAAAGCCAAGAAACAGACTACTCACAATAAATTCCAGTTGACATTTTAAAATATTAAAATGTACAGTGTGGAACAAAAAAGTACAATACAAACAAACAAACAGGAAACAATGAATTATCCACAAGAAGAGAATAAAAATATAGAAAACACCAAAGAAGAAAACCAGAATGTGGATATTCTGAAGAAAGCCTTTTAAAAGATTATCTTAAAAAATGCTTGAGGCTATGACAGAAAATACAGAGAAGGAACTAAAGGATATGAGGTAAACAATAAATTAGCAATATGAGAATCTTAATAAAGTGGTAGAAATTTTAAAAAGAAACCAAACAGAACTACTGGAGTTGAACACCAAAATAACTGAAATGAAAAATGTCCAGGAGGATTTCAAAAGCAGATTGCATGTGGCACAAGAAAGAACCAGTTAACTCAAAGATAAGACACACTTGAAATGGGACAGGCTAAGGAGGAGAAAGTAAAAAGAAATATTAAAAGCAAAAATAGCCTAAGACACCTCTGGGACACCATCAGGCATAACAATAGCGGCCTTATGGGAGTCCCAGAAGAAAAAGAGAGGCAGAAGGAATATTCAAAGAAATAATGTCAGAGAACTTTCCAAACTAAGCAAAAGTATGCACATCCAAGAAGCTCAAAGAATACCAAACAGCATAAATATGAAGAAAAATATACCCCATCATATATTGATCACTATTGAATGCAAAGGATAAGGTGATAAAAGAAAAACCCAGGATCAGATGGTTTCATAGAGAAAACTGACCAAACATTCCAAGAAGACAACTCCAATTCTTCTCAGACTCTTCCAAAAAACTGTAGAGGAGAAAACATTCCTTAATTCATTCTATGAAGCCAACATCACAATCATACCAAAGCCAGATAAAGACACCACAAGAAGAGAAATGTACAGACCAATACGTATTAGGAATATAGATGCAAAAATCCTCAACAAAATACTATCAAAATGAATCCAACAGGATATTAAAGGGAGTATATATTATGATGACATGGGATTTATCCTTAATATGCAAGGTTGTTTCATCATAAGAAAATCAATTAATGTAATACACCACATTAACAGAATGAAGGGAAAAAGTACATGATCACCTCAGTTGATGAAGAAAGTGCATTTGACAAAATCCAGAACCCCTTTTTGATTAAAAAAAAAAAAAAAACTTAGAATGCAAGGAATAGTAGGAAACTTCCTCAGCATAATAAAGGGAATATACAAAAGTCACACAACTAACTTCCTACTTAATCATGAAAGACAGAAAGCTTTCACTCTAAGATCAGGACTAAGGAAAGAATACCCAATAACTGTAACTGATGTTATTCAACATCATACAAGAAGTTTTTGTCAGAGGAATTAGGCAACAAAGAGAAATAAAAGGCACCCAAATTGGACAGGTAGAAATAAAATTTTCCCTATTTTCAGATTATATGATTCTATATACCAAAAACCCTGAAAAATCCACAGCCAAGCTCCGAAAGCTGATAAATAAATTCAGCTAATTGTCTGGGTACAAGATCAGTTGTGTTTTTATACACAAGCAATGAATGATTGGAACAAGTAATCAAGAAAAAATTTCATTTATAATATCAACTAAAAGAATCAAATATATAGGAATATATCTTACCAAGTGTGTAAAGAACTTATACACAGATAGCTAAAAAACATCACTAAGAGAAATCAAAGAAGACCTAAATAAATGGAAGGATGTCCAGTGTTCATTAATTGGAAGACTAAATATGATTAAGATGTCATTCCTACCCAAAGCAATTTAAAGATTCAATGCAATCCCAATCATAAATATAACAAGCTTCATTGCAGAAATGGAAAATCCAATCGTAAAATTTATATGAAAGCATAAGGGGCTCTGAATAGCTAAAGCATTCTTGAAAACAAAGAATAAAATTGGAAGATTCACACTTCTTTGCTGAAAACTTATTACAAATTCACAGTAATCAAAACAGCATAGTACTGGGATAAGGACAGAAATATAAACCAATGGAATCAACTGAGAACTCAGAAATCAACCCCTCACATCTATGGCCAACTGATTTTTTACAAGTGGGCAAATACCACTCAATTATAAAAGGAAAATCTCTTCAATAATTTTTGCTGGGAAAATTTGAATCTTCATTTGCAAAAAAAAAAAAAAAAAAGAAGAGGACCCATATTTCACATCTTACACAAAAATCAACTCAAAATGGATATGAGAACTGAATATAAGAACCAGAACTACCAAACTCCTAGAAGAAAATTCAGGGAAGCATCTTCAGGGCCTTGTGTTAAGCAATGGTTTCTTAGAGTTTTCACTGAATACACAAGCAATAAAATTAAAAATAGATAAATGGGACCTCAACAAAATTTAAAACTTTAGCACCTAACAGGACTTTATCATGAAAGTAAAATGACAATCTACACAATGGGAGAAAATATTTGGAAACCACACCTCCAATAAATGTTAACATCCAGAATATATAAAGAAATTCTTCAACTTAACAACAAAAAGATAAACAATTCAATTTAAAAATGGGCAGAAATAAACGTTTCTACATTAATTTTAGACTTTAATATACCACTTCCAATGATGGATAACACATCTAGACATAAGATCAATCAGGAAATAGAAAAATTGAATGATATTCTAAACTACCTAACAGACATATACAGAACACTTTGCTTAACAGCAGCAGAATACACATTTTTCTCTAGTACACATGGATAAATCTCAAGGATTACCATATTTTAAGTCACAAAACAAGTTTTAATAAATTCAAAAATATTGAAATCATCTAATATGTCTTTTCTGACCACAATGGAATGAAACTAGAAATCAGTAACAGGGGTAGAAATGGAAAATTACAAATATGTGGATATCTAAAAACATCCTTAATTAACCAATGAGTCAAAGAGAAATCACAAGGGAAATTATGAAACATCTTCTGGGTAATGAAATTGAAACACCACATGCCAAAACTTACAGGATGCAGCAAAGCCAGTGTTAAGAGGGAAATTTATAGCTCACAAAGATTACATTAAAAAAGAAGAAAAGATTTCAATTCAGAGATTAAATCTGAAAGACGTAAAAAAAGAAGAACAAACTAGACCCAAAGTGAACTAAAAGAAGGAAAATATCAAGACTGAAATGGAGATAAATGAAATAGAGAATAAAAAACAAGAGAGAATAATACAAAACTTGGTTCTTTGAAAGATCAATAAAATCAAGATACCTTTAACTAGGCTGGCAAAGAAAAGAGAGAGAAGACACAAATAACTAAAATTAGAAATGAAAAGGGGGACATTTCTACTGACCTCACAGAAATAAAAAGGACTACGAAAGCATACTATACAACATATACTATACACAACATATACTATACAAGTATACAACAACAAATTAGATAATCTAGATTAAATGGGCACATTCCTAGAAACACATCAACTACCTAAACTTACTCAAGAAGAAATCAAAGATCTCAATAAACCAGTAACCATAAAGGGATTCAATTAGTAAAAAAAAAAATCTTCCAACAAAGTCCAGGACCAGAAGGCTTCACAGGTGAATTTTATCCAATATTCAAAGAAAAGAATAACTCAAATCCTGTTCAAACTCTACTAAAAATTGAAGACAAGAAAATGCTCCCTAGCTTGTTCTATGAGGCCAACATCATCATCATACCAAAGCCAGACAAAGATACCACAAGAAATGAAGACTATATATCAATATCCCTATGACTGTCTGTGGTTGTTTGAAACTCTGTATGTACCCCAGAAAAACAAGTTCTTAAATTTAACCCATCCTTGTGGGTGAAAATATATTGTAAGTAGGACCCTTTGATGAGGTTACTTCTATTAAAAGGTGTGGCCCACCTCAACCAAGATGTGTCTTAATTCTATTACAGAAGTCCTTTATAAGCAGAGTGAAATTCAGACAGACAGAGTGAAAGCCATGGGAGCAAGAGGCTGAAATTCAACAGAACCGGGAAGAGAATAGAGAGGCCAGCAGAAGCCACCATGTGCATTGCCATGTGACAGAGAAACCAAGGATCAAAAATTGCTGGCAGCTAGCCCCTGAACACCAGTCTTTGATGATAAAGCATCACCTTAACACCTTGATTTGGAATTTCTTTCAGCATTAAAACAGTAAGCTAATAAATTCCCATTGGTTGGTATTTTCTAGAGCAGCCTAGGAAACTAAAACACTATCCATCCAAAACTCCCCAACAAAAAAATAGTAGGAAACCAAATTCAAAAACATATCAAAAGAATTATACACCATGATCAAATTGGCTTTATCCCTGTAGTGCATGGGTGGCTCAACATAAGAAAATTAATGAATATAAACCAACACATTGACAGAACAAATGGTAAAAACAAAACCAAAAAAAAAAAAAAAAAAACCATGATTATCTCAGTTGAGGCAGCAAAGGCATTTGACAAAATCCAGCATTCCTTTTCGACAAAGAATACTTAGAAAACTAAGAATAAAGGGAAATCTCAACATGATAAAGGTCATGTATTAAAACCCACAGCTAACATCCTGCTTAATTGTGAAAAACTGAAAGCTTTCATTCTAAGATTAGGGACAAAACAAGGATACCTACTGTCACCACTCTTCTTCAACATTGTACTGCAAGTTCTAGCTAGAAAAAAATTAGAAAAGAGAAAGAAATAAAAGGCATCCAAATTAGAAAGGAAGAAGTAAAACTTTCTGTATTTGTAGATATATGAGCCTATATATTGAAAATTCTGAAAATTTGAGAACAAAGCTACTGAAATTCATAAATTCAGTAAAGTGGTGGGTGGGGTACAAAAACAACATATGAAAATCAATATTTTTTTTGTTTCTATATACTAGCAATGAAAATTCTGATGGAAAAATTCCATATACAATACTAACTAAAGGAATCAAGTGTTGAAGAGGAAGTGGAGAAATAGGAAAACTCATTCGGTATTGGTGGGAATATGAAATGGTGCAGTGACTATGGAAGACTATTTGATGGTTCTTCAGAAATTTAAATATAGAAGCATGATATGATACCCCTTCTAGATATATACCCAAAAGAGTTGAAAGCAGGGGCTTGAACAGATTTTACACACTGATATTAATCACAATAGTGAAAAGCTGGAAGAATCCAAGTGTCCATCAACAGATGAATGAATGAATAACTAAGTGTGTGGAATATATATATATATATATATATACACACACACAATGGAATAGATATGTGTGTGTGGAATATTCTTCAGCTGTAAAAAGGAATGAAATTCTGACACATGTGACAACATGGATGAACCTTGAAGACATCATGTTGAGTGAAATATGCCAGACAGAAAAGGACAAAGGTGGCATGATATCACTGATATGAAATAATTAGAATAAGCAAATTCATAAATCAGAAACTAGAATATAGGTTACTAGAGGCCAGAGTGGGATTAGGGATTGGGGAATTAATGCTTAAATAGTAGGAAATTTATATTTGTGTTGATTGTAAAGTTTTGGAAATGGATGCTGATGTAGGACGCACAACACTAGGAATGTAATTAACATCACTGAATTATATATTTGAATATGGTCAACAAGGGGACATCTTAGGTTTTATATATATTACTATAATAAAATTAAATATATATATATTAATATAAGACTCTACAACATAGTGAACCCTAGAGTAAACCATGGACTAGAGTTAATAGTACAAATATAATAACGTTCTTTCGTCATTTGCAGTCATTGTACCGTACTAATGCAGGATGTTAATAATAGGGTGGTTTGTGGGAACTTTGTGTTTTTATGAATTAATATCCTATAAATACACAGCATTTCTAATTTTAAAAATAAGAAAAAGTATGCTTGTTTGAAAAAAGCATAGTTGATAAACCTCTAGCAAGACTGACAAAGATAAACAGAAAGACATGAATCACCAATACAAGAATGAAATGAGCTATCCAACAAATTCTGCAGGTATTTAAAAAATGATAAAAATACTGTGAAAACTTTATGCTCATAAATCCAACAACTTAGAAAAATGTACCAATTTCTCAAACATTGCAAAGTACCAAATCTCAATCAAGGTGAAATTGATCATCTGAATAGTACTATAATCATAAAAATGAATTCAAAATTTAAAATTTACTGAAAAAAAAATCTCCAGGTCCAAATGGCTTCACTGGAGAGAGCTACCAAAACTTTAAAAAAGAATTAACACAATTCTCTACAATCTTTTCATAAATAAATAAAAAAAACTAGGAACACTTCCTAGTTTATTTTATGCAGCCAGTACTACATGGATGCCAAAGTAGATAGACAGTACATTAAAAACTAAAACTACAGACTAATATTTTTCAAGAACTTGGATGCAAAAGTCCTCAAAAATATTAGCAAATCAAATCCAACATTGCATATAACAAATTAAGCATCATGACCAAATGTAATTTATTCCAGGAGTGAAAAGGTGATTCAACATTTGAAAATCAAACAATGTAATCTAGAAATTCAAGAAAAAGTACATTATCATATCAAATGATGTAGAAACAGCATTTGACAAAATCCAAAATTCATCATGATAAAAAAATAAATCTTTAAGCAAGTAAGAAATAGAGGGGAACTATAATAACTTAAACTAATAAAAAGCATCCACAAAAAGCTTATAGCTAACATACTACTTAATAGTAAAGCATTGAATTCTTTCTTATTAAGATTAAGAACAAGGCAAAGACATTCACTCTCAGCCACTCTTATGCAACATAGTTCTAGCCACTGCAAAGGCAAAAAGAAGGAATAAGAAGCATTCATATTGGAATGGAAGAAATAAAATTGCCCTATTTGCAGTTGACATAATTGTCTATGTAACCATTGTCACTGATTCTATACATCACTGAAATTCCAGTCGATCTACAGAAAAACCCCTAGAACTAATAAGTAAACTCAGCAAAGTTGCAGGATATGAGATCAACATGCAAAACTCACAGGTATTTTCCATATACTAACAATTAACAATCAGAAACCAAAATTTAAAACATAACACCATTTACAATCATGCCAAAGAAAATAAGGACATGCACAAAATCCAATAACTGAAAATTACAAAACACTGTTGAAATAAATCAGACATCTACATAAATGGAAGACATATGGTCTTCATGAATTGAAGATTCAACAGAGTAAAGATGTCAAGTATCCACAAATTGATCTATAGGTTTAAAGCAATTCCTATCAGCATCCCAGTAAGGTTTTTTGTATACGTAGATAAATTTATTCTAAAATGTACATGGAAAAGCACAGACCCCAGAATAGCTAAAACAATCTTGACACAGAACAAACTGAGAGGAATCATCTGACATTAAGGCCTAATATATATCTATGTAATCAAGAGAGCGTGGTATTGCTGAAAGGACAGACATAAACCAATGGAACAGAGTAGAGAGCTGAGGAATATACCTACACAAATATACTAAACTTATTGTTAACAAAGATACAAAAGCAATTCAACAGAGAAAGGATAGGCTTTTCAACAAATGTAGCCCGGAGCTAGGCAAAAAACTAGAAACTCAACCTTAATCACACATTGTATCCAAAAATTAACTCAAAATAGATAAAGGACTTAGGCGTAAAATATCAAACTTCTCACACTATAAAACTTTTAGAAAAACACAAGAGGTAATCATCCAGATCTAGGGATAGGCAAAGAGTTATTAGGCATGACACCAAAAGCACAATCCATAAAAAAAAAAAACAATAAATTCTACCTTGTGAAATTAAAAATGTTTGCTCTGCAAAAGGCCCCATTAAAAGAGTGAAAAGACATGCAATAGACTGGTAGAAAGGTTTCCAAATCACATATTCAGAACAGAACTAGTGTTTAGAATATATGAAGAACTCTCAAAACAAAATATTTTAAAAAGCAAAAATCTAATCAGAAAATGGGCGAAACAGCTGTGTACGCATTTTACTGAAGAGGATATACGGATGGTAAATAACACATGAAAAGATGTTCAACATCATTAGCCATTAAAGAAATGCAATTTAAAACTATGAAATATCATTACATACCTATCAGAAGGGCTAAAATTTAAAATAGTAACAACACCCAATACTCATGTCAAGAAACTAATTAACTCAAAAATTTCTGGTGGAAATATGAAATGATACTGCCACTCTGAAAAAGAGTTTGGGAGTTTCTGAAATAACTAAATGTACAGTTAGTAAATGGCATAACAATTGTATTCTTGGGCATCTATTTCAGAGAGATAAAAACGTAAATCCAGTGGAGCCATTGTGGCTCAAGCATTTAAGCACCTGCTTCCCACATGGGAGGTCCTGGTTTTGTTCCTCGTGCCTCATAAAAAAAAAAAAAAAAAAAACAATTCAGGGGAGTTGATGTGGCTCAGTGGTTGCACGCTGGCTTCCCACATACAAGGTCCCAGGTTCAATCCCCAGTCCTGGTACCTAAAAAAGAAAAAAAAAAAAAAAAGTCCACACAAAAGCCTGTACACAAATTTACATCTTCAAAATATTCCAAAACTGGAATCAACTCAGAATACCTTCAACAGGTCAGTGGCTAAACAAACTTGTACATCCATAATGTGGAATACTATTCTGCAATACAAATGAACAAACTACTGATAAGCATAATAATTGGGCTTTACTCCAGAGAATTTTAATTCCTGTGAAAAGTCAGTCCCAAAAGTTTGCATACTGTATGATTCTAATGATATAAAATTCTTGAAATGACAATGTTATGGAAGTGCAGACTAGATTAGTGATTGTCAGGAGTTAAGGATGAGAGTGTAAGAGGAGGAAAGCAGGAAGAAGTGGGTGTGGCAATCTAAGGGCAGCAAAAGGGATCCTTGTGGTGATGCAAATGCTCTGTATCATGACTATAGTTGTGGATACATGAACAGACATATGTGATAAGATTGTATATAAACAAATATACACCCAAAAATGAGTGCAAATAAAATGGGGAAATATGAATAAGATGGATGAACTAATATCAATGTCAACATCCTGACTATGATATTGTACTATGGTTTTGCAAGATGTTAGCATTGGGGGAGGTACAGGGAATCTCTCTGTATTATTTCTCACAACTGCTTGAGAATCTACAATTACCTCAAAATTAAAAGTTTAATTTTCATAAATACATAGTACATACAAAGCATTTAGCACAGTGCCTAGCATCAATAAATGTTAACTGTTTTTGATTTTGGCCAGCATGTTCAATTCTGAGAACAATAATTTAAGACAACTATGGATGTCAGGAGAAAATCTTCATGAAAATGATCTGTGAGGGCTCTGGAAACCATGTCAGTGTGTTAGGATTTGACAAACTGAAATTATTTACCATGGAGTATGGAAGATTAAGGGAAACATCTCAGTTATTGAAAGTGCTGCACTAGAAGAAGGTGTATAGTCTATTAGTTCCTAGGGCCATGTTAGAACCATTGGAAGAGAAGTTTTACCTGTTCATAAAACTACAGTTATAACCATTTGAGCTGTCTCATAACTGAAAAGTTCATCTTGAAAAGTTTGCAATAATCTCTACTGGGTGCATTAGGCAGAGACTAAAATATGGGCTCTCTCACTGCAAACTCCAAGGAGCACATTTATGGTCCGGGCCCTACTCCCATCTTTCAGAGATGCGAGGAGGAGATTCAAGCTTGGAGTCAGAACTGAAACTTTAAAGGTCACTTCCTATCATGATTCAGTGATTCTACATGATGCAAATCTGAAAACCCTGGCAGAGTTAAACCTAAAATTAAAAACTAAGGAAAGAGTGCACGGGGTAGTAATAAACCTTTGATCAAATGAGCTACCTTTTAGAATGAAATATCAATGCATTTCCAAATATTACAGTTTATCTCAATATCATCTGTTTGCATTACATAGTTAAGGGGACTAAAAGAGATTGACTAAAATGCTAGCCCCTCAAAAAGCTACCAGATACAGGAAGAACAATAAAGAAATACCAGTCATTTAGCTCATAAGAGGATTGTGGTGATCAATAAGTGAGTGACCATATAGCCTTGCACAATTTTATAATAAAAGGGGCTATAAAGCATAAATTGCTATTATTATCAGGATTTGAAGCTCACAATATTCATCGGACTCTTTAAAGGGCATATTTATTATCTGCCTAAAGGAGCTGATAGGGCTTTTTTATATTTTAGTCCTGTTTCAGCACCCAGGTCTGCATAATCATATCTCAACAATCACTGCAATTAAGCACATAGGAATTTGCCTCTTTTTAAAGGTGGTATATTAGTAGCTCTTAATATTTATGTATACCAGATTCTAGAATTAATAAAGATGGTTTTAATGATTCCAACTAATATTTTCAACATCCAGCAAGATAATCAATTTGTCCAATTTTAAGCAGCATTGCTCCATAAATGAGCTATTTGGCATGGGACTTGATTTAAAATGCATCCTTTTCTCAAGTGATTGAATAGTTGTAATGAAAATTTATAATCTGTAGTATATTAGAAAAGGAAGTGAATTGAATTTCTCTATCAAAATTATGCATGGTTCAGAATCTTTTGTACTCTAACACATAGGAACTGGCAGACAAATGCAATTACATTAGATATGCTGTCATCCAGAACATCTGAAGAATGCTATTTATCCAATCTCATCAATTTAAGCTTACCCTCCTAGCTTTGCTGAGTACAAATACCAGGCCATGACCAACACATTAATACCATAAAGCTATCCCAAATGCCATTTCTGGAAATCAATGGAGAAAATTTTATTGGGTCCAGGTTATTTCACTTGAAGGCAATTGTCAAAATCAATCTGCACCTACCTTAATTTGTAACTTGATTTATACCCACCATGCTCACAGATTAGACAACTGATTAAGAAGCTTTGAATTTTTCTCAGAAAATTGGACCTTTCAAGTAAATAGCATTATTACTTTTGCACAGTGTTTTCAAAACATAATGTATTCCATTGCAGTAATAAAGGAAAACACACTTTGTGGAAAAGGAATTTCAATGAAGATATCACAGTTATGACAATTTTGTGGAATTTAAAAATTACTAATCAGAATTTTGTAGGTTGTAAATTTATACTAAAATATTTCACTGGTATATGTAGAGTTCAGTTCACATAAAAATAGATTTTATTCAGGAAATATACAAGTTTAGCTTTGAAATTGTCTCTAATGTCAATGAAGTCAGTTTATTTTTAAAAGAGATATATCACTCAGTTCGCCTGTGTATAATCATTATAAATTTGAGTATTATAAGTTGAACTTCCTTAAGCAAGAGATCTTCTTGTGTTCTGCCTTAACATATGGAAACCAACTTCTGGCCTCAATTTAAGACCAGGGAGCCCTGGTCCTGACCTATGGGATAAAAATTTTCCAAACCTCAGATCATAGGCTTCTCATAAACTTCAACTTTCCATCTTACTTTTGATATTGAATTTAAGTTTAATAATTAGATACAAGTTAGTTTTAATTGCTTTAGTCACCCAGCATATATTACTAGAAAAAACTGAATCCTTTGAATTATAGTAAAAATGCCATTCTACATTGGGCTGAAATTATTTTTTTTAAAAAAACAGCTCCATCTTTTAAAATATTATTTTGAAGTCTCCCAACTTGGTCAGGTGATCCCTATCCTACTCCCTCCCCACCATAAATGTTCAAGGCAGCAGAAGATAGAACAGTCCTATTATCTGTTAAGTGTTTGCTTCATAGTCATACTATGTAACGTTTGTGGCATTTATCCCATCCCTTGTTTTATACCTCCCCCATGATTTTACTTTCCCAGGGTGCTTCATCTCAGTTCCTCTCCTGCCTGTATCCTCAGTGCCATGGTTAATCTTCTCATACCTACTCTACACATTGATCAATCCAGCCATCTAGCATTCTTAGAATGAATCAAACATTCCATCCACAAATTCAGGTGACTCCTCAGCACTACTGATACAAGATTCTGGTTAAATATCCCACAGCAATTATTGCCAATGTCCTTTCAAGTCCCTGTCTCATTGTAACCCACCTTGTTCTCAATAGAAAACCCTGGCTCCTATTGCAAAGGGACAAAGAGGCTAACAAAAATGGGCTATCTCTACCTTCTGGCCCATCTTCACCTCTTTTCTAAAAATGTCAGTGAGAAAGGTGGCCTTTCTACTGTTCAAGGTTAATTCCACTGCACATGCTCTTGAGCTGATACCTTCTTTTTTTTTTTTAAAGATTTATTTATTTATTTATTTATTTCTCTCCCCTTCCCCGCACCCCGGTTGTCTGCTCTCTGTGTCTATTTGCTGGGTCTTCTTTGTCCACTTCTGTTGTCGTCAGCGGCACGGGAATCTGTGTTTCTTTTCACTGCGTCATCTTGTTGTATCAGCTCTCCATGTGTGCGGAGCAATTCCTGGGCAGGCTGCACTTTCTTTCGTGCTGGGAGGCTCTCCTTACGGGGCACACTCCTTGCGTGTGGGGCTCCCCTATGCGGGGGACACTCCTGCATGGCGGGCACTCCTTGGGCGCATCAGCACTGTGCATGGGCCAGCTCCACACGGGTCAAGGAAGCCCGGGGTTTGAACCGCGGACCTCCCGGTGGTGGACAGACGCCCTAACCACCGGGCCAAGTCCACCGCCATTGAGCTGATACCTTCTTATCTCAATTCCCCATAGTATAGTGAATTCTCTCCTGTATGTTCCCCCTCTGCTTCCTGCCAGCAGCCACACACAGTCAAGTAGAAGAGTACTGTTTCAACCATGCCAACCCTTCTCCCTATACCACCATCACCTCTGTTTCTTGACAACAATGCTCCTCAGAAGAATAGTTAGATTCAGTAAATATTTGCTATACTCATTTCCCCACCTCCAGTTAATTTCAATTCACCTATGCCATCTTCTGTCCCTGACTTCACTAAATGTACTTTGGCAAGGGTAAAAAATATCTAATCTCATCATCAAATACCATAGATTCTGTGTGTGTGTGTGTGTGTGTGAGTGTGTGTGTGCCTTATCCTCTCAAAGAGTTTTAGTATTGTCGAAGATTCCTTTTACTTGGAACTCTTCTCTAGACTTTCAAAACTCCACCTTCTCTTAGTTCTTCTTTCTCTTTGTCAATTCCTTCTCATTCTTGTTTCTGGGATGCTTTTCATTTCTTTAGCCCTTTGGTACTAGCTGTCACAGAGGTCTATCCTTGGCTTTCTTCTCATCTTTCTGAGATAATATCATTAACATCCCATGCCTTCATTTACCACTTATGCGGCTCCCAGATTTATTCCTTCATTTACTTCCCTAAAATTTATTAAGCACCTTTCTGCTGGGTGCTAGGCATTAAGTCATGTGCTATCACGTGACTGTGTCAAAGTCATCTGAAATCCAGCATCTCAAAATAATATTTTGTGCAAAAATCTGCTTACTCTTTGATTTCTTTACTTAGAAATTGATGTCAACCAACCACCAGGCCAAAAATCTAGAATTTACCCTTAGTCTTTCCTTCTCACATCCAGCAATCAGTGACAATTTAATCTCCTTTATGTTTATTACCTGTCATTTATTTTCACTCCTGAAATACCTTGTCATTTTGTATATTATTCTTGAAACTTACCCTGTGCCTCATGTATCACAACCTTCCGATCCATTCTCCAAAGTATTATTTTGTACAGATATTGGCCTAATAGGTTGCCTGCTAATCATACTGTTTTTATGAAGACCTCAGAAAAATAAGTAAACCCCTTATCATATCACAGAAGACCTTTGTTACTAGTCCCAGGAAATGGTAGCTACACCTCTATCAGTGTTTACTATGGGCCAGACACTGTTTTAAGCACTATAAACACATTATATCATTCATTGTTAGTAAACCAGAAGATGGAATTTTTACCCCCATTTTATAAGCAATGAAACAAAGAAATAGGGAAATTAAATAATCCCTTAATATCAGATAGCTACTAAGTGATAGAAATGGAATTCACCCAAATCTATTATCTTTCAAACCTATGCTCTTAACTATGGTGTTGCAACACCTCCCTTCTTGTTCCAGGTCCACCCTTTTCTAGCACCTTCCACTCCAGCCATGACATCTCTCTTAAAAGTTCCCAACTTCTTACTTATACCCTCTTAGAGAACACTGACTCATCTTGAACAGGCAACACAAATACAGTGCCTTTCATAGCTTATACCTATGCTCTGAAAGCAATTCCCAAACAGAGCTTGTTAAAATGCACACAGGTAGTAGCAAGGCTCTGGTATAATTTCATAGCCTCCTGAGGTCAGTGACTTTATTTTTTTGTGTGTCTTTATTTTTTTAATATTACATTCAAAAAATATGAGGTCCCCATATAGCCCCCACCCCCCTCACCCCACTCCTCCCCCCCCACAACAACAATCTCCTCCATCATCATGAGACATTCATTGCATTTGGTGAATACATCTCCGAGCACCACCACACCTTATGGTCAATGGTCCACATCATAGCCCACACTCTCCCACGTTCCACCCAGTGGGCCATGGGAGGACATACAATGTCCAGTAACTGTCCCTGAAGCATCACCCAGGACAACCCCAAGTCCCAAAAACACCTCCACATCTCACCTCCTCCTCCCATTCCCCACCCCCAGCAGCCACTCTGGCCACTTTTTCCACACCAATGCCACATTTTAGGTAAGTGACTTTAGAGGACAGCTCCCATTTGGCACAAATAAAAAGGTATTTTTTAAATGAGTCTCATTAATTTATATTTAAATCTTAAAAAGTAGGTAATAATTTTGGCCAACAGCCTTAGTAGATCAAAACAAGAGAGACAAATAGCCTTCAAATACATACATATTTATACACTTGCAAAAGTGTGAACTAATCTTCAGGCAACATATTCAAGTGAAAAAGCATTAGCTTTGCAGTCAGACTAACCTCCATTTTAATTTATTTCCACCACTTACCAAATATGTATTCGAGGATATGTTACTTAGCTTTCTAAGCCTCAGGCTTTCCATTTTAAAAATAGAGGTAAAATAACTGTCATGGGATTTTTGCTAGTATTAAATGCCAAAAGGTGCATAAAGATCCACAGGTAGCTCCTGGAAAAGATTAATGTTAGTTACTGTCCCATCCCCATTTCTCACTTTTCCTCAGAGTTGTTCTCAAAAACATCAGAATCAACTACACAACAGACTCTTTAATGAGACTTCATTAAACAAACTGGAATATTCATCATTTCCACTATTTCACATTACTCTGACAAAACTGGACTGCCACATTCAGAGACTGTGGACTGCAAGAAACTGAAGGGACCATTCAAACAAACATGGAATTCTCTTATGAAAAACTGTCAAAGTTAAACGTCAAGACTGCTCCCCTATTCATAATCAATTTCCATCTACATTACTACAGAGGAAAAAAATCTCTGCCTTAATAGAATCACTGAATTTAACCCAGACAATCTTTCAGCAAGAAGTAATAGAGGGAAGCAGTTGTGGCTCAGCTGATAGAGCATCCACCTACTATATGGAGGGTCCACACACATGGAGAGCTGACACAGCAACATGATGCAACAAAAAAGCAACACAGTTTCCCGGTCCTACATGACAAGAATACAAGCAGACACAGAAGAACAGAAGAACACACAGCGAATGGACACAAAGAGCAGACAACCGGGGGGAAGGGGAGAGAGAGAAATAAAATAAATCTTAAAAAAAAAAAAAAAGAATAGAGGGGCCCAGATAAACATTGGTGAGTGACATACCCCTTGCACAGAGCCCTGTGGTAGTCACTAAACAAGAAAAGTTAAGAGAGCCATCCTCCATGAACTTAGAGTCATGTGATTGGTCAAAAGCAAGAGTGAGAGCAAGACTGAGAGAAAGGGTAACAGAGACGCATTCTCCATGAGCTTTAAAGCACTCTGAACTTGAAAACAATCTGGGCTGTAACAACTGGTAGGACTTCTGGCAGAAGTGGTGGGATCTTCAAGAGCTCACAAACACCATATTGAGACTAGTATGACTGTGTGGCAGCTGCAATCCCTACACAATTAGATGTTGGCAAGGCGAGCAGAAAACTGAGCCAGGAATAATACCAAGTAGCTGCAGGGACTCTAAAGTTGACCATTCTTCCACATGTTTCAAACATATGTTTAGCACAGCAGGGGGTATGGTAACAGCTGAAAAACCCTTTCCAAGCTCTAGAAGATGGCATTTGTGAAAGCCTCTTGGTGCATTAATGTGCCAATAAGGGTGTTTTCCTGTCATGTTAGCATGAAATGTGCCTGAAAGAATGCTGCACATAGCCCTAGAGGGTGAGAAAGCTGCTACAAAGAAGCCCAGGATACTTCCCTGAGGCCAAACTACCAGTCATTTTCAGAATAAGCTAGAAACCACCACCTCCCCACACAGAAAGCAAGAACTCTGTTCTCTTGTTGCCACATAAATCACCTAACAAATGCCCAGAGGTCCCTGAGAACATTTAGCTTTACAGGTCTCTAAGAAAAATACCACACTATGTGTCTCAAAGAGTATATCTCAATAAAGAGATTTTAGAATGGGCAATTTGATATTTCTAAACCATATGATTGAGAAACCAATTCCTAATATGGGCAAATAATGCAGCAAAACCACAGGAGTAACTGTACCAAGTTTACTATTGTACCAGTATGGTGGTTTGAAACCGGATTTACCCCAGAAAAAAACATGTTCTTAAATCCATTTCTGCGGCTGTGAGTCCATTGTAAGTAGGATCTTTTGATGAGGTTACTTCTGTTAAATTGTGGTCCATCTCAATCAGGATGGATCTTAATCCTGTTACTGGAGTCGTTTAAAAGTGGAATGAAATTTAGACAGAGATTGGGAAAGCCACAAGAGTCAAGAAGCTGCACCTAGAAGAGAAGGGAGAAACCAGGAGACGCCACCATGTGCCCTGCCATGTGACATGCTAAGGACCCCAGGATCATGGCAGCCAGCCCCAGCGTGACATAGCCTTCAGGGAGAAAGCATCATCTTTCTGAAGCCTTGATTTGGACATTCTCTTAGCCCCAAAACAAGCTAATAAATCTCTGTTGTTTAAGCCCACCTATTGCACGGAATTTGCTTGAGCAGCCTAGGAAGCTGAAAGAGCTGGTCTCTTCTCTACAAGCTTTTGAATGCTAACCTTCCTTATTTGACTCCTTCTTTTGCATACATGTTTTACAAAATAATGAAACAGTATAGATTCTGAATCTGCAAATATAATATTTTTGTAAAAAACTTTAGGTTTTTTAAAAACTGAGTCAAGGAAATAAATTGAAATATTTTTTAAAACTGAAAACAAAGAAAGAAAAAAACCGAAGTGTTTTTCTGTCAACCAAGATGGTGGCTTGAGATACTCCAAGGTGCCATTACCCCACAGACTCTTCGAATAACTAGCAAAAACTGGCAGAGCCATCTTCCTAAAAACTCCAAAAAACAGTTAAAGTGTTACATAACTGGGCCAGGACCAAATCAAGAAAACTCAGCTTTAAAAATGATAGAAGAAGCCCATCCCCACCCCCTCTCCAGCAGGGTGTGGAGCCTACCTGTACTTCCACTGTGTGTCCCTGGTCCTGCTCCACAGGGAACAGAGAACAACCATGCACATACGGGGATGCCTGTTTGTCAGTTGCAGTCTATCAAGTGGCAGCCTTAAAGATGGAACTAAAAATCTTATATAGGGTTCACCCTACCAGAAGTTATTCTGCAGCCAGAAACAGATTTTGCAGGCAGATAAAGTAGAGTAAGAAACAATTAAATCAAAGTTGCCTGAAGCAAAGCATTATCTGCTTACATGTCAAACAATAAAATGCCCCAGAGGCAGAGAAAGTCTTTTTCATAGAGAATAGAAGAGATATTTGAATTCCTGTAAATGGAAGAATTTCTGAAGTCAAGAGCAAGCACAAGCCAAAGAAAAATGCAGGCTCAGAAAATATAGGGAGGACCCTGTACTTCATATTTACCTTGGGCTGATTTTCTTGATAAGAAAGCTAAACTCTAAAGGAGAGCCCCAGCCAACACAGAGCCAATTTGCAAAGACGGTGAAAGGTGTTTTTATTTCCATTACTTTGATTTTGTTAGCTCCAACCACTCAAGGAAATATGCACCATATCTCTAGGTGGATATAAAATAAAGAACAGACATCACAGAGACTAAATCTCAGAGTTAACACTTACAAATATTAAAATATACTATGTACAACAAGAGATAAGACAAAAAAAAAATATCCAGGAAACAAGGACTCATCCAAAGACACAAGATAGAAATGTAGAAACCATTAACAAGGGAGACTAGCCTTTGGACATAATAGACAAAGATTTTTTACCCCCCTTTTTGTTTTCTTTTTTAGATTTCAGGCCAGGGAATCTGGCCCCAGAATCTAAATATATATATTTAAACATAAATATAAATAATATATTTATTATATTTATTTATATATATTATATATACATATAAATAATATGGGCCCTCATGTTGTATGCCAGCACTCAACCATTTGCGCTACACCAGCAACCTGGACAGACTTTTAAAAAGTGATCTTCAATATATTTAGGGAGATAAAGGAAAATGCAGAGAAATAACTAAAGGATATCAGGAAAACAATGAATCAACAATATGAAAATCTCCATAAAGAGAGAAATTTTACAAAGGAACCAAACAAATACTAGAGTTAAAGACCACAATAACTGAAATTAAAAATTCCCCAGGGGTTTCAAAAGCAGATTGGAGCTGACAGAAAAAATAATCCATGAACTCAAATATAAGACATTTGAAATGATTCAGGCTGAGGAGCAGAAACTAAAAAAAATAAGCAGAACCTAAGAGATCTGTGGGACACTATCAAGCATACCAATATATACATTATGAAAGTCCCAAAATGAGAAGAAAGAAATAAAGTGCCAGTAGGAATATTCAAAGAAATAATGGAGAAAAGCTTCCCAAATTTAACACAAGCCTTGAATATGTGCATTCAAGAAGCCAAGTGAACCCCAAATATGATAAACTCAAAGAGAACCATACCAAGAAACAGATATCAAACTGTTGAATGTCAAGGACAAGGAGAGAGTTCTGAAAGCTGCAAGAGAAAAGCAATGTGTTATGTACACGGGAGTTCCAATAAAAATTAAGTGCCAATTTCTCATCAGAAACTATGGAGGCAAGAAGGCAGTGGGACAAAATATTTAAAGTGCTGAAGGAAAAAAAATTCCCAAGAAACAATTTTGTGTCCAGCATGATTATTTTTCAAAAATGAAGGAGAGATTAAGGCAGTCCCAGTTAAACAAAAGCTGGGGAGTTTGTCACCAATAGACCTGACATCAAGCAATGCTAAAAGGAGTTCTTCAGACTGAAAGAAATTGACAGCAGAGAGAAGACTGAAATGGCATAAAGAAATAAAAGCTCTAGTAAAAGTAATTATTAAAGCCAGTACTATAGGATTGTATTTTTTTATATGTAACACCACCTTTTACTTCTTACCTTTCCAAAATACAAATGTATAAACATAGTATCAATCTATCATTTTGAATATACAATTTATTAGGATATAATTACATCAAAAAGGTGGGAGGACACAGAGGTTTAGGAACAGTGTGTACATATGCTATTGAAATTAAGTTGATATCAAGTCAAATACAGTTTTCATAGATTTAGGTAGTTAAATATTAGCCCCATGGTAACCAGGAAGAAAATATATGAAAAATATGTATGGAAAGAAATAAGATGGGACTCAAAATGATACAATCAAAAAAAAGCATGTAAGTATGAAAGTAGGCATTAATGGAAGAATTGAGGGACAAAACAGTTTTAAGACATACAAAGACCAAAGAGCAAAATGACAGAAGAAAGTCTTGTATCACCAGCAGTGAATTTAAAGGTAAATGGATTAAACTCTCCAGTCAAATGACAGAGATTGGCAGAATGGATTAAAAAGAAAAACAAAAAGACCATGACCAACTATATGCTTTTAACAAGAGACTCACCCTTATATACAAAGACACAAGTAGGTTGAAAAAGATGGAAATATATATATATACCATGCACACTGTAACCAAAAGAGAGCTGGGATAGCTATATTAATATCATATAAGAAAGATTAAAACCAGAAACTGTTATGAGGTCAAAGAAGGTCACTTTGTACTGAAAAGGGGATACAATTCAATTACAAACATAAAAGCACCTAATAGCAGAGCCCAAAAATACGTGAAGCAAATAGTGACAGATCTGAACAAGAGAGAAACAGATGGTTCTACATTAATAGTAGGAGACTTTGATACACAAGTTTCAATAATGGAGAAAAATATCTAGACAGAAGACTAAAGGTAATATAGGACTTGAGTCCTATAAATAGACGCAACAGACATATATAAAACAGTTTGCCCAAGCAGAGTAGGGTATATATTCTCCTCTAGTGCACAGAGATCATTCTCCAGAACAGACAAAACAAATCTCAATAAATTAAAAAATACTGAAATCACACAATGAATATTTTCTGACCACAATGGAATGAAGCTAGAAATCCATAACAGAGGGGGAACTGGAAAATTCACAATCATGTAGAATTTAAACAATGCACTCTTAAACAACCAATAAGTTAAGAAATAAATCACTAGGAAAAATAGGAAATACCATGAGGCAAATGAAAACAGAAGTACAACACACCAAAAAATATGGGATACAGCAAGGCAATGCTCAGATGGAAATGTATTACTCTAAACGCTTACATGAAATAAGAAAAAAGATCTCAAATCAGAGCCCTAAACTCACACCAGAGGAACTAGTGGATGACTGGAGAATGTGACCAGAGGATCTAGAAAGAGAGAGCAGACTAAACTCAAAGTGAGCAAAAGAAGGAAAATAACAAAGATTAGAGTGGAGATACATGAAAATGGAGAACAAAACAACAGTAGAGAGAATCAACAAAACCAAAAGCTGGTTCTTTGACAAGTTCTTTAAAACTGACAAATGTCTAGCTAAACTAACAAAGAAAAAGAGAGAAGATGCAAATAAATTCAGAGATGAAATGGGGGGGGGGCATTATTTACAACCTCAAAGAAATAAAAATAATTATAAGAGAGTATTATTAACTATGTGCCAACAAATCAGAAAACCTAGATGAAATGAAAATATTCCTAGAAACACACAAACTACCTACAATGACTAAAGAAAAATTAGAAGATCTCAACAGATCAATAACAAGAGATTGCATCAGTTATCAAAAACCTTTAAACAAAGAAAATTCCAGGACCAGGTGGCTTCACTGGTGAATTTTAACAAATATTACAAGAAGAATTAATACCAGTCTTACTTAAACTCTTCCAAAAATTTATAGGAGTGACTACTTCCTAACTCATTCTACAAAGCTAACATCACCCCATTACCAAAGCAAGATAAAGACAGTACACACACACAAAAATTGCAGACAAATATCACTTCTGTATATTATGCAAAAATCCTCAACAAAATACTAGCAAACCAAAACCAACAGCACATTGAAAGAATTATACACTGTGATCAAGTGGAATTTATCCCAAGAATGTAAGGGCAGTTCAACATAAGAAAAACAATTGATGTAATACTTCACCTTAACAGAATGAAGGGGGGGAGGAAACACTGATCATGTTAAATGACACAGAAAAGGCAATTGACAAAATCCAGCACTCCTTCTTGATTAAAAACATTTAAAACTAGGAATAGAAGGAAGCTTCGTCAATATGATAAAGGGCATATATGAAAAACCCACAGTGAACATCATACTTCATGGTAAAAGATTGAAAACTTTCCCTCTAACATCAGAAACAAGACAAGGATGCCCATTGTCACCACTGATATTCAATATTGTACTGGAGGAACTAGCCAATGCAACTAGGCAAGAAAAAGAAATAAAAGGCATCCAAATTGCAAAAGAAGTAATATTTTCCCTGTTTTCAGATGGCATGATTCTATATACAGAAAATCCTGAAAAAAAATCCACAAGAAAGCTACTAGATATAATTATATAAATTCAGCAAAGTGACAGTGTACAAGATCAACATGCAAAAATTAGTAGTGTTTCTATAGATTACTAATTAAGAGGAAATCATACCACTAAAAATTCCCTTCACAATAGCACCAAAGGAATCAAATATCTAGTAATAAATTTAACAAGGAACTTATACACAGAAAACTAAAAAAAAAAAAAAAAATGGTAAAAGAAATCAAAGAAGACCTAAATAAATGGAAGGACATCCTGTGTTCATGGATTAGAAGACTACACATTGTTAAGACATCAAATCTACCCAAATTCAATGCAATTCGAATTAAAATTCCAAAATCCCATCTTTGCAGAAATAGAAAGACTAATTGTCAAATTTATATGAAGGGTCAGGGGTCCCAAATAGTGAGAAACATCTTGGAAGAGAAGAACATAGTTGGAGAACTCACACATCCCAAATTTTCAAAGTTTATTACAAAGCTACAGTAGTTAACACGTCATGGTATTGGCACAAAGACAGACATGTAGAATGATGCAATTGAATTGAGACTTCAGAAATATACCCTTGCAGCTATGGCCACTTGATTTTTGACAAGGGTGGCAAGTCCTTTCAATTGGAAAAGAATAGGCTTCTCAATAATAGTGCTGGGAAAACTGAACATCCATATACAAATGAATGAAGTTGGACCCCTACCTCACACCACATACAAAAATTAACTCAAAATGGTTCAAAGACCTAAATATAAGGCCCAGAACTATAAAACTCCTAAAGAAAACATAGGGAAGCATCTTCAGGACCTTGTTAGGGTCTGGTTTCTTAGATTTTACACTGAAAGCATGAACAACAGTAACAAAAAAAGTTGATAAATGGGACTTCATCAAAATTAAAAACTTGTTCATCAAAGGACTTCAACATGAGAGCAAAAGACAACCTACAGAGTGGGAAAAAATATGTGGAAACTTTATATCAATCCAATAAGCGTTTACTATTCAGAATACATAAAGAAACCGCATGACTCATTAACAAAAAGGCACACAACTCATTAGAAAATGGGCAAAAGACTTGAATGACATTTCTCCAAAGAAGATATCCAAATGACCAAATGGAAAAGATGCTCTACTTCATTTGTAATTAGGGAAATGGAAATCAAAACCACAATATACCACTTCACACCCACTAGAATGGCTACTACTATAAAAACAAAAAATAACAAGTGTTGGAGAAGAATATGGAAAAATAGGAATGCTCTTTGTTACTGGGAATGTAAAATGGTGTAGCTACTGTGGAAAACAATTTTATGGTTCCTCAGAAACATAAGGGTAGAATTACCATATAACCTAGCAATCCCACTTGTAGGTGTATATCCAAAAGAATTGAAATCAGGATTTCAAATAGCTGTATGCACACTGATGTTCATAGTAGCATTACTCACAACAACCAAAAGATGGAAGAACCCAAGTATCCATCAACAGATGAATGTATACAAAAAATGTGGTATATACATGCAATGGAATATTATTCAGTCATAAAAAAGGAATGAAGCGCTGATACTTGTGACAACATAGATGAAATCTAAAGACATCATGTTGAGTGAAATAATCCAGACAGAAAAGGACAACTATTGGATGATGTCATTGATATTATATAAGGAAATTCATAAAGTGAAAACTATAATTCAGGTTACCAGAGGCCAGAGTGAGGGTAGGAAATGGGAGTTAATTCTTAATTTTTACAGAATTCCTATTTGCAGTAATGAAAAATTTTGGTGATGGATGGTGGGGATGATACACACATTGTGAATGTAATTAACACCACTGAATTATATACAGGCATACCTCAAAGATATTGCAAGTTTTGTTCCAGCCTACCTCAATAAAACAAGTCACATGAATTTTTTGGCTTCCCTGTGCATATGAAAGTTATGTTTACAGTATATCGTGATCTATTAAGTGTGCAATAGTATTATTTCTTTTAAAAACAATGTACAGACCTTAATTTAAAAATACATGTTAAGGAAAGCAGCAGTGGCACAATCCATTGGGCTCCCATCTACGATATGGTTCATGTCCCAGGGCCTCCTTGTGAAGACAAGCTGGCCCACACCTTGGACAGTTGATAGCCCACACCCACAGAGAGTTGGTGCAGCAAGATATCGCAACAAAGGGAGACAAGCAGACACAGAAGAGTGCACAGTAGATGGACACAGAGAGCACACAGCAAGCAAGCTGCAAGGTGGGGAGTAAATAAATTTTTAAAAATATATATTAAAATATGCTAACCATTCTCTTAGCCTTCAGTGAGTCATAATCTTTTTGCTGGTGGAGAGTTTCCCCTTGATGTTGATGGCTGCTGACCAATCAGAGTGATGGTTGCTAAAGGTTGGATTGGCTGTGGTAATTTCTTAAAATAAGACAATGAAATTTGTCCCATCAACTGACCTTTCTTTTCATGAAAGATTTCTCTGAAGCATGGAATGCTGTTTGGTAGTGTTTTACCCGTAGTAGAACTTTCAAAATTAAAGTCAATCCTCTCAAACTCTATCACTGCTTTATCAACTAAGTAGCTTCCATCTCAAGAAACCTCCTTCTTTGCTCATCCATAAGAAGCAACAACTCCGAATCCATTCAAGTTTTATCATGAGATTGTAGCAATTCACAATTCACATTTTCAGGCTCCACTTGTAATTCTAGTTCTCTTGCTATTTCCACCACATCTGCAGTTATTTCCTCCTCTGAAGTCTTGAACCCTCAAGTCATCCAAAAGGGTTAGAATCAACTTCTTCCAAATTCCTATTAATGTTGATATTTTGACCTCTTCCCAGGAATCATGGATGTTCTTAATGGCATCTAGAATGGTGAATCCTTCCCAGGAGATTTTCAATTTACTTTACCTAGTTCCATCAGGGGAATCACTATCTATGGCAACTATAACCTAACAAAATGTATTTCTTAACTAATAGGACTTGAAAGTCAAAATGATTCCTTGATCCATGGGCTACAGAATGAATGTGCTGCTAGTAAGCATGAAAACAACACTGTGGTAGCTTGAAATCATTTTATGAATACCAAAAAGAGAAAGATCATGTTTGTGGGCTGGACCTCTGAGCAGTAAGTCTCAACAGTGGGCTTAAAATATTATTCAGAAAACCATGCTGTAAACATGCTGTCATCAAGATTTTGTTCTATTTATACAGCACAGGCAGAGTAGTTTAGCCTAATTCTTAAGGGCCCTAGGATTTCCAGAATGGTAAATGAGCATTGGCATCACAAGTCACTGGCTGCATTAGACCCTAACAAGAGAGTCAGCCTGTCCTTTGACACTTTGAAGCCAGGCATTGATTTCTCCTCTCTGGCTATGAAGTCCCAGGTGACATTTTCTTCCAAAAGAAAGATGTTTTGTCTACACTGAAATTCTGTTGCTTAGTATAGCCAACTACATTAATTATCTTAACTAGATCTTCTGAATAACTTGCTGCAGCTTCTGCATCAGCTCTTGCTGCTTCACCTTCCACTTTTAAGTTATGGAAATGGCTTCTTTCCTTAAACCTCATGAACCAACATCTGTTAGCTTCAAACTTTTCTTCTACAGTTTCTTCACCTCTCTCAACCTTCAAAGAATTGAAGAGATAGAGCCTTGCTCTGGATTAGGCTTTGACCCAAGGGAATGTTGTGGCTGGTTTGATCTTCTATCCAGACCACTAAAACTTTCTCCATATCAGCAGAAGCCTATTTTTCTTTCTTATCATTGATGTTTTCACTGGATTAGTACTTTTAATTTCCTTCAAAAACTTTTCCTTTGCAAGCACAACTTAACAAACTGTTTGGCACAAGAGGCCCATCCTTAAGCCTATCTGAACCTTCAACATGCCTTCCTCACTAAGTTTAATCAATTTTAGCTTTTGATTTAAAGTGAGAGACATGGCACTTCCTTCCCCTTGAACACTTTGAGGCCATTGTAGCATTATTCATTGGCCTACTTTCAATATTGTTATGTCTCACAGAATAGAGAGGCCCCAGGAGAGGGAGAGTGATGGGGAACTGCCCATCACTGGAGCAGTAAAAACACACACATCATTTATCTATTAAGTTCACATCTTATATGGTTTGTGGTGCCCCAAAACAATTACAATAGCAACCTCAAGATCATAGGCCACAGATCACCATAACAGATATAATAATAATGAAAATTTTTGAAATATTGTACGAATTACCAAAATTTGACACAAAGTGAGCACATGTTGAAGAAATGGTACCCATAGACTTGCTCAACATAGGGTTGCCACAAACCTTTGAGGTTTAAAAAACAAATTATCTGTGAAGCACGATAAAGCAAAGTGCAATAAAATGAGGTATGCCTGTTTTTGAATGGTTTAAAAAGAAATATTAGGTTGTATATATGTTATCAGAAAAAAAAAATAAAAAGCAACACCAGAGGACAGTACAACACAACCTAATGTAAGCTATGGCCTTCAGACAGTAGTATTGTCATAATAATATTCACTCACCAATTGTAGCAAAGGTATCACACTAATACAAACTGTTAATAATGAGGGGGATGAGAACTCTATTTTTTGCATGATTTTTCTGTAAACCTACAACTTCTCCAATAAAAAATTCCTTAAAAACAAAAGAAGTAATATTCCTTTTAAACAATTTGAAATGAAATGTCTCATAAAAAGTTTACAGCTACAAATGACACCACGTCACTATCCTTATTTCTGAATGAAAGATCAAGAGGAGCACTGAAACAAATTAGAACGGTTAAGTTTTGCAAAGATAGATTTAAGGATTTAAAAATCTATCATGCTATTTTTGTATTGAAAATCTTTTCTTCGAATTACTTTATAAGTCACAGTAAATTCACAATTATTATAAAAAATACTGAAAACCTAAGTCTCTTTACTCTTGCCAGCTGCAATGTCGTTGTTCCATTTCATCATTTGGTTGCTAAAGCATAAAGGGAAGGCAATATATTTTAAAACCTGGAAAAATATGGAGGTAATTTTGAAAAGCCTTTGAAAAGTTTCTCACAGACATGAGAATAAATTCAAACCCACAGAAGGAAGTTAACAAGTTCTCACAAGTCAGAGAATGAAAAGTTTCCCTCCAGCCCAGCACTAGAGTTTTGTCAACAGCACCACAAGGAAAAAAAAGGGAACAGTTTATTGATTTCCCTGGAAATGAACTGAAAAAGTTGAGAATGTAACTGCACCCTCTCCCCCTCCCCCCCCCCCCCCCCCAAGCACAAGGATAAGATACACAAACCACACTTATTTCACTGGATTTTTTTAAAGGATAGAGGTATTCCATGTGAATCACCTCTTGGGTCACTAAATTACATAAACTTATCAAACACTTCCCATTATTATGCTAAATTTATACCTCTTTCAAATTTTAAAAGTGCTTCTATTTCTCACTTTCTAAATTTGATAATCAACTAAATAACATCATTTACAGGTCTTTAATAGATTGATTGATTTTTTTTTTCCCTGTCTTACATTTCTTCTCTCAGTCTTTCCCTTTCAAAACTGAAAAGATAGTGTATCCCCATGCTGGAAGCTAAACTACCTGAGTTCCAGTCCCAACTCTGCCCTGACTAAATGGCCGTGAACAGGAGCTTTAACCTCCCATATTTCAAATAGGGTAGTTAAAACAAGAAGCTCTTAGAGTCATTGCGAGGATTTTAAACAGGTTAAAATATGTAAAGCTACAAAAGTAGCCCCTGGCACACAGTTACACTCAGTACATATTAGCCATTATTATTATGAGTGTTAATCTCTTACATCTAGCTGTCATTTTCTGGGGAATCAATCCCTTCCACTTATTATCTTTTACCTATTATTACCATGGTTTCACCTGGCATGATCTCAAAGGATTTTGGATCCAGCTAATCATTTAGAGGCCAGTGAAATAGAAAGCTGAGTCCAATGAGTCGAAGATGCTCCAAACAGATAACAGACCAGTGGAGGGGAGGAAGAGCTTGTACTCTAGATGGCTGAATGATTAAAGAGAAGAGCCATACAAGTCTGAAAAGAAATATTGATGGGAAAGAAATGCTCATTTGCTGATATTCTTCCAAATAAACAATGTTTTTTTTTTCTTTTAAAGATGCAAGAATGGCCTATAGACATGTCACATTTGATCATAAATGCCATTGGTTTCTAAAAAATATATGTTGTAATGACTGATGAAATAACACTAGAAGGTACCAGGCCAACTTTCCCCTCAGAGTTACAAAACATTTCTGTCTTTCACTAGTCTTAGGACTCACAAATGTTTCAATTTATGTTGGAAAGGATTTTATTTTTCTTTTATTTACTTTGGGTTTACTCTCCTCTAGACAGTAGTCTAACATTTTCTCCATGTCTCATCAGGTTGGAGAAATAGCAGCCACTGGAAATTCTGTCCACCAATATTCCTAAACGTAACGTTGTAGACACACACACCCTTCACCATTGTCAGAGCACTTAAAGTTAGATTATCTCAAGCAATCTTCACAACAGCAGTAATGGAAGAAGCTGAAGCTCAGAGAAGTGCTTTCTCCCATTCCTGATGCAAATGTTTCCCCTAACTCAGTCTGTACCAACACAGGCCCTGGGCCTCGCCGCCAGGCTACACTCGTGACCTGAGTGCCCCTCACACACTGCAGTGCTGCTGCTGTCCCCCATCTGTGTTCTGTCTCCCTATCTCATCTAGGTACCAAAATGTCCTGACCAGTTCACTGAATTCTAATCCAGTGCCAGTGTTCCCAAATAAGACTGCCCCAGGGGTAAGTAACATGGGCCTTTTCCACTGATTCTTGTTAGTTACTATTAACATGGCATCTGCCCTCCTGGATGATGAGATTAGAAATTAAAATAACAACAGTGACAGCAACAATGGCAACTATCAAGCGGCACCAAGATAGACCATTAACTTATATTTTATCCTCACAACAATTCGGCAAGGTAAGTTATCTGCGTTTTTATTTTATAGATGAGGAAACAGTCCCAAGGAGGCTAAAAAATTGCCTCAGGTCACAGAGCCAGTGGCAATGATGACAAGTTTCAAAGCCCAGTTCAGCCGACTTCAAATCACTTTTCATTTTTCATGATGATGTATTGTTTCAAATCTCTGAATTCCCAATACCTAGCACAATGCTATTACAGTTATTAGTTCTTGAGACTGTGTTAGTAATTAAAGAAAATAAAAAAATTAGAGAGATACACTTTCTCCTGTCCTTATTGGAAATCTCAGTTTTCCTATTTGATGCTGACTCCCAGATTTCTCTCCAAAAGAAGTTGCTCTTTTCCATTTCTTTTAACTCAGTGACTGGAGGAGGCAGTATAACATACTCTCCCCTGCTGCTTCTGAATGCTCTCAGCATCCCTTTCTAAGGCACATTTGATCATTTATGCCACTTTCCTACATCTTTATCACTATCATCTGGTGACCTGCAAAGACACATTCCCAAGTTCTTTAATAACTTTATCACTGAGCCAATTTATCTTCTACAGCTCAACATCTGCCATCACATTTTCCTTGGCCTTCTCAGTGCCAAACCATGATTGTCATCCACTGCAGCCACCTTGCATCCTCTCATGTCTTAGAACTACCCCACCTTCAATGTTTTGATCTTCACACTTCCATCTCCGGCTACCTTACTCTTATTTCCACCAACAATCCCTCCCTGTTGAATCTGTGCTCTTGTTCTTTCACTCCCTCTTCAACAATCAGCAGTCTTATTAACAATCACCTGCCTCTCTTATATAGTTACTCTTTCTTTCTCTATTGTCTCTCTTCTTCTACTACAATATTTTCGATCTTTCATAATCTGCAAAATATTTCCCAATTCAAATTTCAATTCAATGTATTCCTCTATGTCTCCATTTACTACCTGTCCACTTACTTGACATGTATAAATTAAGTCCACCACTAGGAATTTAACCTTCAGGAATAACAGCTAGACAAAAATGTGTATTTATAAGAATGTAATTACAGGTATGAGTTCTGCTTGTTTCTGTGATAATTGCTTCAACTATCAGTAATAAAAAAGATGACATAATATAAGGTACACTCCCTTTAGCATTGGCTATCTAGACACAGAGAAGTATCCTTCATATCTAGATAGGTAACTCTTCCTAGAGTCACTCTATTCCATTTTCCTAAGTGTCATGGAGAAAAGTTGCTTTCTGTGTTTCCCAAGGAGCTATCTCTCTTCTGTGCTTACTCAGCAAGAGCCAGTACCTTCAAACTTTAAGTGCATGAAAGCCAGGCATACTGCCATTTTGTAGTAACTTTTCTACAGTCCATGTTTTTATCATTTCTGACTTTCAGGAAGGTATGTACTTTCTCTCAGATACAGCTTATAATAAGAATACTCATTTATCCCAATAAAAAATATTTGATAACTACTATTGTATACTATAGTCTTACCTGTATTTAGGCAAAAATTATTTTTAAAAGCAGCCAACCTATTGTGAATTTTTTACATCCTCCAGAAGGAGGAAAAAAATTCAAAACTCTTAAGTTTTGGAGTAAAGTACGAAGTTTCATTTTATGGCTTTTGATAACAAAATAAAACCAAGGATTTTAATGTGAGTACTAAATAAACAAATTATCATCTGAATATTCTATATTTGTGTGGATTTATTCATACTTATTTTATTTGCTTAGATTATGAGTAATAATGCTATGAGGAAAGAATGTTTTATTAGTCAAGTTACTATGAAATACCCAGTTCCTGTAGGATAATATAAAATCCAAAAGAAGATCTCATTTATATTAATAAACATAAAACTCTTGACTAGCTTGTCAATCATCAAATAAATGCCATCCACTCTAAGTGAAAACCTAAGAATAGAGAAGAGTTAAACTAGAGTTCTGTTCTCTAGAATTGGATACATATTCCACTTCCTTCTGATTTCCCTCCAGGGGGCAGTACAGCTCTGACGATGGGCTCTGGAGTCTGTTAGTCCTAACTGGAATCCCTACACTATCAGTTTCACTTGTATAAACGAGGATAAGTTATTTAACCTGATCCTTAGTATCTCATTCATTAAAAAAAAAAAAAAAGTAATACTACTACGTATTTCAAAGGATTGTTATAAGGATGAAAGGTGAAAATGCCTGGTATATAACGAGTGCTCCATTGTTGTCTTACTATTATTATATAGCCTTCCCAATGGTAACACTAAAAGACGACTTAATTTATTCAACAAATATATATTAATCACCTAATCCTTATTAGGCACTATACTAGGCAATGAGCCTAAAAAAAAGAACACAGCATCTCTTCTCCTTAGGGTTGCAGTCTAGTGGGAGAAAACAGACATTTAAATTGTACATAGTGAGACCAATATAAAAATTAGTCTAAGAGTACTAGGGAGTTGAGACCCATATAAAAATCAGTTTAAGGGCCTCCTTTTCCTTGCTGGAGGATGAACAGATGGTTAAAATTGAATTGAAAATGAAAATGTCCACGTCCAAATCCCTCCCCCCATCCAGCACCATCCCTAGCCATTTGGACAAAGGCATGAGCCAATTAGATGCTATTGACAGGAACTTGGATTCTTGAGAAAGTGATGCCATGATGCTGAAATATTCCTGGCCACTCTAGCAGAGGCCAGAGGCCAGTGGCCAGTGGTGTGGAGGTGAGTGTCCAGGGCATCAATGTCAGTGGCATCAGGAATAGTGACTAACTCTAAGCAGACTGCTTCAATGGAATGGTTGTATCTGTGTCTTCAGCTGTTTACCCTCCCTTGGTTCCCCAGCTCTTTCTGAATCTGAACTCTAACCCTCTTACCAGTATGTGAGAAACTCAGTTACTTACTTCCAACAAATTCTGTTTTTTTACCTATGTTGGACAAAGGTGTTCTTTTATTTGCAACCAAGAACCCTGACTGGTACATTGGGTCATCAGTAAAATTTTCTAGCCTCATTGTGACAGTGGCTCCAGGTTTCCAGCTGACCTCTAATTACAATTTCTTCTATGCTAAGATACTAGTTCATTGTCATTTTCAGTGTACACAGACTTTTTGATTGTGACACTTTATCTTTACTAAATGCATATCAAGGAAAGTAGTGTTTGAATTTTCATTTAGCAAACAGAAGCAATTGTTCCTACTTGCCACAGATAAATCTTCCAAGATTCATCCCTTCCACATGACTCCTTTACTCTTTTCATTTTGTCATAAGCAATGAAAAAGAAAGCAAAGAGGTACCAGGAAGGAGACAAGCTAACAGAGAAATAAGGAGTCATTTACTGATTTCCTGTAAGAGTCAGCAATCCACTCCTATATTTGCTTTCTTCTTATTAAGTTGATCAAATTAGCATTTTTACAAATCAAAAAGTCAAATATCAGCAACTGGGTGCTTGAAATAGAAGTTTCTGACATGGACACACCCTGCCTAGCCTATGGAATACAGTCTTTTTGGAAGATGAAAACAGGAGAATAAGATTGAGTCAAAAATGTTTACCTCTCCAAGAGCTCCAGAAGGACCACCAGGGAATGGAAACAACACTTTGAGAATCACTTATGTAAAAATTTTAAAGAGAAAGATCCTGGTGCCCTAAACCACTGAAAAAAAGAAATATTAGCTTTGTTTCACTATTTGGTTGCCAGGTTTTCAGGCAACAAAATGTTTCTAGGGAGAACATTTAATAAGATCTTTTCATTTTCATCTCCCCAAATTTCTTCCTCCCAGGCTTATCACCTCCCAGCTGTCTTCAGATTTTATTTTGTATCCACTTTAGCTATGAGGTCAGAGTTAAGCCTTCAGGAATGTGTCTCTCTATAGGCAGAAACCTGACTCTCTGAAAAAACTCTCAGTGAACCTTGGGAAAATTGCAGTTGCTATCACATATACAGAGAAAGCTTTGCAGTCATTGGACTTTAAATGTTCTGTTTGTTGGACTGCCAAAAGGTTACTGCTCCCTTGAGAACTGAGCCAGTTCCTCTAAACCCCTCCCACTGACTCATATGTTTGTCTGGCTGCAGCTGCTAAAAGAGATGGGAATTTAAAAGCTTCTACACAAGTGCTAAAACAATAACCAAAACAGTGGCAATATCCTCAGGTCCTGAATAGGAAATATCCTTACGGAGAAAAACTGAGAAAAGCAAGAGAGGAGAGAGACAGTAAAAACAAAATAAGGGAAGATAGAATAGAAAAAGATGAAAAGAAACACGAAGGAAATCACGGGTTCTCAAGGGTAGAAACTATTTTGCTCAGTGAACTTGCTAAAGACAGTCTCATGGATTTCTTTTTTCCCTCTGATTAAATTTTTCTTTGACATCGAATACGTGGAAGTTGATATTGGTAAAAACTTGCCCATTGTCACAATATTCTTTAGCAATGCTCAGAAAGCCTTACAATTTGGAAGTTTACAAGTTTTACCATTGTTATTATTTCATTATTATTCCATCCTAACAATACCCCAGTGAGATAGGACAGAAAGAATTTCCTACATGAAGCAAAGATTTCTTAGCTCTCAAGCCCTTGTACACAAATCCTACATTTCATTCAGCAGAGCCGAGACAAAATTGGTAAGCCCACACCTTCGTCTCCAAGAACTGACTCCTTTTCTGCAGCCTCTTCTCTCCACCCGTTTCCATACTCACTTCCCAGAGTCCTCAAGTTTTCCAATCTCACTCATCAAATAGGAAAGTTATATTATAAACATTGATCTAAGGTGCAAAGGACAGAGAATGCTGGCATTCTCGGCAATTCTTCCATGTTCAAAAGAGACAAAGGGAAAGGAAAGTGTTTACCATACAGAAATAACTAATAAAGGGACTTTTCATTCATAAGTTTGAGAGCTACATGCAGACAAGGAGCCTGTCCCAAATGCCCCCTCAAATCTCACTGCTGAAATATACTGAAAGCATAGTCCTTAAAAATCCCAGTCTTCCACTGATGTCTGCTAAGTCACAAAACCTGAATAAGCCATTTGATCCAAAAGCAATTGTGATACTTCAAAATAAAGACCATGCCCATAACTTAGAAATGTCATGTTTAGTGTCTATAAAGAATGCTCAGCCTTACCAGAATCTATGCATCATCCTTCATCACAGCTGTTCTTCATCCATTATCAAAAACCAGGCTGTTCTTTCCTAAGGCTGAATCATCCTAAGAGAGCACCTTAGAATTTCAGTAACAGCATCTTACTTTCTTATTGTGGTTGCAGTCCAATCACCACCTAATGTATTATTTTGCATGAATGTCTCTGATAATAGCTACATAATCCACAGACAATATCATTTTGTTTTGAGATTTTAGATCTTGCTTATGTGATTCTTGTCAAAAGCTCCACAGGTCCATTTTCTGCCAGTTTCTCAGTATATTTCCGCAAAGATCAGAAACTATTTACAACATGCTTCACTTCCTGGAAACTTTTTGCTACTCCAAGGAAATTTCCAAAGTTTTAGAACATTATTTTGAAATTAGCTGCTTTAGTACTGATACTATCTTTCTTATTCTTGGGGTAAATGTTCCAAAAACCCAGCTTTCAATAATCTCAACTAATTTGCTTATTTCATTTTGTAAAAATATTGACTCCCCAACAAAATTGTAGGCCTTAGAAGGCAGGAAATATGCCTTCCGTTTTTGGCTTGTTGTTTCATTAGCATTATTCCTCCCAATGCCTAGCATAGCTCCATGCACACAGTGGGTTTGCAAAAGCATTTTGATAACAGGGATTGAACTTCCATATTTCAGGCTGTATTTTGGTGGCCAACATTTTTGCCTATACAGATGAATGAAAATGGAGATGTTAAATTAAGTTGGGCTATATAATACAAACTGACCCTTGTCTATTAGCTAAGAAATATATAAATGTAGAGATGATGTAGGAATTATGTTATTTGCTTGCTAGAACACAGACTATTAACACTCTGTCTTGTCACTGACTAGTTTCACATCTCAAAGAACTAGACCCCCTTTCCCTTTAAATCACCAGTAAACATGTATAACTAACCTTTGAGTTTTGACATTCATTTTTCTGATTCATTTTGGATTCAGATATTTTTTTTCTTTATGCATGCCTTATTTTAGGCCATTACTTCTCACAACAATGTTTGTAAAATATGCCTATCAGAATAAGTGAAAAACACTACAAACACATGTGATAACATGGATGAATCTTGAGAACCTTATGTTGAGTGAAGCAACCCAGACATTGAAGGACAAATACTACATGACCTCAATGATATGAAATAAACAAGCTGCCCTAGATAGCAAGAGACTGAACGATAGGCTTGCAGGAAATCGGAGGGTGGAGGAAGGATATGAGCCGATGTCTGCAGGGGTGGAATTTAAGACGAGATGGTGGTAAGTATGAACACAAAGAAGAGATAAAAGGGGGGCAAGGGGTTGCCTTTGCTTGGGGCTTTGCGGGTTTGAGGGTGGCTGGGGAGGGACGGGTGGGTAACGTTGCCCAAAAGTGGGGGGAGGGAGGGGTAGCATACGAACCAGGAGAGGGTCAGGTGTTGGTGGAGAGTAAAATGCCGAGAAAATCATATCAAAATATAATAAAGAGGGTTACCTGTTTAGAATGCTCGGAGGGGAGGGTCTGATGCAGGACGGGCTCCTGGGGAATGTCTAAATGCTCATTCTGCCAGAGTGGGTGACACCATGGGGTAGAAACCCAAGTAGTGAGAGTGGGGGTGGACCCACATCCTGGGGAGGACTAATGCCATCCAATAGAGGGAACTGTATCCCTCGAGAGAAAGGGTGGCTCCCAGGGCATTGGGGCAGTTGAGCAAGTTAGGCCCTGAACACTATTCCATCTATCTCTGGAAGTGGCTCCTCAGGAAACGGAGGTTGGCTATCACTGAGGGCACCAAGGTGGAAGGGAAAATGGACGTTAAATGTGTGGAACCAAAGTAAATGGGGGGTAAGAGAGGAGTTTCTTGAGAGTACACAAGGATGGATATAAAACATGTAATATTACACCATAACATATAGGAGATGACAGACTGATAATGTAAACCATAATGTAAAACATAGGATAACTAAAAATGTAAAGAACTGTGTATCCTAAAGTATGCACCATAATGTAAGCACAGATGTCACCTTGTTAGAAAGCTAATGTCTCAGACTCTGTACATCACTTTAAGTAAATATGATATGAATAGGGCGTAAGAGTATCACTGTGGAAGGGAAAAGGTTTTCTGGTGGATGTGTGGGAGTGCTGTATATTATATATATACATTGCTGTGGTCTAGGACTCCTGTGAAGAAAAGCTGAATAATTAGGGGGGGGGGGGGGGAAAAAAAAAAAAAAAAAAGGAAAAAAATAGGATGTGGAATTTTTTCAAGTCAACATTCTTTATCTAAGTTCTTTATCTAACTTTATCCAAGTTCTTTATCTATCCTTTAAACTCATCGCTATATGCCATTCCCTAGTAAGGGACCATGACATTATATTGGGCTTCAAATTTCGGGGAGTTCTGGATCACAGAGTGTTTCAACAATGGCAATGGAGGGATACTGGTATGGGATACCAATGACAGATGATATATGACTGACAGGGAGCTGTACAGAACATATGTCCAGGGTGCATGGTAATGTTTGGATATACTCATAGTGGCAACAATTAAAAACCACAGTAGGGGGGGTACTGGGTTCCTGGCCAGTGGTGCTCTGTCGTGGTCCCTAGGGGAGCAGCGACAGTCTCCCAGGTACAGTGGTGGGGACCGGGAGGGAGTGAGGATTCAACAGTGAGCCCCTGATACTAATGACTATGCTTGTGAGCTGATAAACCCAAAATAATAACAAGGCCTAGAGCAACTTTGTGCCTGGGAATTTCCTTCTGTCAGCCTTCATGTTACTCAAATGTGGCCAGTCTCGAAGCCAAACTCAGCATGTAAATGCAATGCCTTCCCCCCAGCGTGGGACATGACACCCGGGGTTGAGCCTCCCTGGCAACGAGGGACCACTATCAACTACCAACTGATGATGCAACTAGAAAATGACCTTATACGGAAGGTTCAATGCGGATCAGCAGAATATCCATGTCTACATAAAATACCATGACTTTAAAATGCTGTTTGACCTAAAGTAAGGGGGAAATGGAAAGGAGAAATGAATTTATATGGCTACGAGTTTCTAAAAAAGAGTCTGGAGGCTGGCAGAAGGTTTGCCCTCATGCACAACTGAGCAGAGTCAGAGAGACAGATAAAGCAGATACAACCCCCAGATATTGGTTCCTTTGAGGGCTAAAGAGACCCATGGGAGTTATGGTCATGGCCGATGGGGTTAACTACCAGGGCAGATGGCCCCTCTTTGGAAATGGTGTTTATGTGTGATGAATCTGGACTCAGATGGGATCTCCCTTCATAAGACCTTCATGCTAATGTGCTGGAGGTGCAGTTAATGTTGGGGTTTAAGATATATTTAGGGGATTTGAATCTCTGGACTGACAATGTGATAGCCAGATCCTGAGCCTCAACAGACTCCAGCACCTACAATCTGATTTATTGGACTTACCACACTCAGCTAAGATGGAGGTGAAGAAGGACAACCACCACACCATGGAGCCTAGAGTGATTACAACTGAAAATGGGAGGATTGCATCCAGCATCCAGGTGGAATCTGAGCCTCCTCTTGACATAAAGGTGCAATGGACACAACCAATCCAGTGTCCACATAGAAGAGGTGGCATTGGATTGGGAAAAGTGGACATAATGGACAAAGGGTATGGGGAAAGGCAGGAAGAGATGAGAGGTGGAGGCGTCTTCGGGACATGGAGCTGCCCTGGATGGTGCTTCAGAGGTAATCACCGGACATTGTAAATCCTCACAGGGCCTACATGATGGAATAAAGGAGAGTATGGGCCATGATGTGAACCAATGTATATGAGGTGCAGAGGTGCCCAAAGATGTACTTACCAAATCCAATGGATGTGTCATGATGATGGGAACGAGTGTTGTTGGGGGGGGGGAGAGGGGGGGTGGGGGGGTGGGGTTGAATGGGACCTCACATATATATTTTTAATGTAATATTATTACAAAGTCAATAAAAAATAAAAAAATTAAAAAAAAAAAAAAGAATAAGTGAAAAGCAATTATTGCTCCTTAGCCATCATTTTTAATGTATATATATGATTTTTAAAACATTGTCCTTAAATTATAAATCATAATATTTCAACCTAAATTCATATCATGTGGTTATATCATAAACCTCTCCCAAGTGTTCTTTGTCAGTAGAATAGAATACAAAAATTTAGAAGGAATTATCTAATTAGGGGGACCAATGCTCTTAATCTGCCCAGGACTACGAGGGTTCCCAGGAAAAGGGATCTCAGTTTTAAAATCTGGGACTGAGGCGTCTCCTGAATATAAGCCGTTCAGTCCTGAAACTTAGAAAGTCCCAGGCAAACTGGAACAAGTTGGTCACCCTACAAATCGCCTGATCCAACCCCTTCATTTCATAGGTAAAGAAACCAAGGCTTACTGAAGGACACAGGTAGGTCAAACAGTTAGTGACACATGACACTGTACCCTCTTTCTCTAATTTACAGTCTCATTCAGGCTCAAGGTGTAGTGTAACTTCTCAGATTTTAATCACTAGTTTAATTGCTCATCATTTCTACTATTCACTAAGAAATGTGCAACAGGGACTAAATCTCTGTTCCCTTGGTATGCTCAGCACCAAATCCAATTCCTGATCCATGGAATGCAAATTAAATATATAATTTCTGATTGCCAATGATGGACTAAGTTGTGTTACTTGAGGGATTGATGTCATTTTTCTAGTAGCATAGTGCCAGAAGGATAATGGTATATTAAAGATAGAAAGCTAGGAACTGCACAGGACAATATCTTTCCCAATTTTCCCTGTATTTCCTATATTTTTATAATGAACATATATTGCTTTATAATGCAGTATAAAAGACATTTTAAAAAGAATAATGATCAATGCCCTGTGTTTCTCTAATTGGCCAAAGGACTGCAGACTCAGAAAGTGAAGATCATTCTCTAAGAAAGATTACTGACTCATTTTTCCTGGTTGCCAGGGTTCCTGCCAATAAAGCAAAACCCAAGCACCTTATTTTCCTCCTTCATTGTCCCTTATGTGTTGTCTTCACTAATTATTTGTGGGAACAAAAGAGGACAATCAGATGAATGCATTATAATCTCTTCTTTCTTCCTACATCAATAAATGACCCCCAATTCCTGCTCATATTAAAATTTGAACTGGCAATATAATGTGCTTTAAAATTGGTATAGGGTTTGAGATACAAGATTTTAAGCAGGGGAGTTTTTCTCCAGCTGTGCTGCATTTTCAGCATCTGCCAAAATGTTCACAGTTTGACTTTGCACTGCAGACTTACATTCCTCCCTCTTAAAAGAGATGAGAACCATGTGCCAGGACTCACTAAAAAAATCACCCAGTAAACACTTCTGGATCCCAAGAAGACTTCTGACACCAAGTAACCTTCTTTGATCAGTAGAAACAGTATATTATATTCACTATAAACCTTTAAAAGGGAGTCACTGCCAAGAAATTCCAGCAGAGATGAAAATACCAGAATTTGAAAGTTGACCCACAACTGTTTTTTTATTCCACACTGCACTGTAAGAATTTAATTCATTACTATTTAATTTCGCAAGTGTTTCCTCACCCACTTAAAAACATCCTCTTTCATTTTTCCCCTCCTTGAAACTCATAGAGTATCATTGTCCTATAAATTGGAACTATACCCTGGATATTTTGTTGTAGTGCAAAAGAAGATTTCCAGAAATCAGTAGGCTGCTTCTTGTTACTTGATGGTGCACAACACACAAATGACGCTGTGTGCCAGCTTCCCACTCCCATCTCTTCCTCATTTCCATAGGTTAAAATAACAGTGGAAAAAAGTCCATCACCAAAGGACTGTCTAGACTGAATGTCTGGTAGGAAGGAAGGTAACTCTACTCTCTTCAAGAGAGCATGTAAAAGGTTTATGTGAATGTTTCTATGAAGACCAGAGGATATTTAGCATCAGCTTGTGGGGTCACTTTCTTCTCATCTACTGGCTGCTTTCCTTAGACATAGATAGGCATGATAGCCCTGATGAGCTAAATACCAAATACAGCTCTTAGAGCACCATTCAATCTTTTGGGTTGCAAGCACAGAGACAAACTCTAGTACAGTGGTTTCCATATCAGAATTACTTGGAAAGATTGGCCAGATTACTCATGCTACAGCCTTTTACTGGCAGTATGATCAGCCTTGGTCAGGATCCTGCTAATTAACCTATGACTCTCAGTAACAGACATCAATATGCACATTTGAAATGTGCACAACCTGTGACCCACCTCATAGGAATTTATCCCACTGATAGATTTGCACGGTTAGGAAAAGCATGCTCATGACAATGTGAATTTTATTTTTGTCTTTAATCATAAAAAAGGGAGACAAAGCAAATAATGAAGTGGTTTAATAGATTAAGAAATAAGTAAATCTATATCTGCTGACATAATAAAGAGAAAAATAACCCAGTTTCTCACTGATATTGCCTGCCTATGAGCAGGCTTTTTAACCATCATTATTGTAGAAGTGAGGCTGAGAAAATGGGTCGTGGGGTGGGCCCATGTAACACATTCATAAGAACAATTATAAGATTTTATTACTTCAAAACCACAAGATTGGTGACATTGTGAACATGACAACATAAGACATTTCCTGGAAAAGCCTCCACAGAGATTTAGTGACTAAAAGGCCAAATCCAACTTTCTTAGAACTCTGGAGATGGGAGAGACTGGAGAAGGATTCCGCAAATGCTGAATCAAAGAAACAAAAAAAGTCTTAAGGAGGAAAATTCCATCCTGGACCATCTGTCAATTTCCATTCCCCTCCCCCTCATTCAGCCCAGGCAGCTCGGCTCACAGAGAAGCAGCAAGGCCCAGATCTCTCCCACCACAGAGAGAGCCTGTAGAGCCACTCACAGCAGCAAGTTAGAGCTCCAAGCATATCCACTCAGGAACCTAAGTCTGCCAAGACCCAGGATAAAACACAAGCTACTGAGGAGTGCTGTATTCAAAAGGGACCCCAAGAAGGGAAACAAAGAAAGACCTTAATAGTAAGGCTGCGAAGAACTGTTGTGCCCTCACGTAATCCAGTTTCATTTGGTTGGACCCCCTAAAGGCAAAACAGACTTTCCTAAAGTGACCCATTTCTGGATTGACCCCATACGGCTCTGGGTGGGGTAGGGTGGTTAGGAATGGAGCAGGGTGTGGAGATAGTCTGACAGGGAAGAAACAAGAGGCAGAAAAGCCTCACAGGAAAATAAAGGGAGGGCTGGGTTAAACTGAACTGTTGTAAGATATTGTAAATATTACCGTTATTTTAAAATATGTATATCATCTTTAATTCTATGTTTTGCTTTTGGTCTTAAATAGGCTTGTTACCAAAGTGCTCAGAATATAAATGATTTATAATTAAATATTTCAAGTCCAAAATAAAGTGATAAAGTATTTACTGGTTCTGGAAAAACATTGTTACAAATTTTAAAGCAAACTGTTTCTTGACAAATGCACTAAAGCAATGTTTTACAGAGTGTGCTGTGTTCTGTTGATGGCATGAAGATAATTTTAGGTCAAGAGTTGGCAAATTTTTTAAGGGGCCAAACAGTAAATATTTTAGTCTTTGTGGGCTATATGTTATCTCTCTCAACTATTCTGCTATTGTTGCTCCAAAGCAGCCGTAGACAATACTCAAATGAAAGGGTATGGCTGTATCTGTTGACCTCTGTATTTGGTGGTGGGCTGTACAATTTTGTACTTTAAGATTTGTTTGAATATTATTAGGTATAAAACTAGCAAATCAAACTGATGAGTTTATAAGTATTATTGTTTAAGATAAGACTGAATTTTTGAAGGTTTAGAAAAGGTTGTTGATTTAAAGAAAAATAGTAAGTAAATAACAATAGTTGAGAATGACAAAAATCATGAAAGATATTTTTACAAATGGAATTTAGGAAAACTGCATCTGAGCATAAATAACTTTTCTTTTTAACAATAAACAGTAATATGAAGAAAATCTCCCAGGCTGGGTAACTCTTGCCAGAACTCAACTCAGTACTTCAAGCAAAGAAATATCAAAATGTAGACCAAAAATCTTTAATAGTTACTGGATCACAGAAGCTATGGACCTGCTCTCCAGGGGGGAAAAAAATACATACTTAAACTATTGTGCTCCCTGAAGTAGATCCAAATTCAGGGGCCTTGAAGTGGTGAAAGAAAAGAGAGAAAATACAACATCATCATTCAAAAGATTTTTCAGCCACTTCCATGCATGTAACCTGTGTTCAGTGATGAACTCAGCAAATCAAACAGACAAACTGAAAATCCAGCGCCCTTTGGGAACCTGTACCCTCCAAGCACATCAATTGTGATGACAAAGGAAACTGTGCAGTGTCAAAATAGTAATGTTGTTGCTGAGGACTGCTCCATCCAAATTTAAGATGGTGCAATCCAGGTCAGAAAAAGAACAGTTTTAAACCTTTTGACTTTTCCTCCACGTTCCTAAACATAGCTGTAAATTCTAAGCTGATGCCTTAATAATCATGGAGTATTTTCTACTTGAAAGTTAGAAGTGAAAGAGGGCAAGAAAGGATAGATGGTAGGGAGATAAAGGATATGTAGGTGCATTTGCTGCTTTACTGAGTGCTTACAACAAATTTATGAGTAGATATAATGATTTCCATTTTAAAGAAAAGTAAATAGAAACATTTATTTAGATTTATCTCCTGCATCCCCTCAAGATGAAATCTTCATATCAGTCATATTGAGCTACTTGCAGATCTGTAAGCATGTCTTATCATTTCATGTTTTCCTATTTCCTTGGCTCATAATCTGAGACATTCTTTCTACATATGTTCATTCGTTTAAATTCTACTTGACTTTCAAGACTTAGCTTAAGCATTATTTCCTCTGAGAAGCCTTCCCTTATTGCCTCTCCCATTTCCAACTCACACCTGCTTTGTTTTGGTTCCACAGGAATCTACTGTTCTACATTGTTCCATGGTACAATACTGTAATTGATGTTTTCCATGCCAGTCTCCTTCAATAGATTGAAATATTTTTGGGAGTTCAAAATTTGTCTTCTCTCCTCAAAGCATAATACTAATACTATCTCTGGCACAAAGTAGGCATTCAGTAACATCTATTGAATAAATAAATGCATGAACAAACTGCCTTGCCCAATGTCTGACAGCATCTTACTTCTGTTGGATTTCAAGGTCCGTGCTCTTTCCATTATACCATAATGTGAAGCCCCCAAAAAACCACTTAATTAATTACTATTTTAGCTTTGGGATATTAAAAGAAAGTCTATCAATGACTCAACTGCTCCACATTTCCTTGGGAATACTTCTGAAGTGCCATAAGCTCCATTATAGGAGACAAAAACAAATTTTTAAAGTATTTCAAATTCAAGGAAAATAAGAATTCTTTTATGTAGAGAAGCTAAATTTTTCTCAGACTTAAACTGCTACAGAACATGGAAGTGGCAGTCAGGTACTCAAAAATAATACCATCAAACTCAAATAAATTTATCCTTGTTGTGGGGTCCCTCTTATCAATGGAAATATTTCTATCATTCCATTTTTAACAAACCCTAAAGAAGGTCCTAAGGAGGAAGCTGGCTCATATCAAATTGCTTCTTCTGAGATTTCCCTAGAATAGGGGTTCTTAACAAGGGGTCCATGAGCTTGAATTGAAATTCAAAAAACATTATTTTGTGGTACAAGTGTGATATATTTATTAAATAATACACAGTATAGTGTGGGCTTAGTAAAGGGTTCATGGGTTTCACCTGACTGGCAAAGGTTAAGAACAAAAAACTTTAAGAACCCTTACCCTAGAGTAATTCACAATTCCTGAGCATCCAGGAATACATACATACCCTCGTCTAACTAAAAAACAGGCCAAGCTCACACTGGATTCCAAGGTATAATTCTTATTTCTCTTAAGCTTTTCATCAATAGTCCTGTGATATGGAATGTGGTGACACCTGGAGGATTTTACCAAAGTCAACCTCAGCCCTTCCGTGGCACAGGCTCCCATAGCTACCCCCATGATGAGCCTTATTTTCAAAACAAAAATAGGTAGCACTGGGCTTCTGAGAAAGGACAATCCTATTGAATAAAGGATTATTTATTTACCTATATTGAATAAATAAAGTAGGATCAGATTGGTATTTAAGAAAAATTCTAGCTGTGTCATTATGATTATTAGTATTATTGATACTAGTATTACTTTTACAATAATGTATTCTCATTCACATTTCCATATTCTTCCTGAATGGAAGAGAGAAGTGCCATTACAGCTGGTATATGTGAAACTGAACATAAGCTTCAGCTTTGAGGAAATATATTAGAAGTTGGGAACATCGATCATGTCTGTCGTGAAGAGAAATGATTGACAACTATTGCTTTATAACACTCAAATTGACAAAATAAAAAAGTACTTATTGTATTCTACTGTATGCAAAGCAAATACAAAGCATTGTGCCAGATGTTGCTGTATATGTCTATAGAGATACAAAGAAAGGGGTTGGCTTCTCAGGCAAGGACTTTGGGAAAAAATCTTTAGGAACATCTTACTACTGTCTAGGCCAGGTCTTCAGGTTTTCTGCTTCAATTTTTTAATACACAGTTAGAAGACTTATAAATCATTAAAATATGAAGAGTAATCTGCTATTTTTAGAGGAGAATATACATTTTATAGTGACCAAAATATTAATAACTACTGTATGGCATCAGCCTTCAAGTATCAAGTACATGAGAAATACAAATATTAATCAGGTTATTTGGAGAGCATACATCCAGAAAAAAAAAATTTGGCCAATTTTAGAGAATATGTACGAAAGTTTGAACCACGCCTGCTATAAACCAAACACACTCATACCTTTAAGATACAGGATCTCTCTTCCTTGAATATAAATGTCAACTCCATAAACTCAAATATTCTTTGTTAAAAGTGGCCACAAATACTCTTACAGCATGCTAGACAAGTTACAATACAACTAAAATTATAGTTCCATTTATAGTTCCCTTATGACTCATTAAGTATATATATTGTTTAATTTTAATAGACTTGGGTATTCCTCAGCTCTATAATAGCAACATATTTAAAAATAAACTCTTAGGATGGATAATGGTCACAGATACAGTCAGTTCATTTACTAAGCACTTACTGAGCATATGTACTGGAATATTTTTCTAAGCACTAGGATTTCAAGCAAAAATGAGGGGGACACAGTCATTGGGAAGAAAGGTTACAGACAAATACAGTCAGTGTGGTTAGGGCTGCAACAGAAAGAAGTGCCTCAGAAGGATACTTTGTCAGACTGGACATCATGAAGCTTTCTTGGACTTGGAAAAATATTATGAAGTAACCAGATAAAAGAATCATGTGGGCTAATCTGAAAGGAAAAAAAAAGTGTCCATTCAATTGGAAATCTTTTTCTGACTTTAAACCCAATGGACAGTTCCTATGAGAAATAACATGAACAGTAAAGACTCTACTCACCCACAAGTCTAAACTAATTAAGGCAATAAATATATACTTCAAATGACATTTTGGTCACAGAAAACTTGGGATAGAGCCCTACATCTGCCACTTCCTCGATGTGTGATTTTGGACAAGTTTGAACAAGGTATGTCTCAAAGCCTCAAGTTCATCCTCTGTATAATGGATAGTAATAGTATATACTTTAGAGGTATCTTAGTTTGCCAGAGTTGCACTAACAAGTACCACAGACTGGTTGGTTTGAACAGCAGGAATTTATTGTTTTGAGATTTTACAAGGCAATATAAAACCTCAAAATCCAAAATCAAGGTGTCAGTAGGGTCATGCTTCCTCTGAAGCCTGACGTGCTCTGGTGATGACTGGCCAGCAATCTAACTCAAGCTCTGCCTCCATCACATAGTTATGGCTAGCTCTCCTCCCTGTCTATCTCCTCCTGTGTCCAAATTTTCTTTGCTTATAAAGACTCCATATCCCATCCTAATTCAGCTTCACATCACTTTAACTGATAAGATTTGATGATTCTATTTACAAATGAGTTCATTCACAGGTTTAGGACTTGAACATGTTTTTGTTGGGGGACATGATTCAATCCATAGCAATAGATATTTACTGTAATGATGAAATGAAATAATCCAAGTAAAGCATTTAGCCTAAGCCTGGCATTTGATGAGAACTCAAAAATGTTAGCTATTATAAAAAGATCATTAATATGATTAATCTTATAGTAAGCACACAGAGCACTTTCAAAAAGAGCAAACAGGCATTTCCAAATTGTTTAAAAATGATTTACCAGAAAGGCTGAGATTTGAGCTAAAACTTGAAGGCAAAACATGAAAATTTACTCATGTTGTAGCAAACAGCAATAAGAAAAGTAGAGATAACTAAATGATTTGTTCAGGAGTTAATAAGAAGACAGTTTGACTCAGAGCAGAGTTTGTAGAAGGAAGTGAAAGAAAGAGGACATGAAATAGAAGCTGGTGCCAAAACACAAAATGCCTCCGATAACAGATAAAGGAGTTTGGGCTTTGTCCTATACATTATGAGGAGCAACTGAAAGTTTTTGTCCAGTAAAGTAGAATGAACAAAGACGTTCTTTACAAGAAAAATTAGAAAGAGGGAGACTAAGATTAGATGAACCCGTTAAAATATGCTTGCTATAGGCCTGCTGCATGGCAATGAGGACATATGTTGGAGTAGTGACACAGTAGAAAGAGAGAAACAGGAAGAATTTTGAAGGATAAATAAATGAGACATGTTGAAGGATAAATAAATGAGACATATTTACTCATGGCAAGTATTGGACTGTTCCTAATCTAGAAAATGTTTTCAGGCCACATTTTCCTGATATATACTTTAGTCTCTGAATCTAAATTATGGAATTCCAGAGATGCATTTCTTTTTCCAGGTATTTTAATGGCTATGAAGGGTACTTTGTTTCACCATGAGCATTGAATCAATGTTGGTGCTCATGATAATGTGGACTGAATGCCCTGAGAAACGACACACTCACTGAAAACAAGAGAGAGGTAAGGCTTGCCAAGCCATTTGGCTTAGCTGCCCAGCCAAGTGAGACTCCTCTGGCCCAGACATCATTAGTTGTCTAGTCCAACTGGAAGAATGGAGAGGAAAAAATGCCAACTACCATCTACATCAAAATGATAATGGTAGCACAATGACTCATGCCTGTCTGCTTTTCATCTGCCCTCATCTGTCACTAAAGGAAAAAGGGAGAGGAAGTCACTTTTCCAGTCAAAGCAATGCTCTAACTGTGGCACTGCCACTTGATGACAGACTCCTTGGGAAAAAGAAAAGTAACTTGCTTATCACTGTTCCCCTAAGTCCAGAGCCATAACAGATGCTCCACAGATACATTCACTGAGATCTGAGGAACTAGAATTATCTTCTATTAATTAAAAATTTTCCCAGGTGGACACTATGTTCAGCACTATGCTAGATGGAACTGAATATAAAAGAAGTGTAAGACACGGTCCCTATCTTTAAGGATCATACTTGATCCTTACTTGAGGAGACAAGAATCATACTATGGTATAATAATGAGCAATATGAGGTGCTAAATTCTGTACTAAAAATTATAAGTTCTCTATGAGGCCATAACATGTAGAAATTAAAAATGGGTTAGGAAATCTTTACTTACCTGTAGGGGCAATCAGAGAACCTATAATATGGACACAGTGCTTTTGAAAATATCCATTATCTTCTAATTTTATGTATAATACACCTCATATATTAAACCCTTTCTTAATTTTTTTCCAAATTTTATTTTTTTTGCTATCTTGTTTACAAGTAATTAGAAATTGCCTCAAAGGAAAATAAATAAATGTGCCAGTAACCATTTGAAAAAAAATGTGTAAATTGCTGTGAAAAACAGGTGCTCAATGAAAATAAGTAAATTCAGCCTTTATAAAAAGAAGAAATAGCTATGTTGATTCCATCCTCTTTCCCATGTGAGGGACTAATTGAGATCTAAGGAAATCTTTGTTTTATCTAACATCAGAAATTCAAATCATCTGCTTTAAAATGGAAATTTCACATCCTTCTGCATGATATAGATCAAAACAGACGTGGATTTTGTTTCTGTAAAGATTCAAACTGTGAGTGTGAGTATCTTTTTGCTCTGGCCAACCTCAAACATTAAAAGTTTTATGGCTATGTAGCTTCAGCAGTGAGCCAAAGAAGCAAAGTATTAAATTCTATTTCCTATGCTGCCACTGACTCTATTATCTATCCATCACTTTCTTTATCCCTTCTCTCTACATATTTAGCTTCATCAACAATCAGTAAATATAATGTAAACTGGTATTTCTTAATCAACTATTAATGCCACGTAACACTGGCAAGACTTGTTTTGTTTTGTTCCTTGATAATCAACTGCTTCATAAAAAAAACTATGTCAATACTAGGGACTTAAAACAACCATTTTGTTTTTACTTAAGATTTTGTGGATCAGGAATTCAGGAGAGTTCCCCCTTGGTGGGTAATCTCTAATCCACTTGGAGTCAACTGACAGCTGAGATTGGGGTATCAACATCCAAGATGGCTTCCTCAGCAACCCAAGTCTTCAACAACAGATGAATGAATAAACAAAATACGGTATATATATAAAATGGGATAATATTCAGCTGTAAAAAAACAGTGACATTCTAATTCATGGAACAGCATGGATGAACTTTGAGGACATCATGTTGAGTGAAATAAGCCAGATATAAAAGGACAAGTACTGCATGAGCTTACTGATATGAAATAATTAGAACAAGCAAATTCATAGAGTCAGGAAATAGAATACAGGTTATCAGGGGTTGGGATGGGGGCAAGGAATGGGGAGTTAAGGTCAATTGGTACAGAATTTTCTTTGGGATAATGGAAAAGTTTTGGTAACGGATGGTGGTTATGGTAGCATGGTGTTGTGAATATATAACTAACACCACTAAATTATATATTTGAATGGGATGAGAATGTGTACATATGTTATTAGAATAAAAAAATTGTAACTGTACAACTCAAACTCAGTGAACCCTAATGTAAACTATATACTGTAGTTAATAGTGTATTTATATTGTTTTTATCAATTTTAACAAAGGTCCCATGCTAATATAAAGAATCAATAATAGAGAGGGGAATATATGAAGAGTCTGTATTTTCTGCCTGATTTTTCTGCAAATCTACAACTTCTCTCCTAAAAAAAGAAAAGAAAAGATGGCTTCTTCTCTTAAATGTCTGTCACCTCTGTGTTTCATGGTCTCTTCTCCTCCACGTGACATCTCATCCTTCAAGCAAGACCAGGACTGGGATGGAGCAAGAGAGGTTCCTAGGGTACAAATTTGAGGAGGCAGTCATTCTCAAGTGCTTCCCTGCACTTGCTCAGCCCTAAGAGGGAATGCCTTCTTAAGAGTAAGTTTCCCAGAAGTGAAAATTTAAGGAAATCTGCAAGGATATCAGAGAGAGCTTCCTCAAATGTTGTGCCCATGTGCATTTTGCTGCCTCCAGAGCCTCTTGACATGGTGGAGCTTCTGACAGCATGATGTGTCGGGGTAGTCACACTTCCTACCTAGCAGCTATCTTCTAAGAGGTAGGAAGTTAAAGATGTCTGGCCAGGAAAGGTCTCTTCATGTAACCTGCACAGTGTTATTGTCACCCCGTTCTATTAGTCAAAGCAGTCACTGAGTCTACCCAGGTACCTGGGTGGAGAAATAGACTCCACCTACTGATGAGGGGGGCAAGGCCTCATTGCAAAGACTTGTGGCATGAGAAACATTGTTTCAATCATCTCTGGAAAATATAATTCCATGAATTCCTTTATAAGCTTTCCTTCACTTTATGGCTGGAACACTGTAATATCCTCTTAACTAGCATCCTAACTTCTAGATTTCAGTTCAGCATACTGCTACAAGACCAACAACCTTCCTATAATAGTTGTTATTTGTGCCCTCAACTAAAGGTTCAAGAGTCCCTCTGGCTTATAAATAAAACCCACACTCTTCTGTCTGACACAAATTTAAGGCATTCCATGTTTGGGTGCCATCCTACTCACCTGTTTTAATTTCCTAGCTGCTAAAATAAATCCCATGCAATTGGTAGGCTTAAAACATTGGGGATTTATTGGCTCACAGTTTTGAGGCTAGGGGAAAACCAAAATCAAGGTATCATCAAGGTAATGCTTTCTCCCAGAAGGTTGGCTTTCTGGGGTTGGCTGCTGATGATCCTTGGTCCTTGGCTTTTCTGTCATATGGCAATGCACATGGAGGCCTCTCCTGGATTCTCTGGTTTCCATTAACTTTCAACTTCTTCCCATGGTTTTTTCTCTGCCTGTCTGACTTTTGTTGTGTTTATAAAGGACTCCAGTATTAGGATTAAGACTATCCTAGGTGAGCCACACCTTGACTTGAAGTAACTTCACCAAAAGGTCCAACTTACAATGGACTCATACCCACAGGAACGAATCAAGATTAATAGTATATTTTTCTTGGGTACATAGCTTCAAGTCACCACAGTCTGCCTCTGGACCCAAAAATGACATGTTCTTTCCTCATGCAAAATATGTCCAATCTGTCACAACATTTAAAAATCTTTAAGTCATTTCAGCAACAATGCTAAGTACCACGTGTCATCAAAATTGGTTATGAATTAGGTGTATCCTGGAGTACAATTTTCCTCTGTCTGTGGATCTGTGAAACCTAGAAAACAAGGTATCTGCTTCCAAAATGCAATGGAGGGAAAGGGATAGGATAGACATTCCCATTTCAGAAGGGAGATATTGAAAGGAAAACAGGGCCCACAAATCCCAAACAAGTCTGAAACCCAGCAGGACAAACTCCATTGGATATCAAGATCTGAGAGTCATCTATGGATTGATGTTTTATCCTCCAGACCTGACAGAGTAGCAGCCCCTCCTTTTCCAAGCACTTGGACAGTGGCCAAGCTCTCCCCAAACACAGGTGAAGGCCCCACCCTACCCAAGCATCAGGCTGGTGGCCAGTCTCTCCTCAAATGTCAGGACACAGGCCCTACCCTCTCTGAGTACTGTAGTATCAGCCTTCTCCCTGAACAATGGGGCACAGTGTCCACTCCCCTCCAAATGCTGGGGCAGAAGATCTGCCCCCATTAAACACAGGGGCATACCCACACATACGAGAGGACCTAGATACAGGTTTGCTCTCTTGACCTGAGATCTTTTTGGTCCAAACCTCAGCTTCCATGGTTCTGTCCTTGAAATCAATCATTCCTTCAATTCATCCCTTTTCTGTTCCTTTCAGTCCATGTTGGCAGTTGTGTGGAACATGTCGAGATATCCCTTCCAAGGTGAAGGATAATCTGCTACATCTGGTCCCTCCTACAACCAAAAAATAGGCACAATGCCTACTTGTTTTCTGGAATTTGGAAATGGCATAGTCCTCCTTTGGGTTTGCTACTCCATCCCACTTCACAAGTAACCCAAAAAGTTACTAGTTTTGAGTGAGACCCAGAATAAGAGGAGGCTCTACAGAAGGTTCAGGCAGCTGGGCAAGCTGCTCTGCCACCTGAGTACTGTGATCCAGCAGATCCAATGGTGCTAAAAGTTTTACTGACAAACAGAGGTGCTATTTGGAGCTTTTGGCAGGTCCCTATTGGAGAATCACAGTGCAGACCATTTGGGTTTTGGAGCAAATTCCTGCCATCTTCTGCAGATAACTACCTGCCTTTTATAGAAACAGCTTTTGGCCTGCTGCTGAGCCATCACAGAGACCAAACACTTAACCACTGACCACCAAGTTACCATAAGACCTGAGTTGCCTATCATGAACTTGTGTTTTCTGACCCACCAAGCTATAAAATTGGGTATGCACAGCAGCACTCCATGATGAAATGGAAGTGGTATATATGAGATAGGGCTCAAGCAGGACCTGAAGGCACAAGTAAGTTACATGAGGAAGTAGCTCAAATGCCCATGACCCCACTCCTGTCCCATTACCTTCTGTTACTGAGCACCTAGGTATGGTCTCTTGGGGAGTTTCCTACAATCAGCTAACTGAGGAAGAGAAAACTCAGACTGGTTTCTGGACAATTTTGCATGATATATGGGTACCGCCTAAATGTGGGCAGCTGTAGCACTACAGCCCCTTTCTGGGATATCCCTGACAGACAATGGTGAAGGGGTATCCTCCAGGAGGCAGAACTTTGAGCAGTGCTCCTGATTGTTCACACTGGAGGCATGTTTGTACACCAATCCATGGGCTGTGGCCAATGATTTGGCTGGATGGTTCAGAGACTTGGAAGGAACATAATTGGAAAATTGGTGACAAAGAGGTCTGTGGAAAGATATACAGATAGGCCTTTCTGTGTAGGTAAAAAAAACATGAAGATATTTGTGTATGATGTGAATAAACCCAAAGGGCGACTTCGGCAGAGGAGGATTTTCATAATCAAGTGGATACCAGTTGACCTCTTTCCCCAGCCACTCCTGTCTTAGCATAATGGACTCATGAACAAAGTGGCCATAGTGGTAGGGATGGAAGTTATGCATGAGCTCAGCAATATGGACTTCCACTCACCAAGGCCAAACTGGTTACAGCCACGGCTGAGTGCTCAGTCTGCCAGCATCAGAGACCAACTCTCAGTCCCCAATGTGGTACCATTCCCCAATGTGATCATCCTGCTACTTGGTGATAGATTGATTATATTGGACCACTTCCAACACGAAAGGGAAACATTGTGCTCTAAATAGAATAGACACATACTTTGGGCACAGGTTTGCTTTCTCTGCATGCAATGCTTCTGCCAATACTACAACCCATGGACTTACAAAACGCTGTCCATCATCATGGTATTCACACAACATTCCTTCTGACCAAGATATCCACTTCATGGCAAGCGAAGTGAGAGAATGGGCACATGGTCATGAAATTCATTGGTCTTACCATGTCCCCAACCTCTTGAAGCAGCTGGATTGACAGAATGGTCAAATGACCTTTTGGAAACTCAATTATTGTGTCAACTGTGTGGAAATACCATGCACAGCTAAGGCACTGTTCTCCAGGAGGCTATATATGCCCTAAATCAGTGTCCACTTTGTGCTACTGTATCTCTCATAGCCAGGAATCATGGGTCCAGGATTCAAGGGGTGGAAGTGGGAGTATCACCAATCAATATTACCCCGAGTTATCCACTAAAATAATTGTTTGCTTCCTGTCCCTGCAAGCTTACACTCTGCTGGTCTACAGGTATTAGTTCCAAAAGGTGGATTACTTCCCCCAGAAGACATGACGATAATTCCATTGAACTGCAAGTTAAGAGTGCCACCCAGCCACTGCCACCACACCTCTGAATCAATAGGTAAAGAAGGTAATTACTCATCAGCTGGGATGATGGATCCTGATTATTAAGGGAAAAGAGGACTGCTATACACAATGCAGAAAAGAAGAGTTTGCCTCAAATACAGTAGATCCCTTAGGGCATCTCTTAAGTACCACCATGACCTGTGATTAAAGTCAATGAAAAACTACAACAACCCAATCCAGGCAGGACTTTTAATTTACCAGGCAAAGAACCACAACCAGCTGAGTTGCTTCCTGAGGGTAAATGAAATATGGAATTGGTAGTGAAAGAAGTAGTTATAAATATGAACTACAACAATATGACCAATTACAGAAATGAAGACTGTAATAGACATGAATATATCTTCCTTGTTTTGTTATTTAATACGTTTGCATATATGCAGAAAGCAAGTATCTTTGTTTTCTTTCCTGTCTTCTCCTCTTATCATATAGTATAAGTTGTATTAACTTTATGTCATAGTATTTAAGTTACAAGATATTAAGTTTAAGAGTGACTATTACCCAATGTCTTGCACCATCTTCTGAGAAAAGGGTTAGTGTATTTCTGGTTGTACACAGGACAGTTGAATTATGTTAGGTGAAATATGACCGTTACTGTTTTTATTTAGAGATTAAGTATGGTGTAAGGAGATGCATATGGGTGCCAGGGTGACAAGGGGTGAACTGTGAAGGTTAAATTCAAGGTCAATTTTGCTAGATTATGGTACCCAGTTGTTTGGTCAAACAAGCACTGGCCTGATTGCTACTGTGTAATATTTCATGGATTTAAATAATCAGTAAATTGATTGCATCGGTGGCTGATTACATCTACAATTAACTAAGGAGATTGCCTTCAGCAATGAGAGAAGTCTCATCCAATCATTTGAAACCCTTAAGGAGAGGACTGGTAATTTCTGCAGTCAGAAGGAAGAATTTCTAACTCTACTTGAGCCAGCTAACTTCTCCTGGGAAATTCATTCAAAACCTTTTCCAGAGTTTCCAGCTTGTGATTTGCTGATGGAATTTTTGACATGCCCATCCCCATAGTCACATGAGCCAATTCCTATAATAAATTTCATAATATTTACACACACACACATACACATATATATAGGTTCAGTTTCTTTTTTTCCTGTAGAACCCTGACAAATAATACACCATTCAATTCTATATCCCACTGCTCCCAAATACTTACCTTTTACTGAGGCAGAGGTCTCTTCCTTGAATCCATCTGATTAATTACTGTCCCTCTTCTTGTCCTTTTTTTCCACTAAAAAAGAGCAAAGCAACATAGTGTGTACACCAATAAATTGTAGCTGAGCAGTAATTGACATCTTTGCTGCTATGTTGGGCTACTTTTCCCAATGGTGAGTCAGAGTACCTATGAGGTATAAAAAAGTTTCATGCACTTGCTAACTAAAAAAAAAAACATTAAGAAGATATTAAGTTTTTTAGTAAGTGCTTAGAGTTGTAAGTACAGAAATTCCTTCCTTGTCATGTTTTTTGTTCATCAAAAAAAAAAAAAAAGGATTTTTGGCTGTGTTTCTTTTTCTCTGAGACAAAAATTTGTAGAAACAAATCAGACAAAACTATAGGAATTCTTCTTTGGGTATGCACCTCTCAGCTGTGAGGAAATGAATGACTTACAGTGTCTTAAATCAACTGGACCAAAGATAACTTCCAGATGATAATTCAATAACTTATAGCCTAGCAAGGTTGTCCTTAAGTGCCTCAAGGAATTAGCCAGGTCATCTACACTTTTCAAAAAAAATAAATACAATATTTTCTGATAATGGCAAGGATGTGATAATACCCAATGGTCAGGAAGTTACAAATTTAAATCACGCTAGAAATTTGAGAGGCAGTATCTGAATGAAGAAAATAATTGTCCTGCTACATTCTGCGATGGTCTGTCTTCTCCTGGATCCCTGGATACTCTGTTGGATAACGCACCTTTAGAGGTAGGTGGGCAACCTAGAAGGCATTCATAGAACTAAGCAAGATGGTGAAGAGGTTTGAGAAACAGCAGAGAAATACATGGATGTTTCCCTTGAAGAATGGTAGTTTCCAAAGAAACTTAATTATCTTCACAGAAAAGGAAGACTGTTCCTATAAGAATATAGAAATCAGACTTAAATTCTTTGTGCCCCAAAAAGTTAGACTATAATCAATAATTAAAAGTTGTAGAGAGGGAAGTGAATATGGCTCAAGCAATTGGGCTCCTTCCTGTCTACCACATGGAAGGTCCATGGTTTGGTTCCCAGTGCCTCCTAAAGAAGACAGAGAACTGGCACAATGGGCAGGTGCAGCAAACCAATGCAACAAGACACACAAGAAGAAAAAGTTATGAGAGACCCAATAAAGCAGGGAGCAGAGGTCCCTGGTGCCTCCTAAAGGGGACCAGCAGGGTGGTGAGCTGTGTGATGGGCAGGTACGGCAAGCTGACATGACAAGATGATGCAACAAGAGACACAAGAGAAAAACATAACAAGAAACACAACAAAGCAGGGAAAGGAGGCAGCTTAAACAATTAGGCAACTTCCTCCTCCCACATTGGAGGTCCCAGGTTCAATTCCCAGTGCCTCCTAAAGAAACAAAGATGTTGAACAGACACAGCAAGTGCAAATGATGAGGGGATGGGAAGAGATAAATAAAATAAATCTTTAAAAGGAAAAGTTGTAGAGAGAGAAATTTGAATTGTCATAGAGATTACTAAAAATCAAGTTAATAACCATGACTTGTTCCTGGAAACGGTCATGCAAAGACTTGTAACTTCTCTACAGGAGTATTTTACTTACCTTTGTAGCCCTAGTGCATAGCACAGTTTGGCTCATAAAACAGCTGAATGAGATGCAGTTGATAAATAAAGGGAAATTCAAGTATCTTTTGATAGTATGGATTAAATTGTCCCTTCTAAACCTGGGATTCCAGTGTTCAGGATTTCAAAAGAAGCTCAACTATGAGTCACTATTTTTTGCCTATGAACATGACACAGCATCGTAATTTTCTTTATACTGGATATGCACCCCTCAGGAGAGTAAAGGAGGATCTCTAACATCTCACTAGGAACATTTAGGCAGTAGCAGGGAGTAATTAAGTGCAAAATGTGAAACATTTAACAATCTTCAAAGGCACACATTTATACATACACATTTCCCATATTCAAGGCGGAAGTGAACTGCAATTTATCAGACCTTTACCAGGCATTAGACTCAGGGTTTTCCTATTCATTCAAAAGCCTTTATTGAATGCCGTCTGTGTACCAGGTCCACCTAATACAACCAATTTAGCAAAGTAGGTATTAATACCTTCGCTTAAAGACTGAATGATTTATGTAATTTGTTCAAGGTCAGGTTATTGCTAGTCCTTACAGAGCCTTTGTACAATTAAAAAGAAAACATGGTACCACTTCAAAACATTTTATTTCCATCCATCAGAAAATTTGTCATGATATACTAATTCTAATAAGAACAAGAATCTTTACTGCCTACTGCCAGAAAATTGTCTTAATAAGTAAACATATCTATAATGTCTACGATATAGTGTCCCCCTTAGATGTGCTTCTTTGTGCATTGCATGATCTACTCAACAGTAAATGACAAACCTGTATGATATATAATTGACAGAGACAGGAATTTTACTCCAAAGTACAGTCATTTACTCCTACTCTAAACAGGAGTAGTCAAATAATTTCACATGAATTACATCATCTTCTAGTTGCATATGACTACTGTCTGCTTTCAGCACTGTTTTATACACAAAGCACTCATAAATGCATTCATGTGGACACAAACTCACTGAATACGTGGAGGACAACTAATGCTGGGTGGTGGAGAAGGATTTCTTAGAGAGACCATCATCAGCATCTCCCAGACAAAAGCTGCTTCTCTAGAGCCTGATTTTACCTACCAGGCAATTTTAATAAGTATTCTTAAGATCAGTATAAAATTGTTGCTCTCATAAATATCAATCACATACTCAGAAGTTTTCAGATATTCCCAAAACGACTTCAGATTCCACTATGATATCAAAGTGCTTCAATCAATATTCATTCAAACTCGGAGAAAAATATTTAGATAGCAGGGTTTTTAAGAAAAGATTTTGTCTTTTGGGGGAGGAAGATATTCCAGAATATGAAATGGTCTTATGTAGGTTAAAAAAAATGCCCTTAAAAAAAGCAGTGCATGTGCCCGTGGCAACTTACTCATCCAAACCACCCTTTTAGGGTATTTATTATGCTCCAAGTTTTGCTTGACATGCTGAGGATACTCACTGATGATCAAAATCCAGACCATACCCTGCTATCATTCCAGCAGGTAAAATTAATTTAAAAAAAAGAAAATGTGACAGTTGTGATACTAGAGATCTAGACAAAGTGTATTAGGCCCACTATATCATGCCATGATCTGTTCTGCATACAGGATTTCTTGGAATTTAGGTTAATGTAGCTCATGAAAACGAAAACAGGCTTTAAAATTAACTAAAAATCAGCCTTTAGCATAATACTCAGTATACAATAAATACATAATATACGTGAAACAAATAAATGAAATTTTCAGCTCACAAATTAAAGTGACATTGATTAGCAAACATCCACTTCAATTATAAAGGAAGTGTTCATGAATACAAAATATTTTCAAATACCAAGAAGCCTAATGCAATTTGAGTTGAGGTAAGAGGCCATTTAAATACACAGCTTGTACTGACTGTCTTAAAGCACACATAAATTATTTGCAATGTCTGTTGGGGTTATTTAATATTATATTTTCAGTATCTCAGTGGCACATTTATTTTTATTTTCAAAGTCATGTGGATTATTTGTTTCTAAATCTGAACCATATCTATCTATCTGGCTTTGGTGAGGTTAACCAATTATGAGGAACTCTGAAAATTTCCATTGTTTTTCAGGCAGCCATCCAGATGGAAATCTGGGCTTGAACAAGAAGAGAGAGAGAAAGAAGGAGGGAGAAAGAGAATCATCCTTGTACAGAGAGATCTATACTTATGAATTACAACTTTTCAGGTAGATAATCTGAGATGAAGGCTCAACAGTTTTAATCACTCCATGTATTGAACAAGCCTTCTAAAAGACTTTTTTTTTTTCTATCTGTTTGTGTCATTGTCTTTTTGGTGCATTGCTTTGCCACGTGGGGGCCTTTTGCCTCTCTGTGCCACGCAGGTCTGGGACGCCTTTTTTCTTTTTTTCACCAGGAGGTCCCAGGGATCTAACCGGGTCCTCCATATGGTAAACAGGAGCTCAATTGCTTGAGCCACAGGTGCTTCCCCTAAGAGACATTTTACCTGAATTAGAAGTAAAATGCTATATACCTTATTCCTACCTTACTCACCTTTTTTTCTAATTCTGTATTTTGGACTTCATTGGCTTACACTCAGTCATAAATAACTTGAGGATTGAGACAATCTGTGGAGTTCTCTCTAATCAACATCTAGCCCAGCTCCATATGAAATGAGGTACTCACAAACTGTTTTATGGTGATTGCATTAAGACAATAAACTACCTCACCTATGAAACTCAAAAATTGGCACCTTTGTAAAATATTCCGTAAGCAGTGTCTTAAGGAAAGAGATTCACAAAATCCTAAAATTAGAAGAGGTCTGGAAACTAATACCACTGTTGTCAATATTTTTTCAAACCTGTAATCTTCCATCCTCATTCCCAGCACCATCACATTATGGAAAATAGTTTCAAAATTTCTGTTGGAGTCTGTGGAACTTTAGAAGAGGAATAAAGGTGAATGTGCATATAAATATAATTCTATAGAATAACAACTCTATGGTACACTTGCAGAGAAGATCCACTTCTCAGAAATTTGATGAAATTTTGGAACCATTTCTATCTACACTTTTGTTAGAGAAAAGTTACCACCCTTAGCATTCAATATAATTTAAACAGAACAATTAAATGGGAGCAGACAATATGGGTTGCAGACACTTAAGACAAACAACAAGTTCCAATAAACTATGAATGGTGTACAGTGAAACACTAAATTTTTTTCTCGATTCCAAAAGAGATAAATAAGCTCATCCATCTCTTTTTAAAAAAAGGCCTCATATTCATCTCTGGGGCTACTGAAAAATAATGGTTTTCACCCTATCTTCACTAGATATGGGTGGATCTCATAGGGAATTGCACAGGCAGAAATGCAAACAACTTAATATAAGGAAATTGTCACAGACTGCCAACTCAATAGGAGAAAATATTTGGAAATCACATATTCAATAAGGTTTTAATATCCATGATATATAAAGAGATGTTACAACTCAACAATAAAAAGACAAGTGGCCCAATTTAAAAATGGGCAAAAGACTTGAAAATATAACTATCCAAAGAAGTGGAAATGGCAAAAAAAAAAAAACATGAAAAAAATGTTTAACATCACCAGCGATTAGGGAAACGCAAATCAAAGCTACAATGAGGCATCATTTCACACCTATTATAATGGCCACTATTAAAAAGATAGAAAACTACAAGTGTTGGAGATGATGTGATGAGATAGGAACACTTATTCATTGTGGAGGACAGTTCAGCGGTTCCTAACAAAGTCGAATATAGACTTGCCATGTGACCCAGTGATATCAATACTGGGTGTATACCAAAAGAACTGAGAGCAGTGACATGAGCAGACATCTGCAAACCAATATTCATCGTGGCATTATTCACAATTGCCAAAAGATGGAAACAACCCAGGTGTCCATCAACTGACAAGTACATAGACAAATATACATGGGATGGAATATTATGCTGCTATATGAAGAAATGAAGTCATGAAATATATGACATGGATAAACCTGAAGGACATTATATTGAGTGAAGCAAGCCAGACACAAAATGACAAATACTGTATGATTGTGCTACTATGAACTAAATACATTGTGTACACCCATAACTAGAATATGGATCACCAGAAAATAGAAGGAGGTTAGAGAAAGGGAAACTGAGGGTTAACTTGTGCAGAATTGGTAAAAAAAAAAAAAAAAAAAAAAAAAGATGTTAATCTTTGGAAATGAATAGAAAAGGTGAAAGCACAATATATTGTTTGTAAGTAGCAGTACTCTTTATGGGATGACTGGTTTTATAGGAAAGTCTAAGGTCATGTTTTATTACTAAAAGAAAAGCTAAAAAATGTGCATGGGACTGTATAACAGCATAGTAAAACCACATGTGAAATATGAATATGGGTAAAATTGCATATATAAGACCCTTTTTCTCTGAAACTGAACTAAGTATGCTAATGTTACAAGATGTTAATATCAGACAAAAAAGTAATAATGCTAAGTGAAAGGTATCAGACACAAAGTACTATATATTGTATGATCCTATTTATATAAAATGTAAATATAAATCAATTTATAAAGATGAAATCAGATTAGAGATTATGTAGGGCTCAGGAAGGATAGAAGGATTGAGAGGTGACTGCTAAGGGATGTGGAGTTTTTCTTTTTGGAGTAATGAAATTGTAAAATTTTATGTGGTGATTAGTGGAAAACGTTGTGATTATACTAAAAGCTATTGATGATATACTTTGGATAGATTGTATGGATGTAAATAAATCTCAATAAAACTGTTTTTAAAATAAATAAATAAATGTGCAAAAATAGCCAGAAGAAGCATGGAGATATTGAAAGGTGAAGAATTTTCTTGTCTGTTTTTTTGTTTATTATTATTATTTTTGAAATAATGAAAATGCTTGAATAATGACTGATGTCATTGCAATGCTCAATGCAATTTGTGTGTTTAACTGCAAGCTGCCAATATTACCAATGCACAAAAGCTGGGTCAAGGGCACACAATACATTTAAAGTTGGATGATGCTAGAGTCTCCATCATCCACCCAAGAGCAGATACCTTAATGAGGGGTCTCACGAGTCAGCAGAGGTTCCAAATCTCACCGCAGGAGGCGCTGCAGTGAGAGCGACAGCAAGCTTCTTCACAGCACAGCATAAGCATTGCAGGCCGGAGTCAGAGTGCCTGGATGTCAGTCTGCCTCAAACTGACACTCACTGAAGCTGAGTCTGCACTGAATTTTTATAAGATGTGTTCATCTGGCTGTCATCAAGCCATCCACACCATTTCTTCACACAAATGCTTGTTATTGTTGTAGAATTTGAGAGCGGTTCAATTATTTGTGTATAGAAAGGCCAGGACTCAGGAATGATTTTGAGAAGGAAAAATGGTTTATTAACAGCCAGCCGGACTTGGGAGCTTTCTGTTTCAAACCCGAGTCCCGAACAAGATTTTTGAGTTCCTTTTATACAGAGAGGAAGGGTCAAATTGTTCTTTGTTTTAGTGCTCAATAGGCTTGAATTAGCATATATTGTCTACATCCTAGGTAAGCTTTTAGCATGGACCTTATACGTTCTAGATAAGCTTTTAGCACATTTGGTTTGCATTTTCCTTGAATATTTAAAATTTATAGAGTTTGCATTTCTAAACTGTTTCCTGGGACTGGAGTTGTTGCCATAGTCACCAAGGGCAGGACTGTAGCCTCTTTCCGTCCTACACCCACAAGTCACACACAGCTTAGGTTATCTAGAAAGAGATGAAGAGCCTCCCACCCATAGCCCACATCATTATCACTTATTACAAAACAAGGTTCTTGCAGTTTGTTCACATTCTACTTGTGGTCAACGCATTTACAATATTGGCAGTGAGGGGAGGGGTTCGATGTGTTTTACAATGCACTTTTGAATCCATAATCATTAATATCATTTCAATACACAACAAACACGCTTTGACCTTGGATCACATTTTTGCACACACTTTTTATAAGCATTTTAACACTGTAATTCCTAATACTATCAATATAATAGCTGCTGTAATTCCTTTGACATGTTCAAACATCCATTCTCCAAATGTCCAAATATTTAAGTTTTCATACCATCCAAATATGTTACCTTCTTTTTTTCTTCCAAGTAAGTATGATTTTAATAACACTACCTGGCATGCAAAGGCTCACAGCATGTTGCAATGTCTTTTCTGTTGCCATATAGGCAGCATTTAGTGCAGCCATTATTTTTTTAAAATGTATCTTATGATCCTTTTCTGCATTCTGTAACAAGAAGTGGTTCTGTTTTATCTCTTCCTCCAAGTGTTGCATCATCTGATCATATTTTGCCAATGTTTCATTTACATTAATTTCTCCTTAGAAATATGATATACCCCTTGTTCAATCAGAGTTCCTTTATTTTTTATGGACTGGGTATAATGAATTTTCCCATTAATCATAATGTTTGTAACTTGTTGAAATTTGATTCAACCTTGGAGGAAAAAAAATCCACATTCCTTCCTTTATTACAATGTTATATTTCTTTCATTTTTAGAACATATTATCATAGTAAAAAAATCTAGATTATATACTAGTAGTTTCTCTGGCATTTCAATTAAATTTATAGGCATGTTTATTTTTTATATTTCTGTATAGCTAAAGATGTGGGTAAGTACTTAACATCAATCTGCTCTCCAAAATCCGCACTGGTGTCTGTATACTATCTATTTCTGTGGGTAACTGACCTGCTCTAAGCATCGACACTCCTCTTTGAAATTACAGAATTGCCATAGTGTGAAATCCTAATTTCTATATTCCTCCTTTTAAGACTAATACTCACATTTCATGTGCACCTAAGTAAGTACATCCATTTCATAAGTCACATCTATTTAGGATGTAGTTAGATTAGTAGCAATACACTGTCTCCAATATTTACCTATTACAAGTGCTAGTCTTAAAAGATCCCACACGTATTTCAGCTTCTGTTGTAGCCTGTTCCATTGGTTTTCTAGCTGTATTTTTTCAACAGTTTCCCTTATCTTTTGAGTGTTAGAAAGCATCTGACCTATTGCTGTTTTTAAAATGTCCAATGATTCTTCTGCCTTTCTCCTATTTTCCTGAACGTGACCTATGATTTTATATATATTTTCAATTTCAAGTCCTAATGTGAGAGAGTTGCCATGGCATGGGCATGGAAATTCTGCTGTGTGTTGTTGCTTTTTTTTTAAATCTTCCTATTTTACATCCATTTCCTCTATCTGGCACTGTGATATGAAAGTTGCTATCAATCCTCCTACTAATCCCCATAGGAACTGCAAAGGTTTTCTGCTTCTGTAGCCTTCTTAATAGGTAAATCCATAAATGAAAATAGTTACTACCTATTGGTGCTCTCACACTAGCTATAAATTATCTTTATTAGGACTTTGTGAGAAGATGGTGGAATAGGTAGCGCCAAGATTCAGTCCTCCCACCAGAACAACTATTAAACAGGGAGGAACTGTCTGAAACAACTATTGTGAAACTCCAGAGGCCAGTAGACTACTGTACAACATTCATGGATGAATGGGAGGAAAAGGCTAGTAAATTATGGTAAAGAATGATACATTGCTTTCTCTGTGTGGCAGTTACTAGCACCCATACCCGACTCCTCTGGTAGGCCACTGTGGGGTCCAGCCCTGGCTAGCTCACTGCTGACCAAAAAGGATGTAAAACTCCTCTTCCCCCAAACCAGGGTGGGCATTGCCAATTGTTGATAGTGGCTCTTGATTAGCTACTTCTGATTTCTGGGTGCCTGGCTTTGAGGGTGGCCATTGCTTCAAACCTCCACACACACAGCTGAACAAAGGCATCAGGAAGCCATTGCTCCAACCCACCCTGGAAAAAGGAGGTGGCAGAAGAGATTTAAACATGGTACGCATCCTCAGCACTGTGGGGGATGAGTTCAAGTGCTACATTTAGTAGGCAGTCAGAAAAGCTCAGCTGTAAGGAGCTATGGAAGAAGTTTGTGGTGCCCTTCATGACCTCCTCCCCCAAAGTCACTTTGGAGCCAGTCTGTGCTTCCATTATGCTTCCTGGCCCTGTTTCAGCTGAGAAAGACTGACTTGGAAAACTCCTCTCTGGTATGGCACTCCCTCCCAGAATTTTCCTTTTAGGCAAAAGTGCCCTGGAACAATGAAAGAAATTCTAGAGGCTGACCTCCTGGGACAAAGAAGAGGGAGATTTCTTTCCTAGGAAATAGAGGTGGTATTCAAACTCCTACAACTAAGGGAAGTAAAAACAAAAACAAAAACAAAAACAAACAGCAAGTACAAGCACAACACAAGACACAGTCCCAGACACAGTCCCAGAAAAGAGAGAGAGAACCCAGCACATTTCATGTTCCTTGGGCAGACCTTCTTGATAGGAGGGCTGAAGATCAGGAAACTCTCTATGTTATCATCAGTAAGTTACAAAAAACAAGAGAGAGATTTCAGGGTATAAATCTGAGAGTTTAACATTCTAAAATATTACAGTGCTGTACAAAGTGCAGCAAAAGAGTATAAGACAAGCAAAGAAACAGGAAATGTAGGCCTATCCAAAGTAAGAGTACAAAAAACAGAAAACACCAACAAAGAAGACAAGAATGTGGGCAAATGTAACAAAGATTTTTTTAAAATGATCTAGGAGATGAAGGAAACACAGAGAAAGAAATAAAGGATGTCAGGAGAACAATGAGTCAGCAATATAAGAATCCTAGGAAACAGAAGTTTTTAAAGGCACCAAACAGAACTAATGGAGTTGAACACAACACTAACTAAAATGAAAAATTCTCAGGAGGATTTATACAGAATTTGGAACTGGCAGAAGAAAGAATCAGTGACCTTGAAGGCAAGACAATTGAAATGAGTCAGAAAGAAAAAAGAATTATAAAAAGTAAAAATAGCCTAAGATACCTCTGGGACACCATCAAGCATAACAATAGAAGCATTATGGGAGTTCCAGATAGAGAGGAAAGAAAGAAAAGGGCAGAAGGAATAGTCAAAGAACTAATGTCAGAGAACTTCCCAAACTTAGCAAAAGATATGAATATGTACATCCAAGTAGCACAGAGAACACCAGACAGGATAAACATGAAGAAAAGTATACCCCATCATATATCAATCACACTATTAAATGCAAAGGACAAGGAGAGAGTTCTGAAAGCTGCAAGAGAAAAATAATGTGTTACATACAAGGGAGTCCCAATTAGATTAAGAGCCAGTTTCTCATCAGAAACCATGGTGGCAAGAAGGCAGTGTGCTGAAATACTTAACGTGCTGAAAGAAAACTGCCAACCACGAATTTTATACCCAGCAAAACTTTCTTTCAAAAATGAGGGAGAGATAAGATATTCCCAGGTAAATAAAAGCTGAGGGAGTTCGTCACTGCTAGACCTTCCTATAAGCAATACTAAAGGGAGTTCTTCAAATTGAAAGGAAGGTACACTAAACAGTGGTTCAAAGCAGCATAAAGAAATAAAGACCTCTGTTAAAGGTAGCCATTGTGTAATTATAAATGCCAATATTATCTTACTTCATTCTTTTGTATGTAGGTCTACTTCTTACTTTCTATAGGTACTAAAATGCTAAGGCATAAAAAGTAATGATAAGTCTATAGTTTTGGACATTAATGTATGAAGATGTAGGTGTTAAAAAGTACAAAAAAAAAGAAAAAAAAAGATGAGGGGATAGAGGGATATACCAAAAGTAATTGTGTATGCTATTGAAGTTAAATTGGTATCAAACAAAATAAGATTGTTATGTATTTAGGGTGCTAAATTTAAACCCCACGGTAACCAAAAGAAAAAGAGATGAAAAAGAAAAATATATCCAGATCAAAAACAGAGGCACTAACTATGGTACAATACACAAAAAAATTGAATAAATATAAAAAGTAGGTATTAAAGGAAGAATTAAGGATCAAAATATATAAGATCTATGTAAGTAAAATTGCAAAATGGCAGAAGAAAGACCTCCATTATCATTAGTAACTTCAAATACAAGTGGATTAAACTCTCCAGTCAAAAGGCAGAGAATGGCAGAATGGATTCAAAAAAATTTTTTTAATGAGCCAACTATGCGCTTTCTGCAAGAGATTCACCTTAATTTCAAAGATATGAGTAGGTTGAAAGTGAAAGGATAGGTAAAATATATACCATACTAGAAAATGAAAGATAGCTGGTATAGCTAAACTAATATCAGATAAAAGAGACTTTGAGTCAAAAACTAGAAATCAATAAGAGAGGGATAAATGGAAAAGTTACAAATATATGGAAATTTAAAAAGCATACTCTTAAATATTCATTGAGTTAAAGAGGAAATCATAAGCAAATTAGGAAATATCTTTAGGCAAATGAAAATGAAAATGCGACATACCAAAATTATGGGATGCAGCAAAGGCAGTACTGAGAGGGAAATTTATAACTCTAAATGTTTACATTAAAAAAGAAGACTTGAAATTAGAGACCTAACCTCAAAATTGGAAGAACTATGGAAATAAAAGAGCAAATTAAACCCAAAGCAGCAGAAAGAAGGAAATAACAACGTTTAAATTAGAGATAAATGAAATAGAGAATAACAAAAATAATAGAGAATCAATAAAACTAAAAGTTGATTCTTTGAAAAGATCAATAAAATTGACAACCCTTTAGCAAGACTGACAAAGTAAAAAAAGAGAGAAGACACAAATAATGAAAATCAGGAATGAAAAAGGGACATTACCACTGACCGCACTAAAAATTTTTAAAAAGACTTTAAGAGGATACTATGAACAACTATTTACCAAAAAAATTAGATAACCTAGATAGAGTGGACAAATTCTAAGGCACACACAAACTACCAACACAGATTAAAGAAGAGATAGAAAATTTCAACAAACCAATTACTAGTTAAGAAATTTAACTGGTCATCAAAAACTTCCCCCCAAAAAAAGCCCAGGATCAGATGGCTTCACAGGGGAATTTAACCAAACATTCCAAGAAAACTTAACTCCAATTCTGCTCAAACTCTTCTAAAACATTGAAAAGGAGGGTACACTTCCTAATTCATTCTATGAGACCAACATCATCCTCATACCAATGCCAGACAAAAGATACCAAAATAAAAGAAAATTTCAGACCAATAGATGCAAAAATCTTCAACAAAATTCTGGCAAACCAAGTCCAACAGCACATTAAAAGGATTATATGCCATGATCAAGTCAGACTTATCCCTGGTATTCAAGAATGATTAGACATAAGAAAATCAATTAATGCAATATATCACATTAACAGAATGAAGTGAAAAAAAACACATGACCATCTCAATTGATGGAGAAAAGGCATTTGACAAAATCCAGAACCTCTTCTTGATTTAAAAAAAAAAAAAAAACAACACTTAGAAAACTAAGAATAAAGAAAAATAACTCAACATGATAAAGGGCATATATGAAACCCACAACTAACATCCTGTTAATACTTGGTGAAAGACTGAAAACTTTCCCTCTAAGATCAGAAACACAACAAGGATGCCCACTCTCACCACTGTTATTCAATATTGTACATGAAGTTCTTTCTACAGCAATTAGGCAAGAAAAAGAATTTAAAAGGTATACAAATTGGAAATGAAGAAGGAAAGCATCACCTATTTGCAAATGACATGATCCTATCCTGAAAAATCCATGACAAAGCCCCTAGAGCTAATAAATGAATGCAGCAAAGTAGCAGGGTACAAATCAACAACCCAAAACTCAGTAATGTTCCCTTAAACAAGCAATGAACAATAGGAAGAAGGAACCAAGAAAAAAAAAATTCCATTCACAATAGCTACTAAAAAAAAATGAAACACCTAGGAATAAATCTAACCAAGGATGTAAAGGACTTGTACACAGAAAACAACAAAACACTGCTAAAAGAAGACCTAAATAAATGGAAGGACATTCCATGTTCATGGGAAGACTAAATATTGTTAAGATGATAAGATGACAATCCCATCCAAAGTGATTTATAGATTCAATCAAAATTTCAAAAACCTGCTTTGTGGAAATGGAAAAGCCAATCATCAAATATATATGGAAATGTAAGAGGTCCCAAATAGCCAAAGCCATTTTGAAAAACAAGTATGTAGTTGGAAGACCTACCCTTCCCAATCTGAAAACTTATTACAAAGTCACAGTGTAAAATAGCATGATACTGGCACAAGGACAGGCAAATAGACTGATGGAATCAAATTTAAATCTCAGAAATCAATACTCATGTTTATGGTCAACTAATTTTTGGCAAGAGGCAAAGACCACTCAATTGTGAAAGTACAGTCTCCTCAACAAACAGTACTGGAAAAAATGCATCTCCATTTGCAAAGGAAAGGAAGCCCATTACCTCACGCCTTACACAAAAATCAATATCAGTCCTAAATATAAGAGCCAGAATGATTTAACTCCTAGAAGAAAACATAGGGAAACATTTTTAGGACCTTGTGTTAGGCTATGTTTCTCAGACTTTAGACCCAAAGCATAAGCAACAAAAGAAAAAAATTTTTTGATAAATGGGACCTCAACAAAATTAAAATCTTTTGTGCCTCAAAGGATTTTACTGTGGAAATAAAATGACAACTCACACAATGGGAGAAAAAATTTAGAAACCACATATCCCATAAGATTTAATATTCAGAATACTTGAAGAAATCCTTCAACTTAACAAAAAGACAAACAACCCAATTTAAAAATGGGCCTTGACTAGACATCTCTCCAAAAAAAGATATACACATGGGCATAATGATGTTCAACATCATTAGCCACCAGGAAAATGCAAATCAAAGCCACAATGAGATACCATTTCACACACATTAGAATGGCTGCTATTAAAGCAAACAAAAAATAAGTGTTGGAGAAAATGCGGAGATAGTAACAATCATTCATTTCTGGTGACAATGAAAAATGGTGGAGCCTCTGTGGAAGACAGTTTGGTAGTTCCCCAGAAAGTCAAATATAGAATTACAAAAAGACCTGGCACAGATGGAGTTCAGTGCCATGTCAGTTGGCCCTACTTTGGAGTTTGTGTTTCTGTGTGATGGAGCTGGACTCAGATGTGATCTTTGTTCACAAGCCTCTCCTGTTATTTTTACCCGATCTGTAGTTGGCACTGGGGTTTGGTGTATACCCAGGGGACCTGAATCTCTGGACTGACCATGTGAAAGCCAGGCCCTGAGCCTCAACAGACTTCAGCTCCTACACTCTGGCTTATTGGACTTATCTCACTCAGCTAACATGGAGGTGAAGAAGGTCAACCACCACACCAGGGAGCCAAGAGTGCCTACAACTGAAAGCAGGAGAATTGCATCCAGCATCCATGTGGAATCTAAGCTCCCTCTTGATATAGATGTGGAGTGGACACAACCATTCTAAGGTCCACAGGACAGAGGAATAGAGTATGGATTAGAGAGGACTTACTGACATTCTACTCATGAACTATTGTGATTAGTAATCGAAGAAAATGTGGCATTGGTGTGGAGAAAGTGGCCATGGTGGCTGCTGGGGGTAGGGAGTGGGAGGAAGAGATGTGATGTGGAGGCATTTTCAGGACCTGGAGTTGTCCTGGGTGGTGCTGCAGGGACAGTTCCCGGACATTGTATGTCCTCCCAGGGCCCACTGGGTGGACTGTGGGAGAGTGTGGGCTATGGTGTGGACCATTGACCATGAGGTGCAGCGGTGCTCAGAGATGTATTCACCAAGTGCAATGAATGTCTCATGATAATGGAGAAGGTTGTTGTTATGGGGGGAGGAGTGGGGTGAGGGGATGGGGAATATATGAGGACCTCATATTTTTGAATGTGACATTTAAAAAAAAAAGACAAAAATAAATAAATAAATAAAAAGACCTGCAATCCCACTACTAGGTATATACTCAAAAGAATTGAAAGCAGGGACTCAAATACCAGTGTTCATAGAAGGCTTATTCACAATTGCCAAAAGGTGGAAAGAACCCAAGCAGCCATCAATCAAGGAATGGATAAATGTGGTGATTTACATTATTCATCACTAGAAAGGAATAAAATCCTGATACATGCAACAGCATGGATGAACCTTGAAGACATCATGTTGAGAGAAATAAGTCAGATGCGAAAGGGCAAATATTGTATGATCTCACTGATGAAATAATTAGAATAAGCAAACTCATAGAATCAGAATATAGAACATATTTTACCAGTGAATGGGATGGGGATTGGGAATGGAAAGTTAGGCATAAAATGTAGAGGGTTCTTACTTGGAATGATGGAAAAGTTTATGAATGTAATTAACAGCACTGAAGTATTTTGTGAATGTAATTAACAGCACTGAATATATCTGAACATGGTTAAAAGGAAAGTGTAGAAACAAAAAAAAAAGGAACTAAGCAACAACAAAAAATAAATAACTTTTAATATGTTTTGCAAAAAAGCAAAATGTTAGGTTGCATATATGCAAATAAAATAAAATCTTTTTAAAAAATCCATGTAACTGCACTACACAAATAATGAACTCTAAACCATGGACTAAAGTTAATAGTACAATTATAAAAATGTGTTTTCATAAACTGTAACAAATGTTGCACACCAATGCAAGGTATTAATAATATTGTGGTACTGGGGAATCCTTTATTTTCTGCATTGCGGTCACCCCTCGGGCTGAAGTGTGGTTTGCTGACCTGGCGGGGGGGCGGCGGCCGCGGTAGGCCTATTCCAAACCGCTGCCCCCATAATAGGGTGGTTGGTCAGGCCCACCGCCACCCCTGAAGGAAGCTCGGCATGGGCGCAGAGTGCCCTTGGGTCTCCCCTTCTCGGCAGCCATGCTTCCACGGCCGCCCCTCCTCCCAGATAGCGCCACACGATGCCTTCCTTCTCCCTGCGCAGGCGCAGGGCGGAAAAATCCAGTCTGCCCTTTCCCCTCCCCCGACAGCAGCAACAGCCAGGCGTGGGCGGGAAACTCAAGTCTGCCCTCCACCCCAGCAACAGCAGCCACCAATCCCGAAACCCTGCCCCTTCCCCCAGCAACAGCGACAGCCAATCCCTAACCACCACCCCTCCCCCGTCCAGTACTGCCCACTGACCTTTCGCCGGCAACCAATCAGAACAGGGAGTGGCTTCGACCAATCAGCCTTCCCCAGCCCCTATAAAACTGTTGCCTCTCCCTCAATAAAGTGGACTTGCGTGTTTACCTTGTCTCCGCGGTAGTTTTTCTGCCGTGCGCCCTCCAGTCCTGAGAGCCCCCAACAAGGGCCTGGCCTCCCTTGTCCCCAGTTCGTCGCCTGCTTCTCCGGGCGACCCCTTCGTCGCCGGCTTTGCCAGGCGACCCCGTCAGCCGAACTGCGCAACCCCTGTGAGACCGACCCCTCGTCCCAAGCGGGACCGACCCCTCGTCCAAAGCTGGACCGACCCCTCGTCCGCAGCCAGACCCCACCTCTACCGACCGAGCAAGCCGTCGCACTGCATGATTATTTTATAAACCTACAACTTTTTTAATTAAAAAAATTAAGTAAAAATTAGGTAGGGAGAATGGAGTTATCACAAAAAAATTTTCTTTTATTAAATTACAAGGTATATATTACTATAGTAGGGCCAAGTATGACAGATGTCTTTTGTTAAGTAGTTAGATTTCCCAAATTCTAGAAATTGAAATAGTATCATCTAATAGCCTGCAATACATCAGCAGGGGTAATGTTCTATATAATAATCTTATATTCTGTGTTGTTTCTCTGTATTTTACAGGGTTCACATATTGCAACAAAGTTAGGACATAAAGTTCATGGATCATTTTGCAGAATATTTACAGGACTATAAGGTTTTTATTATACCATCACATCATGCTTCCAGTGAGCTAATTTTGGTCAATGTAACCTCATCGTGAACTGTGAGGTTTGTGTATTTTTATGATAAAGGTTTAAGGTTATCCAGTTAAATGAGGTTATGGAATTTTCAGCATTTTTCAAAATCTTTTCCTTAACATTCCAGTCTGTAAAGTCAACCCTAAATGATATAGGATGTTCTGCAGCAGTCACCAATACTGAGATTGCTGTTTCAGCTATATTAGGCATTTTGTATTTATTTCCAAAGTTCTAAGTAATCACTATGAGATGTTCAGTAAAGGTAAAGGTAATATTTTTTCCAATTTTCTAGTTAAACTAATAAATTAGTTTCCAGTAATATAAGGTCATATTTTTTCCAATTTTCGAGTTAAACTAATAAATTAGTTTATTGCATGGTATATTAGCAGTACCACCATACCATGCATTATTGATTGGTATTGGTTCCATTGTATTATTTTTCAAAACTGAACAGTGTTCTGAATGTGTAATTATTATTTTGACAATTATTCAGCAATTATAATAGCATCGGTTAATTTGCCAATTGTATCAGCACCTATGAAAATATGAATAGACCTACTCTCTCATGACATGATGCTAATCTTAATATAGTTTACTTAATTTTGTCCGTTGCTTCTGCTTCTAACAGACTATTAGCACTACCATCATAAATCACAATAAATAGTCCCACCTTCATCAAAATAGTGGCATCCTGAGCAGAGGACCTAGTCCCTGTTTTTACTGCTGTAAATTTGGAAAGAGCCACCTTAATTCCCAGGCCCTAGAGATCCAATAAAACAGTGATTTCTGAATGGATTTCTCAAAACCCTCTTAGTATTTGATTTAGCCTAGCATCATTTTCCTAATTGTATTAATTGATTGCCTGTTAGTGGCAAAGTATGTGCTTCTTTGGACCACAGATCTAATAGCCATGGCGTTTCAGTTGTTTCTCCATTTTGCCTTAATTTTAAGATTTCCTGTCCGATAAATGCCATCTTCTCTTTTACTGTAATAGGGTCATCGTCATTGCTGCTCTTAGTATTTTAACTATAGTCATGGATCTTGTCACCCATCAATTTAGATTATATAGCTCATCCATGTAGTCACCATTGCCTGGCACAGGATCTGGGTCATCATCTGGAGCAATTGGGTTGGGATTTGAGATTGGTCTTTTAGATACATTCTTTCTGACTAGAACATCTGCTGTATTTTTAGCTTAGTCTGTGTTGTTTACCACTCCCAGTAATAAATGTATTTTGTCCTTTGCTCTTTTATTAATAATTATAATATATAACTTGCCTGGTTGGGTGATCAGGCTGCATCTGGACTGTCTCTAATCCTAAATTTCTGTCTTATGAGGTCCTCTGTTAGCCTCCAAGGATTGTCATTTTTTTTATCCAGAGTTTTTTTCTTTTTAAGTTGTTTGATATGATTTTTCCACATCTTTTGTATTGTGCAAAGGTTTTTCAGGTTTTTTCCCCTAAACATCAATGCCAATTAAAATATGGACACACAAAATTCCAAATAGGCATTGAAAGCATGTCTACCTGCCTACTACTCCCTGCTCCTCTCTTTAGCAGTTTATATCTAAGTTACCTCAATTGCCTTGTGCTCTGCTCCCTTTAGAAAGAAGAAATCAACTTAATTAGACAAATTACTCAGTGATAGATTTTTCTTTTTCTACATACCGGGGAGTAGAAAAAACTGTTTTGTCATTCTTTTGCTATTCAGTGTTTTAGAAAGCAATTCCTTACGCAGTTCTAAAATCTTTGAATTACATCGTCTAACTTTCTCTAATAGTACCTAATATTGCACGAAGACGTACAAAATCTGTAGTCAGTGTTTCCTCATGAACAGCAGGGGGCAATATTGTACCAAAAATTGCAGAAAATGTCCCTCGCTCAGAGAAACACTAGTGAAGGGCTGCACCGGGTGTGTGCGCGCCGCGATGACCTCAGCTCGCAGATGAAGTCTTTTGTTTAGTGTCCTATTTTACAATGCATCGTTCAATTGTCTATTTCAGTTGTGACTTATTCAGAAAACATTTTACTGTGCCAGTTTAAAAGGAAGGTGAAGGAGAAAAAATGGAGGAAAAGGAAGAAGAAAATTAAAACACTATCAAATGAAGTACATAAAGACAAGGAAGAAATAACGCTGCATAAATTTAAAGTTTGTCCCTTCTCAGTCCCCATCCATGTGAAACCTGGGCAATGCTTTACTCTGAATTACCATCCTAATTCACTCCCACTCCTCGCCCAGACACACACCCATTTCATTCTACATTCTCTGCCATAGTTTTCTGTTAAAACAACAGATTTCTTTATAAAAAGAAAAATACTATTTTAAGCCAAATAGTTGACTTTTCAAAAGAATTCAAAACTTCTATTTCATTTTCTGCCCTTTAGTCAAGATTCTGAGTACAGAATTTGAATATTTTTATGCTTTGGGAACATCTAATTGGTCAAAATACAGTTCATTGATATGTATGTTTCAATAAAATTATTCCCATGAAAACTCACACATACATATAGCCAAAAGTTGTAGTTGTGAATATACATCTGAAGTGTTTGGAGTAGAATATAGAGTTGAACCTGAAACATCAGAAATGTGAAAACTATATTCAGATTATTACAGTAGTATAGGTTTGGAAAGATGTTTAGTAATCCAGTCCTCAAAGTCAGCAGAGATGAAACTACTTACATACAAGTTATATGCTACACCCTGTCTTCCTCTCCTAAATCGGCTGAAATTCCCAAAGTTATTAATGTATTTCTGTAGTTATCAATGTGGCAAGGTAGAAGTAATGTTATTTCAACATTAGCACCAAAATATCCCTTGAGGGCAAATGGTCTTTGTTTCTCCCTTCAATTTACAATGCCCCATCAGATCCTCATGGGATCCTTGACTGTAGTCAAACCAGCTTCCTTGAAACACACCAAGTATTCTTGTGCCTCAGGGCCTTTGCCCTTACTCTTCTTTCTGCAGGAACAGTCTTACTTCACTTACCCAAATGATTCATTCCTTTAACTCCTTCAAGTGTTTGGGCAATAGTTACTTTCTCAGTGAGGTCTTCCCTGACCACCTGTTTAAAACAGAATATTCCCCCCAGCATTATCTATTTCCCTTTTCTCCTTTATTTCCCTCAATAATCCTTACCACCACCAAATAAGCCATATATTACATATATATATATATAATACGATGTAAGACAACAGGGATGAAATATATCAGCTACGGCACGAAATGTAAATAGATTTAATCCTGCTATTTAAAAAAAACAACAACTATCACATCGATCCCAAAGCAAAACCCAACACTATGTTGTATTAAAAGACACACCTAAAGGAAACAATTCAGAAATTCCAACAATGAAAGGATGGGCAAAGGTGTTCCAAGAAAATGCAAATAAAAAGAAAGCAAGATTTGAAATTTTGAAATCTACTAAAGTAGAATTTAGGCCAAAATCACAGCTGAGACAAAAAAGAACACCTTATAATGCTAAAGGCTACAATTCACAGTGAAAATAAAATAAATATTTATGAAAATATATGCAGCAAATAGCACAGTAGCTACTCTCATAAAGTAGAAAGTGATTCAAAGGAAAACAGAAATAAACAAATTATAGCAGACATTAGTGCACTTCTCTTAGTCCAAGGGGGAAAAAAAACCTGGTACAAAATGCATTTATGAAGACTGAATTTATGTTAGGTATTAAGATAAACCTGAAAAATTATCCAAAAAATAATAAAAATAGTATTCTCTATTAACAATATCATAAAACTAGAAATTAATAAAAATCAAAATATAAGAAAGCCTCCCCATTTGAAATTTTAATATTTCCTATTAAACATAGTTTGTTTGAAAGGGAAATACCAACTGACATTGAGAATTCCTAGGGGGGAAAAAAACAAAAATGAAAACATGATATCAGAATCTACAAAATACAGCTAAGGGATGTTCAAAACAAAATTCATAACCTTAAACCTTTATATCAACAAAAATGAAAGAATTAAATAAATGAATTAGCCATTCCACTCAAAAAATTAGAAATATTTAGGAATTGCTTGTTTAATCTAATCTGGATCTAATTTTCTTTTAAATTAAGCAAGGTAGATTTTAAAACAACCTGAAACAAATGAACTTAGCTGTATTAAACTGCACTTAACAATCTTACTATCAGTTATAATATTGGTATTTTAGAACTATTAGATATATATTATAGAAAAGTAAATAGGCAATGTTTTTAATATCATTAAAAACCAAGATTTTCAGCAAGAGAAGATAGACACAGTATAAAATCAAATACCTTAAGTAAAAACACTTTTAACTTTTTTTTAGAATTGGAATATCGGTACAAATTTATTATTTATCTTTTTTTAAAAAAACTACATATTCCATATTTCTTTGAAAAAGTACATAAGCCATTGAAAAGTCTGAGAAACAATGACAAGCCATTTAGCCCTGAAAATCCCTATGTGTACCCAGATGGTGGTCTCCACAATCTTTCACTGAAGGTAATGAGGACTCATTTAAGAAATAACTAATTCTGGGGCAGTAAGTGTACAATATATTATATTTCTGACCTTGAAGAGTCAGAAAACAAGGAAACTATCAAGATATTTGAGGCTGTGTCAGTGAATGGAGCCAATGAACTATCTTCTACTAGCTAAAGAGGGGCAATTTGAGCTTCAAAAAGAATAATCAAAAGTATAATAAATGTATAAATAAAAGTGTAAATGCAGCTATAGGGAGAAATAAAACAGAATACCCCCATTTACATTGCCAACAACAACAAAAATACCCTAGAAATAAATACAAAATGTGCAAAACCTGTAAGCAAAAAAACTGAAAAATTTTCCTCAAAGATATAAAATTGGGACTTGAATAAAAGGAAAAATAAACCTTATTCTTCAATAGGAAAATGCAATATCATATATTGATCTCCATCTTTTTTGTATTTTTTTCTTGAGCTAGATTCTATAATTTATATGGAAAAATAAATAAGCAAGAATATCCAGAAAAACACCAAAAATAAAAAAGACAGCAATGAGTCAGGCCTACCCCTAGCAGATATTGAAATACCTTACATGGTCTCTGTAAATTAAAACAGTGTAGTGTAAGCATATGAATAGATGATCAGATAGTGGAAAAAACAGAAAATAATATTTAGACCCAAGCATAATATGTGAATTTATATCTGTGATAATGGTGGTATCTCAAGTCACAGGGGAAAACATGAATTTTTTAACTGATTTTATTAAGATAGCTAAACAGTAGATAATCTTATCTACTAAATTGGTGATATTAGCTATAACATCGCCTAGGCAGAATACCAGCCCAAAACAAACGAAAACAAATATATTCAATGCGCATCTAATAATAAGGAAAACTATCCAATCTATCCAAACTGAGGAACATTCTGGAAAAAAAACACTGCCCTCGACTTTTCAAAAACGTCAATACCAGAAAAACAACAAATGAAAAGGCTGGGGAAATGTTCTAAATTGAAGAAAATTAAAAAGACATAACAACTAAATGCAGTATATGATCCTTCTGGATCCTGGATATGTATTTCACAAACCAACAACAGAGCAACATTTTGGAGACAGTTAAGAAAATTTAAAAATGGATTGCTTATTATAGTAAGTAACTAGGTTAAATTCCTAAGGGTGGTCATTGTATTGTGATCACGTAAGACAACAGTCCTCATTAAGGTTGATGTTACTACTCCCACCTCTACCCAGAGACATTTGACAGTGTCTGGAAACGTTTTTTTTTATTGTCACTACTGTGAAGGAGGGGGTGCTACTGGCATCTAATGGGCAGAGGCCAGAGATGCTGCTAAACACTGTACAATGCACAGGACAAACCCTCCTCCCCCCTCCCCACACACAGTAAAGAATTATCCTGCCCAAAACGTCAACAGAGGCTCTGTTGAGACACCCTGATGTAGGAGAATTCCTGGTTCTCGCGGCATAGTGCTTAAGTATTAGGTTGAATCACATGAAATTCTCTTTTGTGGAGGTAAAATGCGGGCAACATTTAAGAGTAAAGAGGTTATGATAGCCACAAACTCAAATTATTCAGCAAAAAGTATTGTGCATGTCCTTCCGCCCTGTCTTCCCCCGTCTCTCCTCCCCCGGGGGCCCTTCGGTGTGGCACATTGCCTGCCCAGCTTGGCGGTGGAAAACCACCGAGGCCTGGCGGTGGGAGGACCGCTGCCTCCTCATTGGCCTCTGCGCATGCGCAGGACCGTCGGCCGCACCCACGCGACGCGGCTTTCAGAGTTAGCGTACAGCTGGCTGACTTCGCAGTCAGGAGCTGTGTTGTACCACAGAGAAAAGAAAACTTCCTCAGTGAGTCCATTGGTTTCTCCAGGAGTGATAACGATGCTTTCCCAGTTGGAAGGCCTGCATCCTACTACTTTGCCATCCGCTAAGGACTGCAGTTATCATCACTCATCCTTTTGCAGCCCTCCGCCAAAAAGCCGTTGTGGGCAGATCCAGTCAGACCATCCCCTTTTCAGGCTGGATCCGTCACAGGTGAATTTTTACACTTTAGTGGATTTCGACGTCCTGTGTCTGGCTAGCGGCATTACCAGCTTGGTACCACTGCCGGAAAGGGCACTCTCTTTCCACCGTGGGCTCTTTGCCAGCAAGCGCGTGCGCAGGTAAATTTTTTTAATCCGTTTAAGATATTTCGACCTAGAACCTCTCACCAGGGGATCGGCAGGCTTTTACCGTAAAGAGCCAGTTGGTAAATATTTTAGACCTCGCAAGCCACTTACGGTCTCTGTCGCACGTTAGGCGTTGTTTCTGTTTTAACAACCTTTTTAAAAGGCAAGAACTGTTCTTTCTGCTGGCCAGACAAAAAACGTACGGATTGCCATTCGCTTTACCCAGCAAGGGGCGCTAGAACTTCGGTTAGTCCTTCACCCCTTCCCAGGTCCGACCACAGTTTGGTGGTCAGGACCAAGGATCTTTCAGGTGCGCGAGCCGTCAGGTTTACTCAGCCCTCACCTGGCCAGGTCTGGTTCACCATCTTTTGGGTCCCCACACCTGCACCTTTGCTGCTCCTCTCTGGCAAGGTCTGCTGGGTGGCCGCTGGTGCTCTCCTGGCGTCGTCAAGGCGTCATTTCCCACTTCTCAGAGTAAAAGCCATAGTCCTTACATTTTGAATAAATTAAGTTGGTATAAAGGAATACATGAGTATCTCAAGGCAACTGCATGTAAACAGCAATTTTTTTCTAGCGGTAAAAGTAATATGTACCATTGGTGATGGTTTGAACAGTACTGAAAGGTATATAAAAGAACATTTTAAAACTCTATAATCCCAAGCCACAAAAAATGACTGAAAATGTTTACATTCTCTTAGTCCTTTTTTTCCAGTGCAAACTAGTCGGGCAACTTTTTGGGCCATTTTTAAAATATTTCTTAGTATGTTTTTGTTGAAGTACAACATGCGTAGAGAAAAGTGCGTAAATCAAAAATGTACACGTTCAATGAACTTTCAGAGTGATGCAGATATACACATCCAGATCAAGAAGTAGAATATTACCAGCATCCTTCGTCCTATGCCAGCTAGGGACAACTTCTCTCAAATATAACCACTATTTTACCCTCAAATGCATAGATTGGTTTTGTCTGTTTTTGAAAGTCACTTTTTCAAGTTAATTCAGTAAATAGCTTATAGTATCTGATTTCTTTAAATCCATATTATATTTGAGAGATTCATCCATGTTGTTGAATATAGTAGGTATTTATTATTTCATTTAACTTTATTTTATGCTGTATGGCATTCAGTTATATGAATGAATATACCACAACTTATTCTTTATTGTATTGTTGCTCTTTTCTTAATAAGAACTTTATTGAGATATAATTCACATACCATACAATTTACCCATTAAAATGTGTAATTAAATGGTTTTTGGTATAGTTACAGACATGAATATACACCCATCACCATAGTCAATTTTAGAATATTTTCATTACCTCAAAAAGCAACTTTGTACCCTTTAGCTATTCTCCCCCTCTAACTTTCCACTTGCCCCAGCCCTAAACAACCACTAACCTATTTTCTGTTTCTATAGATTTGCCTATTCTGGACATTTTATAAAAATGTGATCATGAAACATATGGTCTGTTGTGACTGGTCCCTTATACTGATATTGAATATTCATATTATTTCCAGTTTGGGGACTGTCACAAATAATATTGCTGTGAATATTGTTATACATATCTGTTTGTTCAGGTAGAAATATATTTTTATTGGACTATACATCTAAAAGTGAACTAGCTTGGTCATTTGGTATGCTTATGGTCAGCTATAGTTCATGCTGCCAACAGTTTTTCAACCTTACACTTCCATCAGCAATGTATGATGAGAGTTCTGGTCGCTCCACATCCTCACCAACATTTGATGGCTGAGTGGTTATTAATTTGCACTTCATCTTTTCATGTGATTATTGGCAATTTATATATCCTCTTTAATAAAATGCTTTTATTTTTCTGTTGAGTGGTCTTTTTCTACTTATGTAGTAGATCTTTATATAGTCTACAGATGAGTCCATTTTCAGTTATGACTGCTGTAATTGCTAGAGTATGATGAATGTAAATTTTTCATTTGTATTTAAGTTTAATTTCTCAGGCTTTCATTGTAGTTAGGGCCTTTGTTATTCTTTTAGAACATCATTGCCTACAACAAGGTCACAAGGACATTCTTCTATTTTACTGTCTGAAAACATAATTGTTCTGTGAACAGTTAGATCTACTAACCAACTAAAACTGATTTGGGGGTATGGTGTAAAATAGAATTTGACTTTTTTTCTCAAGTAACTACCCATTAGACCTATGTTCTTTCTTTGGGGGAAAAAAATCCTTTTCCCAGTTCTGCGTTGTCACCTTTATCACAAATCAATAGAAACAGACTTATGTATGTTGAAATTAGTAGAAAGAGATTTTAAAATAACCATGACAAATATATTGAAGGATCTTATTTATAAAAAGCAGATATAATAAGTGAAGAGACAGGAGCTTTCAAGAGAAATACAGGGAAGCGGACAAGGCTCAACTGACAGAGCATCTGCCTACCATATGGAGGGTCCAGGGTTCGATACCCAAGGCCTCCTGACCCATGTGGTGAGCTAGCCCACGCACAGTGCTGCCGTGCACAAGGAGTGCCATGCCACGCAGGGGTGCCCCTGCGTAGGGGAGCCCCACACGCAAGGCGTACACCCTGCAAGGAGAGCCACCCCGCATGAAAAAAAAAAAAAAGCGCAGGAGTGGCGCTGCACACACGAAGAGCTAAAGCAGCAAGGTGACGCAACAAAAAAGAGATGCAGTTTCCCAGTGCCTACTGATAATACAAGCGGACGCTGAAGAACATACAGCGAACAGACACAGAGAGTAGACAACCGGGTGGGAAATGAAGAGAAATAAATAAAAATAAATCTTTAGAAAAAGAGAGAAATACAGATATTTTAATGAATTGAAAGTCCTAGAACTGAAAAAATGCAGTATCTGAAATTATTTGTTTATTATTACTGATTATTATCATCAGTAGTTTGGACATGTCGGTATACATGATCAGTAAACTTGAAGACTGGTTAGTGGAAATCTTCCACATTTGAGTACACTGAAAAAAAAATTAATAAATACAGTACCAGTCACTCGAAATTATATTAAGTGGTAACATGTAATTGGAGTTCCAGAAGGAAAGGAGAGAGTATGGGGCAGGAAAAATTTCTGAAAAACATTAACCAGAAGCTTTCCAAAGTTGAGCAAACATATTTTGTCCTTTTACTTTTTTTTCCAACAAAGTTAATGCCAATCACCTGGCTTGCATTAATGGAATTTAGAAGTTAGCATAAATAATTATAAATAGTTTTACATCTACATGAATGTACAGGAGGGCATTTTAAAGTTATGCAGAATGTGGAAAAGCAGCTTGTTGATGGAACTGTTCTGAGCATTACAGTACTTGAAAATAAATGGTGCCTTCTCACTAAATGCCAATAGTACCACCCAAGCATGGTAATACCAAATGTCCTCATAGTTTTTCAAAATACCCTGCAGGTGCATACTGTGGCCCTGCGTCCACTGAGAACCCCACCCCCACACATTCTGGTACTACCTCCTTTCCTCCTGTCCTTTCTTACCTCATCTATTCTTTTATTTCTCGACCACACTGGCTTCTTTGCATCTGAGGACTTTTGCATATGCTTTTCCCTTTTGCCTAATGCTCCTCCCCAATCATCTGTAAGGGCTGACTCTTCCCTCTTCCGGTCTCTGTTCAAATGTTATTTTCTCAGTGAGACTTTTGGAGTAAACAAAACAAAAAAACTTGCAGTCTCTTACTCATCCCTAGTTTATTTTTATCCATAACACTTAGATTTAATTTGCTTATTGTCTCACTTTCTCCAACACTAGAATATAAGTTTCAAGAGGTAGAGATTTTGTTTTGTGTCTCTTTTATTTATTTTTCTGTAGTGTTTTCAGTATCTTGAATGAGTAAAATAATTAACTTTTTTATTTGGGCCAGCGTATGGACAATATTAATTTATTCCTAATAATCCCCCCATATCTTTCAGGGTAGTCATTCATTTCTTCATAAATAAAGAAAGCCCTGATAATATTCTAGTAATATTTTCAGTTTTAACGTCTGCTACATTTTTACAGCAAATTAGTATTAGAGCAGTAAAAGATTCAGCTTTTACCTAGAATAAGAAATATGATATGGCTGTTTCCAAAGCAATAAGGAGCTTTGACTGATTAAGTAGACTTAAGGCTCCTCTGTACTGCATTGGAATATCCAACCAAATTGCTTAGAGCCATCATCATAAAAAATATGCCTATCCAATGATAAAACTAATTTATACCAACTTTTTTTTCTTAAGTGATCAGGTTTCAGGATGGCTGATGAGCTTTAAAAAAGGAAAAGATGCAAAATCATCAAAATTAACCAACAACTATACTGCCAACCAAATATGTGTTTCTTTGTAGCATATTCAGAGTCAAGGAAAATTACACTTCTGTATTATATAATCTACCAACAGCCTATTTACCAACCTATTGAAATCAGAGCCTGGGACAAAAAGTCAACACATTTTATTCAGGAACATGATCCCAGAGCGCAGGAATGAGGGACAGGGGGATGAAGAGGGGAAAGAAAATCCAAGCAAAACAAAGTAGAGTTATCTAGTGGTCCACCACTAACAGTTAATTTAATGCAGAACTTCCTCAGGATTTTTATTAAACTTTGTCTCTGAACTGTCTGCTCAAGGGACAAAAAGAAGAAGCATTTCTATCAGCAGCCATTACCTATATGTTGAGGGTTGTTCCCCATGCTTCTGTGTTGTAAAGACATGAAAGCCTGGCTGGCACCACAGGCATCATACATTGCACATCAGAGAAGCCTTGTGACACAAAACTAGAGTCTTGGTGCTTGCTTATGGAGTGGCACTGTCAACACAAAAGGGGTCGAAATCTGCCCAGAACTCTTCACCTGAGTTGTGACTGAAATAGGAAGTCCAAAAGATGTAGGCAGTGCATAAGAAACATTTTATAAGCCCACATAATAATGTTTAGCCTTGTCTAAATATTTCCTCCCTTTCTGTAACCAAAATAATATATTAGAAGGTATATGTTAGTAGTTTTAACCATGGGTGATGTTTATGAGGCATAGAAAGTGACACTGAAATTTGGAAAATTAAAAGTGATTCTGCTTAAGAAATTTGACCGCTGGGTGGAAATAACAGGTGTCTTCTAAACTCATGTAATCACATAAACTATCATGAATTGTTAAGAGAAAAATGGAGATATAAAATTAACCATTTTTCTGTCTTTCTGGGCTTTATAAATCGATTTCATTAACTTTTCCTAAGGTATGTTGCCTACCATCAAATAGCACTAGTGATACAGAGATTACAACCAGTGGAGGGAGGGGAGTAATTGCTAGAAACACAGGAAGAAAAATATTGGGTGATTTCCATCACATAAAGGGTTGGCATTAATTAATTGGACTAGGTGGGAAACAGCATGATTTGATGACCTTTTTTTATTAGACCCCATCTTATCAGAATTAATTTTCTCTCTATCCATCCCACTGCTATGTAATCATCATCCTCTTATTTGGTCTGGAATTGCCATTAGTTAAATCATTTAAATATGTGTTGAGCTCCTACTATGTGCTATATATTGTCACTGTCCATATGAACATAGTTCTAGATGTACTATAATAAAGATGTTAAACTAAGTAGTTTAGAAGAACAAAGGAGTCAGGTGCGCAGGAAGTAGTGTCATAGAAGGCTTCATAGAAGAGATGGCATTTGGATTGGGCCTTAAGGAATGAATTGGATGTTTGTCTAGATATTTCAGAGTAACCTTCTTAGAGAATAGAAAAGCTGTCTGTCTTAGTTTGCCATGGGACTGCCAATGCAAAGTACCAGAAATGTGTTGGCTTTTATAAAGGGGATTTATTTGGGGTGAAAATTTACAGTTCTGAAACCGTGAAATGTCCAAATCAAGGCACCACTAGAGATGCTTTCTCACCAAAGTCAGCTACTATTAATCTTTGCATCCAGTCACATGGCAATCAGGCAAGAGAGCAGGTCTGTCAGTCTCTCTCTACTTTCTCCTTGAACTCAGCTGTGGCAGATCAATCATCTCTCCCTGAGCATTGGCTCCTTGAGCTTCTTGGGGCTTCTCTTCTTGAGCTCAGCTGTGGGTGAATCTGTAGTCCTTTCTCTCACATGGCCAGATTAAAATGGTAACGCTCCCTCTCCTTTGTGTGTCTCTCTCTATGTCTCCGTTCATATCAGATCCAGCAAGAGGGTGGAGACCAAGCTTAACACCTCACTGACGTAGTCCAATCAAAAGGGTCTCATACTGACAGGAATGGATTATTTCAAGAACATAAATCTTTTTCTTTTTGGGATTCATAAAATAACTTTTAACTGTCACTCTGGACAAAACTTTTTTTTTTTTTAATTTGTTTGAAAGTTTTATTCTGAAGCTTGGAAGAGAAGCCTTGAAGAGCTGGTGTTTAGACATGGCAGAGAACATGTCTAAAGGAGAGAACATGGCAGCTAGTACCTGTAAAGGGAAAACATGAAGTGGTTCCAAGAGTATCTTAAAAGGTGGTGCCTAGAGCCAACTGCCAATGTTTGCACAATGCTGACAGAAACAAAATAAAATAGGAAGAAAGTTCCCTCCCATCTTCCAATCTCCCCTAGTGTCTCTTGTTGATAAAATACAATAGGAAACCAACTAAAAATGACATCTGGGAAATGTAATTTGCAGAAGCCAATCCCAGCATCAAGGAGAAATGCAGAAGGTAGATTTGGAGCAAAAAGACAATAGATAAATAACAGGCACACAGTGCAAATACTTACTAAAAGAAAGCTGGTTTAATTATATCAAAGTAGACTTTAAGACACAAAGCATTTCAAAAAGAGATCAAATATGATAAAGAATTTATTGTACACACAAAAACTTTAATATTACACTTGAATTCTCTTAACCTCAAAAATACAGAGAACAAAAAGTAAATAAAATTAGAAAGAGAAAGGAACTATCAGAGTTGGAGATTTTGACTTCTCTGTTAACAGAAAAGCAGACAAAATTATTAAGGATATAAAATTTGAAAAACAATTCTTCAGCTAATTCATATATTAACACTATATCCAAAATTTTAGAATTTATATTTTTTAAAGGTGAACACAGCATCCTCCAAAGCATAACATATACTGGATCACAAATCAAGTCTCAACAAATTTCAAGATTGAAATCATATAGATTATGAAGTAAACCAGAAAGCAGTTATGTAAAGATAATTATAAATCCTTTTTATTTAATAAATTTACATCTAATGATTTAACAGGTCAAAAATCAAAGTGGAATTTAGAAAACATTTTGAAATGAACGATCATGAAACTATAAAATATCAAAACTTGCGGGATGCCGTGAAAGCTTGTAGAGACAGAAATTAGAGTACAGGTTGTGAGAAAAGAGAAAGGGGGTTAAGGACTAGTGGGTGTAGGGAGTTGGGAAAATTTTAGTAATGGTTAGGGCACCACAACATTGTGATTGGTACTAATCCCCCTGAATGTTATGCTTGGGAGTGGTTATGATGGCAAAGTTTATATATGTTCCCACAATATTAAAAAAAAAAGAAGAACTAAAGAGACAATGACAAATTCAGGACTAGTCTTGGATGGTATCTAAGAAGGGAGGAAAAAAGGTTCAAAATTACATTATTGGTATATAGGAAAGAATTGGAATATAGACTGTAAGCTTTATATCAATCTTAAATTTCTTATCTGGATAATAGCTTTAAGGTGGTTTTATAAGCCAATATCCTTGGTCTTTCGAGATGTACGTGGCAGTATTATGTGTAAAAGGAGCATTATGTTTGCAGCCTGCACTCAAGTGTTCAGAAAATGGATTGATAAACAGATGGATAGAGGGTAGATGGATTAATAGATATATGGATATGCAGGTACCACAAATATGACAAAAGGTTAATAAAACTGGTAGATCTGAGTATCTGGAGGGAAAGGGGTGTGTTAGAATTCACTCTATTGAGTTTTTGTAACTGTTCTGTAAACTTGATAGTACTTAAAAAAAAAAAAGTTTACAAAAATTAGAGTTGCTTCCCCTCTTCCAAACTCTTTCTGAGAAGGAAAGAAATCTCAGAGCTAGGTGCAAAGGAATTAAGTCACAGCTGGACAGAAAGCAAAAGACTGAGCTGTTTGTGAGGGTTTCTGAAGGCTAGCTTCAATATTCCAAATTACGGCATGAAAGAACCCCTAGAAAAAATATACTTGTTCCAGGAATGGAGAGGCCAGTGTGCTAATTCCCATCTTGTTACCCTGAAAGAGAAAGTTCCATGGAATTGTCTTTGATACCATTGTATTTTATTGGGGTACAAGTACCTACACTGTATGTCTAGGCAGATGGATCCTAAACTGCCTCATCGACATTATGGGGCTAGAAGGTTGATCAAATGTTTTTCTACTTGGGGCTGAGAATATTAGGGAAATGACTGACAGCTGACAGACCTGAGGGACCTCATAGCCAGAGATGCAATATGAACTCTTACAACAGATACAGGATGGAAATGTGGGCATTTCATCAGATGCCAGCATAGAGGATGACATCAGTGAGGACTGGAAAGGACATTGCTCCTCGCAGTTGATGCCAGTTCTTGACAGGTGCCAATCAAGAATCACATGTAACCCTCCCAATGCCATGACATGATCCAGGTCACCTGTAGTTTAAATGCAACCCTGGGGAAAGCAGATGTGGCTCAAGCAATTGGGCTCCTGTCTACCATATAGGAGGTTCAGGGTTCGAGGCCTGTTTGAGCTGGCCCGTGTGGCAAGCTGGCCCATGCAGAATGCTGGCCTATGCAGAATACTGCCCCATGCAGGAGTGCTGGCCCACGCAGAGAGCTGGCGCAAGATGACACAACAAAATGAGACACAAAGGGGAGATAATAAGAGATGCAACAGACCAGGGAGCTGAGGTGGTACAAGAGAACGATCGCCTCTTTCCCACTCCAGAAGGTCCCAGGATCTGTTCCCAGAGCCACCTGATGAGAATATAAGCAGACACAGAAGAACACTCAGCAAATGGACACAGAGAACAGACAATGGAGGGAGGGGAGAGAAATAAATCTTTTTATAAAATAAATTAAATAAATAAATAAATGCAACCCTGGAAATGGTGGTGGCATAATTTCCTTAAAATAGAATCTCTCAAAATATTGAAAAGTTATCAGACCACCAAGAGTTATTTTTTATGGAACTTTATAAAATGCTTGATGTTAAGAAAATGAGATAAGATGATCAATGTTTATCCCTGGATATTAGGCTATATTCAGTGGTAAGTACTGGAGGAGAGACACCTAAAGAAATGTTAGCCCACTGCAGTGAAGGTATCAAGCTTAGTTGATGCCAGTTGTGGACAGGTGCCAATGCATGTGTCAGCCTCAGTTGAAGCCAGTTGTGGGCAGGTGCCAATCAAGACTTACATGTAACCCTCCCAATGCCATGACATGATCCAAGTCATCTGGAGCTTAAATGCAACACTGGGTATAAGGGGGCTAAGATGCTGTATTAACTTAATTTAAAATTTAATGTCTACATTTCCCTGGAAGATAATGCAGACGTAACTACATTTACCTGACAATGCATACATGACTACATTTACCTGAAGTTATGTATGCATTTTCCATGAGGCAGATTGACAGCTTAAGAAATAAATTAAGTGCAGCAATGGGAAAATAAAGCCACTTTCCCATACCCCTGAGAATATGACTCAAAAGCCCATATCCGGGAAGCAGACTTGGCCCAATGGATAGGGCATCCGTCTACCATATGGGAGGTCTGCGGTTCAAACCCCAGGCCTCCTTGACCTGTGTAGAGCTGGCCCATGTGCAGTGCTGATGCATGCAAGGAGTGCCCTGCCACACAGGGGTGTCCCCTGCGTAGGGGAGCCCCACGTGCAAGGAGTGTGCCTCGTAAGGAGAGCTGCCCAGCGTGAAAGAAAGTGCAGCCTGCCCAAGGATGGTGGCGCACACACGGAGAGCTGACACAACAAGATGACGCAACAAAAAAGAAACAGATAACTGTTGCCGCTGATAAGGATAGAAGTGGTTGCAGAAGAACACACAGTGAATGGACACAGAGAGCAGACAATGGGGGGGGGGAGAGAAAAAAATTAAAAAATCTTTAAAAAAAAAAAGCCCATAACCAATATAGCGTCACCAAAGTTTTCATCCAGGACTGATAGGCCCAAGCTGATGGGCAGGAGAGCCTGGAGCAATTTGAGATTATTTTATGAATCTCAAACAGCAAAAGATTATGTTTGTAAATTAATCTTATCCTCTGGGTGTGGTGCCCTTTGATTGCATTAAATTCAACTTGAGCGGCCTTTGATTAAATTATTTTATAAGATTGCTTTTGGGCTTTTGATTGGACTACATCAGTGACTCACATTAAATCCCCACCCCACTGCTGAGTCTGATATAAACAGACTCACAGGGACAGACACAGGCAAAGGAAGCTGCCATATTTGATTCTGCAATATAAGAAAGGGGATTGTTTAAACACAAAGCCCCAAGAGGCTGGGCCCACGGAGCAGCTCAAGAGGAAAGGGTGAACTCAGAGGGGAAGGCTGAAACCTCAGCAGAGATGAGCAGGTCTCTTGCTTCACCATGTGGCAACATGCCAGGATCAACAGTAGCTGACTTTGGTGAGAAAGCATCTGATGGTGCCTCAGTTGGGACTCTTCATGGCCTTGGAACTGTAAGCTTTTATCCCAAATAAATCCCCTTTATAACACCAACACATTTCTGGTATTTTGCATCAGCAGCTCTGTGACAAACTAAAACACCATCTGTATACATTTCTTTTAACACAAACTGCAAACCACTGTAAGATTAGGGAGACATTTCTCAAATCATGTTCTGTGGAACACTAATTCCACAGGTTATGAATTGATGTTAGGAGAGAAACATTTGGAAAGTTTTTTCAGTGCCATATTCTCAAAGCCATCCATACGTTTAGTGCAACTCTCCAAAAGTGCTTTGATATGGTCCGTGTGGCAGCATTATGATATACTGCGCAGATTCCCTCTTCAAGGATGTATTAGTCAGCCAAAGGGGTGCTATGCAAAATACCAGAAATTGATTGGTTTTTATAACGGGTATTTATTTGGGGTAGGAGCTTACAGATACCAGGCCATAAAGCATAAGTTACTTCCCTCACCAAAGTCTGTTTTCACATGTTGGAGCAAGATGGCTGCTGACATCTATGAAGGGTCAGGCTTCCTGGGTTTCTCCCTTCTGGGAGCTTGCTTCTCTTTTCTCTGTGAGCTTACTTTCTGGGGCTCCAACTTAAGGCTTCAGCATCAAACTCCAACATCAAAAACCCTCCACCCTGTCCTTTACCATGTGTTTTATCTGTGAGTCCCAACCCACCAAAGGGTGGGGACTTGACACCCTACTGACACAAGAGGTTTACTTGATTACTTGGGAAGCAGACTTGGCCCAGTGGATAGGGCATCCGTCTACCACATGGGAGGTCCACGGTTCAAACCCAGGGCCTCCTTGACCCATGTGGAGCTGGCCCACGCACAGTGCTGATGCACGCAAGGAGTGCCCTGCCATGCAGGGGTGTCCCCTGCGTACGGAAGCCCCACATGCAAGGAGTGCACCCCATAAGGAGTGCGAAAGAAATTTCAGCCTGCCCGGGAATGGCACTGCACACACAGAGAGCTGACACAACAAGAGGACACAACAAAAAAAGAGACACAGATTCCCATGCCGCTGACAACAGCAGAAAGTGGACAAAAAGAAGAACATGCCGCAAATGGACACAGAAAACAGACTACTGGGGCAGGGGGTAGGTGGGGGAAAGGGGCGAGAAATAAATAAAAATAAATCTTAAAAAAAAAAGTTTACTTGATTAATCAGATAAACCTCTGAATCCAATATAATCTCATATGCCCAGAGGAAAAGACCAGTTTACAAACATAATCCAATATTTCTTTTTTGGAATTCATCAATAATATCAAACTGCTACAAAGGGACAATTTGCAGCCTATTTGTTGTCAGCCCTCTTTGGAAATTGCCTCAGCTCCAAAGAATCACCTCATCTAATGGAACTCCCTTTCATGGGGCTGTGCATGTCTAGTAATTGATCAGTGCAGGGGTACAAAGTTGTTCTCTGGGCCCATCTCAGGATAACTCTGAAGAACCCTTCAGCTCCAGAGCTCTCTGGGTATTGGTGAAAGCTGTTGTTAGGACTGCATTGCAACTCAGCTTCACACTCTATCCAATTCTGCTTCTTCCCCACTTTTATATAAGTGTTAGTGCCAAGAGCATTTCTAAATAACCTGCTGTTTAAACTACAACTTAGAGTCTGCATCCAGGAGAACCCAGTCTGAGACACCACACTTCCCAATTTTGTTTTTCCACCAAAACCTTTTCTCCTAAGTCCCTTGCAGGCATACGGTTTGTGCAACACATTTTAGATGCTGGTAAGGGGAGGTGTGAGAACTGAATAAATACTTGTATGGAAAGTAGTAAGAGTGGTAAGGGGGGAAATGTCCCTTAGACTTGAGTCCTTGGAATCCGTGGATTTTGAAACCAGCCCAATTTTGTTATTGTTGATTAGGTTTGTTATTTTTTAATTTCTTAGTAGGGAAGTTGTAGGTTTACAGAAAAATCATGTGGAAAATAGAGTTCCCCCTATATCACCCTCAACAGTTTTCACTATTATTAACACTTTGCATTAATGTGGTACATAGTTTACATTAAGGTTCACTGTGTTATACACTCCTATTTTTTTTAAATATTTTTATTCTTGTAGTATATGTATAACCGAAAATTTCCCTTTTCACCACATGGAAATATATAATTCCGTGGTGTTAATTACATTTACAATGTTATGCTACTATTAACCATTGTCCATTATCAAAACTTTTCCATCACCCCAAACAGAAACTCTGTGTATCAGTTAAGCATTAACTCTCCATTCTCTGTCCCCTCCCCATACCCTGGCAACCTATATTCTAATTTCTAACTCTATGAAATTGCTTATTCTAATTCTTTTTTATCAGTGAAATCATACTATATTAGTCCTTTTGTGCCTGGCTTATTTCCTTCAACATGATGTCTTCAAGGTTTGTCCATGTTGTCACATGTATTAGAATTCCATTCCTTTTTATGGCCGAATATGATTCCATTATATGTATATACCACATTTTGTTTATCCGTTCTTCTGTTGATCAACACTTGGGTTGCCTCCCTCTTTTGGCAATTGTGAATAATTCTGTGAACATCAGTATGCAAATATCTGTACGATTCCTAAAACTACCTCAGTTTTAAGCAGCAACCCTCTAATGCTTAAAGTACAGAACGCATTGTCTATTGCAGTGGAGGCAGAGGATCTAAATATTATATGAGGTTTGAAAATAACTTTTCTTGTAAAAATTTAAATCTAAAGCACTCTGTGGGGCTGATTGCACTAATTTCCATTAAACAAATAGTTATTATGCATTTGTAGCTATGTTTGGATATTTAGTGGGAGAAGAAAAGGGAAGAGTATGGTGAAAGCCCTTGAAAATCAGTATCCATGGAACAAAAAAACTTTGGAGTAAAAATTCCACAAAACTCTAAAATCTTTAAAATGAGAATCTATCCAAAATAGTCCAATGGAGTATAATACACTTACTTATTAAAATAGTTGTGTTTGGCAGGCCACTATCTAATACCAGTGCAAGATGTAACTATATTACAAAAAAAATTTTAGATAAATGCTTTTTACAAATTTTGAAATAATCATATTTGTGTTTTGAAACTATTTTGAAACAAGGAGCTATCTTGAAAGACTTATCCCTAAATGAACAGAGACAATGAGCTATGAGGCTTCATGATCAGCATTGAACAATTTCCAAATAAGATGAGATGCAGGCAGACTCTACAAATTTGGCTTGGAGAGAGGTTCGCTTCCACTCACTTGAATAAGCTACTGTCTATGGCTCACAAGGGTCCTGTTCCTAATGAGGCAGCGCGTAGCAGCAACACACTGTGAATCCAAATAGCAGATGGCAACACTGTTGAGTAGGCTGGCAGACTGCTGTCTAGCCACCAACTGGCAGCAATCATTATTAAACTGATTCATGTGCCCAGGGGAAAATCTTCATAAAAGTCTTAGCAAATGTGAGCAGCAAGAAGCAAATGATCTGCTATTCTTACCTTCTATGGATACTATCTATATTTTTAAAAATATTATTCCCTAAGGCCATCAATACAAATGGTATGAGATGTAAACTGGAGGCTCCATTCCTTTCCTATATACTCAAATACCTTTAAGCATGAAAGCTAAGATTTTTCTATTTGGCGAATAGCTTTCACTCAAAGGAAATGGCTTCATAACATTCACCCTATATTCAATGATAGGCAAGTGCTTACATATTCTCTAAATAAAGGTTCTGAGTATGTTATTGTGGACCTAATAACATAAAGAAGCCAAAATTGCTCCTGGTCTGTCTACCTGAGGCAGGTAACTCATCCCTCAGTGAAAAGCTTGCCTATAATCATACCTGGTTAGGAATGCAAATTAAGAGAGCCACTAGCTTTAGAAAATTTCTCATATAAGGATCTTTCCACAAGAAAAAAATCTTGAAAGTATTCATTTTTAAATTTTAGACTTTACAAATCAAAATGCCCCACCAAAAGCATTTTTTCTTTTTCGAATGTTTGAAAGGATATGTTATTTGTCACCAATAGAACAAATGTCCACATCTCTAGATAATAATAAAGAAAACTTAAGGTAAGACTTTATTGAAAATAAAACCTTTGCTTCATTCTCTTGCAAAATTAAGATAACAGATTTCTTTTATGTTGTGTGCTCATAATAAAAAGGAGTAGTTGGAAGAGGTTGTTGTTATGGGAGGAGTGGGATGGGGGGTGGGGGAGTTTTTGGGATCTCATATTTTTTTAGTATAACATTAAAAAATAAAGACAAAGAAATTTTAAAAAATAAAAAAAAAGAGTAAACACTACAGTCAAGCATCTGGTATGTATTCCACATCACAACCACAGAATTTATTATATATTTCTTTTCATGGTAATTTTTAAATGGAAACAAAATTTAAAACCTTTTTTAATGTGTGAAAACCTTTTTTAATGTGTTAAAATCTTTTTTGAATGGACAGTCTTTTGCTCTAGCAATTTGAAAAACCATTGCAGGCTGAAATGTCATTTATGACCTTCTAAAGAGAGTGTGTGTTCCCTTGTGTCAAATATGAGGGTGATTCTCTTCCAAAATTGGAAACTCCAGCATTGACAATAAAGCCCAAAAATAAGCTCACACACTGTCTCTCAGATCTTTCACCCTTCTTCCTGAATAAGAAATCAAATACCAGGACTCATCATACACTTGAATATTTGAAACCAAAGAACACATTGATGAGAAGTTAACTCAAATTTGTTTCTTTCCTGCTTACTTTACCAGAAATAAATTAAACTGATGTTAGAAGATGACATGTCCATTTCTTTCTCTGCATGAGAAAATAAGCATCATGTGCTAAAGAAATTCTGGAAATGGTGGTGGCATAATTTCTTTAAGATAGCAGGAATCTCTCAAAATATTGAAAAGATATCAGACCACCAAGAGTTATATTTTATGGAACTTTGTAAAATGCTTGATATTAGGAAAATGAGACACGATGAATGTCCTATATTCAATGGTAAGTATTGGAGAAGAAACACTAAAAGAAACGTCAGCCTGCTCCAATACAGGTGTCAAACTCACTAGCAAAAGCAGGATTCACAGAGGCTTTAGTGGAAAGACATTGTACTCGCAGAAAGAAGAGAAAGAGCAAGCTCAGCTTCGTTAGTGGATGTCAGTTCCCCATAGACAGAGGGCTTTAATCCTCTGGCGCAGCATCCCTCTCTTATGTTTGCATGCCATACTAGAGGAACCCTCCCCACTAGGGACAGATAAACCCCTGGTGTATGTAAAGGATGTTATAAAATAAGCCTATCAGAATCAGACTGACTCCAGTGAATGTTTACATATGCTCAGGACAATAGGGGAAGGAATGCACCATGTACAGCCATTCTCTTATCTACCAGGGGATTATGTTTTATCCCACCAAGCTGACACACCTGGTCCTGAGCACAGGATGTATTTGTGGGAAAGGTGGCAGGTCGTGCTAGGAATGCTCCCTGCCACAGTAGGTATAAAGAAAAGCCAGCAATGGGTAGACTAGTTCAAGCATTTTTCTTGGCATTTTTCCAAGCATCCTGATAAAATGATAAATCCTTGAAAGGGAGTGGGTACCTCATTAGCAGTACTACAGTTACTCAATTTGCTTAAGCCATATTACCAAAAAATTAATACTCTTTCTGTGAACAGAAGAATTCTAGCTACCCTGAGCTAGGGATCCTAAAAATTCATTCATAAAATGTATATGTACCAAATAGCTTTTTTCTGTTCTCCCACTTTTCACTAATGTCATTGTTACTGAAAACTGCCCTTATCAAGGACACCCATGACCTCCATCTTGCAAAAATCAAAATTTCGTTCAGAGACTCTTAGTTCTTTTAGATCTCAGAGGCACTTAACACAATCACTCAATCACTACCACCATCTTTTTTTTTTTTTTTTTAAAGATTTTTTATTTAATTTCCCCCCCTCCCCTGGTTGTCTGTTCTTGGTGTCTATTTGCTGTGTCTTGTTTCTTTGTCCGCTTCTGTTGTCGTCAGCGGCACGGGAAGTGTGGGCGGCGCCATTCCTGGGCAGGCTGCACTTTATTTTAACGCTGGGCGGCTTTCCTCACGGGCACACTCCTTGTGCGTGGGACACCCTTGCATGGAACGGCACTCCTTGCACGCATCAGCACTGCCCATGGCCAGCTCCACACGGGTCAAGGAGGCCCGGGGTTTGAACCGCGGACCTCTCATGGTAGACAGACGCCCTAACCACTGGGCCAAAGTCCGTTTCCCACTACCACCATCTTGAAACACTTTCTTGGCTTGGTTTCTAGGACAGCACATATATGAGTTTCCTGCTATCACAAAATATCATAGACTAGTTGGCTTAAACAACAGAAATTTATTGTCTCGCAGTCCTGGAGGCTAGAAGTTGGAAATCAAGGTGTTGGTAGGGCCACACTCCCTCAGAAACCTATAGGGGAGAATCGTTCCTTGCCTCTTCTAGCTTCTCATGTTGGTTTCAACAATTCTTGGCATTCCTAGACTGGTAGATGCATCAAACAGTCTCTGCCTCCATTTTCAGATGGCTCTCTCCCCTCTCTCATAATGACACCAGTCAATTGGTTAAGGCCCCACCCTGCTTATCTTTACTTGACTACTTATATCTACAATGCCCCTATTTCCAAATGAGGTCACATTTTGACATACTGGGGGTTAAGTCTTCAAGATGTCTTTTTGGAGGATACAATTCAGTCCATAATAGCACACTTACTTGGTTTTCCCTTCTTGCCAGTTCATTCTCAGTTTCCGGTTTAGCTCCTCATCAAAATCTTAACTTTTTGACATCTGAATGTTCTTAGCTATTCCGTGTACATGCTGATAGGTGAAAGAACTTAAGACATTCTGCTACATACACTAACGAAGGCAGGGGCTGTGATATACTTCACAATGCCTAGCACACAGTGGACACTCAAGTATTATGTTGAAGGAATGAATGAATTTTGGAACGAGATAATTAGTTTGAATAGATGAGTAAGTACAATGTTGACAATCTGGAGATTAAATAATTCCTAATATTTTATTGAGATAGATACAAGTAATCCCCTTATCTTTACAATAAGAAATTGAAGTTTAGGTAAGAAACTTGTCCAGGGACATACTAAGTGTCAAGAACTACTGAGACTTGTAGACTCATGGCCAAGACTTGTATTCCTGCAGCCTTCGTCCAAAGGCCAAGCTCTTAAAACAATACTGTACTCATTGATAAGTACAAGAGAAAAGCAGAAATATAAATACTATTTCCATTTGCATATCCTCTAATCTTCTGCTATAATGAAATAGTCTTGAGGTTGATGGATATGATGATAGCAAAACTACAAATGCTATCTTTCCTCTTGTAAAATGGAAAATACCCTCTCCTTATATTGTTATTTTTAACTTAAAATAAGATACAGAGGGAAGCAGATTTGGCTCAACTGATGGAGTCCGCCTACCATATGGGAGGCCCAGGGTCAAACTCAGGGCCTCCTGGCCCGTGTGGTGAGATGGTTCATGCGCAGTGCTGATGCACACAAGGAGTGCCGTGCCATGCAGGGGTGTCTCCCATATAGGGCAGCCCCACGCTCAAGGAGTACATCCCCACAAGGAGAGCCACCCCTCATGAAAAAAGCGCAGCCTGCCCAGGAATGGCGCCACACACACAGAGAGCTGACGCAGCAAGATGATGCAACAAAAAGAGACACAGATTCCCAGTGCCGCTGACAAGAATGCAAGCGGACAAAGAACAACACACAGCAAATGGACACAGAGAGCAGACAATGGGGGCGAAGAGAAGAGAAATAAATAAATCTTAAAAATATATATATAGATATGAAAAATAACATTAATTATTACTACAGGAAGGTACTAAAAGAAGAGCTGAAGTGGAGAGGCAGAAAATTTCCCTCACTGAGAAAGAGTAAGGAGCAGGGAGAAGACAAGAAAAAGCAAGAATGTCCCTTACTTACCTAACTCTAAGAGTCAGGGAAATGGAAGGGAGGCAATGTTCTCTAGTTTCCTTGTAAGAGATAATGACTGTCCACTGCACAATTACAGAATTAAAAGTTCATTGACCTAGCCATACTATATTTTCTTTCAAAAAGAAAATCCTGAGGACAAAAGTCTGCTGATGTTGTAAAATACAATTTTGCTGTTTATTCATTTTGTACCTGTGTGTTTTTAACTTCCACTGAACTCAGAGACATTACAATGATTATACCCCAGGGATGACTTGAAATAGAGAAGGAAAAGGAAATTAGGTTAATGAGGAAGCATAGAGGAAGTCAATCCCATGACCTCCTGGTCCTCAAAATACAGCTCTTTAAACTGTAATCTGGTAGCATAATTACAAATACCCAAAATACACTTTCACCACTGGAATCAGGCAGTAATATTCAGATATTATGAAAAGAGTAGCCCAGGATTAATCTAAGTACTGGGATTTCACCAAAACATTTTATGAAGATAACTTCTGTTATTAGCAATATGGTCATAAGATCTCCACTAGGGAAAATAAGGTCTGTCACTGCAAATGTTGCTTGGGCATGATTGTATCTCCACTATGGATAAAGAAGAAAATACCTTAACCATTACACAAGAAATTTACCTTAGGTAGCCAAAGGTACTTCCCAACAGAAAGAGTGCAGAGAAATTGTGCAAATCAATATTTAAATCTCAGGTCAGATACTCAGCAAATATACACAGCCTCAGTTTAAATATGCTCACTATTTAAATGGTTATAGTCTCTTGCAGGGTAGTTTTAAAGATCCATGATAATTTACTAAAAGTGATTAGATTGCCTGGTACAGAGTCCACTTTCAAAATCATGGTTGTTTTTACTATTGAAGTTGTTAATCATTGCAATGGTGATATCAGACTTGACTATAATTTTACCTTCGCTAGTTTTATTCCCCCTGCCCCCCAAAAAAATGATCCATATATGTGCTTATGCAGAGTCATAATAAAATCTCTAGATTTTTAGAGATTTAGGAGTTCATACAACAATCACCCCCCAAGATCTCTTTAAACTTTATTAATTAATGGACTCAGGACTACTTGCTTACTAAGTGCCTACTATTTGCTAAATACTGTGAGTCTAGGTTCTAGGGAACATACAAAAATATAATAGAGACCCCATTCTAGAGCTTACAGTCTGTTAGAACTGAGAAAGAGATCAAATGAAAGATGGTGACTCTTCCTTACTGTGTTTTACCTTCTGCAAAAACTTGGAGCCTTGTAATTAAAATTTTAAATCCATGTCTCTCTCAACAGTTGTAGTTACAAAGGTGTAAACATTTCAATTTTTAAATTATACGTGAAATAACAAGTGATTGGAAACTCAGTTAAACTGGCTGAAAATGTGTGAGAGCAGTCTCCTAAACTATGCATTCTTTTCCCATTATGATATTATCCTGTTCAGTCTGCTTCCATGCGGCCTGTGTCATCCTCAGGGATTTTCTGTGAACTACTCCCTTAAAGTCTAACTCAATTGACAAGGACTGAACTGCATTCATGGCTGCAAACAGCAAGACATACCCTGCTAACTTCTTGTCTGGCCCATTTTTGCACAAAGAAGCTTTTCTGAAGTGAGTAGTGTTACTTCTATGAGAAAAAGCCCCTATGTGTGACTTTTCATTATAAAAATATCTACTGAGTAACATTTTTTCAAGAAAACATGAATCAGAACAAGTAAACAACTGAAAGGTCAGCTAGACAAGACTAATATTTCCTAATGTGAATACATTGTCTCATCTGTGAAATGTAGATGATAGTCAAAGAGATATCTACCTACGGTATTTTCCAGTTAAAAAAATACTATGAGAAGGCTCAGTGGCCACCCAGGACTCCAAGATGGTGCCAGTTGTATACATGAAGGAGAAGAAATTCATGGAAGTCAAATTAGGGGAGCTGTGAAATTGGATAACAAAGCCAGATTTCACCCTTAAAGGCACTGCTGGAGTTTTTCAAAGAGGTTACTCCCATTATTTAAAAAGTGTATCAATGTGAATAAAGGTATTGAGGCAGGTTAGTTTAGGAAAGGGAAGATGAATCTAAGACCTGGCAGAAAAGCATGGCCTCAAACACATGGCTATGGAACCCCACCTGGAAACCCCCTGAGGTGAAAGACTACCACCAAGAAGGCTGCCAAAAGGATCCTGTGAGACCTCGGCCATAAGACCTCATTTGGAATGAGATCGAATGAGATGCCATTAGGGGTCAAGAAAAAGCCCCAGAGACACCCCCCCTCCCCCCACCCCCCACCCCCCCCCACCCCCCCCCGTGGAGGGAGTAATCAATCAGAAGAGTAAATAGCTGGAGCCCCTCCCCCAGCATGAAGGGAGGAGTAAGTAACAGCTTAACAAAGATAGCCCACAAGCCCAAAAGGCTCTCTGCCTAGAGAAGCCCACATCTGCAGGTTTAAGTGTGTAATCCTGTTTTTCCATTTCTTTCCATTTCTCAGTAAACTACTGGCCTAAACCAGCATGTTCTTTTTTTTTCTCTCCCCTTCCCCCTAGCTCCCCCCCTCCCTGCCATTGTCTGCTCCCTGAGTCCATTTGCTGGGTGTTCTGAATGCCAGCATGTTCTTAAATTCTTTTATGTAAATAGCCAAGAACCTAGAGGAATCCATCATCCCTCAACTTCCCCTGACTTCAGTATCATCTCTAGGGCTTCTAAGGTGCTGGTTTTCAGCTACTGCCTTTCTTAGAAGGAACTCAAACACCGGTGGATACACAGTACCACTGAAGGGAAGCGAGGGTGGAGGCCCCACTGTGCATTCCTGACTGTGGCGCCATTGCCCTGGCCCCTCCTTGACAAACACCAGTGTCACTGAATCCTTTCATAACCTAATTGAGAACTAGTGCCCAATAAAAGATGACTGGTAAAAAAAAAAAATACTTTGAGAAACTCCTACACAACCACATATATTAATAGAGATGCATAAGTAGCAAATGCATCATATACATATTCCTCCAGTGCCTGCTCACTTCCACTCCATCCCTACTCCACACTTATCATTCATTGTGTTATTAAAAAAAAAATCTGGGGGGTGGATTTTTAGTTTGTTGTTCTCCCTAATCCTCTACATCTAATTACTAAATGTCTTTTGTCTCTACCTAAGTTCACCCAATTTTTTCTTTACTCTTTCTGCTATGAGATAAAGAGCAAACTCCTTTTGGCAAAAAGGCCTATTAAATGTAGCCACATGGTAGCTTTACACCCTTATCCCATTCTCCTTATGAACACTTGCATACTGCACCTGCTTGGAATGGGCCTTTTCACTGTGCATGAACTTCAACAGGACAGCTCAAGGATCATTTCCTCCTGGAAGCTTATGATACCTCTGTTGCTTTAGCATACTTGCTTGAAATGCTTTTATTTCATCTTAAATCTTTTTTTTTTTTTAACTTCCCTGCCTCTCCCATTAGATATAATAAGATTATTTTAAAGTCAGGGATTTTGTCTCATCCATTACGTAAGAACCAAAACATTCTATCATCCCATACTCCCTACCCAATTTACAGTCTGCATGAACATGAGTTTATTGAACAGTCTTCGTTAGCATTACTTTGCTATTCCTGGAGATTTTTGTCCAGGAAGATTAAAGTTGTAAATAACAATTGTTCACCCTAACGACTTAATTAAAAATCCACCAACTCTTCAAAGGAAAGTATCTACCAACAGTTTACACCCTAAGCCTCTCTAAATAGTAAATGTCAAAAAAAAAACTCTTTAAGTACGTTACTGTTAAAAAAATACTAGTGACTGGTAGAGAGTTATTATAATAATAAAATGTACAAATTAATTAGTCCATTCTCATTCTTTCTCTACCATGTCTGTTTAATGTCTGATGATTTTTCCCACTAAAAATAATGGTAAGAAAAGCATTTTACTGGGATAAAGAAAAAGAGGAAATCTTAACATTTTCTGAGCTTCATATAGGCAAATCTTTGATCAAAGAATGGCATAGTTAACAATAGTCTCAAATAGTCAAATCCTATACTTGAGTCTATGCAAATACCAGTGACATGAGAATGGTTTGATAATGGTTTTTAATATATTGAAAATTTTTAGGACAATAAAAATCAATTTATAATCATTAAGGATGCCTTCTTATTTACCTACTACAGGGTCAGACACACAGACCCTCCATATTCTCATTCTTTGTCTCAAATGATTAGCTGGACTACTTGTCCCCACTTTTCTTTCAGAACAAAATGTTTTTTAACCAAATATTAAGGTTCCCTCCTTCCTCCAAAGTCCTGAACTTTAAGGATGCCTCCCAGAAGATAAGCTGCTTCAGTATAAAGCATTCTCTGATCTATTATCTGGTCACCCTTTTATTGTATTTCCACACACCTGCTTTTTCATTCCTCTCTTCAAAAGAAAAAACCTCCAGCCTAAACCTGGATATGCTTGCAGACCTTATTGTCAGCGTTCTCTCTACTGCAATAGTTCTGTTAGTGGAATGCTCTGGGTTTCTAGGTTCTTAGCTATGTCACATAAAGGAATTTAAGGACATGCCACAGGGTAGGCAAGGGAGTATAGACTTAAGAAACAAGAAAAGCGGTAGTACACACCCAGACACGAGTGTAGGCATGCTACAAAACAAGACACAGCTTCCCCCCCACCCCCAAGCCTTTTTAAAGCCTTTCCCGCTCTGCTTTCCTAATGTTGGGGAGAGGCCCCAGCTGTTTTCTGTTCTGATTGGTTGCCTTATCATCCCCACCTAATAGCTCTCAGTGGCCCAATGATGAGGTCTTTTGTTTGTGTTTGGAGTTAACTGCGGCCAATGGGAGGCCTCTTTGGAGTTATCTGGGGCCTCCTCTTGAGCTCAGCGCCTCAGCGGGGTCTTTCTGGCTTTGTGCTCACTCCCTCAGGGGGCTTCTGGGCTGGGTTTCACAGCCTGACTCAGTCTTCCTTCTTTCCCTATACTAACCTGCCTCACTACCTTAATATAATTACATGCTTATTGGAACATTAATATCCTGACCCCAAGAATATATTACTTTCAACAATGAGGGTGGTTCCTCAAAATGTCAGAGTGGTAAACGTAATACAGATCTTTGCAACTATTAAATGATTATTCTTAGCAGTAAACGTAAGTCTACACATTCACAATAGTCTTAGGAAATATTGTGATTATGCACAGTATTTTAGGACAAACCAGTTTTAAAAAAACAAATCTATCATCTTCATAAAAATTCCAATCAGAATAAAGTGTGACCAAAATTTAAAGCATTGTCAAAATAACATCCCCTTTAAACTTTCCACAGTTTACACAAGTATTATATTTTTCAGTTTTGGAATATATTTTTCCATCATGAATTAAAATATAAATATGTAACTGAGGGTTAAGAATTAAATGATTATAATTATTAAATCACTACATAGATGTCTCTATATTATAAAATAGCAAAAGGTTAATACCTGAAGTTACTGAAGGTGGCTAGAGTGGTCCCACCCGTTTATGCTGTTGGTGGCTTCCAGAACTCTGTTCATCTTCTGGCACCTGCAGATCTGTTTGGCAACAAAGATTTGGAGGGCATCTCCAGCTGTGCCTCTGTGTCCTGATTAAGCAATATCCACCTAACCTCACCCTTGTGTACACTTACTATTGGGATGGTAACCACTCCACCCTCCTCTGTTAATATCCATATGAAAGACCTTGTAAATGACCTTTGTTCTGTATATCCCTATCCTAAATCGTTGTGACTGACCTTCATTTGCTACTCGACCCCCATCCATCCTGCTCAGCCCCTTAATATTTATTAATGAAGGAACCTGTGTTCAGCTCTGTCCTAGTTACTCTTTGGCACCCCGATGTTATAAAATATTAGATTTTCTGCAGCTCAGGGAGGCAGCATGAGGCCACTGTACTCCATTGCAATAAAATAAAATTCTTCCTCTCTTTGAAACTCCAGTGTCTCAGGAATTGTCTCTAAAGATGCATTGGGAGGAAGGAAACTGCTTTAGCTTGTTATCAATTATATGATAACGCTAATTTTCATAAACATATATTTAAGCACCTTACGTTTTACAAAATGAAAGAAATTCATTTGTAACCGTTTGCAATTAAAGCTATCCTTAAGAACTTTATTAGAATATTAAAGGTTGTCAGGTCTGAACATTATATTTAAACAGGACTCTATCACAGAGACAAGTTAGTAAAATAGTTTGGAAAAGACTTAACTTCCAAAATAGCAGTGACTCTGTATTTTTTAAAACCATTAAGGATATTAAGTCATTCTGATAAGGCACAGATTCTTTGTTCTTTATAACTATATTGATAATCTCAAAAGCACTGTTATATCTTTCCACTCAAAACAGACTTCCACTTAGGAAAACAGTGTTACTTGTAAGAGAGAAATCCGAATTTTAAGTTTTGCATCCATACAGCATTCAGTAAACAAACCTTAGCATAGCTCATAACAGATTGAGGGGGCGTCTGATGGGTTTTCTGCTATAAAGTTACGTTTCGTTATCAATATCAACTTACAGATTTTTACTTATTAATGGCTTCCTGGAATCAGCTACCTAGATTGAAATCCCACTGTTTAGAAATTGTTTTTACAGACTTCCTACAACCTGTAATTTCCTATATTCTTTTATAGCCATTTATAACCATATACAGTAGTTACTTTACCTTAAGACAAATTTCACCTTTAAATAAGCTTCTTGATTTACAGTCAGCAACAAGCAAAATTTACTTTCACTAACCCTTCTACAACTTTCCATACCTGAGGCAGATTAGTATAGAGAAAGGGAATGACGGCTGCCCCGGCAGACAACATGGTCAGCAGCCCCAAAACCTGATAAGAAAGCTCCCAGAAAGATGACACTGCGGAATCCTGGCTATGAGAACCTCATTCAGGGTCAAGGAAAAGCCCCAGGTATCCTCAAGTTGCCTCATCTTTGGGCTCCGGAGAACTGATGGGTGGGATAATCAGAACAGCACACAGTTGGGGCCTCTCCCCCGAACTTTAGCAAAAGGAATAATTAATAAATAGCTTAAAAGGTGACCACAAAACAACCCAAATCTCACTCTCTGCCTAGAGGACCCTACATCAAATCTCAGTGCATATATCCATCCTTCCCTCCCATTCTAAGCAAGCTCTACTTTTTTCCCCCATTTCTCAATAAATTTTTTACTGATGTGTTCTGAAAATTCTTTTATGCCACATAGCCAAGAACCTAGAGGAATCTGACACTTCCCCGGCTTCATTTTGTCACTGTCAGCCAGGAGTTCTAGAGGCAGGTAACACTCCCCAACCAGGCAAGCACTGGTGAGTCTAAACTTTTAATTATAGCCTGTCTGTGCCCTCTCGGTTCAGCCATTTTAAAAGGGTCCTGGATAGGTTCCCAGAGGACATAAATTCAGTCTGTCCAGACTTCTGGCTCCCTCTTGGGAGGTAGTGGGAGCAAGCTCTCATGCTGTGTAGATCCAAGGAAGTTCTGCGTGGCAGGTGAAACTGTCCTTGAGACCTGACTAAACATGTGGCCTAAATTGAGCAGGAGACTTCTGGGAGCCTACCAGGTCCTGTCTGAGAGGGCAGAATGGGGATCACCCGCTGCTGAATGGCTACACCACTAGTTAACTCCTTTCAATAATTTTCCTACCACTGCTGTCCTCATTTTAAGTCTGTGAGATGCTTTAAAATGCCTTAGGAACTGAAAATGGCTTTGTTAGCAAGGCATGAGTCCCACCCTAAGTAGTGCTCTGAGGTTTTGCTCCTTCTCAGCCCTGGGAAGGTTCTGATTGTCTCTGGGGGTCCTTGAGCCTGTTTGCTGACAAGTCACAGGACAATTAGTCTCTAGTTTTTTTGTTTTTTAATTTCTCCCCTCCCTCCACTGTCTGTTCTCTCAGTCCATTCCCTGTGTTTTCTTCTGTGTCTGCTTGTATTCTCATCAGGCAACTCTGGAAACCGATCCTGGGACCCTCCAGAGTGGGAGAGAGGTGATAATTCTCCCCAGCACCTCAGCCCCCTGGTATGCTAAGTCTGCTATTGTCTTTCCTCTGTGTCTCTTCCTGTTGCGTCATCTTGCTGCCTCAGCTGTCTTGTTGGCCAGCACTCCTGCGCAGGGTGGCACTCCTGCACCAGCCAGCACTCCTGCATGGGTCGACACTCCTGTGCGGGCCAGCACTCCACATGGGCCAGCTCGCCCCCACCAGGAGGCCCCTGGCATCAAACCCTGGACCTCCCATATGGTAGATGGGAGCCCAATTGCTTGAGTCACATCTGTTTTCCTTAATTGCCTTTAATATCAGGTCTAACTGCAGAACTCGGATGTTGGGAGTCATGAGATAAGCTCACTCATGGCTATATTCTAAACCCTCAGCAAAGTAGGCAAAAGAAAGGTCCTTAGCCAGCTGCTTTCCTAGGGTCAGCCTGGCTTGGATGTTCAGTCTGGGAGCTGGACCCAGAAACCCCCAAGACCTCTAAGGCTCTGGGGATGCCCAGTGACATAAAGCTCCTGATCCCGGAATGTGGGGACAGCAAGCAGGGCTCTCCGATTTCCAAGGCACTGATTTGGCAAGCAATCTGTTCAATCGGGTCTAGCAGTGGGATGCCATCCAGACTGATGACCACTTTTGATCCTCCCCTAGGATAATGGGCGACTCTTCCAGAATTCCAGTAGACTCCCCCTTGGGGTGCCTTTTCAGAAATTGGGACAACTGCCTAATGATGGTCTAAAAAGGAAGAGGCTAATCTTTTGCTACCATACCACATGGCTATAGTGTGGCCACAAGTGGGCTCTATATGGAAGGTGAATTCCAGTTAAACCTGTATAAGAGAGAAGGAGGGGACAGACAGATCTGAGGGCCAGAGATCATGTGATTATGTGTCTTTAAAGGGATAAGGCAATGGACTGCCAAACTGGTCGATTTTAAATAAGCTCAAGGAAATTTAATTATTCAGAGGCAGAACTTAGAAACCTAGCCTTATTTCCAAGAAAGCTCATAGAGGCAATAAAAATACCCTCTAAGTAGATCCTAACTGTAGAGAAGGATAGATCCTCCTAGGAACTCCAGTCTGCCTCAGATATCCATAGAAAACTGCAGAAACTTTCCCTTCAGCCCCCAAACTTCCATTAGCTCCCTTTAAGAAGCAGCTTTCTCAGTTTTCAACAATCAAGACCACGCCGCCAAGATGGAGAAGGTAAGGAGGGGCAGATGCAGGGCCAGGACGGACTCCCCTTTTAACTGCTGCCATTAAAGGCACCTGAATCCAGGTTCCATGTCAGCAGGAACCTGGCCCCAACCTGCCTCACCACGTGGATCTCTGGGACCTTACCCCAGGGGAAGACGGAAGGGCCTGAAGCCATGCATGAATCATGAGCCAGGAGGCCTCAGGTAACTCTTGATGTGGCAAGTAAGATTATGAGTTTCTTAATTAATATGGGAGCCAATTACTTGGTCGTGGCCTGCACTCCGGACCTCTCTACCTTCGTTGTGCCTAATGAGGGGAGTGTATGGACTTAACCTCTCCCCTGTAGAATAAGGAACCTCCTCATATGCCATCAATTAAGATTTAGAAAGGTTCCTGGCTTTTCCTACCTCACTGCCTATTCCCTCATAACACTTGAATCCTTCCAGCGATAAAAGCCTTGGCAGGTCTTTACTCCTTGCTGGGAGGTAACTAATGGGATGCAACCCCCAGAGCAGCCCCAATTTTTGCCTCGTAGGGGGCTGGGCATCTCTGGACCCCTTAGCTCTGGATCCAGCAGCTGCCTGGGGATTTTCCTGGAGAAATGAGGCTAGAGGTCCTACATGAGCTTTCTGCCATGGACAGACACTGGAGTTTACATCTAGGTGATTCTGAAGTCATCTTTTCCTAAACTAAGTAGGTGTAAAAGTCTCTCTTTTTTAACCTGTGCTTGCTTTAACTTTGTTAGCATGCTCGTGCTTAAGAACTCATAAATCAGATTTGGGGTTCGCCTGTTACAAATTGGATAATGGTGAAAGATAATCTAAAAATGAATCTTTAAATGTCAATACTCTCTTGCAATTTAATTTGATGTTTAAAAGAAATCACAAGGGAAATTCAGTTTTCATACAAGCAGAAAAACGTAACAAAGTTGTTGCTAATAAAATTGCCTTATTTGCTTAGTTAATAAACAAAAGTGCCCAGTTTGCTCTAAAGTTAAACTTACTAGAAACTATAAGAGTTAAGATCATCATATAGATGCCTTTATATTATAAAATAGCAAAAGGATAATATCTGAAATTGCTATAACTGGTTGGATTAAGCCCAGACCTGCTATAATAATGGTAACTATAAACTGAGTTTACCTTGTTTATGTTTACTTCATTCAGGTCTAGCCATACCCTTGCTTTAGCTTACTAGCTTTACCCACTAACTTCAACTATTGTGATGATAATTTTAAACTGTTTGCCTTTGTTTATGGTTACTTTAGGTCTAACCTCACCCCTTGCCTTTGCTTATGGTTATTTCATAACAACTTCTGTCCCCCATGGCTCAGGGGAAGGCAAATTTAAGACACCCCTGTCTCCTGTTCTTCCCCTGAAATTTGTGACCCTGCTTGCTCTCATGACTCTAGGTGTGAATTAGATTGCTGCCTGGAGGAATTCTCAGCCCTCACTGTTGGCCATCACTCTTCCAACCCACTGGCAGAAGCCTGGAGTCAGGGGACCTTCCACATTGCCAGTTGATATTCTTAAAAGCAGCAAGTCATGAGAAAAACCAGGTTTCCCTGAGACCTCAATGACCTCAGTGAGTATATCCTGGAATTAGTGTTTCTCATTCAAGGTCTGTCAAAGTAAAAATGGGAAATAAGCAAAGTTCTGAAGTAAAGGAAAATGGTATAAATTTCATTTTTAAGCATCGGGAACAATGTGGTTATAAGCCCATAGTTAAAAGGAACAAAATTCTTATACAAAACTGCATGGTTGCAGTGCAAATTAGAGGAATTAGAAATAGCCTTCTAGGAAATCTTTTAAATGTTCTTTTACAGCTTATTTTTTTTAATTTATTAAAATATATCTCATACATAAACATGTTAACAGTAAGTATATAATAGTTGTAAACTTACAAAACAAACATATAGAACATCAAACAAACATATGTAACATCTCACTCTGCCACCAATAACTTGCATTGTTTTTAAACCTTTTTTACTAATGATTAAAGAGCATTGTCAAAATACTATTAGTAAACAAAGTATTTTTCCCCTAACCAATCCTATTATTATTATCTTTATATCATTTATATATGAACATACATAAACAATTAAGTGTATAGTAAAAGTTGTGAACTTACAAAGCAAACATGCATAACATCATACATACATCAACCCTCCACCAACACCTTGCATTGTCATGAGACGTTTGTTACAAATTATGAACGAATATTGTCAAAATCTTAGTCCTTATCTTACATTTGGTGTGTTTTTCCCCCAACCCACCCTATTATTATTTTTTAAATATATTTTTTTCATGCCAGAAGTTGTAAAGTTATAAAACAATTGTGCACAGTGCAGAATTCCAAAACAATATTCCTCCATGAATACACCACAATGTGGTGTGTCATTTGCTACAGATAAAATAATATCATCTGATTGTTACCATGTCCATTGTGTACATTTGGCTCACATTTTCTGTACTGCCTCAGTATCAACACAGTACATCTTTCGCATAGATGCAAGAATATTTTTTATTGCTACTAACCACAGTCCATAGGTCACTCCAGCTATGTTTTTCCCATGCTTCTCCACATTCCCAACACCCTGCAGTAGTGATATACATTTGTTCTGGCTAACGAAGTACACTCTTGCATCTGTACCATCAACCACACTTCTCACCCATCTCTTGGTTTACTGTGCTATCCATTTCCTAGATTATTTTCAAGCATCCTGTCAGTTGGCATTTACATAACTAGACTACCATTTTCAGTCACATCCCCATTTATAAACTAGCTGTTACTCACTGTGTGTTACCATCCAGTCTATACATTTCCACAATTTTACAGCAAAGCTAATTAAAACTTCTACATACCTTAAACATCAGTAGTCTACTCAGTCCTTCTCTTATCTCCCTTAAGAATCCACCACCTACCACCAGGTCTTGAAGATATTTTCTAATAATTTATTCTGGAAGTTTTATGGTTCTTGCTTTTATTTTTAGTTTTTTGATCCATTTTTGAGTTAATTTTTGGATAAGGTGTGAGACAAGGGTCCTCTTTCCTTCTTTCAACTATGGATGTCCAATTCTTTCAGCACCTTTTGTTGAATGGATTGTTGTTCTGCCTGAGCTGTGTCAGTTTGACAGGCTAGTCAAAAATCACTTGACCATACCTGTGAGGGTCTGTTTCTGAACCATAAATTTGGTTCCATTGGTCTGTTGTGTCTGTTTTTAGGCCAGTATCATGCTGTTTTTACCACTATAGGCATGTATTATGATTTAAAGGCTGGAGATGAGGGTTCACTTATCCTTTTTATAATGTTTCTGGCTATTCAGGACTCCTTACCCTTCCAAATAAATTTAATGATTGTGTTTTCAATTTTTTCTTTAGTGATGGTGGAATTTTTAGCAGGATTGCATTGAATCTGTATATCAGTTTGAGTAGAATTGACATCTTAACGATATTTAGTCTTCCAATCCATGAACATGGAATGTTCTTCCAGTTATTTAGGACTTTTTTTTTTAATTTGTTTTAACATTGAGTTGCAGTTTTCTGAATACAAGGGCTTTACATCATTGGTTAAGTTTATTCCTGACTATTTGAGTTTTTCCTATCATATTTTATTTTCACCACTCTTTTGACACTTTTAGTTACTTTTATTGATGTAACCTTCATTTCTAGACTCTCTTCCAGGCCCCTCACTCCTATCTTTTCTTTTCAGGCTCTAGCACATCCTTTATTATTTCCTGAAAATCTGGTCTCTTGCTTAGAAATTCTCTCAGTCCCTATTTATCTGTGAATATTCTAATTTTGCCCTCATTTTTTAAAGACAGTCTTGCTGGATATAAGATTCTTGGCTGGAAGTATTTTCTTGTAGAATCTTAAATATATCAGACCACTGTCTTCTTGCGTCCATGGTTTCTGGTGAGAAATCAGTATTTAATCTTATTGGGTATCCCTTATATGTTATGCATTGCTTTTCTCTTGCTGCTCTCCGAATTCTCTCTTTGTCTTTGGCCTTTGGTATTCGGATGAGTATGATTCTTGGAGTTGGTCTATTTGGAATTTTTCAGATGGGAGTACGTTGTGCTTCTTGATCAGGGATATCTATGTCCTTCAATAGGGTTGGGAAATTTTCTACCATTATTTCTTCAAATATTCCTTCTGCCCCTTTTCCCTTCTCTTCTCCTTCTGGGACACTCATGACACATATGTTTGCACTCCTTTTGCTGTCATTTAGTTCCCTGAGACCTTGTTGAAAATTTTCCCATTCTTTTCTTCATCTGTTCTTTTATATGTTCACTTCCAGAGGCCATTTCTTCAAGCTCACCAATCCTTTCTTCTGCTTTCTCAAATCTGCTATTATATGGTTCTAATGTTTTTTTAAAATTTCATTTATTTATTTTTCATTCCCATAAGATCTGCTATTTTTCTGTGTATGCTTTCAAATTCTTCTTCGTGCTCATCCAATGTCTTCTTAATATCCTTAATCTCTTTGGCCATCTCATTGAATTTATTAAGGAGATTTGTTTGCACATCTATAATTAGTTGTCTCAACTCCTTCATGTCATCTGGAGGCTTATCTTGTTCCTTTAACTGGGCCATAGCTTCCTGTTTCTTGGTGTGGATTGTAATTTTTTGTTGGTGTCCTTGCATCTGGCTTACTAGAGTATCTGTTCTGGGTGCAGTTTTTCTCTTTAGTTTAGGGCTTCCAATCATTTCTCCCTTGCTGGTTGTGCAGTAGGAGCCAAGCATGTAGTTGGTGCTGTAAGCTGTGGAGGCTCAAGCTGCCCTCATTGCGCTAGGGACCAATGAAGCTTCTTCCAACTTTCTCCTTTGCCAGGGTAGAGACAGAGTCACAGCTATGTGGAATATTCCAAGTGCAGGCCTAGACTGTAGTTGCCCAGTGAGACTGATGAAGCTTCACATCCCTTTCTCCCCTGCCTGGGGCAGGGATGCAGCTGCAGGTGTGAGCACCAATCTGTGCAGTGCAGGTCCAAGATGACCACAGTTGCCCTGGTAGACTTCTGATTTTCAGTCTATGCCAGCCAAAGTTACCTGCAGTTACCTGCAGTTACTATAGACTAGTATAGCGTTCCTCAGGTTCCTCCCCACCAGAGGTGGGGCTGAAGCCTAGGCAGACTGCAGGCTGATCTGTGTGAAAGAAACTGGTTCCTGCAGACACTGAGAGTTTCAGTTATCCTGGCTTCCCCTCAGGCTGAGGGTGGAGTCAGAATGGAGGCTAGTGGCCTCTTTCTGACTTGGGCTGGTTCACACCCCAGCTGTTCCCAGGGTTATATCTTAGCCAGCCAAGCCTATCAATCAATAGCTGAAATTGGCAGCCAACCGTCTCCTCCCCCCCTGTTTCTGGGAAATGGACCTTCCAATTCCAGCCACAGAACAGCTCCTGGGATGGCTCATGCCAACAGAGTAGGATAATCACCAGCCTCCATGATTTGGCCAGTAATTTCCCAGAGAGGCTGGCACAGGTCCCCACAGCTTTCTCCCTGCTGGAGGTGGCACTGGGGCCTAGTCTAGAGCTGCAATCTGATCTGGATGGAAAGAAGCCAGTCCCTACCAGCACTGGGATTCTCAGTCCATCCCGCTTCCCCTCTTGCCAGGTGCGGCATTTTATGGCAGCTCCCAGCCACTTTCTGACTTGGACAGGCTCAAATTTAGCAGTTCTCAGGAGTATACTGTAACCTGCTGAATTTACTCCTCAGTAGCTGAAATTGGTACCCAACCATCTCTTCCTCCCCTATTTTGGGGAAGTGGTGCTTTCAATTCCAGCTGCAGAACAGCTCCTGAGGCGGCTTGTGCCTCCAGTGGAGGATGGGCACTAGCCTCCATGGCTGGAGCGCTCTACTCATGAGTCTTCTCTGCAGATGGGCAGTCTCCTCTTTCCACTCCTTCAAGTATGTTGCAGGATGCTCTTCTGGTCTCCTGGAGCCCCCAAACAGGTGCTTCAGCTAGCTCCAGAGAGCTCTGGGTGTTTGTTAACTGCCCTGGAGCAGGAACTGACTCTAGGAGCTCCTTACTCCACCGCCATCTTGCTGGTTCTCGTACAGCTTATTTATTTTTTAAAAGAATGAAAGTTATAAGTAACTTAAGTGAGTTTTTTTTTAATGTCTAACTCTAAATATGTCTATTTCCTCACTGTGTATCTTCATCAGGATGGTAATATCAAATTAACAAATGAAAATTCTTAGAGTTTCATTCAAATTATTAAAAATTAAATATGTGCTTATATGTGTGAAAGACATTCCTGGATCACAAATTAGGCTAAACAGGATGGAAAGGTCATATAGAAATTTGAATATAGAAACTATCTGGAAAGGGAAAAAGATTTTCCTAATCTCTTTGACTTACCCAACCCCAAGACCTTCTCTTTGCAAGCTGTGAGGAAGCGGCTAGGTGTGACAGATTAAAACTCTGTCTTCTAGGCTGGGGAATTAAAAATCAGTTTGCTCTGTAATTCCCCAATTTAAACCTTTTACCAGTCTTAAAATAAGGGTGATTAATAATCTTATCACCAAATTTCAGTAAATAAAGGAAAAATCCTTGAAAACTATGGAAAGAGCTTTTCTAAGTTATGATTAAAAGAAATTAAACAACTGTAGTATGTCCCAAAACCTAGCAGTCAGTATGCTTTTAATACTATCACTGTTTTATTAAAATTATTCAGAATTTTATTAAGAGGTTTTAGCCTCTTCTAAAGAAAGGGAAAAGAAAATTCCTTGCATAAACTATAATTGTTTCAATTTTATTTAGTTTGGGTGTTATCTCCCTAGGTTTATTGAATACCAATTAAATAAATTAACTTTATATGTATTAAATCTTTAAGATGATGAAAATTGTAAGTTCATGTTATTAATGAAATTAAGATAAAGTAAGTTTCATTGGTTGCTAGTTGTAATTTAATAAGCTTATTTAAAGGTAAAGTAACTTCTAATTATAAGAAGTTTATAAAGCATCATCTAAACTTAAGCATTTTTAAAAATTTTTTTTTATTTCTCCCTCTTCCCTTCCTTCTGCCCTGCTGTTTTTGCTGTCTGTGTTGTCTTCTCATTTTCTCTTCTTTAGGATTCACCAGTTTTGATCCTGGAGACCTCTGATTGAGAGAGAGGTCCCCTGTCAATTGCGCCACCTCAGTTTCTATGGTGCTTCATCTTGAGTCTTCTCTTGTCTCTCTTTTGATCTGTCATCATCTTGCTGCATGACTCACACGGGGCACTGGATCACCATGTGGGAACTTGCAAGGACACTCATGTGGGCACTGGCTTGCTGTACAGGCACACTTTCTCTTCTTTTTCACCAGGAGGCCCCAGGGATTGAGCCCAGGTACCTCCCATATGGCAGGTGGAAGCACTATCAGTTGAGCCACATCTGCTTCCCTAAACTTAAGCATTTGATGGCTAATTCCAGGAAGCCATTACTAAATAAAAACCTAAATTGATTTTAATAATAAAAAATAACTTCCTAACAGGGAAACCTGTCAGGGACCACCTCAATCTGCATATTAAAGTTGTGGCAACGAAGGATAACCTTGATTCCATTGAGAATCTTAGATTTTCATAAAATAATGAAGAAAGTAGTTTTTCCTGTGCTGCTAAAGTAAAATACCTGTTAATTAACGTAATCATGATAAAGGTATAAAAGTAAAAAGTAAAGTACTAAAATAGTTAAGTTCATTTGATATGTTATACTTGGTACTGGAATTATTCAGAAAGTGTACAAAAAGTAAGATATTTCAATATTGTCAAACCATTGTGCATTCAAACCATGCATTCAGTACATTGCATGGTGTCTGTCCATTTGAGTTATGGCTAGATTGGCCACTGACCCCTAACAATAAATTTAGGAGCATCTCTGAACATGCTTCTAATATGGATGGACAGTACCTTGCACTTACAAACTTTTGCAGCAGCCGGCAATGGCTCAATATGGCCAGATTTACAATGGACGTTGCCTCCAAACTGGCTCTGTTTCATAGTGCCAAAAGGTGCACTGCACCAGGCTGGTGAAACAGTGGAAAGTTACTTTCCTATTCTTTCTTGAGGATCAACTGTGCTGCGGCATGCTGGCTGTGTGAAGAGCATACCAAGTGGAGCAACAGCTGAGTACTGTGAGCAGAACTTAAACCAACACAATTGGCATTATGGCCAGCTCCCATGGAGAGATAGCATATATGGTATTGCAATCCTGGAGCTTAGTTCTATTAACTGCTACTCAAAGAGGACCTTGTGTATTAACTAGTATTAAATACTGTACCTATATACCTGATGAATATGATAATATATCTTCTATTCTAGATCATATGCAGAGGGATATTGAACATGTTAAAAGTCCTGGTAAACTTAACTCATTTTCTAAGTAATTAATAAATGTACCTATAAGGATGGCTCTCTTAAGTATTGTCTTTATTTTCCTTGCCATATGCCTGTCTTGTTATTGCCTATACTGTCTTTGTGAGTTTATGTCTAGGGCAGTGCCTCTCTTCATACCTCTTCTAGCTGTCCTAGGCATAACCACTGCTGTGGAAGCTTGGGTTGGCAGTATATACTCAGACCCAGCAGGTTTACCACATTCGATCCCTAGAGTTAACCAACAGCATAAAAGAACTCAAAGAAGAATGCTGTTTCCTATCAACTTTGGGAAAATGAAGCCTCTGAAAACACCTGACCTTGACTCTCATGGCCTGGTATGTCATGGCCAACCCCCTCTTTGGGCCTGCCTACCATTGTCTTCTTTATCCTTTTAGTGGGACCATGTATATTTAAAATTCTAGTTAAGTTTACTTCTTACAGAATCAATAACTTATTAGTTATGCAGGGATTTCATCCAGCTCCAACCAGGGTGCTGGGCCCATCTTCCCTCAATCACAATAGAACAGCCAGAGAGGTTTACACCCTGTCGGGCAGAGACTACTGCCCTAACCAGCAGCAAGTAGTTATGGAAGAATGACCATGGCCCCTCAGCAACCCCTTAAGAATAAGGACGTGAACTCTTTGAGGGGGGAGTTGAGGCAGGTTAGTATAGTAAAAGGGGGATGGCATCTGGCCCAGCAGACAACATGGCCAACAGACCACATGGCTGTGAGACCCCACCCTGAAACCTCCTGAGAAGAAGGCTCCAGAAAGATGACACTGCAAGATCCTGGCTATGAGAACCTCATTCAGGTCAAGGAAAAGCTCTAGATACCTTAAGGGTCCTCATCTTTGGGCCCCCTGGGAACTGAGAGGTGGGGTAATCAATCAGAATAGCAAACAGCTGAGGCCCCTCCCCCAAACATTAGCAAACAGAATAATTAATAAATAGCTTAAAAGGTAGCCACACAGCCCAAATCTTGCTTTCTGCCTAGCCTATATCAAATATCGGTGCATATTTCCATCCATCTCTCCCATTTCTCAGCAAGCTCTGTTCTTTTCCCCCATTTCTCAATAAAATCTTTTTACTGGCATAAATAAACTGATGTGTTCTTTTTTTTTTTTAATTGTCTTTTTTTTTTTTAAGATACATAGATCACAAAAAAATGTTACATTAAAAAATATGGGGAAGCAGACTTGGCCCATTGGTTAGGGCGTCCATCTACCATATGGGAGGTCTGCGGTTCAAACCCGGGGCCTCCCTGACCCGTGTGCAGCTGGCCCATGCACGGTGCTGATGCATACAAGGACTGCTGCCGTGCCACCCAGGGGTGTCCCCCGCATAGGGGAGCCCCACGTGCAAGAAGGGCGCCCCATAAGGAGAGCCACCGAGTGCAAAAAAAGTGCAGCCTGCCCAAGAATGGCGCTGCACACACAGAGAGCTGACACAACAAAATGATGCAACAAAAAGAAACACGGATTCCCGGTGCCGCTGATAAGGATAGAAGCAGTCACAGAGGAACACAAAGCGAATGGACACAGAGAGCAGACAACTGGGGCAGGGGGAAGGGGAGAAAAATAAATAAAAAATCTTAAAAAAAAAATGGGGTTCCCACATACCCCACACCCGACACCCCCACTCCTCCCACATCAACAACCTCATTCATCATTGTGGCATTCATTGCATTTGGTGAATACATTTTGGAGCACTGCTGCACTGCGTGGATTATAGTTTACATTGTAGTTTACACTCTCCCCCAGTACATTCAGTGGGTTATGGCAGGTTATATAATGTCCTGCATCTGTCCCTGCAATATCATTCAGGACAACTCCAAGTCCCGAAAATGCCCCCACACTTCATCTCTTCTTCCCTCTTCCTGCCCTCAGCAACTACCATGGCCACTTTCTCCACATCAATGCTACAGTTTCTGATGTGTTCTTAAATTCTTTTATGGAACATAGCCAAGAACCTAGAGGAATCCAGCACTTCCCTGGCTTCATATCCATTCAAGTCTTGTCCTACATATTTCCACCCTGATTTATCTTAGGACAAACCACACTCCTTTAAACAAGCTCTCACAAACCACCTACTTCTTTTCATATTCATTTAAGTTTTGTGTTATATTCCTCATTCTGTTCTGTGAAAACTAGTCATTTTACTTTAGGTAAAACAGTTATTTTTAAAAGAGGTTTGTAATAATTTCATTAGTTAAAAACTTCAATTATATCATCTTAAAAATTCAACAGACATAATGTTAACTTATTAATATCTGTAGAAACCCTGGGAGATTACACCCAAGTAAAATAATATTAAAATAATGATATTTTCTGTAAGAAATACTTTTTTTTCATTTCCTTCATAGGAGGTTAAAACTGCTTTGTTTTTATAACACCTAAAAATTATAAATAACCTCAAATGCATAGTGACTATTATGCTCTAGAGAATATACTATACATAATTGTTTTATTTATTTTAATTACAATTTAGATAAACCCTTTTCATAGCTTTCATACATCTTTTTCTGTACTTAACTGAAAGTTGGCCACTGGGTTATTAATTTCTCTCATCTCAAGGCTGCTAAAATTTAATTGGCTAATTATAGGACAGACTATGCAAATCAAGGTTTATTCTGTAATATCCCCTGTTTCCCTATCATTTTTAATTTCCAGGCCTGGTAGACAGAATTCTAAGCTAAACTCACATCTTCCCTATATTTGCACACCCAGCCCATCCCCCATTATTTCCTAGAAAGGTTTTAATGAGTTACTCAAATTCAGTCAAGGTTAGGAGAAAACCCTGGAGAAGACCCTGTGGGTAGGATAGGCTATAGAAAGATTATAGAATTCAGGACAACCTCTTTAGTTTTTTTTTCCTTTGAATAGTTTCTTCAGTCATATTTTTATATGACCTTTTCCATCCTGGTTAGCTTTTCTAATTTGAGCTCTAGGAGTATTCATTTACAAATATAAGTTCTTATTTAATTTTTAGCAATTTGAATAAAGTTCTTTTTTGTATTTTCATTTGTTAATTTGATATTACCATCTGGAGGTATGAAAATATACACTAAACAGACACAAATAGAGTTAGACACATCAACAAAAACATAAAGTTCACTAATTTGACTCAGAGTTCTCTTTTGGTATGGTTGTCACTAGGTTTTCCATCATTCCGTATCTTTGGTTTTTACCACTTTCAAGCTCTCCTGTGAGATAAGTGTTGCTTGTAATATGCAAGCTCACTCTTTTTTTTTTTTTTAATCTCACCAGCCTCTTTCTTTTTCTTTCTTTTTTTTTTTAATTTATTTAATTCCCCTCCCCTCCCCCGGTTGTCTGTTTTCTGTCTTTTTGCTGCGTCTTGTTTCTTTGTCTGCTTCTGTTGTCGTCAGCGGCACGGGAAGTGTGGGAGGCGCCATTCCTGGGCAGGCTGCACTTTCTTTCACAATGGGCGGCTCTCCTTATGGGTGCACTCCTTGCGCGTGGGGCTCCCTTACGCAGGGGACACCCCTGTGTAGCAGGGCACTCCTGGTGCGCATCAGCACTGCGCTTGGGCCAGCTCCACACGGGTCAAGGAGGCCCGGGGCTTGAACCGCGGACCTCCCATGTGGTAGACGGACGCCCTAACCACTGGGCCAAAGTCCGTTTCCCACAAGCTCACTCTTGGAAACACTTTTATATATATAAAAATTGGAGAAAAAGCTATCTGGGCATTATTTGGTTAATGTGTTTTCAGCAAGGAAGGTATATTTAGGAAGATATGCTTCAAATATTTGGTTTTAATTAAGTGGTCAAGCACCCCTCACCTGGCCCCTTTAATTCCAGGTTTCTTTTTGTTCCCACCTAGCTCTTCTTAGGGTTTTTCCTGGGGTCGTCCAGGATAATACCCTTTCCAATGTCCTTTGCAATATGCACATTGGTCAGTTCTTATTTTTAAAATTTCTCCCATTTCTGGAAGGCTGGAAGTTGAGCCCAGGGGTCTTACCTTTTTGAGGCGTCTTGTTTTGATTAATTTTGTCTTATTATAGCTTCAAGTAGGGTCATTTGCCTGATAAAGTGCAGGTTTCCTTTAACTTGATCCCTGTTATAATAAACTTTATATGCAATGCTACCTAAACTAGAGATAGGTAATTCTAGTTCCCCATCAATTTTCTGTAACTTCCTTCTTATATCTGGAAAACTTTGAGCAATAAAGATTATATTTAAAAGTCTGGTATTTTCTGGACTTTCCAGATCCATACGTATTTACAATAGGCAGTATAAATTCTTTCTAGGAAAGCAGAGGGACTTTCTTCTGATTCTAAATTAACCCAGTCCTCAGCACCATTAACATTCCATTTAAGATTCTTTACTGGTGCTGCTAATTTCCTTCTAGCATTCCCTGGGTTGTTAAGAATTTTTTCTGTTTCTTATCTGTTTCCTGCTCTGTTTCTTTATTTACTATTTTCCCATCATCTCCTGTTATCTGTAAGTCCTCATTGCTAGTCCAGTTACAGTTGGAATAATTAAGCTTTTTATTTTCTATGGGTCCTTTTTATAGAGTGGGTCACCATTGTCCCACCTATGTAAATCTGACAGGAGAAACAGGATAAGCATGTACACAAATTCCTCATCTATTTCTAGAAACATTTCCCAGAGGAGTAGAAATTTTTCTGACTCAGCTGCTGATTTTGGAGAGCCACCCAAATGAAGATAGAGTTTTCCCCTATAGAACTATACTCCAACCATTTTTTCCCCATTTCTGTTATATTGAGGCCAAAAACTATTTCCTGTTATTTCATAGGCTTCTGGCTAAGATTTTCCCATCTTTCAAAATATAGCCTAAAGGGCTACATTTAGGAATGCTAGTAAAATTAGAATTTCCCACTTTAAAGAATTTCAGTAACCAGTAACCAATTAGGAATACTTGAGCAGTATAAATCCAGTTAAACACTAATTTAGCTCTTTAGACAGACATTGAACATTTACTACACCTAAGTAACACCATTTTGTAACTGAGGGTTAAGAATTAGCAAATAATTATGACTGCTAAAGCGTTATATAGATGCATTTATATTTTTTTAAAATAGCAAAAGATTAATACCTGAAATTTGCTGAAGCTGGCTAGAGTGGTCCCACCCTCTAGTCAGCTCACTCTAGACTTAACCTCAATTTTGTGTTTGCTTACTGTTGTAATGATGATTCTAGATTGAGCTCACCCTTGTGTAGACTTTCTATTGGGATGGTAACCACTCCACCATCCTGAGTTTTATATCCATATGGAAAACCTTGTGACTCACTTCTGCTCTGTACTTTCCTATCTCAGAAACTTGATCTCTGAAAATGATTGTAACTTTGTAACTGCCCCTGGTTTAGCGTCTTTCTCCAGCTTTTTTCAACCACTTAATGTTTATTAATGAAGGAACCTGTGTCCAGCTCCACCCCAGTTATACATTAGGACCCCAATGTTATAAAACATTAGAATTTATGCAGATCAGGGAAGCAGGTTTGAGCAAGAAGGCCACTGTGCTCCATTGCCTGCACAACCAATAAAATTCTTTGAAACCCTGATGTCTCACAAATTGGTTTTAAAGACACCTTGTGAGAAAAGAAACTGCTCTTGCTTGGTATCAGTTTGGCGACTCTGACAGGATTAAGGACGAGGGTCCCTGAAGGGTTGAACTGCCTGAGATTCTGGGGCCCCAGCGAGAGAGGTAAGCATAGTAATTGAGCAACCATCTTGCTTCAACACATGGCTACTGACTTTAGTGAGAAAGCACCCTAGAGTTGGACTCTTCAGGGCCTCATAACTGTAAGTATTCACCCCAAATAAATATCCTTTATAAAAGTCAACAGATTTCTGTTACTTTGCATCAGCACCCCTACGGCAGACTAATAAAGCATATAAAAATCAATTGTTTGGCGGCATTGGCAAGAAACCAGTATAGGCAGGGCTTTCCCTGTCCCTGAGAGAAGGGAAGCACATATGGTAACTTTTGCTTTGGTTATGGATTTTTTTCTCTAAGGACATTTTTCAAATTGTGATGTAGGGAATATACCTCAAATAGAAAGTGGCAGTCTTATTTAGCTGAGGAGACAGAGGTCTGAGTTTAGGGCTGCCAAAGTTGCTTGGATTTGATCATCAAAATCCCATAGAGGAAGGAATACCAGAGATGTGACAAAAATCTTCACTTAAATTTCCCTCAAGTCATATTAATGTCTCATGGTGTTTAAATATATGACAACCATAGCACAAATAGTGGGAGATAAGTAAAAGGAGTTAAAATATTGAAGCATTCTTACCTAGTTGAGTAGATGGTAATGTAACTAATTTAAAGTACACTGCAATAAGATATGGATGCATTTGTAATTTATATGGAAAACACTAAAAAAATAAGATGTATAACTAAAAAGCCTATAGAGGGAAAATGGAATGATAAATAATAACTGATTAATATAAAAGAGCCAAGAAAGGAAAAATAAAAATGGGACAAATAGAAAACATACAGTAAGTTGGTAAACTGAACCCTACTATATAAGTACTTATATGAATGTAAATGGACAAAAGATTTCAATTAAAAAATACTATTAGAACTTAAAAAAAAAAAGATCCAGCTTTATGCTGTTTATAAGAAACATGTTATATACAATGACAGAAAAGTTGGAGTAAAAAGAATTGAAAAATAAACATGATGCAAAACAACACATAACATAGTTTTAATATCAAGCAAAATAAACCTTAATATAAGAAATATTACTAAAAGAGTGATATTTCAAAATGGTGAAAGATTCATTTAATAAGATATAATATTTCTAAAATTGGATCATCTAATATATAATGGCAAAATAGAAAAATCTATAATTATTCTTAGAGGCATTATAGTTTCTGATAAAACAGACAAAAAAATCAGTAAAATTGTAGAGAAGTTGAAAGTAATAAACCATAGGGACTTATTGATATATAAACAATCCTACAGTCAACAACTTCAAAGACTCAGTTTTTTTATATGTACCTAGAACATTTAACAAATTTACCAATGCAAATCTTAACAAATTTCAAATAATTGAAATCATAAAGAGTAGGTTCTCTGACCAGAGTGGAATATAAAAAATGATTAGAAACATTACTAAATGTTAGGAAAGTATGCAATATAATAACCAAGGAATCAGAGATAAAAATTTACGGTGGAAATCAGAAATATAACAGAAAAAAATGAAGGCTCAATGAATTAGAATATCACTGCTAATGAACAAATGGATCTAGACATTGCTTATCAGTGACTGAACAACACAAAAAGAAAAGTTTTCAATCATTATGTGTCTGCCAATGGAAGATTATAGTACCCTGTAGAATTTCTTCACCCCCAAATTAAAATTAACCAAATCTGATCACTCCTCTATATCAGACTACCAACAATTTACAAGTAATAAAGAAAGCAGAGAACCATGTTCATGTTAAACAACACTAAAAGGTCAGGATCAGCAAATCCAGATTGGGGGACAGGATTTATCATGGATTGAAAGTTATTTTGGGGGATAAGTTAACTTGGAGTTTTAGCATATTATCCTATTTATTTTTATGTATGTTCAAAATCCTCCATATTAATGTTTAAGATTAAGGTGAATTGTAAAACTTTATTTTTATAAATATCACCATAATGGATAGGGAAAAAAAGTAATTTATTAACATTATACTACCCCACCCCACAAAAAACATATCATTCTTTTAAAGATGTTCATCTGTTAGTAGTTTCTTATAAGTTGATTTACTTTTAAATTATTCAGTTTAAAAAACAGCTTTTGGAAAACAAGAAGCAATATGCTTACTCCATTTACCTAATCTAACATAAGGCTTCTTTTTCCATTAACCATTCCAGCATTTGCTAGGCTTACATTTTTCAAGGATTGTGAAAATCTAAGATTTTACTAATTTGTGACATAACTAGTCAGCCATGGTTTAGAAGATTCTGCCAAAGTCTCAAGATTCCTAAGTCAGAATTACTTCATTACCCATAGCACAGCAAGCTTCATGAGCTTCATATTTATATCACTTCTCCTTTCCTTCCCCAGGAGGCAATGAATAGTGGCATAAGTGAAAGGTTAACACTAAAGTGACCAACTCACTGATTTGCCTAAGATGAAGGAGTTTCCTGGGATGTGAGAAAGTCTCTGGCAAAACTTGGCAAGTTGGCTACTCTACACACAATTTGGGCTTTCATTACAGCAATCTTAAGAAACCCAGGAGTGGACATTATCTTTATTTTCCTGGATGACAGAGAACTCTGCCCTCTTCCCTAGAGGGGGACACTATATCTATCATAAAAGCTGTCTTCTATAAAAACTACTTGACAAGATAGTGCAGAAGAAAAACTGTCAGTGTGTCAGATCAGAAGACATGATAAAACAAGAGATTTGTGGAGAATTCTCACCCAACAGTATTCTTATAATAGTGAAGTATGATTTTACTAACCCATATCCTGAATTTGAAGATGGAAAAATCCACACTCTTCCATACTTTGACCAAGTGTCCTTTGTTAATAATCCAATAAAAAGAATTTTCTGACTATATTTTAATAAGATTGTGATAGAGGCACAGCTATATAATAAAAAGGATAACCTGTCTGTATTAGTCAGTCAAAGGGGTGCTGATGCAAAGTACCAGAAATCTGTTGGCTTTTACAAAGGGTATTTGTTTGGGATAGAAGCTTACAGTTTACACGGCCCTAAAGAGTGTAACTCAAGGTTGCTTTACCACCAAAGTCTGTTGCCACATGTTGAAATAATGATTGCTGATTTCTGTGGAGGGTTCAGCCTTCCCCTCTCTCAGCTTCAGGCTGGCATAGGGCTTGTTTCTTTCTGGGCTTTCTCAGCACTGCAAACTATCAGGCAAATGACTCATGTCTCTTCCCAGGGTGGCAGGATTAAAGTTCTCGTCTCTGCTGTGTCTTTGGAGCTCTCCCTCTCCTCTTGTGTCTTCTTGAGTGAGTGTCCATTTATATCAACCCTCCAAAGGGTTCAGGACTCAACCCTAAGTCACATTCTACCTATGTGGTAGAATCAAAACCCTAATCTTAACAGGTAATTTAATCAAAGACGTCTCAGATAAATCTAATACAACCAAAGGGGATCACACCCAGGGAACAGACCAGTTTATAAACATAATCTCTCCTTTTGGGGATTCATAAATATTCTCAAACTGCCACACTATCAAGAATAACTTGTGGGAAGTGGATGTAGCTCAAGTGATAAGGACTCTGCCTACCATATGGGGGGACCCAGGTTCAAGCCCTAGGGCCTCCTGGTGAAAAAGAATAAGAGAAAGCATGGTTGCATGGTGAGCCAGTGCTGACATCATGAGCTGAGTGCCTGCGCGGTGAGCCAAGTGCCTACGTGTGAGCCAAGTGCCCGTGCAAGTGCCCACGTGATAAGTCAAGTGCCCATGTGAGTGCCTGCGTGGTGAGCCAGTGCCTGTGTGGTGAACCGAATGCCCACGCAGAAAGCAGAGTGCCCACACAAAGAGCCAGTCCTGTGCAAGTGAATCATGCAGCAAGATGATGACACAACAAAAGAGAGATGAAAGGGAGAGTCAAGGTGGAAGTTCAGCAGAAACCAGGAACTGAGGTGGCCCAATTGACAGGGAACCTCTCTCCATGTCAGAGCTCCCCAGGATCAAATCCCAGTGAATCCTAGAAGAGAAAGATGAGAAGAGAAGAAAAAAAGAGAAATAGATACAGAAGATCACACAGCGAGTGGACAGAGACAGCAAAAACATCAGGGTGGGGGAGGGAGAGGAGAAGGGAAAAAAAATAAAATAAAATGGAAGGCTTTAAAAGAAATAAGAATAACTTGCTATTTTATCTCATTATCAAAGCTTTAATAATAAAAAAAACTATTGTCTTAATCTTTCAAGGATATGCTTACTAAATCTTTTTCTTGGCATCTACCAAAAGAGGTCAGGTTCAAGAATAAGAGGGAATTTAGGAGTAAATCAGAACAAAGTTGTTTATCATTTGGTGAATGAATAGCATGTAGGAGATCCACCAACCCTGGACTTATGAAAATGTGTAGAATCAGTTTCTTCAGGCATCATCACATATGGATTATAGTGATTCACTCTAACTGTAGCAATTCAAATTTCATGGGTCCTTTCCCCCACTCTAGAGAATTTCTGAGAGTTTTTAGGGATTTTTTCACAAGTACTCAACGACAAGTCTGCTCTTACCATGCTCACCATCATCACTAGGCATGCACTGTGTACAGTTAGTTCTGTGGAACACTGGGACCTCCCACCACAGCTGAGGCCTGACACAGGTCTCATCATATTCTGTTCCTGCATTAGTTTTCTATTGCTGCATGGAAAATTACCACAAATGTAGTAATTTAAAGCAAAATAATTAAAAAGCAAAACAAATTTATTATCTTAAAGATCTGTAGGTCAGAAATCTTGCATGGTTCAACTGGGATGTCTGCAAGGGTCTCACAAGGCCAAAATTAAGGTGTCACTTAAGCTGGGCTTTTTTCTGGAGAGTCTGGGAAAGAATCTGCTTCCACACTCATTTAGTTTATTGGCTGAACATGTGTTGAGGTCCATATTTCCTTGCTGTCTGTTAGCCTTAGGTTACTCTAGCCTCCTTGAAGCTACTCCATGTTCCTTGGCACATGGCCCCCTCCAGCTTCAAGCCAGCTATGGTGCTTTGAATGTGCCTTCTGCATTGGATCTCTGTCTTCCTCTTCTGCTACCAGCTAGAGAAAACTCTCTGCTTTTAAAGGGATCGTATAATTGGGTTAAGCCCACCAGGATAATCTCCATATCTTAAGATCAACTGATCTGAGACCTTAACTACATCTACAAAATCCCTTCACTACAGTACCTAGATTCATGTTTGAAGGAGTAAACAAGGGACCTGAATCTGAGGTAGAGGGGATGGGAAAAGAACAGGAAGCCATCTTTAAAATACTACCTACCACTGTTTCTATGTGGGGAAAGAAGTCTCTCTTTTTTTTTTTTTTAAAAGATTTATTTTTATTTATTTAATTCCCCTCCCCTCCCCCGGTTGTCTGTTTTCTGTGTCTTTTTGCTGCGTCTTGTTTCTCTGTCCGCTCCTGTTGTCATCAGCGGCACGGGAAGTGTGGGCGACGCCATTCCTCGGCAGGCTGCTCCCTCCTTCGCGCTGGGCGGCTCTCCTTATGGGTGCACTCCTTGCGCGTGGGGCTCCCCTACGTGAGGGACACCCCTGTGTGGCACGGCACTCCTTGCGCGCATCAGCACTGCGCATGGGCCAGCTCCACACGGGTCAAGGAAGCCCGGGGCTAGAACAGCTGACTCGGGTCAAGGAAGCCCGGGGCTTGAACCGCGGACCTCCCATGTGGTAGGTGGACGCCCTAACCACTGGGCCAAAGTCCGTTTCCCGGAAAGAAGTCTCTTACCTCTGCCTTACACTGTCTTAGAGATCTCCAAAGGAATGCTGCTTGTGCACCTATATTTAGAGTTTTTAAGAAAACAGTTCTGTAACATTTTGTGTGATATTTGTTTCTTTAAAAAAAAAAAAGACAATAAAAAAGAAAGAAAAAAAGGATTTAAAGATTAGAGGAGTAGATGAGTCAAAAACTGGCATTCTCTTGCAACCCACCTCTGCTCTGGACATTAGTATTTTCTCGATTCATTTTATAATTGATCCTTTCTGTGTCTTTGCCCAACTCTTCTTACTGGAACTCCCTGCCCCTCTCAGCTAATTTCACCACAACTTTTTCAAAACCTTGCTCAGAACGCAGAACCAAAAAGTGTTTATTTGTAAATATGTTACCAGATTTTATTTAGGTTCTTGACTTATACTGCAGAAATGAATTTCAAGAGCATGTCGGATGAGTTAGGCCAGTAATTTATTCAGGTAGGGAGAGTTGGGAAATGGGAGAAAATAACAGATCAGGGGTCCCAGGTAGAGAGGATGGGGGTGAAAAGTGATAAAGAGTACTGGACTGTTTTACAGGCTACAATTTTCCATTGTAGATTATAAATGCCCAGGTTTATTTGTGTGGCCACGTGGCAGAGGAAAAATAGCTAGAGCAGTGTGCTGAGGGCAGGAGGGGTCCACAGGCAAGCGCAAGAAAGAGCGTTCAGGTGTCGCAGACTGCTTTTTAAACCATTAATTATTCTACCCCTTTGCTAATGGCAGGCAAGGGGTTCCAGCTGTTTGCTGTTTTGATTGATTACTCCACCTATCAATCTCCCAGTGAGGACTCAATAATAAAGTCCTTGGGAGAATATCTGGGGCTTTTCCTGGCTTCCAGAAGAAGTCTTTGTTCTGAATAGCAAAATCTTAGGGAGGCTCTTCCAGCAGCCATCTTGGTGGTTACTAACATTCACATGAATTTCTTGTCAGGTTCCAGATCCATCTATTGATTTCCTATCTTACTAGCCTGCTTCAAATCTATCCTGATTACACCTTAATCTTAACCCGCCCTTACTCTATATTTTAACTTTGTACTATGTGATATCTCTGAATTATAAAAATTTTTATTGTTAAAAAAAAAAAGAAAACAGTTCTTTTTGGATTTATGTAAAGACCCTTTATGCTCCACAGGATTCAAGCATAAATCCTATGGCACCTTGACTGCAAGTCAAATGAGAGGTGAAAGTTTTGATACTGTATTCAGACTTACCCAACCATCTCAACAACTAAGGCTTTGTTACTTGGTCAAACTCTTTCTCCCTTAGGATGAATTCTTTCTCAGAGTTCTCCTCGGTCCCCAAGAAAAACGGGATGGAGGGTATATGGGGACCTCATATTTTTTTAATGTAATATTAAAAAAATAAAGACAAAAAAACAAATAAACAAACAAAAAAACGGTCTTTTGAGGAGATGGTCTCACCAGTATACCAAGCATGCCCAGACATGTCTGAATTCTAGTTTAGTCTGCAGCCTGTTCTCCTGCTACATTTGCATATCATTTATATGAAATCACTCAGCTTTGTGTCAGTCAGAACATTGAACACACTGAGCTGCTGCCCTCTGTGGAACAGAGAGAATATGTTTCCTGATGAGTAGCTAAATGTATGATTTTTAGTTTGAGACAAATGGGGACTAATGCTTCCCTAGTTTATGTGCTTTCTCAGGGGACAAGCTTCAAGAGGTTAAGGACAAAAGACCAATTAACCAAGGCTATTTCCAGAAAGGACAGGCAGAGAAATATTCAGCATTGCTTCTTCTGGAAATTCTGCAGGACCAGAATGAAGTCAGAAATTAGGCCTTGTTTTCTAAGTATACAATTGAAAACAACAGAATTAAAATAGGAATGATTGAGTCCTCTCCTTTTTTCTTTTAGTTCTTTATAAAAATATAGGTGGCCCAATTGTAAACTCTGAAGTGTGAAGGGGGCAGATAGGAAAGTAAGAAGGGACAAGTTAAAGGCCACTAACTAATCTTCAAATTTTTTTCAGCTTTGTTTAGGTCTTGTTAATGGGTGTCAGTTAAGAGCAACTTTGGCAGAAAGTTATTCCAAAAAGCAGGAGAAAACACTAACACTCAAGCTACATGATTTGTGTCATCTTTTCTTCAAAGTCTAAGATCTGTGATCAATGAATTCTCTTCATTGCAGTTTGAACAAAAAATTGTTCCATCTTGTGCTTGACTTCTGAAAAAAACTGTAAACTAGCAAAGCTGACTAGTTAATTTGTTATCTGTTTCTAGAGAGAAACATATCAACAGACAGTTGACAAAATGAACCAACAATAGAGAATTTAATTTCAGAATTTTATTTTCTTTTTATGACTACCAGGGTTATTTATGTTAGAAGGAATGATGCATATATGGAGAGATACTTTACAACTTTATATTACACTAATCCCCAAATCTAATGAAGGGCTCTGAGTAAGAACCAGAGTATGTGTTTATGCTCAGTCCATAACATGATGGAATCTCCTATGTGATTTTGTTTCTAACTAAATTCTCAAGTCAGAAAAATAAAATAGATAGAAACATGGGTAAAGGGAGAGGCTATTTTTTTTTGCCTGAGCATAATTCAGATAATGAAGTGCACTTTTAAAAGTAGAAGTCTAAATTGTTGGTAGACAAGCATACATAAACCCATTCTGTATATGTATTTATTCCTTCCAAAATGTATGCAAGTATTATAATTCAGAAAATAGGGAAATGTCAATCCAAATCACTTAGATCTTAACTTCTACTACCCTTAGATTAAAATATAAATAGTGCTATAATGTGCAATCTCTGGAAACTACAGATAGGTTTATTGTGGTAAATGTTAGAACTTAAAATCAACTAGACTCTAGTTTGAAGCTTAGTTCTGCCCTTAATTGGTTGTGTAGATATAGGTAATTTTCTTAGCTTCTGTGAGCCCCAATATCTTTATATCCATAAAGTAGAAATAACACTTCTCTCATTTTTTGTACTGCAGATGTCTCTCATGGCTCCTCTTCATTCATCCTGTTCTGAGATAATGTGGCAGAGACTGACTAGATGTTCCCCAAACCCATTTCCTATTTCTAGGTCAACAGCTAAACAAGTAGCTATACAGCTATGTGGCTAACGTGACTAGACTCTTCTGGGCAATATAACATGAGCAGCAGTTCCTGTTCTGTGCTTTCTTTTCCCCTCACAAGGCAATCATGTAGGCCATATATTGAAGATGGTGGAGCTACAACGTAGAAAAGCCCAGATCCCTGAGTCACTATGTGAATAAGAGTTGCCTGCCTAAGATCATCTGCAATTGACTCTGCTCAAATGGAAAATAGGTTTATATTATAATAAGCCACTGAGATTCAGCAATATCATTTACCCTACCACAGAAATTGGAACCTTAAAGTGAGATATTGCTACAATAAAAACGTGAGACATGTAGCACTAGCTAAGCAGTTGGGTACTAGCTTAACAGACTGGGGACCTAGAGAGCCATGTACACAGTAACATAACTCCTGGTAAAATTGTCATCTGCAAAAATATGGAAACCAGACCATATGCCTGCTGAGCATGTAGCTCTCGGTGAAGAGGTTGGAAAAGATAGAACTAAAAATGAGTTGGTTTTTAAAAACTGCTGATGGCAAAGTATTACAAGAAATAAATGAGCTTAGGAAAGAATTGATCACTTTGCAAAAAGAAAGGGAATAAAGAGAGTACCAAAATTCAAGGGTTTGCTGGGTAGAAAAGCCAACTATTTTTATAGTACTTCAAATCATAGATGATTAGATTTTTAAAAATAGACAAAAGTCTCATGGGATGTCCTTATTGAACAGAAAGACTCAATCTTGCAGCAAAAGTGATATGAAGAGTGTGGTTTCTCCACTTAAGCCTGATAACTTCAAGATCACTGCCATTAATTTAAGTGGTATGACATGGAGTTGAGGAGATACTTGAGAACTATATCTAGGAAAGAACTTGGGGTTTATTAGGCACATGGAAATGACCAAAAACAGATATGTCAGAAACCTACCAAAAGTTTTAGAGAAATACATTACCACATACTAGAATTCTGAAATGAAACATTTTACTTTTGAGACTTATGAAAAGCTTTAATTTCCCAACTTCCATGAGCAGGTGAAGCTCTGAAAGTTGTATAACTCCAAGGACTTTCTTCCAATACCCAGTTCAAAGGAAACCATGGGGGAAAAAATGAACTTGAAAAAACTGCCCGCTGGGCAAAGCTAGGGGCTACAGAAACAATGGAAAAGGCAGATCCTAAAGAACAGTAGAAGCAGGCCCTAATGAAGGAATTTCTCCCATGCCCAGAGGAGAAAATTCCTACAACGTTGGCACAGTGGAACTTTAGGATTGCTTATAGCCTAATAATTTGCCTGTGTCTCCCATTCTACCAATTTCTTAATGTGAATATTAATGGGGTAGTCCTGTGTTTATTCCACTTTTGGATGATGGAGGGGACAGAAGTAGCAGTGATAACCTGTCTTTTTAGTTCATGGTTTACAGGACAACAAAAAGCTACACCTAGGACTAAAGGAGAGAATTTCACATCTCTTGGACATTCTGGCCTTTCAGATAGAAGCATCGACTGACTGAATGGGAACTTTGCCCACCACGGGGGGGAGTGGGGGGAGTGGTGGTGAGTGTGGTCTATATGTGAGAAGAAGCATGAGATTGGTATTTAGTGACCAAAAGAGTAGACTGTGGCAGAAATTGACTAAATACTTATGAAAACCTTTTCTCTTCCTGGGCATACAATAAACATATTTCCCAGCCCTCTTCCATGTAATATGGGGACAGGTTCTCACCAAGGTAATGTAAGCAAAAGTGATGTGTCACTTCCAGCCTAAGGCTGAAGAGGCATTGGAGGCCAGTGGTAAAAATGTCAGTGGTATAAGGTGGAGAGAACCTGGGTCTCTGAGACAGCATTTGGAGGAAAGCAATCTAGGGAAGCCACTGAACATCTGCATTAGACTCTTGTGAACATGAAATAATTGTATTTTGTTAAGCCACCGAAATTGCAAGTTGTCCATTACTCTATTAGTAGCCCCATAAAAGTTAGCTCTGTGTATAAAATAATACAGCCTTCTTTTTCCATCACAGTGGATGGTACCAGTGAGGTTACCAAGTAATTCAGAGGTGGAACATGTAATAAGCCAGCTTACTATGGAGATGTAAGCTGTAAATTTATGTGGTACATATAACAAATCGATACCATAAGCTTTAGATTAGATTAAGTTGTAGAGAAACAGAAAAGCCATTAAAAACAAACAAGCAACAAAAACAACAATACAAATTTTTTAAAAAAGGAAAGTCAATTGCAGGAATAAGGCAAACAGATCAGACTTATAGAAATAAGGGAAAAAAACATAAATATTCAGTTCCATATGGCAACCATGGAGATGCACTGCTTGACTCTGCCATCAAAACAGAACTTGCCAACTGTTAGCACCTCCAAGATAATGCCTCAACCTTTGATCTGAAGACACATTCTTCTTAGGCAGCCCCAACCAATGACTAAACACATGGTGCCTACTAGAGTCTGGCCACTTATGCTTAATGAAAGACTTCACAAATGGGCAGTTTTGCTCTGGAGTCCCCTGTTGAGTTGACTGATACTTTGTCAGATCTGCATCACAGGTAGAGGTTCTCCCTGACCTATCTGATTTCTTCACTCTTTCTTTCACAGGTGTCAGATCTGCATCATCTGAAGGCTTCCCCTCTCCATTCCTGCTTTTACTCCATTTTATCGTTTGTAGACATTCCCCCTGTAGCAGTTTGATATGGTTATGAACTCCAGAAATAGACACTGGATTATGTTTTTAATCTGGTCTGTACCTGGGCATGATTCAGTTATGATTAGGGCTTTGATTGGGCCATGTCATTATGGCGTTGAGTCACCATCCCTTTGTAGGTGGGGATTCACAGATAAAAGGCATGGCAAAGGACAGAGTTGAGGGTTTCTGATGTTGGAATTTTGATGTTGGAGTTTGGTGCTGAAGTCTTAAGCTGGGAGCCCCAGTAAATCAGCACACAGAGGAAAGAGAAGCAAACCTGGGAAGAAAGAACCTGAGCCTAGAGAAGAACACAGGAATAGAGACGACTTCTTATACATGACAGAAACCCCAGGGAGAGAGACAGAGCTGACAGTCTACAGCTGACCGTATGGAGAAAACAGAGGAGCTGAGCCCAGAGGAACCCAGGAAACCTGGACCCTCACAGATGTCAGCAGCCATCTTGCTCCAACACGTGGAAATAAGATTTTGGTGAAGGAAATAACTTATGCTCTATGGCTGGTAACTATAAGCTCCTACCCCAAATAAATACCCTTTATAAAAGCCAACAGATTTCTGGTATTTTGCATCAGTACCCCTTTGACTGATTAATACACCCCCCTAGTAAACCTTTAGCTCCTCTAATTCCATTTCAGTGTTGGCTCCCAGTGTCCCTGAGCCCAAGATCAAGACTGAGATTCTACAGGACAGAGATAGTAAAAAAATTATGATACCCCCTCATTGTAATAGTAAAGACAAGCAATACTGAACCATAAAATACATGTACAGTATAATAAAATTCTGATTTTTCCCATGGTGAGTGCCCCAGTGATTTCTGTCATTGTTATTTTTTTAAATGTGCCTCCACTTTACTTGTACTCTAAACATGTATTTACTGTTGTGTTGGGTAATTCAGCACTGCCTAAGCCTCACCTTGAGGTCAGCATCTCACCCTGCTGATAGAGTTAGGATTAGAAATGAATTTAGGCTAGGAGATGGGATAGAATTTCTGTTATCTATTACTGCATAACAAAATATCTCACAGTTTCTGTGGGTCAGCTTGGCAAGCTTGGTCCTCTGTCTCAGAGCCTGTCTCAGAATCTCCCCAAGGCTGTAATCAAGGTGTTCACTAAGGCTGGAGTCTCATATAAAGGCTCAACTGGGGAAGATCTCCTTCCAAGCTCACATAGTTGTTGTTAGCATTCAATTCTAATTGGTAGTTAGACTGAGGGTCTCAGTTCCTTATTGGATTTTGGCCAGAGGTTGCCCTTAGTTCTTTGCCATGTGGACCTCTCCAACATGGTACCTTGCTTTATTAAAGCATGTAAGCTAAAAAAGAAATAGTCAACTAGCAAGATGGAAGTCATAATCTTGTGTAACCTAACCACAGAAGTGATATCCCCTTAACATTACCATACTCCATTTTTAAAAGCAAAGTACCCAAGATGAGAAGATTACACAAGATCATAAACACTAGGAGGTACAAGTCATTGAGGGTGATTTTTGAGGCTACTGTCCACAATAGAGTTCCATTTTTTGGAACTCTGGACAGTGTTTGACACTGTCTATATACCCTGCTAATATTTCCTGTGCTATAACATGATCATATTTCAAATACCACTTTACAACTTTTAATTTTGGAGTCAGGCTAGTAGGATTCTCAACCCAATATATTTGAGAAATATGATCCCCTTATGAGTCCACCCTTTGGCTACCCTTGCCTAGAAGCTGACTTAAGACAAGTGAGAACCAGAGAAATGTGACTGTTTAATAAAGTAAAACATCCTAAAGTCCTTGAAGGTATTGATACCCAATATTTGAAAAGCCAAAGCAAAGAAACTTAATGAAGGTAAGTGAAAAACTAGAGTAACTTAGACTCTTTATTAATGACTCACAGGATTCCCTCTGCAGATTTCTGATGCCAGTAGGAAAGAAACTATACTAAAGAGGTATTAATTCCAGGTCCATAGAAATTCCCTCCTCTGCCCAAGAGGAAGAGGTGGGGTGGGGATGAGTAAGCTGCTTTTATGGATCAAAGTTGAAATTCCATTGCTTTTATTGCTTGTTTTATTTTTCACTGACCCATTTAGGTGGATGGGGGGAGTTTCAATGGGCTTTCACGTATGGCTTCTGTTCAACCCTGCACAATCTGGAATCCACTCTGAAGAAAATGTCAGGAAGGCCAGGATCTAAGGTGAGATCAGGGAGAGCTGTGGCAGCTTCTCTGACACCAGCTTAAAATTCCAAAGGTGAGAAAATTCAGAAGGCTCCCCATTTCCATGTCTACGCGTATTGAAAAGCAAGATCAAGTGAGCTTCTGCTCTTCTATTCCATTAGGTGTCACAGAGGCTGCCACAGGGATAAATGATTTGTGGCCACCAAGCATCCCTATCAACTTTTGCTCTTTGATATTTCCAGAAATACTATTACTAACATGAAAAATGAGCTGGCTTTAGACAACTTACATGTCAATGTTACCTACTGATCATTCCATTAGTACTTTGATAATCCTGCCCAGTTGAGAAGTCCCATGGGTTCAGGCACTTGGAGTTTGTGCTTGGCTAAGGAGTCAGCGAAGCAAAGCTTCCACTTAGAGGATCCTGAGTGAACACTTCTAAGTCAACTGTCCTCCGAGACAGATTTGATGGCACCCTGGAGTACCACTTGGCTTACCTGGTCAATCCTGTTCTCACCTGTCTTGCTTAGCTAAGGACCTACAAGTTAGAGATGGCTTAGCTATGATTCATCTTCCTTGTTCATTCCCCCAGGTGAGATCACCCCTCTCAATTACCAGAATTTCAAGAGAACACAGGTACTTTTTCAACATCCCATATATTCCTTCCACAGGTGGGGAAAGAAGTACTGATCAAGGGATCCTAGCACAGAGGGGGAAAGACATATTGATCAAGGGATCCTAGCACAGGGCAGGGAGCAACCTTTCACCTTTCCTCCAAAGAACTGTTCAATAGACAGCAAGAGCTACCACCACTTTCTTTCTAAAGCCTTAAGGAGTCCATTACCTTTGTGACACTGGGGAGTCAGGTACACCAGCAAGCCAAATACAGTAGGAGACAAAGTTTCCTGTGGGTCTCCAGTGGGCCAGTGGTGGTATTGGATTAAAATAAATCAGAAGGAGAACCACAACTAGAACTAGGGTGAGCATATTATATATTTTCCAAACTGGATAATGTTGAGAGTAAAAGGAAGGCTTAAAATAAAGATAATTATATATTTAAAGTATGTATTTATTAATCAGAAGATAGGATTGTTTTGATAATTTTGATAGCTAAATAAATATCTTACAAAATTATTTTCAAAAATAAAATTCTTTCTTAAAATGACACATATATGTAATTAATCACAATTTTAAAATTATTTATATTGGTTAGTTGAACACCAAACATATCATAAGTAGAATAATTATTCTTGGTACATAGTCATACTCAAATTAATTTTTCTGTTTCTAATATCTTGTCACAGATATTTTTCTAAAGAATTCATTTAAATTTATTTATTTTTTTGTAAAATTGCCTGCAATGTGCTTAAAGTTACATTTAATGACTAATGAAATTGAAATTGTTAAATCTTCATCATAATAAAATAAAAAGGAATAAATCCTAAACCAAATGGGAATCTTGGACAGTAGCATAAACTAGGACTTTTCTGGGAAAACCAAAGCAATATATACACCTTAACGAGATAACAAGAGAAAGATAGAGCTAGGGATAGACAAATATTGATTTCTTACACAAATGTCAAACCTCCTCAGAATTGGAAGATATCATGTTTCTAATGGTGAAAACATTAGAGGCACAAAAGCAGGGAAATCAGTTATGAGAAAACAAGTCATAATTTCACATCAAACCACAGCTGACTTTGGATATGTATTGTCTTCCAATTGCAATGCCACTCCTATTTGTTTTTTAAAGAAATGAATGAATTCCTATTTTACAGTTTTCACACAACTACCCCTTGAGAAAAATAAAGATGCTAAATAAGATTTCAAATAGAGAGATAAATATAACATATATTAGAGAAATATTTACACACACACACAAATAATGAGAAATGAGTTTTAGAAGAGATAATGTCCTAACACCAAATTTACTCTTAAATCAAAGCTTCCCTAAGAACAAGCACAAGGCCACACTGGGTACCACTTAAGAAAGAGGAGATTAAATGACAATTTTATTTATTTATTTATTTTACCCTTCAGAGAAAATTCCAAGCGAAAATCAGCATTTTTCCAGTTCAGGTTGAAGAGTCCTTTCCTCCTGTCATATTCCCAATTCCTCCCTAATTTTAGCAGTACAAGCTCACAAACATTCTCAAGAAGATCTACATCAGCACAGCCTAAAATTGTTAGTTTAGCTTCTTAGAAGCAGGTCAGAGGGAAAAGGATACTCTAATTATCCATTTAACTTATCTTTGAATCCAGTAATTTCCTCAATATGCTGTCATAGCAGGGATTATTTTTCTAAAGAACCACAAGAGGGAGTGTTTTTACTTCTTTGTCAGTGTCCATCTCTGACATTGGATAGATATCATCCTTATGCTTATCCAAAAAGATGACATGTCATGAAACACTAAGCTTGTTTTTCATTCATTTAAAATCTGAGTGATTATCTGCTTGTCTTTCACTGATTCATACTTATTTTATCCAGGATATTTTCTTGGCCCAGTTGTGATAAAAGGAAAAGCAGACTGGTTCTTTCTCACATGTTTATTATCTTGGGATTGTAAAGAAAGACTTCTCTCTCAAGTTGTGTTCAGCGAGTGCAAGATAGCAGTAAGCAATTCTCCCTAACTAGGACGACAGCAATCAGATATCCAGAAACAATGACACTACAGCATTGAGCTGACTTCTTGCCTAATCCCCAAAAGGCTAAAGTAAACCACAAACATGATTCTGTCAATTCTCATCACATGATCATAAAATAGAGGTAATGAATAACATTTTATTCAATGAGAAAAGTATAGTAAGAATCAGGCAAACTATTGTTCTTGAGTAAAATATGGCACTGACTGTATTAGCCAAAATAATTAAAACCAACTGCTGAAACAAGCAATCCAAAATATCCATGGGTTAACACACACACACATAAACACAGCTTATTTCTCACTCAGGGTGTCCGTTCAGTGGGAGGAGGGTTATTAGCCTGGGCTTCTCTTTTCCAAGTGAGTACTCAAGGACCCAGTTTTCTTCCATCATATGACTATACCATGTTCTCACTGACTTCCCTCTTGGGTACAAGCAGAGGAGGGAGTTTTAGGAACCAGGGATGGAAGTGGTAAACTCTTCTTCTGTCCTCTAGCCATTGTCTAGAGCTCAGTCACATGACAAACCTAATTACAAGGAAGGCTGGAGAGTGAGGCTTCCTGTGCATCTGGAAAGAGAATACAGAATAACTGAACTTCTAGACCAGGGTTTATTAACACAGGATCCTTGGATCACCAAATATTTGTTGGATGGAAAATTAATTCCATCCTAACTTCTAACTGAAATTTAGTATATTCTTCAGTTATAAATGTAAACTTAGCAGATGCTTGGACCCTATGCCATATTCCCACCAAGTCTACCTGAATTCAGTAAAGCTAAGGTAAACAATCTCACACATATTCTCAGCATCTCTCTTCAAGTGGACTATGAATCTCTCTGCTTTTCTGTTTCATGGATTTCTCCAGTCTTAGAAGGTCATTCATTAAAGGTACAGGTACAGCTCAAAAGTACAGAAGAATCATTAAAGTGAGGGCAAGAGTAAAACAATGTTGAATAGGAGTTTATATATGCATGGACAAACCTCCAGTTCTTTAGTGAGATAATTCTGAAGCAAGGGTCTTCAGCGTTCACAAGTGGGATTGAGTCCCAGTTGTTTCCAGCAACAACAAGCACAATAATATTCCATTTTTGGCTTTTCTCCCTTTCCCATCTTATTTCCCCCACTCCCTCATTTCTGTTTCTTGGGATTACTTACCAAATAAAATACCAGCATACCAAATCCTTGTCTCAGGCTCTGCTTTCATGAAAACTGCATTTGAGAGTTGGTATAAGAAGTGGCTACAGGAAACAGGAGGGGTCTTGGAACCAAATTACTCAACTGTCAGATGGCAACAATTGCAGGTGGTCAGTGTGGAAAGGAGACTAACTTCTAGCATGGTGAGGCTTCACAATGACTAAGACTTTCATCTGTGGTGTATACTGGCTTGAGGTACAGGTATAAGGTGAAATGTTAGTGCATGCAGTAGCTCTAGTACTTCCATAGGGGCAAACATAATTACAAGAATGGGAAGCTGGCTGTATTTGTAAACTACCATAAAAGACTTGAAGACAGAGAATGACAGGCTCATTTATGCCAATCATTAACTCAGGGTACACTGCACTGTGATTAGAAATACACCCATGGTAGCATTTAAAGAAATCTTCATCTTCTAAAGTTACAGTGCACACTGTGCTAAAAATCAGGCCCAGTATTTAATCATATGGGTAGCACAACTCTAATGTATACTGAATGCTCAGATTCAAAAGTTTTCCTATACCAAATGTAGCTCTCTTGTAGGAAAGGAATTGGACACAGAGTCCTGAAATGGAGACTTGAAGTTATGCTTGAGAGACTTGAATTCCCAGCCTTCTCTGAACCCTCTGGGTCATCAGAACTAGTCTCTGCCCCCTTGCTAGATGAACAGCCTGAAGATCATTCAACATAGGGTAGATGCCTTGAAAGATAATGCTTGTCCTCTTTAAGATCTGTTTCCACCTGTCTTCATTGACTCCAAACCAATATCTAAATTCAGGCTTCAGCATAGCTCAAGCAAGGAAGAACGTTCTTGCTATGGGAGAAAAGAGCTACTCTCCAAAAGATATGGAGGTCTTGGCTTATATATTAATCCATGATCTGGGAGTGGATATTGAGAGTAATGGTCTATTAAACATTACCACAGATTTCTATGAATTAAGGCAAATTAGTTGTCACTATGGCCTTTTTTCCTATTATGGTAAATATGTTAACATTTCCTCTGATAGTTAAGTACTACCAACTGGTCTCCACTATTCTGTGATCCTATCATCCCCAATGATACCAAGGATTCTAGTCCCATGAAAATCTGTTTCTGTCAACTGAGGACCATAAAAAAAGCCACCTTTCAGCCATAGGAGCCAAATAGAAGGACAGTGAATTTGCATATTGCTTGACTTGTATAAGTAGAAACAAAACAAAACAAGGGATGATAATCAGAAGGACAATGTCAATCACCACAGTGAAAAAAAAATCACAATCCTACTTTACACACTCATAGCCCATGAATTGAAAACAAGGTCCCAGTAATGCTTCACAAAAATTGCAATAAATATTCTCTCAATCCTTATCCATGGTCTATGGCCATTTCCAAAAATAATTTTAAATGGAGAAAGGGGATTGCTTCAATATTTTGGGAGCTGTTGAACAGTGATCTGGGCTGACACTGCCATCATAGTCCACAGTTAGAGTTGGGTCTTATGAAGCCAAGTGACAACTGAAGTCCTGGACCACATTTGTATTATAGTGGGTCCAATGGATCTGGGCCCAAACTATGATTATTTCCCTTTTTCTTTTGTGAAAAACTGGGATATACTTGCAACTGGTAGAACTCATTGTTTTCTGACCTATTTAGTAAGAGGATGTATGGTATGAAAGACCAGTTAGAAGCCTCTCAAACCACCCCTTCCCCCACACCCTACACACATACTTCATATCCCATGTGGATTGCAAAGATTAGTGTCACCTTCAAAGATTTTAAAGTTTCTGGCATGGTAGTTCCTATCATGTCCTTATTCAATTTACTTCTATAGCTCTTGCAAAAGTTGGATGGATTGTGGCAGATGACAGTATGTGGTCTACTTCAAGATTAACCAAGTAATAATCCCAATCTTAATAGCTATGCTAGATATGAAATCTTTCCTGAACAGATGAACAGAGTCTCTGGCAACTATTTATTTGAAGAAAAATTTTTTTTTCAATTCCCAACATGAAGAAGAATCAGAGAAATTCACATTCCACTGCATGGAGAGAAGTATACATTCTCAGCCTTGTCCCAAGGAAATATTCATTCCCTCAGTGTATCGCTATCTCTCTTTTTCACAATATACCTTGAAAGAATATTCAATGGAACATCATACCTTTCCAATATATTGATGACCAATCAGACCTAGTGACAGGAAGTGGCGAGAAACATAGCTGTAACATAGAGTAGTAAAAAAAATTCAAAATCTAGAAAGTTTCAGAGATCTGCCAAATAAGTATCTGAAGTATGCTGAGACATTCCCACTAAGATAATTGATGTTATTGTACTTAGCTCTACTAAGAAGTACATTATTGATAAGCCTCTTTAGATTTTGAAAACAGTATAGTCCAAACTTTAAAATACTACTCCAAACTATTTACCCTTTGATTGGACAACTCAGAAAGCTGCCAGTTTTTAGTGGTGAAAATCAAGAAATGGTTCTACAGCAGGTTTAGACTGTGGTGTAAATTGACCTGCAATTAAGTCCATATTACATGGCAGATTCCATGGTGCTAGTGATATCCATGTTAGATATGGATGTCATGGCACTCTATAAGGTAGATGAGGACTCTTGAAAGACCAAATAGAGTAATCTTGAAGATCCCAAGGGTGCTGGAACAAAGATTGTCCTGTGTAGGAAAAGAAAATATTTATTTGAAAAGCATCTTGGCATGTTACTAAGCCTAACAGAGCAAGAACACCTGAGCATGGGTTTTCAGAGGACCATACAATCATGGACTTAATATTGTCATATTCTCCAAGTTATAATGTCAGGCAGGAGCATCAGTTAATCCATCATGAAATTGAAATATGGGATCATGCTTGGGAAATTCTATAACGCACAAGTAAGCTACACGAACTATGGTCCAGACTCACAAGTCACTTATCCCTATCAATATCTCTCAGCTCATACAGTCTCACAGGATTTTCTATAAACAGCTGATGGAGGGCAAATATTAAATATGAAAAAAGGAACAGCTGTAACATTATGGCCTCTTTCAGAAATGATACTAAAGGACAATGATTGAAGGAAACATCTCAACAGGCAGAGTTGCAAGCAGTTCATTTGGTTCTTGACTTTGTATGTATTGGTAGAAGTTATTTGAGGTAAATGTATTGGCAGGTGGACAGGAGTCTAGAATGAGCAATACTGGAAAATGTAAGACAAGGAAGTTGGGGAAAAGGCATGTGAATGGATCTATGGAAATGGATACAAAACATGTAGATTTTTGCATCTTACATCCATGCCCACCTACAAGAAAGCATTCACCGCAGAGAAGCTACACAACAATTAAGTGAATATAATGGCAGGTCTGGGGGATATCAACAAGCCTTTGTACTTGACCATACCAGTGTTTGTGCAATTGGTCCCTGAAATAGGAACAGCCATAATGAGAGGAATGGAGGCTATCCATGGATGAGTTGAAAGGCATGGGCTTCCCCTTACCAAGACTGACCTAGTTATTGACACGACTGAGGCAGTTGACTTTGGTGAGAAAGCAGGCTTGAGTCAGACTCTTTAGGGCCTTATAGCTGTAATATTTTATACCATATGAATATTCCTTATAAAAGCCAACAGATTTCTTGTACTTTGCATCAGCACCCCTTTGGCTGACTAATACACTTGAGCAATCACTCAATAAATAAAACAGGGTGTAAAAATACAATAGATAAACTAGAACACTAGTTTGATATAAGTTTAAAGAACAGAGGCCTCAAAGTCTAAATTTCAGTGAGAACACATCATTAAAATGTCAAAATGTCCAGGTTTCAAAAAAAAGATTACAAAGAAACAGGAAGAAGTAGCCCAGTAAAAATAGATGTTTAAAGTACTAGAAGCCATCAATAAGGAGGAAAACACCTGGGGAATTCCAGACAAGATTTAAAAAAAAAAAAAAAGGATTCTAGATATGCTCAAAGAGCTATAGGATAACATGGAAAAAGAAATCAAGAAGTCAGAAAAACTATGTATGAACACAAAGAGAATATCAATGGAGAGATGGAAATTATGATAAGGAACCCAACAGTTGAAAACCATCCAACAGAAATTTAAAAATTTCTTAGAAGGGATCAAGAGCAGATTTGAGCTGACTTAATAAAGAATCAGTGACTCTGAAGATAAAACAATTTAAATAATCCAGTCTGAGGAACAGAAAAAAAGAAAGACTGAAGTAAAGTAAGTAAAGCTTGAAGACCCTATGGGACACAAGCAAATGTACCAATATATGTATTGTGGGAATACCAGAGAGAGGGGAAAGACAGAAAGAAGCAGGAAAATTTTAAAAGAAATAAGGGGGAGCAGATGTGGCTCAAGTGATTGAATGCCTACCTCTCGGATGCTAGGTCCCAGGTTTGGTTCCTGGTACCTCCTGAAAAAAACAAAAAAGTAAGCAACAAGCAAAACGAATGAAAAAACCAACTCAGGGTAGTTGATGTGGTACAGTGGTTGAGTGCCAGCTTCCCACATACGAGGGCCTGCATTCAATCACCAACCCCCAGGAGAGAGAGACAAAGAGAGACAGAGAGAGAGAGAGAGAGAGAAGAAATAAGGGCTGAAAACTACCTAAATTTAGCAAAAGACATCCAAGATGCTCAACAAACTTCATATATGATAAACCCAAATAGACTCACACCTTACCATGTTATAATCAAACTGAAATACCAAAGAAAGGGAGAATTCTGAAAGTTTCGAGAGAGAAGCAAAGTGTCACAAGATTAAGTGCCAATTTCTTATTTGAAACCACAGAAGCAAGAAAGGGTGGGATAACATATTTTTAGTGCTGAAAGAAAAAAAATGCCATCAAAGAATTCTATATCTGGCAAAATATTCTTTCAAAATTGAGGAAGGAATTATGACATTTCCAGATAAAAAACAGGAAGGGACTTTTGTCAATATTAGACCACCCCTACAAGAAATGCAGGTAGAAATGAAAAGACATTAGACAATTGACTAAAGGCCCATGAAAAAAATAAAGATCTCTGGTAAAAATAATGAAATTGTTAAATAAATAAATAAAATACCAGTATTATTATATATTTGGTTTGTACCTCTACTGTTTACCTCCTACAGGAATTAAAAGGCAAATGTAAAGAGTGTAATGATTAATCAGTATTTTTTAACTCATTTGCAAAAATATGTAATTTGTGACAAGAGCTACATAAAAAGTAGTGGGGATGAAGGGATATATGAATGCAGTATGTATATACTATTGAAGTTAATTTTATATCAAAGATATGAGGGTGATACAGATTTAGGATGTTAATTTTAATCCCATGGTAACCACACACACAAAAAAACAGAAAATATATAAACTCACAGAAACAAAAAGTAGAGTCAGGGTACCAGTGCTGGGGGCAGGGACAAGAGGGAATGAACGCAAAAGGAATGTAGGGTTTCAATTTGTGGGGGAGAGAAAGTCCTAGTAATGGTTGTTGGTAAGGGTACTGCAACTTTGTGAATGTAATTAATCCTGCTGAATGGTATGTTTGGAATAGGTTGAGAAGGGAATCTTTATGCTATATATGTTTACACAATTAAAAAATATAAAGAACAAGAAATTAAAGAGATAATGACAATTAAATGCAATACATGATATTGGATGGGATCTAAGAATGGAGGGAAAACGCTGAAAAGGCTTATTGTTACCTAAGAAAAAAATTGGAATATAGAATGTAAGCATTATATCAAAATTAAATTTCTTGAACTTGATAACTGCACTTAAAGTGACTACATAAGGAACATCCTTCTTTGTAGGAAATGTACATGAAAGCAATACGTGTTCAAGAAGTATAATTTGTGCAACCTGCTCCCAAATTTTTAGAAGATAGATTAGATAGATAGACAGACAGACAGACAGACATGGCAAAGGTAACAAAATGTTAAAACGTGGGGATCCAACTATCTGGAGGGGTGGAGGTACATTGATGTTCTCCATATGGAGTTTTATTATTTTGCAATTGTACTGTAAATTTAAAAGTATTCCAAAAACATGAAAAACCCACATGCAATATATAAATTAAAATGGAACTCTAAAAACTGTTCATAAAATCCAAAGGAAGTCAATAAAATGCAAATAAAAAGGCATAAAATGTAGAACAAAAAAACAAAACAAATAATTAAAAGGTAGGCCTAAATCCAAACATATCAATAACTGCAATAATTGTAAATGTCCTAAATACACCAAAAGACAAAGACAGTCAGAATGGAGTTTTAAAAAATATATGCTTTCTAAAAGAAACTTACTTCAAATCTAATGAAATAGGTCGATTAATTACAAGAGAATGGAAGAGCAAACATGATAAAAACATTAATCAAAAGAACAGTGGAGTGATAAAGGGGATATTACTTTAAAATAAAATGATAAATTCACCAAGAAGATAAAACAATCCTAAATAAGTATGGGCCTGCTAACAGAGCTTCAAAATACATGAAGCAAAAACTGACAGAATATAAAAGAGAGAGAAACAAATCCATCATTTTTTTTCCACAACTTTAACACCCCCTTCTCAACATTCAACAAAACAAAGTAGACTAAATGCAGAAAGGATATAAAAGAATGGAACATCACCATCAGCTAAATGGATTTAATTGGCATTTATGGAACAGTTTACCCAATAATAAAAAGAATATACATTATTTTCAAGTGCATAAGAAGCAATCACCAATATAGACTATATCCTGTTATAAAATAAAATATAGGGAAATGGATTTGGTTCAACTGATAAAGCATCTGCCTACCACATGGGAGGTCCAATGTTCAAACCCAGGGCCTCCTGACCCATGTGGTGAGCTGGCCCACGCTCAGTGCTGATGTGCATAAGGTGCCGTGCCATGCAGGGGTGTCCCCTCCATAGGGGACCCCCACGTGCAAGAAGTGCGTCCAGTAAGGAGAGCTGCCCTACCCAACAAAAGCTCAGCCTGCCCAGGAGTGAATGCAACATGGAGAGCTGACACAGCAAGATGATGCAACAAAAAGAGTCACAGATTCCTGTGCCACTGACAAGAATACAAGTGGACACAGAAGAACACACAGAGAATGGACTCAGAGAGCAGACAGCTGGGGTGGGGAAGGGGAGAGAAATAAATTTTTAAAACCTTAAAAAATAAAAATTTAAAAATAATAAAATAAAATAAAATGTAATAAATTTAAACGAAACAAAATGATACAAAGTAGGTTCTCTGACCATAATGAAATTAAACTGGAAACAAATAAAATTTTAAAAATACCATAAACCCTTCCTAATACCTGGAAACAGAACAAAATACTAATAAATAATCCACAAGTCAAAGAGGAAGTCTCAAAGACAATTAGAAAATATATTGTATAAATCATAATTATTAATATTTAACATATCAGAATTTGGGGACTGCCTCTAAAGCAATCTGTTGAGGAAATTTTATAGCATTAAATTATTTCATTAGAATATAAGAAAGGTCTCAAATCAATAATCTAAACTTTTTCTCTCAGAAAATAGGGAAAAAAATTAACCTAAAGTAGACAGAAAGAGGGAATAATAAAAATAAAAGCAAAAATCAATGAAATTAAAAGAAGAAAAGCCGAGGGGGAAATATGGTTCTTTGAAAAGAATAATAAAATTGCTAAACTTCTAGCAAGACTGAAAAAAAAAAGAGAGAATATAAAAATTACCGATATCAGCAGCAAAATGGAGGGTGTCATTATAAACCCTGCAGACATTAAAACAAAAATAAAAGAATGCTATGGACAATATATTGCATACAAATTTAAAAACATATTAAATTGTCCAATATCTAGAAATCCATAAACCACCAACATTCACCCAATATAAATATTCACCTGAGATAAAATGAGTAGTTGTTTAACTACCGAAAGAAATTAAATTTTCTTAATTAAAGAAAACATTTCAAGTCCAATAAATGGACTTACCCACTCAGCTAACATGGAGGTGAAGAATGTCAACCACCACACCAGGGAGCCAAGAGTGCCTACAACTGAAAGCAGGGGGATTGCATCCAGCATCTATGTGGAATCTAAGCCCCCTCTTGACATAGATGTGGAGTGGACACAACCATTCCAAGGTCCACAGGATGGAGGAATAGAATATGGATTAGAGTGGACTTACCGATATTCTATTCATGAACTATGGTGATTAGTAATCGAAGAAAATGTGGCATTGGTGTGGAGAAAGTGGTCATGGTGGCTGCTGGGGGTAGGGAATGGGAGGAAGAGATGAGATGTGGGGGCATTTTCGGGGGTTGGAGTTGTCCCAGATGGTGCTGCGAGGACAGTTACCGGACATTGTATGTCCTCCCATGGCCCACTGGGTGGAATGTGGGAGAGTGTGGGCTGTGGTGTGGACCATTGACCATGAGGTGCAGCGGTGCTCAGAGATGTATTCCCCAAGTGCAATGAATGTCTCATGATGACGGAGGAGGTTGTTGTTATGGGGGGAGGAGTGGGGTGAGAGAGGTGGGGGGTATATGGGGACCTCATATTTTTTTAATGTAACATTAAAAAAAGAAAACATTTCAGAAAAGAAATCTCTGGTTTCAGATATTTTCACTGATTTTAAGAAGAAGTAACATAATTTCTAAAGTCTCTTTTTGAAAATAAAAAGTGGGAACATTTTCCAAATCTGTTTATGAGGCCAGTGTTCCTCTGATACCAAAAACAAAGAGGATAAGAAAATAAAAAGAAAACTACAGACCAGTATCACTCCTATACCTTGACACAAAAATCATCTACAAAATTTCAGCAAATAGCATCCTGTAATATATTATAAAGAACAATGACCATTAGATACCATTGGCAGTCAATACATTTACCATATTAACCATCTGAAAAGAGAAACTTCATGATCACATGAGTAGATGCAGAAAAACCACCTGACAAAATTCAATATAACTTCATGATTAAAAAAAAAAAACCTAGCAAACTAGGTTTGGAAGCGAATAGCTTCCTAAACTTGGTAAAAGTATCACACAAAAAATAATAAAACCCACTAGCTAACATCATAAAATTAACATCATAAAATTAAAAATAATAAAACCCACATAGCTAACATGGAAAAATAAATGCTTTCTCCCAATGCAAAATGTTTGCTTTCACCACTTTTATAAGATTGGAAAATGAGAATAAAGCCATTCTATTTAAAAGAGCATAAGTGTCTATGTATAAAATTCCAAGAAATCTACCAAAAAACATCAAGAACTTATAAGTGACTTTAGCAAGGGTTTAGAATACAAAGTCAACACACAAAACTCAACTGTATTCTTATATACTAACAATGAACTATTGGAAATGAAATTAAGTTTTTTAATTGTTAACAATAATGCCAAAAAATAAAATGCTTAGGTAAAAATCTATCAAAATATTTGCAGAACCTGTACACTAAATACTGTGCAATGCTGATGAAAAATCAATGAAGTCAGAAATATAATAGAGAAATATACTATTTTAATTAATTTAGAGCCAACCCTAATAAAGGTGTCAATTATTCCCAAACTGATCTATAGATTTAACATAATTCCAATAAAAATCCCAAAAAGATTTTGTAGATATACACAAGATGATTCTAAAATTCATGTGGAAAGGCAAAGGACCTGGAAGAGCCAAAACATTTTGTAATAGCAGATCACAGTTAGAGGTATCACACTATTAATTTTAAAAATTACAATAAAACTGTAGTAATCAAGGCAGCGGGCTATTGTGAAAAGATATACACAAAGGTCTACATAATTCAACATAGATGCAATGGCAATTTGGTGGATAAAAAGTAGTCTTTTCATTGTTGGAGCAATCAGATACCTGTATACAACTATGTACAACTGAACATCAACTTAAATCTCACAGTTAACTTAAAAATTAGCACAAAATCACTCTTAGGTTTAAATGTAAAATGTAAAACAACCTTATAAAAGAGAACAGAAAATCTTCATGACCTGGGGTTAAACAAACATGACATCAAAAATGCAACTCATAAAATAAAAGATTGATAAATTGGACTTTGTAAAAATGTAAAACTTTTGCTCTGTGAAAAACTATGCTAAGAGAATAAGAAGACCAGCCCAGACTAGGAGAAAATATCTGAAAATCAGTTCTCTGTCAAAGGACTTGTATGCAGAATACACAAAGTATCTACAAAGACTTCTCAAAGCTCAACAATGAGAAAACAAAAAATTTAATTTAAAAACGGGCCAAAGATTTATATATAAACACTTCAAAAAAGTAAATATGAGCAAATAAACACATTAAAGAGGCTCAACAGTATTATTAAAAACACAATGAGATACCACTACAAACCTATTAGAAAGGCTAAAAGGCTAAAATTAAAAACAAAACAAAACACTGACAACATCAAGTTTTGGTGAGGATGAAGAGCAACTGGAGCTTCCATATATTCCTAGAATGCAAAATGGTATAGCCCCTCTGGAAAAGAGTTTGGTAATTTCTTATAAAGTTAAGCATACCTTGCTGTATGACCCAACAATCATATTCCTAGATATTTACCTTAGAGAAATGAAAACATATGTTCATACAACAGATGTTCACACCATGGTGCTTTTCATCACCAAAAACTGGAACCAACCCAAATATTCTTCAGTGGATGAATGGATAAACAAATTAAGATGTATTATATAATGGCATACTACTCAGCAATTGTTTTAGTTGTCTAGGCTGCTCAAAGCAAATACAATGAAATAGGTCAGGTTAAACAATAGAAATTTCTTTGCTTGTGGTTTTGAGAGCAGGAAAATGTCCCAATCAAGGCAATGCTTTCTTCCTGAAACTGACTGCTGGTGTGATCCTTGGCTTCTCTGTCATCCAGGAAGGCACATGACAGAGTCTGCTAGTCTCTCTCTTCTCTTCTGGGGGTGTCATTGACTTCATCTTCTTGCTTCCATGGCTCATTTCTCCTCTCCTCTCCCCACTCCTCCCTCCTGCTTATAAAGGACATAGTAATAGGATTAAGACCAAGTCCCAATGAGGTAGGTGACATTTTAACTGAAGTACCCTCCTCAAAAGGTCCTACTTACAATGGGTTCACACCTGCAGGAACGGATTAGATTTAAGAACATGGTTTTTCTGGGATACATTACATCTTCAAGCCACCACAGTAATAAAAGGAACAAACTATTAATATAAAAACTTGTATGACACCCATACCACTATGATGAGTGAAAGCAGCCTGTCTCAAATGTGTACATTTGCATGATACAATTTATATGACATTCTGAAAAGACAAAATTATAGCCACAGAAAACAGATCACGTGGTTGCAGTGGATTCAGGCTGAGGAGAATGTATGACTACAAAGGAACATTGCAAGGGATTTTTGAGGGTTATAGATCTGTTTTGCATCCTGATTGTGTTGGTGGTTATACAAATCTATATATAGGTTAAAATATTAGAACTGCATACTAAAAACTAATTTTAGTATATATTAATTCAGTAAACAAATTTTATTAAAAATCAGCAATTTTTAGTAATCTAAACTCTAAGGAGGAAAATAGTTACCATTTTTAGATCTCTAACTATGTGCCAGATTCTTGCTAGCTGAAGACTTTACATCTACTAATTTACTTAAACTTTACCATAATCCTGTTAGATAAGTATCCTTATTTAACAGATGAGCAAATTGAAACATAGAAAGATTAAATAATTTGTGTATGGTTATACAACTAATAAACGAATGAGTCAAAATTTAAACTAATCTCTGTCCATCTAATGCTGTGGTCTACAACAATCATCACTTAGTGCCTTGTAACAAAAACTCAATCCCCTGATGGAAAAGTATGTTGTTTTTTCCAAACTTTTAGAAGAAGACTGATAATAGGATATTTGTTTCTGATGTGTAAGATGGCACAAACTAGTATTTATTACTGGCATAAAAATTGAAAGGAAAGATGATTTAGAAGTCTGCCAACTCTCAAGATATTTAAGAACCGTAAACTATCTACAATGCAAATATCTAAAACCTCAAATAACTGAAGTTTTTTTAAAAACTGCAATTTACTTTTATATTAAAAATATAAATGACAAGTAAATGGGCAATTATCAGGACTCTTTGAAGCAATTTCTAAAATAAACCACAGGGTTAACATATTTTTAGCTCAATTTCTTAGGTGTCTACTTTGAAATAAAGAATTCAAATCAATAAATATTTGGCTACCTACTATTTATGTCCATTATGATAGCTGTGTCACTTTAAGATCCTGAAGTGTCTTCTGAATCATTAAAGCAAGTTTAGTTTGTTCAGTATGGTTTTATGATTATTTCACCATTTTGCCTCTAAAAGTTAAAATCCATTACAATTCTCAATTAGTCAGATTATTAAATTAACTATAAAAACACATTCCCTCAATCATTTCATTTAATAGGCATTCAGTTTCAGCTATTTTACAAGAAAAATTAAAAGCAAAAGCAAAAACTAACCTTTGACTTTGTTAGATTTACTTCCTGTTACTGATTTGAGCTATATGATCAAAACACATCAGAGGCTTTCAAAGCCTATTTTTCTTCCACATAACTGAGGACTAGAGTTAATGTTATATTACTTTAAAATAACTTATGAAACTGCAAGAGAGAATGTATTCCCAGCCTTTTTTGTTTGCATCTATCACAAAATGTTTTTGCTCTGGGATGGTGGAAAATTCTGACTACTTTCTTAAAATTATTTTCAGTACTATGCCAAGTGTTGTGTTAGATCTTGAGAAAACAAAAATAAACCAAGGACAAGCTTTATTCAGTATTAAACAGGAGAGACAAGCATGTAAACTAATGCCTACAAAAATAGATTTATGCACTAGGACCTAGAGAGATACGAAGTAAAAAGCAACCTCGCTTGGACAGCGCAGTGTATAAAATCGTTGAGTAGATCTTAGCCCAACTGTACTTAAATTACTTTTTTACCCACTAGGATCCAGTATGTATACACCCATACAGGAAACCCGTGAGGTCTTTAAGAAACTGTTTTATAAAAACATGCATTAAACCAGGGTTTGGGGAACTTTTGCTACAAAGGACCAGATAGTGATTACTTTTAAGCTTTGCATTCCATATAGTTTTTAAGTGACAGCAGCCAGAAACAAAATTACAATGAATGAGTATAGCTGTGTTCCATCTAATATTTACAGAACAGTTGAAGGCTACATTGGACCTGCTGGTCATAGTTTGTTGACTTCTGCCTGATTCAAATCAATGCAACTATGTGTCCAAACTTCAGCTATAAGTTACTTGGAACAATAAAAGATTCATGCCTGTGAAAAACCTGACTTCTTACCAATAAAATTATAGACCCAAATTCTTTTGTTGCAGATACCTGAAAAGCGTGAAATCACTCCTTACATCAATTAAACCTCAACTCCTAAGACCTTACAAATTTTTATCTTTTCTACCTAAAATAAAAGGAATTATTAGGAATCCCTAAAATTGAAGAAGAAATTCATTAATTGTGTTCCTCTTTACTCCCTAAGATTTCTGCTTGGAAGGGTCTAAGAATTTGAACAGATGGAAATGTTTGTGAACTGTGCGTGGAAGTGTTTTTACATTCTATTGTGGCTAATCAGCTGTCATCTTTATCCCTTAGCAACTTACCCCTTTCTAACAGAGCCCTGCAGAGTTTTTCTGTGTCTTAATTAAGCTAAATCTACTCCATGGGTAAAAGCTTTGACCCTTACCCTTGATTTTGAGTGAGACAAGAGAGCTACCTGTTGACACATTATCTCAAGCTTCTTCCATCACAATCTCTGAAGAATAATAATTAGACCTGATACTATCCAAACTACATAATATTGTATGGGTATGTAACTGTGACAGCTACAAGATTAGCCTACTTTGTGGCTAAATCTGGTGTGTTACTTTCTTTAAAAAGGCAATCTGGCATCATCTAGAGGCGCTAGAGTTCAGGTGAATCATCGGGTCAGCAATAAGCCGTTCAAGCTTTTTTCAACTGTTGTTTTAAAAAACATGGCCATTATCTTTGAATACAAGGTGATCCTGCTTAAAAAATATATTCTGATACTTTAGCAAAGGTCATGTTTTTATTTTGTTATGAGCTACCCACATGTACTTCTTAGGCTATGATTCATTTGAACAGTTTTATATTTAAAGAACATTTTATTCTAGAATGAAAAAACTGAATGCCCCACAGTGACTTTGGGTTAGCATACACATAGAATGAAAGGCAGTCTAATCTAAAACTAGAATAAAGTCATAATCTTGCAGCATACTGTAGCTACTATATGATTTTTTTAACCACCCCCCTCCCCCCGCGGCTTTTTGCTGTCTGCTTTTCTGTGTCCATTTGCTGCACGCTCTTCCGTGTTTTTACTTGTCTTCCTTTTTATTGTGTCACCTTGCTGAGTCAGCTCTCTGCAGCATGCAGTCAAGCCTGCCTTCACAAGGAGGCCCCAGGACATGAACCCAGGGCCTCCCATATGGTCATCAGGAGCCACAGCCACTTCCCTACTACATGATTTTTCATGTACAGTATTTTGGTTTTCATGACCATAATTTCAGAGGTCACACAATGGTAAGTCATGGGACCTGTTTAAGGTACTAATATTTTGTTCACTCTTATAATTATGATGGGAGATTAAAGAGATGTTCAGTTCATTCTAGTTTTCTTCCCTGAAGCTGCTACTTTACTGTCCATAGTTAATACTCTTTGCTTAAAGTATCACAGATAGCTCCCGGGTTTCAGTATCTTGCCTATCTAGATTGTAAGGACCAAAATGTAAGGACCTAAAATCAAGTTTCCAATATAAGCAAGATGGTCTTATATTAAGGGCCCTTTTAGAACAGCATTCATGTCATTATGTCTTCATCACCATATCCAATAATATTCTTATTTTATTGTTAGAGGCAATTCTCTTAAAAGGAAAAGAAAAACCCTAAGCTATCAGTTGAAGAGTAGCACACAGTAGCTTCCATTTAATGTTATCTCCCACATACATAGCTCTAGCAGATAAACTGTTACATAACACATACAATTCTACAAATGTTAGGACATTTAATCTTCATTATAACCTTATAACATCGTTGCTCTTATCATATGCAATCTATAAAGGAGAAAGTAAGACACAGAGTGGAACACAGTGAACTGCTCACGGTCACACAGTCCATAGGTGACAGAGCTCAGATTCAAATCCAAGTCTTCTTGCACCACAATCCACACTCTTGGCATGAGGCTGCTTCTCCTTGCCCACACCTCAGACAGGCGTAGTGAGGGAGAAGCTGGCTGCTTGCTCCTTTCTTGGATGTATCCATTGGCGTTAGAGGCACCTTCTAACGAGCAATGCACCAAATGAAAAGCACTAGAGTCATCACATTTTAGGCATACATAAAACTCCATGGAATTTTTGCTTTGATTCCTTCTGCCTATGTGGCATTTATATTTAAATAAAAAAGAATACAACTCTGAATGACTGATTTCTTTACAGGCTGGATTGCCAAGCACAGCCCCCATTTACACTCTATTGTACTACTGACATGTTCACTTTAGGATTTACCCTACATTTTTCATTTAACCTAGGATTAATAGAAATGATTGTATTAAAAAAGCTAAGATGGTGTGATGGTTACTTTTATGTGTCAATAGACTATAGCACCCAGTTATTTAATAAAACATTAATCTTGATGCTGCTGTGAAGACGTTTTCTTGGGTGTGATTATCATCTATAATCATTTGAGTTTTAAAAGCAATTATATTGAGATATATTCACATACCATATTATCTATCCAAAGTGCACAATCCATGGTGTTTAGTGTAGTCACAGTGTTATGTAATCATCACACAAAAAAACTTAGAACAATTTCATACTCCAAAAGGAAAAACTCCACATTCTTTAACAGTCATCTCTCAATCTCTTTATCTTTCCCAGCCCTACATAATCACTAATCTAATTCCATCTTTATAAATTGATTTATATTTACATTTTACATAAATGGAATCATACAATATGTAGTACCTTGTGTCTCGTTTCTTTCACTTAGCATAATTTTCTGCCTGATATTAACATCTTCTAACATTAACATACATTTGTTCAGTTTCAAAGAAAAACTGTCTTATATATGCAACATTACCTATATTCATATTTCATATGAGATTTTTTTAAGCTATACAGTCCTGTGTTATATCTTCAGCTTTTCTTCTAGTAATACACAGGACCTTAGACTTTCCCTTTCAACCACTTTCATGTCCATATAATAGCACTGTTACTTACAAACACTATGTTGTGATTTCACCTGTTCTTTCATTTCCAAAGAGTAACACACATCCTTTTTACCAATTCTGCACAAGTTAATCCTGTTTTCCATTCCCTGACCTCCTTCTATTTTCTGGTGACCCATATTCTAGTTATTAACCCCATGAGTTTACACAATATGTTTAGTTCACAATAGCGCAATAGTACAGTAATTTGTCCTTTTGTGTCTGGCTTGCTTCACTCAATATTATGCCCTTCATCCATGTTATCATGTGCTTTACAACTTCATTTCTTCTTACAGCTGCATAATATTCCATCATGTGTATACACGACAATTTGTTTATCCATTCATCACTTGATAGACACCTGGGTTATTTCAAACTTTTGGCAATTGTGAATAACACTGCTATGAACATTGGTGTCCAGATGTCTGCTTGTGTCACTGTTCTCAGTTCTTTTGGGTACATACTTAGCAGTGGTATTGCCAGGTCACATGGTAAATCTATATTCAACTTCTTTAGGAACTGCCAAACAGTTCTCCATAGTGGCTGTATCATTCTATATTCTCACTAACAGTAAATAAGTATCCCTATCTCCCACATCCTCTCCAGCACTTGTAGTTTTCTGTCTTTCACAGTGACCATTCTAATAGGTGTGAAATGATATCTCATTGTAGTTTTGATTTGTATTTCCTAATAGCTAGTGGTGTTAAACATTTTCCTGTGTGTTTTTCACCATTGTGTTTCTTCTTTGGAGAAATGTCTATTCAAGTCTTTTGCCCATTTTTTAATTGGGTCATTTATCTTTTTATTGTTGAGTTGTAGCATCTCTTTATATATCATGGGTATTAAAATCAGATATGTGATTTCCAAATATTTTCTCCCATTCAGTCGGTTGCCTTTTCAGACTTTAGACTAAGTACTTTGAGGGGCAAAAGTGTCTAATTCTGAGGAGGCTCCATTTATATATTTTTTTCTTTTGTTGTTTGTGCTCTGGGTATTAGATTCAAGAAACAACCACCTACCACAAGATCTTGAAGTGGCTGCCTACATTTTCTTCTAGTAGTTTTGTGGTCCTGGCTTTTAGATTTAGGTCTCTGATCCATTTTGAGTTAATTCTTGTATAAGGACTGAGATAGGGGTCCTCTCTCATTCTTTTGTTTATGGATATCCAGTTCTCCCAGCACCATTTGCTGAAGAGACTGTTTTGTCCCAGCAATGTGGACTTGGTAGATATATCAAAAACCAGTTAACCACAGAGGTGAGGGTTTATTTCTGGACTCCCAATTCTATTCCACTGATAAATGTGTCTATCTTTATGCCAATACCGTGCTGCCTTGACCAGCGTAGCTTTGTAGTAGATTTCAAGGTCATGCAGGAAAAGCCCTCTCAAAGAACTTTTCTTTTTCAGGATGCTTTTGGCTATTTGGCTGCACTTTCCCTTCCAAATAAGTTTTATTAATTGCTTTTTCTATTTCTGTAAAGTAGGCTGTTGGAATTTTTTTTTTTAAAGATTTATTTTTATTTATTTAATTCCCCTCCCCTCCCCCAGTTGTCTGTTTTCTGTGTCTTTTTGCTGCGTTTTGTTTCTTTGTCCGCTTCTGTTGTCGTCAGCGGCACGGGAAGTGTGGGCGGCGCCATTCCTCAGCAGGCTGCTCCCTCCTTTGCGCTGGGCGGCTCTCTTCATGGGTGCACTCCTTGCGCGTGGGGACGCGGGGGACACCCCTGTGTGGCACGGCACTCCTTGCGCGCATCAGCACTGCGCATGGGCCAGCTCCACACGGGTCAAGGAGGCCCGGGGCTTGAACCGCGGACCTCCCATGTGGTAGACGGACGCCCTAACCACTGGGCCAAAGTCCGTTTCCCAGGCTGTTGGAATTTTGATTGGTATTGAATTGAAGCTATGTATCAGTTTGGGTAGGATTGACATCTTCAAAATATTTAGTATTCCAATCCATGAACAAGGAATGTCTTTCCATTTGTTTTGGTCTTCTTTGATTTCTTTTAGCATTGCTTTGTAGGTTTCTGAATATAGGTCCTGTACAGCTTTGTTTAAATTTATTCCTAGGTATCTGAGTCTTTTTGTTGCTCTCATAAATTGAATTTTTTTCTGATTTCCTCCTCAGATTGTTCAATGCTAGTGTACAGAAACATTCCTGATTTTTCATGTTGATCTTGTATCCTGCCACTTTGCTGAACTCATTCATTACCTTAAGTAGCTTTGTCATTGACATTTCAGAATTTTCTAAATATAGGATCATGTCATCTTCGAATAGAGTTTTACTTCCTTTTTTCCTATTTGGGTGCCTTTTATTCTTTTTTATTGTCTAATTGCTCTTCTAGAACTTCTAGCATAATATTGAATAGCAGTGATGACAGTAGGCATCCTTATCTTGTTCCCAATCTTAGAGGGAAAGTTTTCAACCTTTCCCTATTGAGTATGATATTGGCTGTGGGTTTTTCATTTTTGCCCCTTACCATATTGAGGAATTTTCCTTCTATTTCCTATCTTTCAAAGTGTTTTTATCAAGAAAAAATGCTGGATTTTGTGGAATGCGTTTTCTGCATTGATCAAGATGATTATGTGCTTTTTTCCTTCAATGTGTTAATTGCTTTTCTTATGTTGAACACCTTTGCATACCAGGAATATACACTTGGATAAGGTGTATAATTCTTTTGATATGCTGTTGGATTAGATTTGCAAGTATTTTATTGTGAATTTTTTAACATCTATGTTCATTAGAGAAGTTGGTCTGCAATTTTCTTTTCTTATAGTATCTTTATCTGACTTTGGTATTAGGGTGATATTCGCTTCACAAAATGTGTTGGGTAATTTTCCCTCCTCTTCAATTTTTTGGAAGATTAAACAGGATTGGTGTTAATTCTCAAAATGTTCGGTAGAATTCACCTGTGAAGCCATCTGGTCCTGGACTTTTCATTGTTAGGATATTTTTGATGACTGATTCCATCTCTTTTTTTTTCTTTCCCTCCCCTCCCCCACCCCCACCTCCGACATACCATTTTTGCTGTCTCTGTTTATTTGCTGTGTGATCTTCTGTGTCTTTTTCTCTTTTGGTCTTCTCATCTTTCTCCTCTAGGATTCACAGAGATTTGATCCTGGGGACCTCTGATGTGGAGAGAAGTTCCCTGTCAATTGCACTACCTCAGTTCCTGGTCTCTGCTGTGCTTCATCTTGACTCTCCTCTTCATTTTGTTGCGTCATCATCCTGCTGTGTGACTCACTTGTGTGGGCACTGGCTCACCGTGTGGGCATTAGGTTTGCTGCGCAGGCACTTGGCTTGCCACGTGGGCACTGGCTTGCCGTGCAGGCACTGGCTCACCACTCAGTCACTCACGCAGGAGCTCAGCTCACCAAGCAGGCAATTGGCTCGCCACACGGGCACTTGCTTGGGCACTCAGCTCACCGCATTAGCACTGGCTCGCCATGCAGGCACTGGCTTACCATGTGGGCGCTCGGCTCAATACACAGGCACCCATAAGTGACTCAGCTCACTGTGCGGGCACTCAGCTTGCCATGTAGGCACTTGGCTCACCATGTGGGCATTCATGTGGGCACTCAGCTTGCCATGCAGGCACCCACATTGGTGAGCACTCGGCTCTCTGTGTGTGGGCACTTGGCTCACTGCACAGGCACTCAGCTCACCATGCGGGCACTGGCTCACAATGCAGGCAGGCTTTCTCTTATTCTTTTTCACCAGGAGGCCCCAGGGATCGAATCTGGGTCATACCATATGGTAGGTGGAGGCCTTATCACTTGAGCTACATCCCTCAATCTCTTTAAATGTGATTGGTTTGTTAAGTTCTTGTATTTCATGTAGAGTCAATGTAGGTTATTTGTGTATTTCTAGGGATTTGTCCATTTCACCTAGGTTGTCTAGTTTGTTGTCATACAGTTCCTTATAATATCCTCTTATGATCCTTTTTATTAATATGAGACCAGTCATAACATCGCCCCTTTTGTTTCTGATTTTATTTGTTTGCATCTTCACTCTTTTTTCTTTGTTAATCTAGGTCAGGGTTTGTCAATTTTATTGATTTTCTCAAAAAAACAACTTTTCATTTTGTTGATTATCTCTATTTTTTGTTGTTGTTGTTCTCAATTTCATTTATTTCTGTACTATCTTTATTATTTCTTTCCTTGCATACTTTGGGAATGGTTTCCTGCTCTTTCTCTAGTTTCTCCAGTTTTTCAGTTAGATCTTTGATTTTAGCTTTTTCTTCTTTTTTAATATAGTTGTTTGAGCTATAAATTTCTCTCTCAGCACTGCCTTCACTGTATCCCATAAGTTTGATAAGTTGTTTTGTCATTTTCATTTGTTTCAATATATATACTGATTTCACTTACAATTTCTTCTTTGACACACTGATTATTTAGGAGTATGTTGTTTAGCCTCCACACATTTGCAAATTTTCCCTTTTCCTGACTGTTCTTGATTTCCAGTTTTATTCCATTTTAATCTGAGAAGGTGCTTTGTATAACATATACATTAGGAGGCACAGGGGATTGAACCCAAGACCTTGTACATGGGAAGCAGGCAATCAACCACTTGAGCAACATCTACTCCCCTCAGTCTTTTTATATTTATTGAGACCTGCCTTGTGACCTAACATGTAGTCCATCCTGGAGAAAGATCCCTGAGCTTTTGAAAAGAATGTATATCCCACTGTTTTGGAATACAATGTTCTGTATATGTCTCTTAGGTCCAGCTTGTTTATCATATTGTTTGATTTCTCTGTTTCCTGTTTGATATTCTCTCTAGGTCTATCTAATAATGTGAGTGGTGTGTTGAAATCTCCAACTATTATTGTAGAGCTGTTTATTTCTCCCTTTAGTTTTGCCAGAGTTTGCCTCATGTATTTTGGGTTATTTCGGTTAGAGTATAGACATTTATGACTGTTATTTCTTCCTGGTAGAGTGTCCCTTCTATTAATATATAATGGCCTTCTGTATCTCATAACATTTTTGCAATTTAAGTCTGTTTCCTCAGATATTAACATAACTACGCTTGCTCTTTTCTTGGTTACTGTTAGTGTGAAGTATCTTTTTTCCAACCTTTCACTTTCAGCCAGTTTGTATCTCTGAGTCTAAGGTGAGTCTTTTGTAGGCAGCATATGAATGGCTCTTTTTTTACCTATTATGTCAGCCTATTAATTTGGGAGTTTAATTCATTTTCATTCAATGATATTACTATAAATGCATTATTTATTTCCACCACTTTATTCTTTGGTTTTCATTTGTCATCCCTAATTTTTGTCTTTTTGTTATCCTTTTTCCTATTCTTGCCTTCTACACTCTTCTCCAAGCTGCTCTCCTGTCTTTTTCTTTCAGGCTGTAAGTTTCTCTTTAATATTTCCTGCAACAGTGGATTCCTTTTTACAAACTCTCTTAGTTTCTATTTATTTGTGAATATTAAACTCACCTTCAAATTCGAAGGACAATTTTGCCAGATTAAGAATTCTTGGCTGGCAATTTTTCTTTTGGTATCCTAATTGTATCATACCACTGTCTTCTCACCTCCATGGTTTCTGATGAGAATTCCACACTAAGTCTTACTGGGCAAGACTTATACACAATGGTTTGCTTCTCCCTTGCTGCTCTCAGAATTTCTCTTTATCTTTGGTGTTTGACATTCTGAGTAGTATGTGTCTTGGAGTAGGTCTATTTGGATTTATTCTGATTGGGATATATTGTGCTTCTTGGACATGTAAATTCATTTTTCATGAGAGTTCGGAAATTTTCAACCATTATTTCCTCAAATACTTTTTCTGCCCCCTTTCTCTTCTTTTCTTCTTCTGGAACTCCCATGACATGTATGTTATTCTGCTTCACGTTATCACCACTCAGCTTCCCGCGTCCCTTCTCAATTTGTTTCCATTCTTTTCTCTCTTCACTTTCTGTCTTCATCGCTTATTCTTTTTTCTATCATTTTGAGTCTGCCTTTGTATGCCTTTAATATGTTTTTTATTTTACCTATTGTGTCTTTCATACCCATGAACTCTGTCATTTTTTTATTCAGGTTTTCAAATGCTTCTTTTTGTATGTTCAGTATTTTCTTGATTCTTTTTCTCTTTAGCCATATTGTCTTTCAACTTATTATTTCAATTTGGAAATTTGTATGAATCTCATTGATCAGTTGTCTCAATTCCTATGTCTCATCTGGGGCTTTGATATATTCCTTTGCTTGGGCCATTTCTTCCACTTTCTTAGTAAGACTTGTAATTTTTTGCTGATGTCTAGGCATCTGATTATGATGGTGAGTTTACTCTGATGCTCAATTTCTCTCTCTTTCATAGGGATTTAGTGGCAGGAGGCTGTGTGTTACTGTCACTCTTTGATTCTTGGTTCAACCTATTCCATGTCTTTGGGATTTTCCCTGTTAGTTGCTCAAATCTGGGCCATGAACCTAATAATTGGTTGCAGACCCACTTCCAAGGGTCTTGGGGAAGGAGGCTGTAAATGCCAGAAAAATCCTTTCATACTTATTTACTTTTAATTTCCCCACATGCACTTCCTTGATCCACCAGTAGATGGCACTCTTTGGCAACCCTCTCAGTTCAAAGCCTGGTGGGAGTATGTCCCCTGCAACAAGGGCAGCAACAATGTGGCAGAAGATCCTCCCAGAAGGCTATTCAGAGCCTGGTAATTCAAACTTTCTCAGAGCCTGTTCTTCAACATTTGCTGGCAGCCCCCTCCCTTTTTTGAGTAGGAAATAATTCCAGTCCCCTCTGTATCCTCAACAAGTCCCAGTCAGGAGGGAGTGTGATTGGGAGGGTAGATTCTCTTTAGTCCTATGCTGGCTCCCAAGGCAAACAATGGGAGTGGTCTTGGGACACAGGGACACGGCAGACCAAATTATTGGCCAAAAGCTGAATCAGCCTTAGGCTGTATCCTTCTTTCTCCCATTTCCTGAGAGGTAGATCCCTGCAGCCCCCTTTGCCCATAGCCATCTGCCAGAGGCCAGAGAATTCAAAATTGTCTGCTTGTGGGGTGGGCGAAGGGCACTGGTGGCTGCAGCTGCAGCTTCGACTCACAGTCTTAACACTGAGATTTTTTTCCTCTGTGCCCCTCTCTCTTCTGGATGGTGTCCAGCTTTCCCCTGAAACTTTTCTTTTTTTTTTTTTTTTTGACTGTTTCTTCCTGTTCTCTAGCTATTTTTCTAGGAGAAAAGAGAGTCCCATGTTTTTCTAATCCTTCATCTTCCTGGAAGTCCTCCCAATCTCTACAATCATTTGATTTTAAGTAAAAGAGATTACCCTCAATAATGTAGGTGGGCTTCATCCAATAAATTGAAGACCTTAAGATTTAAAAAAACAGGTTTCCTGGAGAAGAAGAAATTCTGCCTCAAAGCTACAACATCAACTCCTGTCTGAGTTTTCAGCCTGCTAGCCTATAGTACAGATATTAGACTTGACATCCTCTTCAAACGGGTGAGCCAATTCCTTAAAATATATATATACTATTGATTCTGTTTTTCTGGAGAACACCAAGTGATAGATATTTGTTTAATAGACTTACTTTTCTGACTTCAGGAAATGAGATTTTTGTGCAGTGAGAAGAATTCCCACTTTCACACATGTTTAAATCTGATAGATGGGAAGTGGATGTGGCTCAATTGATAGAGAGTCCACCTACCATATGGAGGGTCCAGGGTTCTATACCCAGGGCCTCCTGACCCACGTGGTGAGCTGGCCCATGCGCAGTGCTGCTGCGTGCAGGGAGTGCCGTGCCATGCAGGGGTGCCCCCACATAGGGGAGACCCATGTGCAAGGAGTGAGCCCTGCAAGGACAGCTGCCCCACATGAAAAAAGCACAGCCCACCCAGGAGTGGCAACACACACATGGAGAGCTGATGCAGCAAGATGACTCTACAAAAAAAGAGACACAGCTTCCCAGTGCTGCCTGATAATACAAGCAGACGCAGAAGAACACACAGTGAATGGACACAGAGAGCAGACAACAGGGGAGAAGGGGAGAGAAATAAAATAAATCTTTAAAAATAAATAAATCTGATAGATGCCCAAACACTTCCAGACTCGAAGCAACTAACACCCACTTTCCAAGGACATCACACAGGATATTCAGTGATAAAAAAGAATCCTATTAAGAGTGGCAGGGTGTTTTCTGCCCTGCTGCCCTACCAGCTGTTGGTGGCCCAACCAAGGGTTGCAGCTAATGTGGCAATTCTTGCCATAAGATTTGCAACAACTGGCAGAAAGCTACCAGCCCACCAGTCAGGGGGGCCCTTGGGAAACAGGCAGATTATAGGATTGATGTGTGTAAAGTATGCAGAAGAAATAGAGGCAGAGCTGTCCTGACCTACAAATAACTGATAAAAGTACTCAAATATGTACCAAGAAATAAATTCTCAGCTTATATAATTTTAATATACAAATAACACATATATTTTTTTTCTCCCTCCCCTGCCCTGCTGTTTTTTGCTGTCTGTGTCTATCATTCGCTGTGTGATCTTCCGTATCACTCTCTCTCTTTTTTTTTTTTTCCCTCTCATTTTTCTCCTCTAGGATTCACCAGGAATCAATCTTGGGGGCCACTGATGTGGAGAGAAGTTCCCTGTCACTGGTGCCACCTCGGTTCCTGGTTTCTGTTTTGCCTTGCCCTGACTCTCCCTTTTCGGCTCTCTTCTGTTGTATCATCACCTTGCTGTGTGACTCGCTGTGCAGGCACTGGCTTGCTGTGTGGGCCTGGTGTTTTTTTTTAGCCAGGGATTAAACCCGGGTCCTCCCATATGGTAGGCGGAAGTCCAATCTCTTGAGTCACATTGCTTCCCAACACATATACTTTTAAAACTTTGTTTTAATATGCATGGCTATATGTTATTTTATATATTAAGAATTTTATTTTATGAATAGCTTTTGAATAGAAATATTTTATAAATTCATCAATAAAATAAAACCAATTTGTCAATCAATGATTATTTGAAGTTATGTAATTATAATTGTTAGCATCTGTTTATTTTCCTAGGTTGCTCAAAACAAATACCATGAAATATGTTAAATATTGGGAATTTATTTGCTCATGGTTTTGAGGTCAGGAAAATGCCTAAAATAAGGCATCATCAAGGTGATGCTTTCTTCCCAAAGACAAGCTGACAGAGCTCCTTGACTCCTCTGCCACATGGCAAGACATATTGCAGAGCATACTTGTCTCTCCCTTTTCTTCTGGGTTTCACTGACTTGAGCTTATTTCTTCTGTGGCTTTCTCTTTGTCTGAATTTCATTCTCTTGTAAAGGACTCCAATAGTAGGACTAAGACCCATCTGATTGAGGGGAGACACACTTTAACTAAAGTAACCTGATCAAAAATTCCTATTTACAAGGGGTCTACACCCATGGAATGGATTACATTTAAAAAGATGTTTTTCTGGTGTGCATAGAGCTTCAAACCACCTGAGCACCCCATTTCACTCTCAAAATGAAATGGTCACCCTACCTGGAGGGAATTCATTAAACTGTCGGGCAAATTGTCCCATTCATGGATAGCAGCTACTATTAATAGAAGGTTCTCTTTTCTGCTTATTCAAAAAGTATTCCTGATAGATTTCCCTTACATTATTAGTTCTGCCTTCTGTACCTGTGCAAATTAAATTATAGGAACTCTTCCCTATGAGAACTACCCACCCAAGCAAAATTTTGTAATGTTTATATTTCCAGTATAACTACTTATTTCTGCCTTCTTCTTGTAAAAGCTTTTGGAATGTTGACTCTAGTAATATAAAAAATAAACATTTGTTCCTACTCAAAGCAACAGGGATTTCTTTACAAAAATTTTCTGTATTTCCCTTTTTATTTTGTTGTCCTTACTTCTCCCTAGTGATTATATCTTGCAGACAGTGAATATTAGAACCTTTATCAAACCATACTGTGATGGTTAATTTCATGTGTCAGTTAACTAGGTTATGATGTCTGGTTGTTTTGTCAAGCAATCCCTGGCCTGATTGTTACTGTGAGGAATTTTTTTTTAAATTTAAATCATTAGCCAATAAATTGCATCTATAGCTGATTACATCTACATCAACAAATCAACAAAAGGGATTGCCTTCAGCAATGGGAGAAGTCTCATGCAATCATTTGGAGACCTTAAAGTGATTGTTTCAACAATCAGAAGGAAGAATTTCTATCTCTGCTTCAACCAGGCCACTTCTCAGGAATTCATCATCACCTTCATCCAAGTTCCCAACTTGTGACATCTGGTAAATTGAAAGTCAGCTTTGAGTTCCCAACTTTTGGCCTGCCTTATGGGATTTGGACTTGCCAATCCCCTTGGTCACACAAGCCAATTCCTATAATAAATCAGTCTCTCTCTCTCTCTCTCTCCACACACATACACACACACACACACACACACACACTTGTACTGCTCAACCACAGTAATTGCCCCTACCAGACAACTTCACAGAGTTTTTGTAGTCTGTGGAGTCATTGAATAGATCCAACTAGCAAGAAAAAAATGAAAAGATTTTCACCCAAGAAGGCAACAAGGCTAGATCATTTTAGAGAAAGGCTCCATCAAATATTTATGAAACAAGGAATTCCTAGTTGCTTTTTTTATTTTTTTAAAGATTTATTTTATTTATTTCTCTCCCCTCCCCCCCCCCATTGTCTGCTCTCTGTGTCCATTTGCTGTGTGTTCTTCTGCATCCGCTTGCATTATCCAGCAGCACTGCGAAACTGCATCTCTTTTTTGTTGAGTCATCTTGGTGTGCCAGCTCTCCGTGTGGGGGGGAAGGGGGGGGACTACTCCTGGAGGGGCTGAGCTTTTATCACATGGTTACACTAGTCCAGTTAAACTAGTAGTGAAATTTAACACCTATGAATGCAGATGCCAAAATCCTAAATAAATGCTATAGAGACCTTTCAGAAGTGTAATAAAGAAATAAAAAGCAAGTGTACTTCATATCAGGAATTTTAAAAAGACAGGCACAAGACAAGGCTGCCATCTTTTTATTTGAGGTGATGGTGTGTTTATCTTTTTGCCTAGTCTAAAATCTTTTGGAAAGTTGAACAAGAACTTAGTCATATTTGCATCCCCACAAGTTTATCAACACTTTTAATTCAAAGTCTTTCCTAAATGAGATTCTTATGCCTCAGAATCTGTTAGTGAAAGCAAAACTCAAATTATTCAGGAGGGTAATTAACAAAAATTAGCTAGTAAAAATTATAGTCTCCATGTGGCCCTATGGGCTAAGAAATCCTCAGAAAGCCCAACCCCAGATAAAATTTGAGAGCTTTGCATCCTGTAATTTCTATAATCAAGTGAAATCTTTAGTTTGTCATGCACTCCACCTTGGATAAATATCCCATTTGGTTATTTTTTAGAGCATCTGAGCATCCTCCAGATACAATCACTGATTGGCTCTTCCTGGTTGGAAACTGTTTTCCTTCATGGAAATCTACTTCTGTTTGAGTCACTGCCTTTGGTTCTCACTTTATGTGTGATTTTATAAGAATAAGCCTATAGGGAGTGGATAGACATAAGTATGGTAAGTGTGTCATCAAGTCAGCACCAAGAACTGAAGCCAGATGAAATTCCTTTGGACGAACTGCCCTACATCACCTTTTCAACAACTTATTTGGATTTTCCTTAGTCTTTGAATCCTTGAGAATTGCTTTATTTGTTTTAATCTGTCTGGAAAGAGGGTTCACTGGACCTCTGTTGATAAATAATCTTTGGCCAGTTTCTAGCAATCAGAGGTTTGCACAAGTATCACCCTTAGTAATCACTGCAATTTTAATGGGATCTTATCAGCCTGTTTGCCTGCCTGCCTGCCTGAACGCGTCCTCCAGCCCAGCTTCATTTCGTATGCATATCTCTCCAACCAGCATAATTCCATGAAGGACAATCTGACACTGCAGGGGCCACTTTATGGAAATATTGACACGGACAAAACTACTCATTTGAGAGGCGCATTCAAAGGAAATGAGAAAAAACCCTCGTGAGAAGATTTTGTCTTGTCAATTTAAATGAGAGATCACTTTGATAATGAAGAACTATCCCCTTCATTTTTTTGTACTTTAAGGATTAAGAAGTATCAGCTTCTAAATTGTACGTCTTGATGGAATTATCAAGGGTCTGCGTTGCTGTTTAAACTGGCTGTATTTTCTCTCCTCTTTCTCTGTCCTCCCCACCCTCCTTGTGTGTCTGTGTGTGTGAAAACTGGTTTTCCTGAATCTAAGCCTACTCCTCTCCTTGCAGAGAAGACATAATTAACCCTTTGCAATTACAATTTCATGTTTATCCAGCTACATTTTTTTTTTCCTTTTTTCTTTCTTTATCTTTCCGTTTCCCTACACTTGGGCAATTTTGGAGATAAATTGATGATAAAATATTGTTTTATAATAACCTACACACACTGTAGGAGTATCTACTTGAGATAAATAGTCAAGGGTTTCCAAAAGAAAGAGAAAAATTAAACGGTGTTACTTTCGTATGTTTTTCCCCAGCCAAAACAGTAACTCATATGAAAAAGTTTAACTGCAAATTTGGTTAATGGCCTTGGATTCCAGATAGAAAAGGCTAGACACTCAGAGCTTTTGGGATGAATTCAGGAGTCTTAAAATATGTCTGATAAAGAGATGGACCTTTGGACAAATTAAAGTGATTTAATTTTAGCTTAAAAACAACTCTATGTCTTCTCCTTGCTTGTGCAATATTTTAAGTAGTTTAAGACATGGGTTTAATTTCTCATTATATCTAGCATTTAAATTTCTTTCATTAGTTCTATATGTCTATAGTTGCAAGGTATTTACATAAATTGTTTATCTCATGAACTTTTGTATTGCTACAAATCAAAGGACTTAATGTTTTGGAATAAATTGTAATTTCCAGACCTTTAGTAACTCTAAGACCTTAGACTAATTTAAAATTATGTAATTTAATCAATAATTTTCGGATATCTGGACAATTTCTCTACAAGAAAAATATAAAATTTTGGTCCTTAAATATAGTTTTAAATTTCCCTTTATTTTTATACTTGGAATAACTATAGCTTAACAGGATATACAAATGTCTTTATATATGTTAAATGATACATTTAATTTACCACCCCAAAATTTGTGAAATAAAAATATGTACTAATGAAAAAACACAGCTATACTTACCTTATTTCCCTATCTTCTACTTCTCTCACAGCTGATAAAAGTTGGCTAATTTTGTTAAAGGTGGTAATTAATGAAATTGACTAAAGGGAAATCAGGTATGTAGTGCAAGGCAATAAATATGGCTTGTTTTTTAATCAATTAAAATACTTTAATCACTACATTATACTTTTAACGAATATACAATAAAATTATCCTTTTTGTTGTACATTTCTGTGAATTTTAGTTCTGTGAATTCTGTGAATTCTTAGTTTCCCAGCTGCTATGATAAATATCAGTCAATGGATTGGCTTAAACTATGGGAATTTATTGGCTCATCGCTTCTGAGGACAAGCAATTTACCTAATGAGATACCACCACAACTATTGGAATGACAAAAATTAAGAAAATAAATAACTGACAATACCAGTGCTGGCAAGTATGTGGAGCAATTGAAACTCCCACATAACTCTAGAAAATCTGGCTGAATCTTATAAAGTTAAACACACACTTATCATATATCCCAGCAATCTCACTCCTAGATATTTACACTATATGATTAACAAAAACTTATGGTGACACAAAAACCTGGTCACACATGTTTATAACAACATTATTCATAATTACCCAAAACTAGAAAAAAACCTAAATATTATTCAGTGGACAGATGGATTAAAAAAAACCATGGTATACTATAGTAAAAAAGACTGAATTATTGAAACACACATCAACATGGTTGAATGACAAATATAATGTACCAAGTAAAAGAAGCCAAATTTAAAGAATCTACATTTGTGTAACATTCTGAAAATAGCAAATCTGGAAAAGGGAAAGGCGATCAGTGGTTGTCAGGATTAGGTGTGAGAGGAGAGTTTGAATACATAGTCCATAATGAGAGAGAAATTTGGAAGGACTGGAAATTGTCCTATATCCAGTTTGGGATGCTGGATTTATGTACCCCAGGATAAAGCATATTCTTAATCTTAACTTCATTTCTGTGGGTGTGAACCCATTGTAATTGGACGTTCTAAAGGGTTATTTTAATTAAGGTGTGGCTCAACTGAATAAAGGAGTGACTTAATAATATTACTGGAGCCCTTTATCAGCACAAGAACTTTAAATATAGTCAGAGAAAGCCACAGGGAGAAGCTGGAAGTCAGAAGTCAATGCCACCCAGAAGTCAACAGAACACAGAAGAGAAAGGAGAGAGAACATTGTTATGTGGCAGGAAAGTCAAGGAACCTAAGAACTGCAGGGTAGCCAGAATGCCGCCAACCCCTGCAGGAGGCAAACCTTCTAGCCAAAGACTTGTTTGGACTTTGTTTTCTTATTGTTGAGTTTTGAGAGTTCTTTGTATATTCTGGATACAAGTCCTTTGTTGGATATGTGATTTGCAAATATTTTTTCCTAGCCTGTGACTTGCCTTTTTACTCTCTTAGCAAAGAATGTAGAACAAAAGCTTTTAATTCTGATGAGGTCCAATTTATCAAATTTTCTTTTGTGACTCCTGCTTTTGTTTTTTTTTTGTTTGTTTGTTTGTTTTTGGCTTTTAACTACAGAAATTTATTAGTTTATAAGCTTACAGTTTCAAGGCTGAGAAAAATGTCCATATCAAGGCGTCATCAGGCAAGACTTTCTCCCAGAAGACCGGCTGCTACTGATTCTGACTCTTCTGTCACATGGCAAGGCACACATCAGCATCTTCTGGTCTCTTCCTTCTCTTCCAGGTTGTTGCTGTCAGATTCTGGCTTTTGCAGCTTTCTCTCTCTCTGTCTGAATTTCATTCCCTATAAAGGACTCCAGTAAGACTATCCACCCTGGGCCATGCCTTACTGAAGTAATTTAATCAAAAGGCCCTTAACTGAAGGAACAGATTAGCTTTAAGAACATGATTTTTAGGGGTCCATACAGCTTCAAACCTATCAGTCATGTACAAAGATGCTCATCATAGTGTTGTTAGTGGTTAAGAGGGAGTTGGAAGCAACCTAGGTGGCCATCATTGGGCAGATTGGATAAATAACACATAGTGGAGAATAAACAAATAAACAAACAAAAATGGTGGATGCTCAGCTTGGAGTATTTTGCAGTAGTTGGATGTAACAAACTAGATGTGACTCCTGCTTTTGGTGTCATTTCTAAGAACTCTTTGCCTAGCCTCTCTGAGATCGCAAAGGTATTCTCCTCTGTTTTCTTCTAAAACTTATACACTTTGACCTTTTTTATTTATTTCTTTAATCCATTGAGTTAATTTTTGTACATGGGTGTCATTTAAAGATTGAGGTTCTTTGTGTGTGTGACATATAGATGTCCAATGTTACAGAACCATTTGTTGAAAGTTTGTTTTTCCTCCACTGTATTGCCTTTGTACCTTTCTCAAATACTGGTTGACAAAATTTATGTGACTCTATATCTGGAATCCCTATACTGAACCAGAGATGCTGTTTGATTCATCTTTTCATCTATACCACACTATCTTGACAATTGTCCATACTGCCTTGACAACTGGGATTTGTTAGCCCTCCAACTATTTTCTCCTTTTATAAAATTATTTTGGCTATTCCAGTTCCTTTGCATTCTCATATGAATTTTAGAATCAGCTTGTCTATATCTACAAAAACTCCTGCAGGGGTTTTTATTGGAGGTGTATTAAATCTACAGATAAATTTAGGAAGGATTGACATCATGGTTATGGCAAGTCTTCCAAACATAAGCATAGTATGCTTCTTCAATTAATTAGATCTTTTTTATTTCTTTTATCAGTGTTCTGAAATTTTTTACCCAGATAGGTCCTGAAAACATTTTGTTAAATCCAGTTTTTAAGAATAATATTAAAAATTAAAGTTTTTAAATAGTACTATTTTAAAATTTTAGTTTCCAATTGTCCATTGCTGGTATAATAATTATTGGATTTTAAAAATAGATCTTTTATTTTAGTTTTTTTTTTAATGTAACAATCTTGTCTGTGAATAGAGAGAGTTTTATTTCTTCCTCTCTATTTTATGCCCTTTTCTTTCATTTTTCTTTCTTTATTTTACTGGCTAGAATATCCAGTAAAATGTTCAGTAAGAGTGGTGAGAATTGATATCCTAATCTTGTCTGATTTTAGAGGAAAAGTATTCAGTCCTTCTATTCGGATAGGATATTAATTGTAGGGTTTTTGCAGAAGCCTTTACCACAGTGTGAAAGTTACATTTTATTCCTAGTTTGCTAAGAGTTTTTTGTCATAAATGGATACTGAATTCATCAAATGTATATTCTGCATTTATTGACATAGTAAATAGAGCAATATTTGGTTGATATAAAAATAAGGTTTTTATTAAGTCTGTTAATATGAAAAATTACAATGATTTTTCTTTGTAAAAATTTAAAAGATTTATTTATTTATTTGATTTCCCCCCCCTCCCCTGGTTGTCTGTTCTTGGTGTCTATTTGCTGCGTCTTGTTTCTTTGTCCGCTTCTGCTGTCCTCAGTGGCACAGGAAGTGTGGGTGGCGCCATTCCTGGGCAGGCTGCTCTTTCTTTTCACGCTGGGCGGCTTTCCTCACGGGCGCACTCCTTGCGCGTGGGACTCCCCCACGCGGGGGACACCCTTGCGTGGCACGGCACTCCTTGCGCGCATCAGCACTGCGCATGGGCCAGCTCCACACGGGTCAAGGAGGCCCAGGGTTTGAACCGCGGACCTCCCATATGGTAGACGGACGCCCTAACCACTGGGCCAAAGTCCGTTTCCCTGTAAAAATTTTATTGTGGTAAAATATACACAACATAAAATTTCCCATTTTAACCACTTACATATGTACAATTCTGTGATATCAATTATATTCACAATATTATGCCACCATTAATTACCAAAACTTTTTCATCACCTCAAACAGAAACTCTGTACCCATTAAGGAATAACTCCCCACTCCCTACCCCTCACTCCTGCTAACCTATAATCTACTTTCTGTCTCTATTGTTTTATATATGCCAGGTATTACATATAAATGAAACAAAGTAATATTTGTTCTTTTGTGTCTCACTTATTTTATTCCATATGATATCTTCAAAGTTCATCCGTGTTGCAGCATGTATCATAACAGCATTCCTTTTTATGGCTGAATAATATTCCATCGTATGTATATACCACATTTTGTTTCTCCATTCATCTGTTGGATGCTTGAGTTGCTTCCATCTTTTGCCTATTTTGAACAATGCTGCTATGAACACTGATGGACAAATATCTGTTCAAGTCCCTGTTTTCAGTTCTTCAGGGTATATCTATATAGCAGTGGGATTGCTGGTTCACTTAGTAATTCTATGTTTATTTTTTGAGGATCTGCCAAACTGTTTTTCACAGTAGCTACAACGTTTTACATTCCTAACAATGTAGGAGGAATCTCATTTCTCTGCATCATTGCCAACACTTGTCGCTCTGTTTTATTTTTAATGATAGCCATCAGAGTGGGTGTGAAATAGTATCTCATTGTAAATTTTTTTAAACAAATCGATATTACTGAAACATATTAATAAAGCATAAATCCATCTAAAGTGTACAATCAATGGTATTTGGTATAATCACATATATGTGCATTCATCACTTCAATAATTCTTAGAGTACTTTCATTATTCCAATAATAATAATAATAAACAAAAACTAAGCAAACAAAACTCATCACTTCTCAATCCTTCTATACTTCCCCTGCTGTACATAGCTGCTATTGTGTTTTCTTCTCTCTAGTATTTATATTTTGTAAAAACAGTCTTATATATGAAATATCACCCACATTCATGGTTTACATGAGGTTTTATTATCTTATACAGTTCCATTTATGGTTTTTAGCTTTCCTTCTAGTAATATTCATTGTGGTTTTAATTTGCATTTCCCTAATGGCTAATGATGTTAAGCATCTTTTCATGTGCTTATTGGTCACTTGTATATCTTCTATAGATAAATGTTTATTCATTGGGTTGTGTGTCTTTTAGTTGTTGAGTTATAGGAATTCCTTATATATTCTGGATATTAAATCCTTATCAGATATATGGTTTCCAAACATTTTGTAGGTTGTCTTTTAATTTAATGACAATGTCGTTTGATGCAAAATTTTAAAAAATTTTGATGAAATTTAATTTGTCTAATTTTTCTTTTGTTGCTTTTACTTTTGGTGTCACATCCAAGAATTCATTATTTAACACGAGATCCTGAAGATTTTCTCTTATGTTTTCTTTTAAGAGTTTTATATTTTTGCTTTTATATTTAGGTCACTGAACCACTTTGAGTTGATTTTTTTATATGATATGAAGTAGGGGTTCATTTCATCCTTTTTCATGTCATTGGTTTATTTTCAAATGGTGAAACATTCTTGCATTCCTTAGATAAACCCTCACTTGGTCATCAAATATATATATATATATTTTATATATATATATTATGCTGGATTTAATTTGTTACTATATTGTTGAGGATTTTTGTGTCTATGATTATGAAGGATATTGGTCTATAGTTTTCTTTTCCTGTACTGTCTTTACCTTGCTTTCATATCAGGGTAATGATGGCCACATAAAATGAGTTGGGAAGTGGTCCCTCTTCATTTATTTTGTGGATGAAATTATGCAAAATTGATGTTTTGTTTTGTTTCTCCTAAATCCTTAACTTTTTAAAAAAAGATTTATTTATCTATTTATTTTTAAGATTTATTTTATTTATTTCTCTCCCCTTCCTCCCCACCCTGGTTGTCTTTTCTCTGTGTCTATTTGCTGCGTCGTCTTTGTCTGCTTCTGTTGTTGTCAGCGGCACAGGAATCTGTGTTTCTTTTTGTTGCATCATCTTGTTGTGTCAGCTCTCCATGTGTGTGGTGCCATTCCTGGGCAGGCTGCACTTTCTTTCGCGCTCTCCTTACTGGGCACACTCTTTGCACATGGGGCTCCCCTACGTGGGGGACACCCTGCATGGCTGGGCACTCCTTGAGCCCCATCAGCATTGCATGTGGGCCAGCTCCACACGGGTCAGAAGGCCCAGGGTTTGAACCGCAGACCTCCCATGTGGTAGACGGATGCCCTAACTACTGGGCCAAGTCTGCCGCCTAATGTTTTTTAAATTATGTAAATGTTTGGTTCAATTCACCAATGAAACCATCTGGGACTGGTGTATTCTTCTTTGGACTATTTTAAACTATGGATTACATTTCTTGAATAGATAAAGGACTCTTAAGGATCTTTAATTCTTGTTTTTATCTTTCAAGAAATCAGTGCATTTTACCTAAGATGTCAAATTTATGTGAAGAAAATTGTTCATAGTAATCCTTTATTATCTTTTTAATGTATGTGGGATCTGTAAAGATATCACCTTTCTTATAACTGATATTAGTTATTTATGTCTTCTTCATTTTGTTCTTGGTAGTCTTCCTAGAGGCATATCAATTTATTAATATTTTTTAAAAAACAGCTTTTGGTCTTTATTGGATTTTCTGTATTGTTTTTATTTTTTAAATTTCATTGATTTCTGCTCCTATCTTTATTATTTTGCACTTATTTGCTAGTTAATTAATGTGGAAGCTTACATTATTAATTTGAGACCTTTATTGTTTTTTAATGTAAATATTTAGTCTCATAAATTTCCCTCCATGGATTGTTTTAGCTGAATTCCATAAATTTCAGTGTGCTTTATTTTCATTTTGTTTTAAATATTTTCTTATTTTTCTTGATATTTCCTCTTTTACCCATCTATTTTACAGGGCTATAATTTTTAATTTATAAATATTCGGTAACTTTCCAGATAACTTTCTGTTATTAATTTATATTTTAATTCCCTTATGAGAATACATTTGCATGATTTCATTTCTCTTAAATTTAAAAAGTTTTTGTTCTGATTCGGAATATGGACTATTATGATGAATGTTCCATATAAACTTCAAAAGAGTATGTGTTCTATGGATTGTCTATGACTTCCTTCAATTCTATCAGTATTTGCATCATTTAAAACAGAACTTTTGAAGTCCTGTTTTTAACTACATACACACTTAGTATTATAATGTGGTATTGTTTGTTTTAGTTTCCTTGGCTGTGCAAGCAAATACCATGCAATGGGTTGGCTTAAACAATGGGAATTTAATGGCTCATAGTTTTGAGGCCAGGAAAAGTCCAAATCAAGGCCTCAGCAAGGCAATGATTTCTTCCCAAAGACTGACACTCTGAGGCTGGGGTCTGAAGATCCTGTGTTCTGGGCTCCTCTATTTCACACAATGTGCAAAGGGGCCTCTCCAGGACTCTCCCTTCTCTTCTGGGCTCCATTGTCCCCAGCTTCTTCATTCCTGTGACTTTCTCTTTGTCTGAATTTTATTCTGCTTATAAAGAACTCCAGTAATAAGATCAAAATCCATCCTGATTGAGTTAGGTCACTCAACTGAAATAACTTCATCAAAAGGTCCTACTTACAATGGGTTCACAGGAATGGATTAAGTTTAAGAACATGTAATTTGAGGTGCATAGCTCCAAACCACCACATTGGTAAATTCTGTCTTTTAGCATTATGTAATGTCTGTTTTTTTTCCTGGTAATATTCCATGTTCTGAAGTCTATTTTGTCTGATGTGTATATATATATATAGTCACTCAGCTTTTTCTTCACTAGTATTGTTGTAGAAGTCAGGAGGGGTTCAATTATTTGTGTATAGAAAGGCCAGGACTCAGGAACAATTTTGGGAAGGAAAAGATTTATTTACGACCGGCCAGGCTCAGCTTTTCATTCCAAAATCCGAGCCCTAAACAAGATTTTTGAGTTCTTTTTATACAGAGGAAGGGCCGAATGGTTCTTTGTTTCAGTGCTCAATAGGCTTGAATTAACATATATCTTCCAGATCCTAGGTAAACTTTTAGCATAGACTTTATACATTCTAGATAAGCTTTTAGCACACTTGGTTTGCATTTTCCCTGAATATTTAGAGTTTATAGAGTTTGCATTGCTAAACTGTTTCTCTGGGACTGGAGTTGTTGCCATGGTTACCAAGGGCAGGGCTGCAGTTCTCACTGTCCCAAATGCACAACTCAGTCACGTTATCTATGAAGAGATGAACAGACCCCCACCCATAGCCTACATCAGTATTTGCAGGGTATATTATTTCTTCAGGCTTTTACTTTTAATTTATCATTATATTTCAAGTAGTTTTCATGTAGACAGTATATAGTTTGGTTGCAATATTTTAACCACTTTGACAATCCCTGCTTTAAAAAAACTTTATATTTAATATAATTATTAATATGGCTGAAAATTAGGTTAAACATATTTTTATTAGTTGTCTCTTCCCTCCATTTTTTGTTTATCTGTTTCCCCTATTCCCCTTGGTTTAGATTTCCTGGATACTTTTAGTAAATCATTTTATCTCTTGGTTTTTTGACAAATCTCTTAAGTATTTTTAATGGTTGCTTTAATGATTACAATATACATTCCTAACTTCTCACAAATTATTAACTTAAAATATACAGTTAGAGTTGATATTTTACCGCTTTAGGCAAAATATAGAAACCTTACCGTCATAGAGGTAACTTCACACCACCTATGTAGTCATCATATATATTACCTCTAATACATAGAACCCCAAATGAAAATGTTAGCTATAAGTTATTTCAAATAGTATACATGATCTTAAATACTTAAGACATCAAAAATAGCCTGTGATGTTTACCCAGATATTTATCATTTCAGTTGACCATCTACAGTCCTTGGAATTCCAGGTTGCCATCTGTTATCATTTCCCTTTCATCTGAAGAAATTCTTTTAGCATTTCTTTTACCATTTTTTTTTTAATTTGAGAAGATGTGCATTAACAAAACAATCATGCACACCATACAGGATTCCCATACATTGCTCCACCACCAACACCTTATACTGTTGTGACACATTTGTTACAAATGATTATAGAACATCATATTACTGCTATTTATAGTTCATAGCATATATTTGCTGTACTATTCCCACAAACCACCCTATTTTTAACACCATGTATTAGTATTGTATATTTGTTATAGTTCATGAGAGGACATTCTTATATTTGTCCTGTTAACCACAGTTCATCATTTATTTGGGGTTCGCTGTGTTATACAGTTTCCTGCCTCATGCAGTGTATCCAAAGTGTAAACTCAGTAGCTCTCAGCTTCATCACAAAGTTGTGCTGTCATCAGCACAGGCAAATTTCAGTATTTTTTCATTACTCCAAAAGGAAAAATCCCATAGACCCTTATATTCCCTCCATTATTTTTGTTTGTTTGTTTTAGTTTTAGTTCTTAATTTTATTTTTGTTCATTCCTTTCCTCTTTCTTTTTTTTAATTTATTGAAATATATCACTCATACATAAACATATATAAACAGTAAGTATATAATAGTTGTGAACTTACAAAACAAACATAAATAACATCAAACAAACACATACAACATATCACTTTACTACCAATAACTTGCATTGTTTTTAAACCTTTTTAACTAATGATTAAAGAGCATTGTCAAAATATTACTACTAACCAAAGTATTTTCCCATAAACCGCCCATTATTATCTTTATATCATTTACATATGAACGTACATATACAGTAAGTGTATAGTAAAAGTTGTGAACCTACAAAGCAAATATGCATAACATAATACAGGGGTCCCATATATCAACCCTCCACCAACACCTTGCGTTGTCGTGAGACATTTGTTACAAATTATGAACGAATATTGTCAAAATCTTACTACTAGTCATAGTCCTTATCTTACATTTGGTGTGTTTTTCCCCCAACCCACCCTATTATTATTTTTTAAAGATATTTTTTATGACAGAAGTTGTAAACTTATAAAACAATCATGCACATGTGCAGAATTCCAAAACAACACCCCTCCATCAACACACCACAATGTGATGTGTAATTTGCTACAGATAAAATAATATCATCTGATTGTTACCATGGCCACAGTATACATTTGGCTCACATTTTCCATACTGCCTTAGTGTCAACACAGTACATCTTTTGCATAGATGCAAGAATATTTTATTATTACTACTAACCACAGTCCATAGGTTGCTCCAGCTGTATTTTTCCCATGCTTCTCCACATTCCCAACACCCTGCAGTAGTGATATACATTTGTTCTAGCTAACAAAGGACACTCTTGTATCTGTACCATCAACCACAATTCTCACCCACCTCTTGGTTTGCTGTGCTATCCATTTCCTAGATTATTCTCTAGCATTCTGTCAATTGGCATTTACATAACTAGACTACCATTTTCAGTCACATCTCCACTTATAAACTAGCTGTTACTCACTTTGTGTTACCATCCACTCAATACATTTCCATACCTTTACAGTAAAGCTAATAAAACTTCTACATATATTAAACATCAGTAGTCCACTCAGTCATTCTCTTATCTCCTTTAAGAATCTATCCCCCTACCACCAGGTCTTGAAGATATTTTCCAATAATTTATTTTAGAAGTTTTATGGTTCTTGCTTTTATTTTTAGTTTTTTTATTCATTTTGAGTTAATTTTTGGATAAGGTGTGAGATATGGGTCCTCTTTCCTTCTTTCAGCTATGGGTGTCCTATTCTTTCAGCACCATTTGTTAAATGGATTGTTCTGCCCGAGCTGTGTGAGTTTGACAGGCTAGTCAAAAATCACTTGACCATACCTGTGAGGGTCTATTTCTGAACCATAAATTTGGTTCCATTGGTCTATTGTGTCTGTATTTAGGCCAGTACCATGCTGTTTTTACCACTATAGGTAGGTATTATGATTTAAAGTCTGGAGATGAGTGTTCACTTTTCCTTTTTATGGTGTTTTTGGCTATTCAGGACACCCTACTCTTCCAAATAAATTTAATGATCGTGTTTTCAATTTTTTCTTTAGCAATGGTGAGGTTTTTTTCAGGATGGCATTAAATCTGTATACCAATTTGAGTAGAATTGACATCTTTATGATAGTAGTCCAATCCTTGAGCAAGGAATGTTCTTCCAGTTATTTAGGGCTTTTTTGATTTGTTTTAGCATTGAGTTGCAGTTTTCTGAATACAAGTGCTTTACATCATTGGTTAAGTTTATGCCTATTTGAGTTTTGTCTGTCATATCTTATTTTCTCCACTCTTTTGACACTTTTAGTTACGTTTATTGATATAACCTTCATTTCTAGACTCTCTTCCAGGCCCCTCTCTCCTATCTTTTCTTTTCAGGCTCTAGCACACCCTTTATTATTTCCTGAAAATCTGGTCTCTTGCTTAGAAATTCTCTCAGTTTCTGTTTATCTGTGAATATTCTAATTTTGCTCTTATTTTTTTAAGACAGTCTTGCTGGATATAAGATTCTTGGCTGTAAGTGTTTTCTTGTAGAATCTTAAATATATCAGACCGCTGTCTTTTTGCCTCCATGGTTTCTGGTGAGAAATCAGTACTTAATCTTATTGGGTATCCCTTATATGTTATGCATTGCTATTCTCTTGCTGCTCTCAGAATCCTCTCTTTGTCTTTGGCCTTTGATATTCTGATGAGTAAGAGTCTTGGAGTTGGTCTATTTGGATTTTTTCAGATGGGAGTACATTGTGCTTCTTGGACAGGGATATCTATGTCCTTCAATAGGGTTGGGAAATTTTCTACCATTATTTCTTCAAATATTCCTTCTGCCCCTTTTCCCTTTTCTTCTCCTTCTGGGATACCCATGACACATATGTGTCCATGCCTTTTGCTGTCATTTAGTTCCCTGAGTCCTTGTTGAAATTTTTCCCATTCTTTTCTTCACCTGTTTTTTTGTATGTTCACTTTAAGATGCCATTTCTTCAAGCTCACCAATCCTTCCTTCTGCCTTCTCAAATCTGCTATTATATGATTACAATGTTTTTTTAACTTCATTTATTGTACCTTTCATTCCCATAAGATCTGCTATTTTTCTATGTATGCTTTCAAATTCTTCTTTGTGCTCATCCAATGTCTTCTTAATATCCTTAATCTCTTTAGCCATCTCATTGAATTTATTAAGGAGATTTGTTTGCACATCTATAATTAGTTGTCTCAACTCCTTTATGTCATCTGGAGGCTTATCTTGTTCCTTTAACTGGGCCATAGCTTACTATTTCTTGGTGTGGATTGTAATTTTTTGTTGGTGTCCTCACATCTGGCTTACTAGAGTATTTATTCTGGGTGCAGTTTTTCTCTTTAGTGTAGGGCTTCCAATCATTTCTCTCTTGCTGGTTGTACAGTAGGAGCCAAGCATGTAGTTGGTTGTAAGCTGTGGAGGCTCAAGCTGCCCTCATTGTGCTTGGGACCAATAAAGCTTCTTCCAACTTTCTCCTTTGCCAGGGTAGGGTCAGAGTCACAGCGATGTGGAATATTCCAAGTGCAGGCCTAGACTGTAGTTGCCCAGAGAGACTGATGAAGCTTCACATCCCTTTCTCCCCTGCCTGGGGCAGGGATGCAGCTGCAGGTGTGGGCAGCAATCTATGCAGTGCAGGTCCCAGATGACCACAGTTGCCCTGGTAGACTTCAGATTTTCAGTCTATGCCAACCAAAGTTACCTGCAGTGACCTGTATAGACTGGTGTAGCGTTCCTCAGGTTCCTCCCCACCAGAAGTGGGGCTGAAGCCTAGGCAGGCTGCAGGCTGATCTGTGTGAAAGAAACTGGTTCCTGCAGACACTGAGAGTTTCAGTCATCCTGGCTTCCCCTCAGGCTGGGGGTGGAGTCAGAATGGAGGCTACTGGCCTCTTTCTGACTTGGGCTGGTTCACACCCCAGCTGTTCCCAGGGTTATATCTTAGCCATCCAAGTCTACCAATCAGTAGCCAAAATTGGCAGCCAACCATCTCCTCCTCCCCTGTTTCTGGGAAATGGAGCTTCCAACTCCAGCCACAGAATAGCCCCTTGGGCGGCTTGTGCTGCCAGAATAGGATGGTCACTGACCTCAACGGTTTGGCTGGTAATTTCCCGGAGAGGCTGGCGCAGGTCCCCACAGCTTTCTCCCTGCTGGAGGTTGCACTGGGGCCTAGACTAGAGCTGCAAAATGATCTGGATGGTAAGAAGGTGGTCCCCACCAGCACTGGGATTTTCAGTCCACCCCATTTCCCCTCGTGCCAAGTGCAGTTACGATGGTGGCTCCCAGCCTCTTTCTGACTTGGACAGGCTCAAACTTTAGCTGTTCTTGGGATTATACTGTAGTCCACTGAATTTACTCCTCAATAGCTGAAATTGGTGTTCAGCCATCTCTTCCTCCCCCATTTTGGGGCAAGTGGAGATTTCAATTCCAGTCAAACAGCTCCTTGAGGCAGCTTGTGCCTCCAGTGGAGGGTGGGCACCGGCCTCCACGGTGTGGAGCTCCCTACTTACCAGTCTTCTCTGCAGATGGGCAGTCTCCTCCTTCAAGTCCTTCAAGCTGTTGCAGGATGCTCTTCTGTTCTCCTTGAGCCCCCAAACAGGAGCTTCAGCTAGCTCCAGAGAGCTCTGGGTATTTACTAACTGCCCCGTAGCAGGAGCTGACTCTAGGAGCTCCTTACTCCACTGCCGTCTTGCTGGTTCAGCATTTCCTCTTTTACAAACCCTTGTTTTGAGGGCTGACTCAATAGATCACAGTGAGGGAGATGCTGTGTTACATACAAAACCCCAATCCAGAAGCAGGTGGTCTACAAGTGGTTTAGTAGGAAGTCCCCCATAAATGTGCAGTTTGTGATGGTCAAGGGGGCAGCCCCCTTTCCGGTCATGCCCTGTTTCCCAGGATAAGGGGCTCTCCACACCAGACCCTGGTCCCAATGCACGGTGGGGTGCACCGCAGTTTGGGTGCCCATGATGGCCTGCCGGTGGGTCCCTCCATTATTGACTCTTAGCATTGATATAGTTACTTCTTTGCCATTACTGTAAAATAATAGGATATTACTGCTAACTATAGTCTATTTGTAATATTAACTGTATTTTTCCATGTAACTCCATATGTTAACACCTTTTAATAGAGGAATATTCTTGTATTTGTACTGTTAACCACAATCATTATCCACGATTATTCTCTAGCTTTCTTTTAACTTACATTAACCCTTCCTAGACTATCCCTTTCTGCCACAATAACATTTTAAATAAGCAGTGTGAGTTATACTCACTATAATATGTCGCCATCAACTCTAACCATTTACCCATATTTACAATCCCTCTTTTAAACATTCTACATACATTCAGTATCAGCTCCCCCTTCTCAACCCACATTCTTTCTTCTAGTAAACTGTACTCTATTAGCATTTATTTTAAAGCAGTTTCTTCTGGCAGCAAATCATCTTAGTTTTCTTTCATCTAAAAATGAGTTTATTTCTCTTTGTTCCTGAAGGGTGTTTTCATTGGCTATTGAGTTTTGGGCTGATATTTTCTTTCAACCCTTGAAAAGTGTCATTGCACTGTTTTCTCACCTCCATGGTTTCTGATGAAGAAACATTTAGTTATTCAATTCATTGTTACTTTTCACTGAATGCCTTCACGAATTTTCTTTTCATATTTTGGTTTACAGCAATTTGATTATAGTGTGTCTGGGTGAATTTTCTAAATTTATTCTGTTTGGGATATTTTGAGCTTCAATTTATTTCCCTTACCAATATGTAAAAATTTCAGCCATTATTTCTTTAAATATTATATCTATACCAATCTTTACTCCTCTCCTTCTGGGAATCCAAAACACAAATTTTGGTACTTTTAATATTGTCCCCAAATCTTTTTAGGTTTTATTCATTTTTTTCACTCTTTATTCTCTCTTTGTTCAGACTAGCTATTTCCATTCCTTCATCTTCAATTTCACTTACTCTTTCCTCTGTCATCCCTATTCTGTTATTGAGTCTTTCCAGTCAATTCTTTATTTCCATTATGGTATTTTTCCTTTCTAAATTTGGATTTTTAAAAATTCTATTTCTTTTATGAGAATTTATATCTGTCCATCTGTTTCAGGAGTGTTCATTTTTATTTCATGATAATGTTTTCATAGCAGCTTTAACATTTTTGTCTGATAATTCCAACATCTACATCATATCTGGGTTGATATTAGTAGGTTGCCTTTTGTCTTGAGAGTAGTTTAGGTTTTTCTGATTCTTTAAATGTCAAGGACTTTTGGGTTATATCCCAAATATTTTTAATATTGTGAAACTGTGAATCCTGTTAAAATCTTCTAAGAAATATTGATTTGTTTGTTTTAACAGACAATCAGCCTATCAGGTCCAGACTACAAGTCCAATCCTGACTTCTGTGGACTGTGGTTTCAATGTCAGTTTAGTTTTTAAGTTGTTTGTAGTTTTCAACTAGTCTGTTCTCCATATGTGACACTCAGAAGTCAGTATGAGACATGGAAGTGGGCTTCACTGCCGTTCAGTTCTCAAAGCCTTTGTCATGTTGATTCCAGTTAGTTCCACATGTGCAGTTTTAAGGAGAACCCAGGAACTCTTTGAAATTTAACAAAACCTTTTCTATAGATCCCATCCCACCACAGTCTTTCCCATACTTTGTAGCTCCAAGGGACCCCTTTTCCTGATGATGTGATTTGAAAGCTGGAACTATGGCCACCCTATGCTCTTGTGCTCTTCCCATAATTGTGGTTGGCTTCGAGCAAAGCAGCAAAAATAAAGAGCCTATAAGCCACCACTGCCACTTCCAGCCCTGCTGCCATCATCCCCTCCATGTGATTGAAACTTTATTATGAGAATTTCCTGAGGTAGGACAGGGAAAGGTGAAAGATAACTACTTGTCCAAAAGGAGTCTCCTTTCCCAATTCTGTGGCTAGACACTGGATTTTCTTCTTAGACATTTTTCTGTTCATCCCTTTTTGCATTTCAGCCATTAGGGTTGTCCTAAAGTCTAGGCTGAGATATATGGAAGAAAAAACTAAACCAGAATAGTCACTGCCATATGGGTCATTCTTTAAATATTGACTTCCCTACCAAGTTCACATGTTCTTATTAGTTTTTCAGTCTTTTGATAGTTGTTAATGTATTCTGTTCAGGGTTTTTAGTTGTAGGCAGTAGCAGATATAGGGTAAAATGTTCTTGACCAGAACCAGAAAATTCTTTTTTTTTTTTTCTTAAGGGAGTTATTGCAATTAATAAGATGGTAAATTCAATAATACATAGGTGAAAAATTTAGAGCCAAAGATTTAATTTTATTATCTATTTGCATACTACACATTGATTGGCTTTTGTCTAAGCATATTAGTATCTAGTATATTTAGATTAATTCAAAAGTTAATAAAAGATAAATCCTAGGGCAAACTGAGAATTTGAACTTAATTTGCTTGAGTTTATAAAATATAGAAATAATGATTAAAAAACAATGAATTATTTCCATTTATAAAGTTAACTCAAAATTAGAGGATACAATTTTTGAAGTATGAATCCTTGACTGCATATTGTTATATGGATGATATACAAAAAGAAAAATCAGAATTTAGGGTGTTTTTTTTTCCCTGTAATATGAACATGTTATATGTAATATGTAATATGTAATATCACCAAAATTTGTTACTTCACTGAACAATTGTCATAGGCCACATTTATTTTAACAAATGGTTTCTTTTATTTGAGAAAAAAATCTTACCAATATTTATTTTTACTTAGAATTGTGCATTTTCAAAACATTTCCTATATCTATAACTTACGTTCATATCTTTTCCCCTTTAAAAAAAAACATTCTTAATGTTGTCTTTCCTGAATTCAGGCCCTAACTTCAGAATATTTAAATTGTTAAGATGCCTTTTGTACTAAAACTCTCCTTGCATTTCTTGGACTAGCCACCAGGAAATGCAAAAAATCTGCCTTTTTACTTCATGAAGTAAAAATAATAGAAAAACACTAGGCTTATTTAGCATTCTCCAAATGTTAACTAAAAACTAATGTGAGAGATCTTTTGTTTCTCAAACTTAACCCCCCAGTTTAGTCTTCCTAGGTTAATTATATACAAATCTTATAGATAAAACTATTTCCAAAATGTTCTTATAATAAAAAAAACATATGTTCATGTACACAAATTGGTACAAAAACTGTCTAAAAAGATTTAATTTCTAGATTATTAGATTCCAATACCTATGTTAGCAATAATTATAGTAAACTTTTTGTCATGAATCAATACACTGTGGAGATTTGTCAGGGTCCTCACTATTCATTATATATTCTTACTGCAAGAATGATTATTAACTACATAGTTATAAATTTATTGTGTATTATACCTCGGAGAGAATTTTACCCTCTTCCATTGTGCTAATGCTCCATGATATTTGGTCTTTAGAAGAAATATCACAGAGCAACTGCTCTTAAGGTTTGATGAAAAGAATTTTATTAGGTCATTTTAATAACTAATATAATGAAAAAGCTATAGGGTGTGGATTCTTAGGTCCTTAAATCTGTCCATTAAGGAGATATAATTTATCCCTGAATTGGTGGAGAATTGTCCCAGCAAGGGACTTCAAAATGAGGATCCTTAAGAATCCTCCAGAAGCACATGATTTTTGGACATGATTTTTGGATAGACATAGACCCAGCAAAGACTTTCACATCAAGGAGAAAACTGTGAAAGCTAACAGCTTTTATTCAATATCTATGAACAAGATCCACATGATCAGAATCACAGATTACCATGTTTTCATCTGCATAATTTGTCACTATTTTGATAACTGTTTTTTCCTCTTCTTTGGTTTAAAGTTCTTGATTATTAACAGACACTTGTCACTCTTAACAGTGATCTCTATAAGGCATCTATCCTTAATAACTTTTTGCATACTTAGAAATTTCCTGGTATGATTTCAATGCCCACCTATAATTTAAATGTGATTTAGTTAAACATGCCATCAAACTGACTTTTGAGTTTATATTAACTTTCCTTTGGGTGCTACCCTGCTTCATTTTGTTACCATTTTCTTTTATAAATCAGTTGGTCCCTACTTAATTGGTCTCAACCACCAAGCAATTTATTTGAATGGCAAAAAACACAACAGACCAGATAGCCAGAAATGTAAAGATGCTGCTAGGTCAAACCATGACGGGGTGTTCCTTTTTCTGTGGGAAAAAAAAATACAGAGGCAACAGCTTTTATAATCAAGTTTTCACAGTAATAGAGCTTTAAAAATATAGGGATCAATGGCATTTTAGAGGCTGTTTCACTTCTACAGACTTTGTATAAAGGTGCATTACTTAAGCTAAACCTGCATCTCTTTTGCTTTAGATCCACCTGATTATCTCTCTACTACAAATTTCAATGGCTGGTGACAGGCTGATTTGATGTGTCTGTGGTCACATGAAGATGACCATTCGGATGGTAGTCATTCCAAACTCTGCTAGAGATAGATTTTCTTGTTCTTTTCTGTTGGAAGATCATGTTTGGATCATTTGATGGAATAGTGGTTGTGCATCAGAATTTAGGTCTCTGAGGAGCACACAGCTGAGAGTCACAAATTAGGCAAATGCTAAGAGAAAGATTAGAATCTGAGTTTGTAATCACTTCTCAGGCAGGAGATGCATGACCAAATTAAACTAAGAGAACTGTTTCCATCCCCAATCTAAAAACCACATACTGGCAGATATGAGGGTATTAACCAAATTAGATAATTTCATGATTTTCTTATTTGCTTCCAGATATTTTTAGTAATATTAAGATATAAAAGAGTATAACATTCTTCCTCAAATTCAGCACATGTTCTACCTTGAAAGACCTCTATTTTGAACCACTACCTGTCCAAATCCAAGAATCTTTTTGATACATTTTTACTTAAATTTTGTATATAATGTGAGGTAGGAGTTCAATTCCTTTTTGCACGTGGGTATCCGGTTGTCTCAGCAACTTTTGAAAAGACTATTCTTACACACATTGAATTGTTTTGGCCCCTTGTCAAAAAAACTGAGCATAAATGTAAGGATTTATTTCTGGACTCTCAATTCTATTCAACTGATCTATGTGTCCATCATCATGCCAGAACCACATTGTTTTGATTACTGTAGATTTATAGTAAGTTTTGAAATTGGGAAATATGAGTCCTCCAAACTTGTTTGTTTTTACATTGTCAAAATGTAAGTTTTTCACTTCTTTTCTAATATTCATTCCTAATTTTTCAATTTTATTTTGATGCTATTTTAAACGGAATTTTCAATTCATTTTTGCTTGGTTAATTGCCAGTGTATGAATAGTCAATTGATTTTGGTATGTTCATCTTGTATACTGTAATTTAAACAATACAATGGTTTATTAGTTCTAATGGTTTTATAGTGGGTTCCTTAGGATTTTCTATGTACAAAATCATATCATATGTGAGTAGAGATAACTTTACTTATTCTTTTCCAATATGAATGTCTTTTATTTTCCTACTTAATTGCCCTGGCTAGGACCACAAGTACAATTAGTATTTAATAGAAGTGGTGAGATTGCACACCTTTATCTTGTTCTTTATCTTAGGAGGAAAGCTTTCAGTCTTTCACCATTAAGTATGATGTAAGCTGTGGGTTTTTCATAGATACCCTTTATTAGTTTGAGGAAGTTCATTTATAGAAGAATTAATACCAATTCCTCACAAAGCCTTACAAAAAATAAAAGAGGAGGGAACACTTCCTAACTCATTTTATGAGGCCAAAACCAGACAAAGACATCACAAGAAAATAATTACAGACCAATATATCTTATGAATATAGAACTTAGAATCCTCAACAAAACACTAGCAATTTGAATCCAGCAATGTAGAAAAAAGATTATTCACAATGACCCAATGAGATTTATCACAGGAATAGAAAGTTTAATATCCTATAAATCAGTTAATGTAATATGCAACATCAGTAGAATAAAATAATAATACACATGATCATCTCAATAGAAAAATGCATTTGACAAGATTCAACACCTTTCATGACAAAAAACATTCACAACCTAGAAATAGAAATGAACTTCCTCAAACTGATAAAGAGGTGAGAGACAAGCCTTATGCCAGCCTACAGCAGAGATCAGAAGAAACTGGGACTATGGAGCCTTAAGAGGAAGAGGAAGGCTGAACCCTCACAGACATCGCCTGCCATCTTGCTTCAACACATGGCAACAGAATGGGTGAGAAAGTACCTCTTGTGGTACCTTGAGTTGGACACTTTAGGACCTGGTAACTGTAAGCTTCTACCCTAAATAAATACCCTTTATAAAAGCCAACAGAGTTCTGGTACTTTGCATCAGCACTCCTTTGGCTGACTAATATAGTTCCTATTTTCACTTTGAACTGGTTTGGGGAAGATTCCCCCAGTTCCTTGCTTGTGCAGTCACAACAAATCACCTTCTCACTGAGAGATGTGTTGCTCCTTTTCGGTGCTAGCTCAGGCAGACCCTTTTATTGGAAATGTGCCATGCTTAAGATAATACGTTGGGTGGAATGATCTATTGTTATCTGTTAGGTCTAGTTGGTTTATAGTATTGTATTCTATTTCTTTGTTTATCTTCTGTCTAGTTATGCTATTCATTATTGAAAGTGGAGTATTGAAGTCTCTAATTATTATTGCTGGATTTTCTCTTTCTCTCTTCAATCCTGTTAATTTTTGCTTCATGTATTTTGGGGCTTTCTTGTTCATATATGTTTATAATTGCTATATATTCCTGATATATTGATCCTTTTATCATTATAAAATATCCCTCTTTATCTCTAGTTACATTATTTTTTGTTATAAAGTGTATTTTGTCTAAGTATAGCTACTTCAACTTTAAGATTGATATATCATTTACTATCTTTTACTTTCAACCTGTTTGTGTCTTTGAATCTACAGTGTGTCTCCTATAGACAGCATATAGTTGGATCTTTTTTTATCCAGTCTACCTTTTGATTGGCTTATTTAATCCATTCACATTTAATGTTATTGATATTTATGGATTCATGTATGCTATTTTACTTTTTGTTTTCTATATGCCTCATGGTTGTTTTTTTTTTTTTTTTTTGGTCCTCTAGTTCTCCTTTACTATTGTCTTTTCCACTAAGTGAATATTTTTAGAGTAACATTTTAATTCTTTTTCCCCATCTTTTATTAGTTACTTTCTTTTGCTCTAGGGTTTAACATATACATCTTAACTTAGCAGAATATTCTTCAGGTTTATACTAATTTACTTACAGTGAAATATAAAAATGTTCTTCTTATATAGCTATATTCTCTCTACCCATTTTGGGCTCTAATTGTTTTATGTATTATATCTATATGTTACAAACCCTACAATATTGTTAGAATTACTACTTTATATAATTTTATGTCTACTAAAGATGCTGAGAAAAGAAAGAAAAGTGTATTTATAGAATTTGTTATATTTACCTTCTTATTTACCAAGTTTGATTCTCTTACTTTGTTCCTGTGAATTCAAGTTTCCATTTGGTATTATTTTCTTACTCCAATACAGCTTTGCTACCTTCCTTCTTTGTGCTATTTGCAAATATTTTGCATTTCTATGTGTCATAGGTTCAGCAATACAATTATATATATATATATATATATATATATTCTTTTATACCATTGCTTTTTTAAAAAATATTTTGTTAACTTACATATAAAAGAAAATTTGTCACTAACCCATTTTCAATGTACAATCGAATGCCATTAATTACTGTAAGCCATTTTTAAATCAGTTAAGACCAGAAAGAAAAATATATATTCAGTTTTAGTTTTTATAGTTGCATCATTACCTTTACCAGTGCTCTTTATCTTTTCATGTGGATCCACCAGCAGTTTTAGTTGCCTGCCTCTCCCCCATGTATAATTCATGCTTTCCTGATGCTTTTCATGTCTTTTTTGTTGTTGTTGTTGAAAACTGAACATTTAGTTAGTATACTGTAGCAACTCTGTATACTGATAACCTCCCCCCTTTAGTTTTGGGGATGTTATTGCTCATTTGTTTATTTCTTTAGTAACTTAGTAAACTATTTTGGTACAATCCATTTTCCTCATAGTATGAAACCTATGACTTTGGCTTCCACCAAATCACCCTCAGATCACAATGAAGTTTTAGCAGGGCTTTCTTCAACTTTCTCTGTCTCTGATCTCTCTGGAGCTGTCTGTGTCCTTTGGTATCACAACCAGCTGTTAGGCTAATTGCTAGCTGATTTTTCTATTGTTTTTTATAATGCCCTTGGAAAAAATTGTCCCATAGTCTGATCCAATCGAATTTGGGCCCCTTTTGGAGACCAGTCTTTGAAGTTTGTTCTGCTCTTTTTAGCTGTCCATTTTGCTGGTTATCTTTGTAAATTAGCCAGCCTAAAGTTTAGTTTGTTGCTCTCACAGCACTACCAACCTCCTCTTAATTGCTTTCCACCAAAATTTCCATGGTTTTTGAGAACATCCTGAGGCTTGAACTTCCCCACATTCTGTTTCAAAAACATCAGTTCCTCAGGGAAAGCATCAGAGCTCTCTGTTTTAATGGTCTCTTCTTCCTCTGGTCAAAATCTCTGAGCCACTGCTCTGGGCTCTGGCCTTTTCAGTTTGCCTCTCCGGGCATGGAATTTCTACCCTATACGCAAGTTTGAGTAGGAGTGATTGGGTTCCCAGTATTCTCAGCCTTCCATACCTGGAGTAGAACCTCCTCCCTATAAATGGGGGTTGGAATTTAGCCTCTCAGTTCAGAGATGGTAGGTGATGAGAAGTGGTATCAGTCTAGCTCTCCCTGTGAGATACTCTGTCCCTTTATTGGGAATTTAGGGAAGACTGAATCCCATCTTATTGTCTATAACCACTTAGAGTGGAGTTGTAGTTGCAGTGGAGTTGGGAATAAGCAAGAAGGTTGTAGTTCAAGTGCCACAGTTTCTTATTGTCCTTAACAAGTTTTAGTAGATTTTTCTGATTTAATGATTCATTTGTTCTTCCCCCTTAGATACTTGAAATGGTTGGTTTTTTTTAAATACTTTTCGCTAGATATATATATATATATATATATCTGGCGAACAGGTCTCTTGATCCTAACACTGCAATTCCTGTTATTTGTTCTCCGTAATAAGTTTGGTCATTTGTTTTCAACTGTAAACCTGCACTCATGGTGATTGTTAAAATTGGGGAAAGAAAAATGTGTTTTTGTGACATTTTGCAATTTGGGAATATTTAAAGAGTGGTCAAAATGACTTTTTTTCCTCATTCCATATGCAACTGCCAATATTCAGTAGAAAATGGTTAAAGAAAAATGTTTCAGGTAGTTCTATATGTTGACAATATCATAAAAATGTTTGAAAACATGTTTAAAATTAAAAAAACAAACAGAAATCTATAGAGAGGCAGTTGAAAGTGAATATTACTGATATCTAGGTGCAGAACCATTTGAATCAGTCCAACTACAAGAGTTTATCTAATTAGAATATCTTTCTTAATATTCTTAAATACAATACCAGTTATAATCAAATCAATTTATTAAGAATCCACAGCAGAGTAAAAATTCATGACTAAAAATAAGTATATTGACCATGCCATTTGTCAGTTCATTTCATACATTAAAATGGGTTTCAATTTCAGAAAACAAAACATTTTCATGCTAGAGATTTTTACTTTAATGTGAGACTAGAGAAGTGTTTTGCGATGCTTTCCTATTTATGTTTTCATTATTAGCATTCCCTGTGATGTGCCAAGTGTTTGTCAGTTTATGAAATGTATCCATAAATATGCTTTAATTACTCATTCAGTTCAATCATTAAGTCAACAAATACTTATTGAATAAATACCGAGCCAGACTGTTATATCTGGAGATGAATCAGTGAATGAGATATACGAGGGTTCTGTTTCTTAGAGCATATATTCTAGTTATTGTCTGAAAATAAACAGGTAAATGCAGGAATGTGTAATTTATTGTCCTGGATGCTATAGTGTGCTCCTCATATGTCCCCATGAAGACCAAAGCACTCATTTCCCAGCTCCTGGGAGTATTGGCTGCTGATATATCATAGCTACATCTCCCACCTAGACTAACCCTTTGTCAAAGGGACAGGTTTCATCCATGATTACAACCAACCCTTCCTTAGGGCAGTCTACATCCAATGACGATTAATGTAAAGTATAAAGACCTGATCCTCTTACATCAGTTTGTGGATAACTCTGAAAGGGCATCTCAGTTCTAAAGACCCCTAAAGGATTATCTGGGACTTCTGCTATAATTTCATCACAATGGAATTTCTGCTTCTGCCCAATTTTGCTTCATTTCCATAAAGTATTTTTCCTCAAAGTACTAGAGAATAAACATCCTACATACAAATCTCCATTTAAGATAAGTTAGGAAACTCAACTTAAGACAATGTGTCCCAGATATGTTCTAGGAAATAGATTCCACAGTGGGATTTTGGGGCTGGATTACTTGCTTAAAGCACCTGTACAGTCAGTACAAGAACTTAATTACAAGGGTAGAGGAGCTTCAGAGAAGGTTGAACTCTAACCCCAGCAAGTCTGCTACACCAAAGAAAAGCCTCTAATTAGGAAGAAATGGGGCCCTAGGACTAAAGTTGGGGACAACTGTATAAATGTACTTGACAACTTTTAAACCCAAATCTTGCTGAACCCTATGGGCCTTCAGAAGTGTTTCACTCCTCCCTATTAAAGGCAAACATGCCTCCCTTGCTTGCAGATGATGCAGAAATCTTTTCTTAAAAGACAATGCAATACCCCCTCAGGATCTACCCCACCTTCCTCCTCACCACCAGACACTTAGTTAGGGTTAAATTTCAGCCTTAGTGTATTACTGAGGAATTGCTGGGCCTGCTATGGGGAGAAAAAGACTATACACTGAAAGAGTAAAGGACTGCCTAACATGTATTGGCAGAAGCCAGGACTGTATATAAAGAAACAGGAAACTGAGAGTGCTGGATTAAGAGTAGTGAAACATAAAAACAGATAAGGGAGAGTTTGTTGACATGGGCGCATTCTCCCATAACAAGAAATTTAATACCCTAGCAAAGACAACAGGTGATGGTACTAATATCAGTTAGAATGGTTCTTGGACATTTGGATAAAGCAATAGCTCCATACTAGGTGAAATAGAAATTCCAGATCTACTGTGGCAGACAGTAGAGGAAAGAATCAGAAGACTCAGAGAAAAGAGGATACCAGAGTAGGTATACTGATCAAGGTCTAACAAATCAATTGGTCAAGTCTATTCTATAGAAGGATCAAAAGAACTCTCAATTAACCAAATAAATAAACATGATGGTGAGAAGAAATGTGACTTTCCCAGAATTAATAGGAGGAGACACTATTACACAAGCCCTATTGTGTCAGTGGACTAGCAGGGCCCAGGTGGTTGCACTTAACTGACAGAAGCAAGATGGTAATAATTGCCATTGAGCAGCAAGATTGGAAGGGCAGCCTGGAGGGCCTGACTTGTAGGGCTCTATGGATATGGTTCATCATACATGCCATTCACAGGTGTAAGATAAATGATAAAAATAAAATAAATCAAAAGTGATCAAGAGTAGATGAGCAGCGGTGGCATTGGATTGGGAAAAGTGGACATAATGGACAAAGGGTATGGGGAAAGGCAGGAAGAGATGAGAGGTGGAGGCGTCTTCGGGACATGGAGCTGCCCTGGATGGTGCTTCAGAGGTAATCACCGGACATTGTAAATCCTCACAGGGCCTACATGATGGAATAGAGGAGAGTATGGGCCATGATGTGAACCAATGTATATGAGGTGCAGAGGTGCCCAGAGATATACTTACCAAGTCCAGTGGATGTGTCATGATGATGGGAACGAGTGTTGTTGGGGGGGGGGAGAGGGGGGGTGGGGGGTGGGGTTGAATGGGACCTCACATATATATTTTTAATGTAATATTATTACAAAGTCAATAAAAAATAAAAAAATTAAAAAAAAAAAAAGAGTAGATGAGCAGAAGGATAGGGTCAGTCACCCCAACGGAAAGTCATATTCCTGTGCCCAACTTCCAGCCCTGAGCCAATTCTCAGATCCATTCTATTGATGAGGGAATTGAGATTCAGGAAGTTCAAGAAAGGTTCCCAAACTTATACTGCTAGAAAGTGTCAGAGCCAGAATTTGACTACTCATTCTATACTGCCTGAAAAATGTGAAATATTTACAGAGGAAGAAAGGATGATAGGGAGCAGCAGTCTATACCATGGGGAGTATGTCAATCAAGGTTCAACCAGAGGAGTAGAACCAGTAAAAGATATTTATATATGAATTTTAAAGGATTTCTTTTTACAAGGAATTGGCTTTCACAATTATAGGAGCTTGCTATGCAAGCATGAAGTCTATAGGACATGCATCAAGTCAGGGAAGATTCTGAGGAGGCTGGGAAGATCACAAGCTGGCTGGAACCTATGGGTGCAAGCTGAGCTTGTTATACACAAATGACCATCAGGAAGGAAGATCAGGGGAAGGGAGAGCAATCTGCGGACCCAGCAGCTTTTTCAAGTCTCTCCCTCAAGGAATGCCCAAGCCCTCCTTTAGAGACCTTCAAACTTATTAAGTCAGGTCCACCTAGGTTAATCTTCTTTTTGATTAGCTCAAATTCAACTGAGAGTCAATTTTAATCACATTTTCACAGTCCCTTCATAGCAGCATCCAGATTAGTGTTTAAATGAATGGTAGAAAGTGTACATAAGCTGCTGCAAAAAGCTGTCTTCAACTCAACTAAGAGAATATCTCTTGTGGCCCTCCCTAACCAGAAACATATTTGAAATGAAATTCGAGAGATTTTAGTTCTAACAGAGGTTGACACATCAGAGAGCCGTCATAGGGAGGCAAAGGTTTTATTAAAAACATGGAGTCAGGGGCCAGGTGGAGGCACAACCAAGGCAATCCCATGGGCAGGAACATGGAAGAGACGAAACACTTATGGATTAAAAAGATAATTGAGAGGAGAGTGTAACATAAAATCACCATAGGAACTCCTGCGCAAGATGTCATTGGCAAATGTTTAATGTTTATGGGAAAGGTAAGAGATCTACTGGGATGTGAAGGTATCTATAGAATTGGGACATAGGAACTCAATAAGGCCAAAGAACATGGAGAAGGTGATAGAGGAAGCCCTCATGGGCAGGAATGAGGTAGACTAAGAGCTCAATGTCTCTGAAACATTTCATATTAATAATTAAATTACATAGGAGATATAAAAAAAAGACTAACCCTTGGACGGATGTTAATGATTAGAAAGTTCCAAGACCTGATACTATTTATGACTCCATCCTAGACCTATCTGTAACCAAGTCTGCACTGTGTCAAAAAGTGGGATAAAATTTGAGCAAGCAATCCACTCTCTGCGCTTTTATGGACTAAATCATGGCTCTCACAAAGACATATTCAAATCTTAATCCCCAGTCCTGTGGTTGTGAACCCATTTGTAAATAGGATTTCTGAAGATCCTATTAAGATGAAGTCAAACTGAATCAGGATGGCCCTTAATTCATTACAACCAGAGGTCCTGTTAAGCAGAGGAAATTTGGACAGTCAGTTGCAGGAGTCAGATACAAAAGGAGAGAGCCAGCCATGTGATGGGGGTAGAGATTGAGTTATACTGGCAAACCACCACCAGAACACTAAAAACTTCAGAGAAAGCACAATCCTTTTGATATTTTGATTGTTATATTAATAGCAAGACATGTACTTTTCTGGATTCATGGACATGCCTTGATCTAAAGTCTGCTGAATTAGTCTATTTGTGATTCTTGTTTAACCACAGATGCTGCTCTACTATTATATTTGGGGCTGTGGTTCATTGCTTCTTATTTTGTTTATTTTATCTACCTATGATTGCCTTATTGTGGTTGAACATGTAACAACTGTTTGGTTGTCTTGCTCTCATCAACTTCCATTACCTGCACAGTAAAAGATGACTGTGTTTGCACAGAGAAAGGAAACTGGTGAAAAATACTCAGGCTGACAGGTCTTACTCTGAATATAACACCTCTAATCTCCAGTGAGCCCTTAGTGCTCTCCAGCAATTCTAATTTCTCCAACCCATTTCTGTTGCACTCTCCTAGACAAGTTTTCCATTCCTTCATCTCTCTCCTGAAACCTCAGATCTATATTCTGCCTGTCTGCTATAATGGCTCTTTGAAAGGGTTGTTTGTGTTGACTATCTTCAATTCCTCTCCTTTCATTCTAAATTGCTGCCTCTCTAAAGAAGATTTAATCTCCACCACTCAACCAAAGCATCTCCTACCAAGAACACCAATAATTCAATGTAGCTAAATTCAATAATTACACCAACAATTCAGTGTAGCTAAATTCAATGATTAATCTTCAGTTCTCAATTTATTTGGGTCATTTGATATCAACGACACTTCTTTATGGACACATTTTCCTCTATTGGCCCCAGGATCATTACTCTCTTCTGCTTGTTCCTCTGTATGCCCCTAATCTCTAAATAGTAAAGTGTTTTATATCTCAATACTTTTCTTCTCCTCTGTACACTCAGTCCAAAACTTATCTGTTCTCTCAGTCTTGAATATCTTCCTTATGGTGATGAGATCATAAAGAAAATTGCATCTACAAATTTTGATCTACAGCCCGGATCTCTCCTCTCATATTCCAGACTCATATATTCAACAGCCTACATGTCATCTTCATTTGACTAATAGGATCCCAAAGTCCAAGTTTGTACTCCCACTTGACCCCACAAACCTCTTTCCTTTCTCAATAAATTTCATCTAATCAATTAGCAAATCTCATCAGCCCTACTTTTTAAAAAGTGTGCCTACTCTTTGCTCTTTACTCTGCTACCTCTGTAGTCTAACCCTCCATTCCCTCTCTCTCCTAGATTATTTCATTGCCTCCTTATGGGTCTCACTGCCTCTGCCCTTCACTCCCAGCAGTCTGCACTCAACACACCCAGAGCTGGCATTACAGGCATAAGATTCAGAAGGACCCCATGCTTGTTTAATTCTCTACTTTCACCATCTTGAAATCCTTAATACTTCTTGAACAAATGGCCTCATATTTGCATTTTGCATTGGGTCTGGCAAATTATGTAGCCAGTCCTCAATACACCCAACTGGGCCCTCCTCCCTGGCTACTCTGATCTCATCTACTATTCTGCCTTTTTCTTACTCAGTTCTACTTATAATGGCCTTTCTGGTGCTCCTCAAACATGCAGTTGGGGATTGAAATATGTATCCAAGGAAAACAAGTTCTTACTCTTAATCCATTCCTGTGGGTGTAAACTCATGATACATAGGAAATTTCAAAGATGTGATTTTTCAGTTAAGGTATGGTCAACTGAATCAATCTGGGCTTTGGTCTGGATTACTGGAGTCCTTTATAAGAAAAGTGAAATCCAGAGAGACAGAAAGCATGAGAGCAACCAGAAGCTGGAGGTCAACAGAACTTGGAAGAGAAAGAGGAAGAGACCACTATGTACAATGTCATGTGACAGAGAAGCCAAGGAACCCCAAAGTTTACTGGCAAGTTCAGAAGATACTGACCTAAGGAAGAAGCAAGGCTTCTAGCCTTTGAAGCCATGAACCAATAAATTTCTGTTATTTTTTATTTATTTACAAATTTTTACTGTGTTTTTGGGCTTTAATCACAATATAATGCAATTTATTTACATATTTTCCTTATGAGATTGATTTCCTTGAAGGCAGTACTGCCATTTTTATAAGCAGCAATTTTTCCCAGTCTCTGTATTAAGTTTTTTTTTAAAGACTTATTTATTTTTTATTTATTTCTCTCCCCTTCTCCCCACCCCCCAGTTGTCTGCTCTCTTTGTCCATTCCTAGTGTGTTCTTCTGTGTCCTCTTGTTTTCTTGTTAGCAGCACTGGGAATCTGTGTCTCTTGTCATTGCGTCATCTTGCTGCGTCAGCTCTCCATGTGTGCCGCCCCACTCTTGGGCAGGCTGCACTTTTTTGCACAGGGTGGCTCGCCTTACAGGGCGCTCTCTTTGTGCATGGGGCTCCCCTACATGGGGGCACCCCTGCGTGGCATGGCACTCCTTGTGCGCATCAGCACTAAGTGTGGGCCAGCTCATCACGTGGGTCAAGAGGCCCGGGTTTGAACCCTGGACCTCCCATGTGGTAGGCAGATGCTCTATCCATTGAGCCAAATCCGCTTCCCTCTGTATTAAGTATTGAAGATACAGAAATAAATGTTTAGTGAGAATGTGCTTGAGTTCATGGAAAAGGTTGGGTAAAGTAAAAGCCAAGAAAAGGAAAGATGGAAAAGGAGTAATATATTTTGAATTATCTATTATACTCTATGCACTGTAGTAATCTCATTTACATACAAAGAAGTCATGGAATTTAGAGCTAGAATGTACTTTGAAATGATCTATCCAACCTTCTTATTTTACAGAAATAACTAACACTGAAGAGATTAAGTGGCTCATCCAAGGTCACCTGGCTATTTGGTTATAAAACAAGGCACTAAAGTCCAGACTTCCTGACTCCTAGTCCAATGTTCTTTGCCCTATATCATATTGCTTCTTGTTCTGACCTTTCTAAAATCAAAGGACAGAATTTAGTATCTCAAAACCCAGGTATATTATCTGATCATGGCACACCACCAGAAAGTCTTAGTACTTCCAAAATAACTGTTTTAAATTAGCTTAAGGAGTTGTTTGGTATCATTGCCATCCCAGAGAAATCAGGTGCTTATGCCTATGGCTTTAATACTAAATTAAATACCATGAATCAATCTCTCTATTATTCATAAAAACTTGTTTTAAAATTTATGTTAGAGTAAAATATCTGTATGAAACTTGAGCATTATTCTTATTTTAAAAGTCTCAAATATATGTAAATTTACAGAATTAAATATTTTTATACTTCAATTATATGATTGCCCATAATTATACTAGGTAAAAACCTCTCCCTAAAATTAGCTTTCAACCTGGTTTATACCCGATTACATATGACACTTTTGAATAATTTTTTCTTCTACAGTTTTTCCTGTTTCAAGTTTGATGATCATTTAATTTTCTAAAGCCTGAAGTGTTTTTAAATAACTTTCCTTCAATTCCTACTAGGATTCCTTCCCTCTTATGTAAAACTTGGTCCTTCTTGGATTGCAAGAACAACACAGAAATAAAATAAAACATTACCCCATTTATAATGATGTCTCAATTAGTATCTTTACCATTATGCCACATAGTTAACTAAAATCTTCAATAGAATAACATGCATAATCCCAAAGATTTTAGATCATTAGGCAATTTGTCAGAGATTAATTTTCAGAGATCTGAACTCAGCTAAGAGATTCTTTTACCAAACTGAACAATGACATAAGAATTGGTTGTAAACTGTTCAAATTCACCTAGAAGTGTGAGTTCATCTAGAAAGCACAAAATTTTCCCTATTCTCTAGAGACGGAAGCTGAAAGGAGGCCACTATAAATAGGAACAAAATATTTAAGACACTATCTAACATCTGTTTTCAGAATTATTAGATTCAGATTAACATGTCTCCAGATTGTTAAAGAACATCTTTATCTCCCCTTGCCCCTTGAAAACCAGGTATTTAACTAATCAATTTCAAAATCTGAAATTCTCAGCTTTTCCTAAAACTAAATTTCTGAGAACTATACCAGTAGTACATTGCTGAGTCATGTTTATTAAAATCTGCAAAAATAATGCTGTTTTTATACCCTTTGCACACTCAAACTGATTTGAGTTGTATTTTTCTGATAATACAATTGACTGTTTAACTATACCTTTTTAAAATAAGCATATTTTATTGATAAATATATGTTAATAAAGCATATGATTTATCCAAAGTAAAAATCAATGGTATTTGGTATAACACATAGTTGTGTATTCATCACTTCCATTATTATTAAAGCATTTTCACTGGTTCAATAATAATAATAAACAAAAAACAGACAAGCAAACAAACAAGAAAATTCTTCATCTCTCAATCTCTCTGTTTCCCCTGCTGTACATAGTTGCTATTTTTGGCTATTCTTGTACAACTATTTTTTTGTTTATTAAGCAGTTTTATTGAAATATATTCACATATCATATGATCTATTCAAATGGCTTCTTTTTTTAGCTGTGAAAAGTTTCCTTATAGTGAAATTGTAAAATAAATTAAAAAACAGAGTGAAAGAAATTTGTAGAGGTAGATGGTCTAAAATTTAAACCATAATGGAACCATGGTAGGTAACTCTGTTTCAATATCTGTACATCAGTTACAGCAAATATAACATCCACCACATAAAATGATCATTGCTGGGGAAGGCAGAAAAGGGTTTGATACAATATAGGAGTCCCCTATATTGTATATGTGACTTTACTATGATCTAAAACTTTTTTGAAGACATTAAAGAAAAAAAGAATGTAGACACTGAGGAAGAAATGGAAGAGATTGCCTTGCCACTGTACATACAGGGAAACACTTCTTACAGTGATGAAAGGCAAAACATCAAAAAAAATTTTATGATATTTTTCATTTTTTTAATACCCCAATTTATTTTTTACTTTATTTTAGTTTTTCTAAATTATTATGTATTCTATTTCTAACCTTTAAACCTATCATTATTTCATTTTCCTATTAATTGAATTCAGCAATACATTAAACTTCATTTTTGAAGAAGTTTTGGATCACAAAGGGGTTCAACTATGATAGGGGAGGAGCACTGATGGTGGGTGTCTTTGATGGGGGATGATTGGGTGGTAGAGAGTTCTCCAGGGCATGCATATAGGGTACATAAGTATGTTTGTATGTTCGTTGTGTATTGACCTAATGGGTAGAGTTACACATGACAACTGAGGGAGGGCTGAGTTCCCATTCTGGGGAACTCTGTCACACTCCCTAATGAAAGAGCAACAATCTCCCAAGTGCAAGGGCAAAGACCAGTGAAGAAGGATGGTCCAATGGTGGGTCCTTGATACTGATGACTATGCTTAGGAGCCTGTGTGCTCAAAATTTCAACTAGGCCTAGAGCTACTGGGCGCCTAAGAGTTACCTCATGAGAACCTCCATGTTGCTCAAATATGGCCACTCTCTAAGCCAAACTCAGTATGTAAATGTATTACCTTTCCCCCAGTGTGCCAGGGATGAGCCTCCTTGGAGCTGAGGGATTTCTACCAAGCACCAGCTAGTGATGCAACTAGAAAAAGACCTTGAATAAAAGGGGCAAATGGTAAAGACAAATTAAATTATATGGCTAAGAGACTTCAAAGTTGGTTGGGAGGTTACCAGAGGAGTTACATTTACGCACATCTCAGCAGGATCCCAGAGACAGTCAAAGTAGATACAACCCCAGGTAGTGGTGCTCCTGAGGGCTACAGAGACACCCAGGTTCTACAGTCATGACAGATGGCTCTGGAGTTCAGTGCCTTGCCAGTGGGCCTTACTTTGGAATTTGTGCTCCTGAGTGTGATAGAGTTGGACTTAGATGGGACCTCTCTACACATGCCTCTTCTGTCATTTTTACTGAACCTGTAGTTGGCACTGGGGTTGGTGTATGCTTGGGAGACTTGAATCACTGGACTAACTGTGTGCCAGCTCGGCCTTGAGCCTCAGCGGAGTTGCAGCACCCACTTTCCAGTTTGTTAGACATGCTCATATCAGCTAACAGGAAAGGTGGAGATTGTTAATCACCACCACACCAGGGAACCAAGACAGTCTACAACTGCAAGCAGGAGAATTCCATCCATTGACCACATAGGATCTAAGCCCCCTCTTGAGTTAGAGGTAGAGTGGGCATCGCCATCCCAGGCTCCTCAGGATGGAGGAATAAAATATGGATTAGAGTGGACTTACTGGTATTCTACTATAGAATTATTGTGACTCTAGCAATGGAAGAAACTCTATCATTGATGTGGAGACAGTGGCCACAGCAGTCACTGAGGTCAGAGAGAGGGAAGAAAAGGTGTAATATAGAGGCATTTTCAGGACTTGGAGTTGTCCTGAGTGATATTGCAGGGACAAGTTCAGGACATCATATATATCCTGCCATAGCCCACTGAGTGGACTGGGAGAAAGTGTAAACTACAATGTAAACTATAATCCATGCTGTGCAGCAGTGCTCCAAAATGTGCTCATCAAATGTAATGAATGTGCCACACTGATGAAAGAATTTGGTAATGTAGGAGGAGTGGAAAGGTAGGGAGTGGGGGTATATGGGACCCTCATATTTTTAATGTAATATTTTGTATAATCTCTGTATCTTTAAAAAAAAATTTTAAATCTATTGTAAAAAAAGAAATTACAAGACTGAAGGGTCAGGTTAGATTTAATATTATCAATTATAAAAAGTGCATGGCAAAAACATTTATAAATATAAATAATAATTCAAATATAATAGAAATTATCATAACTTTTATTTTTATATTAAAGCTCTAACTATTGGACATAACAATCTCTAATAATGAAATAAATTACTGGTTTGGTTATTTAATTTCCATTTACACAACAATTCTTTCTAGATAATCAAATTCCTATTTGGGGATTCTTCACATCTTACTAAGAGGAATTATAGCAGATAATAACTCATAATTTTATGAAGCAGAAAAACTCAAAATCTTGTTCAACAGCAGTCATGCTAAGTCATTATTGATCCACATAGCTTACTTTAATTAAAGAGAATGAATAAGAAAGGGTTAAAGAAAAATGAAGCATCCAAAAATATATCTCTTCTCCAATCCTCAATTAAAAGCTAGTGTTTCTTTTGTATGAAAAAAAAATTACAGAATACTGATCACAAAGAACAACTTGCTAGTTGCACTAAGTAATTATTATTCATATAGTATAATGTTATTTTACATTTATCTGGTCTACTACAGCTCTTTTTCAGTTTCTATTTGCATGGAATACCATTTTTCAACCTTTCACTTTTAATCTGGTTGTGTCATTACATCTGAGATAGGTTTCATGCAGACAACATATAGATGGCTCATATGTCTTTTGATTGGGGAGTCCAATCCATTAACATTCAGTATTATTACTGTAAAGGCATTTCTTACTTTATTCATTTTGTCTTTTAACTCTCTGTTGTCATATAGTTCTACGTCTGTCTTCTTATCCTTTAGTTTACCTTTCCTAATGATCTTCATTTCTAAACTCTTCTCCAAATCCCTCACTCTTGTTTTTTTTCCTTCAGGCTGCAGCACCTTCTTTAGTATCTCTTGCAAATCTGGTCTTTTGGTAATATATTCTATCAGTTTTTATTTGTCTGTGAAGACTTTGAACTTACTCTCATTTTTTGAAGGACAACTTTGCTGGGTACAGATTCCTTGGCTGGCAGTTTTTCTCTTTCAGTACCGTAAATACATCATACCACTTTCTTCTCTCCTCCATAGTTTCTGATGAGAGGATGGCATTTAGTCTCACTGAATTTCCCTTGTATTAATGCTTTACTTTTCACTTGCTACTTTCAGAATCCTCTATCTCTGATATTTGTCATTCTGAATAGTAGGTGTCTCAGGGGAGGTCCATGTGAATTTATTCTGTTTGGGGTGCATTGTCCTTCTGGGATATTGATATTTATGTCCTTCATATAGGTTGGGAAGTTTTCAGTTATTATTTCCTCAAATATCCTTTCTGCCATTTTTCCATTCTCTTCCCCTTCTGGGACACCAATAACATGAATGTTTATGCATTTTACATTGTCATTCAATTTCCTTAGACTCTGCCCATTTTTTCCATTCTCTTCTCTTTCTGTTCTCCTATCTTTTCCAGTTCAGATGTCTTATCTCTGAAATCACTACTTCTGTCTTCAAGCAATACAAATCTGCTCTTATGCACCTCAAATGTATTTTTAATCTCATCCATCATGTGTTTCATTCCCATAAGGTCTGTTACTTTTCTTCACAGGCTCTTAAATTGTTCTTTATATTCTCCCAGTGTCTTCTTAATATGCTTTATTTCTTTAGTCATATTTTCTTTAAATTCTTTGAAGTGATTTAGGAGAGTTGTACGATTATAGCTGATTAACTGTATTAAAACCTGTATCTTTTCAGAATATTTGGTTTGTACTTCAGGCTAGCCCATCTCTTCCTGTTTCCTAGTATGGCTTGTAATTTTTTTACTGATGTCTAGGCATCTGAATATGTTGGTGAATTTACTCAGATGGCTAATTTATTTTTCTTGCCTAGTGTTGTTGTTGTTGTTGTTTTCACAGCTCTTCTTTGATATTTGTTTCAACTTGCTTTCAGTCTTTAAAACTGTCCAGCTTAAGTTTTCAAACTCAGGCCAGGGAATCACTAGGTTTTCTCCCAGGAATTGGATACAGAGAGCACGAACCGTTTTTGACCATGCAATTACCAGCCTGGACAGCAGCTGGCACTCATCAGCACACCTTTTCACAGAGCTATTTCAGTTTTGGCTTTCCTGTGTTGCTGTGTTGAATCTCCAGATGGGAGATTCAATGTGGGCTCTGCTGGCCACATTCACTAAAGAAAAGCACACCAATCTTCCTCCCTTTTCCCTGAAACAGCTGATAGGGAGGAAGATGTCTATTCTCTTCTCTGTCAGATACAATGAGCCAGGAGTTTTACTCCAGCTTATTATCTTGGGGGTGGGAGAGGGAATCCCTTCCCAGCCACCATGGGGGATTGGTAACTCATGTTTGTCATTTTGACTTCTTTGTATCTCTGTCCCTCACCATCCTGGGAGTTGTGTAGCAGTGTCCTGGTCTGCTCACCCCTAAGCAGGTCCATTGGACAGATTTTGGCTCTTTCTCCATTGTTTTTGTGAGAGCATTCAGCATTGTCTGTTAGTCTGTTGCCATCTTCCCACAAGGCCCCTAATTATACCTTTAAAAAAAGAGACTCAAATAAGAAAAGAAGTCTGCTAAATAAAGGCACTTTTAAAAATAAGGCATGTTTTTATGCTTTAATGTTAATGCTATAGCAACATTCAGGAAAGTTTTTTCCTTCCATGTTATCTTACTGAGGTGTAAGCAGACTTTCAATTCATAGATAATAACCTTATATGGCCTCTCCCTAGGGGCCTTTGCCTCTTATGAGAGGCTTTTGGAAGTCTGGCCACATCCTCAGGGGGAGTCTAAAGTCAGCTACACTCTCCAGGCAGCAGCACTTCCTGGTCTAGACCAGCGTCCAACATCTGAGGCCACCCAGGATTGCTCTGAAGAGGAGTAACTTACTTGTCCCCTGAGCCAAATTAGGCTTGTGCCAAAATGTACTTTCACAGAAACTGCAGCACAGAATTTTTTTAAAACTACTATTCTTAGTAGCACACCTACAAACAAAATTTTAAACAGAAAATTTTACACATTTCTTGAACAGAAATTTAAAGCAATTTCACAACAGTGTTGGCTCCTGTAGACTGATGATATTTCAGTAAGGAGGCAGATATTATCCTGTTTATCAGAGAGGGTTACAGAAGAGCAGAGGGATAGACTCATGCCCCTAGTCATCTGAGTGGTATAAATGTAAGAAGAGCAGTATGAGGAAAAATTAGATGGCATTGAGAGGCAAAGCATTGTCTTCAATTACATTCATGTACTGAAGTTTTTCCTGCAATAAGAGTAAAATACTTTAAGAATTTCTGTTGAAAGCTGTTATACCTCTGAAATGTTCTGTAATAATATCAGCTTCTGGCAATGGAGTTGACATATTTCAGCTCCAAGTACACACACACAGATGTTATTTTAAAAGCAACACTCCAGCAATTACTGTGATGTGATACAACCTTGTGCATCACATTTCTGGCTCTCTGGAATAGCAATGCTTGGGAGGAAATGTTTATTTTAATTGATGACATCAATATGAATTTTCACACAATAAAAGTGAAGGCAAAGAACAAATGTTTTAAATGACAACATTTAGAAGTGTTGTCCAGATGTGGAGATAGTCTCTTGCATGTTTTAGATAGAGTTCGGCTGTGTGTTTTTTGTTTTGTTTTGTTTTTTTAACAGGGGTACCTGGGATTGAACCCAGGACCTCATACATGGGAAGTAGGTGCTTAACCACTTGAGCTACATCTTTTCCCCTGTGTGTTATTTATTTTGATTAGAGTTTGAGTGTTTGAAGTATATTTCTGATTATTTTGTTCTTAACCATTATCATAATAGGCCGGTGATTAACTGATTTTATGTACAGTAGTATATTTTCTCTTGTGGGCTCATTTTCATTGAAACAATTCCATGTAACATATGATTTTTCAATTACTCATAATAGTTGTTAATAAAGTATTTTTTATTCATATATTATTATCCATTGAAAACGATAGAAAATCTTTCTTAGTTACAAGACAAATAAGTTCCAATGATTGAACTAAAGATCTAGAATAATTTAATGAGTAAAACAACTATCATTGACTATACAAAGATAATAGTATCATTATTGAGTTATATTTTGATGTTTATGTGTTTTTATGCCTCATGTATATGCCTGTTAGCAATTTTGCTAAAAAAAATAATTGTCTCAGACTGTTAATGGATTAAATGAAAGCTTCCCTTCATGAAATCATGTATATCAGTAACACTCAAAGTGTGATCCATGGACCTGCATCATCTTCATCCCCTGCGAGCTTGTTAGAAATTCAGAATCTCACTGAATCAGAATCTCTGTTTTGGGGAGCTTGGGATCTCTGATTTAACAAGGTGTGACAGTTTGAAGTTATTTTATGGATCCCAAAAAAGAAAAAAATTATGTTTTTGAACTAATCCATTCCTGGTGTGTGAGGCCCTTTTAATTGGACTACATCGGTAAGGCATAATACAGGTTGGGTTTCCACTCTCTTGCTGGGCCATATAGAAACTGGGACACAGAGGAAGAGACACACAGAGATAGGAAGCTGCCATTTTTTACCCCGCTGTGTAAAGATGACACAAGGACTGCTAGCAGCCAAAGCTTAAGCACAAAGCCCCCAAGAGGTTGGGTCCACAGAGTAGCTCAAGGCTCCAGAGATGAGCCATATGACTGATAGCTTGCAGCTAACTCAGGAAGAGAGGGGAAGCCTGGAAAGAGAAAGCCCTATACCTGGTTACCCACAGCTGAGCTCCAGGAGATGATAGATCTTGGAGAAAGGCAGGGACCTTGGCAGAGCTCAGCAGCCATCTTGCTTTGCCATGTGTCAGGACACCAAAATCACTGGTAGCTGACTTTGGTGAGAAAGCATCTCTGACAGTGCTTTGAATTGGACATTTCATGGCCTCAGAACTGTTAGCTTTACCCTAAATAAAATCCCCATTGAAAAAGCGAACCCATATCTGGTGTTTTGTGTTGGCAGCCCTGTGGCAACCTAAGAAATTGGTACAAGGAGAGTGGGGTGCCACTGCTTGCAATTACCAAAAATGTTGGAATGGCTTTATAAATAGGTAAGGGATAGATTTTGGATAAATTGTGAGAGGCTTGATAGAAAAGTTCTAGACTGCTTTGAAGAGACTGTTGGTAAAAATATGAATGCTAAAGATAGATAAGGCCTTAGATAGTGTAGCAGTTTGGTATTATTTATGAATTCCAAAAATAGATATTGGATTATGTTTGTAAACTGGTCTGTACCTAGGTGTGATTAAATTATGATTAGGGCTTTGATTGGGACACATCAGTAGGACATTGAGCTCCTGCCCACTACATGGCAGAGTAGAGAGTTGGGAGTTTTGAGCTGGAGCCTGGGAAGTGAACACAACAGGAGAAGAACACAGAGGAATAGAGACAGCTCCTTAGACACTGCAGAAGCCAAAATAGAGCCATTTGCCTGACAGTCTACAGCTGGCCCTATTGAGAGAGCATAGCACCTAAGTGTGGAGAGAAATGGAGCCCCAGGAAGAGAGAAACCCAAGAAGCCTGAACTCTTGGCAGATATTGGCATCCATCTTGCCCCAACATGTGGCAAGAGTCTTTAGTGAGGGAAGTAACTTGTGCTTTATGACCTGCTAACTGTAAGCTTCTACTTCAAATAAATGCCCTTTATAAAAGCCAACAGATTTCTGATATTTTGTATCAGCACCCCTTTGGCTGACTAATATTGATGGAAATGATTAATGAGTTATTGGAAACTGGAGAAAGGTGATCTTTGTTTTAAAGTGGAAGAGAACTTGGCAAAACTGAGTTCTTATTTTGGAAGTAATCAACTTGGATATTTAGCTGAGGAATTTCCAAGCTAAATGTGGAAGATGCAGCCTGGCTTCTCCTTGCTGGTTATACTACTTTTTGTCTGTTTTTTTTCATTATGCATTATGTTAGTCAGACTAGTTTAGTTTGTTGTTCGAAGTTTTAGGTTACACATTCTAATTTCTGCATTGTATTCCATTGTATGAATACATCATAGTTCATTCATGCTAGTGTTGTTGGGTATTTGGTTAGTTTCTAGTGTGGGGATATTATGAATAAGGCTATTATTCTTGCAATGGTCTTTTGATAAATATTTGTACTACTTTTCTTTGAAGTATACACACACATAGAATTGCTCAATCCCAGGATCAATGAATGTTCAATTTCATTAGATACTGCCAAGCAGTTTTCCAGAACAGTTGTACCAGTTTCATAATGCAGTTATACTTAACTCTTAATCAATTTGGTCTTTCTAACATTTCATTAACATTTCTTCCACTGTGATTCATAATATTTACACAGGGTTCATCTACTCTAACAATTTTTAAATGTTTCAATTTCCATTGAAATGCACTCAAAAAGGCATGCAGTTCTAATGAAGATAACCCCTTAGCTATTACCTTTCAGTGCAGCACTTCTAAAAAAATAAGCTTGATCACTAGACATTTGAAATTTTCATTGGCTGGAATCAAATGAAATCCAAGCATAGTCAAAACTAAACATACCTAAGCATTTTATCTTTTTTCTTCACAACACTAAAGATGGAAGAGAATGAGTCTATGAATAATGAATGATGCTATGACAGGAGATTCGGGTTCAAACTCTTGGGTTCAAACCACTTACTAGCTTGAGGGAGCTATTTAACTTTCCTGAGCCTACATCTTTCTCTATGTAATTAATTTGAGCTCCACAGAGCAATATTCTTCTGAGTGTGGTTTTTATTTAATGAAATACTGTATGTAACACATTCAGCACAGTGTCAAGCACATGGTGAGCTCTCAATAAGAATAGTTTATTATCATTGTTGTTATAATAAAATATTCCTTCTTGACTCCTTAATATCGCAGAATGCACAGAAGTTCTTACTTTTACATACTTGACATCCCATCAATAATTCTACCAGGGATCATGGGTCCTTCCAAGACAGAAACTAAAAATTCAACTTGTGACATTGATATGTACACAGATATTCTTTAAATGTTTAACATGATATGAAAATCTTGCTGCCACATACATTAGTTCAATATCACTCTGGTATACAAAAACTATTCCTTGGAGGTCAATGTTTTAGGAGGTAAGGGCAGTTATCACAGTATGATATTTATAATGTAATAATAATAGATTTATGGTTTCTGTAGTGAGTTAATTTATCTACACTATTTAACATAAATCAGAAAATAGAGCCCTTATTTCCCCAGATAGCTATGACGGGGAGGTGGGATAAGGATGGTAGAGAGAAGGAAACATGTTTACCATGGTGATAAGGGACAGTATTGGAAATTTAGTTTCTTTCACTTGAACAAAGTTATCTGAGGTCTGAAATAAATCTAAGAAGCCCCTGCTCTAGAAGACATGGAACAAATCTTTTAATTCTGAGTTTAGTATGTGCAAAATATTGCATTTTACATCACAAACATTTTAGGTGTGTTTGATAGACTTTAGTACATATTTAAATCTCAAATAAAGGTTTTTTTTAAAAGACAGAGGGATTATTAACTTTATAGCAAAGAAATATCTATAGCAAGAATTTATTTAGATGTTTCTTTCAGATTGATTTTGCAAAAATTTAAGAATACAAAGTTATTATTTGGTAAATCCATTTAACTCACATTAAGTAGTGCTAATATTTGAGAAATCACTGAGACATGTAATATAACCATTCAATAGTTAATCATGTTACCGAAACATCCATTTGCATTTCTTTAAAAAATTTCTTTTGGAAACTATAAATTCCACTTGTTTGTCATCAAGATCCAAAACCATGTAAAATTAACCTCAGGAATTTAAAGAAAATTTTAAAGTATCAGATAAGCTGTTCATAGACATGCCTTGCACTGAATTCATAGATTTCATCTTTATTTATTGACTAAAATAACTTTGCTTTTCAGTTTTCTATAATTTACAAATGATTTCTAAATTCAGGATGAATTAGGAAAAAAATTTCTTACCACAAGCAACTACTACTTGGAAAAACTAGACTACTGCTTCAGAATCCTGGATGACTTCTGCTAAACTGATTTTTTTATCGTTAATAACAGATGACTTTCCTTTAAGATTTCTCCTAATATTTCTTCATTCTTCTCTTAATATTTCTTCATTCCTGCTTCTCTTTACTGACAATTCTGGACAGGAAATAAAATAGAGATTGGTGATACCAGGTCATGCATCATTCATTCAGTTCTTCTCAGAAGTGATTATATAAACATTTGGATCATGTCCACATCATTGTAGAATTTATTTTTAAATATTACTTTAAGAAAAAAGTTGAAAATTCCAATTTAAATCAAGCATATACATGTATGTATATATGTACACATAAACATATATACCACAATGACATAGGTTGGATTCCCTCAAGCAGAGCCAAATTTATTGGGTGTAATCTCTCAAGAGAAGGAGAGTAAGGAAAGCAGGAAAGGGTAGTGGAAGAAAACTAGGCAAGTATATGAGACCTCTCCTGGAGCCTAGCTTTAGCTTGGTCCCATCAGGAGCTGAGAGCATAAACTGCATTACAGAACTGGTACTACTGGACTTTCTACTCCCCACTGATAGTTTGTTATTGACCACTGGCTACCTCTGAAAGAGGAGGGTATGTAACCTCCTGGACAAGCAGATTCTGTTTGGCCAGGGAAATTCTTCAGTCAAGGGAGCAATTATTAGATGTCAGTATCCAACACTCACAGCAGATGGGAGATGGGTGCACCAGCCCCAAGAAGATCTGGGCCAGGCAACAACAATATCCAGTGCAGTAGAGTTCATTCAATCCTAGTGCTTCTCATATTAAGTTTATCCCATTGGGATATGGCTTCTCCAGAATTCTGGTTTGCTGATATTCATCTCCCTCCTCCACCATGCATGCTAGATTCTTTCCTTGTTTAGGCTAGTACTTGAGCTGAATGAGGCAGCTTTTCTGGTGGGATAACCCAGACTCTTATCACTGAGAAGGGTGAATCCCTGGTTACCATACTCCTTTAAGGTTTTGGTTGCTATACTTGACCTTGAAGTTAAAACTGGGAATGGGAGCTATAAAAGATGACTAGTGAATCACCAGAAGACCAATACATTCTTCCCCACCCCTCTTATGTAGCAGCAGGCCTATCTCTTTCTGATGATCAGAGTTAACTTTCCATGCCAGTATGGTAAAGCCTTTCTGTGTCTGCTTGTCTACTGCACTAAGAGCACAAAGTTAACAGGGGCAACTCTAGCTAAAGTAGGGTAGGGCTCCTAATGTGTTCCTGCAGGAGCATCCCTCCTCTGGCACCTTACATCTGGGGAGTCAGGTAGTAATGACTAAGTAGGTCTGTGGGCCCAGTGGACTCATCATGAGATGGATCTGGGCCAGGACTCCATTTTCTACCTGACCCCAATATAGCCCCACTCTAATAGGAAAACTATGATAGCATTTCAGTTCTTCAGGTATCAGTGCCAAGTCAGCCATTACGAGATCTGGGTATTCGCCTTCCCCCAGGGTTATTTACCCGAGTAAATATTGAGATTCCTTTAAAGAAAAATCGAGATTATTATTTCTGTTGTATTTGGAGTACTGCATCATGGAGACCTGGTCTTTTCTTCAGTTTGATAAATTCTGTGTCTAAGAACTGGCTAAAGTCTGGAAACTGGTCAGGGACTGTAATACTCCATTGGGACAACTGGCCTGTTTTCTGTTAGTCCATTGATTGTTTTATTAAATTTATAGAGTTATGCAACCATCACCATGATCTAGTGAGATCATTTCTATCACTCTCCAAAACTCCGTTTTGTAGTCAATCCTTATTCCCACCTCTAGCCCCAGACAATTTCTGATCTCCTGACTCTAAATTTATCCGTTTTGGACATTTTATATAAATAGAATCATACAGTATGTATTCTTTTTCATTAGGCTTCTTTCACGTAGCGTAATGTTTTTGAGGTCTTCCATTTTGTAGCATATAGAACAATTTTGTTCCTTTTTTGATGAATAATATTCAATTGTATGGATATCATATTTTGTTATACATTAACCAGTTGATGGACATTTGGATTATTTCCAGTTTCTGGGTATTACGAATTATGCAGCTGTGAATATTCATGTACCAGTTTTTTGTAGATCTGTTCCTTCTTTCCTCTGCCTCTTCTTTCTTCTTCCTTTCTTCCTGCCTGACTGCCTTCATTTCTCTACCCCTCCCCCACTCTCTCTCTCTCACTTTCTTTATTTCTATCTCCTCTTTTTTTTTTTGGTAGATTCCTAAAATGAAACTACTGGGTCATATGGTAAGCTTATGTTTAACTTTTCTAGAAACTGTCAAGCTGCTTTCCAGAGCTACTGCATGAAATTTTCTGCGTCTTCGCCAACACTAGTGTCTTTTTAATTATAGCTATTCTAATGGGTGCAGAGTAATATTTAATGGTGGTTTTAATTTGCACTTCACTAATGACTAATGTTCTTGGACACTTTTTCATATACTTATAGCCATTTGTATACCTTCTTTAGTGAAATGTCCATTCAAGTCTTTTTCCCACTTTTTAATTTGGTTGTGTATCTTTTTCTTGTTTAATTATAAGAGTTCTTTATATATTATAGGTATAAGTCCTTTATCAGATCTATGATTTGCAAATATTTTCTCTTGGTCTATAGATTGTTTTTCATTTTCTTAATGATGTATTTGAAAGTGCACAAGTTGGCCATTTAAATGAATTCCAATTTATCAGGTTTTTTCCTTTTGTAACTTAGGATTTTGGTATCATATCTAAGAACTTTTGGCATAATCAATGTTATTTTAGCTTGAAAAATGCTGCCAATGCAAAGTACCAGAAATGAGTTGGTTTTTATAAAGGAGATTTATTTGGGGTAAAAGCTTACAGTTCTAAGGCCATAAAATGTCCAAATCAAGGCACCATCAGAGGTGCTTTCTCACCAAAGTCAGCTACTATTAATCCTGTTGTATGTCCACATGGTAAAGCAAGATGGTTGCCATTCTCTGCTAAGATCTCTGTCTTCCCCTGCAGAATCTACCATCTCCTGTAACCCAGCTGTGAGCAACCAGACATAGGGCTTGTCTTTTTTGGCTCTCTCAGTGTCTGCTGCTCTGCTTTCTTCCCAAATTCAGCAGTAAGTTATCAAAAATATGGCTCATCTCTTCTTGGGCCTCAGTTTTTGAGCCTCTTGGGGGCTTCTCTTCTTACAGCTCAGCTGTGGGCAAAAGTGTAGTTCTTTCTCTCATTGCAGGATCAACTACGGAGTCTTCCTTTTCTCATGTCTCCATTCTTATCATACCCAGCAAGAGGGTTGAGACTCGATCTGAATCATGCCTCATTGACATAGTTCAGTTGAAAGAGTCTCTCCCCTACAGGAATGGATTAGTTCACAACCATAATCTTTCTCTTTTGGGGATTCATAAAATAATTTCAAACTGCCACAAATGTCATGAGAAATTCCTCCTATGTTTTCTTCTAGAAAAGTGATTGTTTTTATTCTTCCACTTCATCCATTTTTTTTAAAGATTTATTTTATTTCTCTTCCCCCCACCCCCCACATTGTTTGATCTGTGTCCATTCACTGTGTGTTCTGTGTCTGCTTGCATTCTCGGTGGCACCAGGAATCTGTGTCTCTTTTTGTTGCATCATTTTGCTGCGTCAGCTCTCCATGTGTGTGGCGCTGGTCCTGGGCAGGCTGTGCTTTTCTCACACAGGGCAGCTCAATGCAGGGTGCACTCCTTGTGCGTGGGGCTCTCCTATGCCTGAGACACCCCTGCATGGCATGGCACTCCTTGTGCATGGCAGCACTCTGCATGGGCCAGCTCACCACATGGGCCAGAAGGCCCTGGGTTTGAACCCTGAACCTCCCCTATGGTAGGCAGATGCTCTATCAGTTGAGCCACATCTGCTTCCCAACTTGATCTATTTTAAATTAGTTATGTATGAACTAGGTAATTGTGTTAAATTATGGTATGAGTTAAGCATTCATATTTGTACACTTAGATATTTAAAACACCATTTGCTGAAGAGATATTCTTTATCCTTTGAATTATCTTGGCCTTTGTTAAAATTAACCAACCATAAAGGTAAGGGTTCTGTCTTGATTCTCAGTTCTATTTCACTGATCTCTATGTCTCCACATATGCCAATACCACATAGTTTTGATTACTGTAGTTTTGAGATCAGGTCATGTAAGCCTACCAATTTTGTTCTTTTACAAAATTATTTTGGCTATTAACATTAATAGTGAACTTTAAATCATTCTGAAAGAAAGATGAAATATGAAGCAAGCATATTAGGACAAGATATGCAATATTTTGAAGATATTATCAATTTGAATTGATATATGAGGGCAGCAGGGAATCCAGGAGATGACAGTAATTTATGATTCTTAATTTATATTAATTTTTTCACAAAGCCTGAGAAATTGTTGAGAATTTGGTGGCCTGCATATACTATGACTAGCACCTTAAAATAATTTTCTTAAATCTCTATGCACATTTTCTAGTGATCAGGGTTTCTCTGTAGACATAATTTCTTTATGTACAGTAGCTTTATTGTTTTAATAAATCATGCATTTGGCACCTTCTGAGTTTAGCTCAAATCACTTCTTGTCATTGTTATGGATTACCTGAATTCATCAATACATTTTTAAAAAATACTTCTTTAGTTGTACAATGTGGCCGAGAAAAAAATTTATAGACTATTTTATTCAGATTATGTCAAAGATTTTCTGACTGTATAATATTGGTGGATTCATCAGTCTGTAAAAAATTAGTATTGACTTTGTTATTCTCTGAATAATAATTACTGCTTACTTTTTGTTCAGATCTGTAATTCTAAAATGTACTGTGTTATTTGAAAGAGGTACCTTATCAATCATTTTGCTTGCTTTGTCCCCAATCATTGCTTTTAAATTTATTTGCCAGTAGAATAACTATGTGTTTCACCACTTATTTTACAACACCAAAGATTTCTACAGCTTTTGTATTCTTATTCTTATTATATATCACATTAGTTTCTAGGGTGTTTGAATGTTTTCTACTTTGCTTCAGAAATGTTGATGCATTTCTCATAGTTTTCTCTGTATGGGTCAAAATGACACCAGCATTTCTAAATACAACACGCAATGAAATAAGTTTGTTATGAACTGGCAATAAAACTCCAAATTTCAAACAATTTTCATTATATTTGTGCAATATTTTGTTTCTGTTGAAGTTAGTATTTTGATAACTAACAGGTGATTCAATCATTAGTTTGGTTTTACCACTATCACTACTAGTGCTTATTTTCTGTTATAAATCTCCTATTCTGCCTAAAAATCTCTTAAACTCTTGACCATGGATGAGTTCAGTGGAAAAAAAAAACAACAACAGAGCATAACCCAGGTTATAATGCACAATAATATATACTCTTACATAGTAAACTACAGTTGACTTCTAGAAGTAGCAAATTGATATATTAAGAGTACATCATGATGAGAAGTAAGTTTGACATACGAAAAATCTGTATCAGCCATCTGTAAATCCATACTATCTTTACATCCAAAGCAGAGAATTTAATTATTGACAGGTTTTACCCAATCATGGATATGCCTGAGTAAAAGATTATATTTTACAGGGCCTATGAAAAGTGGATTACATTGTAACAACTTATTTTAGCCTTAATACCCACAAAAGTAAAAGTTTTTGCCTTAGTTTGTATAGCAGTTTGATATAGTTATGAATTCCAAAAATAGATATTAGATTATGTTTATAATCTGGTCTGTACCTAGGTGTGATTAAGTCATGATTAGGACTTTGATTGGGCCATGTCGTTAGGGCATTGAGTTCCCACCCTTTGGTGGGTGCATGGCAAAGGACAGAGTTGAGGGTTTTTGATGTTGGAGATTTGATGTTGGAGTTTGATGCTAAAGCCTTAAGCGGGAACCTCGGGAAGTAAGCACACAGAGGAAAGAGAAGCCAGCCCCAGGAAGAGAGGAACCCTGTACCCAGAGAGAAGCCAGACCCTGGAAGGGAGGAACCCAGGAAGCCTGAACCCTTGTAGATATTGGCTGCCATCTTGCTCCAACACATGAAAATAGACTTTGGTGAGGAAAGTAATTTATGCTTTATGGCCTGGTATTTGTAAACTTCTGTCCCAAATAAATACCCTGTATAAAAACCAACTAATTTCTGGTATTTTGCATCAGCACCTCTTTGGCTGACTAATACAGTTTGTTTCCCAATAAACAGTAATAATACAGAATTATTAAAATGTTAAATTGTTATCTTTTGGACCAGCAGTGATATACATGTGACATGCTTTGGAAAATACTGCTCTTTATATTGTTAGGACATTGAGTCACCTAAAACATCCCACTATCTTCAAGCCATCTAACCATCTACACTGGTCCTTTAAAACGCATACATTTTCATGAAGAGTATTTGCCAATGTTCTAGATTCTTGCTTCTGAATCTAACTATTTTATGAACAACAATTGGTATTATTAGGGATTAAAAGTAAATGAAAGAGAGGAGTGGGTGTAGCTCAGAGGTTGAATGCCTGCCTCCCAAGTACAAGGTTTCAGGTTCAATACCAGTACCTCCTCAAAAAAAAAAAAAAATAGATGAAAGAGATGAAAAGAAATTGGATAATAAAAACCTCTGCTTTCTCCCTACATGTCTCTAATTGTAGAGCAGCCAGGGTGTTAAAAAAAAATGTAGTTGGAGATATCTGGGTTCTAATACCAGTCCTCTAATTGGTTAGCTCAGACCATTAAGCTATTTAAAGTCTTATGCATATATTTTCCTTCTGTATATATTTGAAATGATTATATCTTATAAGATTCTTGTGAGGGCTTAGCATATAGTAGCTGATCAAAATATTCAAAATACTTTTAATTTATTACTTTTTTTCACTCTGGCTGGGCTAAAAATAATTCCTTACACTTTTTATGCTACTATAGAAACTAAATTATAATGTATATAAATTATTCTCTAAATTGCTTCTCTATCAAGGACAAATAAAAATTCCTTTGAAAATTCCAAAGGTACTAAAAAATCCAAGAAAGACATAAAAGAATGGAAAAATTTAAGCACTTCTAAAATATAGTAGTTTGTCACAAAGTCACAAAGTCAGTATGTCCTAATAATGTGCTCTAAATGTTGGATGTTTTGAGATCATCAGATGAAAGGCACTGTGGAAATGAGGTATCATTACTGTTAATTATACTAAGCCTTGCCAAAACAAACCTTATAAAATTACAGAATCAAGAATTTAACTCAGCCTTCCTATCATATTGACCCTTAGAAAATGCACTAAATCTCTAAATTAAATAGCAAACTTGAATCACAGTATGCATAATGATCCGATTAATGTAAATAGAGTATTGTATTCCCTAATTGGTGAACCTAGAACTAAATAATAATTATAGGGAGAAAAAGATGAAAGTTGTTTGGACAGATTAATATTTACACAAAAGACTGATCAACATAGAATTCAAAAATCTAAAATGATGCCTCAACTTAAATGTTGTTGGTATTGTTATTTTCACTTCCAAGAAAAAGACTCAAATTTTATTTGTGCTAAGAATTTGGGAATAAATTTTTATAACATTTTTAAACCACTTGATTTAGTTTGGTATTTTTTTCTTCTGGAAGGCCAACTACATGGAACAGATCAATGATTTTATTTTTATAAATTCGTTCTTTTCACCCTCTAGGTATTTTTTTTTAACTTAGAAATATTATGGGATGGGTGCAGAGCAAGAGATCTTGACCTTAAAATGTTAGGAATATAGGAAAATGAACGACAAACCTTAACAACAAAGTCTCCTACAGTGACTGATTACATGAAGTTACTAAAAAGAATTCCACACTTGTGGATAATGAGTTAGCCAATTAAGCACGTGTTTGATTAAGGCCATATATCTCGTGGCTTGTGGCTTGGTTATTCAAAGTTACTGTAGGGAAACGGACTTGGCCCAGTGGTTAGGGCGTCCGTCTACCACGTGGGAGGTCCGCGGTTCAAACCCCGGGCCTCCTTGACCTATGTGGAGCTCGCCCATGCGCAGTGCTGATGCGCGCAAGGAGTGCCCCCCCACGCAGGGGTGTCCCCTGCATAGGGGAGCCCCACGTGCCAGGAGTGCACCTGTAAGGAGAGCCGCCCAGCGCGAAAGAAAGAGCAGCCTGCCCAGGAATGGCACCGCCCACACTTCCCGTGCCGCTGACAACAGAAGCGGACAAAGAAACAAGGCGCAGCAAATAGACACAGAGAACAGACAACCGGGGGAGGGGGGAATTAAAATAAATAAAGAAATCTTAAAAACAACAACAACAACAAAGTTACTGTAAAAACTGAAATGGATTTACTGGATACATATATTTTCATTTTTAGATTGTTTTTTAAGTCTTCCTAAATCTTTTAAAAGTTAAAATGCATATTTCTTGGTGAAAAAGCAATTTGTTCATTGCAGGAAAACTAAACAATGTTTTCTATGCTGAATATTCTTTTGTTAAAAAGCTAATCTATCCAAAAACTTCACATTTTTCCTCCCTATAAATATTATTCAATTCTGTGTTTATATATGAGGGAATACAATATTTTTTATTATTGGGATCATTTTGTATATTATATTTAAAATTTGCTGACATAAACCAAAAAAAGATAAAAACATAAAAATAAAACTCCCATCAATAACTCAACACGCAAGTATAATCACTATTCACATGTTGGATGTGTACCCTTCCAGAAATTTCTCAACTTGTAAATCATTTTCAGAAATAATAAGGCTCTTATGTGCAATTATTTTTAAGTCAAAATGTGCTTGATCTGTGTACACTGTTTCTTTCCTCTACTATTACCAATGTTATTAAGAACTATTAAAAGAAAGTTAATCTTAAGAAGCTCATAGTCGAGTGGAGGAGTCAGATAAGCAAATAACTGTTATTTGCATTGTGTGCTGTAGGAGCCTATGAAGAGGCAGCTACTCAGCTTAGAAGAATCTGAGGATGATTTAAAAAGAAAGATATTTGTGCTAAATCTTGAATAAGGAGCAGAGAGTTAATCATCCAGGCCAAGTAGGAAAGGCTAGGAAATCATATATCCTAACAAACATGTTGTTTTTCCTAATCTGCATCCCTGAGGGTGTGCAGAACTCATGTAAATAGGACCTTTTAAAGATGTTATTTTTAATTAAGGTGTGGTGAACTGAACCAGGATAGACCTTTACTTGGATTACCGGAAACCTTATAAAGAGACCCAGAAGTCACAGGAGGCAGAAAGGAGAGGACATCTCCAAGTGATGAGGACAGATACAAGTCAAGGAACCCCAAGGATCGCTGGCAGCCAGCACCAGAGCACTACAATCTTCAGGGAGAAGACAAGTCTGGCCGATATATTGATTTTGGACTTCTAGCCTCAAAACCAATAAGTTCTTGTGTAAACCAACCACTTGTGTAGTACTTGTGACAATAGCTCAGGCAAATTAAGACAGAAAGGAATATACACAAAGTCAGGGAGAGACTATGAAATGGGGTAGCCATAAATTGGTTAGTACCATGTTTGATGGCGAGAAATAAGAATTGAAAGATGTGTTCAATTTTGGAGATATTGTAAAACATAGAGTGGTATACAAATTGATATTTCCATTAGCAGTATAGAAGACTAATGAGGGTTTTCATTGCTCCACAATTTCCTCCTCCACTACAGGCCAATTTTAGTCATTCTGGTTTAGTGTTCATTTCTACTAATGATGTTGAGCATTTTTCATATATATTCTATCTGCCGGGATATCCTCTTTGGGGATGTGATTACTCAAGTCCCTTGCTAATTTTTCTATTGAGTTATACGGCTTTTTCTTATTCATTTATTTTGTTGTTGTTGTTAATAGTAATAGCACATTCGTTGCATTTGAATACGTTTTGGAGCACTGCTACACAGCATGGGTTATAGTTTACATTGTAGTTTACACTCTCTCCCAGTCCATTCAGTGGGTTATGGCAGGATATATAATGTCCTGCATCTGTCCCTGCAGTATCATTCAGGACAACTCCAAGTTCTGAAAATGCCCCATATCACACCTCTTCTTCCCTCTCCCTGCCCTCAGCAACTTTCATGGCCACTGTCTCCACATCAATGATAGTTTCTTCCATTGCCAGAGTCACAATTATGCTATAGCAGAATACTAGTAAGTCCACTCTAATCCATATTTCATTCCTCCCTGCTGAGGAGGATTTGCCACTCTAATTCATATTGTACTCATTCTTAACATTTCTTTATATATTCTGAATACAAGCTTTTGTTGATTATAAATGTTGTAAACGTATTCTCCCACTCTGTGGCTCTACTCTCTTAAAACGTTTTTTGATGAACAGGTGTGCTACTATTTTTTTAATCATAGAATAGATTTATTTACCTGAAGCTATGTCTGTGCACTAGTGTTGTTTTCAGCACAGAAATAAACAACTGATTTCTATTTACAGTCTAAAGTCAAACGTGTGTTGTAATAAATTGATGTTTAGCATTTTATAAAGAAAAATGCATCACAGTATTCATACTGCACCATTATCTGTCTGCTGCTTCTGATTTCATCAAATAAGTTACATTTAATAAAATGCAAAAGAGCTATTTGCACACTCAAATAACTGAAGGTAGGAACTGGAGGCCTGCATTTCAACTGTGCAATTCCTGTTGTGTTTGCATTTAAGGTACACTAGTAAATCAATCTTTTCTTTTGTGATTTGTGTTTTGGTGTGTGCCATTTAAGAAATCCTTCACTATTCCAAAGTCATGAAGATATCCTAAATTACATACAAAAACTAATCATAAAGAAAAAATTTGTGATTAGTTTTTGTGCATTCTGTTTAAGAAATCTCCCTCTATCAGTAAAATCATGAGGATATTCTCTATTATTTTCAAGATGACCTAGCATCTGTCTGGAGTTGATATTTGCATGTGTCAAGCGGGAAACAAATATCACTTTTTTTCCGTAAGGATATCTAATTAATTCATCACTATTTATTGAAAAGACATTCCTTTTCCTGCCACTCTATAGCTCCTTTTTTGTTATAAACCAAGAGAACATATATATGTTGATGTTTCTGGACACTATTCTCTTACATTGGTCTATTTATCCATTGTTATGTACACATTATTGTACACATCCATTGTGTACTATGTTATTGTAATTATTGTAACTCAATAATAAGTTTAATATCCAGTAGAGAAGGTCCTCTCATCTTGATCTTCTTCGTTAAGAAAGTCTTGATTATTCCAGGCTCTTGGTTCTTTGAATTACTATAAAAATTTTGCAATCAACCTGCCAATTTCTACATGAAAACCTGACAGAATTTTCACTGACACCAAATTCAATGGAGCATATTGAGGAGAACTGACATATTTGAAATATTTTCTGTGAATTCATGAATATAGTATATCCCCTCATTTATTTAGGGCTTTCAGAAATTTCTCTTTACTTTTTATTATTTTTTGAATAGTGATCTTGCCCAACTTTTGTCAGTTACTACTAAGTATTCATTGATTTTTTAAAAAATGCAACTGTAATTGGTATTTTATTAACTCTTTATTGTTGATATACAAAAATACAATTGATATTTTCATATTGATCTTTTATGCAGCAACTTGTAAAAATCGTTTTTTAATTCTAATAACATATCAGTGATTTTTTTGATTGTCTAAGTACACAATTATATTGTGTGTAAATAAAAACAATGTTTTCTTTCCTTTCTGATTATAATACCTTTATTTCTTTTTCTTGATTTATTGTGCTAGCTAGGACCTACAGCAAAATGTTAACTCAAATTGATATTGCTAGCACCCTTACATTGTCTATATCAGAGATAAAGATTTTAATATAATGTTTGCTATAATTTTTGTTTGTTTGTTTTAGAATGCCCTTTATCAGAGCAAGGAAGTTTCCTTTTATTCCTAGCTAGGTAAGACGTTTTACCTTCAATAATATTAAATGTCATCAAATAACTTTTCTGAATCTATTGAGATCACCTTTGTTCTTTTGTGCTATTAATGCAGACTACATTGATAGATTTTCTAATACTAAAACTATCCTTCATTTTGTCAATAAATCAGACTAGTTCAGAATGTTTTACACATTTTAGTATATCACTGGATTTGATTTCCTGATTTTTTTTTCTTTTCAGACTTTTGCAACTATGATCATGAGTGAGTGTAGCCTTTGTGCTTTTAAATATCCTTTTAGAAATTTTATTATGAAGGTTATACTGGCCTCATAAAATGAGCTAGAAGTGTTTTCACCTTTATAGTCTCAGGAACAGTTGGTAAAATTAGCACGTCTTTTCTTAAATGTTTTGTAACTTTCACTAGTGAGTATCTTTGAAAAATATCCAAATTTATATTTCTTCTTGCATGAAATTTTGTTATATTTTTCTAAGAACTTGTTCATTTCATCTAAATTTTCAAATTTATTTGCATGAAATTGTGCCCATAGGATCTGCAGAAATGTCACTTTTTCATTTCCAGTAACAGGTATTTCTGCATTCTTTTTTCTAGATCAGTCTCTTAAGGGGGTTGTTAATTTTATTTTTCTTTCCAAAGAACCATATTTTAGTGTTGTTGGTTCTCTCTGAAATAAAATTATAAGTCTAGCATTGATGTCTGTTCTTTAGAATGTCTACACTTCCTCTACTCTCTTTAGGATTTATTTTCTGGTTATTTTAATCTAACTTCTTGAGATAGATAAGTAATCCATTGACTTTAATCATTCTTCTTTTCTAATACATGCATTTAAAACTAAAAATTTCTTTCTAAGCATGGGTTTAACTGCATACCATGAGTTTGACAGATAAAATTTTATTAACATTTAAAATTTTTATAATTTCCTCTGTAATTCTTCTTTGACTCATGAATAACATTTTGGGGATTTTCTAGTTATCTTGCTGTTATTAACTTTTAACTTAATTCCACTGTAGTCAGATATCATACTTCTAAAAAAAATCATTATAAATGTGTTGAGACATGGTTTCTGGACTAGTGCATATTGAATTTTAACAAATTTTCTCTGATCACAGACAATAAAGAAAATCACTATGCAGTATTACCTTTTCTCTCCTTACCTTTGAATAATTGACTATATTTGTTAGACACAATTTTGCTGTTATTTTTTGTTGTTACCCTGAGATATTAAACATGAACTCTTGATTTATCAAAGTGTAGAAGAAATTAGTACTTCTAATTCATCCAAGACAATGCAAGAACTTTAATTCAAAATAACCTCCATTTATCAATGTTTAGTTTTATATGACATTTTTGTAATGTGTTTTAATGCTATATTTTTAAAATTTTGCAGATATTATTATTTTAACATCAATTTTCCTTTAGATATATCCACATATTTACCCTGTTGGGGGCTGTTTACTTTTCTTGCATCACTGACCTTCTGTTTGGGATAACTTTTTAAAAAGATTTTTCTTAAGGACACACTTTAATATTTCTTTTAGTGTAGATGCTGGTGATGAATTATTTTGGTTTCTCTTGTGTGAAAAATTATTTTATTTCATTCTCATTCATGAAGAATATTTTCATTGGAAATGGAATTCTAGATTGGCAGTTATTTTCTTAGAGCATTTATACTATCTCCTAGCTTCCCTTGCTTCTATTTAGAAATCAATGATAAAACCTTTTTCTAGTCCTTTGGCATTAGAAATATTTTCTCTTCTAATTGCTTTTAAACACTTCTCTATCTTTTTTATTCAGCAGTTTTACTTGGTAGGATGTGCCTTATGGGTGATTTTGTTTTTATTTTCCCTGTTTAGGTTTCATAAGGTACCTCTAATATATTGCTTCGTGTCTTTAATTGTTTCTGCAAAATTATAAGGACATTATCATTTCAGTTGTACCTCAGTCTTATTTTGTTTCTCCTCTCCTCCATGAACTCCACTTGTCCATGTGTTAGGTCTTTCTCACTCTATCACATTTGTCTCTCATGTTATTTTATCTGTTTTCCATTTAAAAAATATTTTCTTTGAACTATCTTTAGATTCATTAATCATACTTTCTGTGACATCCATTTGATGACATATTCACCATTGACTTCTCAATTTCAGTTGTTGTTTGCTTAGTTTTAGAATTTCCATTTGGTTCTCTCCTGAAATTATCTTGAACACAATCAACATAGTAACTTTAAAATGTGTGTCTAGTATCTCCATTTTCCGGATTCCCTATGCACCTATTTCATTGTTATTTCTCTTGATTTTTAACATATTGACTTATGTATCCTTTTTGTTGAGTAACAAAACATTATATATGAAAAATTTTAGAACTAAATTTAGGCCTACATTATTTTTCCCCAGAAAAGAATTTATATTGCTTTTGGTAAGTGGTTAAAGGCTCTAAAAATCAGAACCACTTAATCCAATTTCAGTAATTGAAATTATTTCAAGGTTTCAGTCCTTGCAAGGGCTTGTTCTACTTCTATATGGGCTCACCATTACTCCTAGAATACAGCTTTTCAGAGTCCCTACCCAAAGTGTGAGAACTCTAACACTTCTTTTCACCTTTCTTGATAGTCTTTGGTCTTCAATATTTGGGGGAGAAATAGGGGTTAAAATGAAAATGCTATCGTCCAGAGAAGAATCAAATTTGTTTCTTCTGAGACCCAGCTAGAGTGCTGACTTGAGAGCACTCTAGCCTATTTCAAGATGCCGGCTTAATCTGGTGTCTTGTGTTCAACTACTCAAACTGGTTGCATGGTTAAGGCTTAGTCTCTTTATCTCAGATCTGGCATTAGCATTACAACCACAGTAATTCTGCCTTTTCACATGTGCTTACTTTTCATTTTTCTTGTTTTATCTTGCAGATTATTGAAATTTTTTCTTCATGTGTTTGTGTGTTTGTGGCCCTTGGAGAGTTTTCTTTCTTTCTGGAATTCCAGTGATGCAAGAAAAATTTCTTAATGCAGGATTTATTCAGAATGGTCTTGTGTTATGGTTGGAGGTCCATGAATGAGAGCCCCTTCATTTCTCTTTTCCAAGTTATCATTTTATGAGCTTTCAGGGAAAAGAGAACAGTTTCAGAATACCTACCAGATTGAAGTCAAGTCCAGGTTTAGAGTTTGGATGGAATAATGAACAAAAATCCACCAAAGGCAAATACATGCTTTTGAAATACCTTATAAGATAAATAAAATTGTTAATCCAGCCTCTGCTTCATAATGTTCTAATTGCTTTACTTATGGCTAATAAATCTCAGATGTTCAACAATATAAAAATTTATGACCCCACAGAGATATTAACAGGTAATCATGGTAGTCATTTATTTAAACCTAAAGTTCTGGCTTACAGCCGTAGTCATTCCAATTCTCCTAGTCCTAAATTTCAGAACTGTCTATACCCTTTACTAGTTGACTCAGCATGAGTGGGATTTTTTTTATCCCCCCCTTGTGACTTTTTACATGCTGTCTGCTCTCTCCGTCCATTTTGCTGCACGTTCTTCTGTGTCTGTATTTATATTTATTTTTCCCCTCCCCCCTTGTGTGTTTGCTTGCTGTCTGCTCTCTGTGTTCATTTGCTGCCGGCTCTTTTGTGCTCTTGCTTGTCTCCCTTCTTTCATTGCGTCACCTTGCTGAGTCAGCTCTCTACAGCATCTGCAGGCCTGGTGGTGCCCCAGGACACAAACCCAGGGCCTCCCATATGGTAGATGGCAGTTCATCTGATTGAGCCATAGCCGCTTCCCCGAATTTTTTTTAGTAGGCGATAAGTGAATGTAAAAACAAGAGAACTAGTCTCAAGTCTATAGTATAAATTATTACTTTTTTAGTTACAATGAAACATTTTGTTTCTTTTTAAGATTAAAACATATCCTAAGAGTTACTGTATATATGAAAAAAAGACATGAGGTATTCCAATGTCCTGGCAGCATGAACAGACCCAAATGGCCTACTTCTGCCTAATTATTCTGATTTTAACTACAAAAGCAGTACTACTATGTCAAAATGTGTAAAATGTGGCATAGTGGGTAGTGGTTAAGATTACAGACTCTAATCAGACTGACCTTTAGGTTTAAATCACAGGTAAATTAGTTACTAGCAATTTAACTTTGGGTATGTCTTTAATTTCCCTCGGCTTCCATTCTCTCAGTAATATAATATTAGCTTTCAGTTAATAGTACAATTATAATAATATTCTCATATCAATTGTAAAGGTACCACGCTAATCCAAAATGTTAATAATAGGGACCGGTATTTGAGAACTCTATTTTCTGCATGATTTTCCTGTAAACCTACAACTTCTCTAACAAAAAATTTTAAAAAGCACCATAAAAAAATAATGTTAGCTCTTGCTTCATGTGATTGTTATGAGGACTTTAAATATAACAAGTGTCTCAAACATATAAGTGAATCCTTACGTGTGAGTCATTAGAATGTTTTAATGTTTATCAGGTTATTTCTTTCTTACAACGTTTTTCATGTTCAGGGAGAATAATAGTGTTCTGAGGGTCAGTCATGGAGCCAAGCCTCAAAATAGACCCTGTGGTTTATGATGGAACCTGTAAAAACAAAAGCTGCTGCTCAGTCCATGCTTTGTCTAAACTGAATAAAGCTTAAATAGCCAACAAAAGTAATGAGAAATAAATGGGATGTTTAAGATCCTTGTTACAATCATCTATGATACTTTTTCATACAACTGAGTTCTTTTAAAACACATAATTCTAAACCAGAAGCATTAAACTTGAAAAAAATTTACTGGTTATTGTTGGAAAAAATAAATAATAAATTTGACAAAGGGAAACACAGGAAAATTGCTATTTGAAAAAAAAAAAAGGTTGGGAAACAGAAGCAACTATACAAGTAGCCTCTAAGAAATTGATAAAGAATAGTTAATATATCTAAAATGACAGAAGCTTTAAGAAAGCACAAGGATGTTATAATATACAAACCAACGATTCAGCTATCTATCCAGCTACCTCATCCTGTTGTACCTAAAAGGACCAGTTACCTCCTAATCCATAGCCACATTTGATAGTCATTTTTTATTTGTTTAATAAGTATTTACTAAGCATTTAATTACTAGAAACCCTGTGCTGGCTCTGAAAGCAATACAAAAAAGTCCAGGATATGGTTTTTATCCTCAAGTAAAGTCATACTTTAAAATGTGACTGTTTAAAGCTGAGTGGTTACATCACTTTGCAAGACACAGCATACATTATGTGTGTAAAAGTAAGAAAAAAGAAACATCTGGAAACATCAAGGTAAAAAGAAATAAGCCACATTGCTATTCAAAAGCTTAGAGTAAAGAATTTTCAGACCTTTCTGTGGTTTTCCTAATCCACCCTAGCAAAATAGATTACATGTATTGATCTTTGACTAGTACATGTAACAGGCACTGTGTCAAATTCTTTAAATGCCTTATTTAATGTTCAAAATAACCATATAAGATAGACACTACTTTTATTCTATTCTCTAGATAAAGGTGTAAGAGATTGATTCGAGGTCATATACCTAGCAAGTGGCAAAACTAAGTCTTGAACTCAGACCATCTAACCCAGGAAAAAACACTTTACCATGCACTGTACTGCTTCATAAGAATCCAGTCACACTGCACATTTGGTCCATATTGGAATGCATCCAGAGAGCCAGTTCCAGGGATGCCAGCACTCATTGTCAGGCTCTTCTTTATGTTCTTAGTTCATTGTCTTCTGCTGCCTCAAAAGTCGGAAAAGTGATACCACTTTGTGTGTGTGTGTGTGTATAGAAATATCAGTTTAAATAACTATTCTGTTAAGCATCATTAAATATATAGCATGCAGTCTGCAACCTCTTCTTAGCCTCAAGGACCACATTGCTTATGATGCAAGACCTGGGATGTGGTCTCACAATTCTCAACAAGCACTTCAGGTAGTCACTTCCAATTGGTTAGCTACGTGAATATGAAGAAATATTTTTGTCATCCCCCAGATCTAGAAATTTAGTCAGATAAGTTTGAAGGAAGAAGAAACAACTGTGATCTAGAATGGACCCGTTTCAAGGAGGAGGTAAATATTGCACTGAGTTTTGAACTATGAATAAGAAATTCCTTCATTAATTCTAAAACTTGATTTTTTTTTAACATAGCTAAACTTATTTGTTACTCAGTCTTTCCTTAAGTTATGTATTCTTGAGAAAGAAAGGTTAAGGGACAAAAATAAAAACAGACACGCTAATTAGCCCGGACAGAATTAGTAAATACAGTAATTCATACGTCAAAGAACTTGTGAGAATTATTGAATAAGCACTCCTGGAGTGATCTGAGTTTCTTTAGGCTGCTCTTCCCAGAATTTGGGTACTGATAGGATCTCAAATTTCTCTGCCATTAATTCTCACCTGTGTAGGAGACAGAACTCAGTTCCATACAAAAAATCAATCCCAGCACCCCTGTCCAACTATTTCTGGAAGTCCTAAAAGGATATCTTCAAAGTTTTTGCCAACCATCTTTTCATCATTTGTGGGCTCTGGCCGCAGTGACTACAGCAGGAGTTCTTAACCAGGGGTCCACAAACCCATGGAAAGATTTCAGGGAGTCCATGAGCTTGAATTGAAAATTTTAAAAAACGTTATTCTTGTGGGGACCTTGGTGCAGGTGTGATACATTTATTAAATAATATACAGTATAGTATGGATTTAGTAAGGAGTCCGTGGTTTTCACCTGACTGGCAAAGAGGTCCGTGGGACAGAAAAGGTTAAGAACCCCTCTACTGCACTAAGATAAGCTCTGAAATACCCCGGAGAGCAGTGCCTGGCCATGGGAAAGTCAGTGAGAATACTGACGGCCGTGTCAATAGTGCTGTTTCATGGTGCTCCCCAAACTACAAACACTTGAGATACCTTTGTGGCACTGCTTGCCCCACAGTTGTCATTGAACTGAAGCCCATCAGTGTTACAAGAAGCAGGAAGAATGCCTCTTTCCCTACTATGTGTCAACAATGATCACTTTAGAACCAAGGCAAAGTTTTCTCTGTCTTTTGAGTCCCTTGTCTTCCAGAGTTAGTTATGGTAATATTTTCTTCCACTTCTGCTTGTAGCATGTTATTGGGAAACACACTGTGTATAGTCACATATTTCTGCAAATCTTATTAACAGAGGCACTGACTGCCTGTATTCCAGATTATCTTTTTAAGGATATTTGTGTATAGCCTTGCAAGACATAGTGTTTCTCTCTAGAGCAAAGGGCAGGTTTGCTTACTGTCTTCAGGGCAAAGGTTAGGCAGGTTTTCCCCACACTGTATAAGATTCAGATTCCCTAGGTTGGGGATTCCTCTCTTGTAACTTACCCCACTGCATGAGCAATCATCACCTAGCCCTCTTTGCATCACCCTGTAAGAATTTGAGCAAGAGGAGTCAATGCAAACATGCTGGCTACTGTAACATGAGTAATAAACTCCTGGGTCTCTGACCCAGAAATCTTCATGTCTTCTTTCAGAATCCATGAAACTGTGCCAGGTTAATTTGTCAGCTTGCAAATAGGGCAAAATCACAGACCCTTCACAGTTGTTGCCACTTCTGTCACTACAATATTAAAACATAAGTCTTCAGACAAGGACCACTATGAAGATATTATGCTGTCCTGGGAAGTTCTCAGATCTCCCTTCAAGAAAGAACTTGCCCTTCATCTGCAAGGAGCTCAGTTAGCTGTCAGTCTCCTGTTGTAGCACATTCAGCACTTTCAAGCTGAGACCGTATTCTATCTGGACAACCACTAACCAGAGTCTAAGTGTGGTGGGGATACAAGAGGCTGCCCATTTCTGCCCAGGGACTTAATCTCATGGACAATCTTTGCTCCAGAGCTCCCTGTTGGGTTGGCCAAGACTCTGTCAGATCTGTAGGTGTGTCAGTTTGACGTTATTTTATAAATCCTAAAAAGAGAAAGAATATGTTTTTGAACTAATCTACTCCTGTGGGTGTGATACCTTTTGATTGCATTAAATTTGATGTTTGAAAAAAAATCACTTTGGGGTTTTTGATTGGACTGCATCAGTGTGGTGTGAGCTAGTTTGGGTCTCTGCCCTTTGGATGGGTATGATATAGACAGAGATGTACAGAGAGAAAGACAAAGGCTCAGGAAAAAGAAGCCACCATATCTGATTCTGCCACGTGAGAGAAAGGTTTCACATACAGCTGAGCTGCAAGGAGAAAAGCCCCTGAGAGGCTCAACGAGCTAAGTCTCAGGGAGAGATGAGCCATATGCCTGACAGCCTGCAGCTGAACCCAGGAAGAAGGTAGAGCTGCTGAGACTGAAAGAGGAGGCCCTGTATGAGACAAGCCTTATCCAGGTTTGCCTACTGCTGCAGAAAGGTGGGGGGACCTTGGCAGAGATCAACGGACATCTTGCTTCCCTGCAGGGCAAATGACATTGGTAAGAAGCCACCTTTTACGGTGCCTTAAGTTGGATCCTTCACAGTCTTGGAACTGTAAACTTTTACCTCAAATAAATTCCCTTTATAAAAGCCAACCTTTTACTGGTACTTCACATTGGCAGCCCTTTAGCAAACTAAAAGAGTAGGTTTTTTTCGACAAATACCACTCTTCTCCCTTATATCATTCACAGGTGTTACGTACAATAAACTGCCTGTGAACCCAAGTTCATCTCAGTGTTTGCTTTCCAGAGGACCCAAATGATATGCCTGTATCCTATTGCAGACACTGAAACAAATATTGCTTCTCCTTCCAACCAGAGTACGCCATATAAATCAATGAGAATGCATTAACATCCATATACATGACTAGGTTCATCCAACATGCCCAGACATGTCTAAATCCCAGCTTAGGTCCAAGGTAGAACTTGCATTGAATGAAAATGTCCAATATAGCTTAGTGTACTCAAAACGATTAGGTTAGGCTATATTAGATTAATGAAACTCTTATTTAAGATGAAGAATTAACATGTATAATGCATTTATGTAAGACTAGAAGACCGAAAATTTAGGTATTTATAATCAATTAATATGTAGTGTATACCATCAAATCTAAGATGCTTTTAATTGTAAGAATGTAATTTTAAGTATCATTAGGAAAAGAAAATCACCACTGATTAATCTATGACACAATGCTAAGATACCCTCTCTTGTAAGACATATTATGATTTCAGAGATATTAAAATATGAAAGCAATGTGCATAGATTCAATGGGATGCAGTATTATATAACCTTAGAATTTTTCTATACTCAGATTATTCTTGTTTCTAAGAAATGAAGCAGGCATTAATAAAATTTAAAAAAGTCTACTATTCCTGAATTATTTTGCGTGATGTGATAATTCTCAATAAAATAGGCAAATATTTAAGTTGTTAATAACCAAATTCTTGTTAATAATCAAATGATTCATGGAATAATCAATGATTCACCATTGAGGTCGATTACAGACATTTCTTCCTCTCGCTTTTTAAACCTCAAAATCAGATTAACAATTTCAGGCCGCATTAGCCACCTTCCACTTTTCCACCCTCTTCTGTCTGTACAGTGGCAGTTGATTTCACAGGATGGTGGGGGTACTACTTAGAGACCCAGCTGGCAGCAAACTTTGGGCTTTTCCTATTTCTTAAAGCAATATTATTAGTTTTTAAAGGAAATTCTATTCATAGACATATCAAAAATTAGGTCTTATGTGACCAAAATGGCATTGGTTCAATTAAAAATAAAAAGAGAAATATAGAGAATAGATATAAGGGAAAAGAGGATGTCACCAGAAACAGGGTGTTTTCTTTTCCCTCCTTTTAAATTGCTCTGTGTTGGACAGCAAAATGCACTTTTTAAACATTTATTGAATGCCTGCAATGCTCCAGGTACTGACCTAACTGTTTCTCCTCCACATTTTCACATTTAATTTAATGTGTGCAACAACTTTGTAAAGGATTATCAGTCCTATATCACAGACAAGAAAACGGGGATATAGAAAAGTACAAGAAGCTGATTGTAACACCCACACCTGGTAGCTGCAGGTTACAACTCACAATGTCCTCTTTAAAACAGCTCAGTATGTTTTTTCTAATGTTTGCTGTGAAAAGGGAAAAGAAAAAGAAAAAGAAAAAAGAATGTACCGTTATATCTAAATTATAAACCCTGTACCTAAAATCAGGATTTCAAAATCATATACTTCTCACCAAACACTATTCACTCTAAATAGGCTTTACTCTTGGCTTCTCTAAAACCACAGGATGAGTAATAGCATCCAAATTAGTAGGCTAATGACTGAAAATGAGACTATTTTGTTGGACATTTGAGAAGACAAATCATGCTGCTTTTCCCCTCCAGTTTTTACTTCAATTGAAATAGAAAGCGGAGTAAAGCCGGTCAGAGATGAGACATTGGAATAAAACAGGTATATGGGTGACAATAAACAGTCTTCCTAATACCCAACCTCTGAATTGAATTAGCTCTGAAAACTACAGCCCTGTCCCTCATCCCTGCCCTGCAGGGGTAGAACGTGCCATTGTCCAACTGAAGGCATGGGATGAAGGGTGCTCTCTGCAGGCAAACCCAAAAGACGAAGGAAAAGAGGAAAGAAATGAGATCTACAAGCCCAGTTCCTTATCCCAAAGCCAGCAATGAGCAAATGCCCTCCTCCTCTCCTGAGGGGATGAAGAGCAACCAGGAGTAATATGCAAATTTATGCCCCCTTCTCATGGAGACTAGAAGTTTCTAAAAAGGAGCATATCCAGAAGGGAGGAATTACCAACCCTCTCCACACACATAAGTATGTGTGTGCCTGGACTGTGATCTAGTCTCTTCATTTTGGACCTGCTGAGCTTCAGGCATTTCACATGATCATTTTATTCATAACAATCAGGAGGAAACAAGAAGTGAAATGACATAGCCTGGCTGTGAGTAAAGTTGAGGCTTTAAAAAAGGAAAACATCATTGTGACTTGTATTAAATAAGTAAGAAAAAAATCTATGTGAATTATATAGAATGGAAAAGAAAATGTCCAACTGTAACTTGTAACTCAGGATTCAACCAGTTAATAGCCAATTGTTCTCCTTACATCTCAGAATAAAGGAAAACCACAAAATGACTCACCATCGCAGTGATGACTCGCAGGTTTAGAGCCCACCTTTGTTTGGTGGGAAGAAAAGGCCATAGGCCAGAGGGGGGATGGGGGAGATGAAGAAGAAGGTTCTATGTTTGATAACTCCTCCTTTTAAAATGTTACTGAAAAAAAGATAGGAAAAGCAAAGAAGTCAAAGCTAAATATGAAGTAGTTGCCCACAAAGCATTGCCTTCTTTCCTTCTCTATCTGGGAAAATAGGCTCAGTGAGAAAGTGAAAGCTGCAAGCTAGAGAAGCCATAAAGAAAATGTAAGCACTTCTACTGCGATAGGGAATTTTGGTCTAGGAGTTAATTTCTCAGATTTGGAATCACCACTAAGGGCAATCAGAAGCTCATAATAAAATATTGCATATGCCATGTCCATTGTTTCCTAGGTCCTTAACAATTAAATCAAGATATTTAATTTTTACCTTCAAGCCCCTAAATAACTCTTCTGAAACACTTGCCATGTTCCCAACTGATCACCAGAGATATCATCACAGAAGCCCTGAGTTTATACATAGCATTTCTTTTGACTCAAGTCTCTCACTAGAAATGAGGCACCAAGTGCTATATAAATATTTACTGAAAGGCAGGTGGCATATAGCAGGCATTTTGCTAGGTGTAGTGAATAATAAAACAAATAGGACCTTGACCCCATTTACCCGATTCCACTCATTCTTAAGGGTCTCACTGAGGCACTTCCATGCCACTCTGTTCTCCCTATTCTGATCCACCTTCACTCTCAGGACTTCACATATTCCAAGTTCTTGAACCAAACCACCTAAGGCTTCTAGACCCCTTCTGAAGCAAAGTGCCCCAAAACAGATGTCAATACCTGAATAATCCTGACGTACTCCTCTTACTGTCAGAAAATTTTAAAGGGAGGTCTAATTTATGAAGTCCATAAATGGCTGAGGGGTGGGTGGGCAGGTGGACTGGTACAAATTCTATGTTTATGTTTAGCTGTAAAAAATATGTAATCGCATGCAAAACTGTATGCATAGACTATTTGCTGAGGAATCAGGCAAAGATTTCATCAGATTCTCAAAGGAATACTAAAGTTAAAAAAAGTTAAGAGACTCTCCTTTACCAGGTTTTAAGTAATTATGTTACTTTCTTAATCATTACAATGAGCCTGGGCATCCATTTTACTTCACCTCTAATTCCTTACAACACTGTATGCAATTTCCAGCAATAGGTTCTTTTTTTTTTTTCGTACTTAAAAAAATTTTAATGTGAAGTCCAATGGAGGTTATGATAGAGTTTTACTTCTTTTAACATGTAAATTGCCCAAGGGCTTGGTATCATTTTACACTCTATGACAGAGAAGAAACTTGGGCACCTAAATAGAATGAGTGGTAATTAATTCTCACAAGTTACAGTGAGACTCTTAGCCCTCAGTGCCTGAAAGTAAAGCTGAAAATTATTGAAATATGTGTTTAATAGAATTTCCTTGTTGCCATTCATTTTTCATTTGATACTTATGTTAAGATCACTAGAAAGAGATCTCACATTTCCAGAGAGAGATGGACCAAAAACAAAAAATCAAATTCTCAATCTTATAGTAAAGCATTCCTAAATGCCTTTTATATTCTAGTTGCTTTTGGCGTACCAGAAACAGGTACAGCAGCAAAGTTCATTATGGAGGGAGAATAGGAAGAACCATCAATAAATATTTAAAACTATGAATAAATTCCTTTTCCCTTAGATCACATATCTAAAAGCCTACATAGAGAAAAGGGGGGAAAAAGTCAGTTTTAAGATTGCCTTTTGGACAATTTCTATTTTATAGGTAATCAGAGAAAGAATACATTTGAAATTTTAAATAAGATCTTTGTAATCCAAACCTGTACCAGGATAAAGGATGCAAGCAGCTTGAAACAGAGAAAGGAAATGATTCTAAAAACAAACTCCCGAAGAAAAGGCACTGAATAAACAATGCTTAATAATATTTATGATTCTTAAATGAGAGGAGTTATATTAATTAGGATTTAATAAACATTTTCATGTTGATCCTTACAACACTATCAGCACATAGCATTATTGCTGTCCTCATTTTACAGAGGCAAGAGAATGGGAAATAATATATCCAAGATAGAGAACAGCCTAAGAGCTGAAGGAAAAATAGAGTCAAGGGATAATTACACATTTACCTCACAGAAAGACTGGTACAAATTCCTTGGGAAATGTAAAATGCCATAAAAATAGACGTCTTTCAAAGGAAGAACTATTCCGAGAAGCAGTGCAATATTTTACATTATAATATTTCAAATCTTAATCTAAGAAAGAAGAGAGCTCCACGGATTTTGTAGTCTAAAAAAAGGATCATGACAACAGAAAACCCAAACACTAAAGCAGTGTTTTTCTTAAAATTATGGCAATGCTAACAAATAAAATGTTCAGATAAGACAACACTGCAAGTTACACAGTAGTCATAATTAAATATGGAAAAAATAACATTCTCCAATTTTTATACTTTTTTATTTCTGGATTTGTTTAAAATTTAAGTCCACATTTCCTATGGGATCAGTATTTCTTCCAGATCTTTCCATTTTTCTTAGTCCCTAAATGAAGTTTGGTGCAATTCAGGAATAAGACAGTTAACACTCTGCTACACCCATCACATAAAAGTTTCCAAAAAAGATCTGCTAAATGATATAAATTCAGTGAAATAGAGGTGTTCAAATAAACTAACTCACTGAATTTATTCACCAGTTCCATTAAAGGAAAGAGGTGAATGGTTAAGCAAAAACACTTCTCTTTCACTTTCTCTTCCTTTTTCCGGCCATTTATTTTTATGGCTGTATCAATTGTGCACATCAGGGCCTATAAAGCATTGTAAAGAGCATATCAATCATAAGCTAAAGGGAGCAGAGGTTTAAAGGTAATACTTGAGAAGGGGAAGCAAGAGGTATAGTTGAAAAATCACAGAAACTGGGCAACCTCATATAACATTACCAGGGACAGCCAAACCTAACAGAAAGAACTGGAGGAAATGACAAAGAGGGGAGATTACATAAAATACTAATATGCTCTCAGGATTCTGGAACTAAAGAGCAAAGGGTATGTCTCAATAAGCTAGAGAGACTTCATTGTAAATTTGGAGTTCCAAGTATAAGGTGGCATGAATAAAGAGATATGTGCCTGGATACCCAAGTTGACAAATGCATTCCCAAGCAATTCTGCAGGGAATACAGATTACCTGCAATTCTCTAGAGACTTGAAAGTCCTAATATTTTGCACAGGGGGGCAGTATCTACTTACCTTAGTCACTCTAGGGTCCATGCAGTTAACACCAGCCCTGTTACCATCACTCCTGGGCTCTCTTTTATCCTTGCCATAGTTGTTTACAGGTTCATAATTACTCCATCTACCTTATCTTAATTTACTGCTCCTGCCACTTAACTGCTTCAGGTCTCTGGGGCAGCAATTATTAAATCCCAATCACAAAATTGCTAAATGATCCCTCAGGAAATGAGAAAAGTCATCATAGTCCCTTTACGAGGCAAGTAATGTATTCCCTAGTCACCCACAGAACGAACAGGCTCAGGAGAGACTCTTGACAATCATATACAGGTGCATTCACTCATTCATTGAGTAAAGATTTATTGAGTACAGACTCTAGGTTAGGTTTTGTGACATTCGGGATATAGAGTTGGAAATTGAGCCTCTATTGTCAAGGAACTCACAATCTAAAGTGAACACAGGCAGGCCAACAATAACAAAGCAATCCAGAACCTGTTGGGGTACTGATAGACTATCTGGAAAATCAGAACAGGCAGAACAAGGAAACTATTGTCTGGATGACTCTTAAAGGATGCGTAGAAGCTTGCCAGGGAGATAAATAAATGAAGGGTGTATTAGTCAGGGTTCTCCAGAGAAACAGAATCAACAGGATAAATGGATGATATACATATATATGTGTGTGTGTGTGTGTATGTATGTGTATATATATATATATAGACAGAGAGAGAGAGATTATAGGAATGGGCAGAATTGCCAATGAAAGATTGGTTAATCCAAATTCCACAGGGCAGGCCTCAACTTGGGAACTCAATGATGACACTGAATTCCCCAGTATGAGCCACAAGTTTACAATGCTGATGAAAGTTTCAGTGAATTCCCCAGGACGTTGAGATAGAAATACTTCATTACTGTTGAAATCCTCAGTTCTCCCTTTTCAGGACCCCAACCGATTGGATGAGGAGATTCCTGTCATTGCTGAAGGCAATCTCTTTTGTTAATTGAAGGTGTAATCAGTAATAGATGCAATCAACTGATTACTTTTTTATATCCACAAATTACCCTTACAGTGATAATCAGGCCAGTACTGGCTTAACCAAACAACTGGACATCATAACCTAGCCAAGTTGACACATGAAATTAATGATCACAGAGGGCATTCCTGAAAAGTCCACACAATTTTAGGGAAAATGAAAAAGTAAATTATCATTACCAAATATTTATGTTTAACAAGCTACCATCCCATCATCTCTTCAGGGTGTTTACCTCATTCTTTTGGTTTCTGGTTTTATATGATTTAAAAGTATCATCGTGAACATTAATTGATCCCTCTCACTCAATGAATCACTCTAGTCTTCAATGTAACTAGATTCATCATTTTCTTCAGCTCTTACTGTGGCATCACTACCTCATACTCTGCCTGCCTTATATGCCTTACTTGCCTATGGTTTGTTTACCCCTCCATCTCTGCCTTAATCTAGTACAACAGCTCTGATTTCAACCCTACTCTCTTCTATTCCTTATAGTTAGGAAGTAAGAAAAGTAGAAAAAGACAATGATTTACCTTTTTTTTAATTAATATTTTTTATTAAATTGTCTTTTTTTAAAAAGATACATAAATCACAAAGAATGTTACATTAAAAAATATAAGAGGTTCCCACATATCCCATACCCCACCCCACTCCTCCCACATCAACAACCTCCCTCATTATTGTGGCACATTCATTTCATTTGGTGAATACATTTTGGAGCAATGATTTACTTTTGATTCCCCTTCCTAACTATTCAGCTTGCATAACAGCAGATTTATACTTTCTGACACATTCTCCTCCTTTGAGTCAACAACCCTAATCAAATTTGAAATACCTTCTTGAATCCTCTTCCACGGTTTATTCCACAGTGCGCAAGGCAGGTAATATTTAAGAGAGAGGGCCCAGGTTCTTGTCAACCTGGCCCCTAAATTTTGTATGGAAGTAAAAGATTTTCAATAATTTCTCAAGGTTACAATCATAATGGCGCATGAGTAATAGTTGTTTCACAATAGGTGCCACATAAAGGTTTCACATAATGCCCAGTTGCTGGCAAGCTATCTATGTAACTCTTCCTAATTCTCTCCCACTCAAGAGAGCATATTAGGAAAAATGTAAATTAGTGTGGCTTTTACATGAATAATCTTGAGGCTGCCATAATTAATTTATAGTTAACCTACTCAAACATACCAGCATTTTGAATTTTTTAAAAGATGTATTTATTTATTTCTCCCCACCCCCACCCCGCCATTGTTTTGCACTCACTGTCTGCTCTCTGCAGCCTGAGTCACTCAATCTCTTGCACCACCTCAGCTCCCTGATCTGCTGTGTCTCTTATTATCTCTTCTCTGTGTCTCTTTTGGTTGCATCATCTTGCTGCATCAGCTTTCCGCTTGGAGCACTCCTGCATGGACCAGCACTCCACATGGGACAGCACTCCATGTGGGCCAGCTTGCTGCCTAGGCCAGCTCACCACCCAGGCCAGCTTGCCTGCACCAGGAGGTCCCAGGAATTGAGCCCCAGACCTCCTATATGGTAGACAGGAACCCCATCTCTTGAGCAACATCCACTTCCCAGCATTTTCAATTTTAATGATATCCATTTTAGAACCATCTCTCTAATGGTTACTACATGCCTATCTGCCAGACACCAGAACTGGTTGAGAAGCACTGCCCTAGGAGACTGAGTGCTGGTTTGTCTGGCTTTGTTGACTATATTCTGGCACACTTACAATCAAAATTCTTTATGTACCTGGCATATTGGATGATGAGCACCACCTATGCCTTTCCCTAGGTCATACGGATGGTGGAATGAATGTTTTACAGAAAAAGAGGGAATGAAAGGCACATCAACAGATTTAAAGAGTGAGCAGTGCTAAGCCTTGAATTCTTACCCATTTCCTTCTTGTATTCATTTAGAAGAGACTGAGAAGAAGGAGGAAGTTAGAGGGGATGAAGAAAGGGTTTATAACTATTGAGCACTTGAATCCTCAAAACCACCTATGAATTAGATGCTATTATTATTCCATTTTACAGAATTGCAAGAAGTTAAACCATGTGCCAAGACTTGCCTAAATGGTGCAGCCTTAAATCTAACCTGACTCTAAACACCATTCCTGAAATAGCTGCTCTCCTAGGAAATATTTTTCCTCAGCAAGCATCTCCATTTCAGCTCCACTCTCCCAAGTTAATTTTATGCCATAAGTTCTCTTCTCTCTTCTTATCTCTGGCAGGAAAAACCTTTAGAAGGGAGTCAGCTCATTTCCTGTTATTCATTTTTTGACTGCTCTCATAACTTCACTCATATCAATACTCTTATATCCTTCCACTATAGCATTTCATTGCCCAACAAGCCTCAAATATGTTGATGTTCCCTTCATTAACATTAATAAATAAGAAGTCAAAAACCAAGACAGGTTTTCGATTTTATCAAGAAGATACCTGCTAGGCTAATTTATTTCATAAAAACAATCAATATAGATGTAAATAATTTTTCTTGAATGGTTTAAGACCTGTTTTTCATAGCAGTTGTTATGCTATTACTACAATAGGGCAAAAATAGCCTCTAAGTGTTCATTTTTATGTACTTAAATTAGAGATAGTTCAACTTCTCCTTCACAAATTCCTGCTTCAAATAGCTTAGGTAAATACAATAACCAACTTAACCTTTTGCTTTCCCATGTTGCTAAACAAATTAAATTTTAATTTAAAAGATTAGTCTTCCAAAATAATGGTAAGTGTTCATCTCTCTGAGTTGTAATAAAAAGATAATATAAATTTTTATCATGATTGTGTGGCAGTAGAGATTAAACACATAGATTCTGGAGCCAGAGTGTAAGAATTTGAAATAGGACTCTGCCCATTTTTCAGTTTTATTTCCATAGAAAAGTTATTTGACTTCTCTGAATTTCAGTTAAATAAGATAATATTTAGAAGTGTCTGATGTATACCAAAAAAGTCTTAGCTATTATTAACCTGGAGGGAATAATTTCTACAAGTAATCCCTTTAATTGAAAATTCTTGCAAAGTATGAATACCTAATCTACAAGTTGTATTCAAAGATAATAAAGTTTTAATAATAAACTTAACAATTAATGATGATACAATAATACGTTTTGTAGTTATTTAATTAAACATTTATTGTTTCAATCTTTCAGTATTATGAGCCAATTCTTTTTTTTATTTTGGATCTCAATTATTTTTATTGGCCTTTGAAAATTTTATTGGCCCCAGGCACTATAGGCAAAATATAGGGAAAATAAAGCCCTGGACAACGTTCTAAAAGTCTTGGGAAGATTACTAAACAGCAATTCAAAGATAGGATAATATGGCAATATAGCAGGTATCAACGATGGAGCAAAACTCTTAAATTATTTTTGCCTAAATTCAGAATTGTACTAAAACCTGAGCCAAAGCTGACCCTGCAATTAGGCACCAAATAGGATTTCTCTAGTAATTCTGAGTCAAAAAGGAATCTCCTCTTAAGTGGAACAGAACTGCACCTTGAGAGACATATGGTATCATGTTATTTTAATTCCATAATGTTGAGTCTTATTAACTATGGGTTGTGTGTCCAAAGAATAAAATTAAGTTTTTACCTTAATATAGAATGGATAAACTATTATTTAATATTTTGTAGAGTTGCGATATCAAATACTATTGTTTAAGAAAGGCTATAGGAAGAAAGTTTAGGAATGTATAATGTTATTTTTAAACTCTAAGGCAGTGGTAATCAAATTGTGACATATAGGGTACTGTGAGGACAAAACTATTTTCAAACTAATTTTAGGATAGTGTTTACCTTTTTCAGTGTTGACATTTATACTAATATTACCAAAGAAATGGAAGGTAAAACTGCTGGCACTTTAGCACAAATCAAGGCAGTGGCAACAAAGTGTATGAACAGTGATTATATTTTTCATCACCAAACACAGTAAGAAAAAGGAAAGAAAAAGGCAGTTTCTCTTAAGAATTCCTTGATGATGAAGTAAAAACTTTTGAATTATTAAATCTCACATCAGTACATCTTTTTAATATTATATGTGGCATAATGAGAAATATGCATACAGTATTTCTGCTCTTTACCAAACTCTAATGATTACCTAGAGGAAAAGTACATATTTGAATTACAAGCTGAACTAGCCCCTTTTGTTAACAGTACACCATTTTTACTAGAAAAAACAACCAGCAGCAAATTATGGTTGCAATATTTGCTCACATGGCAAATATTTTAGCAAAAGTGAACTTAGGGAACTTGTCATAGGAAAACAATCAAAAGCTTTATAAGTTTGAAGCTTTTAGAATTTGGAAAATTTGTAATCAGCCACATAAGTGAGGGCTTCATAATACTTAAAAACAATTTTGATAAGATTAGTAGTAATGTTAATGAATATTATATTTTTATGTTATATAATAAAATGAATCTACACTTGGGTAACATTTGAACATTTGCACAATTCAGTGAACTGATATTTTCCAAAGGACTGTTGTATGATATTGTACAATGATGTATGTTTAAAATATCCCTTCAATGTTGAAGATAGACCAGTGTATATTAATGTAACAATATAAAAGTTCATTGACATGGTTTAAGATTAGACGCTGTAACTAAACTTTAAAAAATTATTTGTCAGATTTTGGTGGTGTATCAAAGAATATCCTCAATTTTCTGAAAAGGTTATTCAACTACTCCTTCCCTTTCAATCACATATATCTGTGGGGCCATATTTTCTTCATACACTTCAAGCAAAACAACATATTCAATACTTGTAACGTAGAAACAGACATGAGAATCCAGGTGTCCTCTATTAAACCAGGTATTTAAAACATTTGCAAATGTAAAACAAAACCACTCTTCTTGCCATTGTTTGTTTTTTGAAAAATATAATTGTTCTTCATAAAATATATAGTTTATGTTAAGATGTAATGAATATATTATTTTTATTTCAGTAACTTAATAAAATATTTTAGGACTTTCATAGTTTTAATTGCTAATATGCAATATCAAGAAATACAACCCACATAAAATCTTGTTATGGTCTGCAATAACTTTTAAGAGTGTTAAAGAGTCCTGAGACCAAAAAGCTTGAGAACTGCTGCCCTAACGTCAAATGTATTTTAAGTCAGTACCCATTGTGACATCAGCTTCAGGTCAATGATCACCATGTGAAGGATTCCATGCCTTGCCCATTATTTCATAGAGCTCTCTAGTTGGGCTGTCTATAAGATAACACCTGAAGAGTGCCCACTGTTGCCTTTAATGTTCTCCAAATTGACAGCTATCTTTGACATTCTAAGATGTTTCCAAGAAAGACATCCAGCAAATTGTAAGAGGAAGACTATTTCATTCTGACATTGCTTCTTCTTGTGATTTTTGGGTCAGGTTTCTTGACATCTTGTCTCTTGTTTCATTATGAAACATGTACAAATTTCAAGCCAAGCAGGTAAAAGCTGCTGCTGGGCAGATGTGGACTTCAAGTCTCTCTAAGATCAGACAATCTCTCAAAAATGTTTACCATAAATGCAAGATCCAGCACCCAGATTCAATCAGATATCCCACTATGGCCTCCTATGACTGTGATCAAGATGACGTTAGTACCAACGAAGAAATAAATCTTAGAGTAATGCTCCAAGACGTTAAAACTGCCCAAATTAAACTCCTCAGCCAAATCACTGATATTGCCACTGCAGTATCAAAAATTCAAGAAAAGACTGACCTTTATCAGGAGCAAATGGAGTCACTGGAAACTAGGATGAATGCTAATGAAAACAAACAATGCACAATAACTTAGAAGATCTTCTCCCTAAAAGAAGACATTGATACTTTAAAGAACGAAATAACAGCACTGGAAAACCAGAATTCTTGCTCTAGCATACATTGTTTAGATGTTCTAGAGGGAGAAAAGGGTAAAGAAATAATAGAACTGCTTCACAAGTTTATACAACCAGAAACTCTGGAGAAAACATTGGCCTCTACAGAATCTAGAACCAATTCAGTGGAACCAGAGAAAATGCCCAGTTATCAAGGCCCTACTAGCCATCTTAAAGAAAAGGTAATTTCTCCCAAAATTAAAACTCTGAAGAAAAGTAACCATCAAAATGCCTCAAGAAGCTTTAAAAAAGCACAGTCAAATATTTATATGTACCCAGATTTTAGTACATGGATCAAGCTAACTTTTGTCCATGGGGGAAAGTGGAGATTTTTCCTCAGTGCTACCAAATTGGAGGAATTCATCCAGTGGCTTCTTACTAGGCCGGCCATCCTTCCCAAGGAACCAGAGATCATAACCCAGAGATATTGTCCATTTGCTGGGCCTATTGCAAGCTTGACCACAATCTGTTTCTCTGTTTTCAACTATATTTACTTCCTTTTTGGTTCCTCAAAGGAAGAAGTAACTAGACTATAGCACTATTCTGTGCTTTGCTTTACACAAAATAAAAGCAACTTGGTCACTCTAAACAGTAAATCATCTTTGTGTGGCTGTGAATTCTTTAACAGTTTGCTCACTATGCAGGAAGTTAAGGCATATCATAACTGGACCATTATGAACTGTTTTCTGTCAAAATTTTTGTCTTCTCAAAGGCAACCCATAAGGATTGATCCATGGCCTGTTTTCATAAATAATTAGAAGAGGGGAATGAATGAGACAAGGAAAAGGTAGGTTCTTGACCAGTTTTCTATACATTTGTGCCTTAGTGGCCTTTGAAGATAAGGTTTTGAGACCAGACACATACTCTATTGACAAAGTTTTAAATGGTAGAGAGTGAAAAAATATCTATTTTCAAGGCCAGTAAAGTTAATGCTATAAAAATGAAGGTCATTGAAAAGACAAGTTATTGCAAGAAAAATACTACTTCCAAAGATGAGCTCTATTTTTTTCAACTTCAATCTGTAAAATAGATAAGGGGAAAGACCAAATATGATAATGGATAGTTTTTACATTTTCATGAAAGAGACAAGATATCATGCCCTGTAAGTTTGATTCAGAGGAAAAGGGAAAACCTAAGGAGGAATTATGAACCAAGTTAAATCTCAACATTATAACACCATAGGCTTTTATACAACAAGGTTTTTTTTTTTTGGTAAAATTATATACTATAATTTAAATTATAAAATGAAGGGTGGCCTTCATTTTTAGGCAAAGTAGGCAAAAATTTTGCCTGCAAAATTTGTTTCCTTCAACACTTAGTAAATGACTCCCATAATCATACCTTTGGAGTCATATGCTGTTAAAATACAAATACTCTTGGTAAATATACTACTTTTAATGATTCTCAGTTAATTTAAAAGGGGGGCTTTGGCAACTAACTGAGCACAACCCAGGTTCAGTGAAGAAAAAGGAGCTAAGATGGGTATAAAGGAAACTAGAGGAGAAGTATGAAGATAACAAAGACACAGTTTTGTCTGGTACAAGTCTGGAAGTAATTAAATACTACAATTTTTTCATTTACAAATAGATTTATTTGATTCTTCTTGACAAATTTACAGATAAGATATATTCACGAATAACTTAGACTATGGCAGTATGTGATAGGGATGGGTTGACTGTGTTTACAAAATAATGTTCAGTAAAGGCCCTAGCAATCTCTGTGTGCTCACCAACAGAGGTGTCCTTATGACTCCATAGCCAGAATTCCAGTGTGGCACCTTGTGTGTAGCCCTCACAGCAGGAGAGTAACTTGACAGTGGCTTCCAGGAGAAAGAGAAATTACTCAGCTGCTGTGTGCCTGGGTCATCTGAGCCCCTGCATATTAGTACACAGTTTCACCTTTGTCCCCCTCACACACTCCTTTAGATAGCACTTAAGATTTGTAAGAAAGTGCAGTGTTCAGGGAGAAAAGCACATTCTGTGTATCAGAAGACTTAACTTCCAAACTGTCCAAATCCTACCCTTACAAACCCTGCTATATAATCTCAATTAGGTTTGTTTTTTCATTTGTAAAAAGGGAATGAATACATTTAGGAAATATTTTTTCAGTGTTCACTAAGAGTAAGGAATCAGATAAAAGAAAAGGAAGACAGCCCTGTACTGTAGACACTTAACAGCACATGAGACAGGTAAAATGTGTACCCAAGTAATTCTACTGCATGGCAGGTGAGGATGGGCAGCGAGGAGTAATATGAAGGATGCTCCCGAGATAGTGTGGGTGGGGAAGAGATAGCACCAGGCAGAAAGAAAAACCTAAACAAGTGATTGGAGTCAGGGCTGGTCAGGACTGTAGGCAACAAAAGCCACCAAGCATTTATAAATGTGAAGTACCAAGAGGCTACTAGTTAAATGCCTTTATGGATCTCATTTTTTCTCTGCTGGGATGCCCACAATATTCAGTCCATTTTAGCCTATTTTCACCTACATAAGAATATTAGAGGGAGAGAAGGTAAGAAGGATGCCATCTGATACTCTCAGGGTCTCAAATGTGCCCTAGAAATGACTCTGCTTGCTCTGTTAATTCATAAAGATTCCCTGTGAGGACTCCAGCACCTACAATCTGATTTATTGGACTTACCACACTCAGCTAAGATGGAGGTGAAGAAGGACAACCACCACACCATGGAGCCTAGAGTGATTACAACTGAAAATGGGAGGATTCCATCCAGCATCCAGGTGGAATCTGAGCCTCCTCTTGACATAAAGGTGCAATGGACACAACCAATCCAGTGTCCACATAGAAGAGGTGGCATTGGATTGGGAAAAGTGGACATAATGGACAAAGGGTATGGGGAAAGGCAGGAAGAGATGAGAGGTGGAGGCGTCTTCGGGACATGGAGCTGCCCTGGATGGTGCTTCAGAGGTAATCACCGGACATTGTAAATCCTCACAGGGCCTACATGATGGAATAGAGGAGAGTATGGGCCATGATGTGAACCAATGTATATGAGGTGCAGAGGTGCCCAAAGATGTACTTACCAAATCCAATGGATGTGTCAGGATGATGGGAACGAGTGTTGTTGGGGGGGGGGGGGAGAGGGGGGGTGGGGGGGTGGGGTTGAATGGGACCTCACATATATATTTTTAATGTAATATTATTACAAAGTCAATAAAAAATAAAAAAATTAAAAAAAAAAAAAAAAAAAAAGATTCCCTGTGAGGAAAGGGAGGATTTTGCTTTTCAGTCAATTATTTATCTTCATCACATATGCATGATCTTACATGACTTGTTAAAATGACTAACTCAGCCTGCAACTACATGTGAGCAAATAAAATTTCCCCAATCTTCACTTACAAAGCCACCTGCCTCCATGCAGCTTACCTCCTTCCCACATGGCCTAGAGGAAGTTGTGCCTTGTCCACATCTATCTTCCTGGAGTTGCAAGGTCTTCCTCAGTTGTTCCCCATCATTCCTCTAACTTAATCGCTACCATCTACCAGCTCTTTGCACTCAATGTACACGATACTGCCCTGCTTGCCTTCTCCCTGGGTTCCCTTCTTCTCTCACTGACCTCTTCATCATCCTCTTTGAATGGGAGACCTTCCCTCTCTATGCCCACATCCACCTTTCCCATTTTTCCACTGCTCGTAGGATCATGACTTCTATAACATACTCTCTCTCTCTTCTTGTTCTCTTCCCATCACTCTGTAGATCCTTCTCTGTTTTCTTAGATGATCTCTTTGCTAATAATCATTCCCTTAAAATCTTGATGCTCCCTTTGATGACACCCAAATTAAATGATTTCTAACCCAGCCTTTCCTGTGACTGCCTACGCTTTAGTTCGTGACTACTTCTCCACTTAGATGTCCACAGCAATCTCAAAATTAACCTTAATATACCAGCTCTCCTCTGACCCAAACTCATTTCTACTCCAATACCTCCTATTGTTAATTATGCCATATCTCTAAACTGGGAAGTGCTCTCATCTTTTTTCTTTCGCCGAGTCTTTCCATGTTTTTCTTCCAACAATTCATGAAATTATCTCCATCTCTGACCCATTTCAACAGTTTGGTTCAGGCCTTAATAAGATCTCATCTTTATAAATAAAAGGGCTTCCTGCTTTATATCCCACCTTCCATGAAGCACGTACTCCAATTCTAAAGGGCGATTTTTTCTAAAACATGGTCATACAGGAGAATAAAATGCTAATTTCTTAACAGAGCCTATGAGGCTCTTTCCAGCCTGCCCCTTTTTCCGTTTGAAGGTAGTGAACCATAGCGGCAAAGTGGTAAAGCACAAAGGCTTTGGTGTCAGACTGACCTAATTCAAGAACTTGCTCTGTCACTTACTATGTGACCTTGTACTAAAGCCAAAGCTTAAATTCTTAAAATAAGAATAACAATCACAGGTTGTTGTCAGGAACAATGAAGACAATTGTGTAAAAATATTAACAATCTACTGATCTACACTGTGTGAAATAAATGGTGTTTATAATTACTTTCTCATTCTCATCTTCCCATTATCACTTTACATGCAATCAGCCATTCAGCCACACTAAATATTTTTCAATTTTTTTAAAATCTTGTATTTCTGTACTTGCTACTCCAACTTCCTTAGATGCCCTTATTTTATCTGGCTAATAAACAGTAATTTGTCGTTTGAGCTTCCGCCCAAATGCTTTTTTTCTAAGCCTCCTCTCCTCGTCCTTAATCTCAAGCCCAGTCAGAATTAGGAACTCCTTCAAACTCCCCAACTCCATGTTCCAAATGCCATATATACATATACATACAAATAATTTTTCACCACATTGTAATTTATGTTCACATGACTTTCTCCCTCACAAAACCATGAGCTCTTGATGGTGGAAATGGAATCTTACCTGCTTATCATGAACACCAAAATTAGTTTTATTGGTTAAGTTCAGCAAATGTTTTTGAATGAAAAATAAAAGACAGAAAAGGAAGCACCATTCTGCTCAAATTCCCCCTCCCCCAAAAGTGGGTTTAAATATAGTTAGAGAATGTGTATGATATATATATGACAAACTGGAAAACCAGTTTACAAGCCTGGTAATACTCATTCATTCACCAAAACGTTTCAAACCATTGTTATTGCTATTAAATTAAATTCATTTACTGAAGCAGTGGCACCTCAGAAAAGCTGTTTCCTAAACATCTACTATATATCAGGTGCTGTGCTAGAAGTTTGGTACACAGTGTTGAATCTCACAAATGTGATTTTGGAAAATTCCTCAAGCCTCATATTCTATTTTCTCAACTCTAAATAGAGAACAATTGATGTCATAAAGCTGTCGTGCTGACTAAATGAGATCACGTGTGTAATCGGGCCAGAGCAGTACCTGACTTAGTAGGTACTTCACAAATTGTGGTCATTTCCTTCCCTCTCTAGGCTAAATGTTAACAGGGGCAAGAAGATGAATGGGACATGAGCCCTGCCTTAAGAGAGCTCACATTCAGAACTCTGCCTCCTTTTAGTAGCAATAAAGGGCCCCAGACAAATAATGAACAAAGTGACGATCTAAATACAAAAACTCTAAACCAACTCTTGACTCCCTTACCCAATAATAGTGTAATAAGAATAAGACAGGGTGTGAAGCTCTCCTCCTGGTCTGGGCATCCAACCAATATTCCATCATTTGCGAGAGACGTTTGCCAACCTTTAATTGCACGTTATATAAATAAGCAAAAGAGAAGGATTTGGGGGGAAGGAGGGAGGCTGACTTTTAAGATAAATAATTTAGTTCAGCTTGAACTACTTGCTTGGGTATAAACAGACACTAAGAGCATTCTGTTCATTCAAAAACATTCACCAAATATTGATCGAAATCTGACTATGCCAGGAACTAGTTGAGGTAGGATGAAGAAATAAAGATAAAAAGATACTGGTCCTGTCTTGAAGGAACATAGTTTCAAATGATGTTCTTTCCAGTTGCCAATTATTCTGGTTTGTTGCTTAGATTTGGATTGGGAAACTTCAGGCTTCATTTAAAACTTAATTTAGTTTTTTCATGGGTCACTACTCAAGTCCCATTTAGAAAAAGACATCACTACTCCTAAAAGCGATGTGTTAAGGTTAATTCTTCAGGCTGCAAAACTGCAACTTTTTGTAAAATTTTTTTTTAAGATTTATTTATTTATTTCTCTCCCTTTCCCACCCCCCGCCCCAGTTGTCTGTTCTCTGTGTCTATTTGCTGTGTGCTCTTTTTTGTTTGCTTCTGTTGTTGTCAGCAGCACAGGAATGTGTGTCTCTTTTTGTTGCGTCATCTTGCTGGGTTAGTTCTCCGTGTGTACGGCGCCATTCCTGGGCAGGCTGAACTTTCTTTCGTGCTGGGCGGCTCTTCTTATGGGGCACACTCCTTACGTGTGGGGCTCCCCTGCGCGGGGATACCCCTGCATGGCATGGCACTCTTTGCGCGCATCAGCACTGCGCATGGGCCAGCTCCACACGGGTCAAGGAGGTCTGGGGTTTGAACCATGTACCTCCTATGTGGTAGATGGACTCCCTAACTATTGGGACAAGTCCGCTTCCCTTTGGGAATTCTATACTCCTTTAAAATGCAGGTGGTCCCCAATATATCAATTGCTTAAGTTTCAAAACTTCCTTTGTTAATCTGTTGGCTACCACTTAGAACACATATTAGGGTTGGACTTTTTGGTCAACTTGCAAAAGCTGATTGGACCACAGTGTACTTGAGAGATTGATATTCATGAAACCATAGAATCAAGCATTTGTATATTCCCATCCCAAAGTGTATCCAGGAAAATAACTGTAAGAGAGGTAGTCCTTGAGAGCTGGATTAGGGTCCCCACTCTCTTTGCTCTCTCTCTGTCTCATAGTGGAGTAAAATTTTCACTGTTCAAAGGCACCTGAAAACAGGGGACACCTTGGAAAACAGGGAAACAATATACCAGATCTAAATGGGGACAGAGGTGGGAATTATAGGTATGAGGAGAAGTGGAGAATTGTTGGGTGAGGAAGGAGACAAGAGTTCCATGTGGCTGTTGAGAAGGTAGGCAGGGGAGCAAGACTGAAGGCAGCCCAGAATCCTCTTTTACAATGATGAAAGATTGAAAACCAAAAGTAAAGGGAGAGACTTTATACATGTAAAGCTCTTAGCATAATTCCTGGCACATTGTAGTGCTCAGTAAATGGTCAAGGAAATATGGATGGGGATGTTGGGGATAGAAGCAAAAATTGCAGGCTTTGTTCCCTCAATTGCCTTTTGGAACACAACCTGTTTGAAAAATACCTGCATTTGGGAGGAATATGAAACTCCAAGCCTTTAAGAGGTATGAAATATTAGTGGCAGAGGGAGTTGGTAGAACAGGGCAATGGTTGGACAGATGTAACAGTAAAAGAATATAGCTCTAGAGGGTCTCTTGAGACAAAAACAGGACAGGCTTGACCATCCTCTCATCTTTCCTCTCCTACACCCCATTCATTTTGCCTAAGGCCTGAGAGGCAAGGGTGTGATGTGTGGGAAAAGTAACCCAGTTAGAGGCGTTGTGATGGGGAAGGACCAGAGGGCAGGAAGCAAACCCTGAGTAGGAGGGGCAACGCTGATGGGCAGCCCTTCATACAATAAGGACAGAGAGGAGAAAGGCATCATGCCATGTGCTTTAAAAATACTAAAATAGGCAGTGCTTCCTCAGGCAACTTAATCAAATGTGGTGGTCACCCTTTTTCTATCCTCAGTTACAATTTAGCTCTAAGGAATTTGTCCAAGATTTTAGGAATAAGTCTCAACCAGACACTTCCCATCTTTTCCTTTAGTCAAGTATCTCACCTATTTTACATGTTTTCCCTCTCCCCACTCTTATCCAAGGTAGGAAATGAAATACATGAAAATGTGCTTAGGTGATAGTCTGACTCTGGTGATGTTTTGTTTCCACCAGTCATTTCACAAGGGGCATTCTCAAGGCCACAATCTGATGGAAGGTGTGAGCCGTATTTCAGATATCAGAAAGTCAAAATGTGGGTGGCCAGTCTCATGTATAGTGACCCTCAGTCAACTCATATTTGCCAAATACAAAGATAATAACTGCTTTGATGTCCAGGCTGTAATTGGTTCACAGCCACCAGTGACATGGTTATTTGTCGTTAGAGGAATATTAACGAAATTATGCCTATGGCAGCCTAATTAGAAAAGCCCCTCAGGTGACCAGCTGGCATTTTCAATATGTTATCTCAGAGGTATGATCAGATGACAGATCAGGGCTGACTTAATGAAGTTTCTGATCAGAGGCTGCTCTGAAGACAATGAGTAATTGAAGAAGACAAAATAGGTGAAATTCGATTAGCTAATTCATGCAGGTTATTAGAGGACAACAGAAAGCAAACTTAAATTGTTTGGGATGGTAACAATAGATGCCTCCTTTCTTCTCAGAAGCAGGATCCCAGGGTCAAAAAAGATTAGCTTTAAGAAAAAAAAGAACCTAAAGATGGGTTAGTTCAGTGATACTCAAGTGAGAGTACATATTTAAAGGACTGTTTAAAATCTCCTGGCAGACTTTTCCAAAGTAATCCTTCCCCACTGTCATGATATATCCATGGATTTAGGGATATGACCCTGCCCAACCCATTTGAAAATCACAACTCTAAGGAGCAGCATGACATAGAAACTAAGCACCAGCACCTAGATGTTGGTTACGCTGAATTAACCAAGACTGTACTACTCTCAAGCGGTGTGACCTGGTAAATTTCTTAAATTCTCTGAGATTATTTTCTTGTCTCTCAACTTGGGATAATAATAGAATATAATATAAAATTATATGCTGAGTATGGAATGAAGAACAACATTGAGTCCAGCACCTGACACATAGTAAGTACACAATAAATGCTCCATATAATTCTACTATTATTATTACTACCAAATGGGGTGGGCAGCAGAAGTCCAAACTGTTGAGACAGACAGAAAAAAAAAAAAAAATCCAGAAATTTAGTTCAACTCACAAAGAAGGAAACAGATCCAGAGGGGGATGTGACTTGCCTAAAGTTACCCAGCTTACAAGAGTCTGGACCCGAGTTCAGAACTCCAGATGGTAGGTCCGTTGCTCTTCTTGGATTCTGACTTATGAAATAGCAAAATGTAGGGGAAAGTGCATTGGACTGGCAGTCAATGACACAGTGAACTCCACTTCTCACCCTCTGCTTGATATTCTAATGTTCTATGGAATGTGGCAATAAGTTGATCAACAATAAGAAATCTTGCAGTACTATTACCCAACCAAAACTTCCTTCTCCAGGTCACATAGTCCTTATTACATTATCTTCAAATCCTTGACTTTCTCGTGCCTCAACCTGCCATGCTGATCTCCTATTATCTGAGCATTTGATCAGGGATTGGATGCCAATATCGTATGGCAATGTATATATATCCACACATATTTCATAGCAGAAATCTATGACTCCTTTGATTAAGTTCCTTGCCTATTGTCAGTGATATTGTCCTGGTTACTAGAGCTACAGCTCGAAAAGGATTAATAATAATAAGCACCACCATCCCATCTTCTGGCAATGATAGCATCAGGTGATACCTCTAAACATTTTAAGTTTTGTTTTTTTTTAAGGATTTATTTTTTATTTTATTTCTCTCCCCTTCCCTCCCCACCACCCCTCAGTTGTCTGTTCTCTGTGTCCATTCACTGTGTGTTCTGTGTCCGCTCCTATTCTTGTCAGAGGCACCGAGAATCTGTGTTTCTTTTTGTTGCGTCATCTTGCTGTGTCAGCTCTCTGTGTGTGCAGCCCCACTCTTGGGCAGGCTGCACTTTTGTCATATGGAGCAGCTCTCCTTACGGGGCACACTTCTTGTGTGTGGGGCTCCTCTACGTGGTGGACACCCCTGCATGGCATGGCACTCCTTGTGTGCATCAGCACTGCACATGGGCCAGCTTCACCACACGGGTCAGCAGGCCCTAGGTTTGACCCTTGGACCTCCCATGTGGTAAGCAGATGCTCTATCCATTGAGCCAAATCCGCTTCCCTTAAGTATTTTTTAAAAGTTGGAGAGCTGTGAACAATGTTTACCTAGCTTATACGGATTTCAAAGGACAGTGATAACTTAAATGCAAAGCCTGTCATTCAAGAGGACTATCGAGGGAAACGGACTTTGGCCCAGTGGTTAGGGCGTCCGTCTACCACATGGGAGGCCCGCGGTTCAAACCCCGGGCCTCCTTGACCCGTGTGGAGCTGGCCATGTGCAGGGCTGATGCGCGCAAGGAGTGCCCTGCCACGCAAGGGTGTCCCCCGCGTGGGGGAGCCCCACGCACAAGGAGTGCGCCCGTGAGGAAAGCCGCCCAGCGAAAAGAAAGAGCAGCCTGCCCAGGAATGGCGCCGCCCACACTTCCCGTGCCGCTGACGACAACAGAAGCGGACAAAGAAACAAGACGCAGCAAATAGACACCAAGAACAGACAACCAGGGGAGGGGGGGAAATTAAATAAATAAATAAAATCTAAAAAAAAAAATAAAAGAGGACTATGGAGTTTGACAGAAAAACGTGTTTATACACTTAATGTAAAGCCTAGTATCTTCCTTCTTGCCAGCTTCTTGAAAACTTAGGGTTGTTTCTTTCTTCCTATCTCTTTTCCTGTGTTATTTGATCAAGTGTTTCTGTTTCTACCTGTGGGTTTTTCCTGGCCCCTTTGACTGTTTCTCTGCCTCTCTCCGTCTCTCCCTCTTTCCTTCCTTCCCCAGGATGGTGGAGGCAGCCCCAGTGCTCACATATGTATTTACTTGCCAGCCCAAGTCACATGCACTGTGACTCCTCCTCAGTCACAGCCGTGAAGCTGGCGTTGACCTTCCCCGTTCTTTCTGATCGTACTGTCAGGTACCCTGGCTTCCAGGTCCACATTTCTCTCGTGGATTGACTGCTACATTCATTCTCCCCCTCCCCCCATCCCTATCCCCTATTCCCCAGGTCTCGGTTTCTGTGTCCAAATCAGGCCAGCGAACACACTTTACCTTGGGATTGTCCCCTTGGTTTGGCAGCTTAAATTTGCATATCTGAATTTGAGCTGTCTCTCCATTCTGATTATTTCTTCAGAGTAGCCCACAAGACTACTTTCCTATGTATGACTTCCTCCATTTTTGGTCAATTTCCCTTTGTTACTCTCCCCATATGCCCTTCGTCTTTACCCTGATCCTCATTTTTCCCATTGAATATAGAATGAAATTTCATTGTAGCATTTATATATATATATATATTTATATAGTGAAGACACCTGAATATTCTTTAGTCTGAATTTCAAAAGCAGGTGAGTGGAATAAGTAATTTAAGTAGAGAAATAACTTCAGTTGTACTTATTTTTTCTTGCTTATTGTTTTTATATTACTTATTATAGTCTCTCGATTGAGGAAAGAACCCTCTACCCTGAGAAAATATATGAAAAGGGTCTTAATTATCTTCTTTTTACTTGCTCTAATATTCTAGTCCCTTTGTAGTTTCAAACAAATTAATTTTTTTTTAATTTCTAAGGAGAAGTAAGAGGGTTTTTTGTTGCTGCTGTTGTTGTTTTCCCACTTCACTGAAAATGACTTTTAGAATAAGCATGTTTTGCAGAAATACTGATCATAACTCTGTCATCTGCAACAATGAAAAATAAGAAAGCAAATAATAACATGGGCAGAAATAATTAAACTACACTTTCAGATTTTTGGAAATCACTAAATCTCAGATCAAATAGCTTTCAGGGTTTCCCTTTACATTCTGTTTTTAAAACTATTCCTAGGGTTTGAACTTCCACAATTAAAAATCAATTTCCATGGATTTATAATTTTGGGAATATTACATGACTAAGGAGCCTTAGGAAGACTGAAAAAATTGGAAAGATTCAGATCACTGTGACTCACCTAAGTGGGTCAAAAAGCTGGTGAGCCTCCGATTCATTTCTCTTGTACTTCATTAAAAGAAGCTCAAAACAAAAAACAAACAAACAAAAAAAAACCCTCAGCCCACAAACAAATGGAACGTTTAGTCAGACATGATTTTTTCCCGCCAGCCAAGTCTTCTGGTCCCTTGTTATCTGAATGTGCAGAAAAAGCCATGGGGCTGGGCTCTGCTGGATCCCTCGCCACCGTGTGCTTGTTTGCAGCTCCCACCCGTGAGGACCCCAGCAGGGTAGAGCCCTGACACTCAATCTCCAGTCCAAACTCCTCACTTCTGTGTGTTGCTTTTAAACAAGCCCTTCTCCCAGGACATATATTCAAAAGAAAAAGGAAGGGGCTACTGTCCTTCTCCTGGTCTGTGAAAATTTACCATTTTAATCTGCAAAACCTACCCCACAACCAATGAAATAAAGCCAAATTGAGCAAGACAACACCAAGTACTTACCACTATCATTTCAGGTTTATCTTACCATGGTCATACATAATTCATTTATTCACTCATTCATTTAACAATTAATCATTGAGAGACTACCATACACCAGGCATCATACTAAGTACATGGCAATATATTGGTAATTAAAACAGATATATTATCCTGAGGCTTCTGGTAATATGGCCTGTGCATAAATTCAAACTTATTCTATATCCAACTATGCCTAGTTCCTAGAAAGCCAATTGAGAAGTATAAACTCTATAGGCTTTGAATATTCAGGGAGGATGCAAACTAAATGTTAATTAAAGCTTACCTGGAATGTGGGGGATATGTGTTAATCCAAGCTTACCTGGAGAATATAACCTATCTTGTACTTAGATAAAACACTTGAAGAAACTAACAAAAAGGCCTTTTGCATATAAGCACCATTTGACTCCCTACTCCTATTCCTGGGTATAAAAGGGACACAAAACTCCTATTCAGGGCTGGTTTTTATTAGGAAAGGAGTCCACCAAGTCTGGCTGGTCATAATAAATCTTCCTTCTCAGAATTCTCATGTCCTGGCCTTCAATACCGTGTACACCTGATTTCTCTCTGCTACAACACTAGGGAACAGCTTAGAAGCTCAGAGTTTTTGTCTCCCTGTTGATTCCTCTTCCCACTTTTGTAGATGACACCCTTGTATTTTCAATCTCTTAAAGCCATTACTTTGTAGTCACTCTAGCTTCCTCTGGCTGGACCCTGGCCAAGGCATCCTACTGCTACTACTACATGGCTCAGTGACTTCACCCTCCTTGAGAACTACCATCTCCCCTGGTATATCCCCTTGACTTCCTATTTTTCTGTGACATACATTGTTGATTGGCTTACCCAAAAGCCAAATACTACATGTCAATTCCAAAATGACTCCAACAATACTGGCCACAAAGTTAAATATATACTTTGAGTCCCTTTAGATGTAAACAGAGATCTTTTGGAAGGAATTCTGAGAAAGTTGATTCCTTTATATAAGGTGGTACCTATAACTAGTAAACCCTTTCATGTTTCTCCTTCTTCCTCCCTTAAAAGCAGAAGTGATGGCAAGAACTTTAGCACTCATATTGTGAACATGAGGAAACACCAAAAGACTAACAGAAATGCCTGTCCTGACATTGTTAGTCACTGAACTAATACCATCAACTTCTACCTGAGAACTTACTATTATGTGAGAAATAAAGCCCAATATTTTTAAGCCAACGCAGTAGTATTTTCTCTGTTACTTCAGCTAAATGCAATTCTTACTGACATATTACTATTGCCACTATTATAGTCAAAACCACATCTGTGTATTAAGGGTTCAGCGAGTCTTTCTATTCCTGTGTTGTGTGGAACAGGGATGAAAAATGACCCTAAAGTGTTATTCAAGGCAGGTGAGTTCTTCCAGTGCATTAGGATTGTTTTCATGGTTTTTGGGGGCCCATCTACCTTTATGTTCTGTTTACCTGGGGTACTTATCAGTCCATCTGTGGGACCATGTGGGGGAGTGAGAACAGCAGTATATGCAGCATGTAGTATACAGGGCCTCATTAGTTCCCCCAGTCACCATGCCAGTGAAGTCACACATACGCCAACCAACTTCAAATTAGATTATGGCACGTTATCTCTTAAACACTACCCTACACAAATGCCCTCCTACATCTTAATCTCCAAATAATCTAAATACTAGCTTCAAGCTCTGGAGGTATAGTATAAATGACCTCATATCACTAAGATAATTCTTTCTAGAGGGAAGTTATATTTAAATAAATATTCTAAACTTCACACTCATCATCTCTTTCTCTTTTCTTGTTTTTAAATAGGAAGTCTCTTCTGTTACAGGAAAATCTCTTGATATGTGTTATGATATGGTATAATCCTCTCTGGATTATACCCAGATTCCTCACATAACTTCTACTCTCCTTCTTTACTGGATCCTTTTCGTTGTCATTTAAACACTATTATCTCTCCTATCTTTAAAAAAAAACACTGAATTTTACTGGGCTTAAAATGTCCAGCTATAATCTTATCTATTCCCTCAGTTACAAAATTTATAGCTGTATCTGCAAGTTCAATTCTCTGCTATTAACGACTTCTCAACCCTCTTCAATTTGGCTTTTATTCTTACCACCTAAATTCTAGCATTAAGTCACCAATGATCTGCATGCTGCCAAGTTAGTGAAAATGTTCTTATCAACCCTATATGATCTCTCGGCTCCTTTTGTGCTTGGGTTTCCACTCCTCCCTTCCTGCAATAGTGCCTTTTCTTGCCTCCCAGCTTTTGTTTTATTTCTGACTTATTATCAGACCCCTTTGCCGGTTTTTCCTCCTCCACACAGCCTTTTCATGTTGACCTTCCTCAGGGTTCGGTCTTGGTCCCTCTTCTATTCTCTCTCCATATTCTGTCCCAAAATGATCTCATCTACTCCCATATCGTCAAACCCCACATATAAGCCATGGTTTTCAAAATCATATCTCCAGCCTTGACCTCTCCTCAGAGTTTAGACTCATAGGTCCAAATATTTTCCCTCTTGACTTCCTATTATTTGGGACTCTTTAATGTCTTTTAAGAATCTGAAACAGAGCATTCCAAAAATAAATTTATCACCATCATCTGTCACCTGAACTACTCAAATTATATTCTAACTAGTTTTCCTCTAACCCACTTTTCCTTGCCTAAATCCCATTTTTCATGGCAGTGAGGGCAATCATTTAAAAGTATAAATCTGATCAAATCATTCCTCTACTAAAACCATTTCATCGCTTCTTATTTCTAAGTATAAAACCCAAATCCCAGGTGATTTGATCTCTGCCTTCCTCTCCTCTCTAACCATACAGCTTCTCATGCTACCCTTCAGCCACACTGGGCTTCATTGCATATCCTAAACAAGCCAAGTTCCTCCTTATCTCAGGACATTTTATAAACCTCTGCCAGAAATTGTTCCCTCCACACTGTGCCCAGTGAATGCTTATTCATCTTTCATATATGAGCTTAATCACTATTTTCTTAATGAAATCTTTCCCAATCCTCAAATTAGGTTAGATTCCCTATTCCTTTCATAACACCCTATGCTTTCCAGTTACAAGACTTTTCACCCCAGTAATGAAATCCTTGCTTATGTAATTATTTAGTATGTAGTCCCTTGGTAGATAATGTTAGCTTCATAAGGGTAGAGAATAGACATAAGATGGTGCTCAAAAAGTTTGCTGGTTGCATAAACTGAGTTTTATATAGTTCTGGCCATAAGGCCTATATTTACTTCATGTTTTGTTCACTGACTTTTTTTACTTTAATTATGACTAAGTAATTGTATTTTTAATTATGATAAGCATTTAAGTATGGCAACTATCTAATTATCACACATATGTTCTTCAAGAGTACCTAATCATGAAGAAGGATAAATTTCTATAAACCATAAGAAGTTCTGGATTTTTCTAAGAAAGGTCCACTCTGGAGACAGAATTTCATTATTCCTGAAGACTACTGGCCAGTCAGTTGTCATTATTGAAAAAAAAAATAAGATTGTATTGTCTATCATACTTCAAAAATATATATTAGAATAGCATCTCTTCCTTTTTTGAGGCAATTTCTCATTTAAATGAAGTTTTAATTACAAATCTAGAGCTGTGAAGTTAAGTAAGAAAAGAAGTTGGAGAGTTGCACTCAAAAAATTTCATCTGATAACATCCTACCTAACACAAGGCCTTTTAGATCAGTCTTTGTCCCTCAAGTCCATTATTAACACACATGGGAATAGAATGATTAGCATGTAATGACAGGACACAGAGGGGAAAGCCTACCTAAGGGGAAAGAAGACAGATGAGGGTTTGAATTCTGTGAGAGTTCAACTTCTCAAGTTTTCTGATCTATTGATGTGACAGACAGAAGTGAGAGGAAGAAGCAATTAGAGTAGGACTTCTCAACAGCAGCACTATTGACATTTGGTCAGATAATTCTTTGTTGTGGGAGCTGTCCTGTGCATTGTAGAATGTTTAGCAGACTGGTCTCGACCTAATGAATGCCAGCAGTATACCCCACACCTGAGTCAGGACACCCAAAAATGCCTCCAGACATTGCCAAATGCCCCCTGGGAGAGGGGAGAAACACTGGATTAGTGGAAGTCAAAAGGATTTGTTGCTTCAAAAGAGTACAGAAGGATGTAAGTGTTTAATCATTTACTACTGATTGATTCATTCGTTCAGTCATTCATTCGACCAGACACAGTACTAAGCACCACATTTCAAAGATCTGAAAATCTACCAAGACAAAGATGTCATTGTCTTAGAATCTATCATGGACTTGTAGCTTATATAGGATGTACACTTTAAAGCATAACCAAAATTTCCCAACAAAGGCTCCAACCTTGCTTAAAATGTATGGAGCAGCTGGTTGTGGTGGATATGGTGAATGAGCATTCAGCTAATTCCTAGAGGACATTTCTGATCTGCTCCAGTTCAATAGCTAAAATGACTTTGCCCAGAATCCTTTGCTGTCAGGTTTCTGCATACAAATTGTCTTAGTCATTTAAGCACAGTCCTGGAGACTTTGTGCCTTCCCCAGCAGTGTTCCAGTGTCCAGTCTCAAGTTTGTGGGGACACAGAGGTTGGCGTAGGGGAGAAAGTGGTGGCCTACTGATTCCTGAATGCAGTTATGGCAGTGTGCACTTGAACTAAGCAGTTTGATAGTGGATTCTTTTTTTTTCTTCTTTCCCCCTCCCCATCCCCCATCCTGCTGTTTTTGCTGTCTGTGTCCATTCACTGTGTGATCTTCTGCATCTATTTCTCTTTTTTCATTTTGTCTTCTCATCTTTTTCCCCTAGGATTCAATCCTGGGAACCTCTGATATGGAGACAGGTTCCCTGTCAATTGTGCCACCTCAGTTCCTGGTCTCTGCTGCACTTCACCCTGACTCTCTCCTTTGTCTCTTTTTTGTTGCGTCATCATCTTGCTGTGTGACTCACTAGCATGGGCACTGGCTCACCATGCAGGTACTGGAGTGGGCACTCGGCTCACCATGCAGGCACTCACGTGGGCACTCGGCTCACCATGCAGGCACTCACGTGGGCACTCGGCTTGCCCCATGGGCACACACGTGGGCACACGGCTCACCATGCAGGCACTCACGTGGGCACTCGGCTCACCATGCAGGCATGCACGTGGGCACTCAGCTAGCCTCACAGGCACTCATGTGGGCACTCAGCTTGCTGCGCGGGCACTCGGCTCACCACATAGGCACTTGGCTCACCACGCAGGCAAACTTTCTCTTCTTTTTCACCAGGGGGTCCACCCATACGGTACGCAGAGTCCTTATCACTTGAGCCACATCCACTTCCCTGATAGTGGATTCTTAATTCCACCTTCTTGCTTGCAGGAAAAGCAGCTGTGCTCCTGGTGGGCCTGGTCAGCACACTTACTTGGAACTCATTCCAAAAGATTCAGCCTTAAGCTCCTCCTGTAGCATTCATATCAACTGATCCCCTGAATTATAATTTGTCCTGATTTAAAATAACTAGAATGGTTTTATGCGAACTGAGCCCTGCAACACTATACAGCAAACTGTCATATCTCAGTAAATCTATCACACATTGTGATCACACACACACACACATACTCTCTCTGAACAGAAACAGATGATGCTTTCTTCAATTAAACACCAGATGAAGAATTTGGCTTCCATTTAAAGCCATGCTACTTGAAAAGTGTTTGTTTTTGTTTGTGTGTTGTTGAACTGAAATGTAAGACTGCACTGTAAATGCAGAGCCAGAGATAATATGGGGCATGGTATGGAGATAGCACATAGTCAAGAAAGATTTTCCAGAGAAATGATACCAGAGATGAGTCTTTTAAGTCTGAGCAGGAGTGAGTCAGGAAAATTGCATTGAGAGGGGACAAAAGGAAAGAGCAGTCCAAGCAGAGGATGTACAATAGGTATGGAAAGTTGAGAAAGCACATCATATTCACAGAAGTGTGCACGTTCAGTGGATGGCTGAACTGAGAGGTAGGGAGTGTTGAGAAATCAACTGAAAATAAGACAAGCTCACGAAGGAGCAGAGGGGGACAACTTAACTTCCATATTTTCTCGAATCTAAGAAGTCATCGATTATAAGACACACCATCAATTTTATAAGCGCTTTCGAGGGGAAAACAGAAATGCTACACTAATATACCCAATTTCTTTTAAAATCAACTAAAAGTACCATTCATTTTACTTACCTAACACTTTCTTTTTCAATACCTAAATCAGAATTTTCATCTAAACCTTCTTGACAAATATAGTGTCTTTCTGAATTACTTTCACTTTTAGTCATTTGGCAGTTATATATAGCTTTTCACCAGCGGCTATGGTCTTGACTTTTTTTTAGGATAGTCAATTGATTGCAAGTTGTATCAAATCATATTAGGATATCCTTCTCTGCATTTCCTATTTGCTTAAACTCAGTACTGTTTTTTTCTGATTTTGAATTACATATTACTATAGGCCAAATATCCTCCCTTAAAAGTTAGCTGGAAACTGAGTAACGGTACTATGCAACAACAAATTAACCATACTAACTTCTTCCTGCATTGAAAAGCTTGTGATCTGTTGTGAGAATTTGGCTTTACAACTCCCTTTAAGCACTGCTTGGTGCATGACAAGCCATCTTCTTTGTAAAGAATTGATTTTCATCTCAGTGCTCTATCATAAAGATATATCTTTGCATATTCTAATCCAAGAATTAAGGATCTAAATTTAAGTTTAAATCCAACCACTTGCTATCAATGTAAAAAACACAACTGGGAGAGACAATAGAACGAAAATGACAACTATCCTAACTCTACAACTACCATTTCTAGAAACTGGTCTTTTATATAGACTAAAAGAGTTATCCTGTCCTCAGAAATGGTAAAATGTAAGGAAATAAACATATCTTAGATTTTAGACAAATTGGGGCCTGGAACAAAGTCCAGTGTGGGCATAAAACAGGAAAACATCTCTTCCCTTCTCTTCTGGACCAGTAGATGGAGGATGTAGTATGACTGAGCAAGGAAGAAGACTTTGGACAAGAGGGAATAGAAAAAGAGGGGAAGAAAGTGGAAGTTTTTGCTTAGTAGAATAAATGATTGTATCAAAAAAACAGAAGGCAGATGACTGTCATATGCAGGGAACACTCAGATACGTAAAGAATGCATAGTTTCTTTAATCTCTAAAACATTTCTGATTTTCTTTTCAAACTACCATCTTGCTAAGTAGTGGAAGCAACTTAAACTTGTTGATTTGCAATATATTTATTTTGTCTGGTTTAACTGTATCCATTCATTTTCAACATTCATGTACTAGAATTTCAATTCCCTCTGCAGCTAGTTTAAAATATCTCCTTTAAATGACAGTTTTATATCTTTCGGATATCTTCTCCTTAATCTCAAGCAACCAGGGCAGAAAAATCCTCTGATCCCTCCTGTACCCTCTGCCTCTCCCAAAGCAAGGTCCCTTATCTACCTCTTTCCTATGTAACCTCCTGGCATTTGTGGCTGATCTGGGGACCTTGGATAACTCATGGACTGGCCTCTCAGGATGGTCAGCCTTCCCTGGATGATTTGGTCCCACCTCTGCCCTCTCCAGTGTTACAGACCACACACACACACACACACACACACACACGCTTGCACATGTGTGTGCATAGGCTTTTGGCTCAGACAACTTCACCCACCCCCCAACATTATACCACTCATACATGTAGAAAGTTCTCCAGCCAGATTTTCAGTGAATTCTAGGTTTCACTTCAAGGATGTAAGAAAATCTCTGGATCCTATAAACATATTAGGAATTGCAAGTGGTTTTAGAAAATCAAAATATGAGATTTATTCAGTCCAAGTTCACTGAACTTCTGAGTGTATTTTGATGTAGTCAGTCTCAGCTTGATGTGGGGTAGCCTGTAAGACTTCTCCTTCCTGAGTTCAACATATGAAGAAAGGCAAAATCTCCTAGGTACCAGGTAATTCCTCAACTTCTCTGACACGTGACACCTCTATTGTACAGGTCAAAGCCAGGAGAGGGATGACCAGAATTCATCCCCAGCCAGTCTCACCCTGTGCCTTTCTCTCCTCTCTCCCTTCCTCATTTTCAAAATCCTTGGACTCAGTAGGAGCATTTTACCTCTTCCTCTGAATCATATCTTTGAATTAGTTAGGATAATACTAGCTGCTGTAACAAACATGCCCTGTAAAATCTGTGGCTTAACATACAGTTTATAGCTTGTTCCCATTGTCACAGTTCAATGCATGTGTTCTTGGTCAGATGCCTTTCTACAGAGACAAGGTTCTTTCCATCATATAGTTCTGACCTTCTCTTGGTCCTTGAAGTATCTACATATGGAGTTGCTATGGATGAGGTCTGGCAATGACACCAATCACTTACACTCGTGTCCCATTGGCCAGAATTCATTAATACTGCTATGCTTAAACACCAGGGAGGCTGAGAATTATAGTCTAAATAAGTGTCTAGGAGGAAAAGCTAACCCTAGGCAAGCAAGCTTCATGATATATGCCATAGGCAAAAGGGGAATCATCTTTACACTATGGAAGAAACACTAAATTCTGAGTTCTCCAGGCCCAACTTTTTATATTCTAAAGGAATTTTTATCATCCTTTTTTACAAAGTCTGACCTTCTATTTAAATCTTATTTAAAATCTTATTTTAAATTTTAGAAGCTAATAGTAGCCCTTTCTCTTTGCAGTTCTAATGCAATAAATGTAATCCCTGACAAAATTACCTTGAAGTAAATGGATATTTCCAAGTATACTGAATTGCAAAAGATTAAAGCATACTAATAGTTTCAAGATATCCCTTCCACATAAAAGTATTATAGCACTGAATGTTGCTTCTGGGACTTTCAAAGATGCCAAAGGAAGCTTCAGAATTGAGCTTATGCCTGAATGAGGTCAGCAGTCTGCATTCATTTACTCCATAATAGATTGAGTTCAAACAGAGGCTGAAATCCTTAGCTCTGAGGTCAATACAGTGCTAATCAAATCTATCCTCCTTGTCTATCAGCCTTTGGTTTCAACAAGACCATCCTTACCTCTGACCTGGGAGTGGGTTTTGTAGGATTTGCTAAGATTTCCTATTTTATCCCAAAGACTATGTGGAGAGTAGCATAAATAGATCTACACTTTTAGAATTTTGGAGAATGGAGGCAAGGATTTTGCAGAGTTTATGGCAGTGATTCATGTGAGAAATGAGAGTCTGAATTCTATTAAAGCAAAAGGATTTGAATTGGAAAATTTATTGGTTCTGTCAAGATAGGGAGGGGCGGGACAAGGAGAAAAGATCCCAAGGATGATTCCCAGATTTCTAACTTGAAAAGCTGGGAAAATCTTTAAGATAGAGGGGGAGCAAGTTGAGAGTGTGGGAAAATAATGAGCTAAATTGCAGATATTTTGAGTTTTGAGATGTCTTTGGTATAACAAAGGATGTCAATTGGGTACTTTGATATGTGAATCTAGACTTTAGAAAGGGACAGAGGCTAGTGGAATGGATTTGAAAATCTTTGCAATATTAATGATATTTAATATCATGTGAGTTGATGATCTTACTTCCCCAAAATTGTGTAAAATGAAAATAAAGGAATAATAATAGGGGTTTTAAGGGAACATCAACATTTAAACTGTGCAGAGCAAAAGGAACCAAAAAAAGTAAGAAGAAATATCCAGAGAAGTAGGAAGAGAGAGGAAAAAAATGTGGCAAATGCCATAGATATATCAGATAAGACATTCCTCTTGATAAATAAAAAGCAAACAGGGGTGTGGGCTTAATATTGCCCCCATTTAAGAAGTGTTGGGGACCTTAAGCTAGTTCATTCATGCTTTCATTTCCCCTAACACCACTGATTCTTCAGGGCCCCACTCTTCTTCTTTGGATGCTGGATACTGGGGCGAAAGTGGACTTATTCACATAGTGTGTCATTGGACAGAGGCTGGGTTTGAGAAAAAATTTGTTCAAGGCCAGGTGATAACATTTCTGCTGGACAGTCACCAATGTCCTGGCCTAAGCCAAGGGAAGTCCTCATTAGTCTCCAATGAGAAAGGCAACTGGCAATCTCTGGAGGATGAGGGCACAGACTCCACTTTCAGGAAATCTTTGGCAATGCGTTTCATGGTGGTCCTTCTCTGAGAGAGCTCTCATTCCTATGTTCCATGGCCCTTTCAGCTCCGCCATCTTCTTCTCATCCCCCAAAACTCTGCTCAATTCCCTTCACTCTTTCTTCATCTTCAATACAGATTGTAAGAAGGGGATGAGTGTTTTTCCAAGTAAGGAGTCGTAGGAATGCCTTTCTCTCATCTGTGACCTTTCCCAGAAGAACCATAGGGTTATTTTAGATCAGAGGTTCTTAAACTTTTTGTTCCACAGACCATTTTGCCAGTCAGGTGAAATGAATACTACTGTAATTTATTTATTGCAAACATTCATAAGTGAAGGAAATGTTAGATTTCAGTAAGAGGTCAGAGAAAATAAAGATAATAGGTTATTTGAATGTTTTTCAATTCAAGCTCACGGAACCCCTGTCCATGGACCCCTGGTTAAGAACTCCTGTTTTAGAGCAATAAAAGGAAGAAATTTTGGTTTCTCTTTCAACCTTTGTCACATCCTTCTCCTGAGAAGGTGAGCTCAAAGAGCTCAGCTGCTTAAGTTGGGGGTACATAGGGGGAGGTGTCAAAGTAGAAGGAAGGGAAGGAAAATAATTAATCAGTGGAAAAAATATCATTTACTATCTAAAATATTAGCCTAACATCAAAAGAAGAATAAAGGAGCTCAAAAGTGTTTTAAAAAGTTTTTTTGAAAAGATGGCTTTTGGACACAGTGCACTAAGAACACCTGTTTGTATAAAAAGATAAAACAGCAAAGGCAGTAGATAGAGGTACAAAATAGGTCTTTCTTTTCCTTTTGTAGCAGTCGCCAAGAACACTAGACAGGGATAATAATTATTAAATTCTTAGTGAGGTAGGCTTTTCAGGGCCTAAATCCCTTCCACTCCCAAAATAAATTAGTTACTTTGAATTGGACATTGGCCCTTTCTGAGCTTTGTGGTACCATTTAGAATGTGGGAGATTTCTATGACAATTAAGAGTCAGTTTCAGGTGTAAATATTTTAATAGCCAGTGTTCACTAGTTTTCACATAATTATTTCCAATAAGTATACCCATTGTATACATTGTTCATTGCACCTTTCTCCTGTCTCAGATTTAAGTAGAACTATAAACCAGGCTGTGGTAGTTCTAGATTATTTTACAAATCCCAAAAAGAGAAACATTATGTTTGTAAACTAATATATCCCTTTGAGTGTGATACCCTTTGACTGCATGAAATTTAGTTGAGGGGACTTTTGGTCAGATTACCTGTTAAGATTGCTTTAGGACTTTTTATTGGACTACATCAGTGAGGTGAGACTTAGGTTGAGTCACTACTCCCTTGCTGGGTCTGATATAAATGGACACTCACTCAGACAGACACAGGAAGAGAGGGCCCTGTCATTTTTGATCCTGCCAATTGACAGAAAGGAGAAGGCTCAAACAACTGAGGCCCTGGGGAAAGATAAGCCATTTGCCTGATAACTTACAGCTGACCTCAGGAAGAGAGCAGAACAGCTAAGCACGATACAGGAAGCCCTAAGAGACAAGCCGTATGCCAGCTTGCAGCTGAAATTGGGAAGAAAGCTGAGCAGCTGAGCATGAGAGAGGAAGCCCGAAAGGGAAGGAGAAACCTGGCCAGAGATCAGTGCCCATCTTGCTTCACCACGTGGTAACACGCCAGGATCAACAGTAGCTGATTTTGGTGAGAAGGCATCTCTTACGGTGCCTTGAGTTGGACTTTTCATGGCCTTGGAACTGTAAGCTTTTACCCCAAGTAAATCTCCTGTATAAAAGCCAACAGATTTCTGGTACTTCACATCAGCAGCCCTTCTGGCAAACTAAGGCACCTAACACCAATTACTCTAGCTCTGATCCACACAGTGTGCCAAAGTGCTTAACTCCTTAAAGAAAGATATTGGGGGATAATCTAAGTCCTCATTACATATCACTATCTACCTGTCTTTAGAACTTTACCTTCCTACATTAATCATAGTTTGTTAATTAATTTTCCTTTTTCCATAGCATTCTTTTATATTTCAAAACAACCAGAAATAATAATCAATATCACAGAGAAAATATACAAAAATACAGAAATGAGGAACAAATATAATCTTCTCATATAATTATCTTAGAAATAGCTAATTTCTAGTTAGTATAGTTGGTATAATGGTTTAAGAACATTAACTTTGTACCCAGATTACCTAGGCTAATACCCCAAGATCAATAGTTATGTGACTTTGGTCATGTTACATAGCTTCTCTGTGCCTCAGTGTCCTCATGTGAAAGAATTAGGAAATTGTTTCATACTATTGTTAGAACACTAAAGCCCTTAAAACACTGCCTGTCACATATTAAGCACTCAATAAATGTTAGACTATTGTCTTATACTCTTCAATTACAGACCTATTTTCAGCTTATGCTACCTTAACTTTTTCTCTTATTTTTTTTAATCCTTGTGTGACAAAGATAATTAGTCATTGATGATTACCATGCAAATTAAGATATTAAAATAGCAATAGGTCTAAAGGAAGAACTCAAGTTCTTGGTCCAAAGTTATTTGAATGCCTTGGAGAGATATTTCTGGATAATATGACCCCTATTCTGACAAGTTACCAGAGAGAAAAATTCAGTGTTAAAAAGGAAAAACACTAGCTCTCAATAACCAATTTGACTCACATTTTAATCAGTTCGAAAAACATTATTGTATAATTTTGTTTCCAAAAAAAAAGTTCATTTCAGTGGTCACAGGAAGATAGAATTTCATAATATAAGACATTATTTCAGTGTATTTTCACATCCAAATAGAAAACTTAACTGTTAATTTAATTCAGTAACAAAGTCCTGCATTTTTAAAAAAAAAGGTATTAATCTGGCATCATTGAAAATCTTTTTTAAAAAAGTTTTTGTGACAGTCAGCTGGGAGTAAAAGTGGACTAGGTAATTTAGCTCAAGGTTAGAGATTATGGTCAGGGTACTACTTTAATGGAATGTTTTATTATAAGTGTAAAAGCGTATAGGATTTTTAACACAGAGGAACAACCACCTTGACACTTAGGTCCAAAAGGCTTAAGAGGAATAATCTAAATATTAGTCTAATACGATAACCTCACTATAACTTAGTTTAATCCTTAGCCATTAACTGAGATAGAGATTTTTATACATGAGGTATTATTCTCTCTTTGAAAGGAATGTCTTTAGAAACATTCCAAATAATTTATTATAAAAGCTTTCTGCTGAAGCTGTGAGGTAGTGGTGAAGGTAGAGAGAAGTCTATGCTTAAGACTCTAAATTGGCTTTTTGATACCAAGTATAAAATAACCTAATTTGAACTTGAGTTTACAGAAGGAGTTCCTGTTGAAAACAGGACTAATTTCTTTCTTGAAGACTTCTATATTTAAATAAAAAGACTAAGGGAGTTGTTGGCTGTTATATGCAGTGATACAGGATGCATGTAATAGTAGGTACATGCTGTGGTGAGCCAGCTGGATTCACCTCTCAAAACCAAGGCACACCTTCTGCCAGCTGCCAGAAAAATTTGATTCAGACTGCTCACAACTCTGCCCATCTCTGGGCATTGCGTCTCTGGGAGCTGACTTAGTCAAGTTTACACCTCTTCCTTGGGGCAGCCCACATTCAATGACTATCAATCTTAGATACAAAGGCTGTACCCCTTTGCTTCAATTCTGGGCAACTCTAAAGAACTGTCCCCCTTCTAGAACTCTCTTTCATATCAGGCCTTTGCTGCATCTGTATTGCTTCACTTACAGAAGTTGTTCAGGAGAGCACACTCCAATAAAGTTCCATTTCCATGTTTGTTTCCCAGGGAACCCAACTGAGACATAAAGCATTTAATATTTAGTAACAATTTCAGCAAAAAATCATTTAACTGATTTATAAATCTTGAAGGAAGATGAATGTGGGTGGGTGGATTCCTGAATTTATTCAAACTACCTGTTGATACAGAACCAGTAAAGAACTAAGATTATGGTTTATTATTTTGTTACCTTATGTGTCTTCTTTAAGTGTGGATTCCCAGACAATTATCTAAATCATTAAGAATACATATTTTCAGTCTAATTACTCCCAGCCATCACACCTCCAACTATATTATACTACTACTAACACTGTCTTTCAAATATGGTAGTTGTTGGGGTTGAATGATCCTTTGAGACCAGAAGAGCAGGCAAATAACATTGCAAGGAAGTACAGTTGAGATGAAAAAAAACAGTGTATCTTTCCAGTATAGTCATGCACAATATGTGGTACTTTAGATAAGCAGTGAGTGACAGAAAACTCCAGTAAGATGTAATCAGGTCATTTCAACCACTGAATCTCAGCTGAGAGCAGACACAAACAAAGATCAAAGCAGGTAGGCAGTGGACAGCATAGAAATCTAGCAGCAATGCAGTTTCGGGAAATTACTGCAATAGGACAGGGGCCAGATCTAGGATAGTCAAGCAATTATCAATTACTAGGGGGAAAGTGGCAATTTGAATAAAAGGGGGAAAACTGTCATTGCAGAATTTCGACAATCCTTCTGTGAAGAAAGAAGCTAGGTACAAGGGAAAATGACTATGTATACACTATACTCACTGAATTTGAAAAATAACTTTGCCTACAAGTATACAGGGTAGGCATATTATCTCTCATGTACACCCCTGAAAACTTTTCCTAAAGGTTTAGTACATATTCTCTATACCTATTTTCCAACCTTAAGAGAATTAAGCTCACTTTTTCCCCAGTGATTCTGATACAACCAAAATTCTCTTGAACTTAGTCCACATCAGTTTAAATATGTCCAGAGAGAGTTACTTGAAAGATGATGGTATCGTAAATGTATTTTATACTTGATAAAACTTTGTCATATACATTATCTCTCTTGAAGGATGTTATGTACTATTATCATTATTTTATAGATAGATGTGAAAATTAAAGCTGTAAGAGATAAAATAAATTAGAAGAGCCATCTTGCCAGGAGGTGTCAGAGCCAGAGTAGAAATTAAGTCTCCAAACTCTTAATGTTTATTACACCATGCCATAGAATCTCTCTAAACTTACAACACTTAGAGTCAGATACACGAGATATACTCAATAAATATTAATTAAAGGAATAATCTGGGATTAGCATTGTTTACACATGACATGCCATGTTCTGCTCCTTAGAGGTTTCCTGGACCAAAGCATGTGAGGTTACCTTGTGCAGCTTAGGTTCTGATTTGTAAAATAGAGGTTGGAGTAGACATTTCCCAAGACTCCTTCTAAGTCTAATATCTAACAGATTTCTTCCCCAGTAAGATATGTACAAGCCTTTACCATCTGGTAGCCTGTAGATGTGTGTGTGTGTGTGTGTTGGGACAAAAGAGGCTTCATATTGGTTACATCCAAAGAGTTTCTCTTTAGATGGAGTTTTCATACTTTGAGCAAAGTATGAGCACATTATATTTATATTGAGTTAATTCAATATGAATTTCCTAATGTTCATTAAAGGGCATTCTGTGATTCAAAACTTGCCTACATTTCTTATATTCATAGATTTTTTTTCCTTCTTATGAATCTTCTCACGTATATTTATGGATGTACCTATTTGATATTTTTCTAGTTCTAGAAAAATAGTCTATGGAGGTTTAACTTACATGACTATTAGTAACCAGTCACCCAAACTGTGAGGCAGTGTTTATGGAAATTTATTAAAATATTAATATATTTAGATTTGCATTAACAAGTCCAATTGTATCATAACTGTAGCTACTTTTAATATTAAAATTATATATACATATAAATACATGAAATACAAAAATACTTGGTTCATGTGGCTTTACAGTTTACAGCTATTTTTGCAAACACCCACAGAGCTTTTTGTACAATATTTATGTGACCTTTTAGTCATCCCCACTTATTTCTTTGCTTAGGCTATTGAGTGGTTCTGAGTGTCCTAAATTCTTTCCTCTGGTATGTTAAAAATACAGCCCACAAACTTTAGAAATCTGCCTACTACACAAAAGATTCAGCAAGATGTTTTACAAAATCGAAAAAAATGGAGACTAATAAATGTTATAGTTATGTGATGTATCTAAAATTCCAAAGTAGAAATAACAAAAAAAAGAAGAAATAAGATAAAATACCAAAGTAATTCAGTGCTGCATGCAAAATAGACTATTTGTCTACATTAAGAAACCAAGGTATACTGGGAATCATTTGATTGGATCTCTTTAGCTATAATAGAGTATCCTATTTTGCAATCATGAAACCTTTGCTTTGGAAGTGATTTCTGAATATGGCTGAAAATATGAATTAGGACAAACTAGGTGATTGTTTCTGTTTAATTGTTGCTATTTGTTTATTTTGGTGAAAGTTGCTCATCCAAGGAAATCATTTAATATAGTTAAGGATGAAAATGTTTAACATAAGGGATGTTTTCAGATGTCTGTAGGACTGAATTCCTGTTCACCCAAGGATTAGGTTGATTTTTAGTCTGTTCATTATTGAGTATGCAAGTTTGGACTGTTCAAACTGACTTTTCAATGTCATTATATTTTCACATGCCTTATTATTATTAGTCTTGATGTACAAATTGTCAATTTGTAAAGTTTTGACTTGTTCTGCTCCAGCCACCATCTATCATTATTTTTTCTTGTTATTTTCACAGATTCTTAGGTCTAATATTTTTATTTCTGATGCCTTAGGTATTTTTTTTAAGTTTTTATAAAGAATAATATATTAGTCCATTTTCGAATCTTTTCCTTTACAGGTTTTATTTCTTTGAATATTTACATTCTAATGGGTTGCTCACAGATTACTGGAGATCTACGTTAATTTTTGTTAATTGCTATTTCATATTCTGATTTTTATTTTGCTTCTATTTAGCTATATTTATTTCTTCTATGAGAATTTTCCCTACAGTTTCTCTAATTAATATACAATGGCTAAAATTTAGAACAGAATAAAACTAAATGAAAGCAAGGTCAGGACCACATATACTCTGCTATGAAGAGTCAAATAAGCTATAGCCTCCTTCAGTAGAATAATTACAGTGTAAAGTGAAATTCTGTCAACACAAAAAATAAAGAGTCCACTGATAAGTCCAAGTGATTATTTTCCTAGAGCCCATTTTATGAGGAGTTAAAATATAAAAATAAATATTTTAATGACTTTCATAAAACTAAATTAGTATATAATTTAATCACTTACTATAGGCATTTGGACAAATCTAAAAGCTCAAGAAATAATAAGACAGAAGTAGATTTTTTATAGTGTCACAAAAAATAGAACTATTTTACTGTTTTATTTTCTCCATTATATCATAATCTGAACCAAACACCATAATAGTTTATGTATGAAATTGAAATGCCATTTTTTATTTAATTCTCCTACCATGAATGCATTAGAAATGTGTGGAAAATTTTTGAAGAATCAAAACATTTTATAAGTAAAAAACAATTAACTAGAGCACTGAGCAATATAGAAATTACAAAAAATGACTGCAGGGTTCATTTTTTTGTCTGAAATATTTCAAGAGACTTAGATTAGAGAAATCATGGTACTGCTTTTATTTTAAAATAGATAGTAGATAAAATAAATATCTTAATTTATCTACCTAATGCCATATATGCTATTAGGCAAATGAAGTCCTTAATGAAGAGTTTACATGAATCTAAAAGGCAAATACTTCCAATTTTTCTGGAAATATGGTTGTAAAAATGTTTCACCATAATTTCTATTTCTTGTTTAGGTCAGAGTCCAGCACACAGAACAAGATTGTGATTTAAGCCAAATTAAGCCTTTCATTAAGATCTCATGAAAATCTGAACATGGGAGGCTATTGAAGTAAAGGATGTAGCATAATATTCCACCTCCACATTTGTTCTTTCTCTATACTTACTCCATTTAATCTGGTGTATTTAATCTGGTTAGTTGGCAAATCCCCATGTGTATGTACATATGCAATCTCCTTCCTCCCACTCACCCTTTGGAAGACAATCCTCTTTCCAATCCACTTCTAAGGTTTAATTCCTGATAATCAGAGTGGATGGACCTAAATTTTACTTCCTAAAGTCACTCAACACTTAGAGAAGCAGAACCACGGATTCCTAACTTGCTGTGGTCCATGAATAGAATAATGACATAATTTATCACCAAACCAGCTGACTTTTAAGAAGGTAAACTTGCCCAATTTTAAGTTACTTTATGAGTTTCCTATTGCTGCTGCAACAAACATGACACACGTAGTGCATAAAACAACACAAATTTACTATCTTATAGTTCTGGAGGTCAGAAGTCAAAATCAGTCTCACTGGGCTAACTAAAGCAAGGAGCAGGGCTGGCTTCTTCTGGAGGCTCTGAGGGGAGCATCTGTTTCATTTCCTTGCCTTTTTCAGCTTCTAGAGTCTACCTGCATTCTGTGGCCCGTAAATACATCCTCACATCCTCACATCCTTCAGCCTCTTGCTTCCATCCTCACATCTCCTGCAACTAACTCTAACCTTCTTGCATCTGTCTTATAAGGACACTTATTGGGCCCACCTGGAAAATCCAAGATAACCTTCTTACCTCAAGTTCCTTTCATTATGGAAAGTCCCTTTGATTATGGAAAGAAACATATTCACAAGTTCTAGGGCTTAGGACACTGACATCTTTCAGGGGTCATTATTCAGTCTACCACTGTTGCCCTAGGTCAAAATGCTTCAGCTAGAACTGTCCCAACACAGCTAGGTTCACCATTCCTAATGAGAGGTTAGAGATAAAATAGATACACCTGAACACCTATTGCCATGTTCCCTCTGTGTTCTTGCTTGTGCCATTGCCAAGTCCTGGAATATTCCCCCTCTTCCCACTCACAACCTGCTGTTTGAATTACTTCCTATTGTCCAAGGACCATTCCAAAAGCTACCTACCATGAGAATTTCCCAGCTCAGAGTAATATTCCCCCTTCCCTGCTCCCTTATCAGCATAGATTTAAGTCATCTCCTACTACACTTGTCACAACCTATTCAATTTAATATAAATATATTTATGAAATTGCCTTTTCTCCCTTACCAGAAATAACCTTATTGATGGCAGAGACAACACTTTAGGCCCTTAGATAGTTGCAAGCATTCAACACGTGCAAAGGAAGCATGTTCCAAAGCATTTCCTGTTAGTGCAGGTTCTCCAATTCCCATCTGCTTATCTAGGCAGCAAGCCAAGTATAGGAGTCACCTGACATGCTGGGCAACTGAAAAGTGTTTTCCACATGCTAAGAAAAAGAACATTTAATCAAAATCATCCTTTAGTCTAGGTTAAAGTCAAAATTTGATGGAACTGTGTCTATGAGTCAATATGATTTTCCAATAAGATACTCCCACCCAGATCTGCTTGTCCTGGTTATTCATTGAAGAAACAAACAAAAAAGCCCACTTTTTATTTTTTTTTTTATTGTAAATTAAGTGCTTTCTGATGTTCATCAACATTTAAGACTCAACATGATTGCTTTTTGGTTTTTTAATAGCAGAACACTGAAGTATTCTTTTATCAAAGGAAATGAATCAAGCTGTTATGATCCCAATTAGTCAGTTATTTCACTGGAAATTTTGTAGACCAATAGAGGTAATAAAGTGGAATTCTCAAGAAGGTATGCCCCAACAAAAGAAGGTGACTTACTGCAATAACCAAAAATAGCGCTTTGAACCAGATGGCCCTACATCACAGACTCCCAGTGCTTTTTAGTTGGATCTCAGTGTATTAAAAACTGGTAGAGTAATAGACATTGCAGAATGATTTCTTAGGAAAGGGCTTTGGAAGCCATTCAGATCACATTTCTTCTTTCCATGATTAGTCATTCCTGGGTTCATTCACAATCCAGGGAAAGAAAAGCCAAAAATAGCCATTGAACTACCCCATTGTAAAACAGCTGTCTTCCATGCATGAAGGCAAGCAGACAGTTAGGAGTACAAGTGCAGAGAGTAAACAGAGGCTATACTGAAAAAACAGTAATCAAGCTAATCATCATTTTGTTAGCAAATGTGCAGCACTTTGTATCTTCAAAGCATTGTATCATCATTAATAATTAATGAGCTGGAATCACTATTGCAGTGGCATATAAAATAACATGCAATATTTGAATAGAAACAACTGATTTTATACAGACTGAACTTAAAAAGTGAGGGGTTTTGTTTTTTGCTTTTCTTATTTTTTGTTTTTTGGCTTTGTTTTGTTTTTTGCTTTCTGATCTTGTTTGTTTCGATTACCTGGGCTGTAGCATGTTCTTTGTCTTAACTTATACTACTGCTTCACCTAGAACATTGCTTTCTCCTAGAGGCCGTTCCTCAGCCCTGGTAGGGTATTTTAGGGATTCCAATAGCCTTCCCCCTTCATAGAACCATTTACCTTCTGTTAAAATGCCTATTTAATTGTCCACCACCCACACTACAGTCTATGACATGTAGGTCTTGTTCTGTATTGCTAGCCTAGCATGGTACATGGGACATGGTAGTCACCCAATCTGTTTTTCTTAAATGAATAATCTCCCATGAAAACGAGAGCTAAAAAAGAGTCTATAATTGTTCTCTTGGTTTGCCAAAGGTTACCAAAGCAAAGTACCAGAAATAGGTTGACTTTTATAATGGGAATTTTATTTGGGGTAAAAGCTTACAGTTCTGTGACAGTGCAATGTCCAAATCAAGGCACCATCAGAGATGCTTTCCCACCGAAGTCTGCTACTGGTGATCCCAGTGTCCTGCGTGTGGCAAAGATCACTGCTGATCTCTGCTGAGTTCTCTGCCTCCCTCTCCAGAATCTACCATCTACCGGAGCTCGGCTTTGGGCAACCAGGCACGGGCCTTGTCTCTTTCTGGGTCTCCTTTCTCAGTCTCTCGGGGCTTCTCTGAATTTCTGAAGCTGTGGCTGAACCTGGAGCCCTTTCTCTTATGTGGCTGGATCAAATACGGTAAAGCTCCTTTTTCCTATGTGTATCTCCTGTGTTTCTGTTTATATCAGATCCAGCAAGAGAGCAGAGACTCGACCTGAGTCATGCCACACTGACGTAGTCCAATCAAAAGCTAATCTAATCAAAGCCTCCTCAGCTGAATTTAATGCAGTCAAAGGGTACCATACTCACAGAAATAGATTAGTTTAAGACGATAATCTTTTTCATTTGGGGATTCATAAAATAACTTCAAACTGTCACAAATGTTAACATGAATTCTCACTCTGTAAGTATCAATCTGCTCAGCATTCCAGGTGCTTGATCTTATTTAATGCTCACCAAGTTCCTCTAAGGTAGGTACCAGGTAAGAAATTAAAATTATAGAAGGTAAGTCATTTGCCCAAGGTCACACTGCTAATTACTAGAAGTGGTGAAATGAGTCTAAATCACAGATTTTTCTGATTCCAAACCTATCTGTCTCCAAAAATGGAAAGGAAGAAAAAAGTAGCCCCTGAAATCCAGGGACTGGTCTGACTCTCATTAATGCACTGGTCTGACGTTTGCAGCTAGGCCCTGCTGTTCTCCTGGTGCACATAAACAATCTCACAGAACTCCAACTTCAGATAAGGTCACTCTGAGACCATGCTAAAGTGAGACAAAACAAGGCCACTTCATAACTTTTTTAAAGAACAGACCAAAATGAAGTCACTATGCAAAACCCACAAATAACAAATATATCCCTCTCCAGCAAATATGAGTTTCTGCTATTTCTTTACCAATTACAGCTTTCACCTCAATCTATTCTTCCTCTCTATTAAGATTTATTGATAGGCCCATAGAATTTCCCTTGCTTCCCTAAAGCATCCATTTAGAGCGAATCCTGACTTCCTTAGACCCTCCCTCAAATCACTCAACCAAAACCCAAATCCTTTAGTAAGTCTATTGAACACACTGTTAGTGTGACACCCTGTGGTTCCTGAAGGTGTATGCTGTCCTTGCTTCAATGAGTCATAAACCCAACTTGTTCAGGTGTGTTCCAGGTGGTCTTTGCTGGAAGGCTTTGACAATTAGTTACACAAGAATATACATTGGATTAGAGAAAGAAAATGTCAGAACTTTTGGTTAAATCTTTAAAACTAATAAAATAAATTTTGTATTTAACACAGTGCATAAATGTGGCTTTCTGTTCTTGACATGACAAATAAGGTACACAAAATATCACACAGGGAGAATGGAAGTTCCAACAGCAGAGAATTTGACTTGGCAGCCCTAGTCTTTATTTCTGTTTTGGATAGTACAATATACTATTTTGAACAGTGTTCAGTTAAGTCACCTTGTAGATTACATTAAATAGATTATATACAATACTTTGTAATGAGATGGAAAGTAGCCAAGAAAATCTTTGTCTGACATATAATAGTGGCTCTCTATTTTAACTGTCTGTGAGAATGACCTGGGATGTTTCTGAAAAATACCAGTGCCTGAATCCCACCCCATACCAATTAAAATTGAATCTCCAGGGGCTAAAAGCCATTGAAAAAACATTCACTAGTTAATCTCTGAAACAAATACTTAAAATTGTTAAACTAAAGACATTTTACACTTAGTTCTTTTACCATTCACAAGTAATCCTAATTTATTGACCTCTTCTGTAAAGTCTTTATTAATAGTATGCTAATAGATTTTTAAAAATATATATAAACTTTACTTTTCCTTTTGAAGAAAAGGGACAATTTAAATATGTTTAATAATGCTTTTCAAAAGAAATTTATGCTAAAGAGAAAGCATTTTGAAAATGTGTGTTTGGAGCTTTTTTCCATCATTTTGTTGTTGAAAATATTGTATATCATTGTAGTTATACAATTTTAAAAACTCAAAAACAGAATTTTCTCCCCTATTTAAGCAGAGTTTAAATAGCTAAGGGTCCATTTGTTAAAAATATAAAATGTCCATATTAATTTGCAAGAACAAATAATTGGCATCAAGAAATATGGAAATTTATTATACAAATTTCAACTCAAACTTTGCATAACTAGTAGTTAGAATTGGAAACTTAATGTTAACAAGTTAAGGGAAACGGACTTTGGCCCAGTGGTTAGGGCGTCCGTCTACCACATGGGAGGTCCGTGGTTCAAGCCCCGGGCCTCCTTGACCCGTGTGGAGCTGGCCATGCGCAGCGCTGATGCACGCAAGGAGTGCCGTGCCACGCAAGGGTGTCCCCCGCGTGGGGGAGCCCCACGCGCAAGAAGTGCGCCCGTGAGGAAAGCCGCCCAGCGTGAAAAGAAAGTGCAGCCTGCCCAGGAATGGCGCCGCCCACACGTCCTGTGCCGCTGACGACAAAAGAAGCGGACAAAGAAACAAGACGCAGCAAATAGACACAGAGAACAGACAACCAGGGGAGGGGGGGGAATTAAATAAATAAATAAATCTTAAAAAAAAAAAGTTAACAAGTTAAATATTTTAAATTAATGATGCAGTTCTTTCATTTTAATCTTTGAATTAAATCCTTGTGAGGTACTTTTTTAATCCAGAAAAGTAGCCATTAAAACTAAATATAAAATAAACTGAAATTAGAATAAGAGGTTTGAATTGTTAGAGTGTAAAACAAGGTTTTCAGAAATAATAAAGCGTATTCAATCACACTGCTGCCATTAAACATATCAATATATCATCAAAAATAAAGTAAAATAAAACAAATTATATAAAAATATTATTTTATTTCCTACATTATATTTTTCTATATTCTTTAGTACATATAATAAAGTAATATACCTGTATAATATATAGATAATCAAAATGCACATTCAAAGATTTTAGTAAAACTCTATTACCAACAGAGCTCAGAGATTAAAGCACTAAACTATAAACTTCCTCCTCCCCAAAAGTTTAGTATTTCCTAACTATCAAAATGCCTTAAAATATTGCTATTTATTCCCAGTAGATGTGGTTAAATATTTATATTCTGAAATGTTCTAAGGGTGTTGGAAACAGGAATGGGAGGGCAAGAGAAGGGGGGTATTTGCTTCGTTATATAATAGAATTATATGCTGGTACTTGAGAAAAGTCTGAGTTGGGTAACAATAGAGCCAAATAATCTCAAACAACATCCTTAGTAAGATAGCAAAAAGACACACAGAAAACAGATTTCAAATTTTAAAACCTAAAAGAGATATTCATCAGATAAGCAACCAATAGCATTAGAAGCATATATTCTTATTTTAAGCATAGATAAAAGCCAAAATATATCCTTCAGGGAAGCGGACTTGGCCCAGTGGTTAGGGCGTCCATCTACCACATGGGAGGTCTGAGGTTCAAACCCCGGGCCTCCTTGACCGGTGTGGAGCTGACCCATGTGCGGTGCTGATGTGCAAAAGGAGTGCCCTGCCACCCAGGGGTGTCCCTGTGTAGGGGAGCCCCATGTGCAAGGAATGCGCCCCGTAAGGAGAGCCACCCAGCGCGAAAGAGTGTGCAGCCTGCCCATGAATGGCGCCGCCACACACAGAGAGATGACACAACAAGATGATGCAACAAAAGAAACACAGATTCCCCTGTACATCAGTTTCAGGAAATATGATATGAACAAGTTAAGAGATTATCGCTGTGGAAGGGAAAAGGTTTTATGGTGAATCTGGGGAAATACTCTATATTGTATATATGAATTTCAGTGATCTAAGACTCTTGTGAAGCTGACATTATGCTGGGATTGATTTTACAGGAAGTTTTGGATCACAGAGTGGTTCAACAATGGCAGCAGAGGAATACTGATATAGGATGTTATTGACAGGATATATATGGTTGACAGGGAGTTATACAGGGCATATGCCCAGGGTATATAGTAATGTCTAGATATACTCATAGTGGAAACAATTTAAAACAATAGCTGGGGGGGGTACTGGGCCCCTGGCCGAGGGGTCACTGTCGTGGACCCTGGGGGAGCAGCGGCAGTTCCCCAGGTGCAACAGCAAGAACCAGGAAGGAAGGAGGGCCCAACAGTGGGCTCCTGATACTTATGGCTATGCTTTTGAGCCTATACACCTCCAATAAGAATAAGGACTAGAGTAGCACTGTGCCTGGGAGTTTCCTCCTGACAGCCTTCATGTTACTCAAATGTGGCCACTCTCACAGCCAAACTCAGCACGTAAATGCAGTGCAGTCCCCCCAGCGTGGGACATGACACCCGGGGATGAGCCTCCCTGGCACCGAGGGATCACTACCACATATCAGCTGAAGATGCAACTAGAAAAGGACCTTGAATTAAAGGTTCAACACGGATCAGCAGAATATCCCTGTCTACATATAATAACATGACTTCAAAATGCTGTTTGACTTAATGTAAGGGGGAAATGGAAAGGAGAAATGAGAATATAAGGCTATGAGTCTCTAAAAAGAGTCTGGAGGCTGTCAGAAGGAATGCCCTTATGCACAAATGAGCAGAGTCTGAGAGACAGATAAAGTAGATACAATCCCAGGTATTGGTTCTTTTGAGGAATAAAGAGACCCACGGGTTCTATGATCATGGCAGATGGGGTTCACTGCCATGGCAGATGGCCCTTCTCTGGAGCTGGTGTTTCTGTGTGATGGAATTGGACTCAGAGGGGATCTCTTTTCACAAGACTTGCATGCTACTTTAATGGAATTGTAGTTGGTGCTGGGGTTTTAGATATATTTAGGGGATTTGAATCTCTGGACTGATAATATGACACCCAGGCCCAGAGCCTCAACAGACTTCAACTCCTACACTTTGATTTATTGGACTTACCCCACTCAGCTAACATCAAGTTGAAGAAGGTCAACCACCACACCATGGAGCCTAGAGTGTCTACAACTGAAATCAGGAGGAGTGCGTCCAGTATCCATGTGGAATCTAAGGCCCCACTTGACATAGATGTGCAATGGACACAACCAATCCAATGTCCACAGAGAAAATGTGGAATGGGTGTGGGAAAGGTAGCCATAGTGACTGCTGGGTTTGGGGAATGGGAGGAAGAGATGAGATGTGGAGGCGTTTTCGGGACGAGGATATGTCCTGGGTGGTGCTTCACGGACAATTACGGGACATTGTAGAGCCCCCCAGGGCCCACCGGATGGAACGTGGGAGAGTGTGGGCTATGATGTGGACCATTGACTAGGGGTGCAGTGATACTCAGAGATGTACTTACCAGGTGCAATGGATGTGTCACGATGAGGGGAGAGAGTGTTGCTGTGGGTGGTGTGGGGTTGAATGGGACCTCATATTTTTTTAATGTAATTTTTAAAAATAAATAAATAATTTAAATTAAAAAAAAAAAAAAAAAGAAACACAGATTCCTGTGCCGCTGATAAGGATAGAAGGGGTCACAGAAGAACACACAGCGAATGGACACAGAGAGCAGATAACTGGGGGAGGGGGCAGGGGGGCAGGGGGCCAGGGGGGAAGGGGAGAGAAACAAAAAATAAATCTTAAAATATATATATATATATATATATATATATATATATATATATCCTTCCTATTCCTTGAGTTCCAAAATTGCTTCTTCTGGTAGACTTGATTTTTAAATTTTCCCTTTGTCCTTGTGGTATATTTTTTCAAAGACAAGGTATTTAAAAATACAGTTTACATCATTTTGTAGTCTGAATTTTTACTGAGAATTCTTCTTTCAGATGATTTTTCTGTGAAAAGAAGTACCTTGGTGGGGAAAATAGTAATTTATTAAAGAAATGATAGTCTGCCCACACAGTGTATATCATAAAACCATGATTGGTGTGTGTTTTAGTTTCCTGGACCACTCAAGCAAACACCATACAATGAGTTGGTTTAAACAATGGGAATTTATTAGCTCACAGTTTTGAGGCTAAGGGAAAGTCCAAATCAATTTGTTATCGAGGCGATGACTTCTTCCTGTAGATTGTTATCTTGGGGCTGGCTGCTGGTGATTCGTGGTGCTTGGTTCCTCTGTCATGTGGTAGCATGCAGGGTAGCTTCTCCTGGTCTCTCCATTCTCTTCTGGTTCAAATGAATTTCATTTTCTTGCTTCTGTGGCTTTTTCTCTATTTGTACGAATTTCATTAATGGAGTCCTTTATAAGTGTTTTAATGGTAACACCATTACCATTAATGGTAACACCATTAAAACTCATCCTGACAGACGGGAGCCTCCCTCAGGATGAGTTTTGAAGTAACCTCAAATATGTCGCACTTATGACAAAGAGGTGTAATATGGGGGCAATTTCAGGACTTGGAATTGTCCTGAGTGACATTGCAATGACAAATATGGGTCATTATATATACAGCCATAACCTACAGAATTGAGTGGGAGAGAGTGCAAACTACAATGTAAACTGTAACTCAGGATTAGTGGCAATGATGCAAAAGGAGTTCATCAAGTGCAATGAATGTACCGCACTAATGAAAGAAGTTGTTAATGTGGGGAAGGGTGGGAGGTGTGGGGAGTGGGGCATATGGGAATCCCTTATTTTTTTTATGTAACATTTTATGTAATTTATCTTTTAAAAATAAATAAAAATATATTTTTTTAAAAAGTCCCACTTACCAGTGGTTCCTCACCCCCAGGAATGAATTAAGTACATGGGGTACATGGAGCTCCAAACCACCACAGTGTGTATTTGGAAGTCTCCCAACACCTGAAAAACCAGGTGTGCCTTTTTTTTTTTTTTTAAGATTTATTTATTTATTTGTTTCTCTCCCTTTCCCCCGCCCACCCCAGTTGCCTGTTTTCTGTGTCTATTTGCTGCGTCTTCTTTTTCCGCTTCTGTTGTTGTGAGCGGCACGGGAATCTGTGTTTCCTTTTGTTGCATCATCTTGTTGTGTCATCTTGCTGTGTCAGCTCTCCGTGTGTGCAGCACCATTCCTGGGCAGGCTGCACTTTCTTTCATGCTGGGCAGCTCTCCTTACAGGGCGCACTCCACGCACGTGGGGCTCCCCTACACGGGGGACACCCCTGCATGGCAGGGCACTCCTTGAGCGCATCAGCACTGCACGTGGGCCAGCTGCACACGGGTCAAGGAGGCCTGGGTTTTGAACCGTGGACCTCCCATGTGGTAGGCGGACGCCCTATCCACTGGGCCAAGTCCACCGCCCAGGTGTGGCTACTTAAAACACAAACATTACTCTGTGTGCTACTTTGTATGTACCCTATCCAAGGAGATGACATAAATATCAATGGTTCAAGTACTTGAAACATTTGTTTCCTATTAGCCTTATTATATCACTAACATAACATATTTCCTTAATGATCTTGGAGAAACTCTAACTGAATGTGACTTGTTTACTGTATTTGCCAAAACAAACAAGTGAAAATTAGAGACAATAAACTTTCACCTTCCGTGGAGTAAGATCTCTGTTTAAAGTACACTTTAAATGTGTTTTTTTTTTAAGGTAAGTTCAAAAGAGAAAAGGCGTGGGCCTTTCAAGGGAGTCATAAAATGGTAGGAAAACCTGAATATGGTGGTTAAAAATAATTGATGACTTAAGCCAAAGAAGTTGCAATTGTACTCTGAGCCCTGCAGTTTGCAGGCAAAGTCCCCAGGGACCTCTGGTGAAGCCAAATCATATGAATCTCCAAGTCTCCTCCATGCAGCTTTTAATCTGTGTCTTACTGTAGGCTTCCATTTAAGAATTTTTTGAAGCACAAGTTCTGCTGCCTTAAGAAAAATAAAAAGTATGAACATCAGGACTAGAATAAGCAATTTAATGTTATTGTCTAGCTCTTATACCAAGGGATGAAAAATTGGGCTTTAAAAGGAGTCAGGAAGGGAAATGACTTATTTCTTGATAAAGTGCCCAAAAGAAAGCACACTGAGTAGGAAAATCAAGGCACCACAAAGAGTGAGTCACACAGTAGAATTTCAATTTCTGTCTTATTCTTACAGAGATGTAATGAGGCTGAGAAGTCACAGAATAAGAAGCACTGTGCAAAAATTGAATAAATTAGAGAAGGAAGGAGAACCAATTCCATGGGGTTTTAACTTAGGTATAAAAGCAAATGGAATGTGCACAGTTAAAGAGTTTTGCTTTCCAAAGTGAATATTTATCCTGATATTATGTTCCATGTTAGCCTCTTGTTCTTACTTTACTATTTTATTTATTTTTTAACTATAAAATTATTGTGATTTCATCATCAGAGGTGGGTAATTTTTAAAAACTGAATAATTATTATGAGACTATCAGCAAGTTGATATTTTATTTATTAAATTCAGTGTAAACTTTTAGTTTTTTAATTAGAGAAGTTGTAAGTTTACAAAATAATAATTCACAAAATACAGGATTCCCATATGTTGCGGTAAACTGGCTTACCTGTTTGTTATTGTAAATGTTACACCTGTTAAATGTTGCAGTTGTTAGATGTTGCAGTTGTTCCCTGTTATTGTAAATGATGTTGCAGTTCGGATAGCGAACAGTTGCTTAGGGATGGGAAAACTAGGGTTGAGGCTTTCAGTTCCAGAAGCTGTGAGTCCTATGGTCCCAGGTTTGTCTCCCCTCTCGTGTCTCTACCTTTATTTCTGCGTTGCCTTCCCTTTGAGCCAACCTATTGTGAGCTGAATGCAGCACCCATATACCACCCACCACCAACACCTTGCATTGGTGTGGAAGAGTTGATAATAGTACTTTTTAATACTTATACTATTTTTTAAACAGTACTTTGTTAAAGTTGATGAAAGATTATTAAAATAGTTCTTTCATCCATTATTTAAATTAGGTGAAATTTTCCCATATACTGCCCTATTATTAACACCTTGTATTAGTGTCATACATTTAATTCATGAAAGAATATTTTTATACTTATATTATTATTATAGCCCATCTATAATAGGGCTCACTGAGTTATACAATCCTATGTTTTATCATTTAATTTTTATTCTAGTAATATATACATAGTAAAGTTTCACCTTTTAAACACAATCTCCTATGTAGTTCCGTGCTGTTGATTACACTTACCTGGTGGTGATGGTAGCACAGTTTTGTATTTCCAAACGTTTACCATCAGTCTAAATAGAAATCATAGAAATGAAACATCCACTCCCCATTCTCTTAACCCCACTTCTAAAGTGTAAGAAACCATTGCCTACCATAAAATTTTGAAGATGCTTCCCTACATTTTCTTCTAGGAGTTTTATTGTCCTGGTTCTTGAATTTAGGTATTTGATTCATTTTAAGTTAATTTTTGTATATGGTGTGAGATAGGGGAACTCTTCCTTCTTTTGCATATGGATATCCAGTTCTCCCTGAACCATTTGTTGAAGAGAATATTCTCATCCAGTTAGTTGAACTTGGCAACCTTGTGAAATATCAATTACCCATAGATGTGAGGGTCTATTTCTGAACCCTCAATTTAATTCCACGGATCAATATATCTAGCCTTAAGACCATACAATGCTGTTTTGACCACTGTAGCTTTGTAATATGCTTTAAAGTCAGGAAGCATGAGTCCTCAGATTTCTTTCTTCTTTTTCAAGTTGGTTTTGGCTATATAGGGCCCCTTACCATTCCAAGTAAATCTGATAATCACCTCCATTTCTGCAAAGTAGACTGTTGGAATTTTTATTGCAATTACATTGAATCTATAAATCAATTTGGGTAGAATGGACATCTTAACAATATTCAGTTTTCCAATCCATGAACAAAAAATGTCCTTCCATTTATTTAGGTCTTCTTTGGTTTATTTTAATACTGTTTTCTAGTTTTCTGTGTACAAGTCCTGTATATCTTGGTTCAGTTTATTCCTAGATATTTGATTCTTTTAGTTGCTGTTGTTAATGTGATTTTTTTCTTGATTTCTCCCTCAACTTGCTCATTAGTAGTGTATACAAACACTATTGAATTTTGCATGTTTATTTTGTATCCCATCACTTTGCTGACCTCATTTATTAGCTCTGGTAGCTATGCTGTAGATTTTTTGGATCTTTCTACATATAGGGTAATTTAATTGCAAGTAGGGAAAGTTTTACTTCTCCCTTTCCAATTTGGATGACTTTCTTTTTCTTGCCTAACAGCTCAGATTAAAACTTCCAGCACAATTTTGAATAACAGTGGTGACAGTGGATATCCTTGTCTTGTTCCGTATCTTAAGAGAAAAACTTTCAATCTTTCACCATTGAATATGGTATTAGCTGTGGGTTTTTCATTTATGCCCTTTATCACGTTGAGGAAGTGTCCTTCTATTCCTATTTTTCTAGGTGTTTTTATCATGAAATGTGCTGGATTTTGTAAAATGTCTTTTCTGCATCAAGCAAAATGATCATGGGGGTTTTCCCTTCATTTTGTTAATGTTATATATTACATTAATTGATGTTCTTGTGTTAAACCACTATTGAATACCTAGAATAAAGCCCACTTGGTCACAGTGTATAGTTCTTTTAATGTGCTATTACATTCAATTTGCCAGTATTTTTGTGAGGATATTTGCATCTATATTCACAAGAGATATTGGTGTTTAATTCAATTTCTCATAGAATTTTCATCTGGTTTTGGTATTAGGGTGATGTTGGCCTCAAAGAATGAGTTAGGTAATATTATTTTCAATTTTTTTAAAGAGTTTGAGCAGGATTGCTATAAGTTCTTCTTGGAATTATTGGTAGAAATCACCTGTGAAGCCATTGGGTCCTAAGTTCTTCTTTTTTGGGAGGGTTTTAATGACTAATTCAATCTCTTTACTTTTAATTAGTCTGTTGAGGTCTCTTTCTTCTAGAGTCAGTGTATGTTGTTAGTGTGTTTCTAGGAATTTATCCATTTCCTGTAAGTTGTCTAATTTGTTGGCCTAAAGTAGTTCATAATATCTGCTTATGCTCCTTTATATTTCTGTGGGGTCAGTAGTAATGTCTTCCCTCTCATTTCTGATTTATGTGCCTCTTCTTTTTTTCTTCTCTGTCTAAATAAGAATTTGTCAATTTTATTGATCTTCTCACAGAACCAAATTTGATATAGTTAATTCTATTTTTTATTCTCAATTTCATTTATTTCTGCTCTAATCTTTGCTATTTATTTTCTTCTGCTTGCTTTGGATTAGTTCACTGTTCTTTTACAAGTTCCTCCAGATGTACAGTAAAGTCTTGATTTTAGCTCTTTTTGTTTGTTTGGTTTTGGGGGGTGGTTGTTTTGTTTTTAATTTTTAAATTTTATTTTTCAAGATGCTTTAGATTACAAAAATGTTCATCAAAAATATAGGGAATTCTCATACGCCCCATCCCCTCCCCCTCACATACTTTCCCACATTAACATCTTTCATTAGTGCACTACATCTGTTATAATTGATGAACACATATTTAAGCATTACTACTAACCATGGTCTGCAGTTTACATTATAGTTTACACTCTGCTCTGCACAATTTTATAGGTTTTGACAAATGTATAATGGTCTGTATCCATCATTGCAATGTCATGCAGGATAATTCCAATGTCCCAAAAATACCCCCATATTACACCTATTCTTCCCTCTCCCTTCCCTCAGAACTGCCTTTATATCAATGATACAAGTTCTTCCATTGCTAGCATAAGTCTATAGTAGAATAATAGTAAGTCTACTTTAAGTCTTTATTCTTTTTTAATGTAAATGTTCAAGGTTATAAATATCTTTCTAGGCACTGCCTTCACTGCATCCCATAGATTTCTATAAGCTTTCAATTTTCCTGCTTTCTAGTTCACTGATTCCTTTCTCTGCCTTGTTCAATTTCCTGTTGTGTGCCTCTAGTGTATTTTTTATATCTTTCTATTGAACCTTTCATCCTCATAATTTCTGTTATATTTTTTACTTTGAAATTCTTCTTTATGCTCACACTTTTTCTTCTTTACATCCTTTATCTCTTTTGCTATATTTTCCTTTATCTCATTGTATTGATTTAAAAGATTTGTTTGAATATCTTTGATTAGTTGCTCCAAATTTTCTATCTCCTCTGAAGTTTTAATTTGTTTCCTTGACTAGGGCACATCTTCCTGTTCCTTAGTATGGCTTGTAATTTTTTTTTTTTGCTGATGTCTAGGCAACTGATTATCTTGATGAGTTTACTCTGAAGGTCAGTTTCCTTCTCTTGCCTAGGGTTTTACTGTTGATCAGCTTTGTGTTAAGGCTTCTCTTTGATGATTAGCCCATTAGTCTAGAACTTTAGGATAGCCCATGTTTAAGTGATCAGATTGTTTTAGCTCTTCTTCATTGATTCTTGCCCTGGATATGTGGTACAATATTTAAGATCTCACTATTTGTGCAATTGTTTCACCTCTAGGATAAAGCTTCCTTTTTCTGTTCCTTCTCTGGGAATCTTGATCTTTTCTGTTTGTTTTTGTTTTGACTTTAGTTTTTTACATTCCTTTTTTGTCTCTAGCTACTTTTGCCTGGAGGGCAAATTTTGGGAGAAGAGTCATCTCAGGAAGGACTTTCCCAAGTATTTCCCAGCAAATACAGGACCAGGAACCCATGAAAGGGGTGTAGACTGGCTCCAAAGTTCTTTGAGGAAGGGATCAGGACAGGTGCCAAAATTCTGATTGTTCCCCAAAGTTGTGCTTCCCTGACCTTCCTGGCAAATGCCACCCTTCAGTTAATTGTCCCCCACAGTTGTGAGGAGACACTGTGTCTTTAATCTGCATCTATCCAGGGTGGGTTGAAATAATAGCTCAGAGGTGGGACCCAGGAGTCCTAATTTGCTAACCAAAAGCTGTGATCAGTGATCAGCCATTCACACCCCTGTTCTTGGAGAGAGGATTTTTACATCCCTTTCTGTCATCAGCAAGCTAGCCAGGGACTGGACCCCAGGGCAACCCACCATGAGATTGGGGTTGGGCCTCAGCAGCCACTTCCACATGTGGAGAACAACACACTCTTCTTTACCATAGTTTATCAGCGTCTACCTTCCACTCTTCCCTGGATGCTATACACAGTTCTTCCAATTTCTAGAGTCCCAGAACAGTTGTTACAGACAATTTATCCCTGTTTAATGGTAATTTTGGTGGAAGGCCTGAGTCCTGGAGCTCCCTCCTCTGCCAACTTCCCTGAAAGTCCCAAATTCAGTGTAATCTTAGCATACAATTTTATACCCATAATATTATATGCAGAATAATGTAAGTTATTTAATTTAGCTTTTATGACAGACTTGAGATAAGCATAAACACTGTTAAAAGTTAAAACCTAGTGAGAAAGGTTCTTGATGCAACTATTGTTTTTGTCAAAACATTTAAAACTCTCACTGTCTGCTATAAATGTTTAGGGACTTTTTAAATAGTAAAACTAATATACCCTTAGAACAGAGTAATTTGAAACATTGAGAATTAAAATATTTTATTTTTTGTAAAAAACTATTCAAGAGTATTTGCAATAGTGCTTGCCCTCTTGTTGATGTATAACATCATGTGACACAAGCATCTTTTCTATGTGCTGGTGTTTTGATGAAATGTCACACTCATTTCTAAGTTTGTAACAGCTTCCAACATTATATACTTTGCGCTTTCAATGTCATGAAATGCCTCCAAAAGATCCTTTAATATTAATTTTTTGCCAGCATTACATCCTCTGGCATATTCATTTTTTTCACCACAACCACTTTCCTCATATATGCTGATAAATTCACTTTCAATATTTTCCTCTAACTGCATATGTCAAGTTTCTTGAATAGTAGTAGTGTCAACATTCCCCTGGTTAGCTATTTCTTCTATAACTACATTTACATATTAATAAAATTTCACTTCCAGTCTTATCATTTTTCATTTCTTTGCTGCATTTTTATTTTTGTTGGCCAGTCCCCTCTTTTGATTAAAGATTTTTGTAAAATATCATGTAGGTTTATCACTGGGAGAGAAGGAGGCAGCAGCACTACACACGTCACTGTCTTGGAATGAACTGAGTACCAGGTGTGCAGTGACCAAACACCAACAGTATTGAAATGAATTGACATGACTGACCACTGATCATGATGCACATTTGTTATTTACAAAGTGATCTGTGGATTGAAAAGGTAGTAGCAAAGTTTTTCCTTTGTTCATTTACTCACTGTTAATGTACTATAGTCACTGAAATTTGAAATGTGTTTTGGAGGAAGTGGTGTTTTTGACTAAACCATAGTACTTGTAATTCATGCATATTTCCTATTAACACCCATTATGTTTTAAAACTCCATTGAAATGGACAAAATCCCCCAAAATGCCAACATCATTCAACACCAAATAATGTTTACTTACCAATACCACAAGCTAGTTACTGTGGAAGATATGTAAATGAGTAAACCAATTTTGCCCTAAGGACCTTACAATTTAATAGAAAAAAAGGAGAGCAACCTGGATTCATCTCAGGAATTCATTTATTAAAAGTGTATCTTATTAGAAATTAAACTCAATCATTTAGGTGATAAACACTGCTAAATTCTAAAACACAGATGGCTAGTCCTTCTCCTATACCTCACTGACTCAGCTTGGAGCTGACCAACTCTCCCAGTGTATTTCCTAGACCATATTCTGGAGGGGACAGAATAACCCCTATGTACATACTGGGTGCATGTATGTTGGGCCCAATCAGTCTGGTGGTGGCCTGAGAGACTTGCAACCCCAGAATCTTTCCTGCATGTAGAAATCAGCTCATGGAACTCTCCTACAGAATACTAAGGAAGAGAAGTTAAGCCATGCTGCCTGGGAAAAAAGATTGCTGGCTGTAGGACATACACTGCAGTGCCTGGGACCATAAGAAAATTTCCTAAGGAAGAAGGGATATTTGGAATCATGTAAACAGGTAAATTCCTAAGGATACATGTACATGCCCAAAGACAAGTCATGTGTGCAGAAATGATCAGGGAGGCCCTTCAAACTATTCTCTAAACTCATGGTATGGTTAAGCCCTGAGGACAAGCACTTGTACAAGTCAATCTGAAAGGACTGGGAGGATGCTTTCTTTTTTTCTTTCTTTCTTCTTCTTATTCCTCCTCTTGCTCTTCTTTTTCCTTATCCTCCTCTTCTTTTTATCCTCTTCCTTCTCCTTCTTCATTTTTGGGCAGTTTCTGGCAGGCGAAGTAAGCTCTGTTATAATACTAGCTGGATACAAGCATAAAAGCAGAAGCTTCAGGTTGGATTGCATGGTATATGAATGTATCTCAATAAAACTACTTAAAAAAAAAAGAAAAGAAGCCTCAAAGTCTAAATTCCGGAGGCAATACATCATTACAATATCAAAATGTTCAGGTTTTTAAAAAGTATTAGAAAACATACAATAGAACAAGAAATTATGTCCCAGACTAAGGGGAAAATGAAATCATTAGAAAATTAAACCATTAGTGAGGAATCTTCTGGGGCATACCAGAAAGAGACTTTTTAATAATATTCCTTAACATGCTCAAAGAGCTAAAGGAAAAATGGACTAAGAATTAAAGGAAATTAGGAAAAAATAGATGAACACAAACACAAAGAGAGTACTAATAGGGAGATGGGAAGTATAAAAGGAACCAAACAGAGCTGAATACCAAAGTAACAGAAATTAAAAATGCCCTGAATGGGCACAACAGTAGATTGGAGCTGGCAGAAGAAAGAATAGGTGAACTTAAAGATAATACAGTTGAAATAATCCTGTCTAAGGAGCAGAAGGATGAAAGAATGAAGAAAAGTGAACAGAGTCTAAGGAACTTATGGGACACCAATGAGTATAACAATACAAGCATGGTGGGAGTCCCAGAAGGAGAAAACAGAGAGAAAGGGGCAGAGAGAATATTCAAAGAAATAATGGCTGAAAACTTCCCAAACTTAAAGAAAGACATTCAAAATACTTGGCGAACTCCAAATAGGATAAACCCAAATAGACCCACACTACACCACGTTAAAAATCAAAATGTCAAATGCCAAAGGTAAAGAGAGAATTCTGAAATTTGCAAGAGAGAAGCAACATGTTACAATAGGGATCCTAAATAAGATTCAGTGCTTATTTCTATCAGAAACTATGGTGGCAAAAAGACAGTGCTGAAAGCAAAAAAAACCCGAAAAACTGCGATTCAATAACTCTATATATAGCAAATCTTAACAAAAATGAAGGAGAGATTAAGACATTTCCAGATAAATAAAAGCTTAAAGAGTTTATCACAACTAGTACGGCCCTACAAGAGATGCTAAAAGAGCTCTGTAGATTGAAAGGAAAGGACAATAGACAATAGATTGAAGCGAGGACTTCCGGCAAGATGGTGGCTGAGTGAGCTTGCCTTGCCGTCTCTCCTGGGAAGAGGCAGCTGGACACCGCTGGAGGTTCTCCGGGACCAGGCTTTTTCAGGATTTTTTCAGGGCAGGAAGTGTCTGGACATCGATTTGGTGGGAAGGTAACGGAAAGGACTGGTCTATAAGATATAAATTGAGACTTTTCAGGAGGGGGAGGCAAGATGGCGGCTGAGTGAACTTCCCGGTTACTAGCTCCTGGGGGGAATTGGCTGGGAGGCGTCGGAGACTCTTTGGGACCGGCTGTTTCGGGATTTTTCCTGGTCCGGAGGTGTCTGGACATCGATTTGGAGGGAAGGTAACAGAGAGGATCCATCTGTGAAATATACACGGAGATCCCAGCTACGTGTGGAGGATTCCCTCCTTGGGTAGGTGGAGCCGAGGCAGCTAGCACCGCGCGGAGCCCCGGCGGGCGGCGGCCAGGGTAGCCGAGTCCGGCCGAGCCCGGCTGAGCCGCGGCGGGCGGAGGGGCGGAGCCCAGCTGAGCTCGGCCGAGCCCAGCCGCGCCGCGCCGGGCGGCGAGCGGGAGAGCAGAGCCGCGCTGCGCTGCGCCGGGCGGCAGGCGGGAAAGCCGAGCCCAGCCGAGCCCAGCCAAGCTGCGGCGGGCGGGGGACCGGAGCCCAGCTGAGCCCAGCCGAGCCTGGCGGCGGGGTTTCTGTTCTTTGGTTTTTTTGTTTTTTTTTTTTTTTTTGTTCTTTTTTTTTCAATCCTCTCTTTCTTGTCCCCAATATTCTTCTTATACTATTTTACCTTAACAATACAATAGGTCCTACAGGAAATACCTCACATTTGCTGGGTTTCCTCACCCTCCACTGCCTCATTTCTCTGTGAATAGATTTAGCCTATCTACACTATCCCCTTTCCCCTACAACTTGATATCCTCCACCATCTGCTATCTCTCCTATATTCCATCTCCCTTTCTTTGATCCATAAAGTGTCTAACTCTTAATTTCTAATACCTTTGTTTAGTTTTCCATCTGGTATTCGTCCCTGAAACTATTACCTTTCTTTTCTCTTTCCCTCTCTCACGAAAACAATAGCCTCTTAGTACGTACCACATTCCTCCCATATTCAGTCGTCTACCTCATTATAGGTACTTTCCTACTACTATAACTCTACACAATTTACATGATCTAACCTCCATCCTCCCAGAACTCATATTATTGCTTTGTAAACATATATCACCAATACTACTTCACACTTTTTCCTTCCTTACACAATTGACTTTCCCCAGCACTAATACTTTCCTTTAAAGTGAGCTTAACTAGCAATAAGAAATTGGAATAAGAAGAACAAAGTGACAAAGAGAAGATATAACACTTACACAAAAACAACAGCTAATTAATCTCCAAGACTAGACAAAGAAGCTAAGGAACTGATTAAACCCGTCAAGAAAAAATGCTGACAAGACAGCAACAAAAATCTACAAACCAAACCAGTAATCAGGAAAACATGGCTGAATCCAATCAACAAACTGAAAATCAGGAAGGGGGGCAGGACTTCGCACAAGCAATGAAAGATCTCAGAACATTTATCACTGACAAATTTGATGAAGTAATGAAAGAGGTTAACAGCGTGAAGACAACACTTGGAGGGGAAATTGCAGACATGCGCAAAAAAATAACAGATATGATGGAAATGAACACCACAATTCAAGAAATCAAAAATACACTTGCAGCAAATATCAGCAGACTAGAAGAGGCAGAGCAGAGAATTAGTGATGTGGAAGACAGTGCATTGGAAATCAAACAGATAGTAGAAGTGGTCAATAAAAAGGTAGAAAAAATCCAGATAGGACTTAGGGACCTGAATGATAACGCAAAACGCTCAAACATACGTATTATAGGCATTCCAGAAGGAGAAGAGAAGGGAAAGGGGTCAGAAGGAGTGTTGCAGGCAATAATGAATGAAAACTTCCCAAATCTACTGAAAGAGACAGATATACATATCCAAGAAGCACAGCGCACTCCACTGGTCATAAACCCCAACAGGCCCACCCAAGACATATACTTGTCAAATTATCCAATGCTTAAGACAAAGAAAAAATTCTAAAAGCAGCAAGAGAAAAGAAAACCATCACATACAAGGGAAATTCCATAAGATTAAGTGCTGATTTCTCATCTGAAACGATGGAGGCAAGAAGGCAGTGGTATGATATAGTCAAGGTACTAAAGGAAAAAAATTTCCAACCAAGAATACTCTATCCAGCTAAACTAGCATTCAAAAATGATGGAGAGTTCAAAATATTCACAGATAAACAGAAACTGAAAGAGTATATCAACAAGAAACCTCCCCTTCAAGAAATTCTTAAGGGAATTCTGCAGGAAGAAAGAAAAAAACAGGACAGTCAGAGATGGAGGAGAGTGTAAAAGCAACAAGAAAGACAAAAATAGAAGGGGAAAATAAAATGATACAAACAAAGTATAACAAACACAAATCCAACCAAAATATGGCTACCATAAATAACTCTCTAAACGTAATAACACTGAATGTCAACGGATTAAACTCACCTATCAAAAGATTCAGACTGGGACACTGGATAAGGAAATACGACCCATCTATATGCTGCCTACAAAAGACACATCTTAGACCCAGAGACTCATGGAGGTTGAAAGTGAATGGCTGGAAAACAATCATACAAGCAAACAACAACCAAAAAAAGGCAGGAGTAGCTATATTAATATCAGACAAAATAGACTTTAAATGCGAAACAATTGTGAGAGACAAAGAAGGATACTATATTTTAGTGAAAGGGACAATTTGTCAAGAAGATAGAACAATCATAAATATTTATGCTCCTAACAAGGGCGCCTCTAAATATGTGAGGCAAACGCTGGAAAAACTAAGTGAAAGAATAGATGCATCTACAATTATAGTGGGGGATTTTAATACACCACTATCAACTCTGGACAGAACATCTCAAAAGAGAATCACTAAAGAAACAAAACATTTGAACAGTATATTAGAAGAGCTGGATCTAATAGACATATATAGATCATTACACCCAAACACAGCAGGATATACATTTTTCTCAAACGCACATGGAACATTCTCCAAGATTGACCATATGCTAGGCCACAAAGAAAGGCTTAATGAATTCAGAAAGATCGAAATCATACAAAACAATATCTCTGACCACAGTGGAGTCAAGCTGGAAATTTGCAAGGGACAGAGACCCAGACTTCACACGACAATTTGGAAATTAAACAGCACACTCTTAGAAAAACAGTGGGTCAAAGAGGAAATCTCAAAAGAAATCAATGACTACCTTGAAACAAATGATAATGATAACACAACATACCAAAATTTATGGGATGCAGCAAAAGCGGTACTGAGAGGGAAATTTATAGCCATAAATTCATATATCAAAAAAGAAGAAAGAGCAGAAATTGAAGAATTAACTGCACATTTGAAGGAATTAGAAAAACAACAACAAAGTAACCCAACAGGAAGAAGAAGGAAGGAAATAACAAAGATAAGAGCAGAACTAAATGAAATAGAAAATAAGAAAGCACTTGAAAAAATAAACAAGACCAAGAGCTGGTTTTTTGAGAAGATCAACAAAATTGACAAACCTTTAGCGAGACTAACAAAGAAAAAAAGAGAAAAGATGCAAATACACAAAATAAGAAATGAGAAAGGTGATATCACCACTGACCCCACAGAAATAAAGACTATCATAAGAGGATACTTTGAAAAACTATATTCCAACAAAAATGACAATTTAGAGGAAATGGACAAATTCCTAGAAATACATAAGCAGCCCATACTAACGAAAGAAGAAATTGCTGATCTTAACAAACCAATCACAAGCAAAGAGATAGAATCAGTCATTAAAAATCTCCCAACTAAGAAGAGCCCAGGGCCAGACGGCTTCACAGGTGAATTCTACAAAACATTCCGGAAAGAACTAACACCAATCCTGTTGAAACTATTCCAAAAAATCGAAACAGAAGGAACACTGCCTAATTCCTTCTATGATGCCAACATTACCCTAGTACCAAAGCCAAACAAAGACACCACAAGAAAGGAAAATTACAGACCAATTTCTCTAATGAACCTAGACGCAAAAATACTTAACAAAATACTTGCTAATCGTATTCAACAACACATTAAACGAATTATACACCATGACCAAGTGGGATTTATTCCAGGTATGCAAGGATGGTTCAACATAAGAAAATCAATCAATGTAATACACCATATAAACAGATTGAGAGAAAAAAACCACATGATTATATCTATAGATGCAGAAAAGGCATTTGACAAAATACAGCACCCCTTCCTGATAAAAACACTCCAAAAGATCAGAATACAAGGAAACTTTTTGAACATGATAAAGAGTATATATGAAAAACCTAAAGCCAACATTGTTTACAATGGCGAAATCCTGAAATCCTTCCCTCTAAAATCAGGAACAAGACAAGGATGCCCCTTGTCTCCTCTCCTATTTAACATTGTCTTGGAAGTACTGGCTCGAGCACTGAGACAAGAACTAGATATAAAAGGCATTCAAATTGGAAGGGAAGAAGTCAAAATTTCATTATTTGCAGATGACATGATCCTATATATAGAAAACCCTGCGAGATCTACAACAAAGCTCCTAGAACTCATAAATGAGTTTAGCAAAGTCGCAGGTTATAAGATCAATGCGCAAAAATCAGTAGCATTTCTATACACCAATAATGAGCAAGATCAGGAGGAAATCAAGAAACAAATAACATTCACAATAGTAAATAAAAAAATCAAATACTTAGGAATAAATTTAACTAAAGAGGTAAAAAACTTATACATCGAGAACTATACAAGATTGTTCAAGGAAATCAAAGAAGACCTAAATAAATGGAAGAATATTCCCTGTTCATGGATAGGAAGACTGAATATTATTAAGATGTCTATCCTACCAAAACTGATCTACACATTCAACGCAATCCCAATAAAAATCAACACAGCCTTCTTTAAGGAACTAGAAAAACTAACTATGAAATTTATTTGGAATAAAAAGAGGCCCCGAATAGCCAAAGACATATTGAAAAAGAAAAACGAAATAGGAGGAATCACACTTCCTGACTTCAAAACATACTACAAAGCTACAGTAGTGAAAACAGCATGGTACTGGCATAAGGAGAGACACACAGACCAATGGAATCGAATTGAAAGTTCAGATATAGAACCTCATGTATATAGCCATATAATATTCGATAAAGCCACCAAACCCTCACAACTGGGAGAGAATGGCCTATTCAACAAATGGTGCCTGGAGAACTGGATAGCTATATGTAGAAGAATGAAAGAGGATTACCATCTCACACCTTATACAAAGATCAACTCAAGATGGATCAAAGACCTAAATATAAGAGCCAAGACCATAAAGACCTTAGAAAGCAGTGTAGGGAAACATCTACAGGACCTTGTAATAGGAAATGGCTTCATGAATATCACACCAAAAGCACGAGCAGCAAAAGAACAAATAGATAAATGGGACTACCTCAAAATTAAAGCCTTCTGCACCTCAAAAGAGTTTGTCAAGAAAGTAAAAAGGGAACCCACACAATGGGAGAAAATATTTGGCAACCATATATCTGATAAGAGACTTATAACTTGCATATATAAAGAACTCATAGATCTCGAAAACAAAAAGATAAACAACCCATTTAAAAAATGGGAAAAAGATTTAAACAGACACTTCTCCAAAGAAGAAATACAAATGGCTAAAAAGCACATGAAAAAATGCTCCAAATCCCTAGCTATCAGGGAAATGCAAATCAAAACTACAATGAGATACCATCTTACTCCCATAAGATTGGCAGCCATGAAAAAAACAGTAGAATACAAATGCTGGAGAGGATGTGAAGAAAGGGGAACACTCATCCATTGCTGGTGGGAATGCAGAAGGATCCAACCATTCTGGAGGACAGTTTGGCAGTTTCTCAAAAAATTATCCATAGATTTGCCATATGACCCAGCAATACCACTGCTGGGTATATACCCATCAGATCTGAAAACAAGGACACAAACCGATATATGTACACCAATGTTCATAGCAGCATTGTTCACCATCGCCAAAAGTTGGAATCAATCCAAAAGTCCATCAACAGATGAGTGGATCAATAAAATGTGGTATATACACACAATGGAATACTACTCAGCTGTAAGAACCAATACACTACAATCGCACGTGATAACATGGATGAACCTTGAGAATCTTATGTTGAGTGAAGCAACCCAGGCATTGAAGGACAAATACTATATGACCTCAATGATATGAAATAAGTTAACTGCCTCAGAGAGCTAGAGTCTGGAAAAGTGGCTTACTGGAAATCGGGGGGTGGAGGAAGGCTGTGAGTTAATGTCTGTAGGGGTGGAATCTGTGATGAGCTGGGGGTAAGTATGAGCACAAAGAAGGGACAAAATAGGGGCAAGGGGTTACCTTCGGGTGGGGTTTTCTGGGTTTGAGGGGGGCTGGGGATGGGAAGAGGGGTAATATGGTCCAAGAAATAGGTGGGAGGGAGGGGCAACATACAAACATGGGAGAGTGCCAGAAGTTCATTGAGAACTAAATGTTGAGTAAAACGTATCAAAGTATAAGTAGGAGGGTTACCTGGTTAGGACGCTCAGAGGGTATGGTCTGATGCGGGACGGACTCCAGAGGGAATAGCTGAAGGCTCATTTTGCCAAGGTGGGTTCTACCATTGGGTGGGGTGGACCCATATCCTGGGGAAGACTAATGCCATCGAATAGAGAGAACTGTATCTCTCGTGAGAAAGGACGGCTCCCAGGGCATTAGATTGGCAGGCGTTGTGGGCCCTAAGGGGAGGGGAAAATAGACGTGCAATGGATGGAACAAAGGTAAATAAGGGGGCAAAAGAGGAGTTATGTGAGAGTACACGAGGATGAATATAAAACAGCTAATATTACACCAAAAACATATAGGGGACGACAGACTAATAATGAAAACCATAAGACAAAACATAGGATAACTAAAAAATTTAGAAAACTGTACAACCTAAAGTATGGACCACATAGTAAGCACAAATGTTACCTTGTTTGAAAACTATAGTTTCGGAATCTGTACATCAGTTTCAGGAAATATGATATGAATAAGTTAAAAGATTATTGCTGTGGAAGGGAAAAGGTTTTATGGTGGATCTGGGGAAATACTGTATATTGTATATATGAATTTTGGTGATCTAAGACTCTTCTGAAACTGACATTATGTTGGGATTCACTTTACGGGAAGTTTTGGATCACAGAGTGGTTCAACAATGGCAGCGGAGGAATACTGATATGGGATGTTATTGACAGGATATATATGGTTGACAGGGAGTTATACAGGGCATATGCCCAGGGTATATGGTAATGTCTATATATACTCATAGTGGAAACAATTAATAACAACAGCTAGGGGGGTACTGGGCTCCTGGCCAGGGGGTCACTGTTGTGGGCCCTGGGAGAGCAGCGGCAATCCTCCAGGTGCAACGGCAAGAACCAGGAAGGAAGGAGGGCCCAACAGTGGGCTCTTGATACTAATGGCTACACTTTTGAGCCTATGCACCTGCAATAAGAACAAGGCCTAGAGTAGCATTGTGCCTGGGGGTTTCCTCCTGACAGCCTTCATGTTACTCAAATGTGGCCACTCTCACAGCCAAACTCAGCGTGTAGATGTGATGCATTCCCCCCAGCGTGGGACACGACACCCGGGGATGAACCTCCCTGGCACCGAGGGATCACTACCACATACCAGCTGAAGAAGCAACTAGAAAATGACCTTGAATTAAAGATTCAATGCGGAACAGCAGAATATACCTGTCTACATATAATAACATGACTTCGGGAAGCGGTTTGACCTAATGTAAGGGGGAAATGGAAAGGAGAAATGAGATTATAAGGCTGTGAGTCTCTAAAAAAGAGTCTGGAGGTTGTCAGAAGGAATACCCCTATGTACAACTGAACAGAGTCTAAGAGACAGATAAGGTAGATACAACCCCAGGTATTGGTTCTTTTGAGGGATAAAGAGACCCACGGGTTCTATGGTCATGGCAGAAGGGGTTCACTGCCATGACAGATGGCCCTTCTTTGGAGCTGGTGTTTCTGCGTGATGGAAATGGACTCAGAGGGGATCTCTTTTCACAAGACTTGCATGCTACTTTATTGGAATTGTAGTTGGTGCTGGGTTTAAGATATATGTAGGGGATTTGAATCTCTGGACTGATAATATGACACCCAGGCCCAGAGCCTCAACAGACTTCAGCTCCTACACTTTGACTTATTGGACTTACTCCACTCAGCTAACATCGAGTTGAAGAAGGTCAACCACCACAACATGGAGCCTAGAGTGTCTACAACTAGAAGCAGGAAGAGTGCATCCAGTACCCATGTGCAATCTAAGCCATCACTTGACATAGGTGTGCAATGGACACAACCAATCCAATGTCCACAGAGAAAATGTGGAATGGGTGTGGGAACGGTAGCCATGGGGGCTGCTGGGTGTGGGGAATGGGAGGAAGAGATGAGATGTGGAGGCGTTTTCGGGACGTGGAGTCGTCCTGGATAGTGCTTCACGGACAATTACGGGACACTGTAGATCCCCCCAGGGCCCACTGGATGGAACGTGAGAGAGTCTGGGCTATGATGTGGACCATTGACTATGGGGTGCAGTGATGCTCAGAGATGAACTTACCAGGTGCAATGGATGTATCACGATGATGGGAGAGAGTGTTGCTGTGGGGGGAGTGGGGGGCGGGGGCGGTGGGGTTGAATGGGACCTCATATATTTTTTTAATTGTAATTAAAAATAATAATAATAAATAAATATTAAAAAAAAAAATAGATTGAAGCCACATGAAATGTTACACACCTCCAGTAAGGGCAATGATGGGGGTAAATATAAATGACAGTACTATTGTAATTTTTGGTTTATAACTACCCTTTCTACTTCCTACATGATCTAAAAAACAAATGCATAAAATGAAATGACAAATAGTAGTTTTGGATTCATAATGCATAAAAATGTGACTTGCGACAAGAGCTTCACAAAGATAAAGAGATCAAGGGGGTACTGAAGTATAGTTTGTGTATACTATTGAAGATTTAAGGTGTTATACTTAACCTCTAATGGTAAATACCAAAAAACATATTGGAGAATATGCAAATTCATAGAGACAGAGATTAGACTACAGATTGCCAATAGTAGGGATTGCCAGGGAGCATGAAGAATTAATGCAAAATGGGTGTAGAGTTTCTGTTTGGGAAGACAGGAAAGTTTGGGTAATGGAAATTGGTGAGAGTACTGCAACACAGTGAATATGATTAATCCCACTGAAAAGTATGCTTGGGAGTGGTGGACATGGGACAGTTTTTGTAGTATATAGGTTTCCGCAATAAAAACAAAAAGAGCAACTAAAGAAACAATGACAAAGACAATGCGTGATCCTGATGCCATCTAACAAGGGCAGAGAGAAGGCTCAAAGAGATATTACTGGGGGTGAGGGCATTATTGGGACATACGAAAAATGGAATATAGACCATAAGCTCATATAAATGTTAAATTTCTTGAACTTCATAACTGCACTGAAGGTATATACCTAAGTTAATATCCTTGTTCAGAGGACTGTACATGAAAGTATTAAGGGTTCAAGGTGCATCATGTATACAGTCAAGTGTCCAGAAGATGGGTTGATAAATAGATAGACAAATAGATGGACTTATAGATTGATGAGTAGATAGAAAGATACAGCAACTTTGGCAAAGTTAAAATTGGTAGATGTGGGTATCTGGGGTAATAGGGTATGTTGCAGTTCTCTGTGTGAGGTATGTGTTATTTTGCAAATCTGCTGTAAATTTGAAAGCATTTCAAAATAAAAAGTTTAAAATTTAAAAAAAATATGTAAGACTAGTATCATAACTTTTTTCAACTTGATTTCCCCCCCTCTGAGATGGCTCCCTCATCTGTTTGCTTGTTGTTTTTGCTTATTGTTTTTGCTTGTCATGTCCACTCATTGTCTACTCATTGTTTTTGCTTGTTGTCTGTTTGAATTTTTTTTAGGAGACCCTGGGAACTAAACCCAGGACCTCCCATGTGGGAAGTAGGCACTCAACTGCTTGAGCCACATCCACTTCCTGTCAACTTGATTTTTAACTCAACATTTTGTTTTTGGAATTTATCCATACTGATTAGATATAGCTTTTGCAGTTTTAACCAATGGATGTTTGATATACTATTGTATGAATTAACCATAGTTTAGCCATTCTCTTACTAATGAACAGTTAAGCAATGCAAACGGAAAAGATTACTGAAAAAGAAAGGAAATATTGAAAAAGGGAGAAACAAAAACTTACAATCAAAGAAACAGTATGTATCAGGGTATTAGGGACTAATTTTTCTGGGGAGCCTATGTTGGGAAAATAGCATGTATTGCTTATGTAATGACAAAAATAATAGTTGTCACAGAGAACAAGAGTCTCCAAAAAATATTTTCTGAGCTTTCTGGAATGATAAACCATGTGGAACATTAACTACACTGTGAAATATTCAATAGCTAAGGAAAAGATTGTATTTTGAGAGCATTAAAAACAAACAGCAACAATAATAAACCTCTTCATGACACTTCAAAGAAAGAACATAAAAAATAAATGAAACCAACTTATGTTATCATCTCCTTTCTACCATCAAGCTGTGTTCTGTGCTGCTGACAGCAGGAGTTCTGAGGAGGAGTCAGTGTACAGATGAAATAAAGATGGATTTTGTTTATGCTTACAGTTGATTCTAAATTAATATCTCATAATACACTCAAAACCTTACCTAAGGGAAGTGGATGTGGCTCAAGCAATTGAGCTCCCATCTACCGTGTGAAAGGTCCTCCACCTACCATATGGGAGGTCCCAGGTTCAGTACTCAGTGCCTCCTGGAGAATACAAGCAGGACACTGAGCTGGCGTGCTGGGCAGGCACGTGAGCTGATGCAACAAGATGATGTAACAAGGAGACACAAAGAGGAAGGACAATAAGAGACACAACAAAGCAGGAAGCTGAGGTGACTCAAGCAATTGAGCACCTTTCTCCCACATGGGAGGTCCCAGGTTTGGTTCCTAGTACTTCCTAAAGAGAAGACAAGTGGACACAGAGAGCACACAGCAAATAGACACAGAGAGCAGACAGTGAGCAGACAGTGAGTGCAAACAGAGATGGGGGAATAAATAAATAAAAATAAATCTTAAAAAAAAAAGCCTTACCTAAGGATTGTGGGAAGATTCTGGAATAGGAAGCTCCAGGATTCAATCTTTCCAGCAGAACAATTATTAAGCAGGAAGGAACTATCTGAAACAACTATTATGAAACTCTAGAGACCAGTAGAACACTATACAGCATCAACCAAAGAGTGGAAGGAAGAGACTGGCACATTATGGTAAAGACCAGTAAATTGGTCTCTCTGTGCAGCAGTTACTGGGTCCTGTCACCCACTGTTCCTGCAGGCTGTCATGAGGTCCAGCCCTTGAGTAGCTCACTGGTAACAGAAAAGGATGTAAAATCCTCTTTCCCCAAGACGAGGGGTAGGCATGGCCAATAGCTGATCGTGGCTTGTGATTAGTGACTTTAGATCAGTGAGGGCCTGACTTTGAGGGCGCAAGCCAGACAAAGACAGCTACAGAAGAGATTTGAAGGCCTACACTTCTCAAGGGCTGCAGCGATCAAGTTCATGGGATGTATTCCTGGGCAGGTAATGAAAGCTCGGCTTTGAGGAGTCATAGAAGAACCTCCTGGTGCCCTTCCTAATCCCCTCTGCAGGGCAATTTGTGCCCCTTCTGTGGGTCTCTGGCCCAGTTTTGGCTGGGAAAGACTGACTTTGGAAACTCCTCTCCTGCATGTTCTCCTTTCCAGAATTTGCCTCCAGGCAAAAGCAGTTTGAGACAATGAAAGGAGTGTAAGAAACCATGAGGCAGAAGACAGCCTGAGGCAAAGGCCTGCCTGCTTTAAATACCAAGGAGAGGGAGGCCTGTGTCCTGGGAAATAGAGGGTACATTCCAACTACCATAAACAGCAGATCTCCAAAACAACTAACAAGCACAAGTCCCAGTCAAGGCACAAGCCCAGGACAAGACACAAGCCCAGAAATAACAGGGGGGACGCTATATTCTGCATATGACTTGGTGGACCTTCCTGATAGGAGGGTTAAAGGTCAAGAAAATCTCTGCTAATTATAACCTAGTTACAAAATCAAGAAACAGACATCCAGGGAATAAATTCCTGAGTTAACATTTTGAAATATTAAAATGTACAGTGTGTAACAAAATACAAGACAAACAACAGAAAAAATGGCCCATCCAAATATAGAAGATAAAAAATCCAAAATACACCAACAAAGAAGACCAGAATGTAGACATACTTAACAAAGACTTTCTAATAAAAATGATCTTTAAAATGCTTAAGGAGATGAAGGAAAATATAGAGAAAGAACTAAAGGATATTAGGAAAACAATGAATGAGCAATATAAGAATATTAACAGAGATAGAAATTTTTTAAAGGAACCAGACAAAACTACTGAAGTTGAAAACCACAATAACTGTGATGAAAAATGTCCAGGAAGGTTTCAAAAACAGATTGGTGCTAGCAGAAAAAAAACTAGCAAACTCAAAGGCAAGACAATGGAAATGAGTCAGGCTGCAGAACAAAAAGAAAAAAAGAATGATAAAAAAATAAAAGTAGCCTAAGACACCTCTGGGACACAATCAAGCATTCTAGCAAGTGCATTATGGGAATCCCAGAAGGGTAATAAAGAGACAAAGGGGCAGAAGTAATCCAAAGAAATGAGAGAGAACTTTCAAAACTTAGTAAAAGATGTGAACATGCACATCCAAGAAGCCCAGAGAACACTAAATACAATAAACATGGAGTAAAATAACCCCATCATATATTGATGGCATTATTGAATGCAAAGGGCAAGGAGAGATTTTGAAAGCTGCAAGAGAAAAGCAACATATTTTGTATAAGGAAGTCCCAATTATACTGAGTGTGAATCTCTCATCAGAAACCATGGAGGCAAGAAGTCAGTGGGTTGAAATATTTAAAGTACTGAAAGAAAATAACTGCCAACCAAGAATTTTATATCCAGTGAGACTTTCTTTCAAAAATGAGGGAGAGATTAAGACATTCCCAGACAAACAAAAGCTGAGGGAGTTTATCATGACTAGACCTGCTGTATAAGCAATACTAAAAAGGGAGTTCTTCAAATTGAAAGAAAAAGACACTAGACAGTTGTTCAAAACAGCATAAAGAAATAAAAACCTCCAATAAAGACAACAATTTGGGTAAGTATAAATGCAAGTATTATTGTAGTTTATGATTTGGTATGTAGCACCACTTCTTACTTCCTACAGGTGCTAAAATACATATGTAAGAAAATAATGACAAATCTATGCTTTTGAAAAGACAATGTTCAAATATATAAGTGGTAAAAAGTACCAAAAAAAGGTGGGGGACAGAGGGGTATTTAAAAAGCATTTGTGCCTCAGATCTATCTTTTCTTACACTGGCTTAACTGGAATTCAGGGTCCTATACAGAGGCTGCTTTCAGCTATACTGTGGTTATGTAGACCAGCAGTAGGCAGAATTACCTGATTCTTGAGAAGATACTCCTATGGGGAGTTTACTGGTGGGCGAGAGACTATGCCATTATTCTAGGAAGAATGAAGAAGTACATTTTAGTCAATCAATCTGGCATCCCAGAGTCCTAGTCTGACTAAAACGTTCACCACTCTACATATTTTGGAAGTGATGCTCTGTCCCAGTGTCCTGAGAATTTCAATTTTCAAAGCAGAAGATAGATCTGAGGCCCAGAAATGTCATGTTGTGTCTCCTTAAAGAAATGAGGAAATAAACCTCAAACTTCTCAGTTTAAATTTAGTTGTGCCTATAAAAGGTATGCATAGAGATCAAGATCCAGACCAGTTACTAAACCTCTCCTGGAAGATAAGAAACTTCATGTGCCATCAATTAAGAGCAAAGCATTCCTAGAAATGCTAAGGGTATAAAATTTTCTCTTCTGTTTTAATCTGTACTTAACTTTGTATTCAACATTGAAATCTGTGTTTGTCAGTTTGCTTGTGCCTAGAAAATCAGATTTGGGGCTCACCTATTACAAATGAATAATGGTGAAAGGTAACCTAAAGATAAATCTTTAAATGTCAATACTGTCTCAAGTGGATTTAATGTATAATCACAAGTGGAGTTTATTTAATTCCTGGAAAGGCAGAGAAACTTAAAAAAAAAAAAAGCATTTGTGTATGGTATTGAAGTCAGGGTGGTATAAACCAAATATAATTATTATATAATTAGGATGCAAAATTTATCTCCTTGGTAGTCATAAGGAAAATATATGAAAAATATATCCAAATGAAACAGAGAAGTCACCCAATATGGTACAACATAAAAATCAAATAAATATGAAAGTAAGTATTAAGGGAATGTTTTGAGGGACAAAAAGACCATAAGACAATCAAAGGCTAAATAGCCAAATGGCAGAACAAAGCCCTGCATTATCAGTAGTGACTTTAAGTGTAAGTGGATTAAACTGTCCAGTGAAAGGTATAGATTGGCAGAATGGATTTAAAAAGCATGACCCAACTATATGCTTTTGGCGAGACTCACCTTAAATTCTAAGACACATGTAGGTTGAAAGTAAAAGGATAGGAAAAATACACCATGCAAGTATTAACCAAAATGAGGTGGGATAGTTATACTAACATGTACTAATAAAATAGTCTTTAAGTCAAAAATAGTTATGAGGGACTAAGGTGGTCATTTTATACTGATAAAGGGGTCAATTTTAAAAGTATATGTAATAATTATAAATATATATGCGCCTAACAGCAGAACCCTAAAATATAAGAAGCAAATAATGACAGATTTGAAAGGAGAAATTGATGGTTCTGCATTAATAATAGAAGATTTTAATAGACCACACTCAATAATGGATAGAAACTCTAGTCAGAACATCAATAAGGAAATACAAGACTTGAATAATACTCTAAATCAATAAACAGAAAAACACAGAAAACACATTCTTCTCAAGTGCACATGGATCATTCTCCAGTATAGACAATATGTTTGGTCACAAAATAAGCCTCAATAAATTTTAAAAATATTGAAACCATACAATGTATCTTTTCTGACCACAAGGTAATGAAATAGAAAAATCAATGAAAGAAGGAAAAATGGAAAATTCACAAATTTGTGGAAATTAAACTAAATAAGGGAAGCGGACTTGGCCCAGTGGATAGGGCATCCGTCTACCACATGGGAGGTCATGGTTCAAACCCCAGGCCTCCTCGACCCATGTGGAGCTGGCCCATGTGCAATGCTGATGCATGCCATGCAGGGATATCCCCTGCGTAGGGGAGCCCCACACGCAAGGAGTGCGCCCCGTAAGGAGAGCTGCCCAGCACAAAAGAAAGTGCAGCCTGCCCAGGAATGGCGCCGCACACACACAGAGTTCATGCAGCAAGATGACCAACAAAAGAAACACAGATTCCCAGTGCTGCTGACAACAACAGAAGCAGACAAAAAGAAGAACAAACAGCAAATGGACACAAAGAACAGACAACTGGGGGGAGGGGGAGGGGAAGGGGAGAAAAATAAATAAAATAAATCTTAAAATAAATAAATAAACTAAATAATCCTTGAAAAGCAGTGGGTTAAAGGGGAAATTGGAAGCAAAATTAGGAAATATATTGAAGCAAAAGAAAATGGAAATACAACATACCAAAATTTATGGAATGCAGCAAAGGTAGTGCTGAGAGGCAAATTTATAGCTCTAAATGCTTACATTTAAAAAGAAGAAAGACTTCAGTTTAGAGATTTAATCTCCAAAAAGAAGAGCAAACTAAACCCAAAGTTGTCAGAGTCATGGACCCGAAGGGTATCGGGAATGAAAGACAAAGAGAGATTGGGATCAGGGGATCTGAGAGCATTGATTTCTCAAGCTTATCAGTCAAATTTATTAATCTTAGGGGCTTGCTTATATAACCCAACAGGCCGTGAGAAGCAAGAATTATTCTAGATAACTATCACCATTACCTCATTCTTACTAACACAGTGAATTAGATAGTTACCAAAGCTTATAATGTTCTATTATATTATTGAAACAAATATACTCATTAATCTTGTTGCTCAGGTGTTCCGTTCTAGCAAGTCCTTGTTCCACCAGAATGTTACATTTTCCTGATAGATTTATGACCTGCACCTATATCTCCAAGGACAGCATGACTTAGTGGTTAAGGAGGTAACTTGCTATTATGGAAACAACATGCCTTTGTTTCCCACACAAACTGAGAAAAAGGAAGGAAATAACAAAAATTAGAGTGGTGAAAAATGAAATAGAGAAAAATTACAAAAAGAACCAACAAAACTAAAACTGGGTTCTTTGAAAAGATAGATAAAAATTGACAAATCTTTAGGTAGACTGACAAAGAAAAAAAAAGAATGGACACAAATAATGAAAATCAGAAATGAAAAGGAACATTACTATTGACCCTGCTGAAATAGAAATGACTATAATTAGATACTATGAGCAACTGTATACCAATGAATTAGAGAATCTATATGAGGTGGACAAGTTATAAGAAACATACAAACTATCTATGTTGACTCAAGAAGAAATAGAAGATACAAACAAACCAAATACTAGTGATGAGCTTGAATCAGTAATCCAAACATTCCCAACAATGAAAAGTCCAGGACCAGATAGTTTCACAGGGGAACTTAACCAAACTTTCCAAGAAGACTTAACTTAAATTCTGCTCAAACTCTTCCATTAAATTGAAGAGGAGGGTACACTCCCTAATTCATTCTATGAGACCAACATCACCAGATAAAATACATCAAGAAAAGAAAATTACAGGCCAATTTCTTTTATGAACAAAGATACGTCCTCAAAAAAAAAAAAAAAAAAAACCTAGCAAACCAAATCCAACAGAATATTAAAAGAACTATACACCCTTATCAAGTGGGATTTATCCCTGATGTGCAAGGTAGTTTAGTATAAGAAAAAAAATTAATGTAATATACCACACTAACAAAATGGAATAAAACACATGATCATCTCAATTGATGCAGTAAAGACATTTGACAAAATCCAGTACCCTTCTTGATAAAAACACGTAGAAAAATAGGAATAAAAAGAAAATGACACAACACAATAAAGGGCATATATGAAAAACCCACAGCTAACATCATACTTAATGGTGAGAGACTGAAAGCTTTCCCTTTCAGATCACAAACAGGACAAGGATGCCCACTGTCATCTCTGTTATTCAGCATTGTCCTAGAAGTTCTAGTCAGAGCCATTAGGCAAGAGAAACAAATAAAATGCATCCAAACTGGAAAAGAAAAAGTAAAACATTCCCTATTTGCAGATGATATGATCGATTATATACATATATATATTCCTGAAAAATGCGCAACAGAGCTCTTAGAGCTAATAAATAAATTCAGGAAAGTGACAGGGTACAAGATCAACACTCAAAAATCGGTAGTGTTTCTATACATAGGAAGAAGGAATCAAGAAAAAAAATTCCACTTACAATAAAAACTAAAAAGAATCACATATCTAGGAATGAAGCTAACCAAGGATTTAAAGGACTTGTACAGAGAAAACTAGAAAGCAATGCTAAAAGAAATCAAAGAAGACTTAAATAAATGGAAGGAACTTCCATGTTCATGAATTGGAAGACTAAATATTTTTAAGATGTCAATCCTATCAAAAGCAATTTATAGATTCAACACAATCCCAATTAAAATTCCAACAACCTTCTTTGCAAAAATGGAAGAGCCAATCATCACATTTACATGGAAGGGTAAGAGGCCCTGAATAGTCAAAGCCATCTTGAAAAAGGAAATGTAGTTGGAGGACTCACACTTCCTGATCTTAAAAATTTATTACAAAGCCACAGCAACCAAAACAGCATGATACTAACATGATACTGGTATAAACAGACATAGAGACCAATGTAATAGAATTGAGAGTTCACAAATAACCCTCACATTTATGGCCAACTGATTTTTGACAAATGGGCAAAGACCACTCAATTGGAGAAAAAATAGTTTTTTCAACAAATGGTGCTGGAGAAACTGGATTTCCATTTGCAAAAGAAGGGATGACCCCTAACTCACAAAAGTTTATACAAAATTAACTCAAAATGGATCAGAGACCTAAAAAACGGAAACTATCAAATTCCTAGAAGAAAATATAGGGAAGCATTTTCAGGACACTGTGTTCAGCAATGCTTTCTTAGACTTTACACCCAAAACATAAGCCACAAAAGAAAAAATAGATAATTGAGACTGCACCAAAATTAAAACCTTTTGTACCTCATCATGAAAGTAAAACAACCTACACAATGGGAAAAATATTTAGAAACCACATGTCCAAGAAAGGTTTAATACACAGAATATATAAAGAAATCCTACAATTTAACAACAAGGCAAACTGCCCAATTAAAAACTGGGCAAAAGAGATGAATAGAAATCTCTCCAATGATGATATACAAATGTCCAGAAAACCCATGAAAAGATACTCAATGCCATTAGCCGTCAGGGAAATGCAAATCAAAGCCATAATGAGATACCATTTCACAGCCATTAAAATGGCTACTATTTAAAAAATAGAAAATTATAAGTGTTGGAAAGGATGTATAGAAATAGAAATATTCATTCATTGCTGGTGGCAATGTAAATTGGTATAGCCACTATGGAAGATAGTTTGCAGGTTCCTCAGAAAGTTATATATAGAATTACCATATGACCCAGCAATCCCATTACTAGGTATATACCCAAAAGGACTGAAAGCAGGGACTGGAACGTATATTTACACACTGATGTTTATAGTGGTATTATTCATAATTCATAATTGCCAAAAGATGGAAACAATCCTAATGTCCATCAACAGATGAATGGATAAACAAAATGTGGTAACATACACATGTGTTCCATAACATACGATGGAATATAGTCAGATGTAAAAAGGAATGAAATTCTAATGTATGCGACAAGATAAGACTTGAAGATGTCATGTTGGGTGAAATAAGCCAGACACCAAAGGACAAATATTTGAATAAGTAAACTCATAAAGTCAGAATCTATAATATAGGTTGCCAGGTGATGGTTTGGGAATAAGGAATGGGAATTAAGGCTTAAAATGTACAGAGTTCCTGTTTGGATCATTGGAAATATTTTGTTAATGGATGGTCGTAATGATAGCACAACATTGTGAATGTCATTAACAGCACTAAAATATATACCTGAATGTGGTTAAAAGGAGACATGTTAGGTTGTATATAAGGTAATAGAACAAAAAAAAATTTTAAACCCATGAAACTGGACTACACAAATAGTAAACTCTAAGTTAAACCAAGGACTACAGTTAATTGGACAATTATAAGCATGTGCCTTCAACAATTGTAACATATGTATCACATCGTATGGACATACTCAAATAGTGAGTGGTAGAAAAAAGTCTGGAATTTTGCATACCTCAAATTTTACAAATGAAGAATTACCTTGTTCTCCTTTCGTTCTTATTCTGCTATAACTCAGGAGAAGGTAAAGATGATACCACATCAATGTTTTTCTCCAAAAGTTTTCCAAAACATTGTGTACAAAAAGTAAATGAAAATGGATATTACTTCAATTTCCCTACATACTGGAGTCCCATCTATGATTTAAAATTAAAGAATTGAATAGGTGGTTTCTGCTGAGCAAAACTTGGTATCAGTCTGGTAGTTATTGATAGTATACAGTAAAGAAGAGAAAATGTTGAGTGCAGTGAATATACCTACTATACAAGAAAAGAATATTAATTCACTACAGAGAGGAATGTATGAGAAATACGCCTTAAATGTCAATAAATATAGAGAATATTCTCTTGAGTACTAGTAAATATTTTATGGGACTCTACTCATATATGAAATGCCAACATAGATTGGCACAATTAGCTGAGGCAGAATGAAGAAGGAAATTCAAATGGTTTAATTACAGAGAAAACGTATAATTCTGAGGTGTGTTTTGACACTGAAGTGGTGAAAAGGCTGAAGGAGGAATATTTTATTTTTGAGAAAATTTTAGAAAATATTTTAAAACTCAATGAAACGTAATGATGAATCCACTCCTAGATCATTTTCTCTTCATTTTCAATAACAACTGTCAAAGAACTACAACTCCCAGCATCCTTTGGGGCTTTGTAGTTTCACATTCCCTTGGAAGAACTATAATCTAGATATTTTAAGGAATCAGGCAGTATTACAAATCAGCCACAATATGTACAGTTTACTTTCGTCTTTACCAATCAAAACAAATAAGATATTAACCCCTGAACCTCAATTCTGTTAATGTTCACTGATTATGTAAAATATCAAAATAAAACTAAATAAAATCCTCACTTTTTAGATAGTATTTCACTCATCTGTATTTACCTTTTTGTTTATGTGTAGTTACTTCTCCATATGTTCGTTAATATATATGTATACACATAATTGTGTACACATTTTCCTCAGAATTTGCTGCTTAAAATTTATACACATTTTTTTCTTTTTATTATTTGCTACAAAATACACTTATCCTCGTACTTCTTTTGGCAATATGTTAATGACTGACTAAAAGTTTTGTTTATATAGTCATTATATTTACCAAACATTTGGGAAGCTTTGTCTCTCAAGGAAAGTAAAATGAATTTAAATAGAACTCATCCATTAAAGACAGTACCTGAAAATCATGAAGTGCACCATTCTGCATTTGCTACTTTACGTTAGATTATAAATGTAATAACTTTTTTTTTCCTCTCCAAGGATGCCAAATTTTTCACCCCATTATCTGAAGGACTAAAATGCTATCCTACTCTCCTGAGTCCTGAGCCTCAGCGGACAAGTGACCAAGACGATTCAAACCAAGAAAGAGAAAAGTCTTGCTCAAAGGTGTATCACAAATCACACTTTCCCTCATCTCCGAGAGTCCTGGTATTTATTCTGCTTGTTGTCCTTTTTAGTCACTGAAATACTGCCACCTTCAGGGAGAAAGGTGGGAATCTGCACTTACACCCTCAGTTGGAAACCTTAAATCCAAATTCACTCTTCCCTATTCCTGACCAGAGATAGCTGTGAAGTACACCAAGTTATTTTTCCTGTTTAAATAGCAGTAATCTATTTCTGTATACTGTTTAACCCAATAGTGTTTTTTCTGAACAGCTAGGCATTACAGTAAAAAAAAAAAACTGTACAGAAATAATAAATGGGAGAGAATTTACTATTATCAATAAAATGAACACTACTCTAATAAAACCAGGGATTTTCAGGTCTTAAATGACAAAGCAGGAAGAACAAGCTCCAAATATTTCCTATGCTCAAATAATGAAATATATTTAGAAAATTTAGTTACAGTGGTTTAAAAACTAATTTCAAATGCAATTACAAATTTTATCAACAACATTTTTAACTTAATTGAGACTTCTCTAATAGGAGTTATTCCACCTTAACATTCTAGTTCCTCCTTTCATTTATGGGTTACCACAAAAATCAAAAGCAGATCTGTTACTTTCCAGTTTTTAAACTGAGTATTCCAGTTTACATTTTTTTTTAAATGTAGTTTCTCATTCTCTAGCTCTCTCTCTCTCATTTTATTTCTTTTACAAGTCTAGCTCTCTTTTTCATCATCTGTTTTTGGTCTAAGTTTGCTATTTTTCCTTTTCCTTATTCTTTGCTTTACCTTCTTTCCCATCATCCCACTCTATTCACTGGTTTATTTCCTTTACTTAGAAAGACCATTGTAATTGCCAAATTCTCTCATGTCCTTCAGGCAACACACTGAGTGCTTTTTTCTTTATTAAAATTCCATTCCCTATTTTCAGACAATACTAACAAGTACTTTTCAAAAAACATAGGTTTTTAATAAAAAAGATACAATTACTGTGAAATGTCACAAATATTCTATAAAACACAGTTATGTAACCTAATTGGATAGGACACATACACAAAACTTTCTCTTATTTTTATCATCTGAAGCGATCTGGTACTTATAAAGATATCAGTTCACCCTGGTTAATTTACAAATTTTATTGTTTAAAATCATGACATGATAATTTTTGGAAGAGGGAAAGACTTTACAAAATATTCCAACATTCACCTAAAGGAATCAATTGGAGATGTTAACCACAACAAATTTCTGGAAAAAAAAAAATAAGGGAGAATGTATGCTATCAGATATTAAAGTTTAATAAAAGTAATAATTAAAACTATGTGGAATTGATGTCTTAAAAACAGATGAATGGAACAAAAATGGACAGTAGCATAAAAAAGAATTCAGCATATATGAAAACTGTCATTTTTAAAAAGCAGGGGAAGACTGCTTACTTAATAAATGGTAATAGAACAATTGGTTAACCACTTGGGAAAAAAACAACAAAATTAGATCTTATACCTAATGAATAAAAATCCCAGAGTAAACCGGATTACTGTGAAGGCAAGATGAAACTATAAGGAAAAATGGTATGTAAAAAAATTAAAAGCATCTCTCTTTTTAAAAAAAACATCATAAATATTCTTAAAAGGCAAATGGTAAACTCGGAAGAATATTTTCAACATTAAGGGTAAAGTTTTGATATGCTTATAGCTGAAGATACCTTACAAATAATCAGAAAAGATAAATACCCTTACAAAAAAAAAAGAACAAAGTTTATTAACAAGCAATTCAAGAGAAAAATTCTTTTCTACTATATATTTTTAATGTGCAACTTTTATGTAATGTGCAATATATATATATCCACGACCTTGTACTTGGGAAGAAGGCGCTCAACCACTGAGCTATGTTTGCTTCCTGATGAATATATTTTAAATTATAAAAACTAGTTTCAGTAACAATGTTGCAAAAAGGGCTCTCTTATACAACCCTTTTGAAGGGCAATTTGGCAATGAATAGTCAAAGTTTTTCCCTTACCCTTGACCCAGGAATTACTGAGGTCACAGTTCTGTATGTCTGTGTGAAATAAGTAGGATGTAAAAGAAATTTGTGTACAAGGATAATCACAGTGGGGATTGGTAAAATAAATAATGCTATATGCATATGATGAAATACTATTCAGTGATTTATTCAGTTAAATATAATTACATGGAAAAATGCTCATGGATTAATAAGTGGTTAAAGAGAGTTATTAAATGCTGTTATAGAAAAATAGTAATCTTATACACATAAAGAGAAGAGACTAACAAATTGTTAGTTAATATATTTTTTTTCTGAGTGATAAGACCATGGTCAATTTTTCTTTTAATTTTTTTGGTATTTTCTAATTTTCTACAATAATATGACATTTTGAGCAGAAAAGTGTTTTTCCCCCCAGTGAAATCCTTTATTTCAATTCCATTTTAATATCAAGTATACTAATGAAAAAGCAGATATGTATCATACACTTTTAAAAATGATTCTCTGAATGCAAATTAGATGCAAAGTAGATTTGTTATTGTACAATACAGAACTTTAAAAGGAAAATTGATTTGGTAGAGAATCCTTTGAAATATACTCAACAATTCCATATTAATTTTTGTATATCAACTACTTTGAGCAAACCTATATCTCATCTAATGAGTTTGATATTAAATCACCATATTTTCTCACTCGTCTTCTTATCCCTATAGATGGAAGGGAGGTAATACATAATAGCACTATCCAGTAGGAATATAAGAGGCACATGTGTAATTTTAAATTATCTGGTAGCCTCGGTGGGGGGGGGGGGAATGAAAGAAAATGGATAAAATTAATATTAATAATATACTTTGCTTAACCCAATATATCCAAATATTATCATATCAATATGTAATCAGTATTAACAATTACTGAGATGTTTTATTATCTCTTTTTGTAATAAGTCACTGAATTCTGATGTGAATTTTGCATTTGCAGCATATCTCAGTTTGGATAATATATCGTCATTGGAAATACTTGCTCTGTATTTAGATTTCCAATAACTTATGTTTTTAAATTTAAATGAATTAAAATTAAACACAATTAAAAATTAATTTACAAAATTAAAAATCATATATCACATGTAGCCAGTGGATACCTTATTGTACAGTGCATATCTGTACCATATCTCTCTCTAGCAGGTATTAATAGTGAAATATTAACATTGGATATGCTACTTTATATGGAAGAATATACTTACCACTCCACAAGTTCAAATCTAAATCTTAATCATGGTAAAAGAATTTAAATTGGGGATCCTACCCACCTTGTTAACATTTTTTTACTGTCACTGAATCACACGTATGAATCTACGTTGGTGAATTATTCACAACAAATTTTGTCTACCAAAAGAGAAATAATATGCCACACTGAAAATTAAGTATTGCTCCCAACAATAAATTGCTTGAAAATTTCTTTTCTCCTTGCTGACTGTCTCTAATAGTAAAGACCGAGAATGTGAAGCATGCAAAATTCAGGCTTATTATAGTGGATGAATTTGTGACCTCATGGGCCACAGAACTTCCTCACATATTTAAGGAGCCTTAGATGACCCAACAGAGTAGAACTAAATGTACTGTTCAAAGCTCAGCTGAGATATCAAGCTTGTCCATACATATTGGACAAGTCATTTACTATTAGAAGCCATTCCTCTGACAGTCTTAGTGATTACAGTATTTATTTATTAGTAATTTACTTATTTATTTATACGGCAGTACCAGAAATTGAACCCAGGACCTCATACATGTGAAGCAGGTGCTCAACCACTGAGCTACACCTGGTCTCCACAACCTACTTTTTTAATATCCTGTGTGACAAAAACAGAAACGCACATAATCTGTGTCTGCTGCATACAGAAGTGCAATGATTTTTCTTGAAGAAAAATATTGGAGCAATTGCATTGCAAGTTGACCTAGTCACTTTTTATCATGGAGTAGCATTTTTATTTGCAAAAACAACTGACCTACAAACTATGGTTATTCAGACATAAGTATTTGGCAGACATTGTCTCAGAAATGAATGAAGTGAGCATGTCATCTCCAGGAAAACAACTGGTAGTTTTTCTTATCAATGATAAAAAATTTTTAATGAAATCAGTGATGAAATTAATGAATCTGAATATTTTTATATAATATTATAAATTGAGTTCAAATCTGGAAGATCTGCGTAACTCAGTGATTCAATATTATCCAGATGACCAATGCACAATATTACAGAATCATGCAGGGGTAAAATGTCCATTCAATGGAACAATAAATTTTAACATAACTCACAGTATAAAAAAGTTCAATGATAATATTTTAGACTCCACATTACAACTAACTTTTGAAAATTACCACTTGAAAGTTTTTGAAGTAGTACCAAAAATATCTATAACTATCTGAAAAAGCTACTGACGTACTCCTTCCCTTTCCAATTACATATCTGTGTAGGGTCAGATTTTCTTCCTTTACTTCAACCTACCCAACATGTTGAAATATATGTACTGCAGAAGCAAACATGAAAATTCAATTGATTCTATTTAGCCAGACGTTAAAAAGAATTATTAAAAATATAGAACAATGCCAGTCTTCGTTGTTTTTTTTTCCCCACCTTTGGAAAATCTGGTTATTTTCCATTAAAAATAGGCTTTATGTTGATCTGTAATGGACTTATTGTTTAATTAATATTTTAAGGCTTTCTCCATTTTATTTTCATAGAGTGAGTAACAATAAATGCAATCTACAGAAACTCACACAAGCAGAAGCTCTTTGGCATCCTGAGACAAAGTATTTGAGAACCACTGGACTAGAGAAAGCTAGGTAAAATGTTTTCTGATACCCTCTACTGCAGTTTTCAATAATATTCCCCTCCATTCCTTTCAGGGCCCAATGAACATGTTGATTCTTTAAATATGACCCATTTACACTAGTGTTTTTCACACAACAATGTATTGTATTTATGGAAATGAAATATAAAATCCCCAAATGTAGTGGCTGTGCCTCTGGTTTCTCTTAAGATTTTTACCCCAATTTGGGAACTCCCCACCAGGATATATTATGTATTTTCTCCCAACTGGACCACAAGTCAGTCCTTTCCTCCCCTTCTTCTAATTAATTCTTTCCATTCCTCTCAAATGCAAATTTAATATTTTGAAACAAATTTTATACTATGTTAATTAGTATTCATTATTACTTTGAGGGGATTCAATATTCTGACATAATGATCTAGACTTTCCATGTAAGTGAAGTTTCTGATGATTAAGTGTATTACTGATATTCATCCTAGAACTTCAACAGAAGTTATGGCTGCATTTCTAGAATTTGCTATGGTGTTTGAAAAATTACATTGAAAGTAGAATACGTTTTGTTCATAGCTGTAATAAAATCAAAGTCTTAGAGTTGTTTTGTGATAAATTCTCATCATTAGAAACTGTAATCCTTCCCTTTATTCCAAATGTATTTCAAGGATTAATCAGGGTTTTTAACTGTGCATGAGATGTGTAAAGAAAGTCACAACTGTGATCCTACTATACACTCTTTCATTTGGATAGCTTAACAGTTAACACTTTTTTAAAGGCTATTTAGAGATTCTAATAGTCTCAAAAGTTTTACACTGGGCTTTTCTTTTCTTCAAAGAAATTACTGTCCCACACATTTTTAAGTTAGGAGGAACTGTGGCTTTAGAAAAGATAAATGCCTCTTCGACAATTCTGAAAATTCAAGTGCTCTGGCTACCAAATGAGATAGATTATCAGGAAAACCCAGTCCTTTCGAAAATTTCTCGATCTCGACTAATCCCAACTGCCGGAGCTCTGAGCTCTCAGAACCTGGCTGTGCTGCAGACGCCTCGCAGCGCTGCCAGACACGCATCCTGGTAGAGCTGCGTGAGTCCTCCCAATTTCCTTCCGAGATGCCTTGGAATCTTTACTTCTAGTGAGAGAAGCCCTTGTAAAATTCAAAATAAATTCACAACCCCCTCCCCCCCCCCCCAACCCGCCCGACCATCCAAACAGTTTGTGGTAACCGTACTTTTAATTTCCTATTGATAAAACCTAAAAGATGATCAAAAGCACCAACAGATTCTGTAACACGTTCAAATAATGGTAACAATAGCATACATCTGAATTCATTCATTCTTTCTTTCTTTCTTTCTTTCTTTCATGCTGTAGCTCACTAAATTTACAGGCATTCCTTGGTGCTCAGATACTTTCTACTGCCCCTTGTGGGAAGCCCCTGACGCCCAGGCCCGAGGCCCGAGAATTGACGCGTGGACAGAGAGGCCATAAATCCTGCCTTCAAAACCCAAACGTCAATTAAGCCGGATTCCCAGGCTCCGCAGCGTGCAGCTCTTCCTGCACGTCGCCGGGGCATTGCAGGGCATCTGCTGCCCCCTATCGGTAATGAGTAGAACAATCGGAACCCGTTCAGAATCAACTAGAAGACGCCTTTTTAAAGAAAAAACATTCCGTGACTGCACAGCAGAGGAGCGGGCACTGAGCTCCGACAACTGGGTTTTAAAACGCAGTTGTTCACAGGTGGAAGAGACGATGTTGGATTGTGAGGAGGCGGCTGACACTGAAGGATGAGAGGTTGGGGGGATGGGGGCAGCACACCCGAAGTTCGGTTCGTGTTTTCAACTCTCGTTATCTTGCAAACCATCTCATCCTTCAGAAGAATGCTTGCCCTTAATCGGGATGGAGACGTTCATTAAAGCACAACGTGGTGTTTTCCCAAGCTCCTGCAGCCCGTGCCCCCTCCTATAACACCTTGAGGAGAGTCCAGGGACCTCTGCTGCAGAGGTGACAAGGGCTGCCCTCCCTGAGGGGCAGCTTCAGCTGCGCCTAGGAAATGGCCTCTTAACATCGCGTTACTTCTTCGGTGGGAATTCAGGAAAATAAAATAAATACTAAGAAGAAGGCTCCCAGCTACCCCCTCGCTACCACCGACGCCTGGACAAGTGAAATTTTCTCCTAAGACTGAACATTTAAAATTTGCCTCCACTTGCACATAGCTGGGACTGCCAGCAGGCTGGGAACATCGTGTGTTTGTGTGACTGTTACATACACAGGTATTTTCTTATTTACTTTCTTCCATCGCCCTGCCATCCTCCTCCCAACAAACTCACACTTTGCAATGTTGTAACTTGTCCACTCATGTCCATATCTGCCTTAGTCCTTTTTGGAAGAATGTATGGGATGGACAAATGGAAAGAGTAGGGGGAAGGGAAGAGGAAGAGGGAGAGGGAGAAGCTGCTTCCCCGCCAGACATTGCTGAGGCAGAATAGTGGCGGGAGTTCCTCAGGAGGGCAACGGAACAGGCTCGCGGCGCCCCGGGGCCGGCGCCCCGAATCTGCCAGGGGCAAAAGGAGATCCGGAATGCACTCAATCCCCTCCGAGGCTCCCGCCGGCAGCGCTGGGATCCGGCCCTCCAGAGTCTCGGTGTCTGGGAGGCTGGGGGGCTCAGCCGGCGCCGTCCTCCCTCGCAGGTCGCCGCGGCAGCAGCCACCGGCCATGGCCCGGCCGAGTCCCCGCTCCCCAGCGGCCGCAGGTGCCCAGAGGCCCAGCCCTGGCCGGAGCGAACAGCGGGACTGGCTGAGCCCTCTCGGCGCCCCGTTTTCTGGAGGGTCTCCGGCACTCCCGGTTCCCCGGTCTGTGGGCGCGGCAGCTCCCGGACCGAAGGTTCCGAAGGTTCGGGGCAACTCGGCCCGGGTCACCGCCGCAGCTGGGTCTCGGGCGGAAGCGCGGGCTCCGGGGGCGGGGCGGCCGCGCCCGGCGGCGACCCGGGGCTCCCGGCCCCCGCGGCGCCCGCCCTCCCGGGAGCAGCCCCCACGCGGCCGCGCGCCCGCCGCGCCCGCCGGCAGGGATGACTCATGGCACCTTCGGCGCTGGTCCCGTGCGCGGCGGGGCGACGCCGGGCCCACGTGTGCTCCCCGGGCTGTACGCCTTTCACTTGCACCACGGCCCCCTCGCAGCTGCGCAGGCCTTAGCGCCCAGGCCGGCTGCTCCGGCGTCTGCCCCCTCCAGGACCCGGCGCCGCCAGCGCCAGCCTCCCGGCACGCCGTGACTTCCCGGATGGGGCCATGCTTTTCTTCCAGGACAATCGCGGCTCCTCCCCTCCCGAGATCTTTCTAGGAGGCTCCAGATATTCCCAGGCGATTTCCTCCCTGCCGATAGGAAACCGGCGAGTCCTCTCACCAACTCCTCTAGAGGAGAACCACTTGCCGAATGTTTTCGGCATATTTTCGGCCACCGCCGAAAAAACCGCAAAGGTCAAAGAGCAAGGACTGTCTGGATCAGCGGGTGAAAGGAGAGACAGAAGTTCGCTATCGCCTAGATTTTCAAGCTTTTTTAAAGTTACATGGTCCTTTTTTTTTTTTTTGAGCTAAAAATAACTCAAAGTAGAATTTGTGTGTGATTTTGAATCGATTGTAATGGCAATGACTTTGAGAATTTCACAGCATTTTATGAGATAAAACGGAGATGTGCATTTAGGAGAGAGTCGCATTACAGAGTGGCAGGCTGGATCCAGCAGGGCCAGAGGCGCCCCTCGGGTCTTGCCTTCCTCCCCGAGCTCAGCCAGGCAAGTGCCACCCTTATCTAGTAATGTTTATTGTTTATAAATTATCCTGAGTTTCCTTTGTCTACGAGTTAGCCTAGGGCCGAGATTAAGCAGAACAGTTCATTCTTTTCCCAAATTATCTTCGCAGCTTTTTTGAGAGAAACAATTTCTGAGCTAATAAAGGAATTAAGATCTGAAACCTAAAGAAAAAGTTGCTTAAAAAAATGTCAACAATTTCAGTTCTACTTTTACCTATTCAACAGATGTTTATGGCGCGTTTACCCAAATAGTACACACAAACACATTATACATATACACTGTGAGTATACAGGTGATAAACATAATATCCGTGACTGCCTAGGATGTAGCACGCCATGTGCTTGCAGTTTTATATCATTTTACCCTTCCACGAAGTAGATACTATTATTACTGCTTCACAGATGAAAAAAATGAGCTATTGGAGACTTGGAATAACTTGCCCCAAGTGGCCTGGAAGTAGATGGTGGGGCAGGGCGTTGAACCCCTAACTCTGAAACAGAGTCCCCAGGATCAACCCCTACATATTCTCCAGTCAGCTCTGGGAATTGTAAATTTTGGAAACACCTCGGGTGAGTCTGATATAAAGTAGAACTTTATATCAGTGCTGAGAAGCACTGATTTAATCACAATCACTCATTTTTCTGATTACAAAACAGACCCAAAAAAATGATTTGTGTGAAAACACAATTCATTGCAGAATTGGCTTGAAAGCCATTTTCTGGTTTCTTGTCCACCATCCTGTCTACCATTCAAACCACATACATTTGCCCAGTCCAGGAGGAGTCAAGGAATATAAATAATTCAACAATCCCAATAAGCTAACAGTAAAATCATCATTATCCTTAGCTTCCTCTTCTAATTGCTTACCTTCCGGATATTTGACTGTAACTAGTTTCTCTTCCAGAGGGAGAGAGAAACGGGGTGAAACATTCTTATTTCATATCTAGTAATCTTAACTGGCAGGAACTCTAATATTAATAATTTTTTAAAGTGGAAATGTCAGATTTGGTGGCAGAAAGGGCTAGAACAAGTTCCTAAAATAAACCCTGTACATTATCTTTGAATTCTGGTTATCCCTCATGTTAATAACACCCATTGCAATAGTGAAGGCTTGATGTAGTGGAAAAGGCAAAATGGATGTTCCCATCTGAGGTTACCATTCCCTCCACACTCTTTCCCTTCCTGTCCTCCCCCAGCATATGCCCATTGTTAATATTTGAGAAATAAAAATAAGAAAAATACATGAGAATAGTATGGTGGATTATTCTAGAACAATTTCCACTATTTTGAAAGTAGGAAAGTTTAGTCCTAAAAAGAAATAACTAGGACATTGTTCCTCCACCTTCACCCTCAAGCACCAGGCATGGATAATCATATATTTGTCATTAAACAAATAAATTTAACCTGTATATAACATCCTCACTTGCAGTTTATATTTTTGCTGTCTTTCTTTTTAATCTACTTTTGAATGATAGGGCTGTTGAGAGGCTGTGCAAGAAACTTGGGACTCCTGCCTTTTCTCAACATCTCTGACCAGATTATTTCCTTACTTAAAATCATTTGCTGCTTACCCCATCAACTCCACAGGATAAAGTTAGACTCCTTAACAAGGCAAACAAAATATTACCATCAGATGGCTCCTGACTATTATCTCTCTTCCTCCTTTGCCCACAACTCTTTCCTGTCATTAAAACTTTGAGCAATACTAAACTAGCTGTGTCCTCTGAACACACAACATTGTCTCCTGCTTCTGTGTTTTTGCATTACCCTCATCTCTGCCTGGAATTCCTTCCCTCCTTTGTCCTCTGGGTAAATTCCTATTCATTGCCCAAAACCGAGCTCAGACAGCACCACACCTCTGAATTCTTTCTTGACCTGTTGCCACAGTCCCCAAAAGGAATAATTGCTCACATTCTTCTATTATGGCTGTTAGTCTGTGTAATTTTTATATCGCCCATAGCCTTCTCTTCTGTTAGACTGGAGCTCCTTGGGAATTTGTCTACATAAACTTTTTTAGTGTATCTGAAAAGTCAGGACACAGGGTAACCATATATTTAAATAGTAAGCTAGTTACATTTTGAAATAATATGTGCAATATGTTTAAATCAATAGGTTCATTTCTTATACACTAGAGAGTATCCAAAAAATCTGGGAACAGAGGAAAACACGTATTTTTTATACTTTTTTCAGATTAATTCATTACTTTAAATTTACAAAAATTTCAGATTAACTCATAACTTTAAATTTACAGAAATTTAACCTGAAAAGCTTTCTGGAGGTTGAAGAAAAACATACTGAGTTTACTATTTGAAATTGTAACTGAAATACTGTTTAAATGTAAGTGTATCCTGCTTCCTGTCTTTCAGACACTTGTAGTCTCACTACCCTAACACTGAGTACCAGTTCCTTACACATAGTGTCTGTTGGATTGTTCTAAATTGGCCTGGGTAACCATCCTAAATATCCATTGTTCCAGGGGCATCTAATTCGAGCTCATCACAGTTCCAGCTTCTCTCTCTTTCTTATCAGCTGCAGTCACTTTGTCAATCACATCCTTCTGTTCTCTCTCTCTTTTTTTGTTTGTATTAATGCTTTTGACTAAATAATAATTACTTTCATTCTTTAGACATTTATAAGGAAAGGGGGAGTCCTCACACTTTTCCCCACAGATGACTGTACAAATTATTTAGGGATAGAACAGATAAGGCCTTCAAATCAGCTAGTAGATCCTCCATTCATTTATTTAAAGAATATTTTTAGAGCATCCCTCACACCCCAGGCTCTCTCCAACCCATGGCCTCCCAGGCCTCCAGAGGAGCCCTGTTCTATCCAGCACTCTCAAATGTAGTTGTTGCAGAATTTCCTATTGCAGGAAGCTTGTGAGTGTGTGGGTGAGTGCTTTCTATACCATCTGGGACATGCCAAGACCAGCCACTTAAAGTCAGAGTTTTGCATGGATAAACTTTCCATATCAGGTTAACTCTTCAGTGGATAAAGAACTTCATATATATTTGTACAAAGTTCAAGGAATAATTGGTAGGTTTTCAACAGCATCTCTGGAGCACAAATAAATATATCCATAAAAAAACCCTTCATTCAAAACTGGTCTCACATGAACAAAGTAATATCTTGTAATAAGAGATCTGTGCCTCCAGAAGAGTTGACTTAGATTTTATATAATAATTAATATTGTGATTATCTTATGTGTTTGTTTATATATGTTAGTGACATTCATATACTCACTTCAGGTAATTAGTTAGGAAGAAAGCCTGAGAAATAGTAGGCACATTTTAATACACTGTTTAATATTATTTAACATTATTGAGTACACATTAGATTCTTTAGTCCTGAGATAAAGAGGAAGAGGTGAATAATTAATGAAGTCTCTGTTTCAGAGGAGAGATTATATCCTACAACAAAAACATTTTGGGAGCTAGTACCTCAAGAAACATTTCTTAGATTACAGATTTGAAAAATAAGGGACAGGAAAAAAACACAGTTTTTAGAAGTGGAGTTTTGTTTTTTTCCTCAGTGACACTCAGGTCATTTCTTTCCTTTTTTTCCCTCCCACCCATCCTCCCCATCCCTCTTCCCCTCCCCCCCCCCCTTTGGTGTTGGCGTTCACTGTCTGCTCTCTGTGTCCATTTGCTATGTGTTTTTTCCATGTCTGCTTGACTTTTCTTCTCATCTTTCTCTTTAGGAGGCACCGGGAACCAATCCTGGGACCTCTGGTGTGGGAGAGAGGCACTCAGTTGCTTAAGCTACCTCATCTCCCTGGTCTGCTGCGCCTCGTCTCTCTTCTGCATCTCCCTTTGTTGTGTCATCTTGCTGCGCCAGCTCTCCACGGTGTGGGCTGCCAGCTGTGTGTGGTGTGGGCAGCTTTTTGCCTTCACCAGGAGTCCCCAGGAAATGAAACCAGGGCCTCCCATACAGTAGACAGAGTCCAATCGCATGAGCCATATCCATATCCATAAGAAATGACCCTCAGATCATTTCTTAATTTGCAAAGCAACCAAAAATATTCAGCCAATTATGAGTAATTTAGGCCCCAAAATAAACCATTTTTGCCTGAATTACCTCAGCAGTTATCACCACTACAATCATATTACCTTAAATTAGGAGAGACAACACAACATATTGGAAATATTTTGAGTCAGTAACTTTGTATTCATATCCTGACTCCACCATTTATAAGGTCTAGGACACTAGCCTTGCTTAGCTCCCTTCCTCTTTCAGTTAACTACCTTATGAAACAGGTATATATCAACTGCCCTGTCTACCACAAGACAGGTATTATGAGAATCCAGTGAGGTAGTAGATTTGAAACTACACTGTGAACTATAGAACATTTCAAATCTATGTTTCTGTTGTAGGTCATGAATTTTTCAATTAACAGAACTATTCCTTGAAATGTTAGTAAAGGACATATCCAAATTGGTTCTTAGAAATCACTCACAGAATAGAATTCTCCAAATTGGACAGTAAAAAACCACTTTCTCAAGTATTTGTCTGTTTTGTTTTATATTCGATTAGTAAAATGAGTTCTGATACTGTGTAGCTACCAAATTTCTATTCTGACTCTTAAACTAGTGAAGAAAGCATCAATACAGTGACAAAAAAGTATCATTGGCATCCCTCATTATTTTACATTATTTATTTTACCATAAGTCCACTGCATTCATTATTAGCATGTTGATAATCTTGAACAAAACATCTAAAAATTCTGTAGACATTTATCTAAACATTTGTGAGTTTATATTCAAAGTAGATGAGAAAATTAAGGGACAAAAATGTTATTTTCTTTTACAAGATCCTCACATGTGATTATGAAACCATTTTTTTCTAAGCCAAAATATGATACAAATTCATAATTCTAATCTAGTGCTTTTCAAACTGGAAGCAGGAGGAAAATGTATTACTAAAAATAGCCATATAAAAATTAACAAAGGGCATCATAACTCAAAATAATGCCCATTTCTTCCAGCTAAGTTTTCTTAAATAAGACAGGTCTGCTTCATCTCTCAACTGTACTTTTTCTCCTATAAGTTTGCTGAATAATGTCTACTATATATCTCTTTTACATAATAATTTAATTTATACATACCCCCATTTTTCATTCTATCTCCTAACTCCTAGAGTAAACATAGGAAAAATTATTGCAAAATGAAAATACTAAGAAAACTAACATTAATTTTTTGATTGTTTATTTTGAGGAAGGAAAATTTGAGAATCACTGCTATAAACAAATTACCCATGAATTGTAGGGAAAGTTTAGTTTCTTTTTTCTTTTAAATTTTAGGAGGTTACATTCATCCCAAGTAAGTTAGTGAATTGTACTCCTTTATAACAGGCAAAGAAACCAGGTTTGAGGTGATTCTTGATTTTTCTGCAGTAGGGAGGGCAGTAATTGGTAATTCTCATCTCTTTGCAAATGGTGATGTTCTCTGGAGGTTTCCCTGGAAAGGCTGAAAAGTGAGTAATGTTCAGTTACAGAGTTGCAAAGGTTTCCAGGGGTTTATAATATGAGTATTTGTATGTGTGAGCATGTTAAAGAGACCCCTCTGAGGCTACTGTTCAAAATCATTAGAAAACACCCACTAGAATTATTAATGCCTCTTCAGTTTTATGATTGTATTTTTCTGATTAACTTGGTAAATTAAACTGTTCTTGAGTGGATAGAAGAAAAGATAGGAACATGTCTACAACAAGAGTATTAAAACTGACGAAAGAAGGGGTTTCACGATGCAATTGCCAATTAGTGAATTTAATGAGGAGAATCAGTCTAAGAATCACAAGAAAAGAAAACGATGAGTAGAAAACCTTCACAGTGTCCCCATGGCTCCAGCTCATTTTTAACTTTCTTCTATTTCCAATCTCCCTTGAATAAGAGAGAGACCTGATTCCCTGGTGTGGTTTTTTTTGTTTTGTTTTTAGTTCAGTTCTTAATGCTTTCTGAGAGAAATGGGTTTGCCAGTAAGAATTCTGTAGATACTGTGTTATGTTGAATTCCACAGTGTGAGCAAAGAGTGATGTAGATGGACATGAAAGTGTGGCCAGCTGGGAACATGGTGTCCTTGGTGTCAGTGCTTCAGACATCTGTCTGGATACTAGGCATGTAAATCCACAGCTATACCTTTGAGTATATAAGCTTCCAAAAAATTTACAAATTTTTATATATTTTTTACCTCTATATAAAAGTTCTGGAACTGGTCTTTGAATAACTAGCTGCTCTGCTTTTAGAGACTTTCCCTACAGCATATTAATTAATAATTAGTAAAATTTTTCACAATTAAAAATTACTAAATAATATTGCCATCATTTCCCCCTAATTATAATTTCCTTGAGCAAATAATTCCTGAGCACCCACTACATACCAGGCACTGTGGTAGGCTGTGCAATTACAACAGTGAACAAAACTGAAAAACACATAAGTAAAATCTATAGTGTCTCACATGGTTATAAATGCTATGCAGGAAAATAAAGCAATGAAGGGGAAGAGGAAAAAGGGTTATAATTTTAAATGGTGTTAAAGGAAGACCTCACTGAGAGGGTGACATTTAATTGATAACCTGATGAAGGTCAAGAGCCAGCCATATACAACACGGGGAAATGTCATCATTAAATCCGTGTGTCAACTTGACCAGGTTATGGCATTCACTTGTTTGGTCAAGCAAGCACTGTCCTGATTATCACTGTGAGGATATTTCATAGATTAAAATCATTAGTCAGTTGATTGCATCTATGACTGATTATGTCTACAATCGACAAAGGAGACTGCCTTCAGCAATAAGCGAAATCTCTTCATTGACTCAGTTGAAAGCCTTTAAAGAAGAACTGAAGACTTCAACAATCAGAAAGAAGAATGTCTATCTCCACTTCAGCCAGCCAGTTTCTCCTGGGGAATTCACCATCACCTTTATTGGAGTTCCCAAAATGCGACCTGCACTATGGAATTCGGACTTGCCAATCCCCACAGTCATGTGAGTCAATTCCTATAATAGATATGATATTTCACACATATCCTTTCAGTTCTGTTTCCCTGGAGAACCCTGACTAATACAGGAAAGAACAGTCCAGGCAGCTGGAGGTGGTAGTGAGTGTTGAGACTCTGAAGCAGGTGCGTGCCTCCTGGTGCATTCATGGGAAGCAGGTTTGACTCAACTGATAGAGCGGCTGCCTGCAACATGAAAGGTCCAGAGTTCAAACCTAGGACCTCCTGACCCATGTGGTGAGCTGGCCCATGTGCAATGCTGATGCGCGCAAGGAATGCCGTGCCATGTAGGGGAGCCCCACGTGCAAGGAGTGTGCCCCATAAGGAAAGCTGCCCTTCGTGAAAAAAGTGAAGCCTGCCCAGGAGTTGGCACCGCACACCCGGAGAGCTGATGCAGCAAGATGACGCAATTAAAAAAAGAGACACAGATTCCCGGTGCCATTGACAGGAATGCAAGGGGACACAGAAGAACACACAGCAAATGGACACAGAGAGCAGACAACTGGGGGGAGTGGGAGGGTGGGAAGGGAAGAGAAATAAATTAAAAAATAAATCTTAAAAAAAAAAAAAGGAACAGACAAGGTGGCTGGAGTGGAAAGGGGGATGGGAGTGGGAGATGAGGTCAGAAGTAATGGGTGGGTGTTGGAGGGCCAGAAACATAGGACCTTGACCTTTAATCTGAGTTAGTTGGGATGATTCCGAGCAAAGAAGTGCCAGGAGCTATTTTTTTTTTTTTCTATGTTCGATAAGGATCATTCTGTCTGCTCTGTTGAAAAAGCTAGAAAGGGGGAAAGTGGAAGCAGGGAGATAAGAGCTATGCAGTGGTCAGGTGAGAGATGATGGTGTATAGTGGCAACGGCAGCGGCAGAGGACATGAGATGTGGCATATGTATTTAGAAAGTACAGCTAACACTATTTGCAGATAGCTTGTAACTTGAGGTGTGAGAGAAAGAGAGAAGTTGATACAAAACAAAACAAAGCAAAACAAAACAAACGTCCAAGATTTGGGCCTGAACAACTGAATGGGAAGAGTTGTCATAACCTGAACTGGAAACACTGTACAAAGAGCAGATATGGAAGAGTATTCAAATGGCATTTTAATTTCAAAATATCTTTATGCATCAAAGCAGTGAGAGTGGATAAGCCATTGGATATACAAGCCTTTTCATGGAAAAGATCTGAACTGGAGATAGAAATTGAAGTTCACCTAAAGACTTGTAAGTGAAGTCAAGACTTCATATTCAAGATATGAAACTACTATTATAGTGGTGGAACTAACAGATCAGAAGGTGTTGGAGTATTGTTCTAAGGGTCCTGGCTCTACCAGGAGTTAACCCTTTAATAACTAGATCATAGGTAGGTGAGAAGATCCCTGAGTAAGGCCAGAGTGACAGAGCAGGAGAGGACACTAAAGATTCAGACAGTAGCTCTTTACCAACCCAAACTGAAGTGTTTCAGTATTTCATCAAGCAGTATAGCCATATCAGTGTTGGAATTTAGTGCTGAATGAGTACAGAAAAGAAGGAGAAAGAAGGGAGTAGGGGAGCCCAGAGACTAAGCCCCAGGGCAGTCCAATAATTAGAGGTTGGGTGAAATAGAGGATAGCATAGGAGCCTGAGAAGGAACAGCCAGTGAGTTAGAAGAAAAATTACGAAAGTGTGGTATCCTAGAACATGGTCATATGATCCAGTTTGCTTGATGCAGTCCAAGTTGATACTTGTGTCTCGGTGTAACTATTAGTAGTGCCCATCTTTCACTCTCAAAAATGTCCTTATTTCGAGGATAACTTATGTGGTCTCCCTACTTAGAAGTCAAGTGATGAGGATACTTTAAGTGGAAGGAAAGATCAATTACTTAAAATGCTACTGCTAAGTGAAGTAAAAAAAAGAAGACTGAGAACTAAATCATTGGATTTAGTGTCATGGAGGTCACCGGAACTTGTCGGTGGAGTGGAAGGCATGAAAGCCTCAGTTTAAAGAAGAATGGGAATTGATGACAGTAAATATAGACAACTTGCTTGAGGAGTTTTACTATTAACAAACAAGAGAGCATAAATATTTTAGGGAGAGGGTGACTGGAAGGGAAGTTGAATCAAGAGAGAGTTTTTGTAAGATGGGGGAAATTTCAGCACGTTGGCTGCTGGGGGGTACTTAACATCAGAAGGGGACACTGATGCTGTAAGAGGAAGAAGGATCACATTATGACTTAGGTGGGCCCTAAGCACTTTTGCCTTCATGGGCCCTGTCCTCCATTAAAAACAGAGAGAGAGAGAGACTATTTTGGTTACATTAACAATATTACTCAAACATTTTCTTTGACCTAAAAGTTCCTATATTCCTTCTAATTTTAAAGGAAATTAGAACATTTTCATGGGTCTTGTGGACTTTAAGTACTGCCCTTTCTATGAGGCCCTGATGTTGTTAAGCAGGTGAGAAGGGGCTGGAGTGTAGTACACAAATAGAGAGCAGACCTGAGATGGAAGCCTTGGTTGTTCATTCACAGGAACGGGAGGAAAGGCAGAGTACAGGGACTTAGATGCAGAAACGTAGGTAGGTACAGTGAGGGGAGCTTGTGGAGGCTTTTTATTTTCCCTGTTTTTTTCTAATTTTCTCAATGAAATAGTAAGCACAATCCTTAAGTTGAGGGTGAGGGTGGTGGAGGAGGTGTGAAGGTTTGAGGGCAAAGGAAAAAGTATGTAATAGTCACCTAGGCATTTGGGAGAGTGCATGGACTAGGAAAATGTAGTAGATTCAGTAGGATTCCACTAAAAGGCCCCCTAAGGTTAAGTGAGGACTTTAAATGACACCAGTCAGCATGAGTTCTATGGTTTCTCTCAGCCACATTCAGGGGCTGTGTAGGAGGAGAATTGGATTCAAACAGGGATGAAGTTCTGCCAAGTGAGTATGACAAAGTGAGAGGTGGCAGGGCAGTTAAGGTATATGCAAAAGAATGATAATAATGGACCTTGGAATTTAAACTGGGTAAGAATATAAATAGGAATATAAACGGAATGAGGGCCTTGAAATGACAGAATGTTTGTAGCTCCAGATGGGTAAAAAAAAAAAAATGGCTGGAGTTAAACTCTAGAGGAAGCAAATTAGAAAGATGGCCAATGGTGGTGTGAGAGTGTGATGCTTGAAATTGAGATTATGGAAGCAGGTGCATTTAATAAGGATGAGGTCTGCAGTAATACAGGACTGCCTAGTTTGCCAAAGCGCTGCCAATGCAAAGTACCAGAAATGTGTTGGCTTTTATTTTTTATTTTTTTCAATTATTTCATTATTTTAAATTTATTGAAACCTATTTAATGTTTTTTTTTTAATTTTTTTATTTTTTATTGACTTTGTAATAATATTACATTAAAAATATATATGTGAGGTCCCATTCAACCCCACCCCCCCATCCCCCCTCTCCCCCCCCCCAACAACACTCGTTCCCATCATCCTGACACATCCATTGGATTTGGTAAGTACATCTTTGGGCACCTCTGCACCTCATATACATTGGTTTACATCATGGCCCATACTCTCCTCTATTCCATCATGTAGGCCCTGTGAGGATTTACAATGTCCGGTGATTACCTCTGAAGCACCATCCAGGGCAGCTCCATGTCCCGAAGACGCCTCCACCTCTCATCTCTTCCTGCCTTTCCCCATACCCTTTGTCCATTATGTCCACTTTTCCCAATCCAATGCCACCTCTTCTATGTGGACACTGGATTGGTTGTGTCCATTGCACCTTTATGTCAAGAGGAGGCTCAGATTCCACCTGGATGCTGGATGCAATCCTCCCATTTTCAGTTGTAATCACTCTAGGCTCCATGGTGTGGTGGTTGTCCTTCTTCACCTCCATCTTAGCTGAGTGTGGTAAGTCCAATAAATCAGATTGTAGGTGCTGGAGTCTGTTGAGGCTCAGGATCTGGCTATCACATTGTCAGTCCAGAGATTCAAATCCCCTAAATATATCTTAAACCCCAACATTAACTGCACCTCCAGCACATTAGCATGAAAGTCTTATGAAGGGAGATCCCATCTGAGTCCAGATTCATCACACATAATGTGTTGGCTTTTATAATGGGGATTTATTTGGGGTAAAAGCTTAAAGTTAAAAGGGTGTGAGATGTCCAAATTGAGGTACCTTCAGAGGTGCTTTCTCACCAAAGTCAGCTACAGTTGATCCTGTTTTTTGGCCACTTGGCAAAGCAAGATGGTTACTGATCTCTGCCCCCTCTGCGAGCAACTAGGCACAGGGTTTGTCTCTTTCTGGGCCTCTGCTATCAGTCTTAGCTTCTCCACTTTTCCCCAAGTTCAGCTGCAAGTTATCAGGCATATGGTTCATCTCTCCCTGGGCTTCAGCTCTTTAAGCCTCTCAGGGGCTTCTCTCCTTGCAGCTCAGCTTTAGGAGAAACTGGAGTTCTTTCTCTCACATGGCAGGATCAAATATGGCGGCTTTCTTTATCTATGTTTCCATTTTTATCAGACCCAGCAAGAAGGTGGAGAGTCAACCTGAGTCACACATCACTGATGCAGTCCAATTGAAAGAGTCTTATACCCATAGGAATGAATTAGTTCACAAACATAATCTTTCTCTGTTTGGGATTCATAAAATAATTTCAAATTGCCACAATGACTATTCTATTTGTTATGCAAATTCATATAATACCCTATCATTCCATACAATCTACTACACTCCTCAAATGTAACTACTGTTCAGAATTTGTTACATATTAAATGTATTCACACAATATACAGATACCACTTCAATATTGGTTATTTGGTATTTACGTAAATGGAATCATGTTATATATATTATCCACATGCCTTACTTTTTTTCAGTTAACAATTTTTCTGGAATTTTAACGACTGTTTATACAGATCTATATCATCTTTTAATGGTTGCACAAGCTTTTTTGTTTTTTAAAGCTCATTTTTTAAATGAACTTCCAACTGAATCATCTATTAGAACATTCTAGACATGTTTACAACAGTGGATGTAAACTAATGAAGCTTCGGAGCCTGGGATCCTCACTTTTACAGACCCCTTCCAGGGCTCTGGGTGAATGTTGAGTTCACATGTCCATAGTTTTTGAGTTTTCTTTTCCTTAAACTTTTTTACTTTGAAATAATTTCAAACTTACATGATATTTGCACAAACGATACAAAACCCATACAGAGAACTCCAACATAACCACTGCATTAGTCAGCCAAAGGGGTGCTGATGCAAGATACCAGAAATCTGTTGGCTTTTATAAAGGGTATTTATTTGGGGTAAAAGCTTACAGATACAAGGTCTAAAGAATCAAAGATACCATAAGAGGTACTTCCTCACCCAAAATCGGTTGCCACATGTTGAAGCAAGATGGCAGAGGTTGTCTGTGAAGGTTGAGCCCTTCTCTTTCCTCTTAAGGCTCTGTGGGCCCAGCTTCTTCTGAGCTCAGCTGTAGGCTGGAGGGCTCCTTTCTTTCTGGGCTCAGCTACTCTGGTCTCTTCACAAGGTCAGCTGTAGACTATTATGCAGATGACTCATCTCTGTTCCCAGGGCTGCAGGATCAATGTTCATTTCTCTTCTGTGGAGCTCTCTCTAGTCCTCTGTGTATTTCTTCTCTGTGTAATCTACTACCCTGTTCTTGATTAAGCATCCATTTACATAGCCCACCAAGGGGATAGTGACTCAACCCTGAACACCCTAATAACATGGCAAATCAAAGTCCTAATCTTGATTTAATCAAGTAAAAGTAAGGCCTTTGGATTTAAATCAATCAAAGGGTATCATGCCCTGAGAAACAGACCAGTTTACAAACATAATCAACATCTCTTTGGAATTCATAAATAATATCAAACTGCCACCCCACCCCGCCCCACAGATATCCAAATCCACAAGTTTTAACATTATGCCAGATTTCTTGTGTCATTCTATTTCCTTCTTCCCTACCTCTCTTCCTTCCTCCTTCCCTCCCTCTTTTCCTTCTTCCTAAACATTTGAGATTAGGTTGTATACATCATGGTCCTTGAGCACATAATACTTCCAAGCACATTTCCTAAAGACAAGGATATTCATATTCACTTATATAACTTCTGGCCATAGGTTTTTTTGGTAAAATTTTCAAGAGTATAATATATATATATTTAAAGATTTTATTTATTTCTCTCCCCTTCCCCCCCCCCCCACCATTGTTTGCACTCTGTGCCCATTCGCTGTGTGTTCTTCTGTGTCCGCTTATGTTATCAGGTGGCACTGGGAAACTGCATCTCTTTTTTTGGTTGTGTCATCTTGCTGCATCACCTCGCCGTGTGTGCGGCGCCACTCCTGGGTGGTCTGCGCTTTTTTTTCACGTGGGGTGGCTCTCCTTGCAGGGCACACTCCTTGCGCATAGGGCTCCCCAACGTGGGGGAGCCCTTGCATGGCACAGCACTCCTCACATGTGGGCCGGCTCACCACACAGGTCAGGAGGCCCTGGGTATAGAATCCTGGATCCTCCATATGGTATGCAGACGCTTTATCAGTTGAGCCACATCCGCTTCCCAAGAGTATAATATTTTAATTGTGATAAGACCACAGTCTCTTTCCAAATTTCCTCCATTGCACTTTCCTTATGTTGGATGGTGTTGGAGAGGTTGTGGACATTCTAAGTAAATATTCACTTCGAACTACATTTACTTTTGGATAAATATGTATTTCCATACCTATTTTTGTGGAGTTTTTTTTTCTTAAAGAGAGTCTAGACAATTGAATAATCCTTAGGCCCCACAAAACCTAGACCTGCCCCTACACATGTTGCAATTCTTCTTTAAAATACTCTCTCCTCAATGATGTCAAGATTCCTGGCTATGTCTTGCCTCCTCAAATATGTGCTGCTGAATTATGTAGCAAAAGTTCTTGCTTACTTTCTCTTTCTCTTTTTGCTTCTGAAAGCCAATACTGAGGTGGCCAGGGAACTTTCAGGTTCTCTGTACACCTGAACCAAATTTTTGTGGCAGCAGTTATGTACACTAATTAATAAAATATTTTTGATGCTCAAACTGATTTTCACTAGTTATGAAAATAGACAAATAACTGATTGTCCCAAATCCTCTAATTTGGAATATTTATTTTTTGTTACTATTTCCTTAATATTTTTAATCTAAATACTCATTAACTCAGAATTGTAGTTGTACAAGAGAGTTTAGAGATCATGTAATGCCATCCTCTTATTTTATAGCTTTGAAAGCTGAGGCACAGAATAGAAGGACCCATGACTGTTTTTAATCATGTCTTAAGTGAGGCCTAGTCCTGTGTTAAGTATGAGGTGAGAAGATCAAGTGAGATAGGTTGCAGCTCAGAGACAGAAAACTGTCAACCACATGCCCTTGTAAAACTCAAGTACATTCTCCTTTGCCAACAGACACTAATGACTATAATAAATTAAGGAGGATTTACTTAGGCAATAAACAATTACACTTGACAACAGGGTGTAAACTTGATGCCCTAATTAATGTATTGACTAATAGCTCTTCTGAGGTTAAGAACCCTGGTTCTAATTCAGCCATAGTATTCAGGTTTTTTTTAATGTACTAGGATTGGGCAATATTTAAATAAGAGTTGCGTAGAACAAGGTATTTGAAAAACACAGGGAGATGCAGAATAAACCTGAATTTTGACACACTTTCCCTTAGAGTGTTGATACTTTTGATTTACTCAGGTATTATAAAGATTTAAAAGATTATGCCTATAAGTATTCTAAGCTCTTGGATTTACATATGGCAACTGACTGGCAGCAACATTTTCTTTATGTCTGGCCCATGTGGTTCATTCTGTAATGAGATATGCTTATAGAGTAAGACGACTAATCTTGGGCAAGCATAACCCAGTAAGATTTATGTATCCAAACCAGCTTTGCCTGCCAGTTGGTCACCATGGGAGATTCTGTAGTTATTCTGATGAGGCTCTAATTGTTTAAAACATTTACTGAACTGTAATTGAGGAACTGCCTTGGAGCTTGCTTATGATACACAGGAGAAAAGCAGCCTCCTTATGGGTTAGGAAAATTGTAGAAATACATATAGGCCTAAAAAAAAAAAACAAAGAAAAAACTCATTGAGCAGATTACTGAGTATTCTGCAGAGAAAAACTCTCCAGTCAAAAAAGAAAAGAATGGCAAAAAGGATAAAAAAGCATGACCCAACTATGTACTGTAACAAGTGACTTACCTTAAGTTAAAAGACAAGCAAGATGAAAGTGAAAGGATTGAAAAAGTTTACACCATGCCAAAAACAATCAAAAGAGAGCTGGGGTAGCTAAACTTATATCAGATAAAATAGATTTTAAGTCAAACTTCTTATGAGAGACCAAGGTCCTATACTAAAAAAGAGGTCAATTTTTAAAAAGGACGTAATTTAAAATATATATGCAACTAACAGCTGAGCCCAAAAATATATGAAGCAAATATTAACAGATTTGAAAGGAGAAATATATGCTTCAACATTAATAGTAGGAGACTTCAACACAATACTTGCAATAATGGACAGAACATCTAGACAGACAATTAATAAGGAAATAGAAGACTTGAATGATAGTATAAACCAGGGGTTCTTAATCTGGGGTCCATGGATCCCAAAGGGGTACGTGGAAAGACTTCAGGGGGTCTGTGAGCTCTAATTGAAAATTCAAAAAAATATATTCTGGTGTTCTTGTGGGGATGTGTTGGTGCAGGTGTGATATATTTATTAAGTATAGTGTGGACTTAGTAAGGGGTCCGTGTTTTTCACCTGACTGGCAAAGGGATCCATGAAACAAAAAAAGTTAAAAACCCCTCCATAAACCAATTAGATCTAAAAAGCCTATATGGAACACTTCATTCAACAGCAGCATAATAGACATTCTTCTCCAGTATACATGGATCATTCTCCAGGTCACAAAACAAGCCTAAATAAATTTAAAAATATTGTAATCATACAATGTATCTTCTTCAAGTATAATGGAATGAATCCAGAAATCAGAAACAGAGGGAAAATTCACATATATGTTGAAATTAAACAAGGTACTCTTAAAATATGATCAAAAAGAAATAAAAAGTGAAATTAGGAAATATCTTGAGGTAAATGAAAACAAAAACACCACCTACCAAAACTCATGGGATGCAGTAAAGCTGAGAAGGAAATTTATGGGTCTAAATGCTTACATTTAAAAGGAAGGAAGATCTCAAATCAGAGACCTAACCTCAAAACTGAAGGATCTAAAAATCAAAGAGCAAACTAAACCCAAAGAGAGAAGGAAGGAAATAATAAAGATCAGAGTGAACATAAATGAAATAGAGTAAAAACAATAGGGAGAATCAATAAAATCAAAGTTTGGTTCTATGAAATGATCAATAAAATTGACAAACCTCTAGCCTGACTGACAAAGAAGAGAAAAGAGAGAGGACACAAATAAAATAAAAAAGGAAAGAGAGGCATTACTACTGACCCTGCAGAAATAAAAAGGATGATAAGAAGATACTATGAACAGTTGTATGCCAATGAATTAGAGAATCTAGATGAAGTGGACAGATTTTTAGAATCACACTAACTGCCTACATGGACTCAAGAAGAAATAAAAAATCTCAACAAATCAATAACAAGTAAAGAGAATCAGTAATTAAAAATCTCTCAACAAAGAAAAGCCCAGAACCAGATGAGTTCATTAGTGAACTTTATCAACTGTTCCAAGAAGAATTAACAAATCCTGACCAAAGAATAAAATATCTAGTATAAATTTAACTAAGGATTAAAAGACTTGTACATAGAAAACTAAAAAATATTGCTAATGAAAACCTAAATAAATGTAAGGTTATTCCATATTTATGGATTGGAAGAATAAATATTGTTAAGATGTCAATTCTACCTAAAGAATTTACAGATCCAATCAATATTCCAAAAACCTTCTTTGCAGAAATGGAAAAGACATCACAAAATTTATGTGGAAGAGTAAGGAGCCCTAAATAGTCAAAGCCATCATGAAAAATAAGAATGAAGTTGGAGCACTCACTTTCTGATTGAAAAATTATTACAAGGCTTAAGTTATCAAAACAACATAGTCCTGGAAGAAGGACAAATATATTAGAACAATGGAATCAAATCGAGAGTTCAGAAGTAAACTTCGCATTTATGGCAAACTGATTTTTGACAAGGGTGTTAAGTCCACTCAATTGGGAAAGAAGAGTCTCTTCAATAAATGGTGCTGGGAATACTGGATATCTACAGGCAAAAGAATGTAGTTATACCTCACACCATATATAAAAATCAATTCAAAGTGCATCTAATATTTAAATATAAGACCCAAAAGTATAAAATTCCTAGAAGAAAACATACAAAAGCATCTTCAGGACCTTTTGTTAAGCAATGGTTGCTTAGATTGCACCAGAAGCATGAGCAACAAAAGTAAAAATAGATAAATGAAGTATCATCAAAATTAAAACCTTTTGTACATCAAAGGGCTTCATCATGAAAGTCAAAAGACAGCCTACATAATGGGAGAAAACATTTACAAACTAAATGTCTAATAAACGTTTAATATCTAGAATATATAAAAAGAATCCTACAACTCAACGACAAAAAGACAAACAACCCAATTAAACAATGGGCAAAAGCTTGAATAGATATTTCCCCAAGGAAGATAAACAAATGATCAAAAAGCACAAGAACAGATGGTCACCATCACTAGAAATTAGGGAATTGCAGATCAAAACCACAAGAAGATACCATTTCACATCTTCTAGAATGTTTACAAATAACACAGAAAATAACACGCGTTGGATAGGATGTGGTGAAATAGGAATACTCTTTCATTGTGTTGGGGCATGTAAAATGGTGTAGCTACTGTGGAAAACAATTTGAAGATTCCTCAGAGAGTTAAGTAAAGAACTGCCATATGACCTAACAATTCCACTTCTAGGTATTTATTCCCAAAGAACTGAAAACAAGGAGTGGATCAGATATGAACTATGAATGTTCATAGTGGCATTATTCACAATTGCCAAAAGATAGGAGACAATGCAAGTGTATATCAACAGATGACCAGATAGACAAAATGTAGCAATATTATTCAGCCACAAATGAATTATTATTCAGCCACAAGAATGAAGTTGTGATACATGTGACAACATGGATGAACTCTGAAGACATATTGAATGTACTCTGCCAGATACAAAAGGACAAATATTGTATGATTTCATTGATATGAAATAATTGGAATAAGTAAAGTATTTTTATAGGTTCTGGGAATCTATAAAATATGATTACAGGCCACCAGATTCTGAGAATGTGGAGTTATTGATTAAATGGTACAGATTTTTTGTTTAGGATAATGGAAAAGTTTTGGTAATGGATGGCGCTGATGGAAGCACACAATGTGAACATCATTAACAACAATGAATTATATATTTGAATATGATTAAAGGGGAATATTTAGTTTGAATATATGTTACTAGAATAAAAATTTTAAAAAACAATACAGCACAAACAGTGAACCCTAATGTGAACTGTGGACTATAATTAACAGTGCAATATAATAATATTCTTGTATCACCTGTAACAAAAGTACAACACTAATGCAAGTTGTTATTATGGGTGGCTATATGGGAACTCTGTATATTTTTGCATGAATTTTATTTAAATGTACAAATTCTCTTTTAAAATTACATATACATATATATATATATATATATATATATATATATTTGTGTGTTTTTTAAAGAAGATACTAAATGCCCTTCACAAACCTTGAAGTGCATGACAAGTACCATCTCTTGGCCATGGCCTACATGTAGCCCGGGGAATCTTTGCCCATTGGTCTTGGTGAAGAGTTGAAGTTCAGAGCTCATGGTACCATTTTCCATTTCCAGGTACCATTTTCCACCACTTTTATGATGTACTTTTCATATTTTAACATCTCTCAAGTGAGGATACACCTTGGAATTAATGGCATAATTGCTTTGCCCAAGTAGAGGCTGTGACATAATTTTCCCTGTCTTCTCATAATCAAATAGCAAAGCCATCAAAATTAGCCAGATGTGTGTCAGCCTAGAAGAAACTCCTCAAGACTATGGTGGAACCCCTGAGAACCAAATATTTAGGGGAAGGGTGAAGCAGACATGTTTAGCAACATTCTCATCTGGGAGTCCAAAGTAGGCTATTTCTACATAATTCCAAACCAGTTAAAAGTTCAACATTGAGGTCATTCATTCTTTTGTGGATTTTTAAAAGAAATGCAATTCACCAAAGCTCAAAGTGAGTGGCACAGAGGAAGATAGTATGGGGAATAACACAGAAACCAACAATGAGTTGAAAAGAGATTCTAAAGTGACAACCTCTGAATATGAAGACATTTTTAACCAATCTTTTTCACTTATGTTTTCCCTTTGAAGTATGTGTAAGAATGATATGATAAAATCTATTTTTAAGCCTAAGGCTCTTTCCATAAGAAAAAATAATAAAAATTCTAAGTGATTAAGAAAATAGGTAAGTGTAAGTTGACATAATTAATACATGAGTTGGACCTCAGACCTGCCTCTTCTAATTTCTCACTCTGGGCTCTTTCAACATTATAACTAATGTTTTCTAATGTATGTTATGAAGAATTCTGAACCCCCAACAGGCTCCTTATTATGGCACTTTAAACATAATGCCCACAAATTATTGATATATTATTGATATTTCTGCCTTCAAAAGGGGAAGCCTAAAAAAAAAAAAGATGGAGCCCAATTCCCCTCCCCTTCAGTGTGGGCTGGATTTAATGACTCAGTTCAAAGGAATAAAAAATGGCAAATATGATGATTTGTTACTTCTGTGACTAGGTCATTTTAAAAAGGATTATAGTTTGGATCATTCATTCTCAGTAAGCCAGCAGCTATGTCATGAGGATATTCAGTAGCCATATGGAAAGGTCTATATGGAAAAACTGAGGCTTCCTGCCTACAGGTGTATGAGTAAGTCTTGAAAACAGATCCTTCTGCCCTGGTCAAGCCTTCAGATAACTGCAGCCCCAGCTGACAAATTGACTACAGCTTTAAGAGAGACCTTGACCCAGAATCTCGTTGCTAAGCCACTCCTGGATTCCTAGTTCTCAGAAACTGTATGAGACTATGAATGTTTGTTGTTCTAAGCCCGTATATTTTTTGGGTTCTTTGTTATTAAGCAATATAGGCCCTCAAAGTGTTCTATGATCAAATCCTATATTTTATAACCCTTTCTTAAAGATTCAAAATGCCTATTAGTGTGGAAAGGCTCTTGAGAAGTCCTGCAGCTAAGACACCTGTTTTCAGTTTTTTATAATGTGTTATTTCACAAATCTCCTTTAATAAAATATCTTTCACACCCCTGGAACTGGGTTGGGATACTTTGAACAGTGACAATATAAGTTTCCAGCGATTTCAGCTAGTTGCCAATTTCCAAGTGAGTATTTAGACAAAATACCAAAAACTATGCCACAAATCCAGTGTATGTTTGTACTTCATCAGACATTCTAAAAAGCAATGGCCTAGATTCTTTAAAAATGCCAGTGTCATAAAAAGTTAAAAAGTTTGCAGAACTCTTTTAGATTAAAGGAAACTAAAAAGACATGACAAAGAAATGAAATCTATGATTTTTATTAGATTCTGGGTCCAAAAAAGGGAAGAAAATAGCTATAAAGGATATTGAGAAAATTTGGGAAATCTGAATTAGATAATAGGATAGTAATGTTAAATTTTCTGAGTTTATGTAGGAAAATGTACTTTTTCTTAGGTAAAACATGCTGAAATGTGGAGAGCTAAAGAGTCAAAATATAACTTCAAGTGATTCAGGAAAAAAGTGTATGGGTATATGTAGGGAGAAAGATAGGGAGGGGTGTAGAGCAAATGTGAGGGGGAAGTGTCAGAGTCTCCACTCAGAGGCAGCCCTGACAAGCTAATGAAGGAAGTGAAACACCTCTTGGTGGACTGAGTTGAATACTCCAGCATGAGCATGTTCTTGGTCTTGGTCTGCATTCTGGTGGGTGTGGACCCACTGTAAATAACATCTCTTCAAGATGTTACTTCAATTGAGGTGTGGCCCAATTTAATCAGATTGGATTTTAATCTGGATTACTGGAGTCCTTTGTAATCAGAGTGAAAGTCAGATATACAGAGAGAAAGCCTTTTTAACAGCCAGAAGCTGGACAGTCAGTGGAACCTGAAGAGAAAAGAAAAGGTGCTGTCATGTGCATTGCCATGTGATGGTAAAGCCAAGGACTAAGGATTTCTGGCAGCCAGCCACAAAATGCCACAGTCTTAAGGAAGAAAGTACTGCCTTCCTGACACCTTGACTATGAACTCCTAGTCTCAAAACCATGGTCAAAAAATTCCCTTTTTTTTTTGCCAACCTATCAAATGGTATCTGTTTCGCCAGCTAGGAAACTAAAACACTCCTGTTTCTGGCTCTCTCCATAATTGGGTGCTTCCCATCCTTCAAGTTAGAGTGTATACATTTCTTCCTGATACCATATCTGAGTAGTTCTCCTGTTTTTCTTTTACCACAAAGTGCACTGTAAATGCTGTAACACATTCTCAGTTTTTATTTCAATTTATTTAGTCTATACCTCTTTATTGCTAATCTTGTTCCACTACACTGTATGCTCCCTGAGGGCATGAATAATACCCCTTTCCTTTACCACTCCTTTTCCAGTACATCACCAAAGCCTGGCTCATAATATGAGGTACTCACAATATTTTTTAGACTAATTATATCTGCCCTTCTAGTTCTTTCTTTCCTACAGTGAGGTCCTCCAGGTTGCCATTCACATTCAATAGGTACACCAAGTGCCCTTACGTTGCCAAGTGGAGACATACGCATACATGTACATACGCATTTATGCGCACACACACTCTCTAGTGCCAGTGGCCCATATCGTACTGATTACTTGTTTCCACTACTACATTTATCTCTCTTTCGCCAGAGGTTAACCAAGAGTCTAGCCATAATAGATGGATTATGAAGATATTTGTAAAAATGAACCAATGTGCTCAAATATACCCTTCCCAGGAAAGCTGCCATGCTAGGCCTATATACCTATCACAAAAAATGACCCTGTGAGTCATCTGCACAGAAACTGACAACACTGGAGTTTTCATAACAAATACTAAGTTGCTAAATGAGGACTGACAATTTATTTGTTATCTCTCACGGAATATTTACATTTTAATAGGATACTTGGTCATTCAACATTCATGAATCCATTCACTAACAAGGGTTTACTGATTGCCCACTATGTCAGGCATTGTCACAGGTCAGTGAGAGAACTAAATATTTTAGAACACAGAAGCAGCTTTCCCTGAATGCTTCACATCACACCCTAGAGACTTCCAACTACTCATCAAATGAGCTTGGAGAATTCATTGGATATTCTGTCTGGGGACTACAACAACTTGTATATATTGCCTGTTGAGGAAGAATATGCTCTGACTGGAAAAGTGTGTGAGTACAGTTTTGGGGTATATAACAAGGAGAGAGGAGGAGGAAAGGCACCATTCATATAAACAGTCAAGCAAGATTAGACAAATCAACACTGGAGAATTCCACAACACACTGTCTCTTGGCTTTGCTCTTAGTCCTTTGGCCTCTTATTCTCTACCTATTCCAAATGCTCACCTTCCTCTGATCATCCTTCAAATGTTTATGTTCTTCATCATTTGTCCTGGGTGCTCTACACTTCTGACTCTACATTGCTTCCCTGGATTTCTTCATCCAGTTCCAAAGGTCTCCATTACCTTTCAATATATGCCGATATCTCCCCAATCTTTCACTCTAAACCAGAACTTCCTCCTGAGCCACACACCTTTAAACCAAACTGCCTACTACATAGCCCCTTTTGGATCTTCCACAAATATCATAATTTCAACACCTCCAAAACCAAACTCTTTGCTTTTTCATCACTAAATCTGCTTATCTTTGCCTACCAGGTGGTTTAAGTGAGAAGCCTAAGTGAAATGAGTTCAATAATGTTTCACAATATATTTCCTTTATTTGTCCTAAATTTAGTTCTTTCCAGCTTCAAAGGCAAGCCAAATTCTAATTATCCCTTTGTTTACTGTCTCCTTGGTCCATCATTTCTCATTTCAGACTAAAAATTATAATTTCCAAAACCTGCCTTCATTTTTCTCTGTTTGAGAGCTTTTTAATAATTACCTCAGTCTTCTCCAACTTCTGTGAAAAACTAGGAACTACCTAAATTTCCAATAAAAGAGCTGTGGCTACATAAATTTATGACATATCAATATGATGAAGTATTAAGAATTATGTTCCAGATGAATATTTAATAATCTAAGAAAAATGCTTGTGATTTGCTATTACAAAAAGTAGAATAAAAAACTATAGTATGTTTACAAATTTTGTTCCACTAGAAAAGCATATTCACAACTGCCAGGTTAATATAGCAGATTGAACAGCATCTACTTTTACTCTTGAAACCCCACTAAAATGATAGCAAAGGAATTCCACTACCATGCCCCCCCCCCCCTTGTCTGTCTGGCTCCCTTGTCTGTTTGTTCATTGTTTGCACTCATTGCCTGCTTGTTTTTTTGGCGGGGGCACTGGGAACTGAACCAGAACCTCTCATGTGGGAGGCAGGCGCTTAACTGCTTGAACCACATCCACTCCCTGACAAAAAAGGAATTTTTAAGAGTATTAATTTACTAAGACAAAGAACAGGAGAAAAGATAAATATACAAATTTGGAAGCTAGACAGTAAATGATTGAGTGACAAACTCACTTAGGAGAAATTAGCAGAATCTTAAGCTGGCAGTGAAGAAAAGCCAGAGCAATGTGATTTATACCCCAGACTCTCCAAACTCAGGAATTTGCTACATGGGTATCTCTAGAGGTGGATGTAAAGTTGAGGCCAAACCAGTAGAAGGAAGTCCTATTTGAGAAGCAGGTGGAGCCCTATCTCTCTTCCTTCACTGTGGCAGAAGATTGATATTTTTCTCTGGAGAGGATAAAACAGACTTTCTGGATAGGAGGATAACAGGCATGATACAGGGTGGAAATTATCACACTGAACATGAGGATTAAGGGAAGTTTACAAATGAATGATAAAATTCTTCTTTCCCACCATCTTCCTTAACTAACCTCTCAGGATGTTAGCAATGACGTGTAATGTTACCAGCTTAGCAAAGAAAAATACAAGATACCTAATAAAGTTTGAATTTCTGATAAACAATGAATAATTTTTAGCATAAATATGTCCTATGCAATATTTGAGACACGCTTATCCTAAAATTGTATTTGTCCTTTATCTGAAATTCAAATTTAACTATGCATCCAATATTTTATCTGGAAATCCTATCCTGGAAGAAAATTTGGAAGATCCTTTTCAGGGGAACTTGGCAGCACTAATAGAAAGACCGACAGATAATAACAATAGGGATTGCCTGTTATTTGGCCAGTCAGATCACCCTACAGCACAGCCAATAGCCTAGTAATTCTTGTGCAAAGGCTTAGAGCTTCTAATTAGCATTTTAGTGACCCACTCTTAAATATGAAGAGAAAACAAAGAATTATCAGACAGTTGAGAAAAGCACCTAGTATGAAAGATAAGAACAACAACAACAAAAAGGCAATTTGGAATATACAGAGACTGTGCAGCAAGAAGAAAACTTAAAAAAAAAAACCCTCTGTAAAGGTAAGAGAAGATATTTTATCCTAGATGAAAGAATAAGATGCTATAAAAAGGATATTTGAACAAAAATAAAGTGCCCTTCAAAATTAAAAATGTAGGAGCAAAAAATAAAAATTCAAGGAAAGAACTGAAAGATTAATATGAGGAAACTTCAAAAAATAAAGCAAAAAGAACAAGTACTGGAAAATATGAAAGAAAAGATAAGAAAATTTGAGAACTAGTTCAAATTACCTATGAGGTACCTATGTACCTATAGTAAGAGTTACAAAAAGAGAGAAGAGAACTGAAAACACACAGGAGAAATTAATCAAATAAACAATTCAAGAAGATAATTGAAGGCCACCAGCTTTCAAATTGAAAGAATACATTTTGATACATATTATCATGGAACTTCAAAACACCCAGGACAGACATAAGATTCTAAATATTTACAAAGACAAGACAATCAGATAGCCCTAGGGCTTTGCATCTGCAACAGAAGTAGTCAGACAACAGTGAAGCAATGCTTTCAAAATTCTGAGAGATATTTATGTTATCTTGGAATTCTATACTTAGCAAAGCCCTCAAATGAAGTGGGAGAGTAGAACAAGACATTTTTAGCCATGTATAGCTTTATAAAAGTACTTCCCATGAAACTTTTCTTCGGATGCTACTGGATGCTCTACTAAAAACAGGGAGTATACCGAAAAAGAGAGAGACATAGAATACAGGAACAGGCAATACCACACTAGAGAGGGAATCCCAAGTATGGTGGTAAATGGAGACCAAGGATGACAGCTGAGTATTAGACATAGAGTGCAACCAATCCAGATTAGAGCAGGTCAAAAGACTCCAAAGGCAATTTTTCCAAAAATAAGAAATTGATAATACCTGGTACACCTGAATAAATGGGGAGGAAATTTAGGCACTGACACAGCTTCTATCTGAGTTAGTGACAAGTACATGGAAAACCAAGGAAACAAATTAAAACAAGACAATTATTAACTCCAAGGAAAACAAATTATGCAAGAAAGGAAAAATAATAATAGGATACTACATGGCTCAGATGTGAATAGTGATTAAAAATCATATAATCATAACCCTGAATATTGATCCAATTAAAACTATTGTAATTATAATATATAAGTATTGATATAAGTATTTAAATTGTTATATAAAATTAAAATTATGATATAATTATATAAAGAGGTCAGTGATGGGAAATGTAGGTATAGGTATGGGCATATGACAGAGAGGGTGATAGAGTATTAATGAGCCAAATCCTCATCTTCCACTGTAAGAAGTCAATAGATAATGCCTTAAATAGCAAAACAAGAAAAAAAGGGTAGAAGCATAAACATGTGATTTCAAAATACAGAGATAATGCCAAAGAATCAGCTAGAGGAGTTAAAAGTGCTTGCCCCTGGTAAGTGGTCAGGATGTGAAACTTCTGTTTCTTTGATAAGAAGTCTATAGGATTATGTGATCCTTTAAACAAGATATATGTGAAACATTAATATGAAAAGATCAAAGAAAACATATGGCCCAGCATTATATGTACTGTTTAAGAGAGAGTGAGATATAGAAAGAGAAGATGCAGAACAGAGTGTGTAGTGTGCTCCCCCAACCAATATAAAAATTAGAATACACATTCAGTTATTTAACAAACAGTTACTGGACTCTGATTTGTGCCAAGCATTTTTCTTAGTGCTGAGGAGACAGTATTTAACCACCAGATAAAGCTCCTATTTATGGGGCTTATATTCTAATAGGGAGAGCACATAATAAACAAACAATTACATTAACAAGATAATTAAAAGCTGTGAAAAATTCCATGAAGGAAATAAAGATGACGATAAGAAAGTACCTAAAAGTGGCAACCTTAGAGTTGAGGTCAGGGAAGAGCTCTCCGGGACAGCAATATGAGATCCCTTATCTAAAAGATGAGAATGAGTCTTCTAGGTGAGGAGTTGGAGATAAGCATGCAAGACCTATTGAACGCATGTGAAATCCCAGAGTTGGAAATGGGATTTTCATTACTGAGGGAAAAAAACACAAAAAACAGGAAAAGTCTTTGATGGTTTTTAGGTTGAGGAGTGAGATGCTCTGATTCATGTCTTATGGCAAGGACATTGATTGGAGCTAGGCAAGAAAGGCAGCAGGGAACAAATGAAGAAGTAATGTTATTGTCCAGGTGAGAGATGATATAGATTGGACTAAGGTGAAAGCAATTAAGATGGAGAAATTTCAGATGTATTTTGGTGGTATACAGTCAATAAGACTTAGATTTGGATATTAGAGTAAGAGGAAAAGGAGAAATCAAGCATGTTTTAGATTTAGCAATGTGGTAGAAGGCTGTACCATTGACTGGGATGCTAATTATATTTTCAGGTTATCTACTATGATTGAGCATAGTAGATGACAAATGTATGGACCAGATTGCCTGGGGAAATTTTTCCAGTTCAAGGATGAGTTCTTTAAAGAAATCCTTAGTTGTGTAAATGTAAGCAATAAGAAACCATGCCTTTTAAAGGAGGGTATACTAATATATATATATTTTTAAGATGTATGTGTTTTTTTTTTTAGGATTTATTTCCCCCCCTCACCCTCCCCCCGCCCTGCTGTTTTTGCTGCCTGTGTGGTCTTCTCATTTTCTCTTCTCTAGTATTCAATCCTGGAGAACTCTGATGGGGAAAAAGGTTCCCTGTCAATTGTGCCACCTCAGTTCCTGGTTTCTGCTGTGCTTCACCTTGACTATCTCCTTGTCTCTTTTGCTGCATCATCATCTTGCTGCATGACTCACTTGCATGGGGCACTGGCTCACCATGCGGGCACTCATACAGGCAGTCGCATGGGCACTGTTATATTTTTAAAGTGTTTTAATAAAATATGCTTTGTTATCTCATAAAAAAACAACAACGAAAAAACAGTGTCCTTGGAAGAACCAAATTGCAAATGAAGCCCGGGCCTTCTGGACAAAAGGAGCAACTCACTGACCTCTGCTTCTTGAGGTTCAAAGTTAAAGGAACTTGGGGAATGAGAGCTGGACTTCCAGGGAAGATTCAGGATTCACTACTCCAAAAAAAGCTAGTGGACAGGGAAAAACTGAAACTACTATTCTAGGGCTCCAGAGGCCAGGGGAAAACTACAGCATCCAGGGAAGAAATAGATGAAGAGACTAAGAAACTGCAGTAAAAAACTCTGAGTAACTTGATCCCCAGAAGCTGCCTGTGCCCATCCCCCACTCTTAAGACAAACTACCTTGGGTCTTGTCCCTGGCTGGCTGCTTCAGACAAAGAGGGACATGGGAGCTCTCCTCCCCCAAAACGGGTGTGGGGGCCAAGGCCAAGTACTGATCATGGCTTTTGATTGACAAATTTAGATAACTGAGTCCTGGCTCTTGATTGCTGTTTTAGCCTGTCCTGGACAGGAACCACTGTGGCTGTTGTTCCAAACATACCCCTACAGGGGTGGGGCTTGTGGAGGTTTAAAGACACTGCCTCCTTAGGGATGCAGGAAAACAGTTTGCTAAGGGGGCCATCTGCTAGGGAGGCTAAGAAAGCATAGCTTTGGGGAGCCAAGAGAAAAACTCTTTTTGGCATCTTTCCTGACCCTCCCTCCAGGGTCCTTTGGAACTGGTCTGAGCCCCCTTTATGCATCCTTCGCTGGGTTTTGGCTGGGAAATACTGATCTTGGAAAATCTTCTTTGGAATGACTCCTCCAAGAATTTGCTTTCTAGGCAAAAGCAGCTAGAGGCAATGAAAGGAGAATAAAAAAGACACAAAAATTATAGAGGCTAAACAAAAACAAACAGATCAAAATTCCCGGAGAAGAAACAGAAGAAAGGAAATTTTCTCCTGGGGGTGAAACATTTGCAACAAAAAAGCAATCTTAAAATTTGTACCACATATCCAGGACAGGAGTCTATGAAAAAGAGCTGAGAAACCTGATCAGTTAAACTTTGGCATTTCTAAAGGTCTAGAATAAGTTGAAGAAGTGTTAAAGAAGAGCATTAACACAAAGCCAAATCAACAATAATACCTTAGGAAAGAAAGAGAAACTGATCTTTAGAGTAAACTCATCAAGGTAATCAGATTCCTAAGTATCAGCAAAGAATTACAAGTCATACTAAGAAATAGGAAGACATGGCCCAGTCAAAGGAACAAATTAAAAATTCAGAGGGGACAGAATTTGGAACAACTAATCAAAGATGTTCAAACAAATCCCCTACATCAATTCTGGGAGATGAAGGAAAAAATGGCTAAAGAGATAAAGGATACTAAGAAGACACAGTGTGGGCATAAAGAAGAATTTGAAATTAAGAAAAGAAATCTAACAGAACTTATGAGAATGAAAGGCACAAAAGAAGAAATTGGAAAATACACTAGAAGCATATAAGAGCAGATCTGAAGAGGCAGAAGAAAGGATCAGAAAGCAGGGCATCTGAAATTTAAAAAAAAGAAGAACAGATAGAGAAAGGAATGGAAAAAATTAAGCAGCCTTTCAGGGACTTGAATGATAGCACAACATGCACAAACACATATCATGGGTGTCTGAGAAGGAGAAGAACAGGAAAGGGGGAAGAAAGAATATTTGATGAAATAATGGCTGAAAATTTCCCAACTCTTATGAAAGATATAATTAGACATGTCCAAGAAGCACAATGCACTCCAAACATAATATGTTCTAATAGACCTGAGAAAGAAAAGAACAGGAAAGGGGGAAGAAAGAATATTTGATGAAATATTGGCTGAAAATTTCCCAACTCTTATGAAAGATATAATTAGACATATCCAAGAAGCACAATGCACTCCAAACATAATACGTACTAATAGACCTACTCTGAGACACTTACTAATCAGAATGCCAAATGCCAAAGAGAGAATTCTGAAAACAGCAAGAGAAAAGTTATTCATCATATACAAGAGATCCATGATAAGACTAAGTGCCAGTTTCTCATCAGACAACATGGAGGAAAGAAGGCAATGGCATGATATATTTAAGTTATTGAAAGAAAAAAATTGCCAGCCAAGAATTAATTATATGGCAAAACTGTCCTTCAAAAATGAGGGGGAGTTTAACATATTCACATATAAACAGAAACTGAGAGAGTGTGTCAACAAGAGACCTGTCCTACAAGAAATATTAACGAGAGCTCTGCATGCTGAAAGGAAAAGACAGGCAAGAGTGGTTTCAAAGAGTGTAAAAGAAATGAAGATTATCAGTAAGGGTAAATAAAAAAGTAAAAAGAGAGAAAGAAATGACATAAAAACAAAAGGATAAAATGGCTGAAGTAAGTACTTCCTTTAAATATAACATTAAATGTTAATGGCTTAAATTCCCCAATCAAAAGACACAGATTAGCAGAATGGATAAACAAAGTATGAGCCAACTATATGGTATTTACAAGAAACTCACCCTAAACCCAAAGACACAAATAGGTTGAAAGTGAAAGGTTGGAAAAAGATAATCCATGCAAACAATAACCAAAAGAGATCTGGGGTAAATATACAATAATGGACAAAACAGACATTAAATGAAAAATTTTATAAAAAAACAAAGGACCCTAAATATTAATAAAATGGACAAACCACCAAGAAGAAATAGCAATCATAAATATTTATACACCTAACCATGGTGCCCCAAAATACATGTGGCAAACACTGGCAAAACAGAAGAGAGAAAAAGACATCTCTACAATAATAATTGGAGACTTCAATACATCACTCTTTCAATAGAACATCTAAACATAGGTTCAATAAGGAAACAGAGAACTTGAATAATTTTATAAATGAACTAGACCTAAACATTAACAGAACACTGCACCCCAAAAGAGCAGGATACACATTTTTCTCAAGTGCTCATTGATCATTCTACAGGATAGACCACATTTTGGGTTACAAAAACAAGTCTCAATAAATTTTAAAAGATAGAAATTATACAAAGCATGTTTTCTAACCATAATGGAATGAAGATGGAAATCAGTAACAAGTGGAGAACTGGAAAAATCACAAATATATGGAAGTTAAACAGCACAGTCTTAACAACTAGTGGGTGAAAGAAGAAATTGTAAGAGTTATTAGTAAATATCTTGAGATGAATGGAAACAAGACACAACATGTCAAAATTTATGGGATTTGGCAAAGGCAGTACTTAGAAGGAAATGTATAGGCCTAAATGCCTACATTTAAAAAAATGAAAGAGCTAAAATCAAAGCTGGAGGACTCACACTTCCTGACTTTAAAGCATATTACAAAGCTACAGTAGTCAAAACATCATGGTATTGGCATAAAGATAGATATTGACCAATGCAATAGAATTGAGAGTTCAGAAATAGACCCACACATCTATGACCAATTGATATTTGACAAGTCTGCCAAGTCCATTCAACTGGGACAGGAATAGTCTATCCAACAAATGTTTCTGTGACAACTGGATATCCATATGCAAAAAATTGAATGAGAACCCCTATCTCACACCTTGTACAAAAATTAACTCAAGATGTATCAAAGACCTAAGTATAAGAGCCTGAACCATAAAACTCATAAAAGAAAGTTAGGGTAGCCTCTTTAAGACCTTTTGGTACATGATGCTTTCTTAGAATTTACACTCAAAGTACAAGCAATGAAAGAAAAAATAGATAAATGGAACCCCCTCAAAATAAAAAAAATTGTGCTTCAAATGACTTTGTCAAGAAAGTGAAAAGGCAGCCTATGCAATGGGAAAAAATATTTGGAAACCAGATAACCAATAAGGGCTTAATATCCAGAATATATAACAAAATCCTACAACTCGACAATAAAAAGACAATCAACTCAATTAAAAAATGGGCAAAAGACTTGAAAAATACATTTTTCCAAAAAGGAAATACAAATGATTTAAAAGCACATGAAAAAATGCTCAGTATGACTGGTCATTAGGGCAATGCAAATCAAAACTACAATGAGATATCATTTCACACCTCTTATAATGGCCACTATTTTTAAAAAGAAAAAAGAAAACTACAAGTGTTGGAGAGGATGTGGAGAAAAGGAACACTCATTCACTGCTGGTGGGAATGTAAAATGGTGTAGCTTCAGTGGAAGACTGGCAGTTCCTCAAGAAGTTAACTGTAGAACTACCATATGATTAAACAATTTCACTACTAGATATATACTCAGAAGAACAGAAGAGTTATTTGCACACAGATGTTTATAATGGCATTATTCACAATTGTCATGTGTCCATTAACCAATGAATGGATTTTAAAAATATGGTATATACATACAACAGAATATTATTCAGCTGTAAGAAGGAATGAAGTCCTGATGCGTGCAACAACGTGAATGAACCTTCAGGACATTATGCTGAGTGAAATAAGCCAGATATCAAAGGACAAATATTACATGATCTCACTAATACGAACTCATTATAATAAGCAAACTCAGAGTTAGAATCTAGAATATAGGTTACCAGGAGCTAGAACAGGTGTAGGAAATGGGGAACTGATGTTTGATTTGTGCAGAGTTTCTAATTAGGTTGATTGTAAACATTTGGAAATTGATAGACATATTAGCACATTATCGTGAATTTAATTAACAGCACTGAATTATGTGTGTGAATGTGGTTGAAAGACGAAGTTTGGGGTCATAAATGTTACTATAAGGAAAGCTAGAGGTTAAAACATAGGGCTGTATAACACGGATGCCCTATTGTAGACAATAGCTGTGGTCAATATTAAAAACATAAGAATGTTCTTTCATGAAATATAACAAAAGTATGTTGCTATTGCAAGATGTTGAGAGAGCGGTATATGGGGAAAAAATACACCTAATGCAAACTATGGGCCATAGTTAACAGCAACATTTTAATATTGTTTCATCAATTGTAACAAAGGTACCACACCAATGCCAAGTGTTAACAATAGAGGGGTATATAGGAATGCTGTATTTTTTACATGATTTTATGTAAAACTATAAACTGTCTTATTTAAAAGGTTACAATACTTTTAAAATTACATTATGTGAAGTTAAAGAAATCAAAAGCAAAGTTTTACATAAGATATGATTCTATTTGCATAAAATGTAAATATAAATAAATCTATAGAAACAAAATTAGATTAGTGATTATATAGGACTAGGGAAGGATAGAGGGATTGAGAGGTGACTGCTATTGGGTATGGAGTTTTTCTGTTTGAAGTAATTAAAATGTTCTAAAATTGATTTTGGTGTACAACTCTGTGGTTATACTAACAGTCATTGTTTGTACACTTTGGATGGATTGTATGGTATGGTATGTAAATATATCTCAAGAAAACTGCTCTAATAAAAAATTAACAGAACTTGTAAGTGGGGACAGAGTGGGCCTGTCCAGGGCTCAAGAGCTGGCACTGGTAAGGAGTCCCCTAAAATAACATTGAGGAAAGGGTACATCTGGACTGGCAGCCCAAGCTTTATTTGTGGAGCTGTCTCAACAGTGTGTGACTAAGGCTAGTCATGATGACTAGTGACACAAGTTTTGTTGTAGTGAACAATGGCAGAATATCTCAGTATGAACTAAGGGAGCTATAACTTCAAAGCCCAAGTTCAGAGTCCCATTGTGGAGCTGACAGGCATCCAGACCAGCAAGGGCATCGGTGCAGAGTGGCCAAGCATCTGTTAGTCTTTGGGCATAGTTTTAAATAGTGACACCAGGCATGAGGCAGAATCAATGGCAATCCTGAAAAGAAAAGGCTGTCATTCCTTTTCTTTATACCTAGCACTGGGAGCAGGAATTCCCTGCCCATCAATCCATCCTGTGCACTAATTATATCCCTGGTGTTCTTGGGGAATTGACCAGGGGAGAAGAGAGGGAACTTGGCCAGGTGAGCAGAGAAGGTCTCAAGAGAGATTTCAGGCTTTCTGCTAATAGGGTTCTTACAGTTTGAGCGTGTGTTTTAATAATAAGAGATATATGCCCCACACTTACGCCCAAATTTGTGGGACAAACCATGCCAGTTACACACATATGCATGATACATGAGTTTATATACATGTGTAATTCCCCAAAATATTATGTGATATCATCTCTGAATAGTGAATTATTTGATTAACATATACTGTTTTATTTCCCAAGATCTCCAAATGTAAAAATTCTATGTCAGAAAAACATTAAAGTCAGTTTCTTTCCAAGGATTGGAGTGCCACAGGGAGTTTAATACCGTTATTTGAAAAATTCTCATTTTCAACGAACACTCAAAGCCCGTCTGGTACCCAATTTTGAGGAGTTTTCCAGTTCTGGGTTCCCTAACCCTGGACCAAGAGACTCCACAGAACCAGTTTTTTGAAAGCAGAGACTTATAAACATTTCAAAGGAAGCTGGACCTTTGATCTTACAGAGCAGTAGTTACCATCAGTTCTTGTGATAATCAGGAAAAGCAAAAAAAAGAAAGTTGGATATGGCTCAGTCATTCCAATTACTCAAGAATTTGAGTCTTAGTCATTTAAATGTTATTACATTATGGTTACATTTTAGACCATACACTGATAAAATTTAACATGGCCTGTAAACCATAATGTAAACCATTGACCATGGTTAGTAGCTATGTTTCAATATTTGTACATCAGTTTTAACAAATGTACTATCCACATGTAAAAAGTTATTAATAGGGAAGGGGAGAAGGAGGGAGGATGTTTGGTATATGGGAAGCCCCTATATTCTGTATGTAACTTTACTGTGACCTAAAACTTATCTGAAGACAAAATGAAAAAAAGTAAGACGCTGGGGAAGAAATGGAAGAAAATGCCACTGTACATACAGGACAACAGATATTACAGTGATGAAAGGCAAAATGTCCAAAAAAATGTTTTAATATTTTTCATTTTTTTTAAATACCCCAAATTTTCACATTATTTTAGTTGTAGTTTTTCTGAATTATTATGTATTTTATTTCTTATGTTTAAACATATTATTTCATTTTTCTATTAATTGAATTTGGCGATACTCTTGGCTGCACTTTTTAAGAAGTTTTGGATCACAGAAGGGTTACAACTTTGGCAGGGGAAGATCATTGGTATGGGTTGTCAGTGATGGGAATACACAGGAGGAAGTTCACCTAGACATACATATAAGGTATATAAATATGTTCAAATGTTTATGGGTAATTGCCACAGTGGGTAGAGATTTACACAACAACCAAGAGAATATTGAATTCCCATCCTGGGGAGCTCTGCCACATTCTCTAATGGAACAGCAACAATCCCCCAAGTACAGGGGCAATGACTAGTGAAAAAGGATGGTCCATAGATGGGCCCTTGATATTGATGACTGTGCTTTTGAGCCCTTGCTCTTGAAATTGCAACTTAGCCTTTTGCTGTAGGGTACCTAAGAGTTACCTCCTGAGAGTCTCTATGTTGCTCACACTTAGCCTCCCTCTACACCAAGTTCAGCACATAAATGCATTTTCTTCCCCCAGTGTAGGACGTGATTCCCAGGGATGAGTCTCACTGGGACCAAGGGATTACCACCAAGCACCAGCTAGTGATGCAACTGGAAAAAGACCTTGAATAAAAGGGGGAAAAGGTAAAGACAAATGAATTTATATTGCTAAGAGACTTCAAAGTGAGTTGGGAGGCCATCAGAGAGATAATAATACTTATGCACATTTCAGCAGAATCTCATAGACAGTCAAAGGGGGTACTACCCAAATAGTGGGGCTCCAGAGGGTTCTGGAGACACCCACATCCTATGGTCACAGCAGATAGCTACAGAATTTGGTGCCTTGCCAGTGGGCTCTACTTTGGAGTTTTTCTCCTAAGTATGATAGAGTTGGACTCAGATGTGACTTCTCTACACATGCCTCTTCTGTCCCTTTTATTTGAACCTATAGTTGGTGCTGGAGCTGGTAGGTGTACATTCAAGAGACTTGAATCTCTGGGCTGTCCATATGCCAGCTGGGCCCTGAGCCTCAGTGGAGTTGCAACACCTACTCTCCAGTTCATTGGACTCACCCAGGACAACTAACAAGAAGGTGAATATGGCCAGCCACCACACCAAGGAACTGAGAGAGTCTACAAGTGCAGGCAAGAGAGTCCCATTCATTAGCCATATGAGATTGAAGCTCCCTCTCAATTAGAAGTGGAGTGGGCATCACCATCCAGAATTCTCAGGATTGGGGATTAAAATATGGACTACAGTGACTTACTGGTATTCTACTATAGACTTAACGTGATTCTAGCAATGGAAGAAATTATGTCATTGATGTGGAGACTGTGGCCACTGGAGGTGCTGAAATCAGGGAGAGGGAAAAAGAGGTGTAATATGGGGGCATTTTCAGAACATTGCAATGACAGATATAGGCCATTATGTATCCTACCATAACCTACAGAACTGAGTGGAAGAGAGTGTGAACTTCAATGTAAACTATAATCCATGCTTAATTGCAATGCTCCAAGATGCATTCATCAATTGAAATGAATGTACCACACTGATGAAAGAAATTTGTTAATGTGGGGGAAAGTGGGAGGTGTGGGGAGTGGGGCATATAAGAATCCTTTTATTTTTATGTAACTTTTTATGTAATCTAAGTATCTTTTAAAAATAAAAAATGTATTATAAATAAATAAATAAATAAATGGTATTACATTCATAGCATGTTTATTGACTTATTTCATAGCCAATATACTCTTCCTGACAATAGACTCTCTAGATGTACTCATTTAGGTTCCAGATCTACATAGTCCCAACTACATAGCAGTAAGAGGAAACTCTTTTCCCCTTGGTACACGCACCTCTGTACATGCACGTCTGTGCCAGCATTTTGTTATAATATCAGTGCTTATGTTCCACCACATAGAGGTCTTTGGTTTCTAGGATCTTAGTTGTATCTTAGTGACAGGCTTTTAATTCACCTTAAAAATGTTAATAACCATTTATATTGTTAGCAAAATCTCTTTCTTAAGTTTCCAAATGTCTAACCTTTTTTCATAAGAAAAAATAGGCCTTTTTTTTTTCAGGAGAGAGGGAGAAATTTACTTTGCCATAATACATGGCATGAGTCATGGAAAGAGTTTGAATAATTTGCAGTCAGGTTGCTATTGAGTCATCATCATGAATGATACAAGACCACTTGAATGCTGATGAAGTGAAACCCTTTACAATCTGTGGAAAATAAAAATACTACTATTTTTTTAAATTTTATTTTACAAAAATCAATTTCAGTGTACCTCTAGAAGAAAGAGTGAGGTTGGGTAATAATAGTTCTCATTAACAGCTGAAGATGCTTGTACCCTAAGAAGCCAAGTGGGATCTTCAGTGAAGAGAAAAAAATGATGGTATAACCTGTAGTTTAGTACAGGTGTCACTCCCTTGTCCAACAGATTCCTTTCTTCACAACATTGGTAAAGTATTATACTAAAAAGCAAACTGATCGAATTGTGCTTAAAATACTCAAGAATCCTGTGGTTCTAAAGATGTTAAGCAATAGGCCTGACAGGGTTTGATGGGTACATTGGATTTGATTTATTATATAATTTAAGTGCCCATCTGTGCAGCTGGGCAGAAACATAACTGATGAAAATATCAGCAGTCCAGCTTTTTTCTCTGCTCAACAGAGGTCATGAGGATTGCTTCTCTCGCTGCCATCACCACTTCAACAACTCCCACCTTCTGTCAAAAGGATCCTTCATTTCCATACTCTCCTGAAAAAGCAAGGAGAGCAACACTGGTGCTTAATCCTAAAGATCCCAACTTTTTTTCTAGGCTAGATGCAATTTAATGAGCCTTGACATTGTTTAGAGAAGTCATTCTCTCAAGCTGTGTCATTGCGCCTCATCTTCCAGCTAGCTAGCCTGGAACTTGGAGGAGCTGTGGTCTTGCCTAGTCCCTTAGGTTGGCTTTCTGGCTCTTTATATTTCCCTTTCAATCCACACAATATCCCCTTCCAAACTCCCAGCCATTGTTTAGCTTATCCATTAGCCTTATCCAAAAATTAGAGCAAGAAACTTGAGATAACCTCCACTGGGTACTGCTTTGTTCTAACAAGATTCACTGTCTTGATTTCCTACCTGCCAAAGGAAATACCATGCATGGCTTAAAAAATGAGAATTTATTGGCTCACAGTTTTGAGCAGAAGTCCAAAGTTAAGTCAGAATCAAGGCAACATCAAAGCGATGATTTCTTCCTGAAGACTGTGGTGTTCTGGGGCTGGCTGCTGGTGATCCTTGGTCCTTAGCTTTTCTGACACATGGCAATGTACATGGCAGCCTGTCCTGGCCTCTCCATTCTCTTCGAGGTTCTATTGACTTTCAGCTTCTGGCTGCTCCTTCTGTGGCTTTCTGTCTAAATTTCATTCTGTATATAAAGGACTTCAGTAACAGGATTAAGACCCATCCTGACTGAATTGGGCCACACCTTAGCTAAAGTAATCTCATCTAAAGGTCCAATTCACAAGGGTCACAGTCACAGAAATGGATTAAGTATTAGAATATGTTTTTCTGGCATATATAGCTCTGAACTACCATATTCACTTAGGCCATGTGGGTCATAGCAACCCTGCAACTATCTGTGATGGTTAGGCTATTGTGTCAACTCAGCCAGGTAATTGTACCTAATTGTTTGGTCAAGCAAGCACTGGGCTAACTGTAATACAAGGGCATTTATGGACTTCAGTTACCATTGACTTTACTGCAGTGGTAAATCATAGATAGCTGATTACTATTAGATCAATCAGGGAGATTGCCATCAGCAATGAGAGATGCTTATTCCAATCAGTTAAATGCTTTAAAAGGGGAAGTGAGTCCAACATTGAGTGAGAATTTCCCAGATCATCTTTGGACAGCCAGCATTTCCCAGAACTCATCAAAAATCTTCCCTGGATGTTCATTGTAGTCCCTGATTTGCAGTCTGCCTGCAGAACCTGGACTTGTGCATCCCGATGGCTGCGTGAGAGACTCTTATAAAATTGCATACTATTGACAGATATCTCCTGTTGATTCTGTTTCCCTAGAGAACACTGACTAATACACTATCCTTTCTGTCAAGATACTTAGCAAGTGTCAGGTGTTTTGCTAAATACTCAGTATAGAGGTAAGAATGAGAGAGACAGAGCTAGACAGAGACAGAGCTAGAGACAGAGACAAAGAGAGAGGCAAGATAGGGAGTTGACTAGTCGGTAGGACCAGAAGAAATGACTGCAAATATATAAGGTATTTATTTACTATGACCTAGGGGGTATTTAAACTTCTTACTACATTTGTTGTCTTTTACAGCAATTTGAGGAGCTGGGATGATAACCACATTGATTTCATAGTTATTGTCCCTTTTAGTGCATACACCTGTCAGAGCCCTAAGTAGTAATTCTGAACCAAGTGAAAACAGCCTAACAATACCATTAAATCAGCAGTTTGGGAAGATGTGTGAGGAAGCAGCCTGGAGGCGTTAATAGGCTCCCTGATCTTGCCCTTTGACCTTCTACTTCAGTCACCTCACCGAGCTGGCAAGGGAATGCTGGTCCATAGTCCTGTGGTCCAAATTTGCCACTTTGACTAGAGAGTCATTGAAGGCCAAGTAGGGAGCTGACTTAAAAGTCTGCACAATCTTTTAAAAGCACAACTCAAAATACAGGTACTGGGAAGTAGATTTGGCTCAACAGATAGAGCATACACCTACCACATGGGAGATCCAGGGTTCAAACCCAGGGCCTCCTGATACGTGTAATGAGCTGGCCCACGCACAGTGGTGATGCACGCAAGGAGTGCCGTACCACACAGGGGTGTCCCCCACGTAGGGGAGCTCCACATGCAAGGAGTGCACCCCATAAGGAGAGCCACCCAGCGCGAAAAAAGTGCAGCCTGTCCAGGAGTGGCATGGCACACACGGAGAACTGATGCAGCAAGATGACGCAACAAAAAGAGACACAGATTCCCAGTGCTGCTGACAAGAATACAAGTAGACACAGAAAAACACATAGCAAATGGACATGGCAGACAACTGGGGTGGGGGAGGAGTGGGGAAGTGGAGAGAAATAAATAAAGATAAATAAATCTTTAAAAGAAAAAAAATATACAGGTACCTTTGCAATATCAGTGCTTTAGAAAAGGCCTAATTATTCCATTCTAGTTGAGGGTTCTGACCTCTTACCCTAGAACTGTGAATGCCTTGAGGACAGGCCATAAATGCTGTGCATACATAGGCATTTAAACGCTAAGGGACAGGTCCTACATACTATGAAAACAGAACTCCATAAACATCGAATTATTTCACAGTAATTACGTGGAATTTTTAATAATAAAGGTTACTCTCTGTACTCATTCAGAAAAGAATGTATAACTATGATGGGGAAATTTTAGTTAAGTCAAGCAACAGAACATGGAGCTAGATTTTCTATCTGGAGCATTTTACTCTGTGTTTTTTGGAACAGTACAGTTCTTCAGACTTCTCCCAGGCCCATCACAATGATAATGAATAATATTTGTATAGTGTTTAACAATTTGCAAAGCATTTCAACATTTGTTCTCATTTTCTACCTTCACTGATAAAGCTGCTAACACATTCCCTTTTATAGATGATGGGACAAAGGCTCAGAAAAGTAGTGATTTACCCAAGGTTACACTCCAAATCCCAACCTCTTTCAACTGATAATATCCTAAAGCCTTTTATGTTCCTGCAGTTTAACGTCAGATATGTCTATTACTTGAAAAGTACACTCCTATTGTGGGGTAATTATAAGTAAAAAAAATTTTAAGTAATACCAATAAAACTGAGTAAGCTCAAAATTGCATATACTTTCTTGCCTGAAGTCTTATGCATAGCGTTACCTTTCAAAGCACAATTATCAGCATGATAAAACACAGTTGTTGCTCAAGTAGGTATTTGTTTTCAGTGTGCTAAGCTTTATATATGGTTCTGATATATAAGATATGCCAATAATGCAGCAAGGTCATTAAAACTTATTTGTTTATACAGGTTAGCAATATAACTGAATTTTAATACAATATATGGATATTAAAATATCATTATCCTCAATTACTAAAATATAGGCTTTTATATACTAATTACAGTTATATATTTATTGTGTTTTGAACAGGCACTCACAATCCTTGCATGAATAATTACATAAATGTTAATTGCACCATATCAGTGTTACACATTCCAGGTTTTCAGGGAAAAGCAGTTCTAACTGAGATGTAGAAGTTCTCACCAAAGTGGTAGGATCTATCTTGAGCATTAAGAATGGATAGAATTTTAATGTAAGTAGCTGAAGCACAGGACAAGGAAGAGGTTGTGAATGTGAAACAATATATAAGGGACATAATAAAAGGCCAGTTTGACCGGAGCAGAAAAAGAGGAGAAACTAAGTCAATTGCTTTTTGTGAGGGAGACCTGAAAAGAGTGAGGAACAATCTCAGGGTAGTAGAAGGTATGAAGATGAGCTCTGCATATCCAACTAATCTCAACTCAGAAGCCAGATTATTACTATAAGAACAAGTTGCTGGGGACCTAATGCTCCATTCCATGGCTGACTGAGGCATTGACTAAAGCCCTCTCCAGAAAAATCCAGGGCCATAGATGCTTCTACCTTTGGGAGTACCTCCCAGCATCACTTAGGAGTTTTATTCACTGCCCCCAATCTAGACATACTGAAACTCTAGGGGAGTGTTCTCAATCTTGACTGCACATTATAATAACTTCAATTAGGCAAACTTCAAACTTTGAAGTTCAGGCAAACTTCAAAAACTCCAGATGCCAGACTACAGATAAGGTAAATTCAATCAGACCTACAGATGGTGGGACCCAGGCATCAGTATTTTCTAACACTCCCCAGGTGAAATTCCAATCCGTAGTCAAGTTTGAGAACCACTGCTATAGTAGGGCCTGAGCAACTGTACTTTTAGTAGGCTTCCCAAGTGGTTCTTCCTAGCTAAACCATGAAAAACATTTGATCCTCAGCACTGAGACAGCGATCTTTCATTCCTTGGTTGTCTTTCTCTAAAAAGAAAAAGCAAACATATCCTCTCTTGTTTCTTCTTTCTTTGCTACCAAGAACTTCATCTTCATTAACCTAACCCTCCTTCCCAATTTGGTAGGGTAAAGAAGGAATGTTATACAAAGAACATACAACATAGGCATCAGGTCCCCTGTTCAGCTTGGCAGCAGGGTCCTTTACTAGCTATGCTATGGAGCAGTGAATTTAGGAAGTAGAGTGTTGAAAAATAAAGTAGATATGGACCAAACTGTGAGGGGACCAGTTTTTCAGCAACAGAGGCAATGGCAATGAGAAAAATAATTCTGCAGGAGAATGACAAAATCCATACTAGATTTTAACAAAATTGTAAAGGAGAGAGCTATGAAACAGAAAAATGTGAAAGACAGATGGAAAGGAGGAACAATTGATTTTAACTGATATATTAGGTATGTGAGAAAGCTGGGAATTGAAGATATGATTCTGAGGTTGTAAGCCTGGGTAATATACAGACATTTCAGAGAAGAAGAAATGACGAAAAGGGACTGATTTTTCCCAGGGTAGGGGGAAGTAGAGAATGGAAAAGGACAAATTGGGTTTTAGACTTGTCTTAGATAATATGGCATTTAGAGAGTAAGGTCAATCTAGAGGCAGAGATTTAGGAATCTTCTGCTAAGAGGTCTCAGTTGCAGCAAAAAAAAAAAAAAAAAAAGAATAGTGGGAAAGATGAAAAAAAAAAGACAGAAACCTGGGGGAGGCCATGGGAAAAGTAAGCAGAATCAATAAAGCCAAAAAGGAAGCATCTATTAGTGAGGCAGGAAGAGAACCTGGATAGGTTGTGCAGACGAAGAAAAGAAAGGAGGCCTGAGATAACAGATGTGGCAAGTGCTCCTTCATGGCAGTACCGAAGGGCCGTCATTGGCTTTCCGTCGTCTGCAGGATAATCTTAGCCTGACAAGAGGCCTTTATAAATTGGCCCTAATATGCTTCATAGTGCCTCATCTCCTAATCCTTATTGATATACATCCTATTCTCCATGTCACTATGTGCTTCTTTATGTTTACACAAACTGTACTCTCTGCCTGACAAAATTCTACTCATTCCTCAAGGTCTATCTCATAGTGCTAGTTCCTCTGTGAATCCTGATATACCCCTGGTACCTAGCCAAACACGGTACTTCCTCAGTGCTACCTCAGTGCTACCACTTTGGTTTGTACTTACCTCAATTATAGCATTTACCACATGGTATTGTAATTTTTTTTTTTGCACATGTTTTCAGTTACCTATTGTTATAAAACAAACCACCCCAAAGTGTAGTGGCTTAAAAAATATCCAATTTATTATCTCTCAATTCTGGGAGTTGAATGGGATCAGCTGTGTAGTTCTTTTGCTCAGTGTTATGTCCCCTGGGGGCTGAACTGGGCTGGAACTTCTAAGATGGTTCTTTCATATGTCTGATACCTTGGCTGAGCTACCTGGAAGACTGGGCTCAAGCTGGGAGGCTGGGGAAATTGGGCTTTTCTCTCTTCATATGGCTTTTTCACATGGTTGCTTCACTAAGATAGCCCAGCTTCTTACACAGGAGGTCAGAAGTCCCAAAGAAAGGCATTCCGAAAGGTAGGAGGCAGAAGTTTCCAATTCTTTTAAAGAACTGAGACAATGTCCCTTCCACTGCTAAGACAAGTAACAGGCCAGTCCAGGGGCTACTAAAGGGTGTGACTACCAGGACAACTGGTTCCTTGAGGCGCCATCTATAGACCTGCCCCCCCCTCCCTACCCTGTGGTGGTTTCAAACTCTAGTACACAACCTAGGAAACTAAAATACCCCCCTTATTAGTCTGCCAGTTGCTTGAGGGGAAAAGATTATGTCTTTTTCATCTTTGTGGCCCCAGTACCTAGCATGGAACTTAAAACATAGAAGACATTCATTAAATGATGGTTGAGTGTGGGAGTAGAATTAGAACTAGAGGCTTGAGAAATGGACCAGGTTAAGAGAAATCAGGGCCAATGGGGAACTAAGGGTAGAAGTGGAAAAGTCTTATCATTAAACTTGTGATGTTATGTCAAAATGAGTCCATACATGCTGCCATCAATTTTGTATTTGAGTTAAAAGTGCTCTATTAAGAGTTAACATTTAAAATATATCATAATTTGCACGAAACTGTTTGGCATTTCTGTATTTTTCGTAAAGGAAGTAGTCTGAGCCTCTCCTGACCTTTCAGAGACCTTGGGAATAGACATTGTTAAGTGTGTGCACCAAATAGTAATTTTTAAGTGGTGTTGCTAAGAGATACCTAAGAGTTCGGAGGTGCTCCTTCAGGGACCACTTTAGAGGGAATGGGAGGGAAGGGTCTGGGCTGAGCCTATGGGCCAGTGGGCCCACAACCCCATCCTTGCTCCAACAAGAGAAGATTTTATTGGCTTCATTTGTTGACACAAGTAAGATTTTATTGAGAAAAACAAAGGCAGCATTTTCTTTTTTAACTATTAAATAGATTGTGAAATTTATATGCTAAGAAAATAAGAGGAGATGAATAACAAGATTAACCATGAAGATTTAGCTGAAGCCAGACAGCCTAATTTGGCCAGAGACCAGATTGGCATAGTCCTACGGGAAGGACAAGTGTAAGAGGAGATTAAGGTGACCAGGGAGACTCGGGAGATCGTGTGGAGGGGGAAGAGTGATGTTCTTTGAATGCAGAGCCAGGCTTTGAGTCCAGCTTTGCCACTAACTGGCTCTACAGCCTTGGGTAGGACATTAAATGTCGTTGCTCCTCCATTCCCTCATTTTAAAAATAGGGTCTCTTGGTCTAAATGACTTTCAAATTCTGGGGTTCCTGCTCTAAGACTCAGTGATTCCAGGGGGTTAATGAATCAGTGTGTGTGACTGACAATGATTTCTGGGCTACACATATTACTCATTATGACCAGAGGCAGCTATTACCTGATTAAATTTGGAGAAGTTTGGGGATCAGAGGGCAGAAGTGAAAGGTTCAGGAGTTACATATTAGAGGAGGGAGTACTCAGTTTTAGTAATAGCTAGTACTGACTCTGTATTAAGTACTGATATTGTATTAAAAACTTTACTCATAACACAGCATTTAGTTTTCACAACATCTCTAACAGATAGGTATCATTATTATTCCCGTTTCAAAGCTGAGGAAATCGAAGTTGCCCTTTGCCTAGGGTCACATCAATAATAAGGAATAGGATGGGATTTCAAATCAAGGTATTTAAGTGGAAAGCTGCTCCCCCCCATCCATATAATTACTGCTTGCATTACAAAATAAAGCCCTAAAGAACTGGAACTGTATCTGTGTAACTCACTGTGTAACCATAGCGCTTGGCAGGCAGGCACCCAGAGAGTGACTTTCTGTAAGGATGATGTTAAGTCAGTATAAGGATGTTCTGACAATGCTGGGGCTGGTTAGAGAGAATTTATCTTTGAAATGCAAGTTAATAGCCCAAATCTAGTATTCTAGTTCATTACTTATTGGTCCTACCACATTGTTCTTATGTAATTCTACAGGAAGCTCTATTGCTAAAAAGAAACTATGAAAGAATGGAAGCATTTTCAGTGAAGTTCAAAAATATAACTTCTGCTCTGTAAATTAACTAGATGTATAGGGGGCAGACATGTCCAATATAGTTCACATTTTTTCTCCTGGGTGGCAATTTGTAAAACAGGTTTCAGAAGATAATAATAATAATAATAGCATTTTGTATTTGTAAAGCATTTAACAGACTACAGATAAGATAAATTAAATCAGACCTACAGATGGTGAGACCCAGGCATCAGTATTTTCTAATGCTCCCCAGAACACCTTCATAGACACATTCTCAGTAAATTCTTACACTCCATGAACATTATCTCCCCATGTTAGAGATGTAAAAACTGAGGTTTATAAAGGTAAAACTTATTACCCAGGATTATATCATTGGTAAGTGGAACCAACTTCTAATCTTCAAACTCCAAAACCAAGGTACTTTCCATCACACAACAAGCTACTTTATTAAAATGCATATTTTATATGATAGTAAAATATAGTTGATATTACCTGCTAAATAGGACAGAATTGACTAGTTTCACCCCTTGATGAGGAAATGATAGTCTTTCCAAAGATCTGGTTGCTAGAGTTAAAAACTTGCTGTCACAATATTAATATATCTCCTAAAAGATAGATATTAATTAAAATACATGGTTAACATTTCAAAATATGTGGCTGATGCTTTAAAAGTGGCAAATAAAAATATACCCAAAAGCAAGTTTTTTTAAAGAAATTTAGAACTGTGAGCACAATTGGGCGAATTGCTAAGGTTAGCATTGGTTATCGATTGCTATTTTTAACATCTTAGAGTTGCAAACTTACCCATTATAAATCAGCCTAAGAGCATCAATTGTTTATGGTCAGACTTTAAGCCACTGGTAGTTTTAATATTTAAAGAGCTTAATTTTCTTGGTCTCAGGGAGAAAACCTACATACAGAATATTCTTTCAAACCACACAGATCTGGAGATTTCTATCAGCTCTACAGCTAACTACCTGTGTGACCTTGAGAAAATGCATTAACTTCTCAGATCCTATTTCCTCAACTAAAAATATGGTAATAGTTCTTACATCATTGGGAAGGATCTCAAAAATATTAATTATCTTTCTTCAGAGACTTGCAAGTAGGTGTTACTGCATCTGGCTTTAGGTGCCTATGGGGTGATGGTAGGGGGATCTTTCCTATTCACTTGCATCTGACATTAAAGAATAGACTATTTAGCATTCTTCCTTTACCTGCTCATGGCACCAAGAACTTGGTAGGTGCCCCCAAAATTAGTTACATTAAACTGAAATCAAATTCCCTCCTCACCCCAAGCTTACGTGTTTAATTAGGAACCCACCATAGCCAGAATCTCATCTGCCAGTATTCAGTCAATATATAAAAGAACATGGTCCTTGCAGCATCCCTCCACAGTCTCTAGGACCTGCCTTATTGTCACAGTTCATTCCAGCTGAACTAAAATTTCTCCAAACATGACAGAAGCGATGGGCTGAATCTAACAAGATTAAGTTTAATAAGGATAAATGTAAAGACGTATATACTTCAGTTCAAAAAGAATCCTGAACAAGTGCTTGGTGGGGAATACGGGGATTAGCAGCAACATGTATGAAAAAGACTTAGGGGTTTTAGTTATTAATCTCAATTAGTCAACAGTGTGATTTTGCTAACAAGTGAAGTTGATGTGAGCTGAGCCAGCATTAACCCCTGCTCAAGCCTGCTGCCTACCACACTGCATTGTTCTCCAATTTTATATGCATCAGAATCACATGGAAGGCTTCAGGTAGTGGTCCTGTTGAGAATTACATTTCTAACGAAGTTCCCGGATCAGTGCAGATGCTGCAGTCCTGGTATCCTACTTTGGGAACCAATTCCCTCCTCTAGTCCGCCTGGTCAGGTAACACTGGACTACTAATGACAAGGATAGGGAAGAAACTGAAAACCACAAAGGGGCAAGGAAAGGGAGGGAGAGAATAGTTGTCAGGTACTGTAGTAATATTAGTAAAATTAATAGTAACTAAAACTTACTGAGGACTTACTGTGAGCTAGAGTTCTACAAAGCATGTCATAAGGGATTAATAATTGTAGTAATAATTATAACAATAGTAGCAAACTCATATAAGCACTACCTTGTGCTGTTTGGTCTTCATGCCTCACGAAGTTAATTTCCACAATCCTCAGAAGTACATATTACTATCCTAATTTTTCAGATGAGGAAACTGTAGTCCTGAGAAGAAACACATAAGGCCACATTCACATAATTTAAAAGGAACAAAGTGGGGATTTGGAACTACATGTACTAACGACCAAACTCCAATGAAGCCACAAAACCTCCCTGGAGGCATAATTGAAGTAAGATTGTGATCAGCCTAAAGAGGAGAAGAATAAAGAAAGATAAAAGATTTGAATGTGAGGATAAAACAGAATATCTTTAAAATGGAATATTGCTCAGCAATTAAAAATGGGCTGAATCACTGAAACAAAACACGAATGACTCTCAAAATAATTATAGTGACTTATATAAAGTAAAAAAAAAAGACTAGAAAATGCTAACTAATCTACAGTAATAGAAAGCTGATCAGTGGTTGCCTAGGGATATGGAGAAGCAAGTCCCTAAGGGCACAAGGAAACTTTTGGAGGTAATGGATGTGTTTGCTCCTGTGATATGGTGATGCTTTCAAGGGTGTATAGATATGCTCAAAACTAATCAAATTGTAAACTTCAATTATGTGCATTTTATTATCAATTATACTTGAATAAAGCTGTTAAACACATTTGTGTTTTACTACATTAAATTATAATAAGATTCTACTGGTAACTGATTGAAAATTGCATTTCGTATAGGTTTATATCTCTCAAACAGGTAATTTTGATAACTCCTTCAGCATAGCTAATGTATACCCAATGTATCTTACCAGTTTCCATGCAGAAATGTCAATTAAATAGTAACTTAAATTCTATGAAAATTGGACTCAAGAGAAATCTATTACAAAATTCTATCTTATTAAAAAACAGGGTTCCTATTTGGAATGATGGAAAAATTTTAGTAAAGTGTGGTGGTGATGGTAGCACAACATTGTGAATGTAATTAACAGCATGGAAATATACATCTGAATGTGATTAGAAGGATGAAATGTTGGACTATATATATGGTAATAGATTACAATTTTTAAAAAATCCATGGAAATACACTACACAAAACATAAATCCTAAGTTAAAACATGGACTATAGCCAATAGTACAATGTAAAAGTGTGCTATCATAAACTGTAGCAAATGTTCCACATCAATGAAAGGTGTTAATAGGGTTGTATTCTAGTCTGTTAGACTGCTGAAATGTAGATACTGTAAAATGAGTTGGCTTTTAACAGTGGGAATTTGTTTGCTTATAAGCTTACAGTTTTGAGGCTGAGAAAAATGTCCAAATCAAGGCATCATTAGGAATGGTTTCTCCCCGAAGACCAGCTACCACTGATCCTGGACTCTACTATCACATGGCAAGGTACATGGCAGTGACTGCTGGTCTCTCCCTTCTCTTCCAGGTTTCGTTGCTTTCAGTCTCTTGCTTCCATGGCTTTCCCCCTCTTTGTCTGGATTTCATTCTCTTACAGAGAATTCCAATAAGAATTTTAAGACCCACCCTGAATGAAGTGGGTCACAATTTAATTTAAAATCCTACTCACAAAAGATCTTACTTACAATGGATCCATACCTACAGGGATGGATTAACTTTAAGAACATACTTTTCTGGAGTCCATAGAGCTTCAGACCATCACAGGTGGTATATGTTAATACACTATTTGATGGGTGATTGTTCTGTAAACCCACAGATTCTCTAATATAGAAAATAAAATAGTACACTAAAAACAAAAACAAACAATTGGGACCTAAGAGGTGGTAGATTCTGAAAACTAAAATAGTTAAATATAATTAGTATAGTAGTAGTAATATTAACATCATTTTCTTATTAAATCCCCCCTTTAAAAAAATGCCAAATAACTGAAATAATTTTCCCTCTGAAATAATTAAAAGGATAGATTGGCTTATTCACATTTAACAGATGTGAAAGTTTAAGTTGCCCAAAGAGTGCCTTTTTCACAACTTTTTCATAACTGCTTTTTTATTATTTTATTTTTGAAAATTCATATATATTCTTCTTTATATAAAAATAATTATTTTTAAAGAAGCTTTAGATTACATAAATGTTACATTGAAAATATAGGAGATATCCATATACTCCACTCCTTCCCCCCCCCCCCCCCCCCCCGCCACTTTCCCCCATTAACAACATCTTTCATTAGTACGGTACATTTGTTACAACTGATGAACACATATTGAAGCATTGCTACAAACCATGGTCTTTACTTTATATTAGGTTTACACTTCGTACCACACAATTCTATAGGTTTTGACAAAATGTATAATGGCCTGTATCTGTCATCGCCATATCATGCAGAAAAATTCTGATGTCCCAAAACACCCTATGTTAAACCTATTCTTCTCTCTCTCTCCCCTCAGAACCTCTGGTGACCACTGTCTTTAAATAAATGCTACAAGTTCCTCCATTACTAGAATAATAAGTCTACTTTAGTCCATAGTTGCTGTGATAGTTAGGCTAATGAGTTAACTCGGCCAGGTAATTGTGTCCAGTTGTTTGGTCAAGCAAGCACTGGGCTAATTGTAATATAAGGACATTTATGGACTTTAGTCGCTACTGAGTTTACTGCATGGATAACTGATTACATCTATATCAGTCAAGGAGATTGCCATTAGTAATGAGTGATGCTTTATCCAATCAGTTGAATGCCTTAAAGGGGAAGTGATTTCAGCTTTCCTGGAGAATTTTCCAGTTCATCTTTGAACAGCCAGCGTCTTCTGGAAACTCATCAAGGACCTTCATTGGACTTTCATCAGAGCCCTTGGTTTGCAGCCTGCCTGCGGAACTTGGACTTCTGTATCCCTACGGTCATGTGAGACACTCATAAAATCTCATACTATTGACAAATATCTCCTGGTGATTCTGTTTCCCTAACTAATACAGATGCATTCTCCTCTTATATTTGTTCATTCCTCAATCTTGAGGATTTTAGGATGGTGGTGCCCACTCTGCTTCCAATTGAGAGAGGGCTTAGATCCTATGGGGCAGATGGATGGAACTGTCTTGCTAGAACTTTTAGATACTCTGTGTTTTGGGATGGGCATTGCCCATCATCATTCTTTTGTTAGCTGTCCTGGGGAAGTCCAATGAACTGAAGAGTAGGTGTTTGCTGAAACTCTGCTGAGATTCAGGGCTCAATCGGCATATGAACAGTCCAAAGATTTAAGTCTCTGGGACATATATTTACTTCATTATTGCTTTTGTTAACAAGAATCACAATGTTTGGAAGTTACTGCTTAGCTCATTCTCATAACTTGGTTTAAAATTCAGTTAAATGCCCAGGTTTATTATAGGACAAAAAGCATAATAGCCAATGCTTTTTAAAGACATTCATTAGAAGAGTTACTTTAAAATTAATTAACACTGCACACGTTCATAGGTCTTGGAAGAAATATGCCATAAGTGAGTAAAAATTTTGGAGACACTCCTACAGAACTACTCCTGGAATTTTTCAGGATTACTAACACCGTTCTCAAATTATGTGTGTCCTAGTAGATACATGAGGTCCACCTGGCTCAGGAATACAAAACTGAATCTATGGCAGAGGGGGGTCACACAATTCACCACATCTTTATTCCTATTTACAGGGGAAACCCAAGTTGTTTTATCCTGCACTCTATTCCAAGGAGATTGAAGCAGTACCTGTCAAGGACAAATTCAAGAATACAACTGGGCCTCCAATAAAACTCAAGTGGAGTTTGGGCCAAGAAGGGTGGAGAAGACAAAGTTCTCTAATTCTTCAAGATCTATTCTTGTTCCCTCTGTTGGCTAATGGGGGAAGACAGGGTGAGGAAGAGGCCTGTCTTGAGTGTGGCCCTGAAATAAAAAGAGTACATGGGTTCAGTTCCAGCAAGCGAGATCGGGGAGATATTTGTGGGAAAGACCATTGTGAAATAATAACATGGGTGAATTTGCCACTTCTCCCTTATTCTCAAACACAGTGGGAGTAGGTGATCGCCCAAAACCTCAGGACTCCAAGATTGGGGTCTTGACTTTGAAGATCTGACAATCAAGTGGGAGGAATGTGTGAATATCCTAAGATTAATTATTGAAATTTTATTGAGTCAGTCCTACTTTACAAATCTTCAATGTATGTTTTTAAAAAGTATATTAAGAAATTATAGAATCATGTTTATATAGACCTTGTCTAGCCTTCATGACAAGGCATTTAGTCAAGATTCACTGATAAAGAAGACTTGTTGAGAAGGATCTGAATAAATGGAGGGTACTAGGACCAGCTTCATGGGTGCAGGAGTTGTTCAGGGGTTACCTGTCCTTGGCGTAATCTTGAAACTCTTAATAAATTTTGGACATGGGGCTCCACATTTTCATTTTGCATTGGGTCCCGCAAATTGTGTAGCAAGTATTGAGGGTAAAAATGCAGAATCTGGATTAAAGATGCGTCCCTGTTGGCAAATCTCTTCTTCTTGAGCACCATATTACCAGCTGTGACATTTGTTTTTCAAAAGAGAACATAATTCAAAGCAATTGCTACTCCAAAAACAACTATGTTTTCTATTGTGCTTTAATAATAATTTTTAAATCTTGCAGAGTTCAAGCTTATTTAATGCAAAATTTATTTTATACCAAAAATAGAATGCCAGAACTGTAAGTCTGAGTATAGTTTCACACAGAATGGTTTTTTCTTTACATACATCTGCATTGTATCTATATTCCTTTTAGAAGAATATCTACACCTGGACCACAACTACATCACAAGCCTTCCAGGCATATCCACATCCACAATCTAAAGTGTTTCCTTGATTTTTATTTATATATTCAAAATCATGTAAATATTCAGATTAACTATGTATATATAGATCTCTGGTTGTATCTGCTGATCATTAATATGCCCCTCTTGGTGGAACCTCTTGCACTATTTCCTATGTGAGAAGGCCCAAGCAAAATTCTGACCTATTAAGGCTCACTGATGGTTAAAAGAAAGCTGAAATCCTAAGCGCAGAAAGAGCTGCTTTATAAAAATTGTATGACTGGGTCCAGGCCGCATGACACTAATTATTTCCCCCCAATTGTTTTGTGTTATTTTGCTTTCTTTAACTATGCTAATGTTTAAAGGATTATGTCTGTAGTAGCCTAGAGAAGACACAGGTTTCCTGTTACAGTGAATTATATTTTCTGACTGCAGGGAAAGTTAGAAGATCTGTAGACTGCCTCTCTGGGGTGAATGTATATAGATGCTGCAACTGAAATGAAGGCAAAAAGAGAAGAGGGGATGAAGGCTATATAATTAGGATATTCAGAGAGTTAGTTCGTATCACACACTCTACAAGATTCTGATTTCAATACTTGTTCAAGTAATTTCCTAAATACAGAAAACCTCATTAATTTGGATACTCTCAACTTAAAGTTTGTGTAGGCAGTATGATAGAACTCTACTGGTTTACCTTTCTAATCTATAGTAAACCACAGAAATAACAAGTATAAAGATAAGTGAAAAATAAATTATGTAAACATAAATCATTTTAAATACTCTCAAGTGCTTTATAATTCTTGACTTTATTAAAAATATTTTTGAAGTTGAGCTCATACTACATGCTAGATATCAGACTAGAGATTGGTATTATAAAGAAGAATAAATCAAGGCCTTGTTCTCAATGATGCTAGACGATGGGGGGTGAAACAGGACAGGTACATGGAAATACAACTCTCAATACCAGGTAACATGGAAAGTATTGGCTGCAGGCTACAAATGATTTGTTCTGTGCATTTCAGGGCAGAATTCTTAAAGCCTAAAATAGTCATTTTTCTAATGCAGTTACCATAAAATTTTGAAAATTTTAGCATTTTCTTTCTTTTGTGTTCCACAATGCAAATTTTTCATTCAAATTTTAGTTATTGAATACCTACTTCAAGTAAAAGATTGTCCATGTGTTGAAAGGCATATACCAAAGAAGATTCTGTTCTTGACCTCAAGGATTCAGATAGGTTCCCAAATGAATATTTCCCAAAGTAAATGAAATTATATATAGAAGTCTAAGTAGCCTATTCAATCATAGACACTGTATTATTTGGGTTCCACCAGAAGCAAACCCTCACACAAGAATGTTTGCACAAGTGGTTTATTTGTGGGGTGAATCCAGAAAGCACCAGTAGGGAAGCAGGGAAGTTAGACAAGGAATCCAGGTAGCTGATAACAAAAGGTACATTCTTGAACAGATTCCTATGTGGGCAACCGAAGTTCAATCCCATTGGGTAATGAATTCTGGGGGACAGTGCAAAAGATGCCACAGTTAACTCAAATGAGAAGCAAGGTAGCCTGGGTTTTTTCCTCCAACCCCTTTCATTCATTTATTGAGGACTGCTCCTGAGGAATGAAGACTCCCTGGCACTTGTTACTTGCCTTGGTTCAGATATAAGAGAAAAGTCCTTAGACTGCTGTTTACCCCAGGAAATCTATCTGGTCAGTATGCATGGGCTACTGTGCCTAGAGGGAAAGGGAGGGTGCTAATAGTTTCTGCTATAGAGGGGGAATATTATTCAATGTATGATTTTCAAAGAAGGCTGCTAGAAGAGGTGGTATTTTAGTAAGACTATATAAGATGGAGGCAGTGACAGAGAATGACAACCCCGACAGTAAGAACTACAAGGCTAAAGGCATGGAGATAGAGACAGATATATTGTAGTCACTAAGGCAAAACAGCTCTGCATAAATATAGTTGAGGACACATATGGAAAGAGAGGTGCAGGGAAATATGGCTAAAAAGACAGGTAATAATCAGAATGAGATGGGTTCTTTAAATGTCTTGTCTAGCAACTTTAAACTATATCCTATATATAATGAGGAGACTAAATATGTTCAATTACAGGAGTGAGATAACTACATTTTTATTTTAGCACGATTACTCTGGAAATCTTGTCATGATGTTCAGGATGGACTGGAGGAGATGGACAGAAGGCTATCTCTATAAGCAAGATAAGACATAATCAACAATGGGACAAGGCATTGATGGTGGCAACGGAGAAAGGGTACACGTGGAAGGCACTTTGAGTGAAGTTCCCAGGGCTGGATACCAGAGAGGAAGGAGCAGACAAAGGTCTCAGAAATGGAGCCTGGTGACTCACTGGACTGATGTTGTTTTGGTTTGAATTTGGATCTGTGGAATTCAAGGTGGGTTATTAATCTGGAGAGGTCCAGCAGGCAGTTAGAAAGGGTCTGAGAGCCTTGAGAGAGTTGGAGCCAGAAGCATCGTTTAAGATTCATCCAAATAAACTTACTAAAGGAAGAGGATAAATTGAGACAACTTTAGGTTGGCATCTTCTCACTCCTTCTAACAATTCACAGTTAGTGATACTTTCCTGTAAATATAATTCAGAACGATTATTCCAGGATACTCACTGATTAGTATAGAAAATTTCCCTTTCCATTTTTTGTTTTAAATATGGAAAGTAAAAGGCTTATGGAATTATAAAATGTAAAGTTTCTATCCTTTTTAAATATGATTTACTTCTGTGAATCACAATATAGGAATTACAAGGATAAATTGAGGATAATATGTAAATGCCTTGTTCAGATCTTTAGGTGATGGCTGAAAGTAACTGATCCACTATATCTGACAGTAGTGATTGACTGATTCCAGAAATACTCCAATTGTATTCCAGGAGTGGAGTTACTAATTTTAAAGTATAAAATAAAGCAGTCACATTCACATTTGTAAAGCTTTCATAAACTCTGAAGTGCCCACTTGATTTCCTTTTTCTAAAGACTGTGAACCTTGGTAATCTGGACCTACAGATGCACAGCAGGTTATTTCTTGAACAAGTTCAGGCTACCTCTATGATGTTTTCTTTATAAAATCCAAGGAGACCATTAGTGTAATAGACATATATTGAAGTTTGAGGCTCTGTAAATACTATTACTGTTTTCTCCACTCAAGCTTTTAAACAAAGGCAGGTCAGTGGTGAAAAAACAATCACCATCACCACCACTACCAACACCATCATTGACATTCATAAAGGCTGAGTTACAGGATGTGCCTTAGGTTAGAAGCAAAAATGGGCATCCTAATGCTAAGCCCCTGAATCAGACAGACTTACCCACAAAATTATAAGAAAACATAGATAACCACAGACTTCCATGTGGGGAACCTGTGTTATAAATAAACTTCAGGTATGGAAAACCAGAATTCATGCACCTAACAGTTTATTATCAAGAATACGAGAGAAGAAAAGGGATAGAACCATGTATGCCTGGTTCCTTATTCCAATTTACCAGTAAATTAAGTTATTTGTTCTTAAGGATACTTATATATTTGGAAGTATCATATCCTGAACACATGAAGCCATTGGAAAGATTCTCTCTTTCTTTGTCACCTCCCTCCCTTCTCTGCTACCCACAAATCAGGGTCCTAGGAATTAAGGGGAGTTGGAAAATAGAAGCTAAGTTAGAAAAGTCCCCAGAGATCACTGAAGTGACTTGCCTAAGGTCACAGAGTTAATTAGTGGATGATCTTAGGTTAGTATCCCTTAAGTTCAAAAGAAGAGATCTGGAAAAATACAGTGTTACTTTATCCCATAATTTTGTATACCACTCAAAGGTGCCTTTGAGCAGAAACATAAGCCAGCTGGTAAAAACATTTCAAAGAATCTCTAACCCAGAGGGAGAAATTAATGAAGCAGCATTATTTATCCTTACTTATTCTAATCTAAGCAATGCCTTTGGAGACCTCTAGTTTTATTCCTTCACTGAGCCTGGAAAACACAGGTAGATGTACACAAAAATGGTGATAGATTTTTCTTTCCACTTACTTCAGTGGAATCATCTCTCAACTAGCACAGGGGCTGATAGATAGCAGGTACTCAACAAAATGGTGAATGATGAATGAATGAATAAATGAAAAAACAAGGCTTCCTTCTCATTCAGAAAGGAACATAAGATGAAGTAAATTAATACTAATCCAGTAAAGGTAATAATAATAATTAAAAAAACAACAGAGAAATGTATCAATTTACTAAACTAACAAAATATTTGTTAAACATTTTGCCTTAAATGAGCCCAATAATTATCAATTATCTTTCAAATTGATTAAGTGGAGAGAATGGAGAGGAAAATTGAGAGTAAAGAAGCATCAGGAGAGAGATCCAACTAAAGAAAAATTAGTTAGGAGAGCTATTTATATTTATGAGGACAGTCTAATGACTCCAGGGTTCTCCAGACTGACAAGAGAACAGTGAACATGAAACCAAGTTTACTCCTGAGCAATAAACCTCCCTTCTGAACACCAGCCCCAAAGCATGTGAGGTTGATGAGTCTGCCAGAAACTTTACATATGTTCATCTAATTTAACTTTATAACCTCTCCATAAGGTAGGTATCATTCACACCACCACAAACTACCTGTCATGGACCTTCACAAATGTCAATTGGATAAACACCAAGCCTATGCTCTGGTTAAAGATAAATCTACCGTTAAGCTCACCTCCTTTTCTCTCCTTTGGCTAAAAAATTTCCCCTTGCTCATTTACATATAAATCCATTAATTATCTTTTAAAAACCCAGTTATTTAGCATAAGGAAGGAAAAATTAGTATATATAAGCAATGAACAATTCACTAAGGAATTAAGAATACTAATCTATTCAAAAGTGCATCAAAACAAATAAAATACTTAGGGATAATTTAACAAAAATAAATGCAACACTGGTACACTGAAAATTATAAAACTTTGCTGAAACAAAAGAAGATCTAAATATTCATGGAATGGAAGACTCAATATTATTAATTGAACATCTTCCCAAAGTTAATCTATAGATTCAATTCAGTTCTTATCAAAATTCTAGCAGACATTTTTTTATAATTAGACAAGCAGGCCATAAAATAAATATGGAAATAAATTACATGTAGAAGGTCCAAAACAATTTTGAAAAAGAAAACAAGTTGGAAGACTTTTACTAGTTGATTTTAAAAATTTACTATTAAGCTACAGTAATCAAAAGTATGGAACAGGTAGAAGGACAGACATATAAATCAAGAGAACAAAATGGAGAGTACAGTAATAAGTCCTAATATTTATAGTCAATTGATTTTTTTTTTTCCAAAGATTTATTTATTTATTTAATTTCCCCCCCTCCCCTGGTTGTCTGTTCTTGGTGTCTATTTGCTGCGTCTTGTTTCTTTGTCCGCTTCTGTTGTCGTCAGCAGCGCGGGAAGTGTGGGCAGCGCCATTCCTGGGCAGGCTTCACTTTCTTTTCACGCTGGGCGGCTCTCCTCACGGGCGCACTCCTTGCGCGTGGGGCTCCCCAACGCGGGGGACACCCTTGCGTGGCACGGCACTCCTTGCGCGCATCAGCACTGCGCATGGCCAGCTCCACACGGGTCAAGGAGTCCCGGGGTTTGAACCGCGGACCTCCCATATGGTAGACGGACGCCCTAACCACTGGGCCAAAGTCCGTTTCCCGTCAATTGATTTTTGACAAACGTGTCAAGACAATTCATGGGAGAACTATTCTGTTCAACAGAGTCTTGACACAACTGGATATCAACGTGCAAAACCATGAATTTAGACCCTCATCTCACACCACACACAAACATGAACTTAAAATAGATCATAGAAATACAAAATAAGGAAAGAAAAGAAAAAAAGCCAAAGAAAGAGAAAATAAAATAGATTATAGCCGTAAATTTAAAACCTAACACAATAAAAAACTTTTAGAAGAAAACATAGGAAAAATAAAATATTTGAGACCTTAAGTCAGACAAAGATGTCTTGGATATGACACCAAAAGCACAGTCCATAAAAAAACAAAACAAAACAAAAAAAAACTGGACCTCATTAAAATTAAAGACTTTTGATCATCAGATACATCATTAAGAAAATGAAAAGACAAATAGCAGATTGGAAAAAAATACTTGCAAAACTCCTATCACCTGAAGGACACACCCAGAACATATCTCATTACTCAATAAGACCAAAAAAAAAAAAAGGCAAAGGATATGAACAGAGATTTTACCTGAGTTAGTTTGCCAATCTGCTATGACAAATACTACACAATGGGTTGGCTTAAATAATGGGAATTTATTATCTCATGGTTTTGAAGCCAGGAGAAGTCCCAAATCGAGGTGTTAGCAAGTCAAAAAATCAGTAACACTCTGGTGCTGGTTGTTGGTTATCCTTAAGGGTTCCCTGACTTGTATTCCAGCCTTCCGTCACATGGTGATGTCCTCTTCTTTTTCTTCCAGTTTACATTGACTTCCAGCTTCAGACTATTATAGCTGGCTTTCTCACTCATTCTTGCTTCCTGTTCTTTCTCTTTATAAGAAAAGATGTTTATAAGAGATATTTATATCTCTATATATAATCAGTAATCCAGATTAAGAATCAATTTCATTAGATTTTACCACACCAAAACTACAATAACATCTTCCAAAGATCCTATTGACAATGGGTTCACGCTCACAGGAACGCAGTTTAAGATTAAGATCATATCTTTTGTGGAGTATATGATTCAACCCCCAGCATCACCAAGAAAGACATGTGAATTGCTAATAAGCACATGAAAGATGTTCAACATAATTTTTTCATTAGGGAAATGCAAATTGAAACCAACTGCGATACCATTTCATACCCAGAAGAATGGTGTTTTAGTTTCCCAGGTGCTAAAACAAATACCATACAATGGATTGGCTTAACAACAGGAACTTGTTGTTAAGGTGAATGCTTGCTTCCTCCTGGGTCTTATCTTCTTCATGTCAGGCAATCTTTGAGGTTCTGTGGCTTTTCCATCATATGGCAATGCACATGGCAGCCTCTTCCTTCTCTTCCAGGTTCAGTTGACTGCTAGTTTCCTGCTGCTACCAGTGGCTTCTCTCTCTGCGGCCTTCTCTATAAGGCCTCCAGCAATAGGATTAAGACCCATCCAGATTCAGTTGGGCCACACTTAACTGAAGTGACCTCATCAAAAGGTCCTATTTACTATGGGTTCACATCCACAGAGATAGATTAAGAGCATGTTTTCCAGGGTACATAACTTCAAGCCACAACAAAGGCTAGAACACAGACAATAACAAATGTTTGTGAGAATGGGGAGAAACAAGAACCCTCTTCCATTGCTGGTGAGAATACAAATAATGCTTCCACTTTGGAAGACAACTTGGCACTTTCTCAATAAGTTATACATAAAAACACCACATAACCCAGCAATTCCACCCCTAGGTATCTAAAAAGAGAAGTGAAAATATATGTCTACCCAAAGACTTGCCTAGGAATGACTGTACCAGCAAAAACTAGAAACAAACCACCTGGTGAATGGATAGACAAAATGTACTATATTCATATAATGGAATAACATTTAGCATTAAAAGGGATCAAACTATTGACACATGGTACATGATTGATGAACCTCAAAAACTTTATGTGAAGTGAAATAAGCCAGACACAGGAGACCTCATATTTTATTATCCTATTTATATAAAATATTCAAAAAAGGCAAATTTAAAGAAAAAGAAAGTAGATATCTGGTTGCTTGGGGTTAGGGGTGGGAGCTGGGATTAAGTGTAAATGGGCATGAGGGCTCTTATCGGGAGAAAAATGTTCTAAAACTAATTTACAGTGATGGCTGCACTGCTTGGTAAAGTTAATAAAAAGCATTGAGTTGTATACTTAATACAGGGAAGCAGACTTGGCCCAGTGGATAGGGCGTCCACCTACCACATGGGAGGTGCGTGGTTCAAACCCCGGGCCTCCTTGACCCATGTGGAGCTGGCCCATGTGCACTGCTGATGCACACAAGGAGTGCTTGCCATGCAGGGATGTCCCCGCATAGGGGAGCCCCACGTGCAAGGAGTGCGCCCCGTAAGGAGAGCCGCCCAGCGCAAAAGAAAGTGCAGCCTGCCCAAGAATGGTGCTGCACACACGGAGAGCTGACACAACAAGATAATGTTACAAAAAGAAACAGATTCCCGGTGCTGCTCATAAGGATAGAAGCAGTCACAGAAGAACACATAGTGAATGGACATGGAGAGCAGATAACTGGAGGGGAAAGGGAGAGAAATAAATTTTAAAAAAAATATATATATATATATACTTAATATATATAGATTTTATCATACATAAGGTATACGTCAGTACAGCTGTTAAATAAAAATTAAATAAAAAATAAATTAGTAAGAGAATGTATTGTTTGATAGTCTAGATGGAACACACATCATTTGCTCAAACTCATGCCTTACAGTCATTACTGAAGTATATCTCTTCGTCATGGCCATGCAGTTATCATACCAAGGCCTTTCAGTTATCCAACAAACTTTCTTGTATGAACCCATTTCTTTCTTTTCCTTTTGAGGCCATCCCACTAATTCAGGTTTTCTGTACTTCCTTACTCTATCATAATTGTAGGTGGATTCCCTAACTCTACTTTCTCCCTGTGGGTTAAATAGTATTAATTACTAGATTAATCATCTAGTAACATTGGTTTCATCAGGTTGTACCCACTATCCCCAGACCTTAAATTGTTCTCATTGCAAACAGTATACTGTCAAAACAATGACTTTCCTGTTTGAACCCAACCTATATTTTCAGTTTTTTTTTCCACCCCTCTTATACAATCCTTTTACTCTATCCGATTGGTTTTCTCATTGTCCCCTGTATTGTTTCCTAGGCTGCCATAACAAATTCCCACAAATTTTATGGCTTTGACAACAGAAACTTATTCTCTCACGTCCTGGAGGCCAGAAGTTCGAAAGCAAGGTGTTGGCGGGGCCCTGCTCCCTCATAAGGCTCTTGAGGAGAATCTTTCCTTGCCTTTTGCAGCGTCTGGTGGCGGATGCAGTCCTTCCCTTGCAGACACACTACTCCAACCTCTGCTTCCATCTCCACATTGTCTTTTTCCCTGTGTTTTCCCCTTCTTTTCTCTCAGAAGTACCCTTAACGTTGAATTTAGGGCCCATGCTAATCCAGGATGATCTCATCACAAGATCTTTAATTACATCCACAAACTCTTTTTCCAAATAAGGTCACAATCACAGGTTCCAGGTAGATATATCTTTTGGGAGGACACCATTCAACCTACCACATCCCCAATATACCCCATATTCTTTTTATACTCTTGGCCATGTTATTTCTGCTTTGAAATGTCTCTTCTATTCTCTCTTTCCAAATTCTGTTCAGATTCCTAGTCCAGCTCAAAATTTATTTTGACAAAATCTCTCCCAATTGTAACAGCCTATGTTTGTCTTTCTTTTTTCTGAATTCCTATAGCACTTACTGTTCTGTTCATGTCTACATTGTTTATGTTCATGCTTCTCTGTCCTTTTTGCCAACCAGATTTTAATCTCCTATAAGTGGGTCTCAAACTCTAAAGCAATGGTTCACAACTTTGGCTGCATATTGGAATCATCTGGGATTTTTAAAAAGACACTCTTACTGTGGTACCCCTCCACCTAAGATTCTAATTTACCTGGTGTGTGGTGCTTCCTAAGCATGGTTAATTTTTTAAAGCTTCCCCCTTTCATTCTCATATGCAGCCAAGATTGAGAATCCACTGTTTAAGGCATGCATTCTCAATAGGGGTGACATTGCCCCTGTGAGGACTAACACTGGTTCTTGGGGAGGGAGACACAAAAAAATCTCAGATATTACAATGGTTTGTGGATCTCCAAAGGGGATATATATCTGTAGTGTTAAAATTTCATGGTGAGTAGTATTAAGGGAAAAAAGCCTAAAAACGCTTCTTCAGGAAGTAATCATGAAAAAATAGGTTGTAAAATAGTGCTAAAGTATATCAAAATTGCCTGTGATGTCCAGATGACCTAGCCTCCAGAGATTCTGAGGTGGGAGTTTGGGCTGTAGCCCAGGATTCTGTGTATTTAATAACAGCTCACATTTAATGAGTGCTTAATATATACCAAGTATTGTCCTATGTTCAATTTTCAGATGACAAAACAGAAGCACAGAAGCAATTTGCCCAAGGTCACTCAGCTACTAAGTGGCAGAGAAAAGATTTGAACCCAGGCATTCATGTTCACATACTTAACCTAAAATGATAACTGCCTCAAGTACCAGAGCTTGAGAACCATTGTTCTGGAGTGTTGGAACCATACCTCATAGTTCTTTTCTATACCCTTCTATAAGTCCAAAGTGCCCTTGAGTTAATGACCATAATACAAATGAAGAACCAAAGAATTGCCAGATAGACAACTTTAGGGCTATGGGGCACACAATATAAAGGGCCATGGGGGTTAAATTCCATGGGCTGACAGGGTTGGTTACTGTGAAGCTGGTTAGATGAGCAAGGATGAAGAAGCTTTTGTTCTTAGTCTAAGATATTTAACTACTAACTGGGAAGCCTTTAGTATATTAGTCGGGATGATTAACACAGAGTTAAACCAGCAAAAACCTCTGGCTGGTTAGAGCAATCTTAAAATATTCATTGCTCATTGTTCCAAAAGCCACTTGATGATTTGGGATTTCTTTAGAACAGAAATTCTTAACTTCTTGTTTCATGGACTTCCTTGGCAATGATATGAAGCCATATAATATGTATTTAGAAACTTATTTTCAGAAAAGGTGAAGCCTACAGATCACTTTCAGAATGTTTCTAAATGTATATAATAAAATTATAAGATTATAAAGGTATGTAACCAACTATATTGAATTGTAGTTATCAAAATATTTTAAGGGAAACGGACTTTGGCCCAGTGGTTAGGGCGTCCGTCTACCATATGGGAGGTCCGCGGTTCAAACCCCGGGCCTCCTCAACCCGTGTGGAGCTGGCCATGCGCAGCGCTGATGCGCGCAAGGAGTGCCGCGCCACGCAAGGGTGTCCCCCGTGTGGGGGAGCCCCACGCGCAAGGAGTGCGCCCGTGAGGAGAGCCGCCCAGCGTGAAAAGAAAGAGCAGCCTGCCCAGGAATGGCGCCGCCCACACTTCCCGAGCCGCTGACGACAACAGAAGCGGACAAAGAAACAAGACGCAGCAAATAGACACCAAGAACAGACAACCAGGGGAGGGGGGGAAATTAAATAAATAAAATAAATCTTTAAAAAAAAAAAAAAAATTTTAAAATGTGTCAAATGGTAATATCCGTGCTTCTTTATTAACATTTTAAATAAGATCTAGTGATAGAGTCTAAAACTGGCTGTAATTTGAAGTTGTGATGAATGTAAACTAAAATGTGATATGGAAATATCTGTGATTTCTGTTGGTGACAGTCACAGGTTTGGTTAACAGTTTTGTGGTTTGTTGCCACATTGATTGTAGAAAGAAATACTAATTTTCAGTTAGAAGCTAGTGAAAATAAAGATATGTTTTTCCTCACCCATTGACCCTAGGCTAAAGACCCTTGCTCTTGAACTCCAGCAGCTAATCCTATCTGCTTAATCCTTACCAATTTGATTCCTTTTGATTTAAGGAAACTTGGTAAACCACCTCCATCACTGTTAAAATTTTTTTAACTGTCCCCGGAAGGTCAGGATACAGTATCTTGATACAGCAGCGTTGTCAAGAGTGATCCTTATAATGACAAAAATTAAATGGTATTGTGGGAAGGGATGTGTTAGAAAAGCAGCTTTTATCTTTGCTTAACAATCGACTAGGGAATCTATTAAAAATGCAGATTCTTGAATAACGACCACTGCCTCCTGTCCCCACACACACTTTTCTCTCTTCTCCTCACACATACTTCAGAACTTCTAATTGAATAGATTTGGGGTGGGGCCCCAGAATCAGCATTTCAAATTATCACAACAGATGATTAAACTGATGATCTTCTACTTAGCTTAGAGTTTAATTTACCAGAGACCACTTTCAGGAGCAATTTGTGAAAGAAGCAGGCAGCAAAGCCCTGAGCATTTCCTGAAATCAGGTGGAAGGTTTAAGACCGATCTCAGCCTAACTCTAAGGATTCACCATCAGGGCAAAGAAGTTTTTGGTTCCCATAAGAAGTAAAATATTTTGACTAAATTTTTTCCTTTCACAAAAGACAGATACTTTCCCTCCGCTTGCCCCCCTACCTCTTCTGTCCCTGAGGATGTTACAAAGACTAAAAGGAATCCCACTATTTACAAAGAGCTTGAACTCCATGAAGGTGGAGATAAATACACTTTTGTTTTAAGAACCCCATAATTTTGGAGCACATAGGGTAAGGTTCTTGGACTCAGACCTGCTAATCCACAACCTAGTGGGATAACTTCTTTATAATCTACTTATCTGTATTCTGGAAGATAACTTTATATTGTGTTAAGAGAACAACTGTATAAATCTTTATCTCTAAGTCATTGGACCCTCGACCTTCTTCTGGAAGGAACCTAGGAGGGAGGCTTCTGGCTTCCTGATCCTTTTATATCTTTAGTCTTTACCAGTCAAAACTTATTAGAAACTTAACTAAAACCACCTAGACTGTATATAGCAGACAGGTGGTAAGAATTTTCATTCAAGACCGAATGAACCCAAACATATAGCATAGGAATTGTAGTTGTTTTTTTTTATATTAACCTAAGAACCAAAATAACTATTTTCCTAACATGTTAAACACATCTTTTTTTTTTTTTAATTAGAGAAGATGTAGTTACAGAACAATCATGCATGAACTACAGGATTCCCATATACCCCCCTATTAACACCTTGTATTGGTGTGAAACATTTGTTACAACTGAGGAAAGCACATTTTTATAATTGTACTATTAACAATAGTCTATGGTTTAACTTAGGGTCCCCTGTGTTGTGCACTTCTATGGATTTTTTAAAAAAATTTTGTTCTAGTACTACATAAGCAATCTGAAAGTTCTCCTTTAACCACATTCAAATATATAATTCATTGCAGTTAATTATGTATACAATGTTGTGCTATCACCCAAATTTTCCATCATCCCAAGTAGAAACTCTGTATATTTTAAGCCTTAACTCCCTATTTCTACCCCCACCCAGTCCCCTGTTAACCTATACTCTAGATTATGATTCTATGAGCTTTTATATTCTAATTATTTCATGTAGTTTTGAATGAAATAAGCCAGACACAAAAGGACAAATATCGTATAATCTCACTCATAGGAACATCTATTACATTTAACACTATGCTAAATTACAGTATTTATTAGCTATCACAGTGTGATTTAATTTTCCCCTCTTGTTATAGGGCTATTTATAGTGCTGGCTGTTTAAATTTTATTTATCAGCATTTTAAATTTTTTGAAGTTTTCTATTTGATAGTTGATTGGTCAGTGAAATGTATAGAGTTTAGGGACTTCTCTCTAGTGTTCAGTCTGTCCCTCACAAATAAAAACAGCACGTACTTCTATTTTGTTTTATTCCCTGATATCTCTCTGGTACTTAGAAAAAAGTCTGACACAGACAATACTTATTGAATAAATTCTGTGCCAGCCACTATAGTTAATATTTTACTATAGTTTACCTCATTTGATTTATTAAATTCCTCATCAAATTCTTTAAGGCCAAGTAGAATTATCATACTATTATTTTATAAAGTTAAAAGCTTGAGTCTGAAAAACACTGAATGAATTTTCAAGATTTCAGAGAATCACTGGAAGATGTAATACTAAAACTTTAAGCTGATTATGCCCACTGGGTTATAATATTTATTCCAGTTATCAGTAAATTATGGCAAGGGCCAAATCTGGCCCATTGCCTATTTATTGGAACACAACTCATTCTTTGTATTAACTGTGAATGCTTTCCATAGTGCTTTCTGTAGTACTCTCATGTGCTACAATGGCAGAGGTGCATAGTTGTGACAGATCAGATGGCCTATAAAACCTAAAATACTAACCATCTGGTCCTTTACAGAAAAAGTTTGTCAAATTCTAGAAAAGTCCAGGCTGAAAGATGATCTGGAATAAAGAATATTACACATTAGCTTTCTAGCACCTTATTGTGAGTATAATTAACAGCTCTGAATTGTGTGTGTGATTGTGGTTGAAAGGGGAATTTTAGGGTCACATATGTCAACAGAAGGAAAGCAGAGGATGAAACATGGGACTGTAACAGCGAACCCTCGTGTGGACGATGAATGTGGTTAATAGTACAAATACAAGAATTTTCTCTCATGAACTAGAACAATTGTATGTCACTATTAAAAGGTGTTCATAATAGGGTGGTATATGGGAAAAAATACACCTAATGCAAATCATGGACTATAGGTAACAGTAAAATTTTAATATTCTTTCATTAATTGTAACAAAGGTACCACACCAATGTCTATAACAGGGGGTTATAAGGGATATGGGGTTTTTCTTTTTGGAGCAATGAAAATGTTCTAAAATTGACTGTGGAGATGAATGCACAATTCTGTGAATATACTGAAAGCTACTGACTGTACAATTTGGATGTATTGTACAGTGTGTAAATAAAACTACTTTTTAAAATAAAAACAATCACAAACTCCAATTCTTATTTTCTAACCTTAACAAAGAATAAACATTTGAAATATTTGGCAATACTGGTATGTTGGCAGTATTTTGATAGATACATTGTGTTTATGTATCTCAAATTAATCGGATCTTAAAAATTAGACTATATGGGCACTTACAGATTTCTTAACTCTATGCCCTCATTCTTAAGGTCCACTTGAAATAGAACATACTGGAGAAAGCTTAGGTGAAGACTGGACCCAAGGAAATTGCAGAATCTAAGGGCAGGAAGAATCTGAGTCTAGTCTCACAGCTGGAATGGATCCGGAACTAGAAACCTAGAGCCCATAGTCACTTCTTTCTTCATCTCTCCCTCTACTACCTGATCTCTCATCTCAATGTTCTCTGCCTACTTATCAAATACACATGGCCCACAGTGAATGTCCCTAAGTGCTAGCTGCTATCAGTTGCTAAATCACCTTCAGCTTTTGTGGCCACTAACACGGTGTGCAGAAACATTCCTGGTTTGAGTATCTAATATTTTCCAGCACTGTGAAAGAATTGTCAAATTCCCCAAGAAGGCTATATGGGAAAGAATGAATTATTTTCATCATTATCTTACTCTATTACAGTGATTCTCAGTGTGATGACAGTGTCTCTCCTTCAGATTGTATTTTACTACTGTAATAATACACTATTACTGATGGGAGTATATCATATTCTTCAGGTTTACTTGAAAAGGTGGAAAACCATTGTTCCAGTGTGACTATAATCATTTACTATATAAAGGAGAAAAAGTTTTGTTGTTTGCAAAAATATTATATTTGGAACTAATGCAAAGACATGATAAATGTAGTTTCTTAAAACATTTTATTTATTATATACTCTTAAACACCGATAATTAAAGTGAGTCCTTAAGATGACAATTGGCATTACTTGGGATGCTATAAATGTCATTTTTCTCTTGGCTATTTAACCTGAATAACATAGGTTTATCTTCTATGTATTTCATGTAATATTTATGCTTAGTAAAACAGGAATATCAATAAGTATTAAAAGTTTATTAGGCCTATCAAATAGTACCATGTCTAGTCTATGGTAGACTTTAATGATATTCTCATGTCTCTATTTTAGTACACCTTGAAGCAATTTTCCAATACATTTTTAGGATTATATTTTTAATATAGTTTTAATCCATTTGCAAATTCACATCTGAGGTCAAAATGTTGACCTGCAAAATTAACAGTATACTCATACTGTTCATTCAGCAGCTAAGTTAACCTACAATTATGTTATAATTGTTTTGATAAGTGTAGTTTCTTTTGTACATGAAAATGATAATCCTTTTCTAGCTCAACTTACACTTTGATTGTTCTGCCTTTTGAAAAACAGACTCACATTTGTAAATTAGTTGATCCAGATTGGTGGTTATCTTCCCAAGTCAAAGAATAGTGTCTTCCTCTACAAAGTTCTAATTTGTAACAGTGAGATTGTGATTTTGGACTGTTGAGTTATCATATGTCTTTGCATCAAGTAAACATTTGCTGAATGCCTACAATATGCAAAGCATTGTGCTAGAACTTTGGGGTACAAAAATGTATAAGACAGTCAATGTCCTAAAAGCCTCAATTTGTAAGGGAGCAGCTACTTAAGCATCTATGTCTGATTAAGTATGCCATGTGTTATAATAGACTAGAGGGATAAGCAAATGGCATTGGAAAACAAAAAGATGCTATTAGTTATACTGAGAGTGAGGGGGGGGAAAAAGCTACATATGACATTGAGTTGGGCCTTGAATATTTCTTTCAGAAAGTACAGTAAGATGAGGCTCCCTCAAACTCTGTCATCTCTCTCTCTCTGCCTGTTTCCTCTCTAGCTATCTCTTTATCTAAGATTGTGTCTAGGATGACTGCAATATATTGGAGAAAAAGGTAAGAGATGAGGCTGGATAAATAAGATGGAACCATGCTCTAAAAAGCCCTAAATGCCACCCACAGACATTCAAATGGATCATATAAACAATGGGAAAACAATGATAATCTTTAACTAGGGGATTTACAAATTCATATTTTTGTTTTAGAAAGATAAATGCATGTGGCATTTATCAAATTGCAGCAATTTCCTTGAATATTCATCTGTATCAGTCTAGTTTTCCCTCACTTTGAATTTAAGAAATTTATTAGTCCATTTATTTAACAACTCTCTCCTCTTAACCATCCTATTGTTAATAATTGTAACCCAAATATAAATTATTACTATTGATCAACTAATGATTAATTCCTTTCAACTTCAAGTAACCCCAACATTCTTAGATTTCCTTTGTACTGAATCTACAAATGTGACTTTCAATGGCAGTTATGTCTCATTCACATCAAGTTTGGCTTTGGCTTTCATAATTATGCAATATGAAGTTGTATATTATATTCAAATTATTTTTAAAAGTTTTAAAAAGAAAAAAATCACAAATTATCAATATCAAGAATGAAAGATGAAAGACCCCTACAAATCTTACAAATATTAAAGAATAATTATCAACAAATATGAACCAATAATTTCAACTTAGTTGAAATTAACAAATTCCTTGAAAAACACAAATGACCAAAAATAACAAAAGAAGAAATAGAAACCTAATTTACCCTAATTAAACAAAGAGAACTACATAATTTAAAAACCTCCTAGAAAGAAAAATTTCAGGTTTCACTAGTGAATTCTACTGATTATTTAAGGAAGAATTAACAACAAACTAATACAAAATGCTTTCAGAAAATACAGGAAGAGGTGGGGATACATTCCAACTCATTTTATTAGCACAGCATTACTCTGGTACCAAAACCAGAAACTGGAACATTACAAGAAAAGAAAACAGTAAACCAATATTCCAACAGACTCATAAATTTTCAACAAAATACTAACAAGTTGAATCCAGTCATACATAAAAAAGATATTACATCATGAAAAAGTAGAGCTTATCCCAGGAATGTAAGTTTGGTTTATTCAAATTATTCTAAAAGTTTATAAACTCAATTTTAGAACTAACAAAGTTTCTATAAGCCTACATGTAGTAAATGACTGATAGAGGGATGCTAATCCTCATAACAGATGTTTTCTTTTCTTTTAGCTTCATGGACTCAGACACATAGAGTGATCTGTATAAACCAGGCCTAAGAGAGACAGTGCATGACATTCATTGTGGCCAAGGGTGAATCAGAGTGAAATCTAAGAGTTTTGTTTGTGAGTTGAATAAAGAAATGTTCTCTCTTCCTCTGGAATCTGAGTCTTACAGATGTGCTCACTAAAATTGCTGCAACCATTTTATATGAATGAAGTAAGAGGACCATTCTGAAAAAACAGTGAAAAGAAAATATAACAACACAGCACTGATTAAACCACTCATAAAGCTCAAATATATCTGAACTTTTCATAAAAGCCAATCAATTCCCATCTTAGTTGGATAAAAAATAAATATTTTTATTAACTAAATAATAAAAGATCATAGGAAAAAATCTGAAAATATGGATTAGCCCACTCTATGTCTAATATTTTAGTACTTACCATTGAAATTTTAGCATAATACTTAAATTATCAAATACTAAAATTATTATCTAGATTATTCTCTTGAACAATAAAACATCTCTGGAACAATTTAACTCTGATTATCCCTCACAATTTACAGGCTATTTTTTTTTTTTGACTGATGCATTTTATTTTATTTAAATAGTTTCATTTTTATTTTTTTCTAAATTTTGATGGCAATATTAAATGGTATTTTAAAAGAGTATTTATGTACCATAAGATACTACCTCTAAAGTATGTTTATTTATTCATGTTTATTTTCATCCTTGCCATGAACATATATATTACAAACCTAAGATAATAATCAAGACTCATAATTTTGTATTTTATATGTTTGAGTTAACCATAGACTATGTTTTGCTGTATATTTTTGCTATATATTTTTCAGCCCTTCAAAATCACTATTTTTTACAGTCAATGCTCACTTAGGTCTACTCATATTTTTATACTTTATCAGCTCATCTTGAATCTCAGAAATCTATCTGGAATAATTTTTTTTCCATCTGAAATACATTCTTTAGAATTTCTTTAGTTTAGAGATGGTTGATTGCAAACTCAGTTATTGTTTATCTGACATGTCTTCATTTTTCCCTTATTTTGAAATATATTTTTGATGGGCATATAATTCCAGGGTAGAAGTTATTTTCTTTTAGCACAATGAAATTATTATTCTACCTTCTTTTGTCTTCAGTGGTTAGTCTCAGTTTAAGTTTCTCTTCTTGGAAATCTTTTTTCTTTTTCTTTTACATTATCCTTACGTCTGGTGTTTGGCATTGATCTACAAGGTTGCTGGGTGTGGATTTCTTTTTATTTATCCTGTTTGGAATTTGTTGTGTATCTTGAATCTTTGGATACATGTTTTTCATTGGTTCTGGAAAATTTTCTAACATTACCTCTTTAAATATTGCCCCTTTACCATTCTACCACACATCTTTTTCTGGAATTCCAGTTCAATGTATGTGAAACCGTCTCAGGCTCATTCATGTCTCAATGTCTCATAGTTTTTTCCTTTCTATCTCTCTGCACTACATTCTTCAGTTCTATCTTCCATTTCACTAATTCTGACTTCAGCAGCATCTAATCTGCTTTAAACTAATCTATTGAATTTTTAAAATTATTACAACTTTTCAGCTCTATGTGACTCATTTTGATTAATCATGGTAAATTTTAGTCTTTTATTTCTTTAAATATATAGTAAACATACTAGTTATATTGATAATTCAAATAGGTGAAGCCTTTGTGTGTTTATTGTTTATACTGATTCTTGCTCATTGTGGCCATATTTCCTTGTGTACTTTGTGATTTTGATGGTGACCTAGTAATGATCAGAATTTATTTGTGGGACCTCTCTGAAACCTGTGTTGAAGGCAGCTTTCTATCTAAGAGGATCTGTGTCTATTTTTTCAATCCCTAAGGGAACATTACCAACCTGGCATTACTGTAAATTTTCACCTCAAGTTTTTCAGATCGCATGGGTGGTGTGAATTCAGGTTGTAATCCTCTATGGGCCGGCCTGTGGTTATGACTTCTGAGGTGAGAAATTTCCCCCTCATTTCAACCAGTGCCAAAGTTTAATACTGCAATTTTCCTTTCAGTCCCCTTAGGAAATGGGGAATGAGGTGGTTTATTTCATTGTCATACTAAATAAAAGTACATATTAAACCTATATTTACCCTCACATTGAGTGTCTTGCATTCCAGTGAAATTTAAGAGGATCTCACTATTAGACTTCAAATTTGAGAAGATCTTGGAATTACACCTATCCCTTCCACATCATGGTGGTTAGGAATGTGGTGCCCCTCCTTGTAAGCTGGAAAATCCATGCAAAATTTTTTGACCCTCCCTTCATACCAGAGAAAAAGTCTGAATTTGTTCTTTTTCTCTTTGGGGGTGTTTACAGTACCTTATTTGTAAAACATGGGTTAAGTATTATACAATACTATACATATACTTTATGCATTTCTGAGTTTCTAAACTTATTCTATGTCATCTGCTGGCCTTTGAGTGTCATCTGTGCCTTCCACAAAACTCCCTCCAAATTCCCATTTAATTTCTTTTGCTGACCCATGATATATCAAAACTGCTCTGAGGATAGTCATGATGTGGAAGGGATAACCATAATTTTTTGTCCCTTGCATTCCTCAAGACCCTGAAAACTAAAGTTCAAGTTCAAAAGATTTGGTAAGTGCTTCCAAAGTGAAAGCCATCATCAATGTTCAAGTTCATGCTTTCCCTTAGTTTTGGCATCTAAGTACCATTTATGTTCTTGCCACCTCACTGATACATTTAAATGCAAGCTTCTTTCTTTATTTATCCAGAATATTTAGTTTTTGTTTGCTTGGTTGGTAGTGGGAATGCCAATCTGGGATCTAATCCATCATACTGCCAGATATGAAAGTCATCTTCACATGTCTCATCTCATGCTGTTCCTTCTGGCTGCAAGACTCATTTTCCACACTGGACTAGTTATCAGTTTATTGCCTCTCAGTTCCAGTCACCCTTTACTGCCTGCTGTGCAAACATGTAGCTGGATCTTTTAAATAAGTGTTTATCAGCTGGCAGAGTGGTAAGCTTTGCCAGTAGAGGGCAATGAAGAGACAATGCTGGAGGAAGTAGTTTTTTCTTGGTCCTGAAGTGCTTCTACAGCCGGCTTCTGCTGTGTGGGCAACTTTCTCCAGCCAAGCTCCTACAGCACTCGCACAAGACTCTTGTAGTACTTGCAACTTCTCCAGTGTCTGGCCCCTGCAGTGCACATGGCTTCCCAGCATCCATGTCTTGTGGTGTTGGGCAGCTTCTCCAGTAATAGCCTCCTGCAGCTCAGGCTGCTTCTCCAGTGCAGGGCCCTCAGCAGCAACAAGCAGCAAACAGCTTTCCATAGGACCCCTTTGCGCTGTAACGTAGCAGAGTGCCTTCAGTGAGATACGTCCCAGTAAACAGCTTTCCCTGGCACCCTGGAGCAGGTATTTTCAGCAAGTTCTGCCACAGTAACTTTTTTGCTGTTCAGTGAGTAATGGCTGTGCCTTCTCAGACCTGGGTGTGGGAGCAATGGGGGAGGAGAGTGGGGGGATCTTCCCTGGGATTTCTATCTCAGCCCTAGGGGTAGTGGCTGATCCTTACACCTACTCTTTTCATATCATTCGAAGTTCTTTTTACATCTTACTAACCAATCCCTCATTAATCAAATTACCTTTTGTAGTTAATGATTCTTTATATTAAACTTTCCCTATTCAATTTACCCTATGTTTTGTCTCCTGATTTGACCCTAACTGATGTCTATCCTTTTATCTGGTCACCTCATATTTCCTCATCAAGATCAACTCAGGCATTACTCCCATTATGGTTTAGGTGTATTAGAATGGACCATATGAAAATGTCATTTTCGTAAGTCAAAAATATTTGAATATTGGCAATTTCATATGGCTCAACTAATATTTTCTCTGTAGTTTCTACTGCATAACTCTACCAGAATTAGCCTACTAGCTGAAAATAATTATTATACAATGTCCCCTAGTATAAGGTTGCAAACTCTTGGTAACTAATTTTAACTTTTTATTCCTAATGCCCAAATGTCTAATCTTATCCACAATTATGATATGCTAAAAAATGCCTGTTGAACTAACTGAATACTGACAAATCATTTATTCTCACTAATCTACAATCTCTCCATCTCTTAACTGGGACCATTAACCCCTGTGCTTTTTCAAATGTTTTTAAAAAGGACTAAATGAATATTTGTTCCTCCTCCCTTACTGCAGATGAAGGCAGACGATGCTACTAAATGTGTTATTTCATGTGGGAAAAATATTTGAAGAATCACTCTTTTAACAATGATTTTATTTTAAATTATAATTGATTGTATAATTATTTGAAGAACACAAAAAGTATAAAAAAGAAAATAAAAATTATTCGTAATCCTACTAACCAGAGATAAAACTGTTAATATCTCATGTTAGTTATTTCTAGCACATTTACGATGAAGATTATAAAAACTCAAACTGGGAAAAAACTATATGTACATTTTTTAAATCTGCTTTTTCCATTCAGTGTAATATTGTGAGCGTTTTCCCATATCAATAAATAGTCTTTGAAAAATATGTTTTTATTGACTGAGTAATATCCTATCATATGAATAAAAGATCCACAATTTATCAAATTATTTGTATATTCATGGTGTTTGAAAATTTTTGCTATTAAAATAACATTAAGATAAACATTCTTATAAATAGTTATACACATCTCTCATTGTTTCCTTGAAAGAAATTAGTGGAAGGATATAGTAGATCAAAGTATACAAATATTTCTATGGTTTTTGAAATTATTACCTAATTTCCTTCGTAAAACTTTGCACTACTTTTCATTCCAACAAGAAAACAACATTTCACTGCATACTCAACAACAAATGGTTTTCAAAAAATAGCCAATTTAATTGTTAAAAAATACTAATTGCTTTTAGTAATTACTGTACATATTTTCGTGTGTATTGGTCCCTGGATTCCTTTTGATGTTAAGTATCTATTTATATGCTTCCGATTTTCTAAAAATTGGCATGAATATAATTTTTAATTTTAATTTTTGATAGTTTTTTTATATACTATGGCTATTAACCAATTTTTCATATTTTTAAAAAAATTTTAAGTATATCACTTATACATAAACATACATAAACAATAAGTGTATAGTAATAGTTGTGAACTTACAAAACAAACATACATAACATCATATAGGGCTCTCATACCTCACCCTACTCCCAATAGCTTATATTGTTATGAAAAATTTTTAACTAATGATTTAAGAGCATCCTCAAAATATTACTACTAACCAGAGTATCTTACATTTGGTATATTTCCCCCCAAATCACACACAATTATTATTATTTTTATATCATTTATACATGAATATACATAACAATAAGGGTACGGTAAATGTGAACTTAACAGAACAAACATGCATAACATCATACAGGGGTCCCATACATCAACAAACCACCAGCACCTTGCATTGTTGTGAGACATTTGTTACAAATTATGAAAGAATATCATAAAAATCTTACTACTAACTATAGTCTATATCATACATTTGGTGTATTTTCCCCCAACACACCCTATTATTATTTTTTAAAATATATTTTTATTACAGAAGTTGTGAACTTACAAAACAATCATGCACATTTGCAGGATTCCCATACAACAGCCCTCTATCAACACACCACACTGTGGTGGAAATTTGTTACAGATTATGAGCTAATATCATCAGATTATTACCACTACCCTCTATCAACACACCACACAGCGGTGGAACATTTGTTACAGTTTATGAGATACTATCATTAGACTATTACCACTAACCATGATCCATAGTGTACATCTGGCACACTTTTTCCATACTTCCCCATCAACACAGTACATCTTTGGCATAGAAGCATGAATATTATTGTTGTTAACCACAGTCCATAGATCACTTCAGATGTATGTTTCCCATGTTTCTCCACATTACCATCACCCTGAAACAGTGATGTACATCTGCTCTAGCTCACAAAAGACACTCTTGCATCTGTACAATCAACCACAGTTCTCATCCACCTCTGAGTTTACTGTGTTATTCAGTCCCTAGATTATTCTCTAGCTCTTTTTCAGTTGACATTTATATCCCAAGACTACCATTTCCATCCACATTCCCATTTATAAACCAGTTGTTACTCACTATAATGTGTTACCATCAACTATACATCTCCACACTTTTACAGTAAAGTAACTAAAACTTCTATATACATTAAGCATCAGTTTAAGAATCCACCACCTACCACCAGGTCTTGAAGTTTTCCTATATTTTCTTCTGGAAGCTTTATGGTTCTTACTTTTATATTTAGGTTTTTTATCCATTTTGAGTTAATTTTTGTATAAGATGTGAGACAGGGGTTCTCTTTCCTTCTTTTGACTATAGATATCCAGTTCTCTCAATACCACTTGTTGAATGGACTGTTCTGTCCAAGCTGGGTGGATTTGACAGGCTTGTCAAAAATCACTTGTTCAGAGATGTGAGGGTCTGTTTCTGAACCATCAGTTTGGTTCCATTGGTCTATGTGTCTGACTTTATGACAGTACCATGTGTTTTTCCACTTTAATTAGGTAATATGATTTAAAGTCCAGAAGTGAGACTCCTTCAACTTTGCCTTTCCTTTCCTTAAGATGTTACTGGCTATCAGGGCCACTTATCCAGTCAATTAAATTTTTCCATTTATTGAAAAAAATGCTGGTGGAATTTTTATTGGGATTGCATTGAATCTGTTTATCAATTTGGATAGAATTAACATCTTAATGATATTTAGTCTTCCAGTCTGTGAGCATGGAAAGTTCTTCCAATTATTTAGGTCTTTTAAAATTTCTTTTAACAGTGCATTGTAGTTTTCTGAATACAAATGCTTTACATCATTAGTTAAGTTTATTCCTAAATATTTGATTCATTTAGTCACTATTGTAAATGGAATTTTTTCCCGGACTTCCTCATCAGATGGCACATTACTAGTGTCTTTTAAAGTCTATTTTATCTGACATAAGTAAAGCCACTCCAGGTATGTATGTATGTATGTATGTATGTATTTATGTTACTGAATGTGTAGAATAACTTTTTCTAGCCTTTCAGTTTCAATCTATTGGTGTTCTTGGGTCTAGGATATCTTACAGACAGGCTTATATTTTCTTATCCATTCTGCCAATCCATATATTTTCAAGGAGTTTAATCTGCTAACATTCAATGTTATTACTGTGAAGGTAGTTCTTATTTCACCCATTTTGACCTTTGGGTTTTATCTGTTGTATGTATTTTATTTTCACTGTTCTTTTAAAGTTTTTAGTTACTTTTACTGATATAATCTTCATTTCTAGACTCTTTTCCAAGTCTCTCTGTTCTGTCTTTTCTGTTTAGACTGTAGCATACCCTTTAGTATTTCCTGCAAATTCAGTCTCTTGGTTACAAACTCTCTCAGTTTCTGTTTATCTGTGAATATTCTAAACTTACCCTCATTTCTGAAAGACACTCTTGCCAGATAAAAGATTCTTGGCTGGAAATTTTTCTCTTGCAGAATCTTAAATATATCATACCACTGTCTTCTTGCCTCAGATGAGAAATTGGTATTTAATCTTACTGGGTATCCCTCATATGTTATGCATTGCTTTTCTCTTGCTGCTCTCAGAATTCCCTCTTTGTCTTTGGCATTTGACATTCTGATCAATATGTGTTTCAAAGTTGCCCTATTTGGATTTATTTGGGTAGGAGTACCCAATTGTGCTTCTTGGACACAGATATCTATGTCCTCCCATAGGATTGGGAAATTATCTACCATTATTTCTTCAAATATTCCTTCTGGCCCCTTCCCCTTCTCTTTTCCTTCTGGGACACCCATGAAACATACATTTGCATGTCTCTTGCTGTCATTTAGTTCTGAAACCTTCTTTTGTTATTTTTTCTTCATTTGTTCTTTTGTATGTTCAATTTTGGAGGCCATTTCTTCAAGCTCACCAGTCCTTTGTTCTGCCTCCTCAAATCTGTTCTTATATGATTTCAAAGTATTTTTAATTTCATTTACAGTGCCTTCCATTCCATAAGGTCTGCTATTTTTCTACATGTGTTTTCAAAGTCTTCTTTTTGCTTATCCAATGTCTTCTTTTTTTCCTCCAATTTTATTTTTATTCAAGTTTATAGATGACAAGGAATGTTACATTAAAAAACATAAAAAAACAAAAAACATGAGGTTCTCATATAACCCACTCCCCACCCCCACCATAGCATTTTTGTAAATTGTATTTTTTGAAGATAAAAATACATCACACAAAAAAATGTTACATTAAAAAATATGAGGTTTCTGTATACCCCCACTCCCCCACCCCACTCCTCCCACACCAACAACCTCCCTCATCATTGCGGCACACTTATCGCACTCGGTGAACACATTTTGGGGTACTGCTGTACTACACAGATAATAGTTTACCCTGTAGTTTGCACTCTCCCCCAGTACATTCAGTGGGTTATGGCAGGATATATAAAGTCCAGTATCTGACCCTGCAATATCATTAAGGACAACTCAAAATCCCAAAAATGCCCCCACATCACATCTCTTCTATTCTCTCCCTGCCCTCAGCAACTACTGTGGCCACTTTCTCCACCTCGATGTTAAAATTTCTTCTATTACTTGTCACAATAGTTTTATAGTAGAATATCAGTAAGTCCACTCTAGTACATATTTTATTCCTCCATTCTGTGGACCCTGGGATGGTGATGTCCTTTCCACCTTTAGATCAGAGGGGGTTTAGATTCCACATGGATGATGGATACAATTCCTCTGCTTACAGTTGTAGGCACTCTTGGTTCCCTGGTGTGGTGGTTGACCATCTTCACCTCCCTGTTAGCTGACCTGGGTAACACCAACAAACCAGAGAGTAGGAGTCACCACTCAGCTGAGGCTCAGGGCCCAGCTGGCACATGGGCAGTCCAGAGATTCAAGTCTCCTGAGTTTTGACCAACCCTAGCACCAACCACAGGTTCAGTAAAAGCGAAAGAAGAGGTATATGTAGAAAAGTCACATCTGAGTCCAGCTCCATCACACTCAGGAGCACAAACTCCAAAGTAGGGCCCTCTAACATGGCACAGAGCTCCAAATCCATGTGCCATGACTATATACCCTGTGGATCTCCATAGCCTTCAGGAGAACCAGTACCTAGGGTTGTATTTACTTTGGCTTTTTCTGGGGTCCTGTTGAGGTATGCATAAGTGTGACCCCTCTGATGACCTCCTGACTCTTTTTTTTAAAAACTTCTTTCCCCCTCCCTCCCCCAGTTGTCTGTTTTCTGTGTCTATTTGCTGCGTGTTCCACTTCTGTTGTTGTCAGTGGCCCGGAAATCTGTATTTCTTTTTGTTGCATCATCTTGTTGTGTCAACTCTCCGTGTGTGCGGCACCATTCCTGGGCAGGCTGAACTTTCTTTCGTGCTGGGCAGCTCTCTTTATGGGGTACACTCCTTGCGCATGCGGCTCCCCTACACGGGTACACCCCTGCGTGGCATGGCACTTCTTGCTCGCATCATCACTGTGCATGGGCCAGCTCCACATGGGTCAAGGAGGCCCGGGGTTTGAACCACGGACCTCCCATGTGGTAGACGGATGACCTAACCACTTGGCCAAGCCCGCTTCCCTCTGACTCTTTTTGGAAGACGCTTAGCCATATCAACACATTTGTCTTTGCCATTTCCCCCTTTTATTCAAGGTCAAAGAGCAGTTTTTAACACTTGATTCAACATGTAGGCTGAGATAGTCTGCTGGTCTGAGTTGACTCTTATTCAAGGTCTCTTTCTAGTTGCTTCTCCAGTTAATGATTGGTAGTAATCCCTTGGCACCAGGGAGGTTCATCCCCAGGAGTCATGTCCCATGTTGGGGGGGAGGTAATGCATTTACATACTGAGTTTGGCTTAAAGAGTGGCCACATTTGAGCAACATGGAGGCTCTCAGGGGGTAACTCTTAGGCACCCTACAGCTCTAGGCTTAGTTCATATTTCAGGCACACAGGCTCCTAAGCATAATCATCAGTATCAAGGGCTCATTATTGAACCAGCATTCCTTGTTGATCTTTGCCATTGCACTTGGGGGATTATTGTTGTTCCATTGGGGAATGTGACAGAGCTCCCTAGGTGGAAATTCAGCACTCCCTCAGTTGATGTTTGTAACTGTAATTACTATAAAAATACCCAACATATATCCTAACATATTTATGTTCCCTACATACATGTCCTGGAGAACTTCCCCCACCCATGTGCCCCCAATCAACAACACCCCACACCACAGTTCCTCTCCTGCCATAGTTGAACCTCTCTGTGGTCCAAAACTTCTTCAACAATGAATTCTAATATTTTGCCAAATTCAATTAATAGGAAATTGAAATACAGTGATGGGTTTAAAGTTTAGAAATAGAATACATAGTAATTAGAAATAATAAAAGTAAAAATAAATTGGTGTATTAATAAAATGAAAAATATTATAAAGCTTTGTTTCTAACGTTTTGCCTTTCATCACTGTAATAGGTGTTGCCCTGTATATACAGTGGCAAGGCACTATCATTTCTTACTCAGTGTCTACATCCTTTCCTTTTTTTCTAATTTTTAATTTTGTCTTCAGAAAAGTTTTAGATCACAGTAATTCACATATACAATATAGGGGACTCCCAGATACCCAACATCGAACCCTTTTCCCCTTTCCCCTTTCCCCAGCAATGACTTCTTTACATGTTTATGTTATATTTGCTGCAGCTGATATACCAATGTCTTCTTAGTATCTCTTTAGCCATCTTATTGAATTTATTAAGGAGATTTGCTAAAACATCTGTGATTAGTTGTCTCAACTCCTTTATGTCATCTGGAAGCTTACCTTGTTTCTTTAACTGTGCTATATATTCTTGGTATGGATTGTAATTTTTTCCTGGTGTCTTGGCATCTGGTCAGAAACTGTCCAGAAACCAGAAACTGAGGTGGCGCCGCTGACAGGGAATTTCTCTCCACATCAGAGGTCCCCAGCAGGATCAAATCCTGGTGAATCCTAGAGGAGTAAGACAAGAAGACAAAAAAAAAAAAAAAGAAAAAAAAAGAAACAGAGAAAGAAGATCTCACAGTGAATGGACATGGACACAGAGACACAGACAGCAAAAATAGCAGGGCAGTGGGAGGGGGAGGAAAAAGGGAGAAAATAAATAAATCTTTAAAAAAACAAAGCTAATAATAAATATGGTTTTACTTTATTTGTTTTATGATTACCTGATATAGTGTCCATAATGGTCTAGCCTTTATATGTCTTTTATTATTTATGATTTTTATTAAAGTGTCATCGTTCTTAACATGTGAGTGAACCCTGTCTGTTAAAATAAATTTTCCTAGCATATTAACAGGCAATTGTCTCTCTTTTTTGGCAGATCAATGATATTTCTTTTAGCTTCTTATTTTGAAATAATTTCAAACTTACAGGGGAATCACAAAAATAATACAGATAACTCCAACATACCAACCCCCACAGACACTCAGATCCACCAATTTTAACACTTTACCACCTTTGCCTTGTATCTATTGCCAATTGTCTTTTTTTCTCCTCCTTCTCCCCCCACCCCCATTTTTGATGTCTGTGTCCATTCACTGTGTGATCTTCTGTATCTATTTCTCTTTTTGTCTTCTCTTCTCTTTTTATTTTCTCCTCTAGGATTCACCAGGATTAGATCCAGGGGACCTCTGATGTGGAGAGAAGCTCCCTGTCATTTGAACCACCTCAGTTCCTGGTTTCTGTTGAGCCTTGCCTTGACTCTCCCCTTCATATCTCTTTTGTTGTGTCATCATGCATGACTCACTTGCGTAGGCACTGGCTTGCTGCACAGGCACTAGGCTCACCGCACAAGCACTTGGCTCGCTGCATGGGCACTTGCTTGCCACGCAGGCATACTTTTTTTTTTTTTTACCAGGAGGCTCCAGGAATCGAACCCAGGTCCTTCCATATGGTAGGCAGAAGTCCAATCACTTGAGCCACATGTGCTTCTCCACCAATTCTCTTTTGAATTTGAAATATTGTCTTTGCTGAGGGGGGTGGGGTGGGTGTGCTTGTGTGTACATATATGTACTTTATGTTTGTGAAGTATCTGACATCAATTTCAGTGGAGCTGTGGAGACAGAGTTAGGAAAATGTAGTTTTATTCCATTCTTGTGTCCACCAATACCTTTTACCTTTCTTGCTTGACACAACAGAAGATCCTCTTGCATTTCTGCTCTTTCAGCTAGTGTCTTAGACATCAACAATCTAAGACTGTGTTGTGTTCTTAGTTGCCGGAATGCCGAAATTCAGACACCATGAAATGCATTGGCTTTACCAATGGGAATTTATTAACTTACAAGCTTACAGTTTTGAGGCTTGGAAAAATGTCCAAATAAAGGCATCATCAGGCAATGTTTTCTTCCCAAAGGCCAGCTGCCAGCCATCCTGGCCTCCTCTGTCATGTGGTAGCATCTGCTGGTCTCCCCCGTTTCTTCTGGGTTTCATTGCTTTTAGCTTCTTGCTTCTGTGTCTTTCTTTCACTTTGTCTGAATTTCATTCTCTTATAAAGGACTCCAGTAAGAGGATTAAGACCCACCCTGAATAAGGTGGGTCACATCTTAACTTCAGATCCTACTCACCAAAAGATCCTACTTGCAATGAGTCCACATCCATAGGAATGGCTTAACTTTAAGAACATACTCTTCTTGGGTCCATACTGCTTCAAACCATCACAGGTTCATGAGGGTTAAGGACATTTTTTGGATGTTCTACATGGGTATGACATAAACCTTTATGGAATGTATTGGAATTCCCCAAGAGATTTGGGATCTGTTTCTTTGCCCCTTGGAGCTTGCTTTACATGTCCCACCAGCAACCCAAAGTACCCTCAAGGCTCCTTGGAAATACAGAATGTATCAATCAAAGTTTTTATTGAAAGAAACAAACTGTCCTCTGGTGAATTTACTCAGAAAAAGAACTTAATAAGAAAATATTCAGTAGCTTACAGACTTCTAAGAGGCATCGAGAACCAGGCTTAGAGGCTGTGCTGCCAAATATAGTGGCCCTAAACATGTCCCAGAACCGGCTTTGTGATGTGACTGCTGCTGTGGCCACCACTCACTGTTATAAGGATGGATTCTGAGTGGCCCCTGCTTCTTTACATGCTGGCTTTGACTCATAGCTCTGAGTGGCTAAATCTGATTGGTGGAATTTATGACAGCTGTAAGAGTGATTAGAAAGTAGGTTGCTGGTATTATTAGTATATATAAGATGAGAGTAACTCCTCCTACGAGGAAAGGAATTTGGAACTGGTTAGACATAAAGAATAGTGAATGTCCATTTCCTAGACTGATACAGATGAATACCTAGTGCTTATAAGAACCTAAACATGAGACGTTCAGAGGTTCCCAAAGGGATTGACAGTATCTCCATATAGCATCTTGAGCATTTTAATTAACACACATTTGCTAACAGAAATCTACCATGTTCAAGGCAGTACTCCAGATATCATGGGAGATGATATAATGTGTAAGAATGTGTAAGAAATTCATGAAGGCTACGATCTACATGTGGATGCAAGATTTTCACAAATAAGATATTAAAAGATTGGATTAACTAAAATACAATGGCAATGCAAAGCAGTGCATAACTATGGCCTTAGTTTATTTCTCCCAAAGAAGAACCTGAGACATAAATTGAACCAGGCTGTCCCTTTTATAGGTGGTCCTGGGAAGCAGGAGTAAGGGAGTTGGAGAATTCATGAGGAAACGAAGAAAAGCCAATATAACAGTGCCCTTTAGAGATCACCCCTTAGACAATGACAGCTCATTACTGCCAGGATCTCCATGATGCATACAGAATAGAAGAGTCCACCAAAAAAAAAAAAAAAAAAAGAGGGAGGTGAGAACATTTATCCACTGTTTCCATATCCCATAGATGAAGGGATTTCCCTAGGAACAAAAACTTGCCTACACTTCCAGGATGGGTTTGTCAAGCACCTTCTCTCACAGCCAGTCCTGTGAGAGAGTGCACTTGAGGTGGGTGAGGTGGGAACACTCACAGTGTGAAGTGAGTCTGAGCTTGCATGGACCCCTTCTGAAATCAGAACTGGGTCAAAGGCATATGCAAGGGCATCAGAGGTGCCTGTTAAAACTGTCGACCTTCAGATACACTTAAAAGGGATGATGCATTCAAATGAGCACAAGGTCACTGCAGGCTGGAATGTCTGGGGTGGTTTCCTTAAAGCGACCAGATTTCATCTGTGCCTGGAAAGAAAGGACTGAATTTCTCATGCCAGAAATTTTGCAAACACACAAGGATCTGGCGCTATCTAACGTCTAGTTATGCTGAATGCAGCAGTTGTATATTCCAGTGCATTGCAGTTCCTTGATTCTGGTTCCTCTTCCAATAACATACTGAGGTTATGACATGTGGCATCTTTCAAATGTTTGCCCAGGCTTTGACACTGAAAAATATTCCCTTGATTCAGATGGTTTCAGAATAGTAACAATTCTAATAAAGTTAATAGTGGTTAATTGAAAGTCCTTATATTAAAAAAAATACAGCCTATGATAATTTAATTTAATGATAGTTCTAATAAAATAGCTATTATTACTTATAGGTGATTTATTTTCCTCATAATTTTCATTGCTTACAAGCCATCTCTAAAATGAAAATAAATTCCTTCATATTTAGGAACCAGCAATTATTTCAAAGAATATATATTAAATTGTTTATAAGTTTAATGTACAATGTGGGTCCATCAATAGTTACATGTTTTGAATCACTTCATCTTCCCTATTGCCATTAATATTAAATATAATCTATCCATCCTGATGAAAAAAAATGAAATTCTATTTCTCTTAAAATTTATGTGATATAGACTTTACTTAACACAATCTTGCATATCATCTGATTATTTCAAAGTAAAGTGTTTTCAGACTTAAAAACACCTGATTTACGAATGCCCCTAGCATAAAGCTATTTAGTTGCCTCTTCCCTTCCCTCACTTTTGCTCACTCATTCTGAAGTGGGATTCTTTCCTCCTCATTCCTCTTTCTCTTCCTATGAACCATCTCTCTGTGGACAACTCCTAGTTGTCTAAGTTGATGATACTATGGAAATGCATATAAACACGATGCATAAAAATCCCAGGCCCAGAAAACCCATTCATTCGCCTTTTCTCTCTCAGATCAGTGATGGCTCTGTTATTGCTCTGTGCTCTTTCCACCCCTAATCCCCTTTAACAATTTCCTCAGTAAAATCTCCATCTTTTTGTTCAATGTAATGAGATAATGTTCTTCAATGCAATTTGTAAATTATAAAACAACGTACAAATGCAGTTTATTTTCATCATTTCTGATTCCCCCAAATAACCCAAGTCAGGCTGGATGAGCAGTACTTGTGATATGTTTTCAAAAAAAGAGAAAATGCCAAAGCTTAGTAAATCAAGTTTCCTTTCTTACTCTAAAAGTATACATACTAAATGAGCAATATCATAGTCTACAAGAACAAAATAAAATATGTACCTCAAAACCAACCATCAAAACATAGCCATTTTTTTTCCTTCCTGCCTTTTATCCAGGCATATTTTCTTATAGGTATGGTCATATTCTATCAAAAATTTTGTAGTCTGCCACTCTCAGTGAACCTCATAGTTTAAAAACTTAAATACCTATAATATCCTATAAAATGAAGATATTTTATTGAAATTTTATATAGCAAAAACACCAGTACCATTAACCTTTTAAAGCTTTGAAGGTATTCAGAAGTCCCCTTCAAAAAAAACCCATAGAATTTTCTGGCTATTCCCCTCTAATTAAGCTATTAGCCTAACACTCACTATTAAAAATAAATAGGGAACTGATGTTGCTCAAGTGGTTGAGTGCCTGCTTTGAATATGGGAGGTTCCTGGTGCATCCTAAAAAAAATCTAAAAGATAAACAACAACAAACAAAACAAAAGAAAAAACCGAACTCAGGGAAGCTGATGTGGCTCAGTGGTTGAGCGCTGGCTTCCCACATATGAGGCCCTGGGTTCAATCCCTGGTCCCTGGACATGCAAAAAAAAAAAAATATATATATATACACACACACACACACACACACACACATATATACATATGCTTTAAGTATGTAAAGTGTATGGTATGTAAATTATACCTCAATAAAGCTATGCTAAAAATTACAATTAAAAAATCAATGTTAATGTAGTCCTCCTTGAAATGTGACATTTTAAAATAGTTGGTAGTGTAGCAGGATAATTTATTAAACTTTTTTGTTTTTCCCTTTGTATTTTTCCCTGACCTCAATCCCAGATGGACTTTGTATTTCTTTTTCCCAGAGGTATTTGCATGGCCAAATAGAAGCTACCTGAAGCAAATTCTCTTCTCAACTTGGATTAAAATCTAAACTCACTGAAGAGTTAATGCAAGGTGTCTCAGAGAAGGACAAAAGAGAGGGAAGACCCTTTGAAGGTTGCAAGGGGAAGAAGGAGGGTTTTGGTCTACTCTGGGGAGAAGTCGGGGAAAAGGAGAAACAGAACTCTGAGGCAGGTGATGCTGGGATGTCCTACCTGGCAGGGCTAGGTCCCAGGCACAGAAACAACCAAACTTGCCTAAATTTGCCTTGCCCCAAGAGTGTCATGGAAGCATCAGAATCCATTAGACGAAGGGTCCACATGAACTGGTACAAGTGCCAGTGGAAACTAGGGTTGACTGGTAATCAGAAGCTTTGTTTTTCCAGAAGAACCTGGACATTTCACCTGGCATTTGTAGGGATGGAGAGACTAAATTTGTCTCCAGCCAGGAGGCACAATGATGCAGGCTCAGGGTTAATAAATTTACAAGGCATAAAGAAATACAATCATTTTTATTAAGAGCATTCACATTTGCTATGCTAGTACTGAAATCATATAGTATGCAATTATTTTCTGACTTTCATATTTAATGCATGACACTACTAATCAATTTTTGAGGTGATGGTTTATTTCCCCACAATGGAGTAGTACATGTTGCAATATTTTAAAACAGAATTTTAAATCTGGAAATGATCTTGTGGATCTTGTCCACTTCCCTTCACTTTACAGATTTAAAAACCGAACCCTCAGAAGGTTGGGTACATTCCCCTGAGTCACAGAGCTGAATCTGGGCTAGATTCAGGTATCGACACTTGGCGGCAGTGCTCCTCAGTTGCTGAGAGCCGAAATTTCAGTTGCAACTTTAAAGTGCTAATAGATTGATGAGTTATCAGGCCCTGCTGGGCAACCTGTAGTTGTCTACTTGCTATGGATACAGATGTTAAGTCGGATAATCATTGCACTTTTAGTTGTGATAAAGCTTGGCTTTGCCCAATTTATTTGAGGATGATGGACTTTCAAGTTTGTATAGCTTACCAAAAGAATGTCAGTACACTCCCAATGGCAGTGAACAACTGTAATCATTATTATATACGGTGTTAGTGCATTTTCCTTCCTTCATTTCTTTTAATGTTTTTACAATGATTTCTGAAAGACACATGTTGACCTACATTTTTTATTACTTCAGTACTATGAAAATGATGTAATTCAGAAGTGAAGAACCAGCAAAAATGACAACAAATACTAAGGGTCAGAAGAATTGTGAAACAAAAGGAATTAGTCGTTTATCATACAGATATGCAATAACACTGTAGTTTAAAATAAGGTAATATTTTCTCTGGCTGCACACTGGAAAGAAAAATAATTAGTACGAAGTAGAAAAATGTGCATGGCTTATTGTGACACATGCAGAACTGTTCTCTTCATTGTCATCCCATGCATGCTGTTTAAACATTTGTTACACATTTTATCCCCATTTAAGCACTTTTCCCACTCAGTAACTTAGAAGCAATTTAAGCAATTTTAAAATTCCACTCTGGGAGAATAAAACTGCCATTAGAAGGAAACATATTTACTTTGATTTATTTCTATCAATACATTTTAATTCAAAAATATTTTATGATTATATTGTGCAATAGTTGCAAATATATAGTATGGTTTTTGTCGAAGGAAACAAATATAATTTTTATTTGGTAATCTTACTAAATTTTGAATCTAAATTTGGGGATTTATTTATGAGGATTTTTTTCCTATTATATACAAGTTAACGGTTGTCGCTGGTAAACAGATTATTTTGATATATTACTGGGTGACCAATGTCAGAAAAATTGGTCTGTTCAGAAAAACAGCATTTTGGAGATAGGTGGCCTCACAGGCTCAAGTGATCTTTGTGGAATTTCTTCAGATTAGTATTGGATCTTGAGTATTATGGAACAATAAAATGATCTTGCCAATGTCCTCAGAGTTGATCAATTCAAGGTAAATAAGGCATGTTTTTAAATTCTTAAAGGACTGAACTAGAAACCCAGATGAAACGTTACTCTTTTATATTGGTAAAAGGAGCTTGGGCTAGGAAGTCAGCAGAACTGCGTTCTGACCCATGTTCACTGCTACTAACTGTGAGGGCAAGGTACTAATTTCTCTGAGACTCAGTATTTATATCTGTCAAATGCAACTGTCATAAGGATTAAAAGAAATATAAAAAGTACCCAACACTAATACAATGCCCAGTGCTCAGGAAATGGTGACTATAATGATGAGCATGATGATGACAATGGAAGGGAAGGACAAGGAGGAATAAGAGAAAAAGGAAGAGCAGAAAGGTGGAAGTGGACACAGGGATTAGAAGACTTGTGTTGGCTGATTAGCCTATTTTCTTCCTGAGTTAAAAGACAGTCAAGAGAGAATCAGAAAGCATTTAGGTTAGTAGACAATCAGAGCAAAGCAAATTAAGCAGAATATTATAAAGACTGGGGCCTTCAAGTCATGAGGATCTTCTAGATTCATCTCTTTCAAGGGAATGTACCTGTCTGACAATCAGGATAATATATATGTATTGTTTCAGCACCTAGAACTGTGCCTGAAAAATGGCATGTCTTTAGTATGTAGTTAATGAATGCATGCGTAGAGTACCCTAGCCCATAGACAATGCTGGAAATACAGTATCTTTGATTTAGCTATCTCAGGACTCAATAGAGACATTGCTCCTCACTACTTTTCCCCACCTCCACACTACATGACTGTAGAGTTTCTTCAATAACATAATCAAGTGGGTCCGAGACTTTCTCTGTTGCATCAGGCATGTATAGACACTGTTTTATTAAGCTCAAATCATTTTATTATTTACTGTAGTCATATTTTCAAAATGTTCTGCCTTATCACCCAACATATGCTTATGGCAGAGACTGGCTAGATGATCCTGAAACTCACATCTTTTCTCCTAGGCACAGTTAGATTATATTTCTTTTGACCAACTCAGTTAGATGTGGCCACAGAAATGAGTCCTAACCCATGGGATGTGGGTGCAAGTACTATGCCAAGCCTAACCTATAAAATTTTTTGCAATTCAGCTCTCCATCTTCCCTTATCCAGATGAATGGAGAAAATCCAGTGATTCTTGGAGATGGTGGAGCCATAAAGGGAAAAACCTGGGTCCCTGAATGATTGTATGGAGCAGAGCCTGTTGCCCTCCCCACCACCATGTACACATACATTGACCCTCAGTGAATTGTGATGTGAATGAGAAATAATCCTTTATTCTATTAAGTCACTGAGATTTGGGGATTATTTTTATAGTAGTCTATCCTCACTAGTTTACTTCTATTCAGGATAGACTCCACTCTACTAACTTTAATGATATATATTTTGTTTGAGAACTTGGAACAGCTCATTTTGTACTGTACTCCTGTACTTGGTCACCCAAGTATGACCTCTTTAGTCTTCCTCTTAGTCATCCACATCACACCAAATTAACCAATAAGCAGTCAATTCTACCCCTAAATATCCATTTCCTTTCATCCCATTACCCTAATATTTATTAGACCCCTGAATCACTGAAATAGGCTACTATGTTTTATTCTTCAACCCTGTTTTCATTCCTTCATCTGCCATCTATTATCAGAGTGATCATTCTGAAACGAAAACTTGATTTTTGTTCTAAATGAGTTCATATAGATAATGCATTTAATAAGTCTGAGCTATTTTCTTATCACTATTTTTTCAAATGTATGTATTTGTTATTGTGATAAATACAATTAAAATTTATTTGAAAATAACTGTTATATATTTCTTCATCATAGGATGGTAAAATATAACTACTGTCATGTAAAGGAGTTGATCAACATTTTGATGTTAAAAAGGGATCCACACTTGAATATTTGGGAACTACTGCTCTAGGCATTTAAAAATATTTGGATTAAGTTGAATGGAAAGTTATATCTTTTGTTTTTGTACATGTGGTAGATTCTGTGGCTTGGTTTGCTCAACCTCCATTCCACCATGCTTTTTTTGGGTGCCCCCTGTGTCATAGAGTCTAGAAAGCTACAAGCTATCTTTCCCAAATTCTTTTGCAGCAAGTGTTCTGTATGTACAAAATAGATGCATTCCTGTAAGGTTAAGAAATTTGAAAATGGGACTGTATCCATTTTCCTGCTTTCCTGCTTTTCTACTGGCAAGTCATTTGTGGAGACCCTTTTCTATAGCAGAGTTCCTGTGACCATTCATTCTCTGGCTTCCTGGGTGTGGAGAGGAATACTGGCAGAAGGGAGATGACATCCTTATGCCTCTTCAGTGCTTTTAGTAGTAATGCATATATATTTGAGCTATACCATTTGCTCAGTCAACAAATAATGCATGCAAAACTTATGAATTCCAGAACTCTTTTCGGTAATGTCAGGACATCCAGGGGTTTAGACTCATAATTGAGGACCATTAAGCAACATGTTTTTGGGCTTAATAATTCCATTGCTGTCCTCAGTGAGCCATACTACATTCTTATAGAAACCACTCCTGCTGGCCCAACAAACAGTCCATTCTTCTGATGCTTTGATTGATTTTGTCTTAATTACTTGCCCTAAATTTTTTCCTGCTTAAAATGACTATATTGGTTTCTGTTTCCTGCAGTGAATGCCTTCTGATAAAGGCCTTGGAAAATATTGTTCCATCTTACGTAGGGAATGTGTCTCCTCTCCTCTTCTTGCGTTAAATTTTTGGTTCAAGTGTCTTCTTTTCTGGGAAGCCTTCCCAGTCCCCACAACTGAGTAAAGTGCTTTTCAGTTCTGCCTTAGTCATAACCCTATGAGGACACTTCTCATTATGTATAGTAATGGACAATTATTTTTCTGTCTTCCCTAGTAGAATAACTAAGAGGGCCAGTTTTTTTCAGTCACTTTATACAGTACTTGGTGTAAAGTAGGTTCACCATAACAGCTTGTGGAGTCAATGAATGAACAAATGAGGATTTCTATAAATAATATTTAATAATGAATAACATAGAAAGGGGGAAACATAGCAGCATGGGAGAAGACATGTGGCTTATCTCATAAAAAGGTATGGCGGACAAGTATATGTAAAATAAGGCAGTGTTGAAATGCCTTGAGTCTAGGTATGTGCTTCTTAGACCCTAAAAAAGAGATCCCATATGGCCTAGATCAGGGATCAGCAAACTTATTCTATATAAAGGGACATATAGTAAATATTTTAGGATTTGTGGGCCATATGGTCCTGGGTACAACTACTCATCTCTGTCATTATAGTGAGAAAGCAGTCATACACAGATGCAGACAATATATAAATGAATGGAAATGGTTGTGTTCCAATAAGCATTTATTCCTGAACATTGAAATCTGAATTTCATATGATTTTCACATGTCATAAAAACAGTACTCTTCTTTTGATTTTTTTTTCAAACATTAAAAAATGTAAAATCCATTAAAAAATGGGGAGAAAAGGAGAAAGGGAAGAGAAGGAAAACAGATTTGGTCCAGAGGTAGTGGTTCAACAATTCCTTGTTTACAAGACTAAGGAAAGGTCTGGGTTTATAGTGAGGAGTGACTTAGAGTTTTTGAGTGGGCCCTTGTGTGCATTCCAATTCCTTCCCATGTAAATCAAAGATTATAACATATTACTTAATACATCTAACTTTGATATAAACATACTAAGCTTAAAAAGCTTTGTGACCTTGAGGTTAGGCCTCTTCCACCTGCCTCTTTAATTTCAGAAATATTTGAATGTTTTAAGTGTTTGATAGGTAATATCTGATGGTAAGATCTCAAAGTTCTAAGCATATGGCAAAACTATTGGTGAGCGTTACGTAGTAAGAATATATTCTCCCCTTCATTTTCAGTATGAAAGGTAAAGAGGCATAAATAACATGTGGAAGATTACCACTCCATTTTTCTTCCATTCCAAAAATGGACAAATCACCTTAATCACAGTTTTCAATAAAGTAGATGTCAAGAGATTATAGGCCCACATATTATACCTTGCTTTAGTTTCTTGGAAGAAAAATATTCTTGGAACTTTTCATATAGCTTCTCATGGAATTAGGGAGGTGGAAGGGATCCTCCTTACCCTACAATTCACAGGTGAGAAAGTCTTGAGCATAGTGTTTGTGCTGGTTTGAATCTTTTGTGGACCTGAGAAAATTATATTCTTATGCTAACCCATTCCTATGCATGCAAATCTTTTAAGTGGGATCTTTTCATTAGATTCAGTTAAGGAACTTTTTTATTATATCTCTTAGGATTAGATCACTTTAGTTAAGGGCCTTTAATTAGACTGTGGGATCCAGGGTGGGTCATAATCCTTTTACTGGAGTCCTTTATAAAAGGATGACAAAAAGCAGCAGACACACAGAAAGAAGTGGCAGAGACAGAGAAGAACCTAGAGACTGGAATCAATGGACACAGAGGCTGAGAGGAAGCTACTTTAATCTGAAGCTGAAAGAGAGGCCCAGGGGAGGGGAGAGATGAGCCATATGCCTGTTTGCCCCCAGATGAGCTCAGGGAGAAAGTGGGCCTGAGGAGAAGGCAGAGACTGGCCACCATTTTGCCTTGTCATATGTCAGAAGCCCAGATTACCAGCAGCTGACATTTGGTGAGACAGCATTTCTGATGATGCCTTGATTTGGACATTTCCACGGCTTCAGAACTATAAGCTTTTGATTTAATAAATTCCTACTATAAAACCAACCTAACAACAACAACAAAAAGCTCGTATATTGCTCCATCAGCTTTTAGCAAATGAAGACAGTGTTGTTAAGTGCCCAACACAGGGCATTTATGGTGGGATGGGAGCAGACCCTGGTATTTGAATCCCATTGCAGTGCTCTTTCTACTTCATCAGGCTTTTAAAAATTACACTGCTTTGTTTTACTAAAGAAATTCATTAAGATTAAATCTAATCATGACTTTATAATTCAATAACATGTATCTTCCTGAATCGCAATTATAGTATAAGAAGCTCTCATTTCTCAAATTTATGACAAGAGTACCCATCACCCAAGGTTCTAAGACATGTAACCAAGAGGAACGAGGGATGAAGATTCTTGTGACTGTGAGGTCAGAGAGAGAAAAAAGAAACAGAAAACAGTTCTTGCCACCTCATGGGTAGGGACCACAAACTTCTTTCTATTGTTTTTCTATTGCATTTAAGAAATTAAGGAATGACATCACCTTTTTTTAAAAGGTATTCCAACTTCCCTTTTTTGCCAAAAACTGTCCAAGTGTAGTGAGCTTTGCACAATATTCATGAGGGAAAAAAAAGGCATTCCCAGTCCACTGTATGTTCAAACAACTCAGTAAGGCCTATCCTGACCATCCTTTTTGAAAATGGAACACCTTTCTGGCATGCCCATTTCTTTCCATAGCACTCATTTCATTTAGTATACTACACAATTTACTCATTACTATGTTTCTTGTCTCCCAACTAGAATGTAAGCTCCATGATGGCAAGAATTTTTGTCTTTTACATCCTCTGGTATAAGTACCTAGTATAGTGACTTGCATAGAGCAGGGGCTCAGGAAATATTTGTTGAATAAATGAATTTGATAAAATGAGGAATAGAGAATTAGGCACAGCTGGAAACATTAAAGTTGAAAAAGACTTGGACAAGATGCAAAGAAAAAAAATGGGACAATAGAATTAATAAGAAGAAGATAGGTGAGAACAGCCAGGGACGGCACTGAGGCTTTAAACCCACTGTCTTATATTTTCTCATAACGGCTGTTATTATCCCCGTTACAGTTGATGAAACTGAGGCTAGATAACTTCCCCAGATTCATATAGCCAATGTGGGGTGGAGCCACGACTAAAGCCACACCTGTCTGACTCCACAGCCCATGTGCAAGCACTGCTCTATAACAGACTATATAAATGTCACTTCCACCGACTAGAGAGTACTGGAGGGAGCCATCTTACCACACAGCTCTGATTTTATTAAAGTTGCTTTCATAGGACAAAAGATTCAGGCTCAAGAGTTTTTGCTTTCTGGAGGTGCAATCTTTAGACTTATCACATAAAGAATGTATACTCACATAAAAGCAAGGAAGCTCTCCTAAAACATTTTAAATCAGAAGGATGTTAGCATTGGCTCACCCACCAATCAATCTCCCAAATCATGGAACTTCAATTTTCAAAATGTGTCACATCGCCTGGGCAATAAAAAAGCGCTGAAGTATTCATAGAGTCAACATAGTGCAGGGCATTAGATTTGCCTCTGTGGCTCACCTGTCTCTTTGCTTGGAACTCCTCAGGACAAGCAATATAAAGGTAGAGATGTCTTCTCTAGCTTTATAAACATCTTTTCACCCCACACTATACTGACATTCCTCTACATTCATTTCATCTCTATTTATGAATTGGAACATAGATATATGTTTTACTACCTTCATGGCTAACAAATTTCTAGAAGCAGAAACAGATAGTAACCACAAATATATGGATCAAAATGGATCCATGATCAAAGTGCACCTGGAGCAGTGATCAGAACAAAAAGGGTCAGGGATGTTATGTGTTTAGAACCTCTAGGGACCGAAGGACTGGGGAAAGAAAATGCCAGCTTTAACAAGTTCAACCATGGAGAAGCTTGTATAAATCAGGTGTTCTCTGTGGATCCAAATCATAAATCCATTCACTTTTACTCTATGCCATTGCCCTACTCTTAGTAACAAGGATAAGGTAACAGCATAGCAGTTACCACAACTAGCAGGGAAAGACAGTTATTTTTGAAAAGTAAATGAGAAAGTAAATCATTATGAATCAAGTGATTTAGAAATAGTTGTTAAGGCATAAAAAACAAAGAGCCTAAGTATTATGTCATGTGATGTTGCCAGGGTGTGTCACACAAATATTTCACAGAAGTTACTATTTAAATAACAAGCTGACAGAGCTTTCAGAGTACAGCTTATATATGGAAGGCCATTACTTGTGTGGTCGAATCATTCTTAAGCTTAGATATAGATAGAAATCAGCTGAGTTGAGATATTTATTTAAATTTCAGGACTTTGTCATATGTGAGGACCAAGAATATGAATTTTTTAACAAGACACAGGGATGATTTTGATGAACCACACTTTGAAAAATACTATCTTAGGACAGCAGAGTGCTAAGGATGCAAAGGCAACAGAGTTAAAAATGAGTTCTTGTTCTGGTACACATGCCTTTCAAGAAAGTAAAACAAATCAAGTCAGAAGTGCATAAATACTCTGGAAAACTCCAATGTTACCCAAACAATTGCGAATAATCTTTTGGAAAGAAAAGAGAAGGAAAATTTAGTTCATACCATCCATTCTAATTGTACCCTCACCAAACAACTCAGGCATTTTAATGCTCATCCTCAGAAGATAAAATTTCTATTTAACTTTCAGTGCTCCCTATCACTGGACAATAAACATCATTCTATATCACAGACCACACTTAAAATAAGAGCTACTATTAGAGAGTGTCATGGCCTGTTTTTATTTTCATCATCTTGTTCAATTCTCACAACAACCCTTAGAGGTAGGAATCATTATAATCCCATTTTACAGATCAGGAAACTGAGGTCTGAGATTTGGCAGGGTAAAGAAGCTTGTTCTGGATTTGAATCCAGATCTTTCTGACTCCAGAAGTTCCAGGTCTGAATCTCTAAGCAATTCTTCCTCCACTGGGGACCTTGGTTCATATAGATCCTATGAACATGCAATGATGTAGCAAATATCAACAAATTGCTTAGCTTACCATGGATACACAATTCCAATAGAAATGGCATAAAATAAAAAATGTAATTATAATTCTCAAAATGTAAATAAAAAGTAAAATCTACATCAATATCCAGTGTTTGTCATTCTTACCAGACACATTAAAACTACGGAAATAGTCATTCTTGTTGTCTTGTTGCCAGCACATATACTCTTTTTTGTTTAATGTAGCTTCCACCTGAACTCTCCAGTGGGTAGATTTCCTGATACATCTTCTTACAACAATATTTAAACATTTTTTTGCTGAATATTCCTAATATATTTAGCCTCCTACTAAAATTTCTGAGGCAAGCAAATTAATCTCTCCTAATCCCTCCCTACTACTCACAAACCCAAGAGCTAAAAAGAATAATACTGACCACAAAAATCATAAAACGGATACATCCCTAAGTGGCATTTTCTTTTACTTAGAATATAAAGCCAATTTAAAAATCTGAAGATCTCATAATCTAGTCTTTTTGCCTTAGCTGACTAATAAAAACCTACATTCTCTTTAAAACAGCTAAATTGGGAAATGGATGTGGCTCAAGAGATTGAACTTCCATCTACCACATGGGAGGTCCCAGGCTTGGTTCCTGGTGCCTCCTGGAGAAAATGAGCAGGACAGAGAGCTGGTGCAACAGGCAGGCGCAGTGAGCTGATGGAACAAGATGACACAACAAGGAGACACAAAGAGAAAGGACAATGAGAGACACAACAAAGCAGGGAGCTAAGGTGGATTAAGTAATTGAGTGCCTCTCTTCCATTTGGGAGGTCCAAGGTTCATTTCCTGGTGCCTCTTAAAGAGAAGATGAGCAGACACAGAGAGCAGATGACAAGGCAAAACAGTGTGTGTATGTGTGTGTGTAGGGGAGGAATAAATAAAAATAAATCTTAAAAAAAAAATCTCGAATATACAGCTAAACCTTTAGCACCCTCAGTTCCTGAAGTGCCCATTTGCTTCTCCACTTTTAGATTCCTCCAACAGTGTATGCTGGCTTGCTCTCCTTCCATCCATGATGCTGAAGAACATACTGTGTTAATATTATGTTGTATATTACATGTGTCTCTGCTTCTAGACAATAGGCTCCATCAGCACATGGATTACATCTGTTTGGTATCTCTTGCACTTTGCATAGTACCTGGCACTGAGAAGGCACTCAAATGTTGTGGAATGAATGAATGAATGAATAACCCACAAAATTTAGTGGCTTCTAGAGCTTGGTTGCTTCTTCTATCCTCCTCAGGATAATAGTTTGAGCCTTATTGGGTGTCTTCTTCTTTACTTTATGCAGGACTAAAATGCTACTGATTTCTCAGATAATCACCGTCTGTGGTTCCAGCTCTTTGCCATTCATCATCTTAAGATACCTTCCAAATTAGTTGCTTTCCTCCCTTGGGAGGACCAGAGGCAATTCCAGTGTGTGAAGCCTGGAGAGTAGCCACTGGAAGGAGAGCCTGGATGGGTGGTGGGAGGTAGAAAAGCAGAGGGCTGCAATTCCTCTGCTTGCAGTTGTAGCCATTCTTGATTCCTTGGTGTGGTGGTTGACCATCTTCACCTCCCTGTTAGCTGACCTGGGTAAGACCAATGAACCAGAGAGTAGGGTGGGGGTATACAGGAACCTCTTATATCTTTTAGTGTAAGTTTTTTTGTGTGATGTATATATCTTAAAAAAAAAAAACAATTTACAAAAATGATGTGGTGGGGGGTGGGGAGTGGGTTATATGGGAACCTCTTATGTTTTTTGTTTTTTTATGTTTTTTAATGTAACATTACTTGTGATCTATTAACTTTAATGAAAAAAAAAAGCAGAGGGCTTACTGCTATCTGCAGAAACAGGAATAGAATTTGCTCTTAATAGAACAAGTATGATCAGAGACAAGAGGGACTGGGATCCTGCCCAGCAAGTGAGGTTTAGAAGGAAGGGCACACATCATCTAAGTCAGGATGGCCAAGGGAGGCCTCGTCCTTCCTGCAGCCACTGACATGGCTATGTCTAAAGTGGCCTCATCTCTCCCTTCAGGTGTTGGGACCCAACTGTTGCTGAGGAGGCCTCAGGCCTCCTTCGTATCCTAATTCATATTTACCTAGTTAGGGAAAGCCTTCTTTTATTTTTATTTCCCCTCTCTCCCCCATCCCTACTCAGGTCACGTTTAAGTGCAAAGTCAGAGCAGAGTCAGCCAAGGGTGACTTCTGAAGACTTGATGGCATAACTCCTTCTCTGAGAGCATTTCTTTCTTCTTTCTCTCCTTCCCATCCTTTTCTTTCTTTCCCTCTTTCATTTCTTCCTTCCTTCCCTCCTTCTATGTTATGACATGCATTGTTATTCAATTCATTTTCCTTCTTTTCAAGGACCAAAGCTCAACATATTAACAAATTAGTAACAATCGATCTGATAGTTGAAAGAGAGCTTTAGCACTCCAACAGATGAGAAAGTTTGGGTTTTGACTGAGGAAGGAGATGGCACTTTAAGAAACAAAGTGGAATGATGCAAAAGGAAAATATCCCTTCCCAAATGGCTAAGTAATCCTAAAACCTAGAAGCATTTATTTTATTGTAAAGAGAGTTTAAAGTCTAATTTCAGAAAAATATTTTAATCTCTCTTTTTGAGCACTGTCACATTATTCTTTTTAAAGCTGCCCTTTCTGGTAGATCAGTCTCAGTGTGTGTGTTTGTGTGTGTAAATGTATATTTTATTTATTAATTTAATTTAGGTAACTCATATTATATGGTGGGGATAAGCAGAGAGGTGAATTGATACAAAAGTCATCATTTACCACATCCTCAGTCCCACCCTCCCAGTTTCATCTCCTTTACATCAAAACATCAATGCTGTAGTTAATGTCTCAATTATATGCCTTTCCTCTCTGCCTCATTTTGTTGTAGGAAAAAACAACCTTTTTGGAACAAGCTGTATTTCCTGAAATACAACTGTGCCTTCAGATAGTGTCCCCAGCCGATGGCCCCTGATCCCTGATAATCCCATCTCATTTGGGAGTTTAAGTTATAGCTTTCTATTGGTTGTTCCTTGCTGTAAACTTACTTGTGTAGTGATTTCAATAAATCCTCCTTTTTCTTATGCTAGTTTGAGTAGGTTTCTGTAGAATGTAATAAGAAGTAAAAAACAAGTTAAAAAACTTTTGAAGAGACCACCTAGCCACTCTAAATGAGTTCAGAATTCCTGGATTCACTGAATAAAATCTGAGAGTTTTAAGAAAACATAAAGTTTAGCTTGAACTGTTGAAAACTAACTGAAATTCTTTTTGGAATGAGTCAAAGAATATAATAAATAAACATATAAAGAAATAACTTAATTCTGAACACATGCAGGTGTGAGGGCATGCCATAAAATTTCTGAATAATTCTAGCTGAATTTCTTGAGATTATAGGGAAGAAGGTAGATTCTGCCAATTATTGAGTGGCATATTAGACATTGGGCCTAGGTAAAATTTTATATAGCACTATGTAGTAGAGAATACCCATTCTATTGCTTCCATTCTTGTGCTCACTTTTAGAGGACTTTCTCTGCCAATAAACACCCAAAGAACAGCCCTCCTGAAAGGTAAATCCTTGCCCCCTCACCTCATGACACCGACAGCAAGGGAAGTGTGGTTTTGTTTCTACACCCTTGTGAAGGCTAGTTATCCTTAATACCCCTACCTTCTGTGAGAGAACCCCATATTCATACCATTAATTCTTTTTTTTCCTTAAGCTTATCTGAGTGGCTTTATGATCCTTACAACTAAATGAAATCTACGATGGGCAAGTGAAGGAAAGATCTGTGTGTACTTACAAAAAAGACAAAGTAACACTGGAAGCCAGCATGGCATCACTAAGACGAGCCTGATCTTATTTATTTATTTATTTATTTAGTAACTAGGTTAATAAACTGATAGCTCAGTAGCACTGTGGTTACTATAGGTGTTATGGATCTCTTTTCATCTGCCCCGTATCTCTTTGTCTTCTCTTAGTGCACTCGATTTTTGTTTTGGGAAACTAAAAGCCTTCTTTGCAGGCAATCTTTTAATCTATTGTTTTCTTCAAGCTTTGTTTTTATTTTAAAAATATATTTGATACATACAAAATAATGTAACATTTGTGTAAATTATAGAGCATAATAAAATGAACACCTGCGAATCCACCAAGAACCAGAATGTTACTAATATATTACATTCACTTATATTTGCCTGTCCTAACCTAACCCCTGCCTCCCACACCACTGCCCCATACCAGGCTACCATGCAATCTTGGTCGGAGGTTCAAGTAAACCACCTTCCTCTCCCCTGGCATAAAACATGGATAAAGCTATTGGACTCTTCATTTTGCTCTCTGAGGTAAAGAATGGAAAAGAGTTTAAGCAAATTCATAATGATGATAGGCTAACCTAAAATGATGTCAACTCCTGGAATTGATAGTGTCCTTGGCCTTTCTGAGATCTGATTCTCCAACCTTTCCTTTACTTCTAAGAGCTATTCCATATCCTTCCATAATTCCATTTCCTTCTTAATTAACCAGAGTTGGTTTAACCTACTCACCAAAGACCTTCTCTGAAAACATTAGCAACTATGACTTTCACAAGCCTTTTGATAGTCTCTTTAGGTTATTTTCATGAGTGGAATGCTAGGATGAGAGTGAAATTGCAAAATAATGGTTACCTCTGAGGAGAATAGTCAGGGGTTGGACCAGGTAAGGGGTCTTCAAATGTATCTGCAATGTTTTATTTCTCATAAAGAAATCTGAGGCATATAATAACGTTAAGTTATATTTTTTAAAAAGCTCACAAGTGATCACTACATGATATTATTCTCTATAGGCGTCCTTAGGTTTAAATAATAAAAATATAAATGGAATTAGATGTATCTTTGATGGGCTCAACAACCGTGGCCGTGAGGGTGCTGATCAGTGGATCAATGTTAATCTATTGAGAGCTGTGTGCTCTGGTTTCTGCTTTGGAAAATGTTTTAAAAAATGACTTGGGAAAATGTAAAGAAGCCACTGAATTTGTGAATAAACCAAAGACGGTGACCTTAAGAGCAAATATGTTGAAAGAAATAATCGGTAAACAAAAAAATGTTGGCAAAATGGAATTCTGGACTGACCCTTTTCAGCTGAAGAAAATACTACCATTTATTGGGCACTTATTATATGAAAATCATTATTTTAAGTATTTTACATACATTATTTTATTTATTCCTTACAATAACTTTATGAGGGACGTATCACCATTCCCTTTATACATGAGGAACTGAAGCAAAGAGAGGCTATAAAATTTGTTCAAGCTGCAAAGTTAGGAAGTGCTAGAACCAAAATATTAACTCACGTTGGTATAACCCCAAAGCCTGGGCCCTTAACTACCACACAAAACTGGGTTTATAAAGGCTTATGCTTTTATTTATTTCTCCAAATACATTAGGCAGTATAGAATGGAAGATACATGACTTAGCCCACATTGAAGAAAAAAATTTTTTGAGAGTAAGCACAATAGCAGTCAGCAGAGTGATGTGACTGCCAAAAAAGCAAATTCTATCTTAGGCTGCACTAATAGAAATATTGTATCAAGTATGAGGGAGCCATGGTCATGCTGTACTGCACACTGCTGCAGCCAACCCCTCCCTTACTCCCCCCACCCCCCACTGCTCTAGATATCACACTTGAAGGAGCACATCAACAAGGTGCAACTTATTCAGAAGACAATGGGCAGGGTTTGAGAGCAGACCAAGAATCTGTCCCAGAAAGAATGTTTTAAGGAACTGGGTCTGTTCAGCCTGGAAAAGGTACAACTCAGTGCAGGGATTAGTCATGATAGTTGCCTTCACATATTTTAAGTGCCACATGGAAGAGGGATTAGATTGTTCTGTGTGGTTTTAAGGGAATAAAATAAGGAAGAGTGGGGAAAACTTAGAAGGAGATAAATTGTTAAATATAGGGAAGAAATTTTTTTTTTATCAGAAGATAAAAGGACTGTTTTGGGAAGAAGGGAGTTCCCAGAAGATGACGTGTCACAGTAGAAGTCCCTTGCTGGGTATATTGTTGAAGCTTCTAATGGGATGGTGTCTAGAAGGACCTCTTGCTCATGGTAAAGCCTACTGATCTGATGATAACATTCATTAGTGTAAAACTGTCATTCACTTAGAGACAAATTTTTATGGTATGATTCTCAGCTGACACTCTGGAAATTCCTGTCTCCTTTTCCTCCATGAAAAAAAAGGGCAGAAAGCCTTCAGAACTGGGAGTCTAGAACTTTGGTATAAATCCAGTTCTGTTACTGGCTGAATAATTTTGGGGGGAATCATATAAACTTTGCCTGCTTCAAATTTTCTATCTTTAAATAGAAGTTCTCTCTATTTGTCTTACGTACCTCATATGGATTTTAGCCAGTGTGTTGGATTATCTCAGATGTAAAAGTTCTTTAGAAAATTAAAAGTAATATGCAAGTATAACCTAAGATGACTATAATGTAAATCCTGTTCATCACACATCAGGACCCTTACCTTCTCTGTTACCTCTCTCATTCTCAGATTCTTTCTGATCTCTCTTGGTATTCCTGATTTAAAAAAAATTTTTTTTGCTCATTTATTTTACAAATGTGTTGAGTTACTGTTACATGTTAGGCAATGTGCAAGTTACTGTTCTAGGCACTGTTGGAAAACAAAGAGATGAAGGAGACATCATCATTTTCTTCAAGGTATATGCCATCAAATAGAGATACCTATCAATATACAAATAATGTAATACAAAACAACATATTTGAATGCCTTAAGAGTAATATAGATTAAAAAATCCACAGATGGTAACAGAAGAATGGGACTTCCCAAGATGCCTTGTGTCTCCTTAGGAAAACAGGGTATTCTCTTTTCTTATCCCCAGCTCTGCTGGGACCCATTTTAATACGGTTCTCTTCAAGACCACGAAGTTTTTGCATACATGCTGAGAAGTGGTCCAATTATCCACCTTCCAATTTTCAGTCCCTTTATTTTGGCTGTGAGAAGTATGATTTCCCTATTTTTCTCTTATAGAAAACAAACAAACAACAACAAAACAAAAAAGCAAAGCCGAGTAGGGCCAAATACAAACCAGATGTAAGGTAGATCTTCATCCTTGCTATCATTTAGAGTTTTACTCTACAAAACAAGGCTTATTTCAAAGAGTGATTTATTACAAGTTTGCCTTTATATTTTTAGGTGCTTAATAATGTCCATCAACTAGGATGATTGCTTTATCCTGGAATTGGGCTGATTTTCCCTTTATGTGCATAGATGCTGGTGCTTGTAGAGTATAGGTTAAAGGGAAATTGTACACACTGGGCAAGTAAATTGCAACAGGTTCCATAAACTCCATTTGATAGGAGGTTGAAGAAAACTTTCTGAAAAACAGCTGTCATTGGCTTGTATGTGTGAAAAATAAATGAAAATAATATTTATCAAGTCCTTCGTATTTCCAGACTTAAGAATTTTATATGGATTATATTATTTAGAATCACTCTTATCCTAAGTCCCCATTCTATAATGAAGAAACTGAGTCTTAGAGTGATTCAGGAATTTTTCCAAGGTCACACAGCTAGGAAGTGGTTAAATGAGATTTTGAACAAAATTATATAAAGAAATAATGTATAAATAAATAATTATTTATAGACATATATTTAAATAACAGGCACACCTGAAGATACACATTTACACACACATATTAAAATTACTACTTCCAAATGATTTTATGTGGCTGGTAACAGAAGATCCCATTTCAAATAAAATTAATAACACAGACAATCAAGTTCAAGAGAGGGGAAAGACTATTCTAGCCAGGTGAGCTCACCCTGTGATTGACTATCAACAGTGAAAATGAAAAAAGAAGAGGGCAAAACTTTTAATGCCATTTTATCCAGGTAACCATACTTATTATTTTCATAACCCCACATTATAAAAATTAAATAAGTTCTTTTAAAATTATGATTCGTCCTGATCATATTTTTAACTGTTGAGCATTACTGGCATTTAAAGTTTCTTTTTTTTTAAATTTTTGTTTATTTCTCTTTCCTTCCCTCCTCCCCTCCCCCCTCCCCCCTCCCCCCCAATTGTCTGCTGTGTTCATTCACTGTGTCATCTTCTGTGTCTGCTTGTATTCTTGTCAGTGGCACCCGGAATCTGTTTCTCATTTTGTTGTGTCATCAGCTCTCTGTGTGTGCGGCACCATTCCTGGGCAGACTGCACTTTTTTCATGCTGGGCGGCTCTCCTTACAGGGAGCACTCCTTGAGCGTGGGGTTCCCCTATTTGGGGGACACCCCTGCGTGGCAAGGAACTCCTTGTGGTGACAGGGTACTCCTTGTGCGCATCAGCACTGCGTGTGGGCCAGCTCATCACATGGGTCAAGGAGGCCCTGGGTTTGAACCTTGGACCTCCCATATGGTAGGCGGATGCCCTATCCGTTGGGCCAAATCCGCTTCCCTGAAGTTTCTTGATACCAATTCTGAAAGAAGATAAGAACAAACCTAAAAAGTACTTCCTAAACTGTAAAATATTACATTAAATGAGGTCTAAGTCTCCTTTTCTTACTTAGTGGAAAGCTCTATATATTATACAAGAATTTTGCTTCTCCTCTGAGAGGTACCTAGGATACATTAAGTGCCTAGCACAGAGAAGCCTGGTAACAAATGTTCTGCAAAAGTATACTGAATAAGGCTTATACTGCAATATGATGCCCAATACATCACCAATATTTAACATGTGTTAAATATTGGTGATGTATTGTGTCTCCCATTCCAAGTCTAGTAGTAGTCACTTGAAGTAGTCTTTTATGTACTTCCTTATAATCGCTTGTACTTTCACTCTATACTCCTCTTCCTTCTTTTAGTTCTGGTCGTTTTGCACCTCACATGCATTAGGTCAGGGGTCTCCAAACTGGTGTGCAAAACCCCGGGACATGTAGAGATATATGACAATTTCGTAGGTGTGTGGAAAGAAGATATTAGAATTCTAGGTGAGTTTTTTTACCTCATGATTTCTCATTTAGTTTTTCATGCATTTATGCTTCATCATAACAAATAGTATAAACACACAGTAGTACACATATTTAATGTACACACAAATATACATACATTGGGGATACACATTCAATTTTTACTAAGAGCGGTACATGATCTGAAAGTTTGAAGATACGACTCAAATAATTCTGCTAAGCTAACCAAAACTCAACAAAAAGTCTTAGTGGCCATAAAAAAAACAAAGGATGTCCTACGGTGGGGGTTAGGGGTAGAGGTCGGGAGTGGACTGGTCTTTTACATTTATCATAAAATAAATATAATAGTAAATAATTCACATTTTGCCCAGTTATCAAATACGGCAACTTGAACTGAATTGCTTCCTCTTCAAAAGGAGCACAGTGAAGTCCTAAGAAAGTTTTTCTGGTTTTCCCACCCATCTGCCTCTCATTCTTGCATTTTGCTATTTGGAAGGAAGGACTGTCAAGTACTTAAAACTGGAGTGGGTTCCTTCTTCACTGACATTTTGTGTAATATGGAGGAGGTTATATAATTTCTCCCTGTCTCATTTTCTTTTGGGTAAAATAGAGATCATAATACTAGCAATGACCTCAGAGGAGTTTAACATGATTAAAAACACTGTTCCTTTTGTCAACTAAATATACAGCTTCATTAGTGTAAGTTTTAACATCGGTTAAAATACTGTGATTTTTATAGCCTTTTCTCTTTTAAAGTTATTTTCCTTTTTAAAATACAACAAATGTATTTCAAAAAACTTCTAAATACCACTGTTTGTTTTCTAAACTTAAACTTTAATTTCTCTCCCTTTCCTATTCTTTCATGCACACTAGGTAACTTGAGCGATGTGAAAGAAAAACCTCAAACTGCCAACTAATAAAAAGGGATTTGAAATAAGTTCTTTAATTCAAATTTCATTTAAGTTTTAAACTATGTATCTAGGCCATAAACCATAGTGTTTCTTTAATCTTCAAAACGTCTAAAGTTAGGAATAGTTTACAGACTCTTAAACCAGAAGGAATCTTAAGATAATGTGTAGGTCTCAGGATACTGCTTGGCACTTGGTAGGTGCTGAATAAACATTTAGTGAAAAAGTCTAGAAGACACTTATTTTAATATTAAAACAACGAAAAAAAAAAACAAAACAAAACCGACCCCGAGCATTAAAAATGCTAAGTAACTTGCCCAAGGTTGCTCAGATAGTTAGAGTTGGTTCTAGAATGTATACTTTTTAATTTCCAGCTTTGGCTTTCCCCCCCAGCAACCTGTTGGCTTGTTTATATCAGACTGTGAAATAAAATCTGCCAAAGATGCATCATAAAAAAAAAAATCAGAAAGCACTGCCCTTGGATTCACCATTTTCAAAAGTCATCCAACATATCGTGTTCACATAGGATAAGAAATATGTAAAGAAAAAAGCATACATATATTACAGAATATGAATCTTGCGAATATTGAGCCAAAAGGTCTAATTGTAAGGAACAAGGTCAACAGTGAATCTTCCATGATTTATTCTACTATACAACAGTTTGCATGCCCACACAGGTGACTGCAGTCCTCTGACCAATCTAAAAGTAGATTGGTTACTTCAGCAAAATGTTCATCTTTGTTTCTGTATATTGCTTTGCTGATTTTTCTGAATTTATGCACGAATGAGGCACTAGCAACCTCAAAGCATGGTAGTCTTAATAAACTTATCTTGCACTATTTTGGCCTATATGATAGCTAACCTATTGACAAAAAAAATAATAATAATAATCCAAGCTGATAAAAGCCTGTCTTGGCCACTTTTAGCCAGGTCAGGCTGTAAAATCATAACACGATGCACGACTTTTCATGGGGCACCACACGGCACCGATTAAAAAAAAAACAAACCCTCACTTCCATATCCAGTGGAGTTGTAGTTTATTACCATAACCCTCCCAAGTCAAAAGGACACCAGTTTTAAGCCTTGCAACTTGGTCCAAGAAGGGTTTCTACCCTTTACCCCACTCTTCTGGGCCTCTCTATCTGTCTTCTCCTACTGTCTACAGGTCCCGAACATTAGAAAATAGAAAATGTGATGATCTTTGTGTGTCTCTGTAAAATGTGTGTATGTGTGCGTGTGTTTGGGTGTAACAGGCTTCCTGTTTGGTGGCGCGGCCTGTCCGTCAAGACGCGGGCCAATGGTAGGCTGCCTTATATAAAATGAGTGTTTTCAGTCTCTCCGGGTTGCATGTACTGTATGTGGAGCAGTGTACAGTGAAGCGGAGGCAGAGCGGCTCCGCGAGCTCCTCTCTACTTTCCCATAGAGAAACCCTGACTGGCCGCTGAGGGCGAGCCACACACACACACCCTCACGCCCGGCGAGCCCGGGAGGTAAGCGCCCCCCATCCCCAGCCCTTCCCGGGCGCTCTCCCCACACTTTCTGTTTTCATACTCACTTGCGAGCCGCCGGGCTGCAGCCCCAAGGACTCCGCGGCAGGAGCAGCGGCGGCGGCGGCGGCAGCCGGTAGGGTGGACTTGAGGAAGACGGAGGGAACCCCGCGCGTCCGAAGCCGTCGCCAGCCGGCCGTATCCCTGGGCACTTTCCCCCTCCGCCAAAACTTTGGGTCGGGAGAGGTTGGAGGCGAGGGTCGCGGCGCCCGCGCCGGCGGGCGGCGGGGGACGAGGAGGCAGTGCCCTGCGAGCAGGAGGCTGGGGGCCGGGCTGGGGAGTAGTAGGCCAGCCAGTGCCAGGCTGCGTTTGCAACCAGCACCTCTCGGCACACAGGCAGCGCTGCTCGAGAGGGGCACGGGAGCCGGGGAGCGGGCAAGAGCCGCGGGAGGAAAACAACAACAGAGCCCTCACGCCGGCGGGCGGCTCCTGGCCGCCCGGGGAGCCCTAAACTTCATCTTGGCGAAAGTACGTGGATCCTAGCTCGGGCTCGACTGCCGGGGAGGTGGGGCCTGGGGAGCTAGGGCAGGGGAGGAAGGTACTAGGATCCAGTCCTCAGTGGATTTATTGAACATTTCGTTTGCGTTGGTGACCAGAAACAGCAGCCCAGTTGCTCGTTCATCTGGAGAGTTGGGATTTGGGTGTTCCGGCCCCGCGGATCGGTGCCCTCTCACCTCCCCCCCCCCCCCCCCCCCCCCCCGCACTAACCAAATGCGCGGCGAGTAGAGAAAGTGCTGTTTTAGTGCCAGAGTAGCCAGGAGGAAGAATAGGGGGAGAGAGGGAAGAGGGCGAGGGAGAAGGGGAGAGAGACAGAAGAGAGAGGGAAAGAGGGGAGGTTTGGGGGGAGGAGAACGAGAGAACGAGAACGGGAGGGAAGAGAGGAGGGGGAAGAGGAGGGAGGCTGTGTCAGGATTTTGCTTGAATGTAGGATTATGTTGTGTCAATAAGTTTAAGGTGGAGAGAGCGAGGCTGGGGGTGGTGGCGGAGGGGAGGAAGAAGGCCTTGGCTGTTTAAAGTCTTATTTCTGAAGGTAAGTTATGGCATTGCATGGTAGCGATGACAGAAAACTTGCAGATCTTTTATCCGGGGATGGGGTCGATGCCTCTAGAAAGAGCTCCCCAGTCCTCTTAAGCCACACTCGTTACACTGTTATTTGCTGCGATCCGGGTCGCTGGTAAATTAACTGAAATCAGACTCGAGGTTTCTTTTCCTCCTCCACCTTGTCTCGCTCGCTCGCCCTCAGAAATTCAATATTTTTTATTTTTTGGTATTGTCTGAAACTTAACGTAACTGAGACCAAACCCGAGTTCTGTAAGGTACAAGGACCCTGAATCTAAGGATCTGGAACACGTTTACGTGTGAAATATCTGCGATCATTTCTGCTAAATGAGGAAGGTAAAACGAAACGATGCAAAAAGCTAAGACAACATGTACGACAGAGGGGGGGGGAGAGGGAGAAACGGAGAGAGAAGCTATTTTTTGCTTTCCTTTCTGTAGAAAGGAAAAATAAAGCGTGCATTCCCCTTCCCTGCCAATGTGTAGAGTCTAGTCAATATTTTAACTGTCTGAGGACAAATAAGCCCAGGTGGATCTTGTTGAAAAGTTTCGCGAGGAGGGGAGGAGGTGGGGGGGTGGACGGAGGGGAAGGTGGGTGGAGGTTGTGGGGGATGGGGACGGAGCGAGCTCTGCCTCTGCTAATGGTCATTGGCCTGGGGCTTTGAAACCATTGCCTGTCCTGCTAATGACACGTCCAGTTCTAGTCTCCCTGCCGCAGACGCCGGGCTGCGGTTCGCGGGGCTGGCTGGCGGGGACTGGGGTACTTTCCCCGTGCGGGGATCGGCGTTCTTCGTCATCTCCTGGGGTTGCCCACTCGCGGCGTGAGGGCCCCCACGCGCGCCCCCTTCCCCTGCGCGCCACCGCCACCTCTGCTCGCGCTACTTTTGTGGCTAGTCCGCGGCGACGGTGCGCCCGGGGTGCCCGGCGCGGACGTCCCTGTGCGGCCACCCCGCACTCGGCCCCAGGCGCCCAGCGCCGCGGGGTCCAAGCCTGGAATGGCAGCGCCGGCCCGGTGGCGGCGGTGCCTCCCCGGGGGGCAGCGGAGGCAGCGGTGGTGGCGGCGGGATCTTCGCTGGGGCCCGCGGGAGGAGGAGGAGGAGGAGGAGGAGAAGAGGGAGGAGGAGGGGAAGGAGGAGGAAGAGGAGGAGAGGGAGGTGTTTTCTGTCCAGATCGCCGCCACTTGGAGCGGGCATGGGGACGGAGACACCCCACTCGTTGCTCCGCCGCTATGGAAAGGTGTTTAGCAGACTTTTACGCCCGGAGTGTGGTATTTGCACTTCATTTTTTTTTTTCTCCCCCCTCTTCCCCAAAGCAAGATGGACTCTATTCCCTTTCTTTTTCTCCCTCTGCTCTGTCTTGTCAGCCTTTAAGATCGACATTTTGTACTAAGATGCAAAGTTGATGGTGACCAGCAGCAAAGCTGGGGTGGGATCCCTCGCTCCCTCCCTTCTCCCCATTTCCTAGCTCCCCCCACCCCGATCTAGCAGACCTGGTGGCCCTGCACTTGCTGCGGGGGGTGCTCTGGCGAATGTGTTTTTCCTGGTCGGTTCACAATTTCTAATCTCAAGATTGCGACCGGGGCCAGGCATTTGGACGACATCTGTGGACGCCCAGGTCTGCAGGGCTGAGGGCTACATTACCTGGATCCTCTGTCGCCGCCGCCGCCGTGCCACCTCCTGCCGGCTCCTAGGCACGGCACAGACGCGGGCTGCCTATTGATCCTATGATTTGGGTCCTGGTATATTTCGGGGGAACGGCATTCACTTGTGCAAGTTGATCGCGGTGTGAGTTTTGCGTTTGTAGAATGGATCAACTTTCTGCTTTGTACATACGGGGAGTAGAGAGTGAGGATGCTGGAGGCACCCTAGAGTGCCAGCTGGGCTGCTTTCCATTCTCTGCCTTTGGATACTGGGAACCTTTCCTGACCCACGATTCCGTTCCTGCGTGCAGCGTGGAGAGAGGGAAGGGATTGGTGGGGAACTAAACTCCTAGGTTTCTGGGTTCTTCTTTCATAAATGTTAAGGGTACTTGGGACTTTATTGTAAAACCCTACCATACTGATGATGTACCTTATTTGACACTTTATAGGTCACTATCATATGACAAAGGGTTTGCCGCAGTTCACCTTCCACCCTGTGTACTTTTCCATTTGCCTTCCTGAGTAAGTATGCAAACTCTTCATACAGGGAAGTGGGATGGTTATTAGTAAAGTACTGATATAAGGGTCCTTATTGTTCTTACAGAGAAGATGCTGTATTGGGGTTGCAATACCCCAGAAAGTTTGTCTTACTGAATTTCTCACAGCAGAAGTCAAATTATGATTCTTGGTATTTAGAATTCATTTGGGGATTATTATTTTAAGATGGTGATTTTAAATGTTCTCTAATGATTGTCTGCACATGTTCATCATTTGAAAACTTATTGTCAAAATAGGCATTTTAATTGATGCCATTTTACACAGAGTTGAAGGCCTGTGAAATTTAATGCTAGACAATACTTTAGAAAGATTGCAGGTTATGAGTGGAGAGAATTGTTAAAGACCCAAGGAAATATTGTGAAGAAGTCCTCTCTATAGTGACTGACATTTACTTATTCTTTGCCAGGCTCTCTTTTTTGAGTAACCTGTGATGTCTGGACTGTTAACTTTTGGGGTGGGAAAGGATGGATTGGGTAGTGTAGTAAATCTAGCTCTCAGCTACAGTACGTGAGCTAGATTCCAAAGGCAGATACCTGTGTCCAAATTGATCATAATTTTATTTGAAATTAGGAACGTTTTAACAGTCTGTACAATAAACAGCAACTTTGAGATCTGCTGTTAAGTGCCTTTTTCAGATAGATGCCGTCAAATGGAAAAATTGATGAAATACTTGTGAGACAGCAAGCATCTAAAAGTTTATTTCCTGACCAATGCAGGAACCACAATTCAGGAAGGACTTCCAGTATCCAAAGCAGAGAATGGGGAGTAGCTCAGCTGAAATTCTAGGGTGCCTCCAGCATCCTCATTCCCTACTCCCTGTACAAAGCAGAAAGTTGATCCATTCTGCAAGCACAAAAACCACACAGCAATCAACTTGCACATTTTATCATCTATTTTATGATAAAATGGTTGATGTGAAAACTGAGGTTTTAAAGACCATTTTAAAGCAATGTGGTGAGTCCAAACTGTAGAGGATCAACTTGCAACTTTTCCCTTCTGTTGTAAGGAATATCCCATGTACTCTGGGTTGCTCATACGTTAAGAAAATTAGTTGTACTAAATTGAGTAAATAAGCTTTATAATATTATCATTGTGAAGATGGAGATTGTATTTTGTGAATGAAATTGAATTTAGTTTTCCATGGGAGAAAAATTTAATGACCTTGTATTTTCTTTCCTAGCTTGCTGGACTATTATTTACCTTATCAAAACATTGTGCTTGAGTAGTAAGAGACATTGAGTATGAAGACCAGGCCCTTTTGGTAGTCTCTACACTGTAGCAAATAGACTTTGACAATAGTAAGGGCTTTAGATGATTCATATAATAAAAGCTCTGTGTCCAGCATTTTTTTATGGACTGTAACTATTACATTATTTCAGATAATTATGTGCTTCATTCAGTTGGCAATTTCATAATAAGCCACATATATAGTAGGTCAGTTGGAGTGGTCAGAATGAGATAGATCTATAAGATGAAGTTAGTTCACACTAAAATATGTGAATTTTGGTGTTGGATTTTTTTAAAGCTTGTTTGGAGAGAAGTTTTTCAATTTTGAACATATGGCAAGAGTATTTCAAAATGCATTCCTGATTACTAAACTCCACCACATGTATACATGTGAGGCACATTATTTTGTTCACTGGACCAAACTTATAATGTTAGTTTTTTACCCATGGAAATATATATATTTGACCAATTCTAAAATTAATATGGAAATTAGTCATTTCCAGAATAAAAGTTATCTGATGAGCTTTTGCATTTCTTTGAGATATGAAATGACTGTTTCATTAAGAACAGTATTTTCAAGAACAGTCTTGGTCTTTGAAGTCAGAGAAGTAGATTTTAAAGTGTAAAACTTGTAATATTGATCTAATAAGTCACACTGACAATGAGGTACCCGTTATTTGCATTTAAAATGTATTTATTAGATTTTAGGCTTTATTATCATAATAAGTTAAAGATGTTTTTGCTTTTTATATAATGAAGAGTTTCCAAACTTCTCATTTTATTATTATTCATATTTCCTAGTAAGTTTTGAAATTGAAATCTTAATTTGCATTTCATGTGTAATGCTAGCTGCTGTTTCTTAGTGTTGCATCTCTGAATGTACTGAGGCACTTTTAGGAAGAATCTTCCGCTATAGACTTAGATAGTAAAAGAAAAATTGCTATTTTGAGATCTGATTTTAAATTTGTCTTGAACTTTGTACTCAGATTCAAAGAAAAAGATGTTCTAGGCTTAAAATTTTGATAGATTCTATTTTAACATAATTTTTAAAACATATAACACCTTGATCTTTAGACCTGTTCTTTATGCTTAATCTTTTGAAACAGAAAATTTGTTTAGACTGAGTTCAGAACATAGCTTTGAGTGAAAGAGATGATGTACGTATGATTATGGTTTGCCTGTGCTGTGAGTAACTCTGTAATTGATAAGTTTTCTGTTTTAACTCCTGGGAACAATAGGTGTTAAAATAATGTGATGAAACTCATAAAAATCAACCTCATTTGGCTTAAGTATTGATAAAGCCACATTTTCCAATAAAATTGCAGACACAATTACTAAATAGCCTCAACCACCATACTTCAACTATACTTTCTCTGACATTTCTCTAACGAACACAGGTTAAAAAGGAAGGGTCATATGTGTAAATGGATCTTACTATGAATATCAATTACTTTTAATTAGAAATCTTTAATAGAATTAGTAAAGGCTTCATGTCTCGAGCCCACTTCAAATGTCTCATTACCAGCATGCCTTTTTTTGCTGTACTAAAGAAAATCCCTGAAATTATTATTAGTATTTCATAAATGTGCTGAAAATTTAAAAAATTAGGATATTTAAATACTCTAAATTACTAAATTTATATAATTAATTTTGGCATATTGCATCACCATGTGTGGCATAAATATATTCTAAGATTTAAAATTAAAAAGGTACTTAAGATGAAGACACTTTTCTTGAACTTGTGGTTTAAAGTCCACCTCGTATATTTTTTTAACATTTCCCCATTCAGGGCACTTTTAAAATAGGTCTGCTAGGCATATAATATTTCTCCTATATTTTTTATCAGATTCCTTCCTCTCAGTATGAAATGAAAACCACCTAACTCCAGCAAAAACATTGTAACTTAACTGCTTCATTTTTATCATATGCTCCAGGTAATGTGATTCAGGCGGTCCTTAACTATACTTTGAGGACCATTGCTCTGAAGGTAGTTTGTAAGAACAAAGGCTAAAAACACTGAATGAATGATTTTACAGCTTGAAGGGTCAGTGACTGTAATTCAGTCAGAAGGTCTGTACTTCCTAAAGGGCAGTCACACATACTTGAATTGTAGATATTCTGTATTTTTTTAAGTCCTACCAGCGGAAAGAACTTTTCCAGTACCACTTCACTTGACATTCACATGTGTTTCATCTTGTCCCTTAGAAGGCAATTATAGTTCCTTGAAATGCCAGTACATCATTTTTAAACTATAAAGATAGACACAGGAAATTCGCATGTATTAATGGGGATTGTTTTTTTTTTCCTTTTAAAAAGATGAGAAAGTAAGTACTAGTTATATGAGAAAAATGCAAAAGTAAAGTATTCTATCTAAAAGTACATATAAATAGAGAGAAGATAAGAGAATGAGGGAATAAAAAAATCTTAAATGTTTAAATATAGACCATGAAGTACTGACACACCTACCAAAATATAAACTTAATAATTTCAAATATGTGAGTCTGTTCAAGTATCTAGATAATGAAATAACTTAAGACAGTGAAGAAGTTGTATAAAAATACAGAGTAAAACTTAGCAAGAATGAGTTGAATTTTATGAAGTCTTAAATCTTGAAAGAGTTGTAAAATGTTGATTAAATAGTTAAACAAATTGTCAAACAGAGTCCTCAGATAAAAAGGTTAAGGAGTAAAACAGAAGCTCCTGAAATGGGAGAATTGAAATGCTAAAAAGGACATAGAATTTTATATTTTTTTTTGTAAAAAAATAGGTAAGCTAATGATTGATAACTTATTTTAAAGGAGACATAAGAACTAGGATCAAAATTGTTTAAAGCAGCTATGTCTCTACCATTGTTCTTTATTTTTTAAATAAAAAAATTATTTTAGTAACATATATACAACCTAAAATTTCCTCCTTTAACCATATTCAAGTGACTGAAACCTATGGTAAGAAACACCTTACATCCCAATCCACATATAAAAGCTGAAACAGTACTAAGAATAATGCTCTCTGATATTTTCTATTCCTAACTAATCTTTACAAAACTTATCTCTCCCATGCTATTTTATTTCAAAAAAAAATAGACACCCACTAAATTGAACTTATAGTTTGAAAAACACCAACCTTAGAGTACTTGCTAAAATGGAAGTTCCCAGGCCCCAATCCTAGCTTGTCCGACTCCTTGTTCTGTGGCCCAGAAAACTGTGTTTTAACAATACGGTAGATGATTTTGAAGCTAGTGGGTGGTATAAGGGATGAATAGCTAAAGACTGAATGGGAGACATGCGTTGTATGTGGTGTTAGAGTTCATTGTTGTTGAGGTCCCTTCCAGCTTCCAGCTTCTGTAGCTGTATTTCAGTCTTCATATTTGCATTACTGAGAGTGCCCTCATCACCCTCTGTAGATATTGCCCTAGTAGCAGGTGTTGTGTAAAGAGCATGGGCTTTGACAACCTTTAAAGAGCCCTGCTGCCTCTTGCTTACCAGCTGAGGGACCTTGAGCATACCTTACCTAGTCTCTTGAAGCTTCATTATTTTACGTGTAAAATGGGAGTATTACTATTGACCAGGCAAAGTTGTATCAACAAGACAATAATGTATGTAATGACTCTTAACTCACAGTTCGTTCTCAAGATACGTCAGTTTTTATGGTTCTGTCTCACCTCACCTTGGCCCCTACTAAGTTTGAAATTTATTGACACTGTGCCTTTTAATTTTTGTTTTCTCTGAAATGATTGTTAGCCCTGTCATGACACACTGGTGCATTTTTGACTAGTTGTGAGGTGTTTGACAAGTAATATGTTACTGAAGGAAATAAGAAAAACCTGAAATGACAAAGAAAAGAAAAGCTGAGACATACCACAGTTAAATAGAGTGTTTCTTCAGGTTCGGGAAGTGGTTTTCCCAAGTCTTTAAAAATCAGAGTCACACAGCATCGGACGAGAGAACAGCTCTTTCATATTTCAAGGTATTCAGTTGACACCACTGGACCCTTTCTCGGATGGCATTAATATATCTTAGAATGTCTTGGAGCATTAGTTCTCAACTTTTCCCACCAAGACACATGTGAATGATGTTTATATGTTAGACATTATGATTTCCCTGATTGTAGATAGGGAGGATTTATCCTGGTCAATGTTCTCAAAACCACTCCTTTTCTTAACACGAAAGCATATTGGAATACAAGTGATAATGAAGCTATCATAATGAAAACCTTGCATATATATATGTATGTGTGTATATATATACACACACACACATACCTATAACACATACATGTATGTATGTTATATATGTATATATATGCCAAATTTTATATATATATATATATAAAATCATTTTCAATTTTTGGTACTGTGTTTGTAATTTAATGGCTTGCAACACTCTTCTCACAACTAGTTAAAACTCACCTTTGTGTAAAAGCATGAAAATTGTTCTCATTATGTTCGGAGGATTTAACAAATTGCACTGCATAAAGTAGACACTTAATAGGGGCAAACTAAGGAGAAAATGAATGGAAAATAACCAATTCCCGAAATCTCAAACAATCTAAAAACCAAAAGCTAGTGAGCATGCAACACCTCATAAAATGTAGAGGAAGTACAGAAGACTACAGGTATCAGAGTAGTCAAATAGTATTATCTTACTCAAATACACACTGCTTCTAACATAGAAATTTATTTTTAAGTAGTGTCACTATTTAGCCAAATAAATGAATAAATTAAAAGTAAGTAACTTTGCACTTTTAATTTTTAAGGACATGGCCAATATGGCATGAACATCTTCCTACTTTGCTGTACTTTTAATTTACCATACGCTCTGATTTCTGATAAATTAATACATTCTATGTACTTTGAAAATGCTTTTATAGTTTCATCTAAAACTCTGAAAAATTAATATTTTTCCCCTTTAAGTTAGGCATCAAAACTCACTTCATGGCAAAATCTGACCTGAGCTGTTATGGGAAGGTTTGAAGTAGTTTTAGAGCCCATTTAGAAAAAAATATTCACAGATTTTGCTGTGAAATAGTAATATGATTATAGACTGCTGCCCTAGATCTAGCTATGGCTATTATATAATTTGTGCTATATGTACCATTTTACCTTTTTAAAATCTACAAAAATATGAATCCTGAAGCATACCTAGAGTTTAAGGGTTTCAAATAGAGGATTGTGATTTCTGTCATATTGACTTCCTTAGTCTGCAGAGTAAAATTATCTGTTATTGCTCCATCCAGCACAATGAAAATCATTTTGCTAATTTTGATCAATGATCATTTGCACATTTTGAGTTCATTGTAAGAATCGTGGCCGATTTCTTAACATTGTGTATATTAACTCAATCCAACCGTCTTTTGAAACCCAGGGACTCCAAATATAAGGGTGTAATATATGATGCTGTAAAATCAGGTAAGAAAAGTGGTATTTGCACCTTCTATGTTGAGCAGAGTGAAAGGCTCCTGGTTAAGAAAAAACACAGGACACAATTAAATCAATCTTTCTTATCCATTTTGCCATTGTGATTCCTTTGTTTCTGTTGTGGTAGTTTTTAGTTTTATTAAATAAAAACACAATGAAATCTTCTTAACATTTGAAACCTTATGTTGAATGGCTATTATATAATAGTGAACAAAATTCATTATAGTTTACTGTTTTTAAAGGTTTCATGAATGGATTATATTTCCTCTTTTTTCATAGCCACTTGCACCTTGCTTTTAATCTATCAGGAAAGTAAAAATAGAAAGTGCCTTCTACAAATTTAATCTGTTCTCAGGCAAGAATGTTTTCGGTTTGTAATTGTTTTATAGAGGTTCTAGGTACCTTTAGTTTCAGTAATTAATGATGAAATGTTAAGTTAGGACTTTATTTTTTACTTTTAATCTCCTCCAAAAACACCATGGAAAACTAAAACGTGTGATGTGAGGAAGAGTATGTGACACTCTAGAAATAGAATAATAGCTATTTCTTGTCTGTTATTATGGTAAGACTTATATCAGTCTTCATTTGGTATACACTGAAACTACTAATGGCTAAAGAAAATTTTCCTTCTTTCATTTTTATTGAAATGACTATATCCCTTAGTGTAGGAAAGCCACAGATTGAGTAATTCAGAGGGAGACTTACTTGCTGCTGATTTTTTTAAATATTAAAAAATATTAAAATATTTACTATTAAAAAAATGTTGAGGTTTTTTCAGTTCTTGGTGTACCTCTCAAAACTTACCGAAGTGTGGATAACATTTTCATGGACTGCAAAGGTAATATAGTGGAATATGGAGCAAAATGAGAAAGTATCTACGTACAAATGTCAAGCTTTATCTTTTGAGTTACTAAAGTTATAGTAATAACCCCCTTTCCCTCCCTTCATCTATTTCTCTGTTTATCAATCTTAGTCCATCATTGTATTCGTTAAGATCTGTAGTACTGCCTACAGATGTTTGCAAATGGGAGTTTGGAGTTGAAATTTTTTATGTTTATTTGAATTTAAGAATTAGTTGAGTCCTTTAGTATTTATCACTACACATGTAATAAGATTCTTGATAAATGAGTTTGAGACTTATACAATTCCCTACATATAAGTGTCATTTGAGCAGGATTATCAGGTGCCTTTAGAAGAGCAATGTGAAATCAGGACACCTGTTGTTTTTATGAAATAAATTGAAGTAAACTCCTTATGCCAAACATTTTTGTTCTGTAGGGTGACAGAATAACTATACTGTTTCATTTATATTTAAGGGGATGTCGAATGCCGTTTTTAGAAGAGTTCTCCAAAAATAGTATTTTACATTGGGAGGAAGGGAGAAAGATAATTTGGGCTGAGGGACAGACTTAAGGCACATGTTTTATTTATACTACCTTATTCATTTATCACAACTTTCTGATGAGAAGGTAACCCTGTTTTAATGGCAGTAAACCAAGTCTCAAGTTAAGTAAGTTGTCGAAGGTTACACAGCTTGTGAGTCACAGTACCATGCTTAGAATGCCTTTTTGTAGTGTCTCTTTCTCCTGGGGTGTCTCTATATTTGCCCGCTTTTAGGGCCACATTCCGAGATGTTAGAAATGAAAGACTGGGATGACTTTCAGCCAAGAATTTCCAATTTTTCTTTCTCCCGAAAGAGAAATCTTATCCCTTTGGAAGTGATAGTGTTGGCATTCTGTTGCTATCATTCCTAAGGGGCTGGGAGAAAAAGCTAGGATCTGTGGTAAATTCTCATCTCTGAGGTCTCCCTCAGAGATGAAAAAAGTCCAATACTTAGTTTACAAATTGATGTTTAGCCAGTTTTCTTTCTAGTTGGTATATCTACTGTAGAAATATGTAATATCAACTTAATTATTTTTAATATTTATTAATTCCTCTGATATGCCAGTAGAAATCATTCCTTCTTTCGTCGGGAATTGACTTTTCCTAGCTGAATATTCTATGATTTTTTTACTCTGGCAACTTTAATATTTAATTAGTGAATATATTTTACTAGAAGAATATAACAATATAACATGGATCGATTTCTGACATATTTACTTTGAAGAGAAAGTCTGTATTAGTGGAAAGATTAGTAAGTAGGTTCTTGGCCTTCACTTCAGATTGATGATCAGACATGAAGTAGATACAAGGTCAGTCAGAGTTGTAATTCATCAGTTTTGGAAGTAAGCCTATGGACACTTTATATTTCTTAAAAAAAATTCCTATTTCTGCTGTGATAAAGAGAAGATATTTTATACATTACGCTTTTGTATATAAGTAGCAAATCATTTAGAAAATAAAAAGTAACATGTTGCTTTTTTGCACTAAGAGCCCTATTCAGCTGAAATTAAGTTCTTTTGTCTTTGCAAATTCAGCAATTGAGAGCCTAATTCAGATATAGAAGATAAAATTTTGTCATTCTTTAACTTTTAAATGACTTCTCTTTCTCTGATCCATGAAACATGTAAATCAGTGGTTATCTAATTTTGCAAAGTGGATTTTGCAGATGATTATCCTACTAAGAGTATGCTCTTCTTGCATTGTTTTAGCTGAATGATACTTTACCAAGGTGTTGGACTTGCAGTTGTTGTGTTTCATCTCCCTACCATATTCCACTTCCAAATTGTTCTCATTTCAAGTAGGTTGTTAAACTGAATTAATTTAAGTGTTAAGGCATTTGACATTTTTTCTTTCCACTTGTTTTCTTGGGTCACATTCAAAGAGTAACATTTTGTAATTAAATAATTTGGTCAAGTGACTCTGTAGCAATACTATAGTTTAATTCAACCTTCATGAACTAAAAGTGGTGCAGCGTGTTGGTTAAACTTAGGGATTATAAAGATGAGTATGAAACAGTACTTGTCCTCAAAGCATGTTCTACTGGTTGGAAAAGGACAGTCCATGTAACTATAATGTAGGTCATTCTGTGCTAATTGTAATAGATGTGGTGTAAAAATAGTGCTGAGTAAATACCAGTGAAAAACTGGCTAATTCGACATAGGAGCTGGATGTTGAAATGTGTAGCTTGCTTATGGTAGTTTGCCCTAATTGCCACTAGGGTTATAAAACTAATTTGGCCCAAGCACTGGAGTGGATTTTAAAGAGCAGGCTTCCAAGACTATTTGGCTCTTATTTGAATATTAGCACATCCTTTTGACTTCTGGTATATTTAAAAGAATGTTAACAGTTTTTTTTGGGGGGTAAAGCATTCAATTTTTGTTTAAAAGTTATATTACTGTTAACTATTTTGGACATTTTTTCATTTGTTGTTAATGTTACAATGTATAATGATAACATGATTGAACTAAAGGGAAGTTTTTTGTGTAACTTCTCAACGAGAAGTCCAAAAATACCATATGATGTTAAAACCATGTTTAATAGACCAGGAAGTTTTAACTAGACATTCAGAGGTCCTAAGCACATGCTAATAAAAATGTTATAAACTAGTATAGCCAACTTTTACTGAAGTGAATTAGACTAATTAGAAGTATATTAATAAGTCTCTTCTGTCACTTTTACTGAACCTATGTTTGGCGCTGGGGTTGGTGTATGCCCAGGAGACTTGAATCTCTGGACTGTCCACGTGCCAGCTGAGCCCTGAGCCTCAGTGGTGTTGGAGCACCTACTCTCCAGTTCGTTGGACTTAGCCAGATCAGCTAACAAGGAGGTGAGGATAGTCAGCCACCAGTCCAAGGAACCGAGAGTCTATAACTGCAAGCAGGAGATTCCCATCCATCAGCCATGTGGAGTCTAAGCCCCCTCTTAATCGAGAGTGGGCATCACCATCCCAGGGTCCTCAGGATGGAGGAATAAAATACAGATTTGAGTGGATTTACTGGTATTCTACTATAGAATTATTGTGACTCCAACAATGGAAGAAATTATATCACTGATGTGGAGACAGTGGCCACCAGAGTTGCTGAAGGCAGGGAGAGGGAAAAAGAGGTGTGATATGGGGACATTTTTGGGACTTGGAGTTGTCCTGATGATATTGCAGGGACAGATGCAGGACATTATATATCCTGCCGAATCCACTGAATAGACTCGGAGATCCGAGTGTAAACTACAACATAAACTAATCCATGCTGTATAGCAGTGCTTGAAAATCTATCCATCAAATGCAGTGAATGTACCACACTAATGAAAGAAGTTGTTGATGTGGGATGAGTGGGGAGTGTGGGGAGTGGGATATATGGGAACCTCTTATATTTTTTAATGTAACATTTTGTGTGATTTATGTATCTTAAAAAATAATAATAATTTTAACAAAGCTATCTAAAGCCCCAAGTATTAAACACAACAGAGGATTCTAAAGAGGGGAAAATGTGTTTTTCTTTTGATGACAAATTATAGATTACAAATTATGTGCAGTACTTCTATCAAGCAGTTTTCAGATTTTTGCAGGATATTTTTAACCCGTACTTAGAGTTGGGACTTCTTTTGTGGTTTGGTAAGCCATGGCACAGAGGGCACTGATAAATTTGTCTTCCTTCTCTTTTATGCATAGGGATCTGGGTCTGATCTTTGGATTTCCTTTGACTTTATTCAAACCATCATTATGGCTTCTTTTATTCATGACTTTTAGGTTTATTGTACTTCAGCTTTTATGCATTTTCCCCCAGTTTTGCTTATGGCCCTCTTTTTGGCTGTTCATTTATGGACATCAGCCCAGTTTGGATTAAAACTTTGTTTCTGAATTATTGTGCTCCATGTTCCAGATGCCAACCCTGGGTGCGTTAATAACAAACAAATACATTCATAAGTGAAATCATAAAGAAGAAGCTGATCTGGGAAAATACTTCTTCATATGTTCTCAACATTGAGCATTAAATCAGCAAAGAGGAACAGAGACACAAAGATAATAACTTGTGTGCCTTTCTTCCATTCTCTGAGTTAGGGCTTTTTGACATCATGGAAGTCGTTGATTTCATTATTGATCTCAATATTTGCTAGTTCTCATGGAAATAATGAACTTTGTAACTTTTACATGTAGATGTGTGTTCTCATCTTGCTCGGTGCAGTATATTCTTGGTAGTTCCAGGAAACATGTTCAGATTGGTTGTAAGGCCAGAGTCTTCAAAAAAATTTTTTTCTACGTATAGTCTCTGTATGAGTAATATAAATCCATGCAAAAGTTTTCTTTAGCTGGAGATGTCTCTTAGAATGCAGTCACATGTGGGTACAAAGTACATATGTGAGGACCTGGTTTCTCACACATCTACTGATGGGGTTACTGTATAAGAAACTGATCATGAATTGGTTTGTTAGGAAGTGGATCTCCTTTTCTTTCCTTTTTTTTTTTTCTTGCCTTCTGTGTTATCTCTCACATGTATTTCTAATATAGCTAGATGGCTTTCAAGTCTAACATATATGCTTAAGAATGAGGGTAATCTGTACTTTTCTCCATAAACAGATATTTTCTGAAAAGTTTTGACTTAGTTTTTCAGAATATAGGTATATATTCTTAGTGCCATATCGTAATTTCAGAATGCTCCATATTTACAGTATTTCTTTTTTTTTTTTTTTTGAGGTACTGGGGCTGGGGATTGAACCTGGGACCTCATATGTGGGAAGCCGGTACTCAACCACTGAGCCACATATGCTCTCCTGAGTTGATTTTTTCTTTTTTTTTTTTTTTTCCCCAAGGACACACCAGGAACCCAACCCAACCTAGGGCTTTCCATGTGGGAAGCAGGTGATCAGCTGCTTGAGCCACATCCACTCCCCAGTCATATTTTATTTCTACTTGATCTTCAATTAACAGTAGTTTCTGATTTCATGGATTGAAGATTTATGATTCCCAGGTCTCTATATTAAGTAACCAATGATCTGTAAAGTACAACATAGGGAATCTGCTTAAAGGAAAACAGACTAGTCATTTATGAAGCGGAGGAATCCTTGGTAAAGCAAATAATTGGCTTCTGTTATATCTGTTTGATGATTTTGGGTTCCTTGTATTGAATTGTCTTTAGTTTATGTAACACATTTATTGAGTGCTCACAGTGTGCAAAGCTGGTTTAGGAATTATGGAGGCTGAAGAATAATGACAAGGTTCTGGTCTCAGGATTTTTCCAGTATAGTAATGATACACATATACCAAATATAAAGTAGAAAGTAAAGATGCTACAGTATCCATGAAATAAAGGGGTTGGTGAGTATGGGGTGACAGGAGATGATCAAGGAGGGGAAATTGGGGTGAATTTGAACTTTGGTTGTAATAGTTTAATTAGACATCCTTATAAAATCTTTACTTAATCTATTCAAGAAAAAACAGACTTAGCAGAAGGCATAGGCTATTGCCACCAAGCACCTCACCTCAGATGTGTGGTATCATACAAGCCAGTGGTCTCCAAATTTATTAAATGCCATACCTTGTCAGTAAAAGAATTTGAGCATGTATCTTCAATATATGTACATTTATTTATAAATTATATGTACTGGACCATTACTATATTATAAAATATAAATAGTTTAGAAATTTTTAAAGGGTTAGATAAATTGAATGTAAAAAATTAGATAAATTGAATGTAAAGAAAAATTATAATATTTTCTTCTTACCCACTGTACTACTGTGCACATTTTGGTGTGTGAGAACCCCACTTTGGAGACCACTAGTTAGATCTGGGAAGTATCACTTCAAGTTTATATAAGTTCCATGATACCAGGGACTTTGTTTTCCTCATTGCTTTATGCCCAGTACTTAGAACATGGTATAGGAGCTCAGTGGATACCGTTGAAGGAGTACACAGAATTAGCCCGGTTGGTAAGGATGAGGATGGAATCTAGCTCAGCATGAGAGGTCTGGTAAGAATAGAGACAATTTTTGTTCATTAGTATCCCCCATACCTATAAAAGTCTCGGCCACCTAGTGGGTAGTCAGGTTAAGGGTGTGGACAATGTCCGGCTCACCATAAGGGATTGGCAAAGACAATAGATTCATGGACATGAAAAGATAAGTTCCAGAAGGTTCCCTGAAATGTGACAACAGCTAGGTAGACTAGCTGCAGATAGGCAGAAAGATACAGACCATGGGGGTCAGAATGGTACCAAGAACATCTCTGAGGAATGACTGGTAATGTCAGATCTTAAAGTAAAAACTGAACTTTTTAAGCACAAGATCTGGATTCATCTATGTACCCCTAGTGCCCAGGATATAAGATAGTAAGTATCTGATTAATATTTGTTGAATTGAATTGCTCTGTTTTATGCCATGTACCGAGTATGGGACGCCCTGAGCCTATAGGAAGGCATCAACATCAAGATTAGAGGCTTGTAAATGAATCCTGCCCCTGATTGAAGCAAGGCCAGTGATTCTGGGATTATGTCTTGTGCAGAAATGTTTTTAAGCTCTGGCAGTGGTGCTAGTGACCACAACTGTCAAGTCACATTTAGCTGTTTATTTAAAGATTATTAATGTACTTTCATTAACAGATTATCTGTCAAGAAAATGGAGTTTGTAATTATTTCATGTATGCTGTTATCTCCTTCCTCCTTCCCCCATCACAAAGCTGGGATACGTCATGGATCATCCCACCTATACTTATACAATTAGGACTGAAGATAAATAAAACAACATAGTTTGCATTTCCTCTCCCCTTTTTGGAATTTTCTTATTCAGACGTCCTTTTTAAAAGGTGGTAAAAATTCTAGTTTATGGCCATAAAATAAATCTGTCATGCATTTTATTGTGCATTGTCAGTGTTGGGGAGAACAAACATTTCCTCCCTGAGAAAGCTGCTCTGTTATCTCACTCCTTTAAAGGCTGACCAGACGTAAGCATCCTTCTTTGGCTCTGACACACTGGTCAAAACAGGTAACTCCCCCACCCCCTTCTACAGTTCAGTCTCATTTAGGATATCCTTTTTAAAAGAAGTTTCACATCTGAACAGTTAATAGATTACTATGCTTTACTTTGCATTTCTGATGTCTTCAGTAAAACATAGGAAGTTTCCCTTTAGCCTTACAAAGACAGTCTAGTTTGCCTAAGCTTCCCAGAGTCAAATAAAAATTACTTCAGAGAGCCCTCCTGCATCTTTGGCATGGTCTGCAAATAAAGACTTGAATAGTTAAGACTGCTCTGAGCCTGTTAGTCATTGTCATCAAATTTTAGTTTTTTACATGACTGTCACCCTTAAAGGGACAGTAACTCACTTGTATTGCACTTTTAAGCGTTTACACTGATTTATCTGACATTATCTTATTTAGTCTTTGTAGCAGTGCTTTGAGGTAGATAATAGGGACTCCGTTATTCCCATTTTACCGATGAGGAAAGAGGCCCAAAGTTGTCAATTGAATTGACCCAGCTCACTGAGCTTGCAGTGGTTCCTCTGAGACCAGAACCCAGGTATTATGACTACTTCTTTGGAGATCTGCCTACAGTATAAAGCCAAACTTTTTTTTTTTTTTTTTAAAGAAATGAAGTTCTTTTTTTTTTTTAGATTTTATTTAATTTATTTCTCTCCTCCCCCGCCCCCCGCAGTTGTCTGTTCTCTGTGTCCATTTGCTGTGTGTTCTTGTCTGTTTCTGTTGTTGTCAGTGGCATGGGAATCTTTGTCTCTTTGTTGTTGTGTCATCTTGATGTGTCAGCTCTCAGTGTGTGCGGCGCCATTCTTGGGCAGGCTGCTCTTTCTTTCGCGCTGGGTGGCTCTCCTTATGGGGCGCTCTCTTTGCGCATGGGGACCCCTACACGGGGGACACCCCTGCATGGCATTGCACTCCTTGCGTGCGTCAGCACTGCGCGTGGGCCAGCTCCACACGGGTCAAGGAGGCCCGGGGTTTGAACCGGGGACCTCCCATGTGGTAGGCGGATGCCCTATCCACTGGGCCAAGTCCGCTTCCCTAAAGCCAAATTTATCTTCTTTGCAATGTATTTTCAACCTAAGTCATTTTAAATACCTGAGCAGCAATGGTATAGATAGTATTGGTGTTTAATTTTTGGGTCCTGTGACTTACAAATTATCAGTAAAATGGGCCTTGAAATTCTTAAACTTCTGGGCACTTAAGTTGCTTTATGTATTAAAATGAGTGCTCTAAGATTATGTAGGATGACTGTCCCTTTGACTTTTTTAAAATGTGCATTAGAAAATGAAATTTGTAGACTTATACATTGACAAAGAATGTGTATTGAAGTGTATTTTAGAATTCTTTAGTGAGATTTGGGTTATGTATTGAGGACATTTCTTTGTGAAACATTTCTGAAATTATAATGAAAATTAATTAGATATTTAGATATCTGGTCTACATCCACATTGTAAGTTGATATCAACTTGTGTTTTCAAAGAAATGAAGGCATGTGCTAAAGATTTTTTTCTTTTCAAAGTTAAAGGGCATTTTTATTTGATACTCTGTAAAAATTGGAGCTTTTATAGTCCAGTAAGAGAATCAAATATAGTACCTCTGTCAGCTTTAAAAGAGGAGGTGTCTTTATCTAAAAATTATTTCAACATCATTATTTAATTAATATTTTGAATTGTAGAGAGGTCTTATTTGTTAGGATCTTATCTCAAAGTTTCCCAAGAGTAAAGAGGTCTAGTAGTTATATTACTATGGCAGAATGATAAAAGATTGATTGCAGAAGAGCTTTAGACCTTTTTAAATTTAATATATTAAGGTTTAACACAATAGCAATTTATTTAGAATATTTTAGTTGACTCCCTTCAACTTAATTTTTATAATTTGTACTTGAGTATTTATACCAACTTTGGGACATAGTACAGTACTAATGGCTGACAAAGAGTTTTAAGAATTGGAATTTGAATAAAAGCCAGAAGCATGTGTTTATTGAAGCATTTAAAGATGGCAATGGTTAGAAACTATAAATACGTACTTTTTTTTACCTTGAGTTTGGCTTTTCATTTGAGTGGAGTATGAAAATTATGGTCATGAGTTGAATTATATGAAGTGTCTCCTTTCCTTCACTTTTTAAAGCAGATAAGTAAAATATGAATCCAGTGATTGTTCTCTTCTTTTCACTCTCAAGAACCCCATGAGGTAGGTTTTATCTCCAGTTCAGATGAGGGAACTGAGTCTCAGGGCCCAAACCACTTGCCCAAGATCATTCTTCCAGTAAATCATGGAGCTGGGATTCCATTCCATCTGGTTCTGCCTACCAAGTTCATGCTTATACCCTAGTTCTTCCCAAATGCCATTCGTGTCATGTCTTGACTCCTACTGGGATTGTAATGCTAAGATTTAAATCCTGTCCTTGTAGCCTAGAATTGTGTTCCTACGTTCTCATGCAGATTGCCATATATATAGTTGTTCCTCATTAACTTTTTTTTTTTTTGAGAAAAATTATGGAACGCTTCATGAATTTATGTGTTACGCTTGCACAGGGGCCATGCTAATCTTCTCTGTATCATTCCAATTTTAGTATATATGCTGTCAAAGCACATATACTAAAAATCAGTCTTGTTTAAAAAGATTTATTTATTATTTCTCCCTCCCCCCCTCCCCCCCCGGGCATTGAACCCTGGACCTCCTATATGAATCCTAAGTTTGTGATAAACTTCTGAGTTTAAAAAGATTGCATTATATAATATTCTGAGAAATGAAATACTTGTGTTGGGCCACATTGTAAAAAGGAGAATAGTTTTGGAATTCAGATAATGTGAATTGAAAGAGAGTGATAGAATTTTAGCAATAAAAGAGATATTGCAGATAATCTTGAAGTAATATAATCCATCACTGTAAATGTGAAGAAACCAGGGTCCAAATTAAGGAACCGGAACCCAGGCTATGTCCATGGCAGAGCTAGAACCAAGATGTAAGACTTACAGTTTGATGTTTTAGCTCCCAAGTCATGTAGAAAATCTTTTTTGCCAATTGATGGCACCATATTCACAGCAGGGCTATGTGGCAATTTTTAGTTGTTGTTTATAAAGAGTTAAAAAGATTAAGGAACTATAAAATATGTATTAGAATAAAAGTACATGTGGTACGTTATGCATATTAAATTTGAAACCATTTTATTACCTTACCAGTTAACTTCTAATTTACTTAGTAGTATAACATAATTTTCTTAGCAGATAATAAACTGAAACATAGCTTTATTTTGGCTCCCTGTGTCCTGTGAAATGGCAAGAATTTGCAAAACAATAACACATTGTTAAATGGCATTCCAGTTTATCAAATTCCATAAGGTTATAACAGTCAGATCTTAGGGAAAAAATCCCAGTGTTAAAAGCTGTCCTAAACTTAAGCAGAAGATCCTTTAAAGTTATTCTAGGCCTGGTAGATTTTGTTCTGTATGTGAAAACATGAACCGCTGCTCGTAGCTGTTGATAAGGAGAAAAGTTTGTAAAACTATTAGACTTGTTTTTGTGAAAGAGTGTCTTAACTGATTTGTGTACTGCTACACCTCATGGTGGCCCTATTAAATACAAACCATTCTAGTGAATGTCAACATACCTTATCATTCTTACTAAATCCACTCAAATATGTATGGACTAAACATTAGTGATTTAAGACCCCAGGTAAGATTTTCAAGGTTGGTATTTTTTTTTTAGGTTTCATTTGGGAAAAGTTAAACTCTCCTCTGTAGTTCAGGGGGGAAACCTGGTACCGAATTGGAGCTCTGCTGCTGGTAGTTTAAACAGGGAATGGCCCTGAACTTCCATAGAATAAGCCAGGCAGTCCTGGCTGCTCTAATCTATCTGTAAATTAGAAAAAAGGCATGCCTTTCTTGAGACACTTTATTTTCAAATGTTAGGAAATTGTCATAGTAAATTGATTTTGTTAGGATGAAACATTTATAATTATGCCTATCTGTGCTGTCTTGATATGAGTGGCACCCCTACGGTTGTGCACAGCACAGCTTACACAGTTGTATGTGAAGACCCTGTAGGCAGTTATATCCTAGGAGAGTGTGTCTTTAGACATCCAGATATTAAAACATTACATTGCATATCTATAGATACAGTTCTTGAAAATAAATATTAGTTGATTGGAAAATCATAATTTTTAAAATTAAGTACATAGGGAAGTGGATATGGCTCAAGCTATTGGACTTCCATCTACCATATGGGAGGACCCAGGTTCAATTCCCAGGGCCTCCTGGTAAAGGTGTGCCCATGCAGTGAGCCGGGCCTGCACAGTGAACAACGCAGCAAGATGATGGTGCAACAAAAGGGAGGCTCAGGGGATAGTGAAGGCGAGATGCGACAGAAACCAGGAACTGAGATGGCACAAGTGATAGAGAACTTCTCTTCCACGTCGGAGTTTCCCAGAATCAAATCCCAGTGAAGCCTAGAGGAGAAAATGAGAAGACAAAAAGAGACACAGAAGATCACACAGTGAATGGACACAGACAGCAAACACACACACACACACACACACACACACACACACACCAAAAAGCAGAGCAGGGGGGAGAAAAAAATTAAGTACATAATAGAAATTAAATGAAAAGAATAGATAATGGAGATCCTTACTCTGCAGTATATTGGGAAAAGGCTTTATATTTTATTACACATGTCTTGGTCTATCCAATTTAATGTATTTTCAAAGTTAGTCTGTCTTTTAAAGTTCTGATTAAAGAAGAAAATTTTCTGACCTTTATAAAGGAGCTTTCCTTTATTATATGGGTGCAGTAATAGAATGTGAAATGACTTTAGCATCTACCTCTTTTATCCATCATTAAAAGTTAATTGTCACATCATATAACAGTAACCTGATGGGATTTTTTAATGTACCAAAAATTGGCAACCTGTGATGAGGGAAGTGTGCTCTGTGAGGACTTGAGTTAAGAGAATGAAAGGACCCTTTTTATAAATTTTCAGTGGCAGCAAAGTGGAAATAAAAGCTATTAATTTTTGTGGGAGAATGGTGGTAGCACATAGTACCTTATGTTTAGTTGGATGCAGAACGTTTCAGAATGCTGCATGACCGACTCAAGGTTTGGTAAAAAGGGCTGTGAAGGATTGCTGGTTTGTAAAAAAAGGAAAGTGCTTGTTTCCAGTCCCTGATATATATGAAACTAAAGGTAATCCTTATTGCTTTATTTTTATTTAAGTTACACCAGTGACCAATTTTCCCACACTGTAGTACGTGACTTGTCCTGTGCTTTCCTCCAGGCTTTCTGGCTTATAGCAGACTGATTAGATAATTAGTTTATTTGAATTAGCACACACTTTTCTGTGGCCTCTGAAGATCAACTCGGTCTGAGATGCAAGAGCTACTGATCATCTAAAAAAAAAAAGGTCATAAAAAATCTATAATTTGATTTCTAACTAAATTTTGCTGAGATGACACTTGTTCTCTATGCTTCTACCCATAAATTACTAGTAGTTTTACTGTATTTTTACTGTTGTCATAATTTTAGGTAATTTTAGCATTGGTAACTTAAGGACTAAGCCCTTTTGTCAGAATATTGGTTATTTGCTTCCTTTGTTGGCTAAATAAATCCAGATTTTTTAGATTTCTTGATACACAGGGCCAACCTGATAACTAAACCATGGTCAAGATGTTCTAATAGCATATCCTTGTGGGGAAGCATCATGTTATCTCACATGGGACAAATAAATTCTGTAAGAAATTTGTATCCTCCTTTGAATTTTTGTGACCTTTTTTTTTTAGTTTATGAGCAGGGTTAGGACTCCTGAATTAAATAATAGAAACATATTCTACCTTTATGAGAGCCATATTAACCATAATGTTAATCCAAGGAAAATAGTTAAATGTTAAATATGTCTTATTAAAATACATGACATTTATTTGAGCATGATGTTGTACCTGCGAAACTATCTTACTTCATTACAGATGTGATATAGTTATTGTACCTGAAAGTAATATATGGTTCCCTCATCTACCCCCAACTCCCACTCTATTTTCAGAAGGAAAAGTAATTATATTGATTTGTAGAGTAACTTTTCACCCAAGTAGTTTCTGTTATGGTCTATTAACATAACTGCTCTGCTAGTTTGTTTACTCTGACTTGTGAGTAATGAGTATTTAGGTAAACTTCATAATGTTCAAGATAGTTTTTAAGATTAATCAATGCTTTCTTTCCATGCTTAAAAAATGTGTAAGAGCTAATCAAGAAACTATTATCTGGCAAGCTGTTTTATATCATAGTGAGATAGAACTAGAAAAGTATTTGCTCTGACAACTAAAACTCAAACATTCTGAAGTATTTTTATTGTGTGAAACCTTAATCCTTAGCTGTAATCAAGGATATGGCATAAATTGTAGTTCTACTCCTGAACTTTCAGAAAAATTGGAATTTTCAGTGCTTTTAAATAGTGTCTTTAGTAAATTAGTGATATTGGTGATCGTTCACTAAATACCTGTTCACTGAATGAATTACTGACCTGTGTCTTATTTGCATGGGTGATGACTGTGCCTTATATGACTTCACAGTACCTAGTTCAATATCTATCAAGTAGGGAGGCATTTAGAAATTACTTGATTGGTGAATGAAACATGAAGCTGAATTCAGTGTTGTGGAGGCTCTTTTGGCATAGGATATTTTTAAGATCTGATCAGATCTTTCCCAGATTCCCATGAAACCTATCCCAACTGGTTTTTTGTTTCAATAAATGAATAAAATATAACATTAAATGTAACATTTATTTACTGTTTACTGTATATCTGGCAGTGTTCTATACATTTTCAAATATTTCACGGAGGATTGAAGAACATAACAAATCTTGGTGACAGAGTTAGATATAAGTTATCCAACTTTCCCTCTTCTCTCTCTTTTTTTTTTTAAACAAAGTTTGGAACTGAGGCTCTTGGAGCTTTAACATCTTACCTGGAATCACACAGGAGGAGCCAGCATCTCTTTCTACTGCCCTCACTTACTCAGGGGATCTTAAACCTTAAGCCTGGACTCTTAGTTTCTGATTCCTGGAGAAACAGCTTTTTTTTTTTCTTGCATTTTCTTGGCTTCGTTCTCATAATTTAAAACTGAGTTCTGGACTACACCATACTCTTAAAACTGAATTAGGTTGGCTTTTAAAATATCTACCTGGGAGGCAGCATGACTTAGACATAAGATTATGAGTCAGACAACTCTTATTTGAATGTCCCCTGTACCACCTAGTAGCTGTGAGTTTGGGCAAGGCACTTACCCCCTGTGATTCCAGTTTCCTCATCTATAAACAAAGAAAATAATAGTGGTGTTAAAGAGTCATTTTGAAAATTAAAAGATGTAACCTACTTAAAGCTGTCAAATGCTTTGATATTGGTACTTAGGAGATATAAATTTACATTCTATTTTTAAGATATTCCGTTCTCTGTTGTTAGATGTGTTCGGTCTATCTTATATGTATGTTTCTGTCTATTTATTTCTTCATAAGCATAATGTGATCTTATAATCATTTATAGATGAAAAAAACACAAGACCAGAAAACACAAATGGTTTTCCAAGGGGGTGGCGGTAATCCTGATAATGGGTAATAGTATTCATTCAGTGATAAATCACAACATTATTTAAATAGTAAAATAATTTTAGAATTACTTCAAACCTTATTGATCTCCTACTTTGTGCTAGGCTCTCTTCTAGTCTCTGGGTTATAGTAATCATAAAACAGTTTAAAAAACACTGCCTTTATGGAATATATTTTCTAGTGGGGGAGAACAAACAAAAAACAAGGAAGCTGTGTGATCTATTAGATAGTTATATATTACAGAAAAATAATGAAGGGAAGGAGAGAGAAGGTTTGGGGTTGCAGTTTTAAACAGGTGGTATGCAGTTAAATAAGGGTTCATACTCTATGCCAGGAATTGTGCAAGTATAGGAGGGATGTGTTCAAAGATGGTACTTGTGGTGCTGACCTCAGTGATGCCCTGTCCTGTTGCATGTCTTTTTCTGTACTGGTTTTAGAGTGTCTTTGACACTCTTGGCGACATTTCTTTTCAGCATGAAAGGTGGTACAGAAGTTTGTACCTGATGGCAGGCTTTTGGGAACCTGCTGTTATCCTTGGAAAGAGGATGCCTGGTACTTTGGATGGCTTTCTCTGTAGTTGGCAGAATTAGGGGCAAACCATGTGCATTCCTCACAGCTAAAGTACTCATTCATACAGCTCTTAAGAGTTTTTTTGTTTTTTTTTAATTCCCTGATAGCTGTCTAGTAAGCTGGTAAGTAGGTCCTTTGGATCGAGAAGAGTGTCTTGAACAAATTTATTGTTCTTAAAATTTCCGTCTTTTAAAATCATACTAAGGGAAGCAGATGTGGCTCAAGCGATCGAGCTCCCACCTGCCAGATGGGAGGTCCTGAGTTTGGTTGCCTGTGCCTCCTGGAGAAGAGCAAGACAGCGAGCTGGCGCAATGGGCTGGTACAGTGAGCTGATGCAACAAAGAGACACAAAGAGGAAACACAGTGAGAGAGACAACAAAGCCAGGAGTGGAGGTGACTCAAGCAATTGAGTGCCTATCTCCCACATGGGAGGTCCCAGGTTCAGTTCCCAGTGCCTCCTGAAAGAGAAGATGAACAGACACAGAGAGCACACAGTGAATGGACACAGAGAGCAGATAGCAAGTGCAAACAAGTGGGCGTGGGGGCATTAAGTACATCTTTTAAAAAAATCATACTAAGTGGAGGGCACATTTTAAATTTTAAAATAATCTGCAAGGATGCAGGACGGGGGAAAGGAGCAGTGTTGAGCTAATACTTTAAAAAATTCTTATGAGAATAAAAATATCTTCCCCTTCCTATATTCATCTATAGATTTATTAATTTTTTGGGTTATATTTATTATCTACTATGTTCTAGGCACTGTGAATGTTACAAAGGTGGATAAACTTTATCCCTGCTCACAAGGAGCATGTAGAACAAAAAGGGAGAGAGGATGTACAGAAGTAGCCTCATTATGAGACATTAATGAGATTACACAAGACAAGGGGAAGAATCTAGCACATGCCTTGGTACAGTAGATGCTCAGTACCAGTGTGTTGACTCTTGGGAAAAGAGATTAGTCACTCAAGAAGTACAGACAATATGCAAAAGGAGGTCAGATGAGAGAGCAGTAATGTTTGATTCCATTATTTAGTAAGTCTTCATGGAAACTTGAAATGGACCTTGAAGATTGAATGAGATTTGGGCATCCCCTTGAGTGTGGGGAGATTACTGTATTTGGGTTTGTATTTTTAGCAGGTGGTACAATATAGGCTGCCAAAAAATAATTGTTGGATGAACAGAAAAGGAGAAAGGAAAATCTTGGAGAGGGGTAAACTCGTGAGCAAGGGCATGCCAGAGTCTGGGAAAGACAGGGACATTTCGGGGCTCCAGTAATGATTCAGTTCAGCAAAAGAAAGGGTGAGTGCAGGGGGATTGGTTTGAAAGTAAGAGTGGGTCAGATCCTAGGGATTCATAATTGGTAAGCAGTGGGGAATCATTGAAGCAGGTTTCCTAACATGTTGGCAACAGTGGAGCAGGAGGGGAGTGTGGCCGATTGAATTGTGTACCCTAGTTTGGACATGTTCTTGGGCTTGGGCATTATTATTGGAGGTTGTGGTAGATGCATTGTAAAAAGATTCCTTAAAGGTGTTACTTCAGTTATTGTATGGTCCAACCGAATCAGGTTGGATTTTAATCTAGATTACTGGAGTCCTTTATAAGCAGAGGAAATTGGACACAGAAGGAGAAGCTGTAGGGAATAGCCAGAAGCTGGAAGTCTATAGAACCTGGAAGAGAAAGGAGAAGATACTGCCATGTTCATTGCCATGTGATGGAAAAGCCAGGGAATCCCAGATATTGCTGGCCAGAAGATACCAACCCTTGGAGGAAGTAAACCTAGCCTCTGAAACCTGTGAGCCAAAAAGTCCTGTTATGCCAACCCATTGGTAGGTACTTGTTTTAGCAGCCAGGAAACTAAAACAGGTGTCAGGAGCACCAAGTTAGAAGACTGTTACAGCATTAGAGGCTGGAAGTAATTAGGAACTCATCAAGGGTGGCCATAGGTACTAAAGAGTCATGAATGGAGCCAAGTGCTATTTTAAAGGCTGAGTTGACAGCTCACTAAAGTACTTGACCTGTAGCTCCATCATATAATTTTGAATGTCTTCTTTTGCTGTACAAACTGTGAAAATGAATGCATCATATCAAATTTATTGGAACAACTTTTCTAAGAGTTTAGTACTATCTTAAGTCGTGCTTGTAAGAGCCCTTCTAGACTATGAAAGTGAAAAAAAAAAGTTATTATATCGACAGTTAGGTAAATGGAACCCAGTAATCACACTGTTGATTTTTATGTGAAAATTCTTCATGATCATCAGATTTATAAAGTGACTTCCAAGAAAACATTTCAATAGTTTTTTTTTAAAAGAAATATTTAGAATTATAATGTTGGTTTAAATTTTATTTAACAGTGCATTTTTGTTAGAAAGATATTCTTGAGAAAAATCCTGTCTGCTTTTGCCTTCACATCTAGCATGAATGTATGAGACTATAAGAAGAGACAATATAAAAATGTAATATGCATGGTCCTTCCTATATCACAGACCTCATTAACATACTTACATAGTAGAATATAAGTCCTAAAAATTGATAAACCTAGATTTCAGCCCTGGCTTTTACACTACTGAAGTGTGCTACTTGTGCCAGAACTTTATTTCAGAAGACTTCACTTTTCTCATCTGTGAAGTAAGAGGTTGCAAAACACAAGAGGCTGCAAAACATTGCATGGAATATGCCCCCAATAAATAATTCTGGGTTTATTTGAGCTATTAGAGACATAAGTGCATTAAGGGATTATGCTCCGACTTGGTCTGATCCCCTACCAATATTAGAGAAACAGCAACTCTTGATAGAAGTAAACTCTTGAATGGATGATCATGGGAAACCATTACATTAACTCAGCAAACATTGACTGATGTCCTGCTATTTTCTTGGCAGGCATGGTATTAAACTCTTGGAATAAATAGTAAATGTAATAGGTATCCCCCAATGCGAGCTTCCATCATAGAATAGAGGAAAGGGGCATTAGGGAGGTCTGTATATGTATATAATGTGCCCATATTACAGATGGAAAGGAATAAGACCAAGCAACTACCTCTAAATCATTGTTAGAAGTAAATTGTGTTTTAAAGAATGTCCAAATTGGTAAAAATACCTGAAAAGATTAAAAGATTATAGGTCTCATCCCAGTTTCCCTTCACCTTACTCAGTCATTTAAGTTGAGGAAAGAGGACTAGTGAATTCACATTTGGGTTTCTTCATTATTTCCCTTGTCCATATCTGGAGAACAGAAACATTTTAGCTAGTCTCCACAACCATGACTTTAGAGGCAGGGAGATATGCAATCCCTAAGGACATTGCAGCTCCAATTATATAAGGATTTATAGAGCAAAGCCAATTTTAAGTAATTTTTGCTGAAGTGGTAGCAAAGCCCTCATTTTACCCACCCTTTAAATGCTGCATTTCATTTGACTTCATAAGTAAGTCAACTCTTTATTACAAACATTTAATTTGGAGTAATGGTATAACCGCAGATTGGTAAGGATCTTTTAAATCTCCTGAGTTTGAATCGACTGGTGGAAAGTTTGGTTTATTTGGTATTTCGACAGCCCATTAAAATGCTCTCTGCCTAGAGGAGCCCACACCAAATTTTGGTGTGTGTTTCTGTCTCTCTCTCCCATTTATCAGCAGGCTGTTTTTTCCCCCATTTCCCAAATACATTCTTTACACTGGCCTAAGTAAACTGGTGTGTTCATAAATTCATTTATGCATCGTAGCCAAGAACCTAGAGGAATCCAGCACTTCTCCAATCTTTATTCGGCAAGCCCTTGCCTGGAGAATAAGTGAGTGGTGCTCTCCGACCCCTGCTGGAGACTGGGCTTCTCTAGACCCCTCAGCTCCATATGTAATAGCTGCCCAGAGATTTTTCTAGAGGAATGAAGCTGGAGGGTCCTGCATGAAGTTTCTGCCAGGGACAGCCACTAGGAGCTTTGCATCTAGGAACTCGTAAATTTCATTTGGGGTTTGCCTGTTACAAATTGGATAAAGGTAAAAAGTTGTTAAGGTTAAAGTGATTGCCAGCTGGGTGCACTTATCCCAAGTCAAGCCAGCTGTCCAAGGAAGTGCCAGCTCACCCAAAGCACCTGACTGGAAAAAAATCAATAAGATTTTGATCACAAATAAGATGTTGGTCACATGTGAATTTCAGCCTGTTCCATTGGGGAGGGTGTGTTGAGGCAAGTTAGTACAGGGTAATGAAGGAGATGATGTGCCACAACATGGCGCCAAGACCTCCCTGGGACCCTGAGTATAACCTTGAGGTCCCAGTTTCTCTTTCCAGGGCCTCCCCTTGGCCCTGGATATTCCAAACAGGCCTCACCATTGGTCCCACCTTTGGTGGGGTAACCAATAACAGTTGGGGCCCATCCCCTTATCCTTAGGAACAGGGAGGAATAATTAACAGTTTAAAGGGTGATCTTATGAGACAGAACTCTTCTCTGCCTAGAGGAACCCGTTACACCAAATCTTGGTGGGTGTTTCTGTCTTTCCCATTTCTCAGCAAGCTCTGTTCTTTCCCCCATTTCCAAAATAAATTCTTTTTACTGGCCTAACTTAAAAAAAAAAAAAGAATGATTTAAATTCTCATTGTATTATACTGATGGATTTAATCATTTTATAAGTTCTTCTATGTTTAGTCTACTATACCACCCTGAACACGTCCGATCTCATCTAATTGTTACTGTTTTACTGGGTACTTATGTACCGGTATTTTATATCATCTTAATCTTTACAATAAATACTGAGATAGATATTATTATTCCCTATTTTACCTATGAAGAACCTAAGATTCCAGATGGTTAACTAACTTATCCATATAGCTGTTTCTGTGCTGTGCTTGAGGATTTGTATTCCGGTCAGTCTGACTGTAGATCCTAAGTAAATGAGTGTTTGCCACTGATTTAAAAGAAAAAAATTATTTTCTTAACCCTTAAGATAAGCAGTTACTGGGAATGACTCTGGAAGCATGGCTATATCTTATGTTTTTTTTTAAGATTTATTTATTTATCCTCGCCCCCCCCCCCCCACCACCACCTGCCGCTTTGCTTGCTGTCTGCTCTCTGTGTCCATTCGCTGCACATTCTTCTGTGTCTGCTTGTTTCCCTTTCTTGTATCCTCTTGCTGTGCCAGCTCTCCGTGGGTGCGGGCCAGCTTGCCCTCACAAGAAGGCCCTGGGAAGCGCACCCAGGGACTCCCATATGGTAGATGGGAGCCCAATCAATTGAGCCACATCCGCTTCCCATATCTTATCTTTTGTAAATGCTTTAAATGCATTTACAGTAATTTTTCTCTAAAACCTTGGGTAAGAAGAAAAGAAGATGGTATAGAATGGAATCTATAGGAGGACAATCCAGAAATAACATTGAGTTTGCTAACCAGCTATCCTTATATCTTTTTACCCCCAGTAATTATTATAACAATTTTTTTGCTTTTTCCTTATATCATGTAAAGTATGTTTTCTTAGCAAGAAGTAGATCCATGCAGTTGACTGAGGATGCCATTATCTTAACATGAAACTCCATCCTTTTTAAAAAATCCATCTTTGTTTCTACTTTTTTTTTCAGAATATTTGTTTTTTCTAGACCAAAGTCTCCTGTCTTTGTTGCTCAATTTCCTACCCTCTTTCTTACCCTATCTAGTTTCATGTAGACTATTTTTAGTAGAAGGGGTGAGAACAAGATTATTTGTCCAAACAATGTAGTACAATTGAAATATTTTTTGTGTCTTCTCTTTGCTTTAAGGTTTTAGAATCGCCCAGCTAACAAAAAATTTGTAGATATCTAATGGTACTTTAGCATAGGAAAAGTAATATTCAAAGGGCAAAATAATCCAAGGAAGTTTGGTTCTTCATTAAAATCCTTGGTAAAAGCTTGGGTAGAACTTGTTAACTTTTCCAAGAAGACATTGACTATTATGATCTTGGAAGTTCAGCAAAAAAATAATTCATCAAAAATCAGAACCTGAAACAAAAATACTGTCATTCTCATATTTAAGAATATGATGCTCATCTTCTAGAAATACAATATGCATCTCTAGTTTAGAAATATGTGAGTTGAAGGTCCCAAAGTAGGGCATCTGTAAACACTTGGGATGAAAGAGCTGTCATTGGAGGAGGCTCTTTAATGCCAAAACATCCATGATTTAATAAGCATGTGAAATCATGGATAAAGCCAGCAAAATGTTAGTCATCAAAGTTTGGTGAAGTTGAATCAGTAGTAATTTCTTATGTTTTTAAACTTTTCTGGACAAACTCCTTCACCTTGAAAATGCATGGCTGTCTTAAACATTAGGGCATAACTTCTATAATCTGTCCTCAGAAAAGATAAAAATAAAAAATACCAATTTCTGCAAAAATGTAATTTAAATTATGATAGAAAAATAATGGTCCATAAAAGCAATTAAGAGGCTTCGTTGTTTATCCATAATCTTGTGAGGTTGATGTCAGGGCAGAAAGCCATGTCCTTCCACAACAAGCCCTTGTCTTCACTTTCGATAGACTACTGGTCTGGGTAGCTCAGGGGCCAGCTCAGCTCTGTTGGTTCATGTGCTCTGATATTATCCCCAGTCTTTGCTGCCATCCTCCCAATTTCCTCCAAGATACTAGGACTTTGCTTTCTATTTGAGAAATAAAATTAATTTTTGGTTAGTAGAATCTGCTGCCTGTTCATCTTAATGATTCAATCAATAGATGTTTATCAAACAGGTATATGCTTGTTACTATAAAAATGAGACATGTTAGACATAATTTTGGCATGAATATGTGTTTATTTTATTTATTTCATTTTTAAAAAATTAAATGCTGGCCTCGGGCCAGAACAGTTTTACTGAGCAAACTTCAGAGCCCTTATCCTAACAGGGGGGTATTGCATGTAAATGCTAGGTGCTATAATGCTTTATATGTATCTAATAACTTTCTGCAGTTATTTCTTTAATTAATAAAAGCTGTGGGGCTGTACCAGTGGGGTTACCATGGTTGTGGTGGTTTTATCATGGTATTTCTCTTGAAGGGCTGCTTTAGGAAATGTGTCTTAAGTCACAGAGCAGTCAGTCTTAAATGATAATCCTACCGGGTCACCCATTTAAATTTCCAGAAAGGCCTCAGTTTACACAAAATAACCAGTTAAGATATTGGAAAACTTTTGGGAACCTTGTACTTTTGCCTAGATTCTGGATTTATCTCTTAATTAAACATAGTAATCAGAATCCGAGGGGTCTTTGTTTTCTTAGTCTTCTGCTTCTCAGTTTTTTCTACCACAGTATTCCAATGGAGGGGAAAATAAGCTCGTACTTTTCTGAAGTCATAGGTCATAGCCTAAAGTTTGCCTTGAGAAGCTCAGATTCATTAGAGTACCTAGAATATTTTATTTTAAAAATCTGTTTGAATATTCTGTTCTTTTCCATAATATGTACCTTTTATTTTTGTTTTTGTTTTTTAATTGATATAAAATTGACATGGAGAAATATATAGATCTAAAGTATACAGTTTGGTGAGTTTTGACAAAAGCATACACTAGTGTAATCCACATACCTATTAAGGATATACTTTGAAGGCAAGGAGAGGGAAAAGAGGTGTGATATGGCGGCATTTTCGGGACTTGAAATTGTCCTGATTGATGTTGCAAAGACAGATACAGGACATTATATATCCTGCCATAACCTACTGAATGGAGTGGGAGAGAGTATAAACTATGGTGTAAACTGTAGTGTTCCAAATATGTTCATCAGTTGCAGTGAATGTACTATACTAATGAAAGAAGTTGTTAATGTGGGAAAAGTGAGGGATGTGGGGCATATGGGAATACCTTATATTTTTTACTGTAACATTTTATGTAATCTATGTATCTTTTAAAAATAAAAAATATATTTAAAATAAGAATATACCTTCATGTTTCAATGTAGAAAGTGTTTAAAATTATTTTTTATTAAGAATAGTGATACCCTAAGAATATATATACCTTCTTCATCTTGTGGTTTCTATTCTACTCTATTCCTCAGGGATGGTGGCAGTGGGTAATGGCATGATTATTCTGATTTGAAAAGCATGTACTTCATCTACAAGGTAATTGCATGAAAATGATTGGACATCTTGATGGACTTTCTTTAGCTAAAGTCTGACATTAGCTAGAGAAGTTGGTTAATGTCCATTGTTTACCTAAGGACCAAAAAATTCTTATTGCTCTAATTGCAAAAACATTTTATCAAGTCAAGCATTAGATCTATGATCAGGAAATTAAAGATTCATTCATATTTATTGAGTTTGCTAGTAACCTATTTTGTAGTAAGGTCTTATTCACATATATGTTATCTATCATTTAATTCCCTGAACTACTTTTCCAGCATGACATTTGACACTTTCCTTTCCAGTACTCACTTTCCAGGTGTGCCTCCGATTACCCACCTCAGGCTTCCATTCATATTTCTTGACTTTTTTCTGAACATTGCCTGCTACTGTAACTAAGTACTTGCACCTTTTCCTCCATAATATTTCAGGAAGCAGATAGTAAAGCTTCTATTAAGTAGAAACCAAGTTTTAGTTACAGTATCAAGTGCAATACACAATACCTTAAGTCCACTACAATTGGTTCTAGCCATTGTTGTTAGGTATTAGGAGATACAGAGTTGGATAAGAGACAGACTCTATGCTCTTGGAATGCTTAGTAATTTGGGGGGGAAATGATGATGATATCTAGTATGTATTAAGAACTTTTGATATGTCAGTTTTTCTAAGCCTATTGCATTATTATTGGATTTTGTATCTACTATAACCATTTTAATTAATAATATGCCCATTTTATACATTAGGAAATGGAGTGTCTTAGGTTGGATCTCCTAGAAGCAGAGCCTGAGGTACAGATTCTTGAGGGGATACTCTCAGGAGGAGTCTGTGAGAAAGGGAGGAGAGCAGGATGGGTGAGGGGTGTGCAGTGGTGCTGCACCAGCACTTATGAAAAAGGTATGTTCTCAGGTCTCATTCTAGAGTTCTGAATCAGAAACTTGCAACAATCTGTGTTTGAACAAATTGTCCAGGTGAAACTTACGCATGCTAAAGTTGGAGTATCGCTGGGGTAGGGCGAAAACTGGGCAAATGTGGATTCTGCTAAAATCTAGCCTCAACAGGATTCTCTAGGGAGGTTTGGAGCATGAATGGCACCACAGAGTAGCCATTGAGAAATTGGACCATCCTGATACTCCCCATCAGTCAGGCCTAGGATGTGGGGGACTTCCCTGGGAACAGACAGTGAGGGAAGGTGTAATCTCCCAGAATCTCTGGGCAGCATTGCTCCTTGCACCTGTGAGCTCTTAGCAGCCACCACTCAAAGAAGCTGACAGTGGGTCTGCCAGTATGGGGGAGCTGGATAGGGCATCACATGTACACTACATGGAAGAACAGGGAGAGTGTATAACTCACTCAAAGCCCCATAGTTAGTGATGGGATTTGAACTTAGGCAGTCTTGCTCCAGAGTTCATCCTCCTAATAACCATTAGCTATACTGTTTTCCATGGTCAGAACAATAGTAATAGTGGGTATAAATGGATGAGGCAGTTCCAAAGAGGGAGTTCCTTCTGACTGGGGAAAAACAGGAAGCCATCATGGAATGGGTGTCATTAGATTTTGCTTTAAGTTGTAAAAGGTCTGATCTTGTAAAATTGTGTATGTAAGGCCTTCTAGGCAGAAGGAATAGCATTAGAAAAGGCATAGTGGCAACCAAGTGTGGGTTTGTATGTGGAAAGCTGGCTGTTATGTTGTACTGAAAATAAGTTTATGAAAGAGAATTCTGGGAGAAAAGTCTTTCAACATTGATTTTGGCGACAGGCTTGGCCCAGTGGTTAGGGTGTCCGTCTACCACATGGGAGGTCTGTGGTTCAAACCCCGGGCCTCCTTGATCCGTGTGCAGCTGGCCCATGTGCAGTGCTGATGCGCGCAAGGAGTGCCCTGCCATGCAGGGGTGTCCCCCGTGTAGGGGAGCCCCATGCGCAAGGAGTGTGCCCTGTAAGGAGAGCTGCTCAGCGCGAAAGAAAGTGCAGCCTGCCCAGGAATGGTACCGCACACACGGAGAACTGACACAACAAGATGACGCAACAAAAAGAAACAGATTCCCGTGCCACTGACAACAACAGAAGTGAACAAAGAAGACGCAGCAAATAGACACAGAGAACAGACAACCAGTGTGGGGGGGGGCGGAAGGGGAGAGAAATAAATAAATAAATAAATCTTTAAAAACAAAACAAAAAATACATTGGTTTGATACCAAGTCATGGATATCCTCAGATGCCAGGAATGTTATTATTTTTAACCTGGGAAGTGAAATAGTCAGAACTATACTATAGAAAGATTAATATGACAACAGATATGTAGGATGAATTTTCAGAAGAGAGACTGGGGATAACCAGGATGGATACAAGCCTGGAAGCAATCAATGTGTGAGATAAAATAGGATCAGTTCTTAACAGTTAAACTGGAAAGGAAGAAAGAAAGAAAAGATATTACACAAGAAGCAGTAAGGGCACATGTACAAGGACACATGTACAAGGATATTCATTGCCGAATTGTTTTGTAATAGGAAAAACTGGAAATAACATCTATGTCCACCAGAATGAAAACAGATACATTTTGGTATAGTCACATGATGGAATAAATGTGCAGCAGTTAAATAGAATAAACAGTGCGTTTGTATGGATCAGTCACAAAAACGGGTTGGGATAAAGCAGAGGAAGCCATTGAAAATGCTGACTGACTTAAAAAGGATGCTCTTCCTTTAACATGTGGACAGAGCTTCTGAGGTACAGGGTCTTTGAGAGTGTGCAGGGAATTTGAAGTTCAGCTTCTGGAGCATGGAATTTGGCAGTGGCATCCCATGTGAAGTAGTTAAGCAAGTTGCTGAAAGTGCTACACTAAAACTTGGGGATGGATATGTAAATTTATAAGACCCGAATGTAGAGGAAATCATTGACAGCTGATAATAAAATTGCCAAGGAGGGAAATAATGAGAGGAGGGTCAGTGTCAGGATTAAAGTTCTTGGTCTCTTCTTTTTCATTTTTTTATGTATTAACTCACACTACCGCAAAGTGATTAATGAAGCTGAATTTTACATATTGAGGGAAAGTTAAATACCTTTTTGCTTTTTAGTTCAGGGTAGGGAAAATAATTTTACTTAGGCAAATGAAAGCAACCGTGTCTTTTCAGCTTTTCCTGGATGGTATCTTGACCTTTTATCTCCTCTGTTCCTTTTTTTTTCCCTAGAAGAGGTAATTAAGTGGTATGATTGAAAAATCTTTCTACCTCTTGCTATGTTGTGGCTTAGATTTGTAAATACAAGGAGTAGCAAAAATGTCAGATGAGATATAAGTAAAGTCAACTCAGAAGAGAGAGTAAGATTTCTTTCTGACAGCTCATGAGACTTAAATTTAGTTGTCTTTCCAGTTATTTCAGTTTAGTTATGTGTCATCAGTTATTTCATAAAGAGATGTACATATTCTGATTAACAGGGCTATAGACTAGCATCACTATGTGTGTTGTAGCTCGTGTTCCTTGTTCTGAGTCCAAGGGTTGAAGTAATGTCAGAAAACACTTCCATTTGAGGCCACTGCTTAGTATTTAAAAGAATAATTTCTTAGATCAAAAGTTGCTGGCATTTATACTTGGCCAAGGAGTAAAAGTGAATTTGTATCTCTAGGTTGTGCCAAGACAAAATTCTTCAAAAGGTAATCTCGAGGAATGTGAGTTCTAGGTGTTGGGTATAGCTGGGAGGTAGGTTATCCTGGGCACTGAGGGAGAAACAAACAAAAAATTAGCAATCTTATTGAGGGGGTGATGAAATCAAAAGCTGGGAGAGGGAAACGGACTTGGCCCAGTGGTTAGGGCGTCCGTCTACCACATGGGAGGTCCATGGTTCAAACCCCGGGCCTCCTTGACCCGTGTGGAGCTGGCCCATGCGCAGTGCTGATGCGCGCAAAGAGTGCCCTGCCACGAAGGGGTGTCCCCCGCGTAGGGGAGCCCCATGCGCAAAGAGTGCGCCCTGTAAGGAGAGCTGTCCAACGTGAAAGAAAGTGCAGCCTGCCCAGGAATGGCGCCGCCCACACTTCCCGTGCCGCTGCTACAACAGAAGCGGACAAAGAAACAAGACGCAGCAAATAGACACAGAGAACAGACAACTGGGGGAGGGGGGCAAATTAAATAAATAAATAAATCTTAAAAAAAAAGGCTGGGAGAAACTGAACCATACTGCTAAGGCACTGTTGATATTTTAGACCAGATAATGCTTTGCTGGGGGGAGGTGTTCTGTGTGTTGTATGATGTTTAATAGCATCCCTGGAATCTACCTATTAGATCAAGGATTTTTAACCTTTTTTGTTCAATGGACCCTGTAGCAGTTTGATATGGTTATGAATTCCAAAAATAGATATTGAATTATGTTTGCAATGTGGTCTGTACCTGGGTGTTATTAAGTTATGATTAGGGCTTTGATTGGGCCACATGATTAGGGTTTTGAGTCCCCACCCCTACGTGGATGGGGACTCACAGATAGAAGAAATTGCAAAGGACAGAGTTAGGGGTTTTTGATGTTGGAGTTTTGATATTGGAGTTTGGTGCTGAAGCCTTAAGTTGGAGCCCCGGGAAGTAAGCTAACAGAGGAAAGAGAAGCCAGCCCTAGGAAGAGAGGAACCCTGAACCCAGAGAGAAGCCTGAGGAAGGGAGGAACCCAGGAAGCCTGAACCCTTGCAGATGTTGGCAGCCATCTTGCTCCAACATGTGAAAATAGACTTTGGTGAGGGAAGTAACTTATGCTTTATGGCCTGGTATCTGTAAGCTCCTACCCCAAATAAATACCCTTTATAAAAACCAGCCAATTTCTGGTATTTTGCATCACCACCCCTTTGGCTTACTAAAACAGACCGCTTACTAAGTCCATACTATACTGTATATTATTCAATAAGTACAGCACACCTACACCAACACATCCTCACAAAGAGTAATGTTTTGTTTTGTTTTTTAATTTAAATTCAAACAGACAGACCCCTTGTTACGAACCCCTCTACTAGATAATAGTACCACCCCTCCAATTCTGACAGTGAAAAATGTCTCCAGTCATTGATGTGTGTTCCCAAGGGGGCAAAATCAGTGAGAACCACTGTGTTAACTAACCCAAGTGGAACAAGCAGGAACATGGCAACAGAAAGTTGGCATAGTTTGTATCTTAGGTATTGTAAGGTATGGGGTAAATAAAATTTAACTGTTTAGGAAACTGGTTCATTGAACCCTGGGCTTGGGACAGATTGTCCTGGTTATGTCGAACACATTCCAAGTCACAGGACAAATTGATGCAACCACTTAGGGGAGCAATTTGTCAATATTTAATAAAATTGAAAAAAACCCACAGCAATTCTACATCTAATTATATACCCTAGAGAAATTTTCAAACATCTGCATAAGGATATATATACCAGAATATTCACTGCAGAATTGTTTTGTAATAGGGAAAACTGGAAATAACATCAATTGCCACCAATAGAGAACAGATATGTCACGGTGTGTTCACATGATGAAATAAACATGCAGTAGTTAAAATGAATGAAAAGTGTATTAGCATGATCAATCTCGAAAACAGAGTTGATGGAAAAAACAAATCGCAGAAATCTTGGTACTTCCTACCTTTTATATTCGCTTTTTAAAGCACCGCCACAAACAGTGCTATACATTTTTTACTCAAATTAATGGCAGTATAATTTCTAAGGAAGAAATGAGACCCAGGAGAGAAAAATGGAGGATGTTGGTTTTATTTATTTTGCCTTGTTTTTTTAAATTTTTTAAAAATATCTGAGGTATATATTATAAAATGTTTGTTAAATTTGAGTGTGTTTTCATGCTTTTTTGTTTTTTATCATATTTTGCATTTTTCTGTATTAATGTTTTTCAAATTAAAATATTAAAGAAACCTTTAAAGATTTGACAGTGTATATTGATGTTCTTGAGGGTTTTGTGGGATATATTGAATTATACCTTTTCCTGAAATATCTTTTAGCCATTGAGTTAATTTTCAGTGATTTTTTGAAGAACGTGATCATGCTGTGTGCTGTTTCCTATTCACATTTCTGTGCACAAAACCATGGCTTCATGATATGTTCTTGCACAAATGTGTAGATCTGGATTCTCACACATTGAAATAAACGCAGCTGTGTTTATTTCAATGAGATTACACTTAAATAAACACACATGTGATCCCTTATGAGCGTGAACCCGTAAAACACTTGTTGATTTGGTTCTGAAATTGTGTGTTCAAATAAACACACTTGTTTTAAGGGAAAGTTTGCTTTACTCAAATGTTCATGCTTTGAGCATGTGTTTTATAGTAGGCAGATGTGAAGATGAGTGTCTTAAGATAATAGTTCTTTGGAGTCCAAGGCATTACTTTAGACAAATACAAGGTTTATATATTGGGCTATTCTTTAATATTAATAGTTGTCTTATGTAAGTTACAAATTAAAATCTTTGAATTTCAATCAAATATATAGCTATTTAGACTTGAAAGGTTAACTCAGTAGGGCAGAATTACTAGCAAATTAATGTATAAAATATATTTGTGACCATATTTTTAAAAAATTCATGATAAATTAAAAAGTGAAGAAGGTTTTTAAATTTTGGAGACTGTCTAGAGATTTACCAGACTTGTAGATCTGTGTTTACATTTCAGATTTTAGAATGAAAATAGAGAAAAGTTCTAAAACAGAAAGTATACTGTTCACATTTCTATTTCCACTAAAATGACTATATATATAATCTAAATAGAAATGAGCTAACATGCTTCAGCCTTTTATAAAATATTTCAATCAAATAGACTATATCATTGAAAGTACCAATATTTGAAGTTATCTTTCCTTACACAGACTATATCAGCCAGAGGTCTTTTTCCCCTGCAAAATATAGAGGAAATTTATATATGTGGTACTGTGTAAATTATTTAGAAAGTAGACAAACTAACATCTGCTTTTGACCTGCCAGGCCATCACTTATTTTGCAGTCCTGCTAAGGTTCTTTCTTTCAGAAGTCTTGTCAGCCTCATGCCCTTGGTCTGTGTAATTTTTCCTTCCTTTTCTGTGAAGGGAGCTCAGGGTAGGTGTTTATGTAGGTGTGTGTGTCGGGGGGAGGGGGGGTAGAAGGAACAGATTGTTAATGGAAGAACCTCTTTAGTCTCTTTCACCTAGTTAGGGCCTGAATATTTGTGACCTCAGGGGTCCTTCCCTGTGCTGCCTTATTCTCAAGACCTATCTAACTTGTTCACTACCTTTTTCAAGCCCTATGTGGACTAGATACAGGTGCTATCCTCCACTAGGTGCCACATGGTGGATGCCCAAACATTCAGCCACAGTCTATTTTTAAAAATTAAATCCTTGTTTTCTGGACAATCATTCCTGTGTTTGGCTTCTTAGGAATTTTTATCCATGCATTTCAAAAGGTTAAATATTGTTATATGCATAAATTCCCTGAGTGTGTAGACCATTATAAAGAAAATAAAATTGTACAAATTTTCAAAAATTAATGCTTCTTTTTAACAAATAATAAGAAAATTAATTTCTTCTTCTTTGTGAAAAAAATACATTCCAGAAAAAAGTCCTGTTTTACTTTTCCTGATAATTCCTATTTCTCATATTTTAATTAAAAATAAATAGTATGTTAATTATTTGCTGATTTATATATAATATCATAGCTTTTCTTTCTCCCTAGAAAGTAGCTTCATGAAAACAGAGACTTTATTTTGTTTGCTCCATATAGCCAGTATTTATAAAGGGCCTGGCAAATATTAAACCCAGCAAATGTCTTAAAATGAATACAAGATAGAAATAAATTTCCTTATGACTTTCAGTCCCCTCACAACCTCACCAAAGGTGGGCACTCTATCACCTTGGAATATATTATTTAGAACCCCTTTCAGCGAATTTATTTACATACATATGTTTTGATGGAAAAAAAGCAGACCATAGTCACCATTTTCCTATACTTTGCAAAACTTGGTGTTATCAGACTTTAATTTTTACCAGGCTGGTGGGTGAAAAATGGTATCTCTTCTGAATTATCTATAATTATGAATGACATTAAGCACACTCTCCCTATGTTTATTGGCAGTTGTTTTTTTTTAATCTTATATCCTTTGTCCATTTCACTGTGGGCTTGCTTTTTTTCTTTTTGAATTGATTTTGAATGTACTTTACAAATAGTCTGTACATTAATTCTTTGTATTTTATTCTAGCCATGTTTTTTTTTTTGATTTATTTTTTTAAATTTTATTTCTCTCCCCTCTCCTCCCCCCCGTTGTCTGCTCTCTGTGTCCATTCGCTGTGTGTTCTTCTGTGACTGCTTTCATCCTTATCAGCGGCACCGGGAATCTGTTTTTCTTTTAGTTGCGTCATCTTGTTGTGTCAGCTCTCTGTGTATGTGGCGCCATTCTTGGGCAGGCTGCACTTCCTTTCGCACTGGGCGACTCTCCTTATGGGGTGCGCTCTTTGTGTGTGGGGCTCCCCTACGCGGGGACACCCCTGTGTGGCAGGGCACTCCTTGTGCGCATCAACATTGCGCATAGGCCAGCTCCACATGGGTCAAGGAGGCCCGGGGTTTGAACCGTGGACCTCCCAATGTGGTAGATGGACGCCCTAACCACTGGGCCAAGTCTGCTTTCCCATATGTTTTTTTATTCATATGGAAACAATAGATTGGATTACATAACTTTACAATAATCTGATATTTGAAAGATGCATTCTCTTATTTCCTCTTTCAAAATTGATTTTGCTCTTCTTGAATATTCTTCCAAATGAATTTAGAGTTGCCTCTTGATTCTAAGTATCCCATTTGGATTATGATGGGACTTGCATGTAATTTTATAGGTTAATTTGGGTAAAATTTAAAAGACTACCTTTTTATCCAGATATATTCATTCCATTTATTCACTTTTTCTCTTCCATTTTCAGGAACATAGTTTTTTACAGTTTTTGTTGCCATGATAAATGAAATTTGTTTTCTGTCATATTTTATCATTGATTATTGCTGGTGTGAAAGAAAGCTATTTGATTCTTTTAAAAATATTGGCCAATTTTTTTGACCATCTTGTGAAGTCTGATTAGTTTTACTAGTTGTCAGTTGATTCTCTGTTTCTTTTTCCTCACAGAGAGTTAAATCATCTACAAATAATGATAGCTGTATCTTCCTGCCCATTCTTTATTTTCCTTTTTTTGCTTTTGCCTTTGTCTTAATGCATTGGATAGTAACTCTGGTATATTGTTGATTAATCTAATGATAGGGAAGCAGATTTAGTTCAACTGATAGAGCATCCACCTACCATATGGGAGGTCCAGGGTTCAGATCCAGGGACTCCTGACCCTTTGTTGAGCTGGCCCATGCGCAGTGCTGATGCGCATAAAGAGTGCCATGTTGCATAGGGGAGCTCCACGTGCGAGGAGCGTGCCCTGCAAGTAGAATGGCCCTGCGCGAAAAAGCGCAGCCTACCCAGGAGTAGCACTGCACACACAGAGAGCTGACACAGCAAGATGACGCAACAAGAAGAGACACAGATTCCCAGTGCTGCTGACAGGGGTGCAAGCGGACACAGAAGAACACACAGTGAATAGACACAGAGAGCAGACGGTGAGGGGAGGCCGGGGGAGAGGAGAGGAAAAAAAAATCCTAATTATAGTATACATCCCTTTTTGTCAGTATTTGTACATATTTTAATGCATCTAATATTTATTTTACCATTAAGAAAGTTGTCTTCTCTATGTGTTTCTCCTAGATCCTCTTTTCATGTTAAGGAAGTTCTCTTGTTCTTAACTAGGAGATTTTATCATGAATGAATGGTAAAATAGTTTGTTGACCTGATCATGTCATTTTCCCCTTTTACTCTGTAATTGTAGTGAATTGCATATCGATAAATTTTTTGGTGTTGCTCATCCTTGGATTTCTTATATAGGAATCAGTGACTATTATTCATTCTTGGAAGATTATTTATTTTGACAATATAAATATTTTTTGTTCCTTTTAAAGATTTTTTCCTTGATTTCTTTTTTTCTGTCTGTTGCCACTTTTGCTATACCTTTCTCTTTCCATTTGCCTGTTGTATAGTTTTATTACATCCCTGTATTTTAAGCCTTAAATTTTGTTTTAGGTTTGTCTTTTGATGTAAAGATATAGCTTGATTTTGCTTTATATTTTTTAGTTTAGCCTGAGCATGTCTGTGAATTGGTATGTTCATATTTATTGTGACTTAACAGTTGCTAATTTAAAAATTATCATCCTTTCTTTTTCATTTCATTTTCCAGACTTTTGTTGGAATGATCAAGTTTTCTTTTTCTTTTTTTGCTCTGTTGGTTTCAGTAACATATTCCATTTCTGTTATTTTACTTTTACATCTTTAACATACATATTCAAACATGTTCTTCTTACCAAGTCTGGAGTTTTAAGTATCTATAGCTTCTCCTGAAACAAGAGAAGGGCTTGAGCTTGCTCTTGTTTTTAACATATTCTGTCTTTCAAACTTTTTATTAACTTTTTGTTAATAAAGGTAGAAATTTCCCCCCCAGATTATTGCTAACAGGAGGCCTGATGTCTGTTTTGTGATTAACCTCTTTTTCTGTTTATCCTTGTTACTCAAAATTTCCCTTTTATATGTCCAAGTATTTTTGTTTTTAACTTATCCCAATTGGCCTTCAGTGGCTCCTTTTCAGATTTGAAGATTTCTGCCTTTGGAATCATATTCTTCAATTATGGCAAATTCTGAGATACTCAATTTTCAGATACTGTCTCTTCTCCAATCTTTCTATTCTCACTTCTTGGAATTGCTAATCAATGGGTAAAAAATAGATCTGTCCTCTGTATCTCATAACTTCTATTTTTATATCTTTATTCATTTATTCTGCATTCTGGGGAAATCTTTGGCCTGTGTTCTGGTCACTGATTGATTCTTTAGTAGTATCCTATTGATTCTTTAGTGGCATCCTACTGTTTGAGTTTGCTAGGTTGCTGAAAGCAAGTACCATGAAATGGGCTGAATTAACAATGGGAATTTATTAGCTTACAGTTTTAAGGCTGAGAAAAATGTTCAGATCAAGACATCATCAAGGCGATGCCTTCTTAAAGACTGGGTGCTGATGATCCTTGACTCCTCATGGCAAGGCATATGGTGGCATTTCCTGATCTCTCTATTCTTTTCTGGGTTTCATTGATTTCATCTTCTTCTGTGGCTTTCTCTCTCTCTCTCTCTGTATTCATTCCATTTATAAAGGACCCCAGTATGAGAATTAAGACCCATCCTGAATGAGGTAGGTCACACATTAACTGAAGTAGCCTCCTCAAAAGCTCCCATTTACATTGGGTCCATACCCACAGGAACAGGTCAAATTTAATATGCCTTTCTGGAGTACATACAACTTCAAACCAGCACATCTGCTCTTTGGGCTTTTATTTCAGTAAATTCTTTTTATTTCTAAGGTTTCCAGAGTTTCATTTCTTTCGAGGTTCTTTTTGTATCCACCCATATGATTTTGAAGGACATATAAAATATATGTCTGACACAAGCATACTAGTTCCAACAGTCACACAGACCTGTGTTCAATCTGCTTACACTGACACTTAATTGTGCTTTGACTAGTTACATGATGGCTCCATATGAGCCTTAATTTTCTATCAAAATTGTGTTTTAAAATGTCAGTTTGGAGAAACGAAAGAGATAGGACTTCCCCCTACAATATGGGAGGAACTGGGTTCAATCCCTGGGGCTTCCTGGTAAAGAAGAAGAAGAAAAAGCGTGCCTACACGGCAAGCCAGGCCCACATGGCGAGCCAAGTGTCTGCGTGATGAGCCAGTGCCCATGCAAGAGAGTCACACAGCAAGATGATGACACAACAAAAGAGAGACAAAGGGGAGAGTCAAGGCGAAGTACAGCAGAGACCAGGAACTGAGGTGGCACAGCTGACAGGGAACCTCTTTCCACATCAGAGGTCCCCAGGATCGAATCCTGGTAAATCCTAGAGGACAAAAAAATGAGAAGAGATGAAAAAGAGAAGCAGATACAGAAGATCATGCAGCGAATGGACAAAAATCAGCAGGGTGGGGGGAGGCGAAGGGAATAAAAAAAAATATATATATATATATATATATATTTTTTTTTTTAAATATAAAAAAATATATATATATATAAAATGTTGGGAAATGGATGTGGCCCAACCAGCTGGGCTCCCGTGTACCATATAGAGGCCCTGAGTTCAATACCCCAGGCCTCCTGATGAGGGCAAGCTGGCCCACACACATGGTGAGCTGACCCATGCAGAGTGCTGGCCCACATGGGAAAGCTGCCCCGCACAGGAGTGCTGGCCGATACAGAGAGCTGGTGCATCAAGGTGATGCAACAAGAGACACAGAGAAGAGAAAATAAGGAAGACATAACAGAACAGTGAGTTGCGGTGGCACAAGAGAGTAATCGCCTCTCTCCCACTCGAGAAAATCCTAGGATCGGTTCCCGGAGCCACCTAATGAGAACATGAGCAGACACACAAGAACACACAGTGGATGGACACAGAGAGCAGACAACAGGGGGATCAGGGTGGGGGTGGGGAGAAATAAAATAAGTCTTTAAAAAAAAAAAGTCAGTTTGCAATACTGTTGTGAGAATGAAATTCTGTAATTGTAAATAATATAAGTTTTGTAATATAAATTGTAATATATATGCCAGGAACTGTACTGTGGTGGGTTTTTTGTTTGTTTTTTTGTTGTTTGTCTTTTTACTAAGTTATTTTATTCAAATACATTATCTCAGTTTCTTGGTGTTTATTCCCCCGAAAGAAACTGGTCTTGTTATTTAAGTTGTTGAAATTCATCACAGAGGCCTTTCTTTGGTCATTAGTTCTCCTACTGGCTTCTCAAACGTAACAAGTTAGCAGTATTTTCAGTAGAAGGTATGTTTGTCCTACTCTTGATTGTGTCTCTTATTTAAAGAAATTTATTTTTTCGTTTTTTTTTCCCTGCTCACTGTTTGGTTATTGTGTGGGTTTTAACTCACTTGTGATCATTAGCTGAGTTATAGTAGTTAAATAAGGAATATCACCATTACTAGATACCATCAGTACAGATTCTCTCCTGCTTGACATTGATTGCGCAGGGCATTTACTTTATCTGAATGGATAGTGTACTTAATTGTGAAGGAATCATTTAGAACATAATATGAAAGGGTAATTAAAGGCTAAGAGAAATTATATAATGTTAGATTCAGAGACTGAAAATATTACCCAGAAAGTACACTACCTTCTTTAAGACACTTGAGATCATACAATTATCCCTGAATCAAAACCACTGTGTGCTGGTGACCATTTCTGAAACTCATTGTCTCCTGAACTTTTTGGAACTGCAATATTCAGATAGTCCTTTGTTCATTTCTCAGAAATTCATAGTGAAGGGATGTGTGATAATCATTTATTTTCTTAAATAAGAGCACATAAATTAAAACTAATTTTTTTTTTCCTGTTTAATACATGTCTTGAGACATTTGGTGCCTACTAAAGGAATATTCAGTTAGAGTTGTTACTCTTCAGAGAAATAAAAAATGCCTGAAATGGATTGGAGATTGTCGTGCATTAAAAGTAACTGCATGTGAGCTTAGTCTGTTATATCTAAATGTTTTATAATTACAATTAAACTCTCAATGCATTACCTCCTTTCTTTGTAATCTTCTGATCATTAGTATGTTTACAAATTATTTTAGAAAAAAGGTTAAAATTAACATCAATATGGTATAATCATTTCAGTGTATAATATACAAAAGTATAAATAGGCTGATTTTTAAAGTAGCATTTAAATTATCAGTCATTCAAATAAAAAATTGTATTTGTTGAAGGAAGTCTAGGAAAGCTAACATTTTTCTGGAAATATATTGATTTGCCTGGATTATTATATTAAAAGGATGTAACACAAAAACAAAAAAACTTAACATTTAAGCAATGTTAAATGAGTCACTCTGTTAATTTAGTTTTCAAAAGATATCAGTGCCTTTAATTCTACTAACATTGTTGCTATCCATGTACTTTCTGGCTTATTTAAAATTTTAAAGAAAGCTTGCAACTCGCATGCTAGTTTTTAATACTGCACCAATTTAGGAATAATACAGATTAACCAAATGAACCCAATGAAAAGATTTTATTCAGTCTTATATCCTTCTGGAATAAGATCATAGTCACAATAACTAAACCTACATTAATGCAACTGTTTGTTTCTTAAGGTTTCATAATTATTCTTTAAAATGTGTAAACATTAAATCTCAACAACGAAAAGGTCAAATAAGGTATATTTAATAGAGATTAAGAAGTATTCTTTCTTCTAGAAGATTTAGTCAGTTCACCTGTGATATCCTTGTATAAGCTCAAAATTTCTTGAGATAATAATAAGGAAAATGTTTATGAAAATATTATATAGGCTTTGAAAGAGAAACTAAATACTGATTAAACATAGCTACAGTTTAATTTATAAAGGTTTTGGAGGAGATATAATTTTAGTTTCCTGGAACAGCCCCAGTTTAAAACTCCTCTCTCATTGTCTTTCTAAGTACATTTATATTTTTAAGACAATTTACCTCAATTTTTTGTTTGGATAATATAAATTAAAAAATAATAACTATCATTTATTGAACACTTGCTGTGAGGCAATATTAAGACTATGGTTAAGAAATTTGTAAGCATTATATCACTTGCTCTTCACAAAAACTGGTGAGGTAAGAAGTACAAACATCTCCATTTATAAATGAGAAAAATGAGACCCAGAAAGGTTAAGAACACAGAGCTTAATAAATAGGTAACTCCAGATTTAAACCCAGCATTCTCTTACTCCAAGGTAGTGTATATTTGGGTACAAGTTGCTTCACTCTTCTTTGAAATATAGCAGCTTTAGTTTCCCCTTTGGAAAATGTAATTTCAACTACATCTGTCTAATAATTTTTATGTATTAAAATTTAGGATGCTCTTTGGAAATGACCCAAGGATAAAGATCATGTCGTATGTATTTTGGTATTCCCAAATCCTAATACATTGTCTGCCATAATAGACACTCAGTAATTATTAGTTGAAGTGAAATGAAGGAAATTCCCCATTAGGAACCAATGAATAAATGGGTAAAAAGGTAGGGAGCAATATTTCAAATCCAGCTTTCAAGTCACCATTTTTAATGTGATTAAAAGATGAAATCAAATGCCAAAGATTATCTCTTGACCCTTTTATTCTGTGTTGTTATCCATATCAGAAAAATAAAGATTTATCTTTCAGAAGGAACTACTCAGGGCTGTAGAGGGCAGTGTAAGCCAATTCAAGTGGGCTTTTCTGGATTAGCGAGGTGCTAGAAAAGCTGCTGTTGTCCAAGTGTCCAGCTAGGTTTTGATACCCCAAGTATCTGACCACTGACTATAAGAATTGTCTCAGACTTAAAAATAGAAAAGGGTAAAATTAAATTAAATCAAAGAATCACATAAACCTACAAAGAATCTGGCAGTTAGAAAAATGATGTTTTTACCCCTGTGAACTCAAGTGGCAAAACCAAGGCTTAACTGTGTCTAGAAACATTTTTGGTTGTGAAGTTGTTAATAAAGTTTGTTGTGGTATAAAGAATTTTCTGTCTTTTGTTTTCTAGTGCTATGTAATTTCAAGTTTAAAATAGTAAAAATTTTCCCTTTCCTGGTCTACCCTTTCCTGCTGCTTTATGGAGGCATGGACTATTTATTTGTGTACCAAATCATTAGCTATTACTTAATTTACATAGTATTTACCAACAACATTTCAGGTTTACTTGGCATTCTGTCATTCTGTTGACAGCATTCATGAACAGTTTGATTATCCAGGGCCCACTAGATTATATCACTTTTCTGGTGAACAATATGTTTTTAGACTTATTTTGCACTGAGTAGTGTCGGTTTCCATTTAGGAAAAAAAAAAATCTACCAGCTCACATTTGTTATTATCAGTTTTGGGCAAAATTGTCACCAGTGTTACCCACATTGACCATCAGATGGTATAGGATATATTTGTGCTTAAATAGTATAATGTGAATTATAATAATTTTTATTAAATTACCACATTATCTACTCTTTTAGTTTTAGGCTTTTGGCTTAGAGAAAATTCCATTTCCAAGGCTGAAAAATTTCTTTAATAAGGATTGTATGTAACAGTATCTCCTGACACAATTCTGGTCATTGTACTAATTTCACTGGGTAATTATACCTAATTTAAACTTTTCACAGACGTACAGTCTTTGAGTAACATGGTATCTCAAGTTTTAATACAAAATTACATAGCACATTTTCTAAATGCAGGTAAATGTGAAGTGGAACTACCAGAAACCATCGGTAGTGCTATCCTAGCTCTTCCCTGTATGCTTGACAATTTAAAATATGATGAGAATCAAGAAATAAAATTTAGGTTCTGAAAAAGAATAAGAACATAAAAGGCATGAAATGCTGTTTGTGGTGTGTTCCCATCCATATCCTATGTAATTTTCACAACAGCCTATTTGTAGAGTTATGGCTGGTGTTGTTATATTTGTGCCTGTGGGGAAACTGAGGCTCAGGAAAGACAAGTGATATGCCCAAATTGAGGTGACTGGTAAATTACAGTGCTACAGCTGGGAACCCAGTCCTACCTATAGCATTTGCTTGGAATTAAATGGCTATTTGATGATTTAGTAACACAAATGTGAATGCTTCATCAAAAGAATTAAACCATTAACTATGTTTCCTTGAAGAAGTATCTGACTTTTTTTTTTTTAACCAGAGACTATATCATTTGAAAATTCTCAAGAACAATTGATAATTTCGCTGTATCAACCTTATTGATTCAGTAGCTTCAAGGCTGTTTCTAATTTTCAGTTGTGCTTTAGAGGTTTGTTTTATTTGACCTAAGGTGTAGTTACATTTGTTTGTGTATTTAATGTGTATGAAGGCCAAAATTTAAGAGGGGATTTATGAAACTATGAACAAGGGTCATTAATAAGGCAAAGTTGGACGTTGAATATGTTTGTGATGAAAATTTATTTTCTGACCTTCAGTATTCTTTAGGTATAAGACAAACAATTCCAAGCATCTTTTTGGGAAGAAGATATCTATGAAAATAATTAATATTTGCATATGAAATAAGATTTCTAAATTACTATTTTTTAAAACTTCATCTCTGGTTTTTAATACTTACATATTTATGCATGTTTGTTTGTGTCTACCTACCTAGCTGGCTAGTAGTCAGTTATTTTTTATGTGTGAATTTTGGTTTAGCATTAGGGTCTTATGTTTTTGACACAAAACTTCTCTTATTTTTTTTTTCCCCACAACTCTTTATAAACATTAAATCACATGAAGAAATTTACTTTTTATTGCATTTCTGAAAGGCAGATAAAATTTCTTGCCATAAATCTCCTTAATTAAAACTCTGAAAAGAGAGAGGATTGTGCAAAGATGGCAGCTGTAAACCTACAACTTCTCTAATTAGAAAAGAAAAAACACTAAAAAGATCCCTAACGAACTTGTTCTTCTCTAAAGGAGAGGGTAGACTTCATCCAGTACGGTTGGTGTCAGTGTGACACACAGTTGTGATTCCCCTGGCAAGAAAGTAAACTCATGTTTTAGTTTTAAACTTCTGAAGACAACATTTCCACTGGAAAATTTGAGAGGAAAAGAAGAAAGATTGGAAGGTAAAGGTGTTCTGTTACTGTCTTCTTATGACAGGAGTTTGAGACTTAAGTTTGTATGACTTTGGGTAAGTTACTTAAACTCTCTAAACCCGCAGCAGTATCCTCATCTGTAAAGGGGGATAATAACAGAGCCTGCCTACTGGACTGTTGTAAGAAATAGTGAGATATTATATGTAAATAGCTTCTATACCACTTGGCACACTATATTCTCTCAGTAATTGGTAATAATAACAGTAACTCTTGCAGCTGTAATTAAATGAAAATAATTAATGCACAAATTGCAGTGGTAGAAAAAGGTGGGATAGGAATGAGTGAAAAGTAGGTAACTAGATTCCATAGGGCTTAGCATCTGATGTGATATCGATGTTGAAGGGGACCCCAAGATGACTCTGATGGTTCTGGTATAGGGGGCTGGTATAGTCAGTATTCTCCCTTCCCCCAAGAGACTGTGGTTTTCAAATATATATATATATTTGACAAAGTGGTAGGTTAAAAAGAATAACTTTTATTTTCATTTAATATACTTGTTTTAATGAATTGATTTTTAACATTCACCATTTTAAATACTTTCAGTAAAGTGCATTTTTCTGGTTCTCCTGCCTAAGGAATTTATGTTTTCAGTAGTAATTTGTTTGGCTAGTGAATGTTCTTCCATAAACAGTTAAATGGACAAATTCCTATCATTGCTCTATTTAAAAGAATTGGCTCTTTAAGAAAAGCTGTATCTGGAAGCGTGGCCAGGTACATTCACTGTACTGTAAGAGGGAGACAGGGGGGGAGTAGTCAGGAAGCATGTAGGTGGGAAGGGTTTCCTGTTTCCAAGCAACAGCAAGGAGCTACAGATAGGAAAGCAACTTGAATATAAATTCATTTGTAGAGGACATTTTACCATCCTGCGTTCTAGTCAGTAGGGACACAAGACTTGATCCTGGAAGAGAGAGTGAGATTTTAAACTTCATTTGTCTAGGGGTAAAGTTATTGGAAACCTATTTCTTACCAGGTTTTGTGTGAAGATACAATGTAATGTACTAGTGGCCAGGTTAGAATTTTACAGTATTTTGAAAACAGTAGCACCTGCGTTTGCCTCCTTTCTCATTTTCCAGAACCACGGGGCTTTCTGTGGCTTCCTTTTCCTGGTCTGTCTACTTAAAGAGCAGAAGGGCTCTTGGCCTTGGAGCAGGTCTTTCCCTGCCTGACTCCATCTGCAGGAAGGAGGGAGAAGCGCAGCACACTCTGCTAACAGGGAGGTACTTCCTCTTCTGTTCAAGTCAGCGCACAGGCTCACAATGATAAGAGGGAAAGAAGAAATCCTCCTGCTCCTGGGCCAGAGACAAGTTGGGCTGTCACCTGCAGGTCACATTTTCCCCCATCCTGTGAAATGCAAGAGTGGAGGATTTGGAAGAATAGAAGGCATTTGTACCCAACAACTTCCTGACTTCCTGAGGGAGTTGAGGTATTAAGAAAGTTAGTTGTTTGAATACCAGTCTCCTAAAGATTTTGTAAAATGATACAGTCATTCTCTGGATCCTGAAGGACCCTCTGGTTTTATACTTTGACCATTGCATGGGTAGTTGTTAAGGTTATGGACTAGTGAGGAACCCAGGAGGAGTACAAATGTCTAGAGAAGTTGTCTGTGTAGAATGCATGTGTTCCCTTTTCTTACTTTCATATTGTGTTTCCTTTAGAGTTGTGGAGGGGAGCTACTGTTCTTTTAAAATCTGCTTTCCATTATTTCATTATACTGCTTGTGTTTAAGAGTTTTCTTCAAAATCTAAATCAGATGATAGGTCTGGTAAGGGACAAGTAAGCACCTGGGCGGACTTGTCCTCTGATCAGACGAGAAGAGAAAAGCAGGTGCTATTGTTTGCATGTCAGCCTGGAACAGTTTGTGCATTTTATTCCTCCTTCTGGAGCTTCCTTTAGTAACCTGTCCTGGGACACTAGCTGCCTTACACCCACTAGTTTCAGGACCATGGAATGAACTGCCCAGACGCTTAAGCAAACACACAGGGTCCAAGCTTTATATTGGATCCCCCTCTCCCCCTGTGCCCAAGGATGAATCACCCCTTGAAGAGTGTAATCTGTCTCCTTATTGTCCCATCTAGAAAGGTCACATTATTTAAGTGTAACTCCTAAGAGTCTGGCAGGTCTTTTCAACAAATGTTAATAGATGCTTTGCAGTCCCTCCCATCCCAGCAGATTTCTTTGTGATTCTTTTTACGTAGACACTTAACCTCTTTTATTACTGGAGGGAAGACATTAAGGGAGTTTAATCCTCCCTGCTTATATAGTGTGTTCCTCCTCAGTTTGGGCAGCCAACCCAAGCCATTCATGCTTTTGCCTTTAGTCGGATATTTGAGCTGCATCCCCTCTTCATCTCTGTCTGCATTCTGTTATTTGTATCCTTGGTGTCCTAAGGGGGGATATTAAGAAAAGTAACTGTGGTGAATCAAAAATCTTTAGGTTTATTATTTTCTATAGAATTAGTTTTATTTCTAGTTTTAGGAACATGAGTTGAAAAGTTCTGGGTATTTTTGTTAATTATATAATATGATTATATATTTATGGCAGCAGTTGATTCCCCCCTCCCATAGGTAACTTTGGATCGTACTTGAGAAATGCATTTTAAGTCATCAGTACAGCAGATTTTAAAAAGTCAATAATCTTTTATGTAAAATTTGAGTTACTTACGGCATTATATAGGCAGTTAATTGAATTTAGTTCATTTTAATCATTTGGCATCAGTTATAGAGTCTAATTGCAGATATAGGAAGTTCTGAAAGATTAATATAATAAAATAGACTGCATTATAAATTTTTTTTTTTAATTTAAAGAAATAGTTTAGCTTACCAGGAATTTATTTTGGTTGTTTTCTGATTTTTAAAAAACATTGCTTCTATTGTGTTAGCATTTTGGACAGAAGATAAGTCTTAAATACAAAGTTGTTTTTTTTTTTTCCTATTGTTAATTGAATCTTTTCTCATTAATCTCACCATCCTCATACAACGTTGGTTAAGATTTATTTTCACAAGAACGTGCTGATACAGTAGAAGCAAGGAAGTAGCAAGAATGACAAAGCTGAGTTTGTTTTATTTTACCGAAGAGTCATAGGTAATATTTCCATGTAGGATTTAATTAGTAAGGGAATATTGTCTTTTTTTTTTTTTTTAAAAGAAGCTTTAGGTTACATAAATGTTATATAAAACTATAGGGGATTCCCATATACTCCATCCCTTCCCCTTGCACACTCTCTCATTAACAATATCTTTCATTTGTGTTGTATATTTATTACAATTGATGAACACTTATTGAAGTATTGCGCTAGGCAAGGACTGAAGTTTACATTATAGTTTATGCTTTGCCCCACACAATTTTAAAGATTTTGACAAAATATTTAATGGCCTGTATTCATCATTGCAGTGTCATGCAGGACAATTCCAGTGTCCCAAAAGTGCCTTCATGTTGGACCTATTCTTCGCTCTCCCTCCCCTCAGAACCTCTGGTGGTCACTGCCTGAATATCAATGATACAAGTTCTTTCATTGCTAGAATAATCATAAGTCTACTTGGTCCATGGTTGCTTTCCACCATTAGGTTTGTTCAGTCCTCAGTCTTCAGGATTTTGAGATGGTGATGCTTACCCTGTCTCTGGTTGAGAGAGGAGATTAGATCCTATGAGGCAGATGGATGAAACTGTATTGCTTGCAGTTGCAGACACTCTCCACTCCTGGGATGGACAGTGTCGATTATCGTCTTTTTGGTGAGTCTGATGAACTCTTGAGTAGGTATTGCAACTCTGCTGAGATTTAGAGCTCAACTGGCATGTGAACAGACCAACGATTTAAGTCTCTAGGACATATATTTAACAATTATAATGCTAATTATAGGTTCACATAAAAGGGGCAGAGGAGCCATGTATAGGGAAATTATAATTCTTAACTGTTACATTGGGGAGCATATATTCCAGAGTAGGCCCATTGACAGGGTGTTGAATTCTTGAGATTGTCTGCCCTGCCTATAGTGTACAGATGCCTCTAGGGAATATTGTCTTTTAATGTCAGCATACTAAACTTTAGTGAATTCTTAATAGTTAAATAATTTACAAAAATATAACTAATGTAAGTATATTATCAGGTTAATAGACATCCTATATTTAAAAATCTTTAATGGTTAATATTTTAGATGATGTTCAATTTCATGATTTTACTCTTGTGTTACTACATAAATAAGTGTTTAAATATGGAAGACATATAATCTCATTACCATATAGTCTGCCATATAATCTTTGTTACTTGTTCTGAGGCTTACCTTTTAATAAGTTTTTCCCAAATGAATTTTTGAATGGGTTTTACTTAAGGATAATCTTTAAACCAAAACTTATACTCTTTCATAAAATTTGATAGTTTTGCCTTAAAAATATCTCCTATCATACATTTATTGAGGTTTTGTGGAATAGTCATATTTAAATTTGGAAGGGGGGAGTGTATTAAAAAAATTTCCCTGTATCCCAGGAATGCCCTTCACCATCTCAGTTGCATCCTTTCTTTCCTTTGTGGTTATACTTACGTGCTGGTCTTTTTCGTGAAGATTACTTAAACTCAGGAATTCCCCTTATCCTTTGTGCCTTGCTACCAAGTCTGAGGCAAAGGGACCACTTCATCCTTTTCTACATCCTTCTTTCTTCCAGGGCCTAACCGTGCTTTGCATATAGTAGACAGCAAGTAATTCTGGAATTAAGCAGAGATTTTTAGAAAGTAGCTTTGAGAATAGAATTATATGCCAAAGTATAATTAGTGGTTTGCTAATTGGTCTCTGCTAGGGGCTTGAGTTGATGTTCAGTTTTTATATGTTGTGTACATATTTGGTCTTCGTTATCCTTGCTTGAGTTAGTGGTTTCTTTTACTTTGCAAACAGGTATTTAAGAAAACTTTGAGTTATATGAGAATATAATTTATCAGCAGCAGGACAGAATTAAATCCAATTCATAATCATGTATTATGTTATCTGAGAAGCAGTTGTCTGATATTTTAAAAAAAAGAATTATACTTTATTATTATTGTTAAAATATTTTGTATCGTATTTAGATGACCTCTATCAATTTTATTGTTACAGTATATTATTACACCTACAGTGGCATATTTTATAAATTATTCTATAGTAAAATATGTATATATATGAATCAAAGTATTTCTTTTTAAAAATTGATTAACTTAAAAAAATCCTTTATATCAAAGATTTAGTCAGAATCAGTCATCTCTTCTTAGCTCACGAGGACAGCTGATATTTTGGGAAAATTTCTGTTTAACGTATCACACAGATTTACCTGGTAGAATTATTTCTGAAGCACTTTTTATAGTTAGAAGCATTTAACAAAATTATTAGTGTACTTTTGAAATTATTTGGCAAAAATTGGGGAAGTTTTTACCTTAAGAATCTTCTGCACACATGACACATACAGCATATGTGTAAACGTTTTCTGCAACATTTTTCTGTTTTATTTTGCAGTAACATTTATTTAGTTTTATCCTGGTATCCAGAGAATGTTTATAAAACTAAGATTTTTTTTAAAGTATTAAGTTATGTTTTGTTGAAAGACTAGTCTGTTAGTTAAGTAGCTATTTTCCAAAGCCATAGCTACCCGAATGCCCAACAATTAATACTAATTTTAGCATAGCTTCCAGGCATAAATTTCAATACAGGAGAGACCTGTCTCTTTTTTTTATTTGTATGCTTATAAACATAAGTGGAGAGCAGTTCTTTCCTTACTCTCCTACTAGTATTATCCTATATTAAGGCTGTTGGCATATAAATACAGTAGTACTTACTGTGCTAATGTTTTATTGCTGGGAATATGATGTCCCAGTTAAATTACAGTGCTTAGGAGTTTACATTTTCGAACATTTTTATTTTAACAATTTTAACATATACTTTTCAGTGATATTCTTCCCTGACTTGCTAAATAGAATTTAAGAAACAATTTACTTTTTTTTTTTTTAAAGGAGGTACCAGGTATTGAACCCAGGAACCACGTGCATGGGAAGTAGGAGGAGCTCAACCACTGAGCTCTACATCTGCTCCCCAGGAGAGCTGGGTTTTTGTTTTTTGTTTTTTTTTCATTTGTTTGTTTGTTTTTAGGAGTTCTGGGACCTTGTACATGGGAAACCTGCATTCAACCACTTAAGCTACATCTGCTCCCTGAAACAATTTACTTTTTTTTGGGGGGGGGGGATCTAATTTCAAGAGCATCATTATTGCTGTTAGGGTTAATAAAATGATGTGTAGGGTTTAGGCTCTGGCAGATTATTATGTTCTTTGCTTCACTATAAACACTCTGTGTTGCTGGTTCTTTATTGAATGAATTATATTTAAATATTTTTCTTTATTCTGTTTTTTTATCATTTGACTCCTCAAGACTATTAGCTACCTAATTATATAATTTACTGCTAGATAATCAGTGTATTGAAATTATGATCAAACTAACAATCCACATGTTATGAATTTTAAAGGCCTGCCTTTTTAAATATATGGGATTTATCAGGTATTGATAAAAATAATTTTTGATTATTCAGAGTACTTTTAATGCTTTTCTAGGTTTACAGTCATTTGTATTGTGAATAGTTAAGAGTTTCAAAAGCCAGCTTTTTGATAAGTGGGATGGTGTTACTATCCTAGGTTTCTTGGTATACTTCTTAAAAACTTTTAAAAGGACTGAAAAGGACCAGAGAAACAACCAGAATGATTCACCTCCTTATTACTAATAGTATAGGATACTAGATTTTGGAGTAAAATGCTTCGTTTGTCATTTTAAGAGCAAATTGAGCCATTGAGAGTAGTTTTAAAATGTGAATTTAGGTTTAAGAAATAATGTTTATGACTTTCTTCAATATATCTTTGTTTTGCTGAGCCTAAGTGATAAATGACTATGCAAAACAGGCTTTAGTTTTGATTTCTGTAATTATTTTTTTTAAAAAAAGGACAGTTTTATGTTTTTTTAAGGCCAGTCGCTCGATTTTCAGGATATAAAGTCCCCTTTAAAACATAATTAACATTATTCATTCTTTTGTCCTCCATATACTCATTCTTGCAGTAGTCATTTTTAACATATAAATCCAATTATTGAAATGATAATACTATTTCTGTCATTAGTTTTACACACATTTTAGAATCAAAGTTAATAGTAATCAATTTAGTTTGTTAGACTCACTCACTAATTTATTCCTCATTCAGTCATCAAAAATCAGCCCAACCTTACATTTTAGTGAAGGAAACCAACGTCAAACTATTAATTATGCAATTGTTTTAATTCAGATTTTGATAAATGCTTAAAAGAAGAAAAATGAGGTAATGTGAGAATTGTAAGTGGGAAGTCTGACCAGACCTCTAGGGAGCAGAGAGGACTTCTTAGAGGAAGTGTGATGTTTCACTAGAAATCTTAAAATTAGTAGGTCTTCAGGAGACAAAGATGCAGGGCAGAGTAAAGGAATAAGGCTTGTAGGGAGTCGGATGCAGTGGAGTGAATCAGTTCAAGGGGCTGAGGATTGACCAGAGAAACAGGAGGGAGAGACCAGGGGAGTACTGTAACAGTAACCCAAAAGAGGAGAACAGTTCAAGAAGGGAATGAAAGCTTGTTCCTCTTTATACTGTTTAGAAGTCCAATAAGCTGAGGATGTAAACCCACCACTGTGTTTAGCAGTGTGTAACCTTCTGAAGAATTATTTTGGTCAGTGGAGGTAGTGAAAACCATATTGGAATGATTAAGAAGGAGGAAAAGGTGATAGTGGCTGTTGAAAGACCTTTTCAAAAGTTTTACATGGGGTTTTTAGTTAACTTCAATATAGCAAAACTATTATACTATTTCTTTTTTTTTTTTAAGATTTATTTATTTATTTCTCTCCCCCCACCAGTTGTCTGCTCACAGTGTTTTTCTGTGACCACTTCTATCCTTATTAGCGGCACCAGGAATCTGTTTCTTTTTGTTGCATCATCTTGTTGTGTCAGCTCTGCATGTGTGCAGCGCCACTCTTCGGCAGGCTGCACTTTCTTTCACGCTGGGTGGCTCTCCTTATGGGGCGCACTCCTTGTGCATGGGGCTCCCCTACGCGGGGGACACCCCTGCGTGGCACAGCACTCCTTGCGTGCATCAGCACTGCGCATGGGCCAGCTGCACACGGGTCAAGGAGGCCCGGGGTTTGAACCGCCGACCTCCCATGTGGTAGGCGGACACCCTATCCATTGGGCCAAGTCTGCTTCCCCTATTATGCTATTTCTTTTCCTGTGTTTCTTTTCTTAGGAAAATATTTTATCCATATTTATCATTTTAATGATGTTACATTGGCATGAGCCACTTGAAATAATAAGAGAAATATTTCCAAAGAGCAAACCTGTGTTTTATACTTAGAACTCTCTAATAAACCAAAAAATGAACATATTTTAATTATGTTGTTAAAACTCAGTAGGATGATGCAAGAAAACAAGATATTTGGTTATATTTTATTTATTTTCACAAAGGAGGTTAGTGACCCTTACACTAAGATGTTTCAGAACCTTCAGATTTCACTCTATTAATTTTGTTGCTTAGGGTCACCTTTATTTATACTTTTTGGACATTTTTGTGAAAGAACAGTAAAAGATCAAGTTTCAGATACATTTTATGCTGTTTCATATAACTTTAATGTTGAACAAATATTCTCATTTTAAGAAAACTCAATAAAAACAATTTACTAAACAAATAGGGGGTGATTATTTATCTAAGATAATTTACTCACATAGTTCTCTTAAATAGCAGTTATCTGTTACTTTAAAGAATTTACCTTATTAACTAACATGCCCACTAGAGAACTGCGCTGATGGGCAGAGAAATTTGAAGTTTTGAGAATCACTAGCATTGTGGTTAATCAGGAATGAACTTTTTTATATGGGGTTTATTGTACATGAATTTCTTGATATACAATTTTATTTTTTAGATCTGTTTTTCTTAACCTTGAATCAGCAATGGACATATCCTCAGAGGTCACCTAGTTCTTGATGAGAATTCTAAATGAAAAAATATATATGTAGATATGTAAAAGAAATAACATTTTCTGGGGGGTCCTGATTAGTTAGCTAATAACTGAGCAAAGTTTGCATGTGTGTTTATGATACTTTTGGCAACTAAATTTGCACCTAAAATATATGTTAACAGTTAAGAGCCGCCTGTTCCTTATTCTGGGGTCTACAGTGTTGCATATGGATTTATTTTTGTTCTCAAGGCTAAAAAAGTTTGGGAAATGGCAACCTTGATTGTGGTCTGTCATTGTGTCCAGTGATATAAGTGAGTTCACACTTTTGAGGCTTTTGTCATTTGATCTTGCTTTATTTTAAAAATATATTTTGCTGAGCGTTTCAAAAAGTTAATGAAATTAATTTTGGTATGTTTTTGAGACTTTATTCACATCTTGGAATGACCTTATAATTTTAAAAACCTGGGCTAGAAATTACTATTGTCAGAATTCCTAAAGAAGTAGAGTAGTTAAGAATATGTTATATAAAGTTTTTTGATTTGCTGTGTATTATCAGTTACTAAATTTTGGGTCCCTGCCCTAAAGCAGAACCTGTCTAGGGGTAAATGCCTGCAGGAGCTAGGCAGAGTAAGTAAGAGGAAAGGAAACAGTGGGAACCTTGGTTTAACTGGAGGTACAGACCCACCTAAAATCACTCAAGCTCCCTTTCACCTTCAGTGGGCAGGCTTGATCATACAGATCTGTAGGTTTGCCACTCTTGCTTTAGGAGTTAATAACCCAATTGAGGGAAGCAAAATAAATGAAATGGTTTAGTGAGAGTTTGAGGTATTTGTTCATTCATTCATTCAATCATTTATCTTCATTTATAAATACATTAATTTACTCATTATTGAAGTACTTATTATGTGCAAGGCTCTAGATATATGATAGAATCCCTACCTTCAATAATTCACAGGGTTATAACAATTTGGCAGAAAACCAACCAAAAGCAGTATAGAAATCACCTTGTTTGCAAAATTCATATCACTGATAGAAATCAATTTTGTATTTACTTAACTTGTTTTTCTTCTGTTCTTCCCACAAGGGTAGAAGACTTGTCTGTTTCATTCGCCTTTCTATTCCAGTGCCTACAGCAGTGCCTGCTACACAGTTGATGTTAAATGAGTAATTATTAAATGTTGTGAATGAATGATTGAAGGTTCTGAATGGTCACATAAGGGCTCATGGAAGGAAGCCAGATCTTAAAAGAGAAGGTTAAGTTTTGAGGAGGTGGAGAAAGGGGGAAGTGACAGAGGAAGCTATAAGAACAACATCCTCACAAGGTGGTACAGGATGAGAGGGGAAGGGATGTGAGAGGATCAATAAAGAACTGGCCTTTGTTGAGTAACTTAGCCATTTTATGGTGGGAGACAAACCAGGATCTAATGTGGTTTAATGAGATGTGGGTGGAGTAAGGGCAGGAGTGTGATATACATTGCACTTTAAGAAAGTGCTGTAACCACACATCCTAGGTTCAAATCCCAGTGTGCCCGTAATAAGATAGGTAACTCTGTTCAAGCTTCTTAACCTTTCTGTGCCTGAGCTTCCTAATTATAGCTAAAAAATTTAATTCAGCCATTTAGACTATGTTCATTAATAATTTTAATAACATGGAGAAATGCTTCTAATTTTGCATATGCTAGTGTAAATGAATAAAAAAGGAATGGGGTAAAAATTGGATGTACAACATGATCTGAAGAGAGAATGTTTATTATGTGTCAGCTTTAGGGTTACTAAAAAAGACTGGGAGACAAAATTGTCAATACTGATGTGATTATAGGTGATATTTATTTTAATTTAAATATTAGATATGTAGTTTACTAATGCAAGTCATGAATGTAAGAAATTAAGTCTCCTAAGTTAGATAAGAAATGATGTTTGCAAGGAACATCTGTGTTTTCAGAGTTAGGGATAGTGTGTTAGACCCACTATCTGCCATTTATCCTCCCCCGTGAAAATTAGGTTTGAACTTTTTGACATTGCTCATTAGAACCTTTATATGTCATTTTATACTGTTTCTCCTGTTTTTAATGCAAACGTGCCTTTAGTGGAGAAAAACAGGCAACCATTTCATTTTACTATTATCTTTTGAACATCTGCTTCTTGACCATTATTTTATTGAATTCTTAGGGAGATAGGAAAAGAAGGGTACTTGGTTCTCACCCTTCAAAAATTTATAAAAGAACTGAGAAAACAAAGCTACTTAGATAAAAGAAGTAATGAGAGAACAACTGAAATCAAAGCATTTTAAATCAGTTCTTCAGGTTTTCTGTGTCCTAACCCAAGTGGCCTTTCCATTGTTTCCAAATTGCCTTCTTAAATTATGTTATTTTGGTCTTCCAGATACTTAATTTGAAAACAAAAATATAACAGGGATGGCTGCTGATTCATATATTCCATCTGCATCCTACTCATCAGCGCTGGTTGAAGTGATCAAATGATTCCAGTTGGTACTGTTTCAAGAAGTTCCTGTAGAACAGGGGCTTTTAACAAGGGGTCAATGAGCTTGAACTGAAATTCAAAAAAACGTTGTTCTTGTCGGGACGTGTTGGTGCAGGTGTGATGTATTTATTAAATAATACACAGTGTAGTGTGGACTTAGTAAGGGGTCTGTGGTTTTCATCTGACTGGCAAAGGGGCCTGTGGAACAAAAAAGGTTAGGAACCTCCTTGCACTAGAGAGAGACATGAAAGCTTAAGTCTCAGCTTGGTTTCTGAGTAGTGCCATTTAAGCAGTTCCTTTTCAGAGTTTCAGAAGAAGAATTATTCTTCATTTTCTCTGGAAAAATATCAAAGAAGGCAGTTGAGCCTGATTATTGTTCAAGTATAGAAATACCTGAATTTTTCTATGCCTGTTTTGAGAATTTTGGCTTTTTTAATCACAGAAAAAGCACAGAGATGTATTTAGAGAAAGAGCAAAGTCTAGCAAAACGAAGTTTGTTTTAAAGTGTGCTTTTCAGGGTTGGCTAGGAATTTTGCTTCATGCTATATGAATTTTGATGAATAGTTTATGCTTTGTTTTATTGCTTTCTGTCATTTTAGGGTCTAATAAGGTTCCTATATACTTTCTAACTACTGGTCTTAGCCCTTTCAGTTTTTCAGGTATATAGGCTTCACATATACAATATAGAGTTTCATAGTTTCAAATATAAAGTATTTCCTTAAAGTGAACCTTTGTAAATATCTTTGAAAATATTTTCATAAGTAACTGTTCCATGGGACTAAGTCAGTAGGGTTGAACCAGCTTTAAACATGAAAGCGTCATAAATTAAATAATTAGTTATCTTATGTTTTATAATATTAAAATTGTTTATATGTGTTTATATATATGTATCTTTTAATATAGGATTCTAAATATTTGCCTTTCTAATTTCACCAATCCATCTCTCCTTTAAATTTAAAATTTTAGCACCATCCAGAGTACCTCCTCCCTGCACAGCTGAATCCTTTCCCTCTTGGTGACCATGCTAGATTGCCTGACTTACTGTATCACATCTGGGAGCTTATTTACTTGTTATTTATGCCATCATGAAAAGCCACATCACTGGGCCTATAACTAGCACTTGGATTAGGGACAGAGAGTAGAAATTAAGCTGCCTTGGAATGTGGGGTCAAAGGTTTCACTCATCAGTAGCAGCACAGGTTGTGTGTGGTCCAAACAGAAGTTAGCTTTGCTTGCCCCCATATTACTGGAAACTTAGTTACTGACCTTTCATGACCTTGCTTTCCTAACACAACCGGTAATACCACCAGCTTCCAAGCATTATTCACTCCTGGAAACTACCAGTTTCTTAAGGATTAATGCTATTCTGGATAGATTTTTTTCCTGTAGTTTTGGGTATAGAATCATAGATTTGCATAATTAGCTTTCGAAAGTATATATTCCTTCTCATTGTTCATTTTTTTTCCTTTTTAATTTTTTAAACTATAAGATCCATCTAAAGAAAAGGAGTGAACTTGGATCACTTTCCAAGTGAGCCCCTTTAATAGTCCTCATTTTTCATAGGGCAGCGAAGAAAGTCATTTATTAATAAAATAATGAAAAGGCATTATGTACCCATAATGCCTTGTGTTATGTATCCCAATGTATCCAACCATGGTTAGAAAATTGAGGAGCAGTTCAAGTCCATTAAACGAAACCTATAGTCTTGGTTTAAAATGCATGGATAATCAGTAAGTTACTATAAAAGAGAGTAAGAAGGAAAGGAGGAAGTGTTTTAGAAGGCTCTAGAATCCCTCTCCCCCCAATAATATCTGGCTCAGCTGCATTGATAAATAATGTTTAGAAACTTTACAGTATATGCTAAAAGACCTGATTTGGAATAAAAACCCTAGTTCAAATCTTCTCAGCATAATAAGTAGAACAGATGCTTGACCTCTCTTAACCTTAGGGTCTTTATCTTTAAAATGGGAATACTATTTACGTCAGTGATTTTCTCTGAAGTGAAAATATGTTTACTGTAAAATGTTAATACCATATAAAAGAAAAAAAGAAGATAAAATATACATAGTTTTGCTGAATTTTATTCTGTCAGAATTTTAGTGTATTTTAGACCCATGTTGGATGTCTGTGTACTAGCAGGGACTTTCTAAAACATTTACAACTTAAGATTTTTAAAATATGAGAACCCTTAGAATTATAGTTTAGGGATTTATAGTCTAGTAGCAATATCTTTCCTTTGGGAAAAGATAGCTAAATAGGGTATCCAGACCCTAGGCACGCATTCTCCTTGGTGGGTTGGGCTCTCTGGGTCTGCTGTGCAATGGGCTCCATGTCCTAGTGTTCCCACCTCTGCATCACTCCCTGTTAGAATGCACGGAGGTCGGCGAGGGTTTGCCGCTCAGGTTTCCATCAGCACACAAACAAGAGCTTGGCTACCATACCCTCCAGCCTTGGCCACCCATGACTACCACAGTGCTGGGTTCCATTTGCAATAACAGTTCCTGCAGCAGTGTGGAGTACCCTGGGGCAGCCCACCCCTATACCCCTCCGATTTCCAGGGCTAACCCAAGTTGCTGATGGGCAAGCTGCTGCTTTGGGAAGTCTCCTCTCCCATTCATGGCCACCGTGTTGGACTCCCCAGGCCTCTAGCTTCGTGATCACCTGTGACCTGGTGAGGAAGCAGCTTAACGGTCCTCTCCTGAAAATAAGGCCCTGTCAGTTCCACCACTGCTCCACTGGCCACCAGACTTTTGGAAGCACTAGGTTTAGCACTTGGCCCACTCTCCCATAGACAAGGCAGGCTGCAGTAAGCAGAAGTAGTTGGTTTCGTGTAACATTAAAGAAGTCAAAAGCCAAAAAAAGAAGTCAAGAGACTCCTACTTCTTACTCTCCAAGCCACACATGAGTTTTTCTGATATTTGTAACCTTTACCTTGCACTGAGTGCAAAATAAACTCTAAGTAGCCTTGAGTGTTGGGAAAAGACACCTAAATAAATGACTTATGTAGTCTGATTTGGGAGAATATATTTCTACCAAGTATAATATGGTATACTTATTTTGTTTACATGGAATTATAGAAATCAGTGAATGTTACATAACTGTTCACAGTTAAAAGGAAGACCCAATCCCATGCTTATTAAGCGTTTCCTTGAGGGCAGAGTTATTATAAGTGATTGAAATGTTCTTAGTAAGAAGTAAAGGGAAAATATTTGAATGGATGTGGTGAGGAGAAATTGTCACGTGCCCATGAGTTTGTGATGTTTAGCTAATTAAATCATGGTACAAAATTTTTGCTGTTGTTTAGAGTATTTTTTGGTATTATTTAACTCTATCATAATTAGAGTTAAATAGCTATGACTATAGCTTTATATTAAAGAGATTGATCCTACTAAGAAGTTAATAATTCCCCAGTTTAGTATGGCTTTGATATTTTGGGAAAACTTAGAAACATATGAATCTGGAAAATATAATCTACTTACTGTTTATATTTTTTTCCTAATGTTTTGGGTAAACAGGTCTATTAGAATAAGTCTATGTTCTTTGTGAGATTTTTTAAGTGTCAAACTGATTTTTAGTATAATAACCTTAGTATAGAGCCAAATGCTCAATCTCAGTGTCCCCTGGAGTCCAATATACATGGGAATCTTATGGAAATGTAAACCATTTAAGATAGATCTTTGCATGCCATGTAAAGCTTTAATTAAAAAATTTATTTTATTTTTTTGCTGTCTTTATCAGTATGCACAAGCTCAGGTTTTATTGATAAAATGGGCACATACAATTTTCTGTAGCCCCAAGGTAACTTTATTTTTTTAGGGAAGCTTTGGGTTTACAGAAAAATCATGCATAAAGTACAGGATTCCCATATATTACTGTGTTATTAACACCTTGCATTGATATGGTCAATTTGTTAAAAATTGATGAAAGCACGTTTTTATAATTATCCTATTAACTATAGTCTGTGATTTAACTTGGGATTCACTGTGCTGTTCATGTCCATGAATTTTTTTTTAATTTTTAAAATTTTATTTATCCCCCCCCACTTCCTTGCGGCTTGCTTGCTGTCTGCTCTCTGTGTCTATTCACTGCGCGTTCTTCTGTGTCTGCCTGTCTCCCTTTGGTGTGTCATCTTGCTGTGGTAGCTCTCTGCGGTGGGCACAGGCCATCAGCTCTCCGTGGGTGCGGGCCAGCTTGTCTTCACAAGGAGGCCCTGGGAAGCAAACCCAGGCCCCCCATATGGTAGACAGAGCCCAATTGATTGAGCCACATCCGCTTCCCATGTCCATGGATTTTTATAAAAATATTTTTTCTAGTACCATGTGTATAACCTAACATTTCCCCTTTTAACTACATTTATATATGTATATTTCAATACTGTTAATTATGTTCACAATGTTGTGCTGCTATCACTACCATGTTACCAAAACTTTTGCATCATTTCATATAGGAATTGTACATTTTGAGCCTTAACTCCCTATTCCCTATTCTCACCCATCCCCTGATAACCTATATTCTAATTTCTGATTTAATGAATTTAATTATTCAGTTGTTTCATATCAGTGAAATCATAATAATATTTGTCTTCTTGTGACCGACTTACTCACTCAACATGATGTCTTCAAGGTTCATCCATATTGTTGCACATATCAGAACATCATTCCTTTTATAGCTGAATAATACTTCGTGGTTTGTACATACTACATTTTGTTGATCCATTCATTGATGGACACCTGGGTTGATTCCATCTTTTGGCAATTGTGAATAATGTTGCTGTGAACATTGGTGTGCAAATTATCTGAGTCTCTGCTTTCAATTCTTTGGGTATAAACCTCCCAAGGTAACTTTTTCAAACACGTATAGTTAGATTTATCAAAACATAGTAATTTAATTTGGGAATTTGGGAAGTTTCTGGAATATTGGATCCTAAACCCCTCTCTCCCATACACGTACCTTAAGGGCCAACAGTTTCTATTATGTTGTATTGCCTAGCTCATGGGAGAGGTAAAGGTGAAAATCAAGAGATAAGTTTATCTGGCAATGACTTTGTGCTAGGCACTTTGCTGGATATTGTGAGATAGACAAAGCCTCTTGGGCTGGTTAATAAAGTTTAAGTGTTCATGCCGCGAAGATACATATTTTTGTTTGAAAACTGAATACTTGGATATATGTTAAGCAAATGTAGAGTGTTTGGAAGCGCATAGGATGCAGCCTAACTACGCCTTGGGTAAATGGGCAAACTGTAATTTCCCCCACTTTTTAACTGAAAGCAATAGGCTTCAGATTTAGAAGATAAAGAAGAAAATAATGTGTCTAAATAGCCCAAAACACAGTTATCCAAAGGAACCCAGAAAAGTCAGCACTAGCATATGATTTAAGGTTTGCCAAAGGAGAAGAATTGCAATTCATGGGTTGAAAGGGATATTTTGCTGAGCTTTGATATTTCCAGAGGCAAATGCTTTCATTGTGCCTGTATCAGGTCATCAATGAAGGTTGATTAAAATGATCACATTCTCCCCTAGGGATCCTGTGACATTTATTAGGTAGACAGAGTAGACCCCAAATTATATCACAGGTCAGATTTTTGTAATATTTCTTTAGGTACCTGATAGAATGATTTCTATGTATATAAGTTTTGCTTTCCTTGAGCCAAGTCCTCCCCTTCCCCCCCCCCCTTTTTTTCTTTTCTACTAACTGGGATATTTTTTCATATTCCCAATTTCAATCTTCCATTTAGTTTCTCCATTCTTCTGCACATTATGCCCTTCCAGGGACAAGCTTCCTTCTTGACTTCTTCCCTTAAGCCCTTGCTCCTGTCAGTCTCACATTCTAGCTCTTTGTGTCTCATCACAGGAATGCTTCATAGACCTAAGGCCCTCCAGGCTAATTATTATAGAGAATGTTGATAATGGTGATGGTGATGTTGATGATGATGGTGAGAATAAAGGTAGTGCTGGAAGTATAGTAATTTCCAGACAGGCAGTGTACTAGTATAGTATGAGCTCTGAAGTCAGACTGCTTAGTCTTGGAATTCTTAGCTCTGTAACTCAAGGCCAGTTGCCTTACCTCTCTTGGACAAGTGCAAGTTTGTAACTGCACTGTGCTAAGAACACCTTCGTTTAATCCCTACATCAACCTTATTGGTGGGGTTATTTTACGGATGAAGAACTTGAGGTTTAGAAAAGTTAGATAACTTGCCCCAGGTCACATAGTCTGGATTCAAACCCAAATCTGTGTTACTTCAGAATAACTGCTCTTTAGACTGAAACATGATGCCACACAGGAATTACACATCGGCACAAGAATGCTGCCACAGCTTCTCTCTGTAGGGTCTTTGTTAATCATAGCAGCAGCTTAGTGGGGCAGGTACGGGTATTAGGTAGACTTTGCTGCACTATCTGTCTGGATAATTGAGTGCTGACTTACATCATTGCCTTTGTGATCTTAAGCAAGCCACTTAAATATTTTGGAGGCTTAGTTTCATAATCATTAACTTGGAAATAACAGTTGTTTAGAGGGTCAAATGAGACATGAAAGTAATCACATGAAATTAATTCATGGAGGAAAATGAAGTGCTAGTTATTCCAGTGTGTTAATATGTGGACATTTTAAATAGACAAAATAAGTAATATAGTTACCTTTTTTTAAAAGATGTATTATTTATATCCCCCCCCCACCGCTACTTGCACTTGCGGTCTGCTCTCTGTGTCTGTTCACTACACATTCTTCTTGTTTGTTTGTCTTCTCATCTTCTCCTTAGGAAGCACTGGGAACCGATCCTAGAACCTTCCAAGCGTGGGAGAGAGGCACTCAATCGCCTGAGCCACCACAATTCCCTGGTTTGTTGTGTCTCTCCTCTGTGTCTCTTTTTGTTGCATCTTCTTGTTGTGCCAGCTCTCTGCGCCACGTAGGCCAGCCAACTCTCTGCGCTGTGTGGACCAGCTTGCTTTTCTCCAGGAGGCCCGGGGAATCTTGAACTGGGACCCTCTATATGGTCGACAGGAACCTAGTCAGCTTCCCGCGGTTAACTTGTTAAAGCCTTGCCTCACCTCTGATGCTCTTTGATTTTATTTGCTACTTTTTGAAAAGAAAAGTTCGTTTGGTGCTCTGGTCCAGGCTACTTGGTAAACAAAGGACAGTAGCTTGGGAACTGAAGCTTCTTTTGGGCTATCAAACGTTAAAATAAGCAAAAACATTAGGTGAAGAGGTAATTTAAAAAGTAACACAAACCTGCCTGTTCATGGTTGAGAGGCAGTTTTGACAGTAAAATAAAGAAACTTAGAAATGTGTTAGACCTACTTTCTGGTAGTCTTTTGTTCTGTTAGAGGAGACTGAGGTTTCGGATGGAGTATATGTATTGTTACATCTTACTACACATTACTTACTATATACATTACTCAATATTCTGGTAATATCAGTGATCTAGAACCCATATTACTTCTGGAAATAAATGTCACAAATTTGTACTTTACAGAAGACCCACCCATCCCTACTTAAAACATTTTTTTGTAAATATTAAATGAACAGATCTAATTAACCAATGGGCTGATTTCTAAGCCTATAGCAATTAGAATGGACAGAGGGAGGGGGCTTTCATTGGCACTCAGTAGTGAGAAGGAATAGGAGCCTGACAAAAAGGGGAAGAAACAAAACATAGTAAGTTTTCCTGGTATAGAACTTTTAAAGCATGTTCACCTGTGTAAACTCATACATAGGTGGTTTTGTGAGATACAAGTTAATTTAAGATGGTGATAATTTTTTTATAGGGGAAAAAAGTTGAGAACCTCTCTTGGGGTGGGGCAGGTAGTTTATGGTTGATGGGGAGGAAAGGTTGAACCTAGCTCCTCAGATTCCACACTCCCCAACTTGGTGGAACAAAGGCAAAGATCCAACCTGGAGGAGCCTCTACAGATCCTGGGGGCATTATGTATGAATGCTCAGTTAATAATGATTATACTGGGAAGCCGATGTGGCTCAAGTGATTGAGCTCCTGCCTACTACATGGGTGGTCCCTGGTTCTGAACAAGAAAGACAGCAAGCTGATGTAACAAGAGGCACAAGGATGAAAACATGAGACACAGTAAAGCAGGGAGTGGAGCTGGCTCAAGTGATTCAGCACCTCCCTCCCACACAGGAGGTCCCTGGTTCAGTTCCTGGTGCCTCCTAAAAAAAAAAGAAGAAGAAAAAGATTAGCATATAACAAATAGACACAGCAAATGCAAACAATGAGGGGGTGGGGAGACATAAATGAATAAAATCTTTAAAATAATAATTACCTGGGGATCACAAATAAAAGGTTAAATCATGTTGGTGAGGTCTCTTTAAGAAGATAGGAGTAAGTGCACCTGCTAATGGAAAGATTTTTATAATAGTTTAAAATTAGGGAACAAAGCTGTTTTGCCACTCAAAGTATATAATCCCAGATATCTGGAAAACTTAATTGCTCAATGTGGCTCTTTTCTTGAGATCTAGATTGTTCATTTTTTGCTTGCTAGTGGCAATTGAAAGGTATACCAGAAGAAAGGGTATATGTGGTCTTTAAACTTTTTTCTCTAGTAAAAGAATTTTGAAAACTATAGATTCCCTCACTCATACCTTTATCATTGACGTCCTAAGTTTTTCATCATGAGTTTATTTCTAATATTATAATTGACATTGTTTGTAAATATTGATGTTTCTTAATGAAATTGTTAGCTTTCTCACATATATCCCTTTTAATCAAATACCATAGCTTTAAAATGCCAACCATTATACATTTACAAACTACCCTTTAACAATCTGAACTTTTAGTCTTAATTTTTTTCTTGAAGTCTTTCTTTATTACACTTTTCCCACTGAATTTTGTCCTTGTGTATTATGTTTATCAATCTTTTACAGATCATTCTACTCATACTTCTATGACAAAAATGTATTTTACTGTGAACATAAGGTTCTGAGTTATTTTTTAAGTTAGCTTTATAGTGATTATTAATAAAAAATTTATTAAAACAACATACCTGAATTATAAATTCTGATAAAATTAGGAATAAAAAAGAGTTTTATTGGAAATTTATCTCAGTTCATTGATTGTTGCTTTTCTTCTCATTAGTTCATATGTCAGTGAATGGATATGATTCATTGGAGAAAGAGTTCAGCATACCTTTTATTCTTTATTATTTTAATATCCTGTGGAATTTTGTTTACATAAGTAAGTAGAAAAGAATGCGTTTTAATAGAGCAGTGTCACTAAATTCTTTGAACTTCTGGACTACATTAAAAATCACAGTGATCTATCATTTGAAATTGTTTTTAATGATTTATCAGCTGACAACTCAATTAGGTCCTCCTCCAGTTTTATTGGAAACAAAGAACTGGCAAAGCCACCTGGATTGCAAAAGAAGAGTGATTAGGGCCATTCAGTTTTTCCTAACACTATCTCTAATTGTCCCTTTGTGTCTTGCCTAGAAGTTTTTTTCCTATCTCAAGCAATGTACCAGAGTGGGAGGTTTTTCATGGGTAAAATGTGTACCTTGATTTTGTAAAGTGGGAGAAGAGGAACTCAGAAAGGGAGGGTATAAAGGAGAACCTGCTTTCCAGGGACACTCTTGGGCAGATTGGTTTTTGGAAAGAGTATTTAGAAAAGTTGACCATCTGGAAATTGATTTGTGTGGTTGCATACCATTTGACAGTCTCCTGGAGTTACAGGAGTTTACCTATCCCAATATGAAGAATGTTTTGCTAGTAACCAGTATATTCTGGCTCTTAAAAGAAAAAAAATTATGTGTGTTTCCTTTAAACTTAGATCATAACTGACCAAGGTAAATAGTTCATATTTTTTAAGGTAATGTCTTAGGTGTTAATTGCTTCCATGCATCTATTTATAAAATGCCCTTCCCTGAGCATGCATGTACCTGCATAATCCTAATCCTGTATACATTTTCCAGATAAGGATTAACTCATAAACTGCCTGTGATTTTTCCTCATACATTTTCTTTTTAAAGGAGGTACCAGGGAATGAACCCAGGACCCTCATTGATAGGAAACATGCTCAGCCACTGAGCTACAGCTACTCCCTCCCCTAAAAACTTTTTGTTAGCCCTACTAATACTTACTAGTACTTTACTAGACAAAGCATATCTTAAATAGCTTAATGTAAAGAATTACTTGTAATTTGGAATAAACAAAAAATTGATCCCAGGCAGATTATTCTTTTGCTCCTAGTTTATTTCTTTTGGGCATCAATTCATGAAATTACAACAATTGTACAAGATAATTTAGATATAATTTATAAGAGCTCTTACAGAAAATGAGAAACTGGAAAGGTTAAGCCAGTAGTCCAAGGTCACAGTATTCATATTTAAAAAGTAGAACCTGTGTCTCCTAAAACCCAGTATGAGATCCTTTGCTGTATCACACCTTCTGCTGCCTCTTGCTAAATTGCATTCCTCACCTCAATCCTATTTAATATTATTTCTCCTGGGGACTGACCAGCTTTTGCCAAGTCAGCATTATTTTTTAAATAAAAAGGCATTTACTTTTTCATTGAAGACTTTCTCAAAACAAAAATACTCCTTATCCCTTGGCAAACACTTTCTGCGGCACAGTAGGACACAGCTAAGCAAGCCTGGGGCCCAGAGCCCCAGGGCAGTGACTCTTGGGGGAGGGAGGGGCTATTACCAGGTCAGAGTAGAGGTGGATTGGCAGAGCAGGGGCTGGTGGGAGGTGGGAAGCTTACATCATTTCCCTGCAACTGGGCTCTGGCGAGGCTGTAAGGCCTCACTTTCCCCTGTGTAATAGTTTGCCAGATTGACAAAAATGTGTAAAAGTAAGAAAAGGTATGGCAGGATGGATGCTCACCCTGTTCATAAATCTGCCCTTGATGAAACTGTCAATAAGTAACTAGAAGCAGCCAGGACTGTCTGTGCTTCGCTCTCCCCCAGCTCAGTTCCTCTCTGCTCCGCCCTATCCCTGCTCTCTCTGCTGCTCAGATCAGCTTCCTGCTTCTGTTGAAAGCTGTTCTCCTATAAAGCTGGTCTGCTTTCACTGGAAGCATTATATTCATAAGTCTGAGGAAGGCTTTGTGGAAATATTGTTGGTTTGGTTTTCTTTGGCGGGGGGCAGGGGAGGAAAGAATTTTTTAAAAGAAAGGAAAAAAGGAGGGAGGCAGGCTGAAAAGGCAAAAATCATCATGAATTTTGTTGTCACATCGTGCCGGTGTTATAACCAGCTCTGTAGACTGCTGCACTGAAAACATTTCTGTGAGAGGTATGTGTTTGAAAAATGGAAAGGTGACTTACTAGGCTGTGGAACAAGCTGTCTGTCCAGTAACTGTTCAGATGGTTGTAAGGTCGTGATTCTTTGTAGTGTTTTGATAAGGAAAGGACAGTCATTACTTGAAATGTAGTACAGTTAACCAGCTCAAGATAAAAATGTTACATGAGTGCTTCGTCCCCACATAAGATTCCTGAAATGCTCATTTGGGCTGACTTTGTCTAGTCAAATCCATGGTGTTATTTGAGGCTCTTTGGGTGGTGGTTGTCTGTAAACAACATCATGATTTTCAATACCTCTCTCATTATTTATGAACCCTACGACAAAAATTAATGAGAGAGACTTCAAGTAGCCAAAAGAAGCTTCAGATTCATTAGGAGTTTTTTGCTCTGACAGATGGCAAAAGGAAATGGTTGGTGATTTACTGTAATCTAAAGTGAAAGTTTTAAAGTTTAAAGAGTGTTACATTTCAGTGGGAAAATCTGGAGAGGGCGCTAAAATTTAGAAGTATAACTCACTACATTTGGTGACTGACCTGTATTAAAGCCAGAAGGCTTTTGACATATTTAGATGTTACTTTTCAAAGGACATTAAAAAATATGTATAACTATTTTTATTCAGTGATCAGAAAAATAGCAGTAAGAACAAGAATATAAACCTACACAAAAGGAAATATGGGGAAATGTGTTTTGGTTGGTTAAAAAAAAAATCCAGACTATTTTCATATTGAAAGCTTTAAAAATTGGTTTAAAGTAGGAAAATATAACTGAGACCATTTATCATGTACATTGGCTTAAGCTTATAGTGGTAGAGATCATTCAAACTATGATGTACTTTCTGCTTAAATTTAATAATTATTTTATCATGGGAGAAACTTCTCAATTTTTGAATGTTAGTATGTTTTAAATTTATTTTAAAAAGCTTTGCAATTAATTTGTCTATTTAATTTTATTTACATATAAAGGTGTCTCTGCTACCCTTTTCCACAAAAAGAGTAGTGCTTAACTCATTAGAACCTCTTAATCATGCATAGAATAAGCTAACTATTATAATTCCATCTAAAGTCTTCCCTTTAAGGAGATGGCACCATTTAAACTCTGTTTCTTCTCATATATTTGCAAAGAGGAGCAAATTTTCATAATCACAGTAGATGACTGAGCCTAACAAATGAAAACTAGGTTTCTATAGGTTGTAGATCAGAAAAGATCTGGGAAGTAAACCTAACCAGGCTTCTGCTTGGAAGGAATTCCCTTTACACCTCACAGAGACTTCTGACCACCCTGATTGTATTGACCGTGGTCATTGTCACGTGTACATGCACAGTAGAAACCCCACGGGAGATTTTAATACCCACCACTGCCCAGGCCCTCCTCCAGGGATTGTAATTTAATTGGTTGAGGGTGGGGCCTGGGCATTGATAGTTAAAAAAATACTATATTCCCAGGTGTTTCTAATATATAGCCAGCACCGACAGCAACTGCATTACCTGAACATCCCCAGCATTGAAGCAGCCTATTTCTTTTTGGGTACTTGTCTATATCAACACCGTATCTGCTCTGACATATGTTCCCTTTAGCCCCCCGGGCCTCTATAGATGAAGTCTGAACTCCTCTGTCACATAGCAGCTCATCAGATATTTAATATCATCTCTCCCCAAGGATTTACATTTCCAGGCTAAATTATCTTAGTTCCTTTAGTCTTCAGGATTGTTTTCTAGGTTCTTCTCTATTTAGGACATTCCCTCTGGAATGGCACTTGCTTATCGTATCGTGTCGTATCGTATCGTATCGTATCGTACCCAGTATCGTGCCTCAGTAGGGTGCTCTTGGGACTGAGCCCATCATTCTAGATTTGTGGTGCCCAGCATAGGATGCAGAGGATACAGAAAAGACAGGAAGGGTGTTCTGGAAGCTATACCTCTGTTATTGGTGTCTACGATTACATTAGCTTTTTTGGCAGTCATATCACACTGTTGATTCATATTGAGGTTGAAGTAAACTCAAGCTCTGGGTTCTTTTTCACATGAACTGCACTTAAGTCAGGACTTTTCTCCCCTGTTGTTGTGTAGATTTTTTTTCCCACAGTAGTTCCAGGATTTATACCTGTGAAACACAAGAGGAAAGCTCAGTGAATCAGTTATTCCATGTAGGGAAGTGAAGTACCCAAACTGAATGCCAAAAGTTTATTATATTCATGTAACATCACTTTTAAGGAGTGATCTACATGATTATTTGGATTCACACTTATATATAATCTGGTTAATCAGTCCATCTTTCCAGGTTTCCTTCTGATTCATTTCATGGCACTTTCTTTTCAGAGTTAAGAATCCATTTAACTTTACAGCCCATCTTAACTTTTGTAGTCAATACTTGGTCAAATGCCTTTCCAGAATCAAATACTGACTCTTAACTGTTGGTGTAATATCTTTATTTTAAAAGGAAATGTGTTGAATTTGTCATGACTTTTTTTGATTGATGACAGAAATAGAAGAAAGTATTGTACAGGTGAGCAAGTGACTTGTCTAAGATGACACAGTTCTCTGCTGTCATGATTAGAACCAAATCAAGTTCTGCAGCTCCCAGGATCTTTGGCTCAGCCCCTGAGTGCTGATGCTGTTTCTTTTAGGATAAGATATAAAAGAATTTAATGTAACATTAAAAAAATAATAAAGAAAAAAAAAAGATATAAAAGAAAACTGAAAGGAAACAAAAGCCTGCATGGATTCTTTACTGTCTTTTTGGGATCTTTTATATGTAACTCTACAGCATTTTAACATAAAAATTCAATCAACTCTTAATTTGTTATTTATTTAGCAATAAATCAAACTAGCATTCCTAAGTTAACTGCAGAGAATAGTTTTCTTAGGAGTTTGGGTACTCTGGCTCCTCTAGGTGAGTTAACTGTTTGCTGCTATGCCCCCTTCACTCATTCTTTCTTGCTTTCTCACTCACTCTCGTATTCACACATGTACGCAGAGCGGATGGTACAGTAATATCACTTTGTTCTTAATGAATCAAACCATGTAAAGCTTTCATATAAAGGAGAGGCATATATGGCCAATCTCCTCATTTTGTAGCCAAAGATACCAGGCACAGGAAGGGAAGGCTTGCTGTAGCCATAGGGCTTAGCAGAGGATACTTTGTATGTAAAATTGACTTAGAACGTAGTTCATACTTGGTAAATACTTCTTTCTTGCATATTCTTTTCTTCTTCATATAGGAATTGGATTTTACCTTTATTTTCTCCAAGATTTGCCTTTCTTTGGCCATTTATTTCACTACCTTAGCAGTGCTGAAAAGGAATAGATTCTTAAAGAAAACCTATTGCTTTAGAAAAGTGAAAGCTCAGGTAGCCTGCTTTATTTTTTCTGATTCTTAATGGAAAACAAGCTTATTTTATCCCCTTTAAAAATTAATTTTAAATAGTTTAGTTAAAAAAAAAAAGAGAAACTTCCAAGAGTGAATAGCCTAAGTTCACTCTGTATTAATCTGGGCCAAACAATGAGAGATTTAATTTTGCTCACTATACTTACTAAAACAAAGTATACTTTAATACAGTTTAGGTTTGCTTTCAGTAGCAGTGGTTGACACAAAAAGGCTTTATAAGTAAATTTAGTTGATCAGACTAGACTATTCTTGAGCCTTTTGGCTAATTACAGATTTGATTGTATGCCTTCTTTCACAGTTTTGGGAACACCTGGTTTTATTAACCCAAGGCTGACATAATAACAACAATAATATACTGCAAATCCAGACTTTTAGGGTCCCTTTCTTGTCTTGATCTGATAGTCCCAAAATATCTATTTTATGTTTTGTATGCATATTTTACTTCACTTGGATTAATATTGATTTATTTTTGTATGGCAGTTGCTCTTATATCATGCCTTGAAATCCATTTCTGTGACCACTTAATTATTTTGTTTTCCATAATGGCGCTTTTATCCAGGTATTTTTAACAGGGAGTAAGGATTCAATGAGAGCACATATATAGCACCGTGAAATCTATAATATGCTAAATAGATGAAAGTTTGATTATTAAGGGAGTTAGAGTTAATTTTTTTTTTTTTAAGATTTCTTTATTTCTCTTCCTTCCCCCGCCCCCATTGTCTGTTCTCTGTGTCTGTTTGCTCTGTCTTCTTTGTTTGCTTCTGTTGTTGTCAGCAGCACGGGAATCTGTGTTTCTTTTTGTTGTGTCATCTTGTTGTGTCAGCTCTCTGTGTGGGAGGTGCCATTCTTAGGCTGCACTTTCTTTTGTGCTGGGTGGCTCTCCTTATGGGGTGCACTCCTTGTGCATGGGGCTCCCCTTTGCTGGGGACACCCCTGCGTGGCACGGCACTCCTTGCGCGCATCAGCACTGTGCATGGCCCAGCTCCACATGGGTCAAGGATGCCTGGGGTTTGAACCACAGACTTCCCATGTGGTAGGCAGATGCCCTAACCACTGGGCCAAGTCTGCTTCAGAGTTAATTCTTGAGTTAATTCTCCATACCTAGTATGCATATTTAATTTGAAATCAGAGATAGTGTGTCAAAGTATATATGGATTGGTATATACAGATTTATTCTAAATATTTTTTGTTTGAGAAATTTAAAATGTAAAACTCTAACATCTGGAAGTTACTATTCAGAGTGCTTATATCTTTTATATCTTTTCAAAAAGACATTTCTTTTAACTCTTCAGCCACATGATTTTTTTTTTTTTTAGGCAGTTCTGGGGATTGAACCTGCGACTTTGTACATGGGAAGCAGGCACTCATCCACTGAGCTACATCTGCTCCCCAACCACATTGCTTTTTTTCCCCTCCCCCTACCCCTCTTTGCTGTTTTTGCTGTCTGTGTCTGTTCACTGTGTGATCTTCTGTATATGTTTCTCTTTTTGTGTTCTCTTCTCTCTTTCTCCTCTAGGATTTACCAGGATTAGATCCTGGGAACCTCTGATTTAGAGAGAGGTTCCCTGTCAATTGCACCACTTCTGTTCCTAGTCTCTGCTGCACTTCACCTTGACTCTCCCCTTCATCTCTTTTTTTGTTGTGTCATCATCTTGCTGCGCGGTCACTTGGCTCGCCATGCGGGCACTCACATGGGCATTCAGCTCGCCACACGGCACTTGCACAGCGATTGGCTCACCATGTAGGTGCTCACATGGGCATTCAGCTCGCCACACGGCACTTGCACAGCGATTGGCTCACCATGTAGGTGCTCACATGGGCATTCAGCTCGCCACACGGCACTTGCACAGCGCTTGGCTCACCATGTAGGTACTCACATGGGCATTCAGCTCGCCACACGGCACTTGCACAGCGCTTGGCTCACCATGTAGGTACTCAGTTCGCTATGCAGGCACCCACATGGGCACTCGGCTCGCTGTGCTGGGTACTCAGCTCACCACATGGGCACCTGGCTCGCCACGTCGGCACTGGCTTGCCATGCAAGAACACTTCCTCTTCTTTTTCACCAGGAAGCCCCAGGGATTGAACCCTTGGTCCTCCCATATGGTAGGTGGAAGCCTTATCACATCCACTTCCCCACAATGCTTTTTTAATGGTACATCCCAATAGCCATTACATGATGTGCTTTTTTCTTTTGTTATTGTTTATTATTAGTTAGTATTATTAAGGGACTAGGTGGAGCTCATCAAATTTTTAGAAAGAATCCTGGATAACTAAACCTTAGGGTAGATTTTTGGTCTTTATTTATAAAAGCATTTGTTATTTTTTACAAAGTAAACTTAAAAATTTCTTAAAATATATGTGTACATGCTGTTAATAATATTCATTGTGTGACTATGAATGACAAAGTCTTATACTAGGAGGATTATTATGCTTCATATTTAGAAAGCTCCAAAGAAAATGGGTATATCTATTAGGTAGGCTTAAGGTAACCTAAATTTAAGTACCAAATCAAATAGGTGTGACACTGAAATATCCTGTATTGATTTATAATTTAGCTGTTACCTTTGTGTGCTTGATTTTTTTATTAGAACACTTTAATTAGGTTGTATCTGAAGTTGTATATTTCATTACCTAACAAGGGACCTCCCCTAGTTGGATGGTTCAGGAAAACCTTGGAGGAACTGATGAATAAGATGAGATTCAATGAGAAGAAATTAGGTAGATTGGTCTAGGAGTGGTAGAAAGAAGTATAAAGGTCCTGAGGTGAGAAAGAGCAGGATGCCTTGGAGAAACTAAATGTCTGGAGTTGAGATCAAGAGGAGCAGTATGATACAGGGAGAAAACAGAATATAAGGGATCTTGTGTGCCTTGATGAGGATTATGTTAAAAGTGCTATGGGTAACAAGGTGATGTGTTTGCATTTACATTTTGAAAAGATCACCCTGGTTGCTACAGGAAGAATGGTTTTGAGGGAAGCCTGAATGGGGTATAGAAATCAAGCAGGAGGCTGTTCTATAGTTAGAGCTTGGATCACAGTGGGGATGAGAAGAATTGAACTGATTGACCACTTACAGTCGATTGTTGTTATTCGTGGTAGCTATGTTCTATATAGTTGCTGTGAGCATTGAAGTAGTTAATACTGAACCAATACTCCTAGAGGAAATTCAGGGTTTCAGTTCCTGTGAGCCTCTGGTCACGTTCTCAACCAATCAACATATAACTTTCATTTAGGTGTATCTTTATTTATAGATACTTTTTTGAATATATATTTGTATTAGCTGATTCATTATTATTGAACTCATGGCCAACAGTACTATAATTCATGCTGAATCAGTCTTATCTGTAACATCCAGAATTTCTCCGTAAAGTGTATCATAGCCTTCTTGCTCTTAGGAGCCCTAGACAGCACTTAAGCACTCTGCTTGCGTTCATTTTAAACAGAAAAATCACTAGCAAAAAGCACAGAAATGCCAAAAAACATGGCACTGAGTGTACCGTGAAAAAGATATGTGTTTACAGTATGAGAGCTGAAACAGTAAGGCAGAGCATCGCCTTTTTCAACCTCATCAGGTGGTGTATACATCTAGAAACTCAAAATTTCACCATTCTGCACATTTGCAAATAACCACAATAGTTCCTCAAGTATTGATTTTGGGAAATTGATGAAGAGTGAAGATTGACTATATTTAGGAACTTGAATGGATGTGGCAGAGTGAGGCACAGTCTCACACTAGCTTGGGCTTCTGGTTGCATTGCGTGGATCTGATGCCAACTACTGAACTTCTCCAGGAGAAGCAGACCTGGAAACTATAGGGAAAAGATAATAAGTTTAGATGTACCCAGGTTGAGCTTGAAGTGTCTGAGATTCCTGGATTGAATATTTATTTTAAAGGAAAATATATTTGGGTTTCAGAAGAAAGGAATAAATCTTTAAATACAAATTTGGCAGTCATTGGCGTATTGTAATTGAAGCCTCCAGAATGAATGAAAAGAGTGTAGAGTAAGAATAAAAGCTGGTTAAACCCTAGCCTAATATGTTCTCTATCTACAATTTTGTCATTTCAAGGATGTTATAGAAATAGAAATAAAAACATACAGTATGTACATTTTTGGCTTGGCTTTTTTTCATTCAATGTAATTTTGAGATTCATGCAACTCTTTTGCATGTATCAATAGTTGGTTCCTTTTTATTACTGAGTAGTATTCTATGGTATGTATGTATTGCAGTTTGTTTAATGAAGGCTGGCTTGTTTCCAGCTTGTGGCTATTGTGAATAAAGCTGATATTCGCAATAAATAAAGATTGTTTTTCTCTGAACAGAAGTTTTCATTTCTCTGGGATAAATTCCCAAGAATACCGTTGCTGGTTTGTACGATAGCATAGTTAGTTTCCTAAGAAACTGTTAAACAGTTTTCCAGAACAGTTTTCTAGAGTGGCTGTGCCATTTTACATTTGCATCAGCAGTGTATGAATTATCCAGTTTTGCTGCATCCTTACCGGTAGTTGATGTTGTCACTTTTTTTATGCTATTGCAGTAGTGGTAACTCATTGTGGTTTGAATTTACATTTCTGCGATGGTTAATGATGTTGAACATATTTTCCTATACTTATGATATTGAACATGTTTCATGTTCTTATTTGCCATCTGTATGTCCTTTTAAGTGAAATATCTGTCATGTCTTTGCCCATTTTCTAGTTGGACTGTTTGGGGGTTTTTTACAGTTGAGTTTTGAGAGTTCTAGATACTAATCCTTTATTTAATATGTGGTTTGCAGGTATTTTCTCCCAGTCTGATCCTTGTCTGTTCATCCTTTTCACGGGGTTATTGGTGGAATAAAAGTTTTAAATTTTGATGAAATGCAGTTTATTAATTTTTGCCATTATGGATCATGCTTTTGGTGTAAGAACTCTTTGCCTCATACTTGATTCTGAAGATTTTCTCTTATTTTTTTTCCTTAAAACTTTAGAGTTTTATGTTTTATATTTAATAGTCTGTAATCCATTTTGAGTAAATTTTTGTACAAGGAGTGAGTCTTGGGTTGAGATTCATTTTTCACCTGTGTATGTCCAATTGCTTTATATTTGTTTGAAAAGGCTATGCTTCTTCCATTGAATCACTTTTGCTTGCATCTTAGTCACAAATAAGCTAGGTATATTTATGTGGGTCTATTTCTGGGTTTTCTATTGTGTTCTATTGATTTATGTGTCTGCTTCTCAGATAATACCACATATTCTTGATCACTGTAACTGTATAATACGTCTTTAAATTGGGAAGACTGATTCCTCACACTTTATTCTCCATTCAAAACTTTTTAACTATTCAAGTCCCTTTGCTTGTTCATATGCATTTTTATAATAATCTTGTCTATGCTTTCTATACAAAAATCTTGCCGGGATTTTTATAGGAGTTGTGTTAAATCTGTATATCATTTTGGGAAGAATTGACATTTTTACTGTATTTAGTCTTCCATTCCTTGAATACAGTATTACTTTTATTTAGATTGTCTTTGATTATTTTCATCAGCATTTTTCAGTTTTCAGCATACAAATCTGAATGTGTTTTTTCAATTTAAAAATTTGTTTTTAGTAATTTAATATATTTTTTCGATGTCCACATTCTCATGGCTAGTATATAAATATATTTTAGTTTTGATGGCCGCAAGTCCATTGTGATTATATAAAGATACCTGCTTAACTTGCTTATCAATTCTATAAGGTTTTTTTTTAAAATTTCTATGGAATTTTATATATAGACAAGTACGTCATCAGAATATATGGACAGTTTTATTTCTTTCCAATTTTTTAATTACCTTTACTTGCCTGATTGAACTGGCTGGTACTTCTAGCATTATATGAATACAAGTAATGAGGGTAGATGTCTTTGCCTTGTTCCTGATCTTAGAGAAAAAAGCATTCAATCTTTCACTATTAAAGAATACGTTAGGTATAAATTTTGGGTAGATGGTCTTTATCAAGTTGAAGAAATTTCCCTCTATTCTTAATTTGCTGAGAGTTTTTATCATGTATGGGTGCTGATTTGACAAATAACTTTCTGCATAATTGGTATGATCATATGATTTTTCTTCTTTAGACTATTAATACTGTAGATTACATTGATTAGCTTTAAATATTGAACCATCCCTGCATCTATGAAATACTTGCCTGGTCATAGTCTGTAGTTCTTTTTATATATGGTTGAATTCTGTTTGCTAAGAATTTGTTAAGCATTTTCATGTCCATATTCCTGAGGAATACTGATTTGTAGTTTTCTTTTATGGTACTGTCTTTGACTTGTTTTGATATCAGGGTAGTACAAACTTTATAAAATGAATTGGGAAATGTTCCCTTTATATTTTTTGGAAGAAAATTTATATAAATTTTTAACACTTGATAGAATTTTCCATTGAAATAATTTAGACTTGGAGATTTCCTTTTGGGGAACTTTTTTGTAATTTTTTAAATGGAAACAATCCTTTTCATTTTTTTAGCTCTCTTATAAGCACTGAATTTTGATATCTAAGTGAAATTTTTGAACAGAAACACATCAGGAACAAACCAATGTTGTTCATTCTCCCTAAGGTCCAAAATTAAGATCTACAAAACAAAAAAATCCACAATGAAGTAAAAAATATTAAAAATCACATTCTAGGGAGTCAGTGCATTAAGCAGCCTTTACTGAGCTGCCTAATCATTGTTATGCTAGCTTTGAAAAAACTTAACTCACCAAAATAGCTTTTTATGCTTTTTTAAAAAAATTAAATATAGTAATTTAAAAAAACTTTAAGAAATTCACAAAATTAATTGATACATTTTGGTATCATCTACAGCACATGAAGGTCAGGATGGCTATTTTCAGAATGTATGATTAAATGATATTGATCTTCATGGTTTAGATTTCTTCCAAATAGTGCAAAATATGCACAATTCCAACTATAAAAGGACACAAGGGATCACCTTCAAGTATTCCACAGGATTATGCAGGTACCTGGGATGTTCTTCATAGATTGATAGGGCTTCTGTCAAATTGACACAGTTCCCCTTTATAAAGTATTTCCTATCCTGTTTCAATACTTTCACTGAAAGGTCAAGAATCAGTCTAACTTCCCATGTGGAATCCTCTTCCAGAGATGTGGTTGTTGGAACAGCTGTCAAACCATTAATCACACAAACTGCTTTAGTTTGCAAAAAGCTGCTGGGAGCAATATGCCAGAAATGGGTTGGCTTTTACAATGGGGATTTATTGGGTTAAATTAAGCTTACAGTTCTGAGGCCATGGAAGTGTCCAATTAAGGCATCATCAGGAAATCCTTTCTTCCTGAGCTGCAGCTATGGGCAATAAGGCATATAGTGGCATCTCTCCTCTCTCTTCTGGGCCTCATTGCTTTCAGCTTTGGGCTGCTCCATCTGTGGATTTTCTCCCTTCTGAATTAATTGGTTTAACTTCTGGAGGCTTTTTTCTTTCTCTGTGACTTGTTCTGTGTGTGCCGCTTTTTATTCCTCAATTTATAAAGGACTCCAGTAAGAGGATTAAGACCCATGCTGGGTTACACAATCTAATCAGCAGCTCCTAACCAAGGTAATCAAATCACAGTTCCCACATACAATAGGTTTACATGCCCAGGGATGGATTAGCTTTAAGAACAGGGTTTTCTGGGGTCCACAGAAGTTTCATACTGCCATACAACCTTTCTCCCTTCTTTAGTATACTTCTTTGGTACTGGAATATGGTCTTCTATTAGAGCCTGACAGTATTCTCCTTTAGGATTGTCTAAATCATCACTACAAGATTTTCACATGTATTTCTTATACCCACCAATCACCATTTGGTCACTTTCACCATAGTGGTCATCTTTGGTTTCAGTTTGCCTATTTCATATACTATGCCCCCATCTCTACCTCCTAGAATTAGTGTCTTTGCCAGTATAACCTTCTTTTTCCACTGCCTTTTATGGCCTGGATATATGTAAAATCACAGTCAACCAAATTAATATCCACACTTATGATGAGAATATTCAAGTCCTTAATAGTTAACAGGGTTATTAAAATTAACTATTTCATTCTGGTTGAGTTTGGTAGTTTTTGCCTTCTGAGGAATTTGTCCATTTCATCTAATTTCAAAATTGTATGAGTCTAGTTGCTTGTAGTATTCCCTTCTCATTTTGCTGTTTGCAGGATCTGTAGTGATATCCCTGTTTCATTGCTAATATTAATTGGTAATTTATGTCTTCTCTTTCTTTGTTAATCTTGATAGAGTGTCAATTTAATTATCTTTACAAAGAAACTTTTTTGTTTCATTAATTTTCTTTATTTTTGTTTTCAATTTCATTGATTTCTCCTTCTTTATTATGTTCTCATTTCTGAGTTTCTCGTAGACAGCATAGAGTTGGGTCATATTTGTTAATCCACTTTGCAAATCTGTGTCTTAAGTAGTGCATTTACCTCCCCTTTTGAAAAATATACCTTTATCTCCTCCATTTATAATATAATTGTCTTAAATATTCCCTCTACTTATATTTAGAACCACATCAGACAGTGCTGTAATTTTTGTATCTACTGTCAAACATAATTTAGAAATGCCAAGTGGAGAAGGAAAATCTATTATTTATCCATATTTTTGCTTATCACATTCTTTGTGTCTTTCTGATGTTCTTAGTTCTGAGACTCTTTTTCCTATTGTTTCCTTTCTGTTTACTGAGCTTATGTAGGGTTGTATGCTGGCAAAAATTTTCTTGGTTTTCTTTCATCTGAGAGTGTCTCGATTTCCCCTTCATTCCTGGAGGGTATTTTTACTGGATATAAGATTCTAGGTTGACCGTTCTTTTCTTTCAGCACTTGAAAAATGATATGCCCCAGCCTTTTGACCTTCAAGATTTCTGTTGAGAAATCCACTGTCATTAGAATTGTTTTCCTCCTATTAGATAAGGTGTTTTTTGTCTCTTGCTGGCTTCAAGATTTTGGGGGAGGGTTTAATTTTCAGAAGCTTGAATATGATATGATATGTCTTGGTATGAATTTCTTTGGGTTTATTCTATTCTGGGTTTACTCAGCTTCTTGAATCTTTAGATCTATATTTCTTGCCATTTGGGGGATTTTTCAGCTTTTTTTTTTTTTTTTTTTTTAGTACTTACTCCCCTTTTTCCAGGATTTCAATGACATGAATTTTCAATCTTTTGTTATAGACTCACAGGACCAATGAGGATCTGCTCAGTTCTTTTCAGCTTATTTTCTCTCATTGTTCAGATTGGGTAATTTCTATTGGTTTATCTTCCAGTTAACTGATTCTTTCCTCTTTCTCCTTGATTCAGCTTTTGAGCATATCCTTTGAGTTTTTTTTTCACACCCAGTTTTAAAAAATTTATTGAAATATATCACTCATAGATAAACATACATAAACAGTAAGTGTGTAGCAATAGATGTGAACTTATAAAACAAACATACATAACATACAGGGCTGTTATACCTCACCCTACTACCAATACCTTGCATTGTTGTGAAACATTTTAATTAATGATTAAAGAGCATCCTCAAAAAATTACTACTAACCAAAATATTTTTCCCCCAACCCACCGTATTATTATTATTATTTTATGCCATTTATACATGAACATGCATAAAGAATACGTATATAGCAAAAGTTGTGAACTTAAAAAGCAAATGTACATAACATCATACAGGAGTCCCTTACAGCAACCCACCACCAATACCTTGCATTGTTGTGAGACATTTCTTACAAATGATGAAAGGATATTGTCAAAATCTTACTATTAACTATAGTCCTTATCTTACATTTGGTGTATTTTACCCCAACACACCCGATTTTTTTTTTAATACATCTTTATGACAGAAGTTGTAAACTTACAAAACAATCATGCACATACGCAGAATTCCCAAACAACACCCTTCTATCAACACACCACACCATGGTGGAACATTTGTTACAGATTACGAGATAATATCATAAGACTATTACCACGTCCATAGCGCACGTTTGGCACACTTGTTACATACTCCCCCATTAATAGCACAGTACATCTTTGGCATAGATGTGCAAATATTACAGTATTGGTGTTAACCACAGTCCCTAGGTCACTCCAGTTGTATCTTTCTCATGCTTCTCCACAAACCACCACCCTGAAATAGTGATGTACATCTGCCCTAGCTCACAAAGAACACTCTAAGATTTGTACCATCCACCACAATTCTTATCTAGCTCTGGATTTACTGTGTTATTCAGTCCCTAGACTATTTTCTAGCTTTCTTTCAATTGGCGTTTACATCCCTAGACTATCGTTTTCAGCCACAGCCCCATTTTTAAACTAGCTGTTACTCACTATAATGTGTTACCATCAACTCTATACATTTCTACACTTTTACAATAAAGCTAATTAAAACTTCTGCATACATTAAGCATCAGTAGTCCATCTCAGTCCTCCTCTTATCGCCTTTAAGAAGCCACCACCTACTACCTGGTCTTGAAGATATTTTCCTACATTTTCTTCTATAAACTTTATGGTTCTTGCTTTTATATTTAGGTTTTTGACCCATTTTGAGTTAATTTTTGTATAAAGTATGAGTTAGGTGTCCTCTTTCCTTCTTTTGGCTATAGATATCCAGTTCTCTCAGCACCATTTATTTAATAGACTGTTCTGCCTGAGCTGGGTGGGTTTGACAGACTAGTCAAAAATCACTTGACCATGGATGTAAGGGTCTGTTTCTGAACCATCAGTTCAGTTCATTAGTCTATGTGTCTGTCTTTATGGGAGTACCATGTTGTTTTTACTACTTTAGGTAGATAATATGATTTAAAGTCTGGAAATGAGAGTTTTCCAACTTTGCTTTTCCTTTTTAAGATGCTTCTGGCTATTCAGAGCCTTCCAAATAAATTTGATAATCATATTTTCCATTTATTTAAAAAGTACCAGTGGAATTATCAGGATTGCATTGAATCTGTATATCAATTGACATCTTAATGATATTTAGCCTTCCAATCCATGAGCATGGAATGTTCTTCCAATTATTTAGGTCTTTTTAAAAATTGCTTTTAACAATGAATTGCTTTACATCATTGGTTAAGTTTATTCCTGAATATTTGGGTTTTATGTGTCATATTTTATTTTCACCACTCTTTAGAGAATTTAGGTACTTTTATTGACATAATCTTCATTTCCAGACTCTCTTCCAGGCCTCTCTCCTGTCTCTTCTTTTCAGGCTATGGCACACCTTTTAGTATTTCCTGCAAAGGCAGTATCTTGGCTCAGTTTCCATTTATCTGTAAGTATTCTAAACTTGCCCTCATTTTTGAAAGACAGTCTTGCTGGATATAAGATTCTTGCCTATAAGTTTTTCTCTTGCAGTATCTTAAATATATCATACCACTGTCTTTTTGCCTCCATGGTTTCTGATGAGAAATCGGCACTTAATCTTATTGGATATCCCTTAGATGCTATACATTGCTTTTCTCTTGCTGCTTATAGAATTCTCTCTTTGTCTTTGGCATTCAGCATTCTGATTAGTAACTGTCTTGGAGTTGGTCTATTTGGATTTATTCAGATGAAAATATGTCATGCTTCTTGGACTTGGGTATCTATTTCCTTCAATAGGATTGGGAAATTTTCTACCATTATTTCTTCAGATATTCCTTCTGCCCCTTTTCTCTTCTTTTCTTCTTCTGGCACACCCATGACAAGTATGTTTGTATGTCTCATGCTGACGTTTAGTTACCTAAGACCTTATTGAAGTTTTTCCCTTCTTTTCTTCATTTGTTCTTTAATATGTTTGCCTTTTATATGTTGAAGAAGCCATTTTTTCAAGCTCACCGATCCTTTTTCTGCTTTCTCAAATCTGCTGTTATATGATTCCAAAGTATTTTTAATTTGATTTATTGTGCCTTCCATTCCCATAAGTTCTGCTATTTTTCTATTTATGTTTTCAAAATTCTTCTTTGTGTTCATCCAATGCCTTAATATCCTTAATCTCTTTAGCCATCTCATTGAATTTATTAAGGAGATTTGTTTGAACATCTATAATTATTGTCTCAACTCCTTTATGTCATCTGGAGGCTTACCTTGTTCCTTTAACTAGGCCATATCTTCCTGTTTCTTGGTGTGGATTGTAATTTTTTGTTGGTGTCTTGGCATCTGGCTTACTAGATGTATTTCTTCTGGATGCAGTTTCTCTCTTTAGTTTAGGGCTTTTTTGCCCTTTCTCCCTTTGTTGTTGTGTAGTAGGAGCCAAGTATGTATTGATGTTGTAAGCTGTGGAGGCTCAAGCTGTCCTCTTTGCCTCAGGGATCAATGAAGCATCTTCCAACTTTCTCCATTGCCAGAGGTAGGGACAGAGCCACAGCCTTGTGTAATAATTCAAGTCGTGCAGGCCTAGACTGTAAGTTGCCCAGAGAGACTGATGAAGTTTCACGCCCTTTTCTCCCCTGCCTGGGACGGGGATGAGCTGCAGGTAAGGGCAGCAATCTATGCTGTATGGGTCCAAAATGACCGTAGTTGTCCCAGTAGACTTCTGTTATTCATTCTGTGCCAGCTGAATGTACTGGCAGTTACCCAGAGATGCTGATGCAGGGCCAGCCAGCTTCATCCCTGCTGGTAGGGCTGCAACCTAGGCTAGGGCTGCAGTCCTAGCTGGGTAGAAAGAATCCAGTGCTACCATCACTGTGATTTTCAATCAGCTTGCCTTCTCCTCATGCTGGGGAGTTGAAATGGGGCCTACCAGCCTCTTTCCGATTTGGACAGGTTCAAACTTTAGCTGTTCTTAGCCAGCCAGATTTACTAATCAGTAGCTGAAACCAGTGGCCAACTGTCTCTTCCTCCCCTGTTTTTGGGAAATGAAGCTTCCAATTCCAGCCACAGAGTAGCTCCTAGGGTGGCTACCTCTGCCAAAGTAGGATGGTCACCGCCTCTGTGAGGTGTGGCCTGTAATTTCCCAAAGAGGCTGCTGCAGGTTCCCCCAACTTCCTCCTTGTCGGAGGTGGGATTGGGGCTTATGCTAGAGCTGCAATCTGATTTCGATGAAAAGAAGCTGGTCCCTACCAGCATTGTGATTTTCAGTCCTTCCCATTTCCCTTTGTGCCAGGGGTAGAGTTAAGATGGTGGCTACTGGCCTCTTTCTTACTTGGACAGATTCAAAGTTTAGCTGTTCTTAGGATTATACTTTAGGTTGCCAAATTAGTAATCAGTAGCTGAAGTTGGTGTCTAACTGTCTCTTCTTCTTACCCCATTTTTGGGAAATGAAGCTTCCAATTTCAGCCACAGAATAGCTCGTGAGGCAGGTTGTATAGACAGTGAAGATGGACTCTGGCCTCTGAGGTGTAGAGTGCTCTAGTTATCAATCTTCTCTGCAGATGGGCAGTCTGCAGATGGACAGTCTCTTCCTCAAGATTGTAGCAGGATGCTCTTCTGGTCTCCTGGAGCCCCCAAACAGGTCCTTTAGATAGCTCCGGGTGATTACTAAGTGCTCTGTAGCAGGAGCTGACTCTAGGAGCTCCTTACTCTGCTGCCATCTTGCTAGTTGTCTATCCTTTGAGTTTTTTTGTTTTCGTTATTATGCTTTTCAGTTAAAATTTTTTTGTTTGGCTCTTTTTATATTCTGTTTCTTGGTGAGACTTTCTTTGCTGAGACTTTTTATATTTTCCTTTCAGGCATATTCAGAGTTGACTGTTAAAGCATTTTTATGATGACTGCTTTAAAATCTTTGTCAGATAATTCTAACATCTCTTTTTTGTTTTGAGATCTGTTGATCGTCATTTTTAATTCAAGGTGGATATTCCTGTTTTTCATATGAGAAGTGATTTTTTTAATTGATATCTGGACTTCCTGGCAATTATGAGACTCTAGATCTTATTTAAACCTCCTTTAGCCATCTTCCTCTGGCACTGCTCTAAAGGGAAAGGCATCACACTATTGTGCTCCTGCCAGGTGGGAATAGAAGTTTAGGTTCCATACTTGGCTTCCATGGTCACTTGAAGAGTAAACGGGCTCCTTCTTACTGCATTGCAGGGAGGAGAGTTCATGTCGCTCTACTAGGCCTCTGCTGATACCATCCTGGTTGGAAGGATAGGAATACCTTATTACTGCTTTCCACGTGGCCTTCCATGACATGTGTGGCGTTGTTACCATCGTATTCCTGGGTGGCAGTCAAAGTCCTGATGGTCCTTGAGGCCTCCATTGATAGCACTTAAGCAGGGAGAGGAAGGGGAACCTTGTTCCTACCAGTTTGGGGGTAGGAGTTTTAGGTCCCCACTTTGTCTCCACTGTGGTATGTGTGGAGGGCTTGTTTCCACCTGACAGGTGTGAAAGCTGCAACTCCCTACTTGTTCTTTTCTGATACCACCCCAGTGCAGGGGTTGGAGCTCAACTTTATGGCCTGGTGAGAGTGAAGTCTAGTTATCCTTCGTATTGTTGGAGGTGGGGGGGGGGGTCTCTTTTTTTTCTTATGACAGTTGGCTTATGTAGAGCGAAGATTGTTTAAAAATTTTCTATTTTATTAGGCTGCCCCTCTCCTAGTCCTTTGGCTGGAGAGCAGACTGTTGTTGGGCCTTTTTCTGTGTGTGTGTGTGTGTGAGTGTGTACGCACTGTTTGACAGCTTCTTCAGCTCCAAGTGTTTCCTGGTTGACAGCTTCTTCAGCTCCAAGTCTGGGATATAGGAGCCAAAAAGAAAACCCAGGGAATTCACCACCATGTTGTTCCCAGGGTCCCAAAGTCAATAGTTGTTCTGCTACCTCTTTCCACTCTTCAGTCTTATATTTGGCTTTATATATTATATCCAGGGTTTTTAGTTGTAATTAGTGGGAGAAAGAGGGACATGTACATCTATGCCATCTTTCAGGAAGTGGAAGCTGCCCACCTTCTTTTTTAATGTGGCAGAGAAAAGTAAAAACACTGTAGCGTCACAGAGAATATAGCTTAAAGTTTCCTGGCAAAGTATTGTCTTATCTCCGGTAATATGTGTATGGTTCAGCTTGAAGATCTGGACTACTGCCTGATTACTGACAGTGCCACAGTGTTCTTTGATTTTCTTTCCATGTGCTATTTTGGTCTTGCTCTTGTATACATAGTAGAACAAGAAGCATATTGGGTAGGATTACACCTTTGTAAGTCATTTTCAGCCCTAATACAGATCAGTTGATTTCACTGGCCTGAGTGCAGTGGGCCAAAAGCCTGGTTAGGGAGTAACTTCCAGTATTGATTGATAGGCCATTCTTTATAAGTGCTTTTATTTATATAAACCTACTGTATTTTATTTTTTCCTGTTCTTTTTAAACTTTGGCTTTTTAAAAAGCTTTAATTTTTTTCCTAATTTCAACCGTTAAAATTTACAGTAAAATTGACCTTTTGTGTATGTAATATTGTAAAAATTTTAAAATAAGTATTGATTTTGCATACTTCCATGTTAAGATTTCAAAAAGTTCCATCACTGCCAAAAACTTCCTCGTGCTATCCATTTGCAGTTGCACACTTCTAGCTCTAACTCCTGGCAACCACTTCATCATTAGAGTTTTGTGTTTTTGAGAATGTTATATACATGGAATTATGTAGTGTGTAGCATAGCCCTTTGAGACTGGCTACTTCACTTCACATAATGCCTGAGATTCATCCAAGTTGTTGCTTATAGCAATATTCCATTCTTTTGTTCTGCTAAGAAGTATTTCTTGATATATATATATGTGATATATATACATATATATACATACACACACCACAGTTCATTTGTTCACCCATTTGATTGTTTCCAATTTGTGGCAGTTGTAGATAAAGCCACTATAAACTTTCTCCTACAGGTTTTTTGTGAGAATTAGCTTTCCTTTCTCAAGGGTTAATACCCAGGTCTGGGTTGCTGTGTCATATAAGTACAAATGTTTATATAAGAAATTGCTAAACTCTTTTCCAGAATGGTTGCACAATTTTGTATCTCATCTCTAGCTCCTTTTTCTCCCATCCTTTGCAAGAGTGCTTCCCCTTATTTCTTAGAGCATTTTTATGACAGCTGCTTTAAAGTCTTTGTCAGATAATTTCAACATTTGTGTCATGCCAGCCTTGATGTCGGTTGACTGTCTTATATCCATACAAGTAGAGATTTTCCTGTTTCTTTGTATAATTTTGGATTTTTTCTGAGTTTTGTTTACCTCCTATGGAAAAAGTTGATATTTTTGTTTTAGTAGGCATTTGACCCAGTTAGGTTCAGTCTACAAGTTCCAACTAGTCCTCTTTGAGTTGTGGTTCCTATGTCAGTTCAGTTTTTTAATACTTCTGTGCTATTTGTATTTGTCTCACTTATGTGCCACCCAGTGGCCTGTCTGGGAATTGGGCAGTGCTCTATCCTGTAGTTCAGTTCTCAATGTCTGTAAGCTATGGAGGAATAGATCCGTGCATGTTTAGCTTGGGATGAAGCCAAGAGTTCACAAATAACTTTTAAGTGGTCACTTTTCCTAGCTCCTTCCTCTCTGTGACTTTCTGATTTTCTTCTTTTGGTTCTCTCATAGAAAAATAAAAACAAAAACCCAACAACAACAAAACACTTGGGCTTTAGTTGCTATACTCTCATGCAATTCCCACAACTGTGTACTTATCCAGGACAAACCCTGGGAAGCAGAGAGAAAAAAATTAAGAGGGGTTTCCATATTTCTCTGTTACTTAAATAGGTGCTCCATTCATTCTTTCCAGTTTTTACCTTGAGTAGGATGGAATAGGTGGAGTGTGTTTATTCTATCCTACCCTGAACTAGAACCATTTTGCTTTAATGTTGAAATTATTAATGGGAAGAGCAGAGGTAGATCTAGGTTTTGTGGAGTCTGAAGGTTGTGCAATTTGAAGGCCCTCTTTAAGAAAACAAATACAAAATTGAAATTAGCTATAGTGGGTGGGGTTTGTGCAAACGAATGCCCTGAAGCTTTAGCTTTTTGGTTTTATCATCAATCTTATCTCTTATCAGAGATAAGACAAATGATTATTGATTACAGGTTAGGCACTGTACCAGGTGTTTTCATTTTATAACTATAAAAATAAAAACTTAGCCTATTTTTATCCCCACATTCAGATGAGACAAACAGGTTTTGAATAGTTAAGTGATGCATGTGGAAGTGGTAGAATTGATTTTTAAACTTATGTTCTTTTCAAACCACATGGTCTTTATATTACATGTATTACTTTATGAAATAAATTACAGTTTTTGAGAGCCAGTGTAGGTTTGTGGTTAAAACTATGGGCTTACAAGCCAGACTTCCAGAGTTCAATCATGGATTTGTCATTGAATATCAGTGTTACCTCTAAAAAGTTATTAACCTTTCCATACCTCCATATCTGTAAAATGAGGATAATAATATAGTATTGTTTTGAATGTTAAAGGAATTAATACCAAACATTTAGAATAGGGTCCAACACATAATAAGTGCTATGAATTCATTGAGTATAACTGATAAGTTAAAACATTTTATTTGCTGTACTACCATACTCTTTTCTAGAGCTCCAGAGACAGGTTGTGATATTAAAGTACTTTTTACTTACAAATAAGTTCTGGTCATATTACAAATTTGGGAATGATTTCATTAACCAAGACATGATGATTGTATTATGTAGTCAATAATTCTTTATTTTTTTATAGAGAATTAATAACTTCATTAAGTTAATCTATTTAGCATGCAAAGCTGAAAGAAGTGTTCCATATGGGTTATCAGAAAATCTGGAATATTACAGCTTAATCTTTTTTGGGAAATGGCCAAACAATTCATAACAAGGAGAGTAGTAATGGTTCAACAAAAATAAACTGTTCTTCTTCCTAGAGATATTTAAAGTCTTAAACAGTCTCAGACTCTTGTGTTAAAATAAAGACAATATATTATCAATATGTAATAGTTTTCTACTGAAGTCTAGCAAGATAACCTGAAACTTAGGGACTTAAAATAATATACATTTATTATTTCACAGTTTCTGTAGGCAGGAATTTGCAAGTGGCTTAGTTGGTGATTCTGGCTCAGGGTGTCTCAGGAGGTTGCCGTCAAGATGTACATATTGAGCTACAGTCATGTGAGAGCTTGGCTGGGTCTAGAGGATCACTTCCAAGACTCACCTACTTGCTTGGTAAATGTGCACCTGGGTGGCAGGAGGCCTGGTGAGGTTCCTTGCTATGTGGACCTTTCCATAGGGCGCTGCTTGAATGTCCTCATGATACTGCAGCTGGAATTCCCTACAGCAAGCAGCCCAAGGCCCAAGAGAGGTCAAGGCAGAAGCTACAGTGCCTTTTTTGACTTAGCCTCCTAATAATTCTCAGTCTTATAATTTCTACAGTATCTACTGGTGACACATCAACCCTGTTTAGCGTGAAAGAGCATTATCAGGAGGTAAATCATTGGGGGCCATTTTGGAGTCGAGCTTCCACCCTATTTTATAGCATCACTTTAACAGTTAAATGAGTCTTTTCCAGTGAAAGTTTCCGGAATCTAGTAGATGTTCAAGACAATGCCTGTTTGATTAGCATCCTTCTTTCTGATGATCCTGGGCAGTAGAATTCATTTTCTGATTATTTTCCAAATATAAAGGAAAGTTTAAGTATCTCTAAGGAGAAGAGATGAACACTGATGAGGAGGTCCTGAGATTGTTTTTGTAATTATTGGTTTGTTTAGAAGCTTAATTGGTTTTTATGTAGGTATTAAGTAGTAGTAGCAATTAGAGTATCGAGGGAGAATATTGATAGATCCCATAAGCAACAATTTTGATACACAGTGAATTTATTTAATTTGATTACCATCTAACATATGGTCATTGAGGAATAATATATTTCAATATAGTATCTGTAATTTTTGTGTGGTTGACCATCATTTAACATCTACTTTTTCTAAGATTAAATAGATAAAACATTTTCTTCTTTTGTAGATAGATTTTATCTTGGAATTGATAGCCATGGCTATTTTGAAGAGAATACTTATAAAATAATTTAGAAAATAATACTTAAGAATGTAAAATAGTTTTAGTTCTTGTGGGGGTGAAGAGAATACAAAGAACTATCGTATCTTTTAAATGGGTTGTTCGTTGAAATCTGAAAAGGTTGCTTCCTTTTTTTCTTTTAATGCCTATTTTGATATTGAGTACATTTTGAAAGAGTTTTTTTCTTTTTATAATAACTAGTAATAAGAGCACATACTATAACACTGGGAAATGCTCATCATTTTTGTAACATCCTGTTATTTATAAACAAAATTAATTGAAACAGTTTTCTTCTTTAATTATGGGACAAACCTAGTTTATAAGGAGGTGGCACCTAATGCTGTCAGTAGAATGTCATGATTTTATCATGGTAATATATAAGTATTTGGCCACTGGAGGGCTCCGTATTTTTTAAAAAATTATGATATAAATGCTTAACATTTTTAAGACATACAGAAAAATATGAAGAATTTCATCTTTTTTATAAAATTGGGTATAAAAGTATTAAATAGTTGCTGATTATAAATGAAAATTGTGTGCATGTAGAAATAAAGTATATTTAACAGATGCTTCTTCCTTTTTCTTATAGTGGAATAGAAATAAAACATATTATCCAATTTCTTTATAAGTAAAATATATCCCAACTCAGATGTCAGAATGTGAAACTAGCCATTTCAAGCCTCTTAGTAAAGAAAGAAGTTGAAATAGATTAAATAATTTTTTCCTCAACTATTTCCTGTATATACAATTTTTTATGTGAGGCAACATCAGTTTTTAGAGTTCATTGAGGTTATTTCCAAATTTAGTTTAATAAACTCTGCAGTCATCTCAGAGAGTGCTGTGACATAATTAATAACATTCACAAGACATCAGAAAGCATTTTGAAATTGAACCACAAACAAAAGTAGGTGTCACAGCTATAAGTAGTTGGTAATCACTCATTTTTAAGGTCTTTTTATGTTTAATTTTACCAATTCTTTGGTCCAGATATGCAATTTGTCTATACTGTTTTCTCTGAAAGCTTAGTACCTTTGGAGTTCATTTTCCAACGGTAAAGTAAAATGTGAACCTACAAGAGTGACTAGAAACTTTCATAATATGTATTATATTAGAACCTGAGGGAAAGATCTTTTTGGATAGAAAACTGTCATGTTCCTCAAAAACAGCATTTTTTTCCTTCTTAATCTTTAGAAAGAAAGGTTTTTATTTCTTTATAATTGTGAAGTGTTTACTTTTTAAATGTTAGATCTGAGCTCTGGGAAGCCTACAGTTTTTAGTGTAGTTAAGCAATTTTTTTTTCTGGTAAGATTTTATTGGGTCTCTTTGTACGAAATTTTCGGAGCTGAGGATGTGTTTTGAGTGTTTTGAGAAGTTAAGTTTCCCAGTTCTTCTCAGTAGGTTTGTCCCTTAACACTTCTTTTGCAAAAGAAAACTGCAAACCGAATTGGAAGTTAATTGTTAATGAGGAAGAAACAAAACAAAGCAAAGACAAAAAGAAATTTTATTTTAAAATTATCTGCACTTTGTTAATATATAAATCCCCACTTATTTCTTCATTGAAAGATCATCTCTTAATATAGGGTCAAAGATATAGTAGTCTCTTACTTAATTCTTATGCACATGATATGGAGCAGCATTGTGGAATGATGTTTTAAAAGGATACTCCTTTTGAAATAAATTGGGCAGTCTGACAGAGAGTATATCCCCTCCTCCTATCCTTTTACTACCCTTTCATTAGTCTGTTAAAGACAGTAAGTTTTAAACTGTTTAACTTTTAAACTTTAACTGTTGAAGACAATAACAGTTAACTTTGGGACATGGGTTTTTTTTTTTCTCTTTTTTTTTTTCTTTTTACAAACGTTCCATTGGTATCTGTTTCATCTATTTGTAATGATCATGGCATATGTTTGGTTGCAACCTAGTAGATACAGAAAGAAATTCTTCCCCCCCCCCCCCCCCCACTACTGCAGCACAGAAGGTATCCTTAATGACAGCTATGTTACAAAACATGTTTTTGGCTGTAAAATGTGGTAGAGGACATAGGACAGTGTGACTGTTGCACACATCACAGCATTTCATCCTTGCTGCTTTATGCATATGAAGACAACTCTGCATTGTATGTATTGAGAGTTTCTTCTAACACCTTTTTCTTTTAGTCAAATCTATTCATACCTGTGACTTAATGGCAATAAATAGGTGAGATGCCTGGGAAGGTAGAGGCATAGTCTCACACTAAAAGAGAATAAGCCTAACTGGTCTGATTGGATATTACCTGTCACCATTTTCATCCCTTGCTTTACTTATCTGAGCTTATCAGTGGTAAGCACTATCAATTTTTTAAAGCTTAATTTGTGTCAGTTCAGTCCTTGCATACCCGTAGTGGTTCTCAAACTTTACTGCACATTAGAATAAGCAGAGGAGCTTTCAGAACTACAGATACCAGAGACCAAACCCAGAGATTCTAATTTAATTGGTTTAAGGAAGGGCCTGGGCATCTGCGTTTTTTAAAGTTTTACTCATGATTATATTTTGTAGTGAGAATTGAGAAGGACTGATATAAAAGAAAGTGGCTCTCTGGAAACCTTTTGAAGTCTGTACAAGTGCCAATTAACAAATGTCTCAGAGTAAATGCATCTATTCTTTATCTTTGAATATGTTCTCCTTCCCCTTAAGCCACACTGTCGGGGGCACGGGCAGGGGCAGCTCTTGTTTTGATTGCCTAAATTATTTTGAACTGAGCTACTTACATTTCTGGAGTGAGAAATAGGGAAAGTGATGTTAAGGTTTGCCTCATCCTGATGAGTTTGCTCTGTATGTTGCTTCCCAAAGCAGTCAGCTTATCTTTCACGTTTAAACTGGTTCATTTTAAATAGGATAAGATACGATGTGGCCAAAGGGCCAAAATTCAGTGAGTTAAATAATCTTCAGGGTATAGAGATCTTTCCAAATGTATGGGATTGTAAATGTAAGGAGAAAGTTGGGAAAGTTGAGGGAGAGATGCTGTATGCTACAGGTAGGTTTGTGCTGCAGGGACAGGGATCTTCAGGATTAGTATGTCCTGACGACAGATCATACCAGCTTCTGGAAATAACAGTGTCAGTTATGGACAAAGGTGCTGATCAGTCATGCTTTTGTCCTAATTCTTCTCACAAAGATGAAAGAACTGTTAGAAGGTAGACTGTGAGGGCTCCCTGAGATTTCAGCCCTTGATCACCCTTGCTCTCCCCATTCTCCTTAGGTGAGTATCCTGGGCAACATCTCTCAGCCATAGGTACATCCTGTGTGGATTTGGATGATACAAACCCTGCTGGTTCATTCTACACAGCACTCCATGTAAAAGAGACCTCAAACTGAATCTCTGCCACCTAAACTGAATACCATGTTCAACTTCCTCCTCACCCCTCCCCACCAGGACACTCACCTTTTCCCTCATTGTAGGGTAATACCACCTTTTCACTCTGCACATCAGTTTGTTACCTAATCTCTTCTACCTTACAGAGTGCCCTAGGCACTTGGATAAGAATGAGAAAAAATATTTAGATTAAAGGAAACAAGAAAATCACCCTAGATCTGTGTGGTCTGAGAAGAAGAAAAGTTAAAAAAAAAGTTTCAAATAAATGTCTTAGTTTAGGGCATCTAGATTTTAATCAAGCATTGTTTTTTTTTTTTGTTTTTTTTTTTCTGTTAACTCTTTTTTTTTTATTTTTTTTTATTTTTTATTGACTTTGTAATAATATTACATTAAAAATATATATGTGAGGTCCCATTCAACCCCACCCCCCCACCCCCCCTCTCCCCCCCCCCAACAACACTCGTTCCCATCATCATGACACATCCATTGGATTTGGTAAGTACATCTTTGGGCACCTCTGCACCTCATATACATTGGTTCACATCATGGCCCATACTCTCCTCTATTCCATCATGTAGGCCCTGTGAGGATTTACAATGTCCGGTGATTACCTCTGAAGCACCATCCAGGGCAGCTCCATGTCCCGAAGACGCCTCCACCTTTCATCTCTTCCTGCCTTTCCCCATACCCTTTGTCCATTATGTCCACTTTTCCCAATCCAATGCCACCTCTTCTATGTGGACACTGGATTGGTTGTGTCCATTGCACCTTTATGTCAAGAGGAGGCTCAGATTCCACCTGGATGCTGGATGCAATCCTCCCATTTTCAGTTGTAATCACTCTAGGCTCCATGGTGTGGTGGTTGTCCTTCTTCACCTCCATCTTAGCTGAGTGTGGTAAGTCCAATAAATCAGATTGTAGGTGCTGGAGTCTGTTGAGGCTCAGGATCTGGCTATTACATTGTCAGTCCAGAGATTCAAATCCCCTAAATATATCTTAAACCCCAACATTAACTGCACCTCCAGCACATTAGCATGAAAGTCTTATGAAGGGAGATCCCATCTGAGTCCAGATTCATCCCACATAAACACCATTTCCAAAGAGGGGCCATCTGCCCTGGTAGTTAACCCCATCGGCCATGACCATAACTCCCATGGGTCTCTTTAGCCCTCAAAGGAACCAATATCTGGGGGTTGTATCTGCTTTATCTGTCTCTCTGACTCTCAAGCATTGTTTTTGATAGTGAAGTTTTATCCTTTCATGTTTGGGCTAAAACCATTCTCCTTGCTTAGAATTTGGCTAAAGAGGAAGAAAACTAATAATAACAACAACTTCAGACAAGTTTTGGAATTCTGTTTTAAAGACATTGTCTTTTTCATTAAGGGACTTTTAACATATTTACCAGTACATGAATTTGTTGTTTTTGCTATCATGGATTATCCATAGTGACCTATAGTCCCAGGTCAATTTGCCTTAGCTAACAAAGATCTTTTCAAATTATTTTTGCTTATATTATATCATGTTCAAAAAATTCATTTATGGGAAGATTCAGTACTCCAGAAAATGGTTTTGAGAATACTTAGCTCCGGTTGTCTTCTTAGCAGTAACAATCAAGAGCTGGCTAACATTCGTCAATTCCAGATCCTCGCGAGAACCTTTGGTGAAAACTTAGAAATGCTGACCTGTACTTGTTCATTTGTACCTTCTAGTTTTGGAGGTGTCTAGGAGTACCTACCAGTAATTTATTTGAAATTCATTTTTATTGAGGAAGTAGGATTTTAAAGTGAAGATTTGTGAGAGTTTTATTTGTTTTTTGTTTTATGTCAGATGTTTGGGATAATCTTCAGAGAAAGGTTCACACAATGGAAATGTACAGTTATAAAAAGAGCCACATTTGATAAAATATTCCTCATTTAATATCAAAGTAGTAGTTATCTGTGTGCAGTGGAATTTTAACTGAAGAGGAATGTCCACTTGGCAGAAGGAAAATATTGAAGAATCTCATAGGAAGTCCATTATAAGGAATGTTAATTCTACCAAGATATTAACCTTTTGATCAATTCCAGGGCACTTTCTTCACCCTGCAAGTTCAGTGAAAAATATGCTAAAGGCACATTTCTTAAAATACTGAAATAAAAATATGGACTTAAGTCTAAGACGTAAACTAGAAAAAAATTCCTAGTCAAATGTGAGAAACTGAAAAATCCTTTTGTTTCTGACAATTAGTAGCCTGTTCTTTTGGGATGTTCATAAAATACTGAATTTTTAAAAAATACAAAATTCATGCCCTTAGAGAAGTCTGGTACTTGAATGATTAATTCTGTTGAGATTTATTCTTATTTGTACAGTTCATGTGTATAACTGTAGCTATTGGTGGCTTTGTTTCTTTAATGTATAAAATGGGGGAAATACCTGTTTCTATAATAATTTTTGATAGCTTTGCATGTCCATAAAGTGCTTTGAATTCCAAATAACAATTCTATGAAGCTGTATAATGAGAGTATTTAGTTAGAGTTTCTTATATTTAATTTCATTTGGTGAAATTATGAGCATAAGCTTAATATTTGATCACGAAATTAAATCTTTTGATAATATGTTTAGATCCATATGATCATTTGATTAGAAAGTAGCATATGATTAGTTCCAAATTTCCTAACTAGTTTGACCAGTTGATACTAATATTAATTTTGATTTACGATGCAAGTGGGGAGTGAGGTATATGGGAACCTCTTACGTTTTTTAATGTAACGTTATGTATGATCTATTTATCTTAAAAAAAAAAAAAGACAAAAATAAATAAATAAATCAAAAGCCAGTAAAAAGAAAGTACATACTGTTTGATTGTATTTATGTCAAGTACAAAAAGAGGTTAAATAATCTATGTATTTGTACTCCAGCCTATGTGAAAGAAGGCATGGAGAGATGTTCTGGGCTGCTGGTGATGTACTATTACCTGATCTGAGCTCTGAATACATCAACGCTTCAGTTATTGAAAATTCATATACATTTATGATCTGCACACTTTTCTTAATGTATGTTATAATACAATAAAAAGTAAAATAAGAAAAAAAAAGATGCAGTTAATCTAAACTCTCTTTTGATACATTATCATCCTATCCCGTTTGACGGTTGGAGCAAGAGGATAGAGCTGTGGATGCTGTTCCTTGTGGTTGCCGGCCACCATGGATGCCAGGCATTAGGCTTCTAACTCCCATTTGCTTTGTTTTCAGAAAGCTAGAGAATCTTAGAATGTTAGGATCTTGGACTCTAAGGTTTAGAGATGAAACTTTAGTGCCCGATTTGAATTCTCATATAACAAATCCTCAAGGATCTGCTTAAGCACCTCTACCAAAAGAGAAATCTCAAAAGAGGAACTATTTCATTGTTTGGACAAATTTGATGGTTTCCTCATACTGAACCCCCCAAACTGCCTCCTAAAACATCTGCTTATTGATTCCAGTTTTACACTCTGAAACCACCATACACATTTTGTCTGCTGCTTCTTGCTTATGAGACCCTTGAAAAAATATGAAAACAGCACTTCTCTTCCAGTAACATTTTTATTTCCTTCAGCCATTCTGTCCCCAGCAGGGTTGCTTACCCCTTTCCATAACCTCTTACAATCTGGTCTAGAGGCACTTTGAATTCTTCTTACTGTCCTTGCCTAATGTAGACAGCACCAGATAGAGCAGGGCTCTCATCCCTTCTTGCTGTACAATGAGTGCATGTGTCCTAATGCTGATTTCTTTTCAAATATGTCATAGTGCTGACGCATATTGCATTGAAAGCTTTTTATATACATTTCAGTTAAGGTAGGCATCCTCTGTTCTCTACTTTGATACTTCTCTTCATCCCAATTAATACTACTAAACTTAGACTATAGATACTACCTTTCAGTGATCTAAATGGGTAATATGGTGACCATGGTAACTTACAAATCTGTGCATGTGATTTCATGTACCTTCCCTGATAAATCCATATTAGGAGATTTATTACTCTGATTTAATGCCTATTAGCATGCAATTTTAAACTTCCTAGACTGTTAGTATTGTAAACATTCCTAGTCAGTCATACAAGAGCAAATTTTTATGGGAAGGTGGTGGAAAGTGAACACACCAGTGTTGAGGTGAGAGACCTTTTGGGAAGGGGGGATTTTTGAGAAAATTAGAGGACAACAAACCTCTTAAGCAGTTTTGTTTAGGGCCAATTCTGTAGCACTTTAACTCTTCTGTTTTTAAATCTCAGTGTAACATATAAGTAAGTAGTTTTGTGTGTTTGTTAGAGTCTCTTTGTTGAGTAGTTGAGTGTTGGGGGGTAGAAAGAAATTTAGGCAGTGTGCTACTTTGGAGTCTCTGAAAAGCATAATATGATATCTCAGTATTGTCAGCCTCATCAGCTCCTTGTCTGTTCCTTCCCCAGTTTCTACCATCCTTTCTACTAAGAATTTAAGTGACCTTTTCTTAAGTTCAGGATGTAGGGGCAGTGTGGCAGAGAATTTAAATTTCCAGTTCCATTTTGCTTTAAAAACAGGATATAGATAAGAAAATTCAAGTAGTGAGTTCTTATTCTAGAACTTTAAAAGAAAAACCTGGAGTTTCCCTCTTTACAGCATCTGTCCTCTTTTCTACTTCTGTTCTACTTTTCTACTTCTATTTATTTTTAAAGATTGATTTATTCATTTATTGTTCCCCCTTCCCCTCCTCCCACCTTGCTGTTCTTGCTGTCTGTGTTTTCTCTTCTCATTTTCTCTCCTCTAGGATTCACTGGGATTCAATCCTGGAGACCTGTGATGTGGAGAGAGGTTCCTTGTCAATTGTGCCACCTCAGTTCCTGATTTCTGCTGGGCATCACCTTGACTCTCCCCTTGTATCTCTTTTGATGCATCATCATCTTGCTGCATGACTCACTTGCATGGGGCATTGGCTCACCACGCGGGCACTCCCTCACCACATGGGCACTCACCCTTGCACTGGCTTGCTGCATGGGCATACTTTCTCATTTTCACCAGGAGGCCCCAGGGATTGAACCCAGATCCTCCCATTTGGTAGGCAGAAGCTCTGTCACTTGAGCTTCCCTCTACCTGTCATATCCACTTCCCCCTACCTCTGTTATTTAGTATACCATTTTGAGTTCTACATAAAATTAGCTCTTAAAATACTCAGCAAACCTACTAAAGTGGTTGCTGTGGAGGAAAGATGGGGAATGAGAGGTATTGGAAAAAGGGAACCTACTAATTAAAATAAGATAAAGTTATTTCATTACTAGCAATGTTTTTACTATAAGATAATATACTTATTTTTAGTATAGACTTTAGGAACACACTTTTACACGGGATAACCAATATAATGCCATTTTTCTTGAGTACTTGAAGATTTCCAAAAATTTGTTATGAAACTTTTGATACTGACTAGATTCATTAAGGCTGTGAACCACATGCCAGAGTCAGAATCTAAGGTGAATTGCTATTCAATTCTTCCTGTTATTGTTTGGCCCCAAAGTTCAGTTGTAGCACTGTTGTCAAAATAGGCTTTGACATTTCCTGAAAACTGTAGAAACCTTGTTGATATGGCTGTTTGGATAGAAATCGTAGGTCTGAGTTTACATTTAAATGATACTCATTTCTTGGTATTCATCTTAATACCAAATTAAAAACACGTTATTTGTATTGTTGCTTTTAAATTGCAGCAAGCACCTTGTCTAGAATATGAGTATCCATAGAGCTCGGTACTTTGAGGTTTGTGTATTTGGTTGTGTGTGCATGTTCACATGTAAATATGCTGCATATTTTAGTTTTGATGTTTATATAGTTTAATTATTCAAAAATTACTTATGTATTACCAGAGGTGTGGTAACTCTCACCTAACCACAACACTGTTCTCAACTAATTCTAGGCCATAACCTTGCATGGAGAATGAATGGTATGTTGCTAACCACTTAAGTATGGATAAGAATACAAGCATGCATAGGAAATTTCAGAACATTGGAAATGTTCTTAGAAGTAGTTTGGCAATTCAAATTAATATTTACCAATTTTCAGTGTTTGTGTTGAAATTAAACTTCTCTTTATAGGAATTATAAATTAAAGGGGAAATTGATACTGTAGCAGTAGAGATTTAAAATATAAACATCTTATAGAATGCTGTAATGTTCCAGAAATTTTGAATGTTTGTTGAAATTAGCACTCAGAATATAGTAAAGTAAATCAAGACTCCATTTCATTTCTTTTGAAGAGGTATGTACGTGGTCTAATGCTTTTTATGTTCTTTTTCTCTTATTACACAAAACTGTAAATTATTCTTTTTTTTCCTTAAGTTAGAGACTTGTAATAAGAAAATGCAGCATGACTGTTATTAAAAGTACTGTGCCTGGATTCAGGTTTCATGCCCATGCTTCAATTAATCCCGTATCCAGGGAAATGGAATAAGTTGATTGGTCAAGCCCAGGTGATGCTTCTATTCCTGTCACTTGGGGAGAATTAGGTCAGTCCCATTAAAATGGAGATTCTTGACAGTGGGTCCATGAGTTTGAATTTAAATCCAAAAAAACACATTATTCTTGGGGGGATGTGTTGGTGTGGGTGTGATCTATTTATTAAATAATACACAGTGTAGTGTGGACTTAGTAAGGAGATCATGGTTTTCACCATCTGTGGAACAAAAAAAGGTTAAAAACCACTGCACTAAAATCAAATAGACTATTAACGAGGAGGAGTATTTTCCCCCAAATCAGTGTATTTCCCAGGAAATAGGGGAATATATGCTGGGTAGGCAAAATATATGTATCTATTATTTTTGCTTCAGAAAAGCCAGTGTAGATAAAATTTACCTTTGTGGCTGATTATTACCCCATCTGAATAAGGCTTTTACAGTGAGTTTCCTTTTTTACTTGAAAGATGACAAAATCTGATTTTGTTAGCAATAAGTTAAAATTTCAAAATACTAGCAATTTTGAGAACCGTGGCCATTGTAGGTGGCTCTAGGACTGATACAGGATTTGCCTTTTACTGTTATTCCTGTGTTCCATGTAATTGGTAGCCCCTGGAGGGGTATAATATTGTGCTGTAGATGTCACTATACTGGAATTAGTGACAGAGGCATAAATGTTTAGTCTGTTAATAGAAGTACTTGAAGAATATATCTTTTGATTTTTCTTTTTTTCTGGAAATGTTTTTTTCTTTTTTCTGGAAATTTAAGTTTTTATTTATTTATTTTTTATTTTTTTAAAGATTTATTTTATTTATTTCTCTCCCCTTCCCACTCCACCCGCCAATTGTCTCTTCTCTGTGTCCATTTGCTGCGTATTCTTCTTTGTCTGCTTCTGTTGGTGTCAACGGCACGGGAATCTCTTTCTTTTTGTTGTGTCATCTTACTGTGTCAGCTCTCCATGTGTGTGGTGCCATTCTTGGGCAGGCTGCAATTTATTTCGCGCTGGGTGGCTCTCCTTACGGGGCGCGCTCCTTGCATGTGGGGCTCCCCTACACGGGGACACCCCTGTGTGGCACGGCACTCCTTGCATGCATCAGCACTGCGCATGGGCCAGTGGTAGGCAGACGCCCTATCCATTGGGCCAAGTCCACTTCCCAGAAATTTAAGGTTTTAAAGTTGAACTTTATACAAACAAAATGAAGCTTGATTTGAAAGAAAAGTTTTTTTATTACTTTACATATCGACTACCATGTAGGGCCAATAGCTACTAATACAGAGGGCATTTATTGAAGATTTAATTATCAATAGAGCATTTATTCTGTACAGAGGCTGTTACTGTAAGGCATGTGTTAACATTTTTTTTATTGGAGAACTTGTAGCTTTACAGAAAAATTATACAGAAAATATAGGGTTCCCACATCCCCCACAGTTTTCCCTATTATTAACACTTTGCATTTGTGTGTTGCCTTTACTATTGATGAAAGAATATTATTATAATTGTGCTAATAACTGTAGTCCATAATTTATATTAAGGGTCACTATTTGTGTCGTATAGTTCTATATTACCATTTAAAAAATTTTTCATTCTAGTAACATTTCCCCATTTAACCACATTAAAATAAATCCATGCTGTTAATTGTGTTCACAGTTTTATACTACGATCATCACCATCCATTACCAAAACATTTCCATCACCCACAACAGAAATTCTGTATTAATTCCCCATTCCCTACCCCCACCCTGGCCTGCGGTAACCTATCTAGTTTCCAACTCTATGAATTTGCTTATTCTAATTATTTCATATCAGTGGGCTCATAAAATATTTGCCCTTTTTGGTTTGGCTTATTTCATTCAACATGATGTCTTCAGAGTCGATCTATGTTGTCACATGTATCAGAATTTCATTTCTTTTTTAATGCTTAATAATATACCATTGTGTATATGTGCCACATTTTGTTTATCCATGCATTAGCTGATGGACATTAGGGTTGCTTCCATCTTTTGGCAATTGTGATTAATGCCATGGTGAATGTTGGTGTGCGAATATCTGTTTAAAATCCCTGCTTTCAACTCTTTTGAGTATAAAAGCTTAAAAGAATGGAATCGTTAGGGCATATGGTAATTCTATGCTCAAATTTCTGAGGAACTGCCAAACTATCTTTTAGTTTGTTTTCCACAGTGACTGCAACCTTTTACATTCTCCAGATCCTGCTCAACACTTGCTTTTTTCCATTTTTTAAATAGTAGCCCTTCCAGTGGTGTGAAATTGTATCTCATGGTGGTATAGATTTATATTTCCTAATGGCTAATGATGTTGAGCATCTTTTCATGTGCTTCTTGACCATTGGTATATCTCTTTGGGAAAATGTTTTTTCAAACCTTCCCCTTCCCCCACCTTTTTTTTTTCTTTAGGAGGTACCAGGGATTGAATCCAGGACCTTGTACGTGGGAAGCACTGAGCTATATCTGCTCCCCTCCTTTTACTCATTTTTAAATAGGATTGTTTCTTTTTTTGTTAAGTTGTAGGATTTCTTTATATATTCTGGATATTAAACCCTTATCGAGTATGTGATTTCCAAATATTTTCTCTCATTCTTTAAATTTTCTTTTTACTTTTATGATAAAGTACCATTTACCTGTTTTTTCTTTTTCTGGCTCATGCTTTGGGTAGTAAAGTCTAAGAAACCATTGCCTAATACAGGGTCTTGAAGATGTTTCCTTATGTTTTCTTCTAGGATTTTTATAATTTTGGTTCTTAAATTTAGGTCTTTGATCCATTTCAAATTGATTTTTTTATGAGATGTGAGGTAGGGGTTGGTCTGCCTTCATTCTTTTGCATTTGACCATCCTGTTTCCCCAGCTCTTTTGTGAAGAGACTTTTCTTTCCCAATCGAGTGAACTTGGCACCCTTGTCGGAATTTAGTTGACCATAGAGATGAGGGTTTATTTCTGAACTTTCAATTCGATTCCACACTATGTCTGTCCTCATGTCAGTACCATGCTGTTTTGATTACTGTAGTTTTGTATCAAGTTTTAAAATTAGGAAATGTGAGTCCTCCAACTTCCTTCTTCTTTTTCACTATTTTGGTCCCTTCACCTTTCCATACAAATTTGATGTTTGGCCTTTTCATTTCTGCAAAGAAAACTGTTGGAATTTTGATTGGGATTGTGTTGAATCTGTATTTTGCTTTGGGTAAAATTGACATCCTAATAATATGTATTCTTCCAATCTGTGAACCTGGAATGTTCTTCCATTTATTTAGGGTTTTTAAACATTTTCTTTAGCAATGTTTTGTAGTTTTTTGTAAATAAGACCTTTACATCCTTGGTTAATTACTTCATAGATATTGTTTCACTTTTTATTATAAATGGATTTTTTCCTTGGTTTCCTCTACAGATTTTTAAAATTGCCTGTATATAAAAATACTTTTAAGTCTCTCACCATTGACTATGATATTAGTGGTGGGTTTCTCATACATGCTTTTTATCATGATGAGGAAGTATCCTTCCTAGTTTCCCAAGTGTGTTTATCAAGAAGGTGCACTGGATTTTCTAAAATGCCTTTTCTGTGTCAGTTGAGATGATTCATTTAGCTTTTTACCTTTCTTCTATTAATGTGGTTTATTGCATTATTTGATTTTTTAAAATGTTAAACTGCCTAACCTATGTGAGATAACTAATTAATAAAGGCAAAAAGAGAAAGACTAGTGTTCTTTCCTTGTTGTAGCACAATATTTTCCAGTTAGAATTTCTTAAATTGCTAATTACTGACTTTTTTTGGACCTAGTGACTTTGGACTAAATTTGTTTGTTTTTAGAGTATGGCTTTCTGTACATTGCATATTATTGCTGTGGACCTAGCCAAATGGAACACTTTATTTCAAAGGACAAGGTAGTCCTGAGCAGAGGTTCCTCTAGTGGTTTTCGTTTTCAGAGTCCCTCCTTTCAGTTACAGGATAATTCCTCAGATGTGTAGGTCAGGATTTACTGGAACTGAACAAATCTGTAAAGGGAAGACTACAGGTTTGGAATTATTTTAAGCTTTATATTTCAACTGCGTGCTCAGTGCGCTTGATTGAGCTAATGAATCTTTCCAAAGTACCTGGGGGTTCCCTGTAGTTGTTCCTGTGTGGTAGCTGCTGGCAAGCATGTTTTTATAGTCTTCATGGAAGTGAAACTCTTTCTGCCTCAAATGTGTAATTTCCCCTGCCTGAGAAGGTCAAAGGCACATTTATATAGTTCACGGAATTATAAAAGAGGCATTCAGTGCCTCCCTGCCAAGCCATCTGACTGGACTAATGCCTACTTATTTCCCACCTTTAGTTATGGAAACTACACAAATTCACGGTTCCACCTTGGTCTTTAAAGGAGCAATCATATGGCAAATGATCGTTGTAATAAAATATCCACATTATCAAATTACCTAATGTACGTAGAAATTGGTAGAAGTAAAAAATGGTTGCTCAGTCTGCCAGAACGAAACATATGTTAAAACCACCTAAGTTAAAATAAAATGTACATTGAAACGCCATTTGAGAAAGTAGTAATTATCCTTTGAATGCTATGAGAATATTCAAGGCAAACTTCAGTGTGATCATAATGTAATTTTAATAAATGCTATTCTAACATTCAGTTTTAAGTCGTGAGAGATGGCTAACATTTATTGAGTACTTAGTTTATGCCAAGTTCTTTGCATTTATATCTTTCTTAAAGCAATCCGTAGAGGTAAGGATTGTTATCTTGTTTTGCGCATGAGGAATGAAGAGTCAGAGAGGCTTTTAGGAATTGACCCACAATTACAGGATATTAAGTGGTCCTAAAGACTGCTTTCTAAAATGCCTGTGGCAAACCTTACTCTGCTACTTATGAGACTATGCAGAGAAAGAATTTCAAATCACCTTCTCTCTTTATTTGCCCATATTTGGCATCCTGCTTTTTTGGTGTGAACCCTTCAGTTTAATTCGATCTGCCTTCTCTTCCTTCTAACAAGCCATGCTTGTCCCCAGACATTATGTGCCTGTGCCTGTAATACCCTCCTCTTTCCTAACTCTGTGTATTCCAAATTTTCACCCATCCTTCAAGTTCTGGCTTTATTCATGTCCTGCGTAAAGTTCTCTTGATCATTCTAACTTTTTTCTTTGCATATCATTTTTACATCCATTATATGTTGCTATGTATCATAGCGTTTTCTAAAGTATGTGATTAGCCAGGTACATTATTAGCTTCCAGAAAACAGGGACTCTGTTCTAAAAGTCCAGCGGGAAGAGTGCACAAAAGTGTGGTGGGAAGTTGAGAAAGAGATTCGTACTTCAGATTTCTGTTTTCAACATAGTTGACACTTGTAATTTCAGTTTAAGACTGGTTTCTGGCCAAAAATACCTGGGAAATAGCTGTGATTTAGATTTCAACTATAAAAGACAGGCAGGTGATTTAACAAAAGTGTGTTTATTCATACTTTATGTTGTCACTTTCTTTACTTTATTTTTTGTGTTTGTGTAAACAATCTGTCCTTGAGATTATCTTTGGCTATATGAAGATTATGTTATTTTGGCAAGTTACTTAGCTGGAACTCAGAATGTTAGCTTATCATTTCTAGGATCAGCATCTTTTGTTCTATGGTGTACCACAGTGACCTGAGGCATGGAATTCATTGGCAAAAATTGTATAATAGCTGGTATAACAGCATCATTTTCAGTACTGGGTTATTGTATAATGTACCTGATTCTTCCATTGAGGAGATTAAAGGAAAAAAGAGTAGTGGAAAAGGCGAGGGATCTTGTGCACACACAGGGCAGAGAAGGCTTTAGGTAAATCCACAAGATTTTTTTTTTTCTTTTACTGTAAATATGTTATGATATGTTGAAGTAAGAGCTTGGAGTTTGTATTTAAGTTTATACATGTTTACTTACGACCATGTATATAAATGAGTGAGCTAAGGAAAAGATAAGAATTGCTTTCAATAAAGGAGAGGAGATAGGAAAACCTGCATTGTAAATTGGAGGTTGGAATGCATATTAGGAGAATGGAGGAAGCCAATGGAAGATTTCATAGAAGAAAGTATATTAAGACTCTTTGTATGTGTCATGTTTTGGCTCTCAAAGGTCGTGCTGATGACCAGATTAGAAATAAACATACTTTAAAATAATAATTTAAAAATTTGCTTCTTCAAGTTCTCCATTTTGTTTTCTTTAGGTGTAAAAACATTAGTATTCTATTTTCAGGAGGATGAGGAAAAATCTATTTCCTTTTCTAGCTGTTTGGCTATTTTTGTTGATATTCTTCCTCCATAAATGGAAAGGCATCTGTATCATGCCCAGAAACCTTTTTTTTCATTTGAATGTAACTGTTCCTTAGCAAATAATCGCAGTCTAGAATGACTTTTATTGGGCTTGATTGAATTAGGGGTATGTATGAAAATGAGTTAGTTAAAGCTTAATCCATTACCCAGAGAATTGATGAAAACATCAGAAAAGCAGTCATTCATAGGGATTAAAATTTCTTCCATGTAAGTGGGCAACATGGTTAGTTTGGAGTCTCTTCTGCACTGACGGTACAGTAGTGACAAAAGGGTGTAAAACACACAGTGTTGACATAGAAAGAAACCTGGCCATGATGTGCCTTTGAATGCTGTATCAGACATTAATGCTAATTGAGAGTCCACCTCTTTTTAAGAAGTGGCATCTCACCTCTTTTTAGTATAATAAGCTTTTTAAAACACAACTCCCCAAGAATCAGTGAGTGTGTGTGAGCTGTGCCAAGAGCCTGTTGGCTCAGGATATTTGAGTGGTTGCTAATGGATATTTAAGATAGAATTTTTAGATGCTAAGTCAGATGCCATATTTGTGATAGGAGGCAAACAATAGATACTCAATAGATGGCTGTCCTACCTACCATGATGAGAATTTTCAGAGGGAATTCTGGGCTTTGCCAGGTCAGTCCTCTCTAGGTATGCATCTTGTGGGAGGTGCTGTCATGTGTGAGAAATAGAGACTTTGGAAAATGAAAGGAACGTTCTTAGGGAGGCAGTGGCAGCTACGTCATGGGGACTCAGAAATACAAAGCCCACTGTGGAGTGGAGTGGGAGGAGCTTGAATGAAGCTAAAGGGAACCAGACAGGTAGGGGGGTGGCTTAGATGAAAATTTGCCCAGGCTTTGGTCCAAGGACACATTCAAGTCACTACTCAGATGGCTTGTGTCACATTTTTAGGCATTTCCCCTGCAGTGAGTGCTGCTGCCTTTTTTACTCAACACATAGTCACCCATTTCCATCAAATCAAAACACTCTATGAAGCTCTTGTAATTTAAATGCAGAAAAACTTATGCTGAAACTGCTTTTTTGAAGCTACTCATGTGGGCATTTGTAATAATCAGATGAAAGTTTGGCTATCAGAGAGCTCAAAGGGAGGTGGTTGTCAGGATCTTCAGCCTTGAAATTGACCTCTGTTCTGCTGGCTCATTTCTTTGTTTACATAGTTTGAAAACCCTTATTTAATAGAGCATAGCCACTCCTCCTCCTCCTCTTTTTCTATCAGTATTTACATTACAGGTGATAAGTTATTGGGCAGAAAATAAAATATGGGTAGTTATGATCTATTTTGGAAGTATATGTTCACTTATAGAAACAAATCTATAAGGGTACCTAAAAATTAGTGAGAATTTACTGTTGAACTCCTAAAAGAAGTTCTTTATGTAGGATGCATTAACATATTTATTTCTGAGCTAGCATATGCTCATTTTTAAAGCTAAATAGTAAACAGATCTTAAAACTAAAATAAGAATTAAACCTATACTGTCAGAATTAACGAATTCTCATTCCCAACTTTTGCAGTAAAAATTAGATACATTTTTGTGTTTATAGCAATTTTATTTACATGATATTTATTTATAATTATTTTTTACTACTTTGTTTTACTGTATTTAATCGTTTCTCTGGTAGCCTTATATGAAAAAAAAAGTAGGTGAATGTATGATATGAGTTTATCATAAATGCTTTAAGATTTTCTTAAAGCAGTATTTTTAGTAATGTTAAAAGTCTATTTTTATCATAATTTTAAGAAAAGACTTTCATACCATTTATTTCATCAAGTTTTGGAATTGTATGCTTCATTCATAAGATGTAGTAAAAACCTAGGCATTTAATTTGAAAGTATTCATATGCCTCCTTTGTAGATTGCTTCAAAGATCTGGATTTATTCTTTCATCCCTATACTTGTTTTCAAAAATAAAAGCAGAATGAATACTATGTTGTGTGATGTCATGAGACGATTTAATCCTTTTATTCATTCTTTCTAGCTATGGTTTTCTTTAATAGCACTGGGTGACAACTGAATCATCTAATTCTAGATAGCATTACTCAGATGAAGTGTTACACATTTTTGATACTTAATGTGTCATAATTTGCAGGGGACAGGAAATTGTCTCTCTTAATTGAGTATGGATTTAGTATTCTCACTGAGGCAGCTTAGAAACTAAATGAGTGGGTCTCATGGAAACTGTGAAAATGATTATTTTCATTCTTGAAAACAGTGACTTAGGTATATGTCTGTATTTTGCAGTGATACTAATGTAAAATATTCTATTTAAATTGATTATATCCTTTTGCTGATTGTAATCCTCTTTCCTATATTTACTTCATTCTTTGTTGCTAGAAACTTAACTGTTTTCCTCTATTTGTTCCTCTCTCCCCCTTTCTGTTTACTGTCTTTTAAAACATTTAAGAGATAAATTATAAGATATTAACATCTGAATCATAGCTTATTTAGTTGGGTTGACTTGAATTGCCAGGATGTCAGTTTAATCACAGGATTTGTCCTGTAGTTCTTTGTCTAAGTAACCATAATCTCAGAATTCTCATTGAAACTTAGTTCCTGTCTTGTTGATAAAATTGACAATAAATACTTTTGACCACTTTCTCTAGATATTAGCATAGAGACACTTAATAGTTTGCCTTGTTTTCATTGACTATTAATTCTTTTTGGTGGGGCATTATTTTGACAGTGGATAATGTGTCAGCTTTGTTTGAAGGGTTTTCCTGAAGCACCTTTTTAACCACTTTGCTGTGGGTCTTTCACAGAATCCTCCTGCATCACAGAAGCTGGAAGTTCTGATGCTCCATGGAAATCACAATGGAAAGTCTTGACTTGACTGGTAAGAGCAGCACTGAGTATCAATCTTATTTACTTACCGGGAAGCAGTGAAGCAGTCAAGGACTATGTGCTATCAAAGTCAGTCTCAACTTTTTCCCATATGATGGATTCATCTTCCATATTGATTGGGGAGGTGTGACAATTGTATTTAAATTTTTTTTCTTGTCAATTTTATTATTTTTAAAGTGGACATTTCCCTCATCAAGTAAGTTAAAAATTTCCTTTAAAAATCATGATTTTTCTTCTGTTAACAATTTCAAAATCTTTCATTTGTTATGTTGGTGAGTCCAGTTATTTCAGTTTCTAATATCTAGAGGCTACTAAATATTAAATCAACTTATCCCCCAAAAGTTATTTTTTGTACCACCTATGGCTTTAATTGAAAAATGAAGCAGTATCAAAGCATTATGGAATTTTTCTTACCTATTAAAAATAACAGCTAAGATTTACTGCATACCATGAAACTCTTTTAAATTGAAAACCACACAATGAAGAAAAGACTGAAATTTTAAAATATATACCTGTGATCATTTATATCAAACTCCGAAGATATTATTTACTCTGTCCTTCTAAACATGTTACTTTATTTTAAAAGCCTCCTGCCTTAGATAAAAAAAGCTAAAACATTTTAAACTGCATAAAATATGGCAGTAATATTTTTAAATTAGTTTAATAATGGCTACTTAAAAGCGTAGAGTTCTCCAAATCTGAAAATAAAATGTGTGATTCCTTTATTGATGGTGGACACTTTATCATAGACTAATGATTAATTTGATGTGAAAATATGAGCAAATTTAGTAAAATATTTTAGGTATTGATAGTTAAAATTTTTAGGAGATTGATCTTAGTTAATTTATTTAACTTTCTGATTAATTCAGAATTAATACTAGGTCATTTCTGCTTTTAAACACTTTGCTAGCTTATGAAATCTATGTAGAATATCTTGGTCTACTTTCCTGTTTTAGTGAGTATATGACTGAATGTTGCTTTTATAGTTTCAATATAAATAAGACTGACTTATATCCAATAATTAATAACTTGAATTTAATTATCATTTCTTGTCCTTACTCTGTTGTCCTGTAAGACACATGTAAGTTAGAGGTACAGAATCTGGAAGATGCCAGTTAGAATACAGTTAACTATGGTTATAATGTGCCAGCAAATTAGAGTGAAATATTCTGAAATTTCAAATAAATTCTCAATTTCTAATCCTGAAAGGGAATTTGAGAATGAGTTTACTATATATATATATAGTAAATGAGGCAGACAATATCTGACACATTCAGAAAACTAAAATGGTGAACCATCATTAGTATGGTAGTATGACTAAGTAACCATCTCATCTGACTTCTGAATAGGAATCTAATTATTGCAAATACTATATGCTTCTGCCTTATATATATATATATAAAATACTACTTATATGTTTATCTTCACCACAGTATTAACTAGAAATAGAAAAGATGCCATACAAAACAGGAATAATTTAGGACACAAATCCTGAAAGATATTACCTGACAAAAGAATGCCGTCGTTAAATAGACCTGGGAAACATGCTATGTTTGTCAGCTTAGGCAAAGTTATGTTCAGTACCAAAAGATAATGAACAGAAAAAGTTTCTCACTCACGTTCAGGACCCTCATGGGTCTGTTGCCGCTCTGCTTCATGTCATCTTCCTTCCAGGACCAAAGCTAAAAGAGCAACCCCTCTGGGAACCCAAGTATTATAGTGGAAGGAAGAAGAAGTAGTGGAATGGTGGCTCTTAAAACTGCAGCTTGGCAGTGTCACATGTCGCTTCCACTTGTATTCCTTAGCCAAAGCATGTCACATGGTAAATCCTCATGTCATCCTTCTGGTTGGGAATGCTCTTTAAAGAAGGATAGGGTACAGAAAGACTGATAAATAGAGATAGCGTATTTTAGTCTTAATATAATCTACCATAATACCATCTATTGCTCTCCTAGAGAGACAGAGTACAGTCTGTTAAAGATTCCAGGAAGTCCTATGATAGATTGTTCTAGACATTTAACCTAGGTTTTCTAAAATTGTTTGACCATTAATCCATTCATTATTGTTATATGGATTACAAAGAGCTATTAAACTCTTATCTGTGAAAAGCTTTAAGGAGTAAGGAATTGATGCAATTCTAAAGTTTCTTGATGTTTTTGAATATTAGAACTTTTTCCACCATGTATTGATAGTAAGAGGTTTTGGTTTATATAATAGATTTATGTCGTTGTTTTATAAGTAGTTTTACAATTAATTAATATAACTGCTGAATGAACCTTCTGCAGTTTGTATACAGAGTTAGAGAGGGGAAATAATGATACTCATAAAATTTCTTACCTCTTATATACTTGATCACATAGTTTTGACAAATATTATCTAATTAGATATGGGAAGGGAATGAGAAAATAGGTTCTTTGCTTTTTCCAGTGGTAATAATTTTACCAGGTAATATTAGCCAAATGCCTTTGTCTACTTAAATTCAATTTCAGAAATCAGTCTAGAGATAAAGAATGTAGACGCTGTAGGGAACTTAACAATTGTAGCACAGCAGTTTTTCTAAGGTACTCTACCTGAAGCATCATCACTATACCATAACTTTCCTTTTGTTTTTTTTTTCTCCTAAGCTTTCTAGAAAAACACTAGGCACATAGAATTTTTCCAACAAATATTGATTCGAGTAAGCTCATAACGTGTTATAAAACATTGCAACCAGACCTATATGGATTTAGATGATTTAGAGATCAAGGAGTACATAAACAGTGCTTTTTTTTTTTGTAGCTTATAGTTTAAAAATTTAGGGAAAACAGCATACTTAGATATCTGTCTTTTATTTATATAAAAAATAAAGCTGGAAGACAGGGCACTATAGCAAAGCAGGGGTTTTGGATTCAGAAATACAGATATCAATCCTAGTTATGGCACTTTCTAATTGGAATAATTTGGGTGACTATTTTCTCTCTCTGAAACTTATGTTTTCTCATTTTAATACGGGGATAATAATGTCTGCCTTGTAGGAATGTGAGAACTAAATGAGCTAATTGCATTAAATGCCTGATACAGTGCCTGGCACTCAAGAGAAGGTATTATAGCTAAAAGAAAAATGGTGTTAAAATTCAAAGATCTTGAATGCCCTATAAAATATCACTGATAGATATCTATTGGTTTTTGCATATTTATAAACAAACACACAAAACAAGAATTTTTTTTTTAATTTCCCAAAGAATATGAGAATGTATGCATTCTTTTACAGTTCTCTTAAAAATTGAAAGTGACTTTTTCCTCCTCACTGAGAGAAAGGGTTAATCCTATAGAAATGTTAGTCACCCTCTGATCTGATAACTTATATCTTGCCATTGAGAATGTAGAAAGTCCTAAGGACAGAGTGACTGCCAAGGGTGGATATATGGCCTTTCCTCTGAAGAATATTAATGAAGTCTGCATCAAGGCTCCAAGAAATAGAATTTTATATAATCTTGAGGCAAGCTGGAAGATCCAGGGACGGTGCAACTGAGATTTTTTCACAATGTAGAGAAAATGCTATTTGCTTGCAAAAGAATTAGCATTTCTATTTCAAGATTTTAAAGTTATATTACTTTCTTCAATGAATGTTTAATTAATTTAGACTCCTTAGAGTATTTTTCTATTGACTTTGTTCCTTTGTACTCTCAAAACCAGGCACAACATGGCAATACCTTTTATGGCTCAAAGCCTTATGCTCCTTCTAAAATGACAACGTTTCATGTATTTGAGATAACACATGTATATAAAAAAATTTTTTTTGATAAATTTTTCTTCATATTGTGCCAAGATGGAGCATCTTTGTAACCATTGATGACTCTTTCAACTAGATAAATGGTAGAGTAGAACCACCTCAAAAATAGAAATTTCCTCTTTAGAGGTAAATTGTTCTTCTGTACCAAAGAGTGCAGTGTAAGTGTTTTAAAAATACACATAAACAAGAAAACCTGTCTGTTACAGTCTTCTAAGATTATGAAAAACATTTGGTAGACTTTGGGGTTGGGAGGCATTTGAAATTACTGAATTCATATTTCTTCCACTCTGAAGTCAGTGTGCATTAAAATGAGATTTTTACAAGTGATGAAAGAATCAAGTCTAAGAACTTCAAAATTAAGGTGATTTGTATAATAGAGGAATTACATCATTGTGAAAATTGATTTCTATTTTTTGTTATCTAGGCATAGAATATTTGAAATTATGTTGAGAAACAAGATAATTACTCTTGAATTATATATGTTTTTGTTTACTATAATCTTATCAAGCCAATTCACATTTTTTTTAGACAAAATTCTTTGACTTTGTGAAGTCAACTGAGAATTCAGAAAGAAGGGAATAATATATATACTTCATATTAAGTAAATAGAAAGAAAAGATTGTGTATTCGAAATAATGCCAGCAGGTGGCAAGGAGTCAAATCTGATATATCTACCTATTTACCGTTCCTCCCCCATCTTTCCCCCTTTCCTCTGATATCAGCTTTTTTTAAAAGATAAGTCATTAATAAACACCCAAGGAAAAGTAGCTGTTTAATTTTGTAGTCTCTGATATCAGCTCTTAAATTAGGTAATGGTTGTCTGAATTTCTCAAGTAATAGTCTAACTGCAATTAATTGAATGTCTGTGTAGGACTTTCCACTACACAATAATATACTTTTTCTATTATGTAAATCACTTGATGGGTGCTTAGGATTAGTAATGGCTAAATAGTGCATTTTCTTGTGGTTTTTGATGTAGGTTCAAATTAATGATCTTAGGTTTACCTTTGGACAATTTTTTTTCTGTGTTGTATGTAATTAGACAATTTTAATTTCCTATGATTTGGTATCTATCTAAAAGAGAATTAATCAAAAGGAAAGGTCTTCGAGACTAATATTTTGGTGTAAAAATAATTGTAAATTTATTTTAAAATTTTATTAGCTCACTTTGTATGTTTATAAAACTAAAGGGTAAGCTAGGAAGCAGAGAACCAATTTTGTGGATTTCACTTTGATTGAAAGATATTTTAACTCTTTTATCCACTTTTGATTTTAGTTTCCCCCAGAAGCTATTGCATGAATGATTCAAACCTGAAACCTTATATAGGATCAGTCTACTAATTGTGAAGTTCACAAGCTAAGGACAGTATTAGCATATACAAGCTCGACTTCACTGTATATGTGCTACTTTTGAAAGATGGTGGCTATAGCAGTACTTTTTACTGAAGTCTGTATTCCCTCTCATGTCTGTTATAGAGAGGTGTGTTTTCCTCAGAAAATAAGTGGATTTAAAGGAGAGAAATTACCATAACATTTGTCTCATAGAACTTTTGTACATTGTAGTGTAAAATATGTTCTGCATTTACTGGATATTCTTTATATATATACAAATAGCTATATAAATATATATTAACTCTTCAAGAAGCTAAGGAATGTAAATATGCTAGATTTTCTGTTTTGTTCAGTGTTGGATTCCCAACACCTAGAAACGTTGTCTGGCGTATGGAAGTTCCTCAGTAAACATTTGGTTAATTAGTATACAGGAGTTCATGTTTCATTAATTGTCTATTCCATGGCACTTGGAATCTGTATGGAGATAATAATTTTTCCTAGACTGAGTTCAGGAAGAGAGAAGTGCTCTTTAAAAATAAAAGTGTCTCTGTCCTTTTTTAAAGTTTGCATTTAGTCCTATATATTATCAATACATATTACCTGGTGGCTCATTTGTAGTATACACTGAATCAGGAAGGGTATGTTAAAACTTGTTAAGTTTTCTACTAAGTGCTTTACTAACACCTGTAAGAAGCTCTGTGAGTGGAACACTTGTGTAATATAAGGTTGGCAAATTGGTTTCTCTTGGACTTTAAGAAATGCTGACACCTGGACTTAATTAATGTATACCAGAAAGGTTGAGGAAGTCCATTTTAAAAAATTGTGAAGGAAGGGGATGTGGCTCAAGCAATTGAGCACCCACCTCCCACACAGGTGGTCCCAGGTTTGGTTTCTGGTGCCTCCTGAAAAAAGAAACAATAAAACAACTCAGGGAAGCTGATATGTTTGAGTGTTGGCTTCCGACATACGAGGTCCTCGGTTCAATCCCTGGTCCCCAGGACCTTAAAAAAATTGTGAAATTTTTGCCAATTTGACCATGTTTAAGGGTAGACAAAGTTCATTTTTAGATATTTTATTATGGGGTATTTTAGGATATTTCTATATAATTTCAAATTGATCTATGAAGATCATAGGTAAGAATTTGTTTTGTTTTGTTTTACATTGGCTTTTATAACCTATTGATTTAATTTGCAATTGTTCCTTCTCTATGGTGGTTATATTGTTATTTAAGTGTGCTTTAACATTTAAAAACCGTGTATTACCAAGCATCTCCTCATGGCATGAATATTCCTTTTAAGGTAATGTTTTAAGTTACTAAACATTACCATTGGCACTTCACGTGGACAAGTTTCTTTAGACAGCCAGTCAGTGATGAGGAAGAACTTAGTTTGTGAACAGGGCTCAAGTAATAAACAGCTATCATTTATTGGGGACCTTCTACATGGTGGGAGTACTGTTCTAAGCATTTTTAGCCATGCCACACTAATTACAGTGAAGAATTGACATATAAGAGAGGCAGTGAAACCTACAAAATGTGAGGTGAATCCACTGTATGCAGAGTAATATAGATTCATCTATCCATCCAGGCACCACAGGATGGGCATGTACGTGATACTCTTGTCTAAGCCTTCATTGTAGTTTTGAATACCTACTATGTTTTCAGCATATTTAGATTTACCAAGTAATTTAAATAAGTGTGTTATAAAAAGTGTTAATGAAGAAAAGTTTGAAATCACCAATGTCAATACCCTTAAATACCAAACCCCTTCCTATAGCAGTCATTTTGTTCTGGCATTTGAAGGACTGAGCTATACAACTCATCTTTCAATTTACTTGGTAAAGTGAACACTTAAATGAAAGAAAGAGTTTTCCAATTTGAAAGTTGAGTTGTTCCTGTTAAAATGATGAGTGCTGTCTTTATTATTCACTTAAATTTTCTCTTTTTATAGAATGTAAGATAAGTCATTCTAATAAAGCTAGGATAATATATCTTATTGATAGTAAATGGTGTCCCAGACATGTTTCTTACATTTATGAGTTTTTACTTAAGTATCAGAATCATATAATTTTTCACTAATTAATCTTGCTATAAAATATTTCATACATTGGAATTTGTATATGCCCCTGAAAAATTATTTTAGCACTTTTATTTATAAGTATCTTCTTGCCTCTAGATTTTGAGCTGCATAGAGATTAATATGATAAGCAGAATCATAGGACCTGAGATTACTCTGACTCAGCTGTTTACTATCATTGGGCCTAAGCATAGTGTCATCTGTGAAATGGGGTGAATACCAGTTACCAGTCACTTAAGGTTGTTGTGAGGATTGAAAATGCTGGAGGGGATAGTGCCAACACAGACATGACAGGGACTGTTAGGAAAATGTATTTATTCTCAAGATGGATAGAGGGTCAAAAATGGCATTCATTCCTTGAAATTGACTTACACTGTATTATTGTCTCCTTTCACAACAAGAGCAGTTGTCTAGCTTCAGATTGCAAAGGTGTATCTGTATATTGAAAAAGTCTTTATTGAATACAGAATGGACTTTACTTAAATCATTAGGAAACATTAAATAGTATTTACTCCTTATATTGTTAAATATCCTATTTCCTATATAATCTTTAGTAGAGGTTTAATTTTATTTTAATTATATATGATTTTTATTTCTCCAATTAATTTTGGAATTTTATCAAAGCTTTATAAAAACTTAAAGATGTGATAATGTAAGGAGATCATTGTCATTCAGTAAAATTATTACAGTCATTTTGGAACTATATTATTGCTACATGCTACCAGTATTAATAAGATTATTACCCCAGTGTGTAAATTATTTAAGCATAACAGCAAATTTTTATAAGTTGGATAATTTTCTTCAAAGACAGTAATTACATAAAGCAAGAATATACTATGATTTTTTAAAAAATTTCTCTCCCCTTCCCCCTCGCCCCCTAGCTGTCTGCTCTCTGTGTCCATTTGCTGTGTGTTCTTCTGTGTCTGCTTCTGTCCTTATCAGTGGCACCAGGAAATCTGTTTCTTTTTGTTGCGTCATCTTGTTGTGCCAGCGCTCCCTGTGTGCAGCTCTATTCTTGGGCAGGCTACACTTTCTTTGGTGCTGGGCAGCTCTCCTTATGGAGCACACTCCTTGCGCGTGGGGCTCCCCTACGTGGGGGACACCCCTGCATGGCAGGGCACTCCTTGCGCGCATCAGCACTGTACGTGGGCCAGCTCCACACAGGTCAAGGAGGCCCCCGTTTGAACTGCGGACCTCCCATGTGGTAGGCGGACGCCCTATCCATTGGGCCAAGTCCACTTCCCTATACTATGATTCTTAATGACTTTTTAAAGTATGATATCTATTTTGATAAACTATTTCATCCTGAAAACTATGAAAATTTTTAAGTTTCACGTTAACCAGCTAATTCAGTTATGACCTTACTCTTTTACTTCATTCATAAAATAGAAAAGCAAAACAAATTTTTCCTTCTAGTTTAGATCAGTAGTTTAGCAGTTCACAATTAAGAAAGTTTTTCTTCACTGATGAAAATGCTACCTCTGTGAAAATACTTACTTTCTAATAAATTTCATGTACATGAGCATAAACCAATACAGTTTGGTCTCATGCCTTTAATATTGGTAACTTTTTAAAATTTATTTTTAATACCTCTTAACAATATATCAAAACCTGTGTTGCGTATGATTTAGTACAATTTATAAAATACTTGATTCCTTCTCAAAACTGCTGTACAAATTAATGAGAATGTATGTATCAGTTTTACTGTTTATCACAATTTTGCCTTTTCCTCATTGAATATGTACACATCCTAACCCTAACCATTATGAATTTATATACTCTAATTTTTTACTTTTTCAATTATTGTATATGCAATGTCCAAATCTTTCTGGCATGTTTGTAAGAGTGGGTTCAACCAGGATCACTGTCCCTTTATAGTCTTTCTCCAGCTCTATTCTAGTTGTTTATTTTTAGAACCTGAACTGCTTGTAAGTACTCTTACTGGAAAAATATTTTGTTTAGAGATAAAGTAATACTATTCTATTTTCTCTTTCTTTATCGAATAAGTCTTTACTGGAACTAATATGTGCAAGACAGTGTGTTAGATGCTTTTAGGGTCATAATTTGATAATTTAAGGCGAATTCTAAGAAGTTAGATATACAAATAAATCTCATTCATACAAATAACTCTCATTCAGAGTATCACAGAAGATCTTAATTCCCTGTTAGGAATATCAAGGAAGACTAATGGAATACTTTGGTGAAAAGCCAGGTGTAAGAAGGCCTTGAATGTCAGGGTGAATTTACTTTTTTTTTTTAAAGACAGATGAACAATGAAAGATTTTGCTTTTTTTTTTTTTAAATACACCTTGTTTTTTAAAGCAGTTTTGGGTTTACAGGAAAAATTGTGCAGAAGTACAGATCCTTCACATACCTCCCCTCCTCTCTGTACTCCCTTCCCATTTCCCCTACTATTAACAGTTTGTACTAGTGTGGTATATTTATTGCAATTGATGAATCAATATTGTTATATTATTTTAATTAAAGTCCATAGTTGACACTAGTGTTCACTCTTTGTTGCACAATTATATGGGTTTTGACAAACGTGTAATGTTATGTTTCTGCCATCGGAGTATTATACGGAATAGTTTCACTCCCCTAAACATTCCATGTGCTCTACCTATGCTTCTTTCATTCTCTTCACTCAAATTCCAGGCAACACTGATCTTTTTACTGACTCTGAAATTATGCCTTTTCAGAATGTCATAATGTGGGAATCATACAGTATGTAACCTTTCAGACTGAGTTCTTTAATTTAGGGTTAAGGTTCCTCCATGTCTTTTGTGACTTGGTTGCTCATTTCTTTTTATCCCTGAATAATATTCCACTGTGTGGATGTACCACAGTTTATCCTTTCACTTATTGAAGGACATCTTGGCTGCTTCTAGATTTTGACAGTTATGAATATGATCTGCTTTTAAACATTCATGTGCAGGCATTTGTGTGTGTGTATTTAGTGATTATAAATTTAGCTTTCACTGTGTTACTCAAAGATGACATAATGACTTCCAGTTATCTGTTACCTGAACCAGTTTAAAAAAGTACTTATCTCCAGAACTTGGTAATGAATTAACCTTTTGTTAATGTGGTAGTTAGAAAACAGTAGAAGGGAAGAAAGTTGGGGGTATTTGAAAAGGAAGCCAAAGATAGGCTTTTAAATGTTGTTCAAAAGTGTGCTAATACTACTACCAGAATTAGGGAGTTGGTAGTAGAAACTGATACGGGGGATGAAGAGGTTAAGTTTGTGATGGATTGCATTTGAAATGTAAAAGGGACATTCATGTGATTATGCTTAGAATATCGTTATAAATTTGAGATGAGTTTTTTTTTTTAAGAGATTAAATCCAAAGATAGCTGTAGCTTGAGAGAGGGGTAGAGCCGAGCTTTGAAAATTGGTGAAAACAGAGAATATAGCCAAGAACAGATCTTTTGCAAATACCTACTTCTTGGTGGTGGTGGTGTGTGTGTTTAACAGGCAGGCAAGCGTGTCTTTATTCAAAGGTTACTATAGTAGGGAAGAGAACAGAAACCAAGTCTGACCTCTATTATGTGGAAAAAAGAGCAGCAGGATTTTTAAGGGCCAGGGTAGGTTGGGGAAAAGCACTGGAATGGGTGAGTGATTTACCGAGGTTGCAGTTAGGACCACTTTTGTTCAGTGTTTTCCTTTGCTGTGTTTAGGCCATCTGGATCTTGTGAAGGCCAAGGGAGAGGAAGAGGGAGATAAGGAGCTCTCTAGAAAGGCACCTGTCCAATGCCAGGCACCTACCAACTTTTTTGTTAAGAAAAAAATAAAGGGAAGAGGAACAGTCAGATCTTTTGGAGAAGGGAAATGTGGGCAAAAGAGTATAGTGACATGAAAGATGGGGAAGAGTTTCCAAGATCAATAATTTTTAAAAAAATTTCCTAAAAAAGGATTTTTTTATTGACTTTGTAATAATATTACATTAAAAATATATATATGAGGTCCCATTCAACCCCACCCCCCCACCTCACCTCTCCCCTCCCCCCCAGCAACACTCGTTCCCATCATCATGACTAAAAAAGGATTTTGTGTTTGTGATTCATAGATGACCATTCCTTTGGAGAAAGCAGTTTTAGTGTAGTTTGATCAAGACAGAAACCATATTTTATAAGGTTTCCAAAATTCTTCCTTTCAGTGCCAAATTCTTGGTTCTGTTTTTGGCTGAAACTACATATTGTTACAGAGTAGTCCATAAAGATTTATAAAAAATTCCTGTGAGCATAGAAGTAATCTTTAAATGTAACTTTCATTGTTCTTTTCTTTAAATATATTACCTTAGACTGCCTCAAATTCGAGCTTATCCGGTTGCTAATATCACTTCCTCAAATGTACTAAAGTGACTTTATTTAAAATGTCATCAGTAAACATACTTCTTAAATGCTAACCCCTAGGACTTCTATTTATTGTAATTGGCATTACAGAGTGATGATTAATGATGTCCCTGTCATGGCCAGCTTTTCTTTTAAACCAAGTACAATGATATTTCAATTAAAACCTCTTCTTTTAATGAAGAGCTGTAGAAAGCTCTTTAGAGTAATAGGCTACCTGGGCACTTACTGGGCTAAGAACAACCTACCTAGCTAGCTATTTTTGTTTCTGTCTGCAGAATATGGTTGTAAGGCTATACAAAACTCTCCTTAGTTAACAAATACAGTGTAAAAAGTTGTAACTGTTTATTATTTGCTTTTTATGTGCTAACTTCTGGTTCTGTATATATGTTCTTGTGTGTGTGTATTTCTTTTTTTCTAATCTTCACAACAACCCTTAGATGTGTAGATATCATTATTCCTTTTTGTATATGAGGGACTTGAGGTTCAGAACATTTAAATAAATTGTCTAAGCTTCTTGTCTTATTAAAAATACAGCCAGAGCCGGATGGCTGTGGAGTTCAATGCCATGTCAGTTGACCCTACTTTGGAGTTTGTGTTCTTGAATGTGATGGAGCTGGACTCAGATGTGACCTTTCTACACATGCCTCTTCTCTCATTTTACTGGACCTGTAGTTGGCGCTGGGGTTGGTATATACCCAGGAGACCTAAATCTTTGGGGCTGTCCATGTGACAGCCAGGCCCTGAGCCTCAGCAGACTTGCAGCTCCTACTCTCTGGTTTACTGGACTTACCTCGGCCAGCTAACAGGGAGGTGAGGAAGGTCAACCACCACACCAGGGAGCCAAGAGTGCCTACAGCTGTAAGCAGGAGAATTGCTTTAATCATCCATGTGGAATCTAAGTCCCCTCTCAATAGACAGGTGGAGTGGACATAACCTTCCCAGGGTCCACAGGATGGAGGAATAGAATATGGATTACAGTGGACTTACTGATATTCTACTATGGAACTATTATAATTAGTAATGGAAGATATTGTAGCATTGATGTGGAAAAAGTGGCCACAGTAACTGCTGAGGATAGGGAGAGGGAAGAAGAGATATGATGTGGGGGTATTTTCAGGACTTGGAGTTGTCCTGGGTGGTATTGCAGGGACAAATGCTGGACATTGTATGTCCTCCCATGGCCCACTGGGTAGACTGGGGGAGAGTGTAAACTACAATGTAAACCATTATCCATGTGGTGCAGCAGTGCTCCAAAATGTATTCACCAAATACAATGAAATGTCCCACGATGATGAAAGAGGTTGTTAATGTGGGAGGAATGGGGTGAAGGTGGTGGGGGTATATGGGAACCTCTTATATATTTTCAATTTTTAAAAAATATAATTTAATTTTTTAAAAAATAGAGGAAAAAAAAAAAACAGGCCAGTGAAGAAAAGAATAGAAGACCTAACACTATGTTTGGCTGATATGTTATCAATTGCATGGGAAATGTTATCAAACTAAAAAGGATTTTGTAACCTTTTATTGGTTAAATTTATAGGATAAAATGTTATAAATATAAACATTTCTAGAAGTGAAAAAACAAAAAAGAAAAAAAAATACAGCGAGGATTCAAATCCAGCTCTTTTCTGACTTTCACAGAGTGTTTTCCACATGGCCCACGCAATTTTAAGATGTATCTGAAATTGTGCTTTAACACCTTTGATGGCAACTACTTACCTCTGTTTGAGGGCTCAGGACCTCCTTACTTTCTTATTCTTTGCCTCTAACTTGGGGAAGAATGGGTCTTTTGTTTGCTAGTATAACATTATTTGCCAATATCATATAAAGTACATGTTGTCATAGTCCTCCTTGAATGAGCTGGCCACTATTCTATGTATTTAACACTGTTATAGATATTTGTCACATCAATTCTATCAGGTCGGTGCTTTTTTCCTTTTCCCCCAATGTTTATTATGAAATTCCCAAACAAACAGCATTAAACACTCATACACCCACAAAGTGTTTGCCATTAACATTTTACTCTTCTTACTTTATCATATAATTCTCTTCTACCTATCTGTCAGTCCATTTACTTTTTGAAGCATTTCAAAATAAACTGTACACATTGTACTCTACTTGATAATATAATACATACTGAAGTATCTAGGGGAGGTATGAATTTGACATAAAATTTACATTTAGTAAAATGCACAAATCTTAAACATATATTTTGAGTTTTGACAAATATATACACCTGAATACCTAAATACCTATCAATATATAGAACATTACTATTAGTAGGTGCTGTTTTTAGTCTCGTTTTGTATATTAGGAAACTGAAGCACAGAGGTTAAGTAATCTGCCTAAGGTCACACTGTTAGTAAGTGGCAGAGCTAGAATTCAAACTCTGGCTTCAGGGTTTGTGCTTTTAACCCCCACCATACAGCTGCCTGTGGATTATTTTACTGTGTTCCAGGATCTTTTACTAAAACATTCACAGATGCAAATGAAATGTTATTTTAACATGATTGTGTCAGCACGAGAGGTGTTACTATTGAGGTTAGTTGGAAGTATAAAGGCTCTTCTAGAAATGCATAGGTTCCAGGTAAAAGGTTCAAGTTGGGGGGCAGGGGAATAAAAAGGGGGGGAGGAGTATAGAATGACAAAGTAAGTCCCCTCATTTTGAAGTATCAGGGTAAATCTTTATGCAGTAACTCTAAATGTAACAATCTTTAAATGGCACCCTTGATTGATTCCACATGTAAAATGTAGAATGACAGTGAATTTCAAGACACTGAATGAATGACACTGAAGTTAAAGAAAATCCTTAACTGCCATTTGAGCAATTAAGAGTGGACTTACTGATATTCTATTCATGAACTATTGTGATTAGTAATCAAAGAAAATGTGGCATTGGTATGGAGAAAGTGACCATGGTGGCTGCTGGGGGTAGGGAATGGGAGGAAGAGATGAGATGTGGGGGTGTTTTCGGGACTTGGAGTTGTTCTGGATGGTGCTGCAGGGACAGTCACTGGACATTGTATGTCCTCCCATGGCCCACAGGGTGGACTGTGGAAGAGTGTGGGCTATGATGTGGACCATTGACCATGAGGTGCAGCAGTGCTCAGACATGTATTCACCAAGTGCAATGAATGTCTCATGATGATGGAGGAGACTGTTGTTATGGGGGGAGGAGTGGGGTGAGGGGGGTGAGGGGTGTTTGGGGACCTCATATTTTTTTAATGTAATAGTGAAAAAATAAAGACAAAAAAATTTAAAAAAAGTAAATTATGTTAGTATAGTTATGTATTAAGCATATTTTTGCTGTATTCTAATTAGTAGATTAAACTCAGGTTGTATACAAAGTATCGTTTCCCTCCTACGTCAGTCTCCTAAATAATAGAATTGACCAGTTTGGAATTTATAAATTTTTGAATTTTGAAAAAATTTAAACAAAAAAACCTGAATAAAAATCTTTTTCCTTTCCAAATAAATTGCATAACATCATGATATGGAACAGATTATATTCATTTTTGCGTGTGTGTGATTGGCAATATTTAGGTAGACTATCTCTATGAAAAGAACTTGAACTCTGAAGTATATTTCCTGCTGGGTTGCTTCGTTTCATTTTGTTTTTGAGGTACCAGGGCCAGGGATTAAAACTGGGACGTCATAAATGGGCAGCTGGCCCCCACCATGGAGCCTCATCAGTTCCCCTGAGTCGGCCCTTTTTGTCTGATTGCTTTTTGTTTGTTTTATGTTCAGGAGGCACCAGGAGCCGACCCTGGGACCTCCCATGTGGGAAGCAGGTACTCAACTGCTTGAGCCACATCTCCTCCCTCCTGCATTTGTTACCATATCACAAAGCACATCTTAAAAGTTGATAAGCACTCTTTGTTTACTACTGTTGGAAAAGCAGTCATCATATGTTACCTTTTAAAAAAAAACAAAATGTTCATCGTAAAGCGATAAAAATGTATGTACTTAGAAAAACCTCATTAGTCACTAGAGGGCAGAGCAGTACTGTACATTAGGCCTTTTTGAAAATTTCTGGCTTAAAAATTGCTCAGCATGATGGAAAATATATTCATGTACAATTGAAGAGAAATTTATTTTTATTCTTATTGACTATCCTTACTTGAAATACAATAACATGTTTACACTTGTATCAAAAGTGCTTTCCTCGTAATTACTTCTATTGCTTCTAAAAGAGCATTAGAAAGGGTTTAAGAAATATTCCTCATGAGAAAATACTAATGCCTATGAAGAGTGGTACATTAAATCATTTCTGCTGTATGTAATATCCTGAAATTGGACTGTGGTATAGACTTTAGGTGAGACATTTTAGAGAAAAAATAAATTTGAGACCAGTCATTTGCTAGTACTTAGATCTAAGAATTCATTGAAATGTAGAACATCTTTGCACCTTTCTGACCAGCTGAAATGTGTAGAATCATGAAGACTTTGAAATTATGAAGTTATAAAAGCAAATGAACCCAAACTTTTTTTACTCTAGTTCTCTTTAAAATGTTAAAATTTAGCCAATTAGCTGTTCATTGAATTTCTGTTCTAAATTTTCTATCGTTTTGTTACCATTTGGATTTTTGTGACTTATTTTTAAAATGATTAAAGCTACTGAGTTGTTCTGATGAGTAATCTGAGCTGTTTAGTATGTCAAAAGGCAAAAAAATTTATCCTGAATTAGGTATAGTTTGAAGTGCATTTTATAAAAAGCTTGGATTCATAAATGATTCATTTCTAATAGAGACAACATAGGATATCTGAAAAAGCCCTTGATTTTGGAATCAGGCAGTTTGGAAACCCAGTTATCATTTATTGACTGGTAGCCTTGGAGAAGTCTCAGGATCTCTCTGAACCTCCAATTTTCTAAATTGGAAAACTGGAAATATATTTCCTTATCTACAGCAGGTCATTTTGAGCATCATGTGTGTCTGTGTATTTAGGTACCTCTAAAGTTGAGACTTTGCCAAGAAGAATTTTAATAAAGATAGAAGCTCAGAAAAACCTTAGAAGTAACTTTGAAATGCTTGATTATATTATAAATTTAGTAACATGAGGGCAACTATTACATGGTAAATGGTACCAAAAATGTGGTTTCAAAACTCAAAGCCAAGTTCAGATTGCTGACTTCCTTCCTGTCTCTGAGTTTTTCTGGCTGCTTAACCTCTCTAACTCCTGACTCTTTTTGCTCCTCTCCCCTCTTTATTTCTGTCTTCTGTTTATTTCCTTGTTTCCCCTCTCTGTTTCTCCTGACTGTCTCTGGTCTTTCTCTGTGTTTTTCTTGTCCCAGGCAACCTCAGGAAGACCCCAGCCCTCTAGCAGTACCTGGTATCATCTCCAGCATGTATATAGATGTGGAGGATTCACTGGGATATTGAGAAATACCAGAGGCGAATTGTTCCACTGTAGTAAGTCAAATTAGCATTTATTAAATGACTGTTGTTTACAAAGCACAGTTGGTGGTGTGCTTTGGGGGAAGAAGAATGAGTTAGGGCATAGCAGAGAAGAAATAACTTTCGTAAACTCGTTAGTGGTTCTAGCCAGCTGGACACACAAACAAATGAGAACAATGTGTTAAAAAGCTAACAAATAATCATATAAATGACTTGTGGTTTTTATGTGCTGAAGAGGCACAATGTTAATGGAATAGAGAAAGCCAGGTGGTATTAATCAGGTTTCCTGCAAGACTTTAAAATTATGTTTTCAAGTACGGCTGGAAGAGAGATGAGGAAAGAGAGAGTGGAAGTGAGTAATTTCTGTGGGTCTTGACAAACCTTGCCTATGAGTGAATCCCTGATGGTAAGGTAGTACAAAAAGAAGTACAGCCAAGTTGAGGACTTCCATAAATATTATTGGTACCTGTTGTCAGTTTTAGAATTTACAGAGTGTAAGGGTAAATTGTGATTATGAAGTAATAAAGAGTACTATGACACAAAATTAGTACAAACTATTAGAACATGATCCAGGACTGCATTTTAAATGCCCTATGAATTAAAATAGTAAACTGCAGTGCAATAAATATGTAGACTTTAGAGTCTATATAACAAGTATAGCAAGTTTTATTTCTGTTTTCCATTGGATGTTTGTTTTTAATAATATATTTCAGACTGTCCTACCCTTATGAATAGATACACCATGGTTTTCTGAGTTGGATGTGGTTTGAATCCCATCTCCACTAACTGTGTAACGTGAGACAGTCTAGTTACCAACATTGAATCTCAGTTTTCTCATAGGTAAACTGAATTTGACTTACGAGTTAAAAGAGATAATGTTTATGAAGTCCTGAGTACATGCTAGGTACTCCAGTTCTTATTACTTAGAGATACTTTAAGAAGTGCTATAAAATAGTTGGTTAAATTATGGTGTTATTTCTGAGAGCTTTTAAAAAGTAGTATCTAAATGATATTTAGAAAATACTATATATAATACAAAAGAATATTTATAACATATGAATAGTGTATAAAGAATAGCATTAACATGAATTACCGGATATTAGAACATTACTAGCATGTTTGTATCCCACTGTGTGCCTGGTTCAAATTCTATCAGCTTCCTTTAACCCACCCCCACCACAATGTTGAATGCTGATTTTTACTATTTTCCTTAATTATCTTTACAGGTTTTTTTTTTTAAACATGTTTATGTTTTCCCAAACAGCAATATATTATTTTTCTTGTTTTTTTGGTATGTATGTTTTTGTTTTTTGTTATTTTGTATCTTGTTTTTGAATTGTATATAAATAATAAAGTACTATGTGTTTTCTTTTGCAACATCTGTTTTTTCTGCTTAACATTATGCACTGGAGAGTAATCCCTGTTTATACTTATAATTGATTTGATCACAGTTGCATGGTGTTTCATTGTATAAATAACCACAATTTATGTGTCTACTTTCTTTTTATGGATATTTAGGTTGTTTACAGTTTTTGTGTTATTAGAAGTAAAGCTGCAAAGGAACAATTCTTGAGATTCTGGTACATGCCTCTTTAGGTACATATTGTCTCTCTAAGGTATGTGTTCAAGAGTGAAACTGCTTGATCATAGGGTAAACATACTTGAAAGTCCACAAAATAATGGTGAACTACCTCAGAACTTGTTCCTTTTATACACCTGTAATACTCAAAAATTATTAGATGCCTGTGGACATATTCATCACATCTTTATAAATGCTCTTTTGTGATTATTAATATACCTAGGCAGAAATTCAAAAATGGGAAAGATACTTTAAGTTGCCTATAATGTTAACCCTGATGACCTTTTTTTTTTAAATGTTGGTTTTGTATTTCTATCGTTTTTCTAAATGTCACTCATACCTTTTCTCAAACCCAGTTAAGTCCAGACATCCTGAAATACCCGAGTATGTTTCTTCCCAGAAACCTAATCATAATAGTGTAATGTTAATTATGTTAAATGAAAATCATCAGTTATTCCTGACTTTTAAGGACATATGCATTTTTTCACTTATTATTTTCTTTTTTTCTTAATTTGAGTTGAGATAGTGACCCAGAGAGGACTGTTTGCAAGCTGCACCGACTTGATTAACTGGGTAGTTCTGCATTGCAGAAGTCAAATGACTCAAGTTGTGTTTGCTACTCCTTCACCATTTCTGCTCCTCACTTTTGTTTTTCTCAGCCAATGACTTCTTTTGGTGTCTGATTATAATTTTACACTCCCTTCCAATATTCATATCTAAGTTCCTCCTAACATCATAATCTGTAACTGGCAGTGCCTTTTATAGTGACATCTCAATATTTTGCTTATTATAAGTTTGTTGCCACTATCTACTACATCCATTTTCAAAGGTTTTCCAGGCAAGGATACTAGGATCTAGCCTAGTGCCTGGTACTTATTATTCAATAGATCTAGCGTAGTGCTTGATACTTACTATTCAATAGATGTTTATTGAATGTAGAAAGACAAGATGTAAATGCCATAAGCACTGAAGTGCCTTTTTCCTTCTCAGGAACGATAATTTTCCTAAAATCACTGGGCAAAAATCAAGAGAACTGTAATCTGTTACTTCTGCCAGTAACTTACTTTGTAAGCCATAAGCAAATCATTCTTCTTGAGCTTCCCTCTTCATTTTTGAAAAGTGAATGTGGTTGGTCTGTAAGACTTTTTGACTCTAACATTTTTATATTCTGTCTTTTACTGAAATGGAAAATACTTTCTCATTCAATATCTGGGCACCACTACCAAAGGCTGAACCTATCTACCTACCTTACTGTGCTTTAGGCTCATAACTGTGTCACAGTGACCTGCCAGTTATTGTCTCTCATAACCCCACAAGTGGGGCATACATTGAGCTTCTTTTCCTCTCTTTGTTATATAGGGTTGATTTGTTCTAGAGAAAGAATACATTTATCTTCCTTTGAGAAAGTAATGAATGCTTTTGACTTTGTGATTTCATCCATGCAGGCAGCTCAGGCTTTGTTCAGTGCACTATCTTGGGACTTGCCTTCTTATTCCTCCTTCTCTTCCCCTAACCCCATAATTGTGACCAAGGCAGCTTGTTCTACCCTTTATTATTTGCTGTACAACTTAACCCCATGTCTTTTCTCTCACTCTGATTATCATCCAGTAATCAGAGTTATCCTTTACTGTTGGGACTTTCTTTGGAGTCAGTCTGCTGCTGGAGGTAAATTACCTTCTCCTTTCTCCTGTAGTTCCTCTAGAGGCACCTCAGCTCCAGGCAAATGGTGAGGAAAGTGCTGTACTTCTTCCCTTACTATACCATCTATTCAGTCTTCTCATTGCTATTCTAGGGAGTCCAACTCTAAGATGTATTAGAGTTACTTTCAAGGAGTTATCTTCAGAGTCTTTTACATGATTTATATTTCCTGACCCTGTTATTTTTCCAGGATTCATTTTGTGAGTGCCCCTGAACTCCAAGCATCAAAGACAAAAGGCAGCAGAGTCAAGCAGGCAAAGCAAGGAGCATAAACTCCATCTTTGCTCCCTGTTGATTTTAAGTATGGTCCAATCATTCCTGATGATCATGGCCAAAGACCTGTTTATTTGATCAACCAACCAAAATTAATCAGGTTCTTACTGGTTTTTATTAAAGGACATGAATAGTCTAATCTTAACATGATAATATGGATCTGCTTTGTGAAAATCTCTTGTTAAGTAAGTCTGACAAATTTTAGGCTTAGAGAGTAAAGCAAGAAAAGTTTTGTAACTAAAAAATTTTTTAAAACGGGAAAACTTCTTTAATGAAGGATTTATTTTTAATAACATTGACAAATCGTTTTAATTTTTTTTGAAATGTAAATTTGCACACTATTTAAGTCTAATTGTCCTTCTCCCCTTCCAGCCACTTACGTACATAAAACACCTAATATGTACACAGGGCTCTGCTATACAGCCAGTTTTCCTATAGTCTCCTGGAATAAGAAACCAGACTGTCTGTGCTAATTCAGCCCCTTCTAACTAACTGCTTAGTAAACATAACTCCAAGAGATGCCATTATAAATGTATTTACACAAAGCATATTATGCAAAATAGTCTGTTCTAGAAAGGGACAGTTAATACCATCCTATCTCTAGAAGAACAGATTACTTTTTTTCCTTAGGAATACAGAGGGAAAATATCCTTTTATAAAGCTTATAAGGGAAAATGGGAAAAAATTACCTGACATGAAAATTTTACTGATAAGAGGATACTTGCTGTAACCACTCTTATATTATCTTTGATTAATGTAAAAGGCTTGACCTATTAAGTATTCACATTCATATTTTAAATTATCAGTGATTAATGTTTCTTTTGTAGTATTAATTCACTTAGTATTTTATTAATTTCAGCAGGCTTCAAAGTGTTTCAGAAGACCTACAGCCCTAATTTAGTATTCTCTTAACTTAATGTCTTGTGAATAGTGAACCATATACTCTTTTCAGAGTATGTTAAGGTACAGCAAATATTAAAAAATACACACATAGAAACTGGACTGTTAATGTAGTAAGTCACACCATCCTTTAATACAGCAGATAAATGTATAAATAAATGAACATGTGATATAAAATATTCCTTCTGAGGAAGTTACAAAATGCATTTATTAAAGATTTTCCACTGAATGGGCTTAAACTTAGAAAAGGATTTTTTTGATGCTAAATTAAAGAATTTTGAACTGCATATTTAATTTTTACCCTTTACATCTGTTACACAGCAGAGTTGATAATAGATGTAAATGCTTGAAAATTGAGCATATAATTGTACCATAAAAGATTTATCTATATTATTAAAAAGGATTTTATTAAAATAGCTTCATTCAAATTTAAGTATTGCTAGAAAGCAATATTCATTTAGTCTGCGAGTTCATATTTGGAGAAGAAAATAGTAAAATGTACAAACAGATCTCTGATTTTTGAGAAAAAGAAGGGAGCAATGAATTTGTTTTCTTGAAGTTAATTTCCTAGTATATTAACATTCATTATCTTAGCTTAAAATCTACATTTCTGAAAGACTAACAAGGTTTTATTAAAACTGGAAAATAAATCACTGGATTTAAAAAATAAAAACAATAAAACATAAAGGAGCATAGCTGTGCTTTAATACTGGTCTTTGCAGGAACTGGGAGGCCTCTAGGATGAATTTTTAACATTATAACAACATAATGTGAAAAATCACTAAATATGGTTTTCATATGTCTACGATCAGTCTGTTTTCTCTCACCAAATCTTACTCAGAATCTGTGTGTTTCTTTTGTGTTTAGCCAATAAACACTTACTTCACTTCTCTTCCTTGTACTGTCCAAGCTCTGGTTTATTTGAATGAGTTAGAGGAATTTTAGCTGCTGTTTTCATCCATTTTTAGTTATTTGCTGTATTTTACTCCTTACACAGCACCTACAGATGTTTTTGTTATAACTTGGTAGATGACTGTGTTATTTATGAGAGCCACAAGCTGCCCAGTTAGCACAGGGTTTGCATTTTCATCACTTAATAACCTCCCAACTGCTAAGAATCCCTCTGGACCTAGAGAAATCAGCGCTCTAGAATCCTGAGTCAGAGAGCTTCTAGATTCCAGGGCCAGAGCATGAGTGGGTCTGATTTTCAGTGAATGGAGTTTTCCAGTCAGTTGTTCTTTCTGGAGTAAATGCTCATCAAGGCAACCTCTTTTCTGCTCTTACTGGAGCTTACTCAAGGATTGATTTGAGTATATTTTCTTTCACACTTTAAAAAAATATGCCAGAGATTTTTGTTGATTTGTTTGAAATTATTTGCATTTAAATGGCTTAACAAGTTGTTGGTTTTTATGAAGCTGCTCTGGCTCTTTTACTCTTCGTACTTATTATAGTTGGTGAAATGGTTAATGGGATTGTATTTTCCTTTTTCTTCCTTTACAATTTTGAGGTGACTTCAGAGGTGAGTAAGATATACCTGTCTCCCACATTCAGTATTTACAGTTGTGGTAATAATGAATGGTGGAAAAGTTTAATTTACAGGATTTAAATCCATGATTCTCAATGGGGACTTTACTATTGAGACTCACTGTCTTCTTAGCAACTGGTGATGGTGTTGTGGGTATGACTGGAATGGAGGTCCAAAAAAAAGGCTAAGAGTCACAAAATTAAAATAATCATTTGTGAGATAGTAATAGCAGTGTTTCACAAGGCAGTTTATAGCTCATGCTATAGGGAATTAAATTGGAGGAAGGACATGTTATTTTGCATAGGATCGTATTTGACCTGCATGGGGAAGAAGGCAGAAGGGGCATTTTATAAAGGGAATCTCCGGACAAACAGCTTAGAGGAAAGAAAGCACCCAAGTGCAAAGAGCTTGTTTACATCTTCTGAGATATACTGACAGGCAAAGAAAGTTGGGGACCAGGTTTTGTATGTGCAGGTGAGGTGTGAGGCAGGGAGGACACAAACAGATATGGAATATTAATCAAAGGAATTAAATTAAAGTAGATTGTGAAGAGGATTGAAAAGATGAGTGAAAGGATCAAAGCGATTGTGAATTATCTACTGACAGAATAGTTTGGGAATGGATATTCACTTAGAAATTGCTGTATTCATTTCTTGGGGTGAGGTGGTGAGAAGGATATGAAGAACACAGGAAATATGTTCACACAATTTTTCATTAAATATTTAAGGCTGCATATATGAGACTCTCTAAAAGGGGCTTTCACATTAATTATCGTTTTCCATTTTCACCGTTCTATGAAGTAGGGACTCGCCAGTTTTATAGATGCGTGAATCGAGGCTCCATATTCAACAACTAATATTGGTCAAAAATTCGTAAGCCAGCCCTATCTGACTGCCAACTCCACCAGGCCTTTTACCTCTCTGCTCACACTCATGAAGCATGGAGGCAGAGACAGATGAATTTTTTATCCCTTATTGGATGTGTCCTCCATCCTTCATTAGTACTTATTAAATTTAAGGATCCAAACTACAATTATATGTATGCATGGACATCACAATACACGTGATAGAATTTGATTCAGATGGATTCAGGTGGATTAAACTTAGCTATTTCTCAATCACAGCACTTGAGAAAATACTCTTTTCTGACAATTTAGAGAAAATGTTGTTAACTAAATTTTTGCCAATATATTTTATATCAATTGAAAAAGGATAGTAAATTTTATATACTCTATCATGTAGTAATATTAGTATATAAAAAATGAAAAGCGACAGTGTCCAAAAATAAAAAACAGGATAAACTGCACTGTTTAGGAAAGAAGAGTTTTGGTTAATTTAATTTTCTTATTCAGTGAAAGTTAGCTGGAAATCTTTTTATTTCAATATTTGTAAATATCTGCAAAAATACTTAGAATATATGACTGAACTAGGAAATTGTGGACTGAACTTTCTTAATGGGAGGATCATCTTTAAGAAGACGTTATCACTCTAATGATTAGTAATTATTTTATAGTTTTTAAAATATATACTGTATAGAAGGTATCAGATTTGACCACATATGTACTGTTCCCAGTGAAACACCAGCAATCCCACTCTGTATCCTCTGTCCAAGACATTCTGGGAGGTCTTTTTGGTTAATTGATGTTAGCTTGTTTTAGTAATATGCCACTTTTTTCTAGAAGCATAGTGTCCCCCAAAATGTTTTTAGTGAGTTTGCCAGCGCTGCTCTGACAAATACCATACACTGTTTGGCTTAGCAACAGGAATTTATTGGCTTTCAGTTTTATACACTAAATGTCCACAATCAAGGTCTCCACAGGCAGTGCTTTCTCCCAGAGTCGCAAAGCATTCTGTTGATGGCTTGCTCAATCCCTGGGGTTCCATGCCTTGCATCTCTGCCTCCATCACATGGTTATCTCACTCTCTCTCCTCTCTGGCATCTTCTGATTTCTGACTTCCACTGACTTCTATATCCAAACTTCTTTGCTTATAAGGACTCGAGCCATATGGGTTAAGGACCACACTGATTTGATTTGACTATGTCTAAATAGGATCTTCCAATGTATTGTTCACAATTAAGTCTACACCTTAACTAATAATTATCTTCAAAGGTCTTATTTACAAATGGATTCACACACACAGGAATGCAGATTAAGACTTCGAACCTGTTTTTTGTGGGGGTACATGATTCAATCCCCAGTGATCGTTAATTGAGAAATATGTTAGTTGTATTATGCTTGAGATTTGCCTATCTAAGTTCAGATTGCTGTTTCATCATCAAACTTCGCTTTTGCTAAATGGAAGCCTTTTGATGTGAGTGTGATTTTTGGATTATTTATTTATTTTTGGATGCCAGTTTTTTTTGTCTGCACATCCTGCATTTCCTTCAAGAAACAGTTTTAGGTTTGCAATAAGAAGCAGCTGTCTGAAATATGTTCATTGACTCAGCTCGATGTCTTCATTACCCAACAAAAGTTATTTGATTTGGAAAGTATAAAGAAATCAAAATAAGCATTCAGATTAGAATTTGGCTGCTGCATTAAGAATTTCTGTCTATAATTTGAAGTCTTAAAATCCACACATAGTATATTCTTACGTGAAATTTGGAGAGATTTGAGCCTCAACATCACTGAAACTGTTAATAAGAAAGCTTATATTGGCAGAGCTCAATATTTCGTCTGAATTTTTTTGTTTGATTCTCAAAGGAAGAAATTCAATCCTCATCTCAAGATTGACCTGGCAATATTTTTCACAAGACCAAAAAAATTAGCAATTTTGTGTGTGTGTATGTGTTGTTTGGTGAAAGAACTGAATGCTTTAGTTCACCAAAGAATCATTTCGAAGAGAGAAATGGATAAGGCCAGAAATATATTGAGAATGTTGTCCCAGAAGACTTTTAGGAATTAAGAAATTGAAGGCAGCAGTATAAAACTAGTCACACATTTTATTACATTTATATAGGGCTGCAAACTGATTATGTCCATGACAAACATTTGCTGTAAATATTTAGGGAATAAAAGAATGTTGTTGAGTCTGGCACAGCTAAATATTCACAATGTAAGAGTATGTTAAAAAAATAAATCTCACCACACTTAGAAATGCAGCTTAATTTTAATATTCTATTTTCTGAGGTCCTTTCCTTCTTGAAATTCATGCCTCTACTTGTTACCCTTCACTTTAGTTTCAATGTTGAATGAATGTTGGTTTTTCATGAAGTGAATTTTCATACTTCATGAGAAGTTGCAATGATTTGATTTGTGTTTTGTAAAAATATATAAAATTCGTAAACTTTAGTTGCCTTTGGGTATGTTACCTTTTGTGCTTTCTCAATTATAAATGGAAACCAAAATCAACCTCATGGTTGTCTTTTTACTAGTTCCAACCTGTTTGCCTTGAACAAGCACTGGGACCTTGAGCAGATTTCTTAATTTGGACCTGAATTTCCTCTTCTCTCAGTGAGGGAGTTAAATTGGATAATCTCTAAAGTTTGTTTCAACTTTAAAATTCTGTAATTTTGTAATTCAATGAAGAACAAAGTAGGGGTTCAAAACGAGTATAAGAATTCCTGAGTCAAGTCATAAGAAGTTAATTAGAAAAGGAGTTCCAGATTCAGTGAGTTTTCGCAGAATTTTGAAGAGGAAGAGTAGAGAACAAGTGCTGTTTAATATTCCTTATAGTAGAAATAGTAAAAAGAGTTGCACAATAGCAAAACCTTGTATGGGATGTAATGACAATGAGATTTGCATAATTCGGAAAAGAGATTGTCCTGAGGTATGACAATGAGTTTTCATATTTTGTATCTAAAGGCTCAACAGTTGGAAAAAAAGTGACTCTTTAAAGCGTATTTCTATTAAGGACAATTGTATATTTTTTAAAACCTCAACATATAATATTTTTAAAAATTTTAAAGCATTAGATTATATAAATGTTACATAAAAAATATAGGGGGAATTGGACCAGTGGTTAGGGCATCTGTCTACCACATGGGAGGTCCGCGGTTCAAACCCCAGGCCTCCTTGACCCGTGTGGAGCTGGCCCATGCGCAGTGCTGATGTGCACAAGGAATGCTGTGCCATGCAGGGGTGCCCCCGTGTAGGTGAACCCCCGTGTAGGGGAGCCCCCGTGTAGGGGAGCCCCATGTGTAAGGAGTGTGCCCCATAAGGAGAGCCGCCCAGCACGAAAGAAATTGCAGCCTGCCTAAGAATGGTGCCACCCACACGGAGAGCTGACACAACAAGATGATGCAACAAAAAGAAACAGATTCCTGTGCTGCTGACAACAACAGAAGTGGACAAGAAGACGACGCAGCAAATAGACACAGAGAACAGACAACCAGGGTGGGGGGGGGGTGGGGGGGAGAAGGGGAAATAAATAAATAAATCTTAAAAAACAAAATATGGGGAATTCCCATATACCCCACCCTCCACCCTCCCGTGCTTTCCCTCATTAATAGCATCTTTCATTACTGTGGTACATTTGATAAAATTGATGAACACATATTAAAGCATTGCTACTAACCATGGACTCTAACTTACATTATATTAACAGTTTACACTCTGCGCATCATTGTAGTGTCACACAGGACAATTCCAGTGTCCCAAAAATGCCACATGCTACACCTGCTCTTCCCTTTCACTCCTGTCAAAACCTCTGGTGGCCACTGCCCTTATATTAATTTTACAAATTCTTCTATTGCTAGAATAATAATAAGTTTACTTTGGTGTCCATAGTTGCATTCCCCTCTTATACTTGTTCATTCTCAAGCTTGAGGATTTTGAGATGGTGATGTCCACTCTGTTGCTGATTGAGAGAGGGTTTAGATCCCATGGAGCAGATGGATGGAAGAACTGTCTTGCTTGCAGTTGTAGATACTCTGTTTTTTAGGATGGGCATTGTCCATCATCCTTTCGTTGTTCTGGGTGAGTTCAGTGAACTAGAGAGTAGGTGTTGCAACTCTGCTGAGATTCAGGGCTCAGCTGACATATGAGCAGACTGAAGATTGAAGTCTCTGGAACATATATTTAACAAATATAGTGCTAATTATAGGTTTAAATAAAAGGGGCTGAAGAGCCATGTATAGGGAACTTATAAATGAGTCTAACTTTGTTACCTTGGGGAGCATAAATTCCAAAGTAAGGCCCACTGATAGGGTGTCAAATTCTTAGCTTGTCTGCCCTACCTATAGTGTCTCTAGAGCCTTTAAGAGCACCATTGTATGAGGCACTGTTTACTGTGGCAGTCAGTGGTATCCTGCTGAGACATGCTTAAGCATAGTCTCTGGAATGACCTCTCAACTCACTTTGAAATCTCTTAGCCATAAAAACTCGTTTTTGTATTTCCCCCTTTTGGTCAAGGTCTTTTTCCAAATGCATCACTAGTTGGCACTTGGTAATAATCCCTTGGTGCCAGGGAGGCTCATTCCTGGGAGTCATGTCCCATACTGGGGGAAGGTAGTGCAAAACGCCAGCATTTTTACTTCAGGATCTCCTCCCCTCAAAACCACAGGAGTCATATTATTCATTTCCTATTTATCTGAGTTATATATTTTTCTCACAAAATTCAGAGCATAGCCAAAAGTTAAAATATTTCAGGCTATTGGAGAATGAAAATAATACTGATAAATAATCTCTCTTTTTTTTTTTTTTAACAAATTGCCTTCGATAAAGTACCACAGATTATTACCTGACCCATTTCAAATTCCTCCTTAGAAATTTGTCTTGTTTAGGATAACGTTTATCTATTATGAACTCTATTGAAATTTAGCATATCATACCACATGCATAATTATTTTAAACATGTACCTTTCTTTTCTGCATTTCAATGTGTCTTTTCATCTAAAACCTCAAATCAGTTTCTATAAAAGAGGGGTTCTCTTCAGTGACAGTCTTGAAGTACTTCATTTATGTTGTAGGACAAAAATGAACTTTTTACAGAATGGTATGACCACAACATATATAAAGTTAATAGCTCCCTTTCTGGGAAAAAAAATGCATTCAAACTTAAATAGGATGTAATTTAACCCACACCATTAATAATACTCATGAAAATAAATGTTTTTAAGGGAAAAAAACCTTTAAGTAAATCCTCTGTTTTGCCTTAAAATTTGGAAATAGGTAGAGGGGACATAAAATGAGGCATTCACATGTAAATATCTTTGAAAATTCTCAGACTGTCTAACTAGTATTAAAAGATATCAGTTGATTTTAATTGTTCTTTTTAATGAATACCCTTATTGCTTTGGATTCCAAAAGGTGTATGTAAATGTTCACTTTCTAACACACACTATGACTCCTAAATCATTGTCTTATTGCCCTTCACTACTGTTTTAATTTTTCACAGATAGCCCAAACTTATAAGTAACAAAGAAATCTCTTTTATTTTGATTTTAAACTTTTATGTCATTTTGAAAATTTTGGGCTGGAAACTTTTATGCTGGTAATGGCTTTGAGACTCTTGACATTTAGCTGGATGACTTTGATCCCAGTTTATAGCTGCCAAGTAACAAGAAAGACATTGAAGAGTATAATGTGTAGAATTGCTTTGACTCACCCCTCTCCTCTGGCAGCAGTTGTAGCCTGGCAGCAGCAATACCAAATCTGTGGACTTCCACGTTTGAAAGCTGCTTTTCTTATTCTCCTACAATCATTTGTATAGAGGAGGAGCCAAAGTAAGATGTCTACAGAGACTTTCTCTAAAGCAATTCACTTATAAAACCTACAAAGGACCCCTTTTAGATTTGATTTTATCATTACACTCCTCATGCTTCTGTTAAAGCCTTTGCTGAAGAAGTAGTTTTATGAGACAGGCTTGATAAGTTGTGCTGTGTTGAAATGTATTATAGAGTGTTTTCAAGAAATAGGGCCTTAGAATAATTTAGAGCTGAAGGGGCCATTTCCAGGGCAGATGGAAAGATCCTGAGGTTCAGGGTATAGGTGATTTAGACAAGGTATGCTCCTGCTTAAGGAGTTTATTTGAAATCAAGTTTTTGGACTTTTACTCGTGTATATTTGCTGTGTCAGAGTATGGTCTTAAGAATAACATAGCAAAACAGCAGAGAATTTAAGCCATAGCTTAAAAGTTAAAAAGAAGTATCAACTGCCCTATACCTCTCAGGAAGACCCTGGAACTTGGAATTGGTTCTGTGCAGAAAGAATGTGTGGTGTGTGCTTGCTTACTCTGTGGGATGATAGGATATAAAGCGATGGTGCTTTCGAGGCAAATCAGAGACCTTCTCAAGCACTGAAGATCAGCATGTGAACTGTTTATCAGCATCACTTTTTGAGCATCTTTTGAGGAAATGGTGCTTTGGCAGTTAAACCAAGCTTAAGGACAACACTGGTAGAAAACATAAACAGTTTCTTCTGTCCTTCGGTTCCTTCTTTAGTAAACAATAGGTTTCTTCCCTGGTCTCTTGGTCCCCTCATCCAAACAGCTGATCTGGATTGTTCCACAGAAGCTATTTTGTCCGCTTTCCACTGTATTTCCTTTGTTGGTTATGGAGAAGATTGCCATTTTAACACCTCACTTTCCCCTCCTGTACAGTTGGATATCAGGTACCACATCTTCTAGGTTAAAAATGAGGCTGCCGTACTGTAAGAAAAACTGAACAGAAACATTCCATTTCTATTTGGAGAAGAATGAAAAGCGTGATATATAGTAGGCAGAGTTCTAGTTTTGGAGTTGAGACCTATATCATGACTTTACTACTGACGTAACTTGAGCTATTCTTTGGGCCCTCTGGGCCTTTATTGTCTCATTTGTAAATTGGGTGATTTCTGAGGGCTGGTCTTTGTTTTTCTATCAACTAAGGGGGGTTTCATTTTTAGACGAGTAGTTCTTTAAAGGGAAATTTTCCTTTAACTTGAGTATGATACCAGGAAACAGCAGTAAGATGTACAAACTTTTCCCAAGGACTGTTTTGGCAGTTTGCAGACAACACTTTTAAAATTAAGGACTGCATTTCATCTGTGAGTAGTGTGCTTTCCAAATAAATTGATATTCTCTTTTATAATGTGGAAATATGCAAATAATTAGAAACTTTTAAAGTATTTATAGAATCTGCTTCAAAAGGCAAAGAAAAGATTGAGTCTATAACTAGGATAATTTAGGTAATGTAGATTTTCTCTAATTAAGCCAGGCTCTAAATTTTTTTCATGATTATCATGGACTAATAATACTATCATTTTCTGGATGGTTATCTCTACCTTCCATTCTCTTCACTTAATTGGTCCTAACTTGTCAGAACTACTCCTGGTGAGAGAAGAGGGCATCTGCAGCTATGCACATGCTTTGTCCCAAAGCCTACTGATTTCTAAATATTTGATGTAGCTTATTTAGAATAAGTGAATTTGTTTTCATGTAGTGTAGGGCAGCAGTGGCTAATATTTTATTATCATATGAAGTGAATGATAAAGGTATATTTTTTAAATTGAATCTCCTTTTCAACTTGTTTATGTTGCCTTTATTTGTCCTGGGCCATTTAGGAGATAATTTGGGTAGTTCCTTATTCTCTGTGGTAGTGGTAGAGATCCAACTTGAGACTTAAGTAAATTTTACCACTCAGAACTGTGTTTTATGAAATGATATATTGTTATCCACCAGCTCATATCATAGTTGTTGAGGAAATTCTGAAATGGGATAGCTGTTTGCTCACACAGAGTAGCTTGTTTAGAGATTATTTCATCATGATTCAAGTGTAAGCAAACAAAGAAACTTTATAAAAAATATCCACTAGATGGCACCTTATAATTGTGTTTGAATCGACTTGCAGCATTCTTGACTTAAGTGTATAATTAAAACAGAAAATTTTTCTCTGAAAGTTATGAGTCTCTGGATTTAAATCCCTTAAGATAAAAGGATTTTTATCAGTCATTTTCATTTATCAGTCGTATCACCTACTTATAAGGAGCATTTCTGCAGCTTCCCTGACATATTCTTGAGCATAGCATGACATTGGTAGATGGTCCAAGTAAATCAGGAAGTCTGCTTTCCAAGCCATTTAAAATTATTAATTTTATGAAAGTATAGAATGTATTAAAAAGTAGTAGTCCTGTATTAGAATAGCCATTAATTAAAAAATAATCTGTGTTTCTGCCAGGCATAGGGCATGGTGTTCATAGCAGAGATGAAGATTATCTTTTCATTGTGCTTCCAGAATTCTTAAAAAAATTTTTTTTTAAAGAGCCTCTTTACTGGTACCTGTAAGCTACAAGTACAAGGTGTTCCCATAAACACATAGGCTGACAAGGCCTCCTGGGCAAGGGGATAAGGGGAGAAGTGGCAGGGCAGGCCCAGAGTCTGGGCTCCTTGGCACAGACACAGAAAAAAGTGAATAAAGTGTAGTTCTAATACTTAGGGACAACATAGAAATTATGATGCCAAACTCAACATTGGCAAAGAAAGGGCATTGACCCGGAGGAGCCACCCCTTATCCTTGGCCAACTTGCCTTGGCATACCCCAAATTCTTTTTAAACTAAGTTTTCAGAACCACTGGTCTGATCCTGTGAAGATTTCTTAGTATTTAAGTTCATTTCCCAGTAGTTAATTATTAGCATGTTAATCTTTCTCTTAGTATTTTATACAAGTTTATGAATGATTTATTTCTGGTAACCTATTAGTATTTTAAAAAGCTATTGTTTATGGTGTTTTTCTCCTTTTACCTTTTTAAATTATATTTGAAGTTAAAGAAAAATTAGAAAATAAATTTGCCAAAAAAGAAATTCTTACTCATAATTCCACCGTGTAGAGATAACCTTGAAAATAATTTAGAAGTTCATTCTCCAAAGCTTTTTTGTCTGTATATATATAAACTCATATTTATTATGTTTTTTACAAAAAAGAACCATTTTTCTTATTGTAACCGTCCATTTTTTTCTTAGTTAAGTTTATCTCGAGCATCTTTTCATGTCAATAAGTGTATTTTCATGTCATTTGTAGCAACTATAAATGGTTTTATTTTAACCAGTCTTCTATTCTTCCACACCCCTCCCCATTTTTTCTATCCATGTATTTTTGAAATGCAAAGATATTCCCTTAATTGTAATATTTACTAATGAGAACATTGGATTAAAGCATCATAGGTCAACCTAACACTCTCGGTGGTTATAGTAAGTTCCCAATTAGTAATGTTGAATAAATTTGTTATTATTTGGTTGTGTGAGGTTAATGATTAATAATTGATGATTGTAGTTTATTTCAGGTTGATTTGAATTTTTATATTCCATGATTAATATGTACTTACTGTATGCAAGACATTATTCTCGAGTTTATTTATATACATAAATGCATGTGTATGTGTGTGTGTGTGTGTATATATATATATATACACATAACATTAATCCTTTCATAGATAAGAATTCCAAGGCACAGAGAGTTAGATTAATTGCCTCAGGCCACACTGCTTATAATCTGTAGATCCAGGTATATGAATCCAGGTAAAAAATAGTCAATGCTGTTAGCCTACATGAAATTCATGAAACACTAGGTGTAGGCAAAATGTAATTAAGGAGGATGATCTGGGATTTCTTTCAAAGCCATGTTTAGAAACTTCATTAAAAAAACAAGATTTAAGATTTATATGGGTCCTTTAAAACTGGCTTCGTTGCTATCAGATTTATTCATGAAAACAACATTGCAGTTTGTAAAATTTGTAACAGATAAGTTTCACTTGATACCACCTATGTGAAGATGAACTATGTAATTTTTAACTTGTATAGAATTAAAAGCAAATTAATATATTATTTATAAATAATTTTGCATACATTAGCCAGAATTAAAACTGATACAGTTTTCTGGTCTTAGATTTCATCTTTTTTCTGCCTTGTCCAAGGAAGTACGCTACAAAAGTAGAAGTTAAATTGTTCCCCAGCTTCAGATGTATTTATTTAAGCAACATTTATTGGGCACCTAATATGCGCCAGGCATGTTAATGGCACTGGGCATAAAAATGTAAATGAAATCATGTAGCCTCTTAAAGAGAACATGGTGTGTGGCCAGCAGCCTTGAAGCAAATCTCAGAAGCAGCAGGCTTCTGTTGTATTGCTTAGTTACATACATTATGAGTGTTGTTTTTTTTTTTAATGGAAACAATAAACAAAATAAATTAGTAAATGAAAAAGGAGATCTTAGTACTGTCCAGGCTTTCTCTTTTCTTCTGAACTTTTACTGAGGGGCTCTATAAAAACCTATCTCACCTTGGTGCCAAATTGCCTAAATTTCACCCATGAAGAGTTGTCTATTAAAAATAAGTCACCCCCATACCCAATAAGATTAAGTGCTGATTTCTCACCAGAAACCATGGAGGCAAGAAGACAATCTGATATATTTAAGATACTATGAGAGAAAAACTTCCAGCCAAGAATTTTATATCCAGCAAGACTGTTTTATAAAAAATGAGGGCAAGATTAGAATATTCACAGATAAACAGAAACTGAGAGAATTTCTAAGCAAGAGACCAGATTTTCAGAATATACTAAAGGGTGTGCTTAGAGACTGAAAAAACAGGAGAGGCCTGGAGGAAAGTCTAGAAATGAAGATTATATCAATACAAGTAACTAAAAGTGTCAAAAGAATGGTGAAAATAAAATATGACAGATAAAACTTGAGTAGCCAGGAATAAACTTAACCAATGATGTAAAGCACTTGTATTCAGAAAACAGCAACCCAAGTTAAATCAAAAAAGTCCTAAATAACAGGAAGAACATTCCATGCTCATGGATTGGAAGACTAAATATCATTAAGATGTCAGTTCTACTCGAATTGATATACAAATTCAGTGCAACCCTGATAAAAATTCTACCAGCATTTAAAAAAAAAATTTTGAAAACACAATTAGCAAATTTATTTAGAAGGGTAAGGGATCCTGAATAGCCAGAAATATCATAAAAGGAAAAGCTAACCCTCATCTCCAGACTTTTAATCATATTACCTAGCTATAGTGGTAAAAACAGCATGGTACTGGCATAAAGACAGCTACATAGACCAATGGAACCAAATTGATGGTTCAGAAACAGACCCCCTCACATGTATGGTCAAGTGAATTTTGACTAGCCTGTCAAACCCACACAGCTCAGGGAGAACAGTCCATTCAGCAAAATGGTGCTGAAAGAATTGGATATCCATAGCCAAAAGAAGGAAAGAGGACCTGTATCTCACACTTTATCCAAAAATTAACTCAAAATGGATCAAAAACCTAAAAATAGAAGCAAGGATCATAAAACTTCTAGAAGAAATCATTGGAAAATATCTTCAATACCTGGTGGTAGGTGGTAGATTCTTAATGGAGATAAGAAAAGGACTGAGATGGACTACTGATGTTTAATGTATGTAGAAGTTTTAATTAGCTTTACTGTAAAAGTGTGGAGATGTATAGAATGGATGGTAAAAATAGTAATAGCTAGTTTATAAATAGGGATGTCGCTGAAAATGGTAGTCTAGGGATGTACATGCCAGTTGACAGAATGCTAGAGAATAATATAGAAACATTATAGCACAGTAAACCAAGAGATAGATGAGAATTGTGGTTGATGGTACAGATTCAACAGTGTCCTTTGTGAGCTAGAGTAAATGTATATCACTACTGCAGGGTGTTGAGAACACATGATGAAAATACAACTGGAATGACCTATGGACTGTGGTTAGCAGTAATAATATAATATTCTTGCATCTATGCCAAAGATGTACTGTGTTGATAATGGGGCAGTATGGAAAATGTGAGCTGAATGTATACTATGGACATGGTAGCAATCAGGTGATATTATCTTATCTGTAACAGGTGTTCCACTACAGTGGGATGTGTTGATAGAGGGGTGTTGCTTGGGAATTCTGCAGATGTGTATGATTAATAAGTTTACAACTTCTGTCATAAAAAATATATTTAAAAAATAATAAGGTGTATTGGGGGAAAAACACACCAAATGTTAGATAAGGACTATAATTAGTAGTAAGATTTTGACAGTATTCTTTTCGTAATTTGTAACAAACATCTCATGACATTGCAAGGTGTTGGTGGAGGGTTGATGTATGGGAACCCTGTAGGATGATATACATGTTTGCTTTGTAAGTTCACAACTTTTACTGTTCTCTTAATTGTTTATGTATGTTCATATATAAATGACATAAAGATAATAGTAATAGGTTTGGGGGAAGATAGTTTGGTTAGTTGTAATATTTTGACAGTGCTCTTTAATCAGTTAAAAAGGTTTAACAACAGTGTAAGGTGTTGGTGGTAGGGTGAGTTGTGGGAGTCCTGTATGATGTTATATATGTTTGTTTTGTAAGTTCACAACTATTAATATACACTTATTATTTATGTATGTTTATGTGTGGGTGATATAATTCAATAAATAAATTTTTTTAAAAACTCATCCCCTAACCACATTTTTAAAATGAGCATCAATTTATTACGTTACTTGATGTCCCTTGTCTCATTGGGGCAACCCAGTGTTTAACAGCGTGGAAGGAATCAGAACAGACATTCTCAATAAAACCAGAAGATCAGGTAGCAATTAGCAACTTCAGTAAGAAAGTAGGGTCTGAGGACCAGGGACCAGGGATGACTGAAAGAACAAGTGTATAGAAAGACCATAATTCAAGATCTCAGTTACTTCCTGCTGAACCCCAGAAGTATTACTGTGGCCAGAGGCAGTTAAACGCTATTTTAGTTTCCTGGCTCTTAAAACAAACACCATACAGTGAGTTGGCGTAACAACAGGAGTTTATTGGCCCATAGTTAAAAGGTTTTCTTCTACTGCGTTGGTATCTTCTGGCTGGCCGGCAGTCTTGGGGATTCCTTGGATTTTGTGGCACGGGGCAGTGCACACGGTGGCATCTTCTTTCTCTTTCGGATTCTATTGACTTCCAGCTTTTGACTGCCCCTGTGGCTTCTTCTTTTGTGTCCAAATTCCTTTGTTTATAAGGACTTAAGCCATATTGGATTAAAGCCCACCCTCATTCATACTGGGGACATGTCACTGGTAATAATATCGTCAAAGGTCCTATTTACAAATGGGTTCACAGCCAAAGGACCAGAAGTTGGGACCTGAACATAACTTTTGTGGGAGGCATGACTCAATCCCCAGCAGACACTGACAAGTGAATCCTATTTCGGGATGATATGGCAAAAGACCAAGCCTTGCTTACTCCAAATTAGGAGGAATTATTGCTTGCTTGAGGCTATTCAGACCTAGGAATGTTTGGAAAAGCTTTCTAGAAGAGCAGAGTTGAAGGGTGTTCGACTTCCCTATTTTAACTAGAGCTACCACTAAGTCAGGCTCATTTACCATCTCTGAGGAGCATTTCTTCCCAAGGCAAAAATTCCACAAATCTAAAGATTTCATAGACCCGCGTTTTAAAAAGAGGCTAAGGGAGTGCTGATTGGTTGGAATCTGGTGACAAAACCAAATTATGAAATTTGGACCTGCAATACTTGACAGTGAATAGTACTTTAGGAAGGAGGAGCAGAAAGAGGCTGGGTTTTCAGTTACAAACCACTAAGCCCATTATTTATGTAATTTTTATTTATAGGAGACCATTTATGATTCTGTTGAATTTCTAGGTCTTGCTATTACCAGTTTTTAAAAGGTCTCTTCAGTTGTTGACAGGTCCTTGGATGTGTGTCACTCATTTAGATAAAGAAAGCATTTGAGTTCCAGCTTCTGCACTGATTATTTAGTTCATATAATTTTTAAAAGTACAATTTTGCAATTTCATATAGCCTTTATTAATTGAGCGAGTTGGATCACAGTTGCTCTTCTGAATGCTTTAGAATGGTTCTTTACATTTAAATGACTCATCTGCTTGCCATTGCTCTGTTGTCCAGAAGATCTGAAATGTGCATACATAAAAAATCGCCATTGGGTCTTGATATGTGCTTTTTTGTGCGTTGAACTGTATTGAACTAGCACAGGGTGTGGGTAGAGATAGTCTCCCTTTTTTTTTTTTTTTACAGCTTTTAAAAGGATATCTGAATAATGGAAACTATGATGGTCATCCAAATAAATAATGCTTTAGAAACTTGTTTTAGCAGGGTTAAAGCAATTTGGATAGCTCATTTGTAGTCAACACAAACACATGTGGAAATATAAATTTACATAAGAAGCTTATGACTTCAGGATTACAAACAGAAGGCATGTAGAAACTATTCAAGTTGACCGAAAACACCTTAAGAATATAGTATAAGTGAGCTTCTGCATAGTCCTGAAAATGTGAAGGGAAAAAAAGGTATTGTAGTCATTGAGGGAAAAGTGCTATAAGTTTTCCTTGTTTTAGAAGTTTTAAGTTTGAATTTTGGGTTTATTTAGAGCAGTGATTCTCCACTGGGGGTTGCATCACTCCCCCAACACCACACCCTAGGGAGTGTTTGGGAATGTGTGGGGCATTTTTTTACAGTGATTAAAGTGACTGCCCGGCATAGAAGGGCTGGGGTGAGCAGAGAGATATGTTAACTCCACAGTGAGTGAAATAGTCCCATCCTGTAAAGAATTGTCCTACCCAGAGTGCCAAAATCATCCTCACTAACAAGAACTGATTTGGAGGATGGAGTATTCCTGTAAATTAAAGCAGAATCAGTTAACTGAAATTTCCACTATTAGATTCTAAGGATCCATGCCACACACATATATAAAAAATGTAGATGGTATTATAATCTTGAGGAAATTTTGGAGATTTCTACGTTTATTATTTTATTAAGGTGAATTATCTTGTGGGTAGTTTTACTCAGTTCTTTAACCAAGGGTAAATTTTATTTCCCAATCTCAATAAAACTAGCAACAGGGGGGCTATAGATATAAATTCCTGGAATGTAACACCTGCTGGCTATAAAAGTCAACCTAGATCATGAAGGAGGCTGTATCTACAACTGCAGTTCTTAAAACATATTTTCAGCAGCTACTGATAATTCTAGCACTGTAATCAAACATGAAATAAAATGACACATTCAACATTCTTCATTCAGTTCAGGGTAATGAAATCCAAATGATAACGTGTAGTTAGGAAAAAATTAGGTGTTGTAAGTGTACTAAAGGTAAAACTAATTTTGTTCCTTTTTTAAGGCAAATTTTGAATAAATTCATAAAGAAGTTAGGAACATGGATGGGACAAGTAGGGTTGGAGGAAGAAAAAAGACAAGTTGTTGGTAACTTTTCTTACCTGAAGGAACATATACTAGTTGTTTTCAGTGTTTTATGTTTTTGCCATAACAGATTATTCACTGAGTTCTTGAGCCATCTCTGACTTTTGTCCTATTTATTCAGTTATTTCTAGGGCAGTTCATTCATTTATTATGACTTCATGCTTTGTAGTACATATGCTTTAAGTTTGGAAGACAAACCTGCGAACAAATTTCCATCCAAGGTGATAAGTGTCACAGTAGCTGTGCAAATAATTACTGTGAAACCCAAGGGACTCACTCTAGCAAATGAACTCTGGCGACCTCTGATCTGATCACAGTATGAAAATTACTTAAGTTACCTGTAAAGGAGATAGAACAATGTTTCTACTCTCCCACTAGGTCCCAAAATATGGACAGATAAACTAGGAGGACTCTGATATGGACAACATAAGCTTTTAATTCATTCTTAATTAGGATATGATATGTTGAGGGGTCTGCTTTATTTTTATGTTTACTGTCAAGTAAATGCTTCCTTTCTTAATACTCAAAATATAAAATCTCTCACAGTAATTGAATTAGAGACAAAAAGACCTATTTGCTATAGTGCAGTAGTTATGTAATGAAGCAGTTAATTCCAAGCAAGTATGGAAAGATGTCATAGTCACAGAAAGGATCAAGAAAAGAAAATGACTTTTCACAGCAGCATATTGATTTAGTACCTCAGAAGTCTGATACTTTGTCCTCATTAAATTACATTTAAAATATTTGATTTTAAAATAACTTACTGGATTTCTTTTCTCATTTTAAAATAATACATGTCAAATGAGGATAATACTGAAGCATGAAGACAGAAATAGAAATCACCCTCAATGCATATGCCATTCTATATCCATTGTTAACACTTTGGTGCCTTTATCCTTCCAGTATTATCTTCCAGTATTTTTTTCTAGGCATAAATACACTTTTACAGGTTGTTTTAAAAATTGAAATCATGATGATTTTAAAATATTTAATGAAATAGTACATGCATTTTTTTTCAAGTTTTGATTTTACTGATACCTTTTTTTTTCTTGCTAGATTTTTCTCCTTATTTTAGTGTTTTATTTGTATTTCACAAAGATAGTAGAGGTCAGGGTATGCGTGGTAGGAACTTAAACATTTAAAAAAATAGATATTTTCTCCTGTGTTTCCATATGTATCTGTAAAATCAGTCATTTGATCAGAACAGGAAGCAGAGTTTTCTTTTTAAAGGAAAGGAATGTAGCTATTTCACCAGAGAAGAAATATATATATATAGGGTTATATAAGAATTTATTCAGGATAACATTTACCTGGTGCTGACAGATAATGACACACACATACAGCTGTTTGTTTTATCATTCTTAAATTCTGCTTCTTTGGATTTTGCCACAGATGCTCTGAGTCACTGTGTGTTTATATACTTAAATGGTTAATGATTCTTTTGGAAGCTAAACTATTAGGCTATGAGTCAAGAATATACTGGGTTACTGGGTTCTGACTTTATGGACAAGTCCCAAAAGTTAGATTTGGCTCTTTGGGTAATGTTCAAACAAAATCATATTTTATAAGAGCAAAGGATGCTTTATTGTGCAAATGCAGTTAGCAGTTCTCCAGTATTGACCAAACTATCAGCTTCACACATTGAATGTGTTTTTGTGTTTTAACTCTAAAGGCATCGTTCTTTTCCACAGAAGATATTCTTTTTCTCCAGTTAGATTCTACTATTTCTCTCTAGTAACTGAGCTTTAAGGACTTATTAGTAATTAAAAATAAGAACTTCCCCCATTATTTTACTATGTCAGTATCTGTTGTGTTCTTGCATTAAAAGACCCCAGATAACCATCTTACTAAATTTCCACAAGGAATAGCTACTACATTTAAGAAAATATTTTTTAATAAATGATACAGTAAGGTGGTATTGCATTAGTTATTTACATTTGGCCATGGACATACTAGGATATATTTATTGTTTTATTAAGTTTGTTTCATTATTGGGACTACATAGCATCATTAGACTTCTATGGAGAAGTTAAGAATAGATTCCATTTTTAAGTATGAAACTTAACCTATTTAGGTTTATGGCCCTCAAAATTTTTCTCCAACTCGTGATCTGTTTTCTACTAAGAAATAGTCCCTGCCCAGGAAGATGCTGAGTGAATCTTCAGGACTGGCTGACATTACCCAGAAAAAATTGAGAAGGGTCTTCCAGGTGGTCAGATGGACAATGTTACTATGGCAAGTTCTCTTATCACCATAGCAGGCAGAAGTATCCCAGGCAGCAGTGGTGGCAGAGCTTAAGCAGCTACTTCACCCTGACAGCTAAAAGCTAATAACTCATATGGTTGCATTTCAGGGAATATTTTTTCCCACAGTTGGGGAGTGCGTACCTAACCAAACATTCATTGTCAGTGGTGAACAGTTTGAAAAACACTTTTCCAAGATCAAAGACAGACATTATATCTGGAATTTATTCAAAAAAAGTAACTTTGCAATTAGAAATATATTTTTAACTGCAGTATTTTGTTATCCATCTTCAAAGGAGAACTGCTTGTTGATAGGCCACTTCCTGCCTTTCATCTTTTTCTTCTGATTATCAACAGCAACAAAAAGCAGCGTCATAGTAGTGGTAGTCTTTTTTTATGAGTTGTTTTGAAACAGGACAGCTGAATTAGGTATTGGAGAAAGTAAAGTCGGCTCTCGTGGAAATGCAATTCTGATTTTGTGGTTGGGTCACTGCAAATGGCTTCCAGATGACTTCCTGCCAAATCAGTAGCAAAGGTCATCAGTGTCATCTGTAGAGAAATTGGAGAGTGGGAAATAGAATTTATAAGCCTTAGAACCGGAATGTTATATGGACTGACAAGAGGCTGCCAGAGTCAATACTTATCTTTTAAGGAAATAGGAAACCCATCTGACAAGACAGTATCCTACAGTTTAAAAACACTGATTTGTCAGTTTTACAGGTTCTTGTTCTTGGAATCAGCATAAAGTTACCTTGATTGGCTTAACCAGAGGGTGTTTAGTCAGGTGCTTACTATAAGGAATATTGGTGAGAGAGGAGTACTTTGGGGTCACGTTAGGCTAGCTGCAAGTCATACTTGATCAACCTAACCAAGATGATATTTTTCTAAATGAAATGGAAGGAATGAAAGGAGCAAAGGGGATTCATCCAGGATTGAAGGAAGATAATAACTTTCAATCAAAGTTTGCCAAAAATTATGTGTAAAAGATACATCATTCCCTTTCTTTCTCAGCCTTCATTTTTCTTCATCAGCTCTTGCCAGTGATGCATCTGTAAGAGGATAATGCAGGTTATACTTCCATGAGTAATGGACCCTGATTTCCACTTTTCTGATTGCTTACTGTCTATGGTAAGTAATGCCTTGCAGAAAATCTCCCCACGCACTAGAGCATTTTGACTAATGTTCTCTCTGGACAAAAGTCCCAATAACTACAGAATCCTTCATTCAACTTTTCTGATTTTTGTCTTTATTGATTTCTAGTTAAAACTCTCAATGCCGTTTTTACTCCTATGATTTGTGACCACATTTTTTGTTGATTTGTGTTTTTTCTTTGAGATATTTTCTTACAAATAGTAGGGCACCTGGAGAATTGTAAATTGCCTCCTGAATAGATCATTTCTGACTGTTCCATTCTGCAGGGACTTCTGTCATTAGGGTAATAGAATAAAATTGCCCTTTTGAAGCTTTTTCTATATTGATCCAGTTCATTTTAAAGGCTGAAGCACAGTAGAAGAAAGAAATCAAGTCAAGAATTCCTTCTCTTATCTTATTGTAAATAAACCTGGTGATTTTGACTTTTTAAAAACAGCTATTTACCCATTTGTGTCTTACTAATACTATAAATTCAAAGTAATCTCAGGTTTGTAATTTATTTTAAAAAGGAAGAAAAATAAAATATAATAATGAGCTCAGCAGGGACCCAAACTTTATACCAGTTCAGAAAATAAGAACATTTTATTTTAAACTTAACCTTGTGATCTCAGTTTTACAAATCTTTAAATTGATGAAGTTAGACTCTAATTTCTAAGGTCCCTTCCAGTTCTAACATTGTACAGTTTTATCTGTGAACCCAAATGTAATAGTATGTTTCATAAAAATCTAGAAATAACCATGGGAGAAATCTGGTGTGCCTCTGTTTAAATGGTTGTAGACTCCAATTTTAATAACTGTCAATATTGTCATCGTTGTGCTCCCCCCCCCCCCCATAATGTTTAATGTTTCAGAAGTTAGTCCTTTGGTGTTAGGCACCTGACCAAGTAATCTGACTCCTATATGGCAGTTTGCCCAAAGGACATTCCAAGCAGGCCTTGAGTACTAGAATTATAGAATTACAAATAGTTAGTGGGCCAGTTCTTTTTAACGTTTATAAATATATGGTAGTTACAGCTTTTAATGTCCCTCTCTCCCACTTCCCCTCCCCACTCCACTTTTGTTTCATCCAGTATGTGAGATTTGCAGTGGTAGGAGAAGAGAAATTGGAGTGTAGGGTTCCATAATAGCTGTTTAGTAGCACTGAGACCTCCTGGATCAGGGATCCTTAACAAGGGATCAAAGAGGTTGAATTTAAATTAAAAAACAAAGCAAAACACTATTCTTGTGGAAATGTGTTGGTGTGGGTGTGATATGCTTATTAAATAATACACAGTAAAGTATGGATTTAGTAAGAGGTCTGTGGTTTTCACCTGACTGGCAAAGGGGTCTGTGGAACAAAAAAGGTTAAAAACCCCTGTCCTCTTAGATGAATCTCAGAATTTTTAAAAGTTGATATAATACGGATTCCAGGATATTTTGGGAACAATTTAAATGAAGCAAGTCATAGTAGTGAAATACTTTCAACCAAGAAGCCAGAGTGTGTGTGTGTGTGTGTGTGTGTGTGTGTGTGTGTATGAAGACCCAACAAAATATTTATCTTGAGACCCATAGTGGACTCAAGGATTTAATGATACAGTCCCTATAAACTACCAGGTTAAGACAATGATTTCATTATAGCTCTGGCTTGTAGTGAAATTAAAGTGAAATTAAATTATACTGGGTCACTTTAGCAGTACGTGTCATTTGAAAAAGTCACAGATTAAAATTGAGAAAGGTAATCACATTTTACCTCAGAATTTCCTGATCATCAAGAGGATTTAGTGGAAACCACCTTTATTTAATCCCTTTTTTAGCAGAAATATCACAGTGATTGCAGGATTTAAAATTCTCCTAAATGTTTCAGAAAACCACCTACATGTGGACAAGTAGTTATTACATAGTGGCATAGTATGGTAGCTGGTCCACCAGCTGCGTCCAAACCCTGATTGTTGAACGTTTTTTTTCCTAGATGATTGACCCTGGGCAAGTTCTCTGTGCCTTAATTACCTTATCTGTAAATGTGAATGATAATGGTTCCTACTTAATTAGGGTTGTTTTGAGGATAAGTGAATTAATGACTATGAAGCATTTAGTGGTTGGTATATGATAAGTCCAGAAAGAAAAAAAAAAGCATACTCAGTCCCACTATTCTTTGTGCTATGTTATACATGAAAACTGTAATTTCAGTTTTAAACTGGAAGTCTTCCCTTGTTCACAATAAAAAAATTAGTTTACTAGATTGAGATTATAATGCTTTCGGAAAGGAACTGCTTGATATCAGTTATTGATTTTATTTCATAGAATTCTTTTTGACTTGTAAATCCCAAGTATTTGGTATAATATCCAAATCAGTATAATCTAACTGAATTTCTAATACTATAAACCTGTGGTAATTTTTAGGTAGAAGTTTTTTTAAACTGTTCTGAAAGAATAGTGACAGTAGTTGTCTGGACTTTGTAGTGTTAATAATTTAGTACTTTCAGTGGTCAAGGACAGATTCCTTTGTCTACTATTCATGTATAGGGACATTTATGATCCTCCATTAATCTTCCCTTCATAAAGGAGTTCTTGAGTGTTCCAGCTTGTTCCCTCTTGGCACATGGATGTTTTGGATTGATGTGAAGAGGCCCAGGATTTGAAGGCCCAGATTTGAGCACATTTATTATCTTTCTGAACTGGATATTGTATTGTCCAGATTTTCTAGTCTGTGTTAAGCAGAATTTTGCCTCAGATGTGGCTCATGTGATTCTTAATAAATGCAAAAGTATGGCTGAAGTGGCTTAATCCTAACCTATTAGATGTCTGAATTGCGTACTCTCTGAAAATTTAATTCTCCATAATAAATTTTATACTAACTTATTCATAAGGTAGAAAAATCAGATTTATTAATAAGGGCCCCCCAGCCTTGCTTTTTTAAGCTTGTAGAAATGATTTGACACTTTCTTTTAAGGGGGATTAAAAAAAAGGAGTGCTTTCCCATACACTTTCTAACTAGATGTTGGGAAATCTGACTAAAAGTTGGGAAAGTTTTGTTTATTTGTTTTCCCCATTAATACAGAAATCTACAAAAGCATATGAGAAATATTTAAAATGTCAGTAACTTACAAAACAACTTAGTAAATCAGAACTCAGTACTGTATTCAATTTCCAAATTCTAGAACCTGGTGCTAATTTGTGGTGGTGGTGGGTATTGGTGTAAACTCTGAGAAAAATCATGAATAGTGGTGGGGGCAATAGACAACACATCAGTTGCAATTTTTGAAAACTCCTCTCCATAGATTAAAAAATGTTTTCATCAGTGTAAAGGTTGTGTGAGGAACTTGTATCATTCTAGGAAGCAGATTTATTATTTCTTTTTTTTTTCTCTTTTTTAAAAAAATGTTACATTCAAAAAATATGAGGTCCCCATATACTCCCACCCCCCTAGATTTATTATTTCTTTATCTTCCCTGTGTGGAGGAGTGGAAAGGGGAATGAAGGCAGTGTACAGGGAAGAGTACTCTGCAGAACAGCCTGGTCCCAGCTGGAGATGAGGAGGTAAAATCATAACATAGAGTGGTAAGAGTGGGCCTTCAAGGCTATGTAGAACAGCTTTCCAAAGCTTGAAGGCTGTCCACAGTTTTTCTGCTTTAGCAGTTGCTAACTTTGTGCTTGGAACTGGCCTAGCATTGGGTGTCTGTTTTTTTTGCAAGAGGGGAAGCCAGGTCTAGACACTGTAGGTCCTTGCTCTAAATCTCATATTGCCATTGGTTCCAGAATTCCCTACTCCTACAAGCAAGAGAAATCCAAAAGCACTAAAATACTATTAAACTTTATACTTGCTCTTGGGACATCTTTGACCATTTCTTTGTGAACGCCAACTAAATCCCTGTTCTGTTCTTCCTTAAGCATTACTTCCCCTTAAAGGCCCAGCCAGTTCCTCTTAAGTTAGGCCTGAAGTTCAGGAATGCCAGACATTTGGACTTCCTTCTAGCCATCCCATCCCTTGGAAAGTTGCAGATCCCACCCCAGTCTTAAATAACATTGCAGCAAAGATCCTGAACAGTTCTTTTCAGATTTCTTTTCGAAGAGACTTGTTTGCTGGGAAGCCAGGTCAGGTTTGACAAGGCTTGCAGGGGCAGAGAGTTCTTGAAACTTGGGAATCACCCTTAAGTGTTCCTTCCGTGATAAGGGATGTTAGCCATTAGGTAAAAAGTTAACAGTGGGAAAACTGGGGGCACCAAAGGGAAAAAAGAAAATTAGCTGAAATTTTTGAGTGACTTATGCAATTGCCACATACCCAAATGCAGAGAATACCTTATTATTATATGCTATCTGTTCCCTAATTGTTTGGACCATATTTGTTGTACTCTGTTACATGCTAATTCTCAAATTGTTAATTGTATAGGTCTTATCTTACCAACTAGATTGTAAGTCCTTTATTGATCCAAATCATCTTTTATAATCAGTGTCATCTCTTAATGCTAGTGCATTAATAGGTCCTCAAAAGGCCAATTTGGAATCAGGAGGTGTCTTCCTAGAGGAACTATGTAAGAGCTGTGGAAGAAATGTGTCTGCCTCTCAATACAGATTTGGTAGTCATCAAAGCCAAACAGCTGGCCTTAGCAAACAAAATTCTCTTTTGACCCCTCAGTGAACCTTACCTTTCAGTTTGAGAAATGCTGCAAGATGATAAATGTCTCAGATTGACTGCTAAATTGTGATTTTTGATACATAGCATTGGACAAGTTTTATTTTATTTTTGTTCCTAAAATCATGGAGGTTAACTATATTTTATTTACTCCAGTTCTGTCTTTTCAAAGCCTACCCATACTTAATTTTATTCTGAAACAGTACATTATTACAAAGTCCAGCAAATATGTAAGCATATGTGAAGACCTTTTATTTTTTTTACTAAATATGTTCTGAGTTTTTGTACTTAAAAATATGTTTAGCAAACCTTGTGATAGAGGTTATATACTGCTGTACAATTATATGGCAGATTTAGGCAGTGCTCTTTCCTTTCACATTGTGTTGCTTAGGAAATTACAAGCTTTCATGGTATCTGTTAAACTGTAAATTGCCTATTGTGTTCAATACAGAATGTGGAATTTAGTTAAAATGTTGAGAAAATTATGTTGTTCGTTCCACACCCACCTGTCAGAATAATTAGATGGAGATACATGTGCTCTTTGTCAATAAAGCATATTTGTTTTGAAAGACACAGCACTCATGAGCTGTCAGTCATGACAACTTCTGAGGGCACTTTATAAATGCAAAGTAGAGGAAAGTACATTGAGTCACTAATACATGTGCTTTCTTATTCCCTGATCCCCCTTTCCCAATGGATATATTCTGGTGAAATCTATATGAAGAATTATTTTGAAATATTAATGGAAATTTGGGACGCCACTAGCTAAAGTAAATGCTGAGAGAGACTAATTAAATGCTAAAAACTCTTCCTCTCAAAAAATATTAATTCAAAACTTAAAATCAGTTTAAATTTACTGTTAGAAAGTACCTGTAGGAGGCAGCGGACTTGGCCCAGTGGTTAGGGTGTCCGTCTACCACATGGGAGGTCCGCGGTTCAAACCCCAGGCCTCCTTGACCCGCGTGGAGCTGGCCCATGCAGAGTACTGATGTGCGCAAGGAGTGTCCTGCCACGCAGGGGTGTTCCTTGCATAGGGGAGCCCCACGTGCAAGGAGTGCACCCTGTAAGGAGAGCGGCCCAGCGCGAAAGGAAATGCAGCCTGCCCAGGAATGGTGCCGCACACATGGAGAGCTGACACAACAAGATGAGGCAACAAAAAGAAACACAGATTCCCGTGCCGCTGACAACAACAGAAGTGGAGAAAGACGCAGCAAATAGACACAGAGAACAGACAACCAGGGTGGGGGGGCGGGTGAGGGGAGAGAAATAAATAAATAAATAGATCTTTAAAAAAAAAAAAAAAGAAAGTACCTGTGATCTGGACTTTAAGTGCAAAGCCTTCTGGCTGCATCCCTGACTGACCTCTTAATGGTGTTCAAAAAAGTATATAAACCTTTCTGAAACTTTGCTCACTCATCTATAAAATGGGCATAATATTTTACCTACTTCACAGGATTATGGAATGTTGAATAAATTAATATATGCAATAAAGGCTTTGTAAGCTCTAAAGTGGTACATAATTAGTAGCCCAGGAGGTTTTAATAGCAGTACTTATTTTTTCCTATTAGAAAATATATGTGGAATTTATTAATGAAATATATCCAAATTTTATAAAACGATTATTATAAAAAGCAAACATGGTATTTTTAGCCATGTCAGTAAAATGACTTCATTATTACTATATTATAATCCAGGTAATCTATCTTTGAAAAAAGAAAGTGGAAGAAAACTCACTATGGGTTTGTGTCTAGCACCATAGTCCCTGTTGGTGATTAGACATTCCTCTGCTACTTCTTCCTGGCCTTGACAAATTATCTAAGTGAGTGCACTCCCTCCCTCAGGTTTCCATGACACAATGCGATTGTGGAAATATGGTCAGACTTGGTTAAATACTGATCACAAGTATTGTGGAGATGACAAGTAGAAAGGAATGGTATTAATCAGAAACAGTTAAGAATCTTGCTTTGGGGAAGAATGACACTACATTTGAAAATTTCTGGTTTTAACTCAATACTCAGATTATTGCTTTTCCATGCTTTAATGGTATAGAAGAGTTCCTTAAGTGATGTCCCTGGTAAAGTTTATAATTTTTTAATAGAGGAGCTTTTGTGTTTTTTTATACTATAAAACATTATCTTTGTATTTAAATGGGATGCCAGAATATAAATATTCAGCCAGCAGAGGGAGTAGACTCATAAAATTGGGTGTGAGAAAATGTAAGATGCCTCATTAAACTTGTCTCTTTTGGGTATAGCTTTACAACTCTCTTGAGAAAAACAAAAGTATAGGATTTTAAGGTCATATTAAAACTTCTACTATTTACAGTCTTACTGTGGTAGTTTTTAAGAAGGAAAAGGGACAAGCAAATATTTTATAAATAAGAACTGGTGTTTTTGTTAATTCTATGAAGTGAAGAAATTTTTTGCTGCTCTTGGTACTGGTACTCAAGGGAAAAAGAAAATCATAATGAAGTAAACTAACCAATCTAGTAAAAAAAAAAAAAGAAGCTTTCAGTACTTTGCCCTGGGGTTAGAACAGATTCAGCCCAAACACATAAAAGGAATAAACCAGAAATGATTGTTAATGTTCTTAACCATGACTTTCAGGAACACTGTAAGGACCCTGAATCAAATAAGCACTTATCTTTTGTATCATATGGTTAAGTCAGGAAACTAGAATGTATTTAAAAAATTTATTTTACCAAGTATAAAACAAATGGTTTTTTGCATAACTCTAGTTACATAGGAAATCTAAATTAATCATTTATTCTATGCATTCTATTTGATTCTCTTGGTAAGTTTGCAATCTGATATAAAATCATTAAATTTACTTACTTTTAAGCACTATTAAATATATATGGTATCGAAGCCAGTCTTCTGCAAATGTAAAGATAAGCAACACCCTACCTTAATGTAATTTGTAATCTACTAAATGCTGAGTCATCACAATTCCAGTGTGCCAAAATATAGCAGGTGGGCATTGCAGAAGCTCGATAAGCTACTTTAATAAATACCATTACCACTAAAATAAGAAATATTGATCCTTTGTTAGTTTTGAGAAAAAGATTTTTGTTTTGCAATCAGTGAGACTGAGGATTTGCTTATAGAGCGAAAATTCAACTGTAATTTATAAAATTTTTTAACTTTCTTTTTAGAGCTTAGGAAAAGTTTCCATTTGGCATTATCAAAGATTGTTGATTTAGATTTTATTATTATATTTATTACATTACCTTGTCAATTTTCCTGTTTGCCTCCTCCAACCCTTATCCCCATCAACCCTTTCTGGTTTCTTATTATTTTTCCTCCCCTGAGTATTTTCTTTTCAATTCTTATGTCTTGCCAGCCTTTTAGCAAAACAACATAAATAAAAGTATAATAAGAAAGCAGAGAAGTATTGTTCCTATGTTCAGTTCTTCATGTATTAATTGAGCAACTACTCCCTGTCTGGAGCTGTTTGATGGGTTAAAAAAACACACACACACACAAACCCAAAAAAACATATCTGGCATGCTCATTACCTTCATTGGTCTCTTTTTCACGTTGATTTTTTTTGCATCAAATAATTATGCATACAGTGTTACAGTAAAATAATAAAAACCAAGTGTCAAAAATAGGGCATAGCCATTAAGTACTGTGGGTGGTTCGAAAAAGATGAGCGGGAAGTGGACTTGGCCCAATGGATAGGGCGTCCGCCTACGACATGGGAGGTCCACGGTTCAAACCCCGGGCCTCCTTGACCTGTGTGGAGCTGACCCACGCACAGTGCTGATTAGCGCAAGGAGTGCTGTACCACGCAGGGTGCCCCCCGCGTAAGGGAGCCCCACGTGCAAGGAGTACGCCCCATAAGGAGAGCTGCCCAGTGCTAAAGAAAGTGCACCCTGCCCAGGAATGGCGCTGCACACACGGAGAACTGACGCAACAAAGATGACGCAACAAAGAGACACAGATTCCCAGTGCTGTTGACAACAACAGAAGTGGACAAAGAAGAACATGTAGCAAAATGAACACAGAGAACAGACAACTGGGTGGAGGGGAGGGGAGAGAAATAAATTTTAAAAAAACATTAAAAAAACATTGTAAGAAGAAAAAAAAAAAGAAAAAGATGAGCAGGAAGGAAAAAGAACAACATGAGCTGAAGCACACTAAGACAGCCTTTTAGAAGTGGGTGTTCAGAGAGGTCTTGCATAGAAAGTGAGAATAGAGATATGTGTGGTATGGAGTGTAGGTTTGGAAAAGCAGAGAAAGGATTTGTGGAAGCCTGAACAGGGTGCACCTACCTTGCAGGATAGTGGAGGAAGCATTGGAAGGGGAGGTAAATCGAAAGTAGGTGATAAGTAAATATGCGTTCAACGTCAATGAGGAGCTGACTTGCCTGAGCTTCTCTTCTTGTGATGTGCTTCAGTTTCTTGTCAATGAGGTAATTAATTGTGTCCTATCCAGACAATAAATGCATGTAATAAAAATCTCTCTAAAAGAGGCAAAATATATGATAGGCCTGTTGAAGAACAAGAATTAGATGATGTTCTAGTTAAGAATGCGGCCCTATAAAAGTATAGGAAATGACAAAGTTGGGCTTTTGGAGAGTGGGTTGAAGAACACGTCCTGCACTGTTTCCCTTAGCCACCCCTTTGGGTGCCATATCTCTTTCAAGGTAGCTGTTGGCTCATCTCTTTGTATAGCTTTAGGCATCAGTTCTCCTAAGGCTAAGTATCACCAAGTACAATTATTATGTATCTTAAAAATACATAAATACCTTCATAAGGTAAGGGCAGACGTACCTGGACTTCAGTACAACTAAGCCCTTCCTTGAATATTGGATACCTTATTAATGTTCATGAAGAGCATATTGATAACATCTTTTTAAAAAAATAACATCTTGACACAATTAAAATTTGAACTTGAAGAGCAATCGCTTTTCAGTAAGGACCACATTTAAAGATACTTCTTGCATGAACAGTGGCAGTGCTTCTGAAATGAAAGTATTACTTTGTTGAATAAGATATTTCTCATTTATCTGTCTGCAATTTAGAATTGTCATTAGAATTACAATAAATAATAATGATTAGTTAGCATTTGTAATTCATCTTCAAAGAACTTTATAGCTAATCTAATTTAATTATCACTTGGTGTCATGGGAAACTTGTACTTTTTTGCTGTGAATCCTTTGAAGTATCTTTTTTCAGCCTCTTAGTTCCCTGTTTTGCTATTTCCATGGCCCATCAGCTTTTTGTCTGTGAGAATTGCACAGAGAACTAACAGATTATAGTGGTATTAATATCTGAAAGCTCCTTTACCTAGGTAAGAGTTTGGACTTTAGTTAGGCTCCCCAATTCCAGAGAAAGCTCCTCCACTTGTGTGTGATCATGGGCAAGTTATGCAACCTTCACTTTCTTAAACTGGAATTCATAGTGCTTGCCTCCTAGTGGCAAAGTAAGGATTATATTAAATTAGTTAATTAATGATAGATAAGCAAATAGCAATTAACAAATTATTTAATAAATGTTAGCTGTTGTATTTGTTTTGCTGTTAAATTATTATTAGGAAAATGTCATTCTGTGAATTTACATGGACTTAAGTGTTGATGAGAACATTATAAGCCAACAAGTCAATTTTAAGAGACTGCTGTGTGCCAGTCTCAGTGCAAGGCATTAGAACAGAAAAGGATGAAACCATGACACCTACCTTTAGAAGTTCATAACCTAATATGGGGGAGACATAGATAAAGCTAACTGTAAAACATTGTGATAAGAACCTGACATGATGTGAGATCAGGTACTGTCAAAGTTCAAAGCAAAGAGTGGTGGATTTTACTTAGTTTCTACAGAGGTCTTTAGAGAAAAGGGGATATTTGACCTGGGCCTTGGAAGATGAAAAGAACTTAAGAAATGGGATGGAATAAATTCTAGGCAAAGACTTCACCTGAACAAAATGAAGTGGCATGATCCATTGGTGGAGGCTAGAGTGAGAAGGAACAAGTCTTCAAAGTTGTGGTTAGTTCCATTTGTGTGAATGCTCTAGATATCACGCTTTGCCCCTGTCTCTGGACTGTCCTTTCCTCTTCTTTGTAGACTGTGGAGAAAGCTGTGAAGCTTAGCAGTCTTAGTTGGACTCTAACATATTTGTCATTAAGATGTGTGATTGTCTTAATGATGGGACTGTATTGGACATATTGGAAACAGTTTAAAATAACCCTGTGACAGAGTTAAATTCATGCTAATGTTTTAAAGACTGAAGTGTACCAACTGCCTGAGTTTAAGACAAGATGATGGAAAGAATAAAAGTATCTTATTCCCAAAATTTATGGTTGTGCCAGAGCACTGTTTCTGACTACCACTTAGACAAAGGAAACACTCATTTTTTCTTTTCCATTTCCAGTGTTGGAGATTTCATTGTCTGGGAAGCACATGGACCACTTTTAAACAGGAGAAATCTGTGCTCACCCTTAAACGGCATCTTAGACTGAGTTTAACGAAACAGATGCTGCCTGTTAAACTGCGTGTAAATACAGTTGCTGAAACAACTGGGTTTCATTTATATTTGTAATTGCATGAGCATTCACAAACCATTTAAACTGATGGCATTAATCTTTATTGTTAGAAGTTTTACATGAGTATGTATAAATAGTAATACATTATTAATGTTTCTTCTAATGAATAAGTAAATGAGAAATAAATCAGAAAAAAATTGTGAGAGCATATAAGAAACTAACATTTGTGGTTACCTCTGGGCTGTGGGGCTGGGTGTGATAGTGAAGACAAGCCTCTTTTTTAGTTATAACCTTCTATGCTGTTTTCACCTTTATAATAGGAATATGTGTTGCTTTTGCCATAAAAAAGAACTCTTCTTTTTTAAGTCATTGAAAAGTAACTTAGAATTTGGGGCTTCTAAAAGGTTTTGTCATACAGGCATGCCCTGGCTTGGCTATTGCTTGACCATTTCAGTCAAACATCCATTGGTGGGGGGTGGGGAGTCTAATGAGCTTTCTCTGCATATATAATGGAGAGACAGGATGATCATAAAGCATGCTCATCCCCATAAGTAACCAACAGGTTCTTGCAGTGAGTTTTTGGAGTCTGCACACAGCTAATATTTGAAAACCCTCATTTTCTTATGAAATAATTTTATCTAAAATCTAAAACACTGATTCTTGCTAATTATTCATTTTAATAATATTATAAGCACAAATTTTTAGCAGTATCGAATGCAAAATTCATGTCAATTGTGATAGTAAAATTGGATCCACCTCTGCACGTAAAAGGCATTTTCATATTCTTCTATTGGGAAACTTTGAGAAACACTTCCTTAGGTGTAAATATGAATAGTAGTTGAAGATAACTTGTACTCATCCTGAAAAGCTTTATTTGGGTTTTAAGTGGTTTTTTGTTTGTTTGTTTGTTTTTAAGATTTATTTTTATTTATTTAATTCCCCTCCCCTCTCCCGGTTGTCTGTTTTCTGTGTCTTTTTGCTGCGTCTTGTTTCTTTGTCCGCTTCTGTTGTTGTCAGTGGCACGGGAAGTGTGGGCGGCGCCATTCCTGGGCAGGCTGCACTTTCCTTCGCGCTGGGCGGCTATCCTTAGGGGTGCACTCCTTGCGCGTGGGGCTCCCCTACACGGGGGACACCCCTGCTTGGCACGGCACTCCTTGCGCGGATCAGCACTGCGCATGGGCCAGCTCCACACGGGTCAAGGAGGCCCGGGGTTTGAACCGCGGACCTCCCATGTGGTAGATGGACGCCCTAACCACTGGGCCAAAGTCCGTTTCTCTGGGTTTTAAGTTCTGATGTTACAAAGTGAAAAGAAGTAGATTTAATAAAAGGTAAATTTTAATAGCTTAATTTAGCCTGTTAATATAAATGTTTGATTTTGTACTTAGGGTTCTCAATGAATCCAGTAAATGTCTGAGCTGGTAGACCAGCTATAATCCAGTTAAAGGAGCTAATAAACTAATTTTAATCAAACTTACTTTGATTTCTGTTTCTTTTTTCCACCACAGGTCACAGTAATGAAAGGCAGTAATAAAAATAAAGATCATTCAGCAGAAGGAGAAGGGGCTGGAAAACGACCCAAACGAAAGTGTCTTCAGTGGCATCCATTGTTAGCGAAGAAACTTCTTGACTTTTCAGAAGAGGAGGAAGACGACGACGAAGAGGAAGATCTTGATAAGGTAAGTCTTTCATTTATTTTGGAATTTTAATGTTTATTTGAACACTCATACCAGAAACTGTAGTGAACGTTATGGTAGAAGAGATTCATTTCTAAAAGACTGTATAATTTGTACTCTATTTAACTACTTAACTTATATTTTAATTCCAGTTATTGATTACTCTTTTTTTTTCTTAGAGAAGTTGTAGGTTTACAGAAAAATCATTCAGAAAATACAATTCCCATATACCACCCTGTTATTAATACCTTGCATTGAGTGGTACATTTGTTAAAACTGATGAAAGCACATTTTTATAATTGTACTATTAACTATAGCCCATGGTTTACCTTAGAGTTCACTGAGTTCACTGTGTTGTTTAGTGTTATGGTTATTTTTTTAAAAATTTCTACTCTAGTAATAGTAACATACATATAACCTAAAATTTCCCCTTTTAGCCACATTCGGCTATATAATTCAGTGCTTTTAATTTGTTCACAATGTTATACCACCATCTACTACCATAACTTGTCCATCAACCCAGATATTATGCTTTATACAGGGAAGCAGGTATGACTCAAGCAATTGGGCTTCTGTTTACCATATGGGAGCACCTGGGTTCGATCCCTAGGGCCTCCTGTAAATGCAGCAAGTGATGCAGTAAGATGATGACACAACAAAAGAGAGGTGCAGGGGAGAGTCAAGGTGAGATGCAACAGAAACCAGGAATCAAGGTGGTGCAAGTGACAGGGAACCTCTCTCCCATCTTGGACGTCCGTGGGATCAAATCCCGGTGAAGCCTAGAGGAGAAGATGAGAAGGAAAAAAGAAAAAGACATGGAAGATCACACAGGGAATGGACACAGACAGCCAAAACAGCAGAGTAGGGGGGAGGAGAGAAAAAAATAAAAAATAAAAACATGAGCTTCTTTAAATAAAAAAAGAAATGCAATACAATTTAAACATTAACTTCCCATACCCTTCCCCAAAACTGGACCCTGGTTATCTGTATTCTGGGTTGCTTAGAGTTTATTCTAATTATTTCATACAAATGAGATCATGTAATATTTGTCCTCTTGTGTCTGGCTTATTTTGCTGAACATGATGTCTCAAAGCTTCATCCATGTTGTTGCACGTATCACAACTTCATTCTTTTCTACTGATTTCAGTTTATACATATATCACATTTTGTTTCCATTTCATCGATTGATGTACACTTGGGTTGCATCTATCTTTTGGCAAATGTGAATGATAGTATCCCTGTGCAAATATCTAAGTCTCTGCTTTCAGCTCTGTGGGGTATATACCTAGAAGTGGGATTGCTGGGTCATATGATAACTCTATACTTAACTTCCTGAGGAATCACCAAATTATTCTACAGCAGCTGCACCATTTTATGTTGTCAACAACGATTTAGTGTTCCTTTTTCTCCACATAACCCTCAAAACTTTCTAATTTTTTAATAGTAGCCATTTTAGTCAGTATGAAATGGTATCTATTAATAATTGGGGTTTTGATTTACATTTCCCTAATGCTATTGAAAATATTTTCATGCGCTTTTTGACTGTTGACATATCTTCTTTAAAGAATTTCTATTTGAGTCTTTTCCCCATTTTTTAATTGTGTTGTCTTTTTGCTGTTGTAGGAATTCTTCATATATTCTAAATATTATATCTTTACTGACTATATAGTTTCTAATATTTTCTCTCATTGTGTAGGTTGTCTTTTTGCTTTCATGATAAAGTCCCTTGATGCACAGAAGTTTTAATTTTGATGAAGTCCCATTTAACTGTTATTTCTTTTGCTGCATTTGTGTCCCTGTGTTCTAGGAATTTTATAGCTCTGGTTCTTATATTTAGGTCTTTGATCTATTTTGGGTTGCATTTTGTATATTGTTGAGATACGGGTCCACCTTCGTTGTTTTGCATATGGACATCCAGGTTTCTCATAACCATTTGTTGAAGAAACTATTTTTTCCTAATTTGGTGGACTTGGCACCCTTTTGAAACTTAGTTGGCTGTAAATGTGAGGGTTGATTTCTGAACTCCAAATTTAGTTCCATTGGTCTTAAGTATTTGTTCTTGTACCAGTGCCGTAATATAAGATTACTGTTGCTTTGTGATAAGTTTTAAGATCAGGAAGTGTGAGTCCTACAACTTTGTTCTTTTCAAGATGACTTTGTCTATTTGGGGTCACATATTCTTCCATTTAAATTTCATGATTGGCTTTTCCATTTTTTCAAATAAGATTGTTGGAATTTTGATTGGCATTACATTGAATCTGTAAATCACTTTGCAAAGAATTGACATCTTAACAATATTTAGTCTTCCAATCCATAAACACAGAATGTCCTTCCATTTATGTAGGTATTTGATTTCTTTTAACAGTGTTTTGTAGTTTTCTGTGTACAAATCCATTACATCTCAATTAGATTTATTTCTATATATTTGATTCTTTTAGTTGCCATTGTAAATGGCCTTTTTCCTGATTTCCTGTTGTGATTGTTCATTACTAATATATAGAAAGATTACTTTGTATGTTAATCTTGTACCCTGCCACTTTGCTGAATTATTAGCTCTGAGAACTTTTTTGTGGATTTTTCAGGATCTTCTGTATATAGGATCATGTCATCTGAAAATAGGGCAAGTTTTACTTCTTTTCTTCCAATTTGGATACTTTTTTTTTTCCTTTGTCTAATTGCTTTGGCAAGACCTTCCAGTAAAATATTGAATAACAGTGATGACAGTGGGCATCCTTGTCTTGTTCCTGATCATAGAGAGAAAGCTTGCAGTCTTTCAGTTAACTATGATGTTAGCTGTGGACTTTTCGTTTATGCCCCATGTTGGGGAAGTATCCTTTTTTTTAGGTACCTGGGGTAGAGATTGAACCCTGGACCTCGTTGTGGGAACCTGGCACTCAACCACTGAGCCACATCAGCACCCCTGAGTTTGTTTCTCGGTTGTTTGCTTGTCGTTTGTTGTTGTATTTAGGAGGCACCAGAGACTGAACCTGGGACTTCTCATGTGGGAAGCAGGTGCTCAACTGCTTGAACTACATCTGCTCCTCAGAAAGTATCCTTCTATTCCTAGTATTCTATGTGTTTTTGTCAAAAACGGTACTGAGTTTTGTCAAATGCCTATTTGGCATCAATTGAGATGATCATGTGGTTTTTTTCCTTTGTTCTGTTAAAGTGGTATATTATATTAATTGATTTTCTTACATTGAACCACCCTTACCTACCTGGGATAAATTCTACTTGATCATGGTGTATAAATCTTTTAATGTACTGTTGGATTCAGTTTGCTATTATTTTTCTTGAAGATTTTTGTGTATGTATTCATAAGGGAATATTGATATGTAATTTTCTTGTGATATCTTTACCTGGCTTTGGTATGAGGGTGATGTTGGCCTCAGAGAATGAGTTAAAGTGTGTTCCCTCAGTTTTTTGGAAGAGTTTGAGAAAGACTGGTGCTAATTCTTTTTTGAATGTTTGGTAAAATTCACCATCTGGTCATGGGCTTTTCTTTGTTGGGAGGTTTTTGATACTGTTATTGGTTTACTTGTTAGTGGTTTGTTGAGATCTTCCGTTTCTTCTTAGAGTCGGTATAGGTAATTTCTGTGTTTCTAGGAATTGTTCCATGTCATCTTGGTTATCTGATTTGTAGGCATTCATTTGTCCATACTGTCCACCTATATAACCCTTTTTGCATTTGTTGGGGTTTGTATTAATACACTTCATTTTATTTCTGATGTTATTTTTTTGCATCCCTTCTCTTTCTTACTTAATAAAACTAAAGGTTTCTTGATTCTTTTGATTTTTTTCAAGACTTCTTCAAGAAACCAATTTATGGTCACCTTCATTCTCTGTTGTTTTTTTTCTTCTTATTTTGTTTATCTCTGCTCTAATCTTTGTTACCCTCCCTTTTTGTTCACCTTGTGTTTACTTTGCCTTTCTTTTTCTAGATACCCCCAGATTTGAAGTTAGGTCTCTGATTTGAGGTGTTTCTTATTTTTTTAGTATAGACATTTAGAGCCATCATTTTCTGTCTAATTATTGCGCATTGCTGCTGCCCATAAGTTTTGATACATTGTGCTTTCATTTTCATTCACTTCAAGATATTCCCTAATTTCCCTGTGCTAACTCCTTTGATCCATAGGTTAAGAGTGCATTGTTTAGTATCCACATACGTGTAAATTTTCTAATTCTTCCTCTATTACTGATTTTTAATTTCATTCCATTATAGTCAGAGAAGATCACTGTATGATTTCAATATTTTTTAATTTATTGAGACTTGTTTTGTGACGTAATATGTGGTCTACCCTGGAAAATGATCCATGTGCACTTGTGAAGAGTGGGTATTCTGTTATTTTTGGGAGAAGTGTTCTCTATATGTCTGCTAGGTTTAGTTGGTTTAGAGTTCAAGTCTTCTGTTTTCTCATTGATCTGTCTAGATACGGTATCCGTTATTGAAAGTGATGTATTGAAAACTCCTACTATGACTTCTTGTTGAATTATGGCCCCTTTACAAGTATATTATGTATGACCTTCTTTGTCTCTCATAACAGTTTGTTACTTAAAGTCTCTTTTATCTGATATTAATATAGCCACTTCACCTCTCTTTTGGTTACCATGTATGGTATTTCTTTTCCCATCCTTTCACTTTCAGCCTAATTGTGTCTTTGAATTTAAGGTTAGTCTTTTGTGAACAGCATGTAGATGGGTTATGCTTTTTTATCCATTTTGCCAGTCTCTGCATTTTGGCTGGAAAATTTAATCCATTTACATTTAAGGTAACTATTGACAGTGCAACATTTCTTCTGCCATTTAGCTCTTTTGCCCTTTAAGTCTTACACCTATTTTGACCTTCAATTCTTTTGTTCATGCCCACTTTCAAAGTAATTTGATTTTTTGTATTATATCATTTTGAGTTCCTTCTCATTTCCGTATTTTTTCATATATTTTCTTTGTGGTTAGTACGAGGTTAAATTTGACATCCTGATTATAGAAGATCATATTTGATTTGATACAAACTTAACTTCAGTAATATACACTATTTTAGTTTGCTAAAGGCTGTCAAAGCAATATACAGAAATAGGTTGGATTTTACAATGGGATATATTATAAGCTTACAATTCTGAGGCCGTGAAAGTGTCTGAATCAAGGCATCATCAGAAGACGCTTTCTCCCCAAGCTGCAGCTGTGGGCAGTCAGGCACATGGTGATATCCACTCATCTCTCCTCAGCCTCCTTGCTTTCAGCTTCTGTCTAAAGTGTCTTCCTCTTTGGTTCTGTGTTCCACTGATTTCAGCTTCTGGCTCATGGGGCCTTCACTCTCAGTTTCTGGGTTCCTCTCTGTGTCTGCAGCTTTTTAGTCCCCTATTTATAAAGGACTCTGTAAGAGGATTAAGACTCACCCTGGGTCATGCAATCTAATCAAAGGCCTTTACTGAAGTAATTTACTCAAAAAGCTCCACCTACAGTAGGTTTACATGCATGGAAATAGATTAGCTTAAAACATAATTTTCTGGGGATCTACGAAAGACTCAAACCACCACATAAAACATACATTGTTCATATACCACTTAGTCCCCCCACCTTTTCCTTAATGGTAGATATTGGGAGCCTTCATTGGAACCCCATGCCCTACTTAGAGGAATAGTATATGAAAAAATAAGTTATGAAATTTTTAATTTCTATTCTGTTTCTCTTCTTCATTCACAGACCTAATTTGAAATCATGTCTCCCAAGCTAGAAACACTCTTCCTCTTTCAACCTTCAAATCCAATTATGTACCAACCACTTTGTTTCTGCCTCATAAAGAGAATTTATGAAGTAATTGTCTCTGTTCCTACTTCTTCATTGTCATTACTACTTGATTAACCCTGTACCTCTCTTGCCTTGACAGGTGAAACAAACTTTTAATTGGTTTGTTGCTTCTAGTTTTGCTCCTATAATTCGTGGTTATATACTGCTGGCAGGAGTTCTCTCTTTTAAATATGAATTTAAGCATTTCTTATGCTTTCCTGAAACCTGTCCTGGTGCTCCATTGCATTGACCTCTGGTTCCCAAACCCTGGTCAAGGCACTAGTGTTGATTTGTTACAAGTTTTAATGGGCCATTAAAAAATGAGTCCAGGTAGAGGGTTTTTCATCTTTTAACTTATTTGTCATTTATTCATGTATTATTTATGTATTCACTTTATGGTTAATTAATTTAATGAGATAATTGTAATATTATATAGCTGTTTAAAAGTTGACAGTCTATGTTTGTCCCCCCAACTTATTTTTTTAGTTCATCAAGTCTGAGATCACTGGTTTATAATATTAAGTGCACATTTTTTAACATGACAGAGCATATCCTTCAGGAGGTGGTCTATATTAGTCAGCCAAAGGGGTGCTGATTCAAAATACCAAAGATCTGTTGGCTTTTATAAAGATATTTATTTGGGGTAGAAGCTTACAGTTAGCAGGCCATAAAGCCTAAATTACTCCCCTCACCAAAGTCTATTGCCACGTGTTGGGGCAAGATGGCTGCCAACGTCTGCCAAGAGTTCAGGCTTCTTGGGTTCCTCATGTCCCGGGGCTGCATTTCTCCCTGGGCTCAACTGCTGTGCTCTTTCCAAAAGCCAGCTGTAGACTATCAGGTGAACAGTTCTGTGTCTCTCCCCAGGGCTTCTGCCATGTCTAAGAAGCCATCTTTTTCCTCTCTGTTCTTCTGTGTGTTCACTTCCCAGGCTCCAGCTCAAAACTCCCAACTTGTCCTTTGCCATATCTTTTCTCTCTGAGTCCCTGCCCACCAAGGGGCGGGAACTAAGTGCCCTTCTGATGTGACCCAATCAAAGTCCTAATCATAATTTAATCAATTAAAAATGATACCTCTGACAGGCCAGTTTACAAACACAATCCATTAACAATTTTCGAAATTCATAAACAATGCCAAACTGCTACATGGTCCTTACTTTTTTACACCCTCGTCTGAGATCCCTCTCTTTACCTTTTAACACCAGTACTACTGAACTGCTCATAGTTGTCCAAATAAACCATCTAGCCCGAACCCTGCTACTTCCTAGTGGCTCTCCTTTGACTACTTGACACATTCTGATTTATCTTTAAAAATTTAGCTCAGACAATTCCGTTTCTAGGTATACTTCCTATGCTTATACCTCCTACCTTTCCACTAGTTTATCTCACTGGTTCTTATTGCAGCCATCACACTACTTTTTAATTTATTTGCTTATGTGTCTCTCCCTTCCCTAAACAGTGAGCTCCTTGGGCCAAGATCTTGTCTTATTTATCCCTTTATCCTAGCTCTTTGCTTGAGTTTTATAATTTAATAACTAAATCAAAAGTTAGTCTTTTCCAGAAGGGAAAATATAATTACTTCCTCAACCTGCATAATAGATTTTTTAATTCCTGATTTTGCCTTCTTAGCTCTTAGTCCGTTTCAGAATGTTAAATAGTTATCCCTTGGAAATGCAAATCACTGTTAATGATTGTATACATAATGAAAAAGATAAATCTGTAGTCTTTACCCCTATAGTAATCCCTAATGTATTTCTAAATCAGATAGCTATGACTTAAAGATTTTCTCTTACTATTTGTGTTTGAAAATAATTGATGATTAGTTAAATGCATTTACAATACTTATTTAAACTTAAAAGACCTAAATAATACCAAATTGGATTAAGCTAGTGATTTGTCCCAGAGTGTCTCTCTATAACAGTTGCTCAATAAACACTGTATAAAACAACCTTATTGCCTTATAGCCATGGATCTCAAAATATGGTGCTTAGGTCTTAGATCAGCAACATCAATGTCACCTGGGAACTTGTTAGAAATACAGATTTTCATGGCTCACTCTAGACCTACAGAAGCAGAAACTCTGGGGATGGGCCTGACATTCTGTGTTTTGACAGGGATTCTAATGGACAGTAAAATTTGAGAAATACTGCCCTACTGTGTATTACAGACTAATAACTAATCTGAACCTTTCTGATTTGAACTGTGAAAAAAAAAAGGAAATGGTTTTAATAAGCATTCTAAACTTCTCATATTGTATTGTTCACAGGAAACATCATAGAATCACATTTTAAATTTATATTTAACAATTCTAAAATGTTCTGAGATTCTGTGATCAGTGATGTGCTTTATGAAATTTAATCTGGCTGCCATGAGCAGGAAGTATTGTAGAGAAGATTAAAAGCAGGAAAACTAGGCCATAGGACAGAGTCCTGGAGCAGTGGCAACAGATGGGGTGGACAGAAACAAAGCTTTGCAGTCAGTCTTCAAGACCTTAGAGACTGACTAAATGAAATGATTAGGGAAAGGGAAAGGGAAGATACAGAACTGATTTTGAAGGTTTAAGCCTCGGTGAATTTATTTCTATCACTATAGCATATCCCTAGAGAAGAATGCATGATATTTACAAGTTTGGAGATTTCTCTATACTTATTTCAAATAATCCCATTAAATGGGTATTTTGTTTTTTACAGGAGGTAGCTTTCCTCCTGGCATGTGCAGAAACATTAACTAGTCTATATTGGCTTTTTAAACATTTTCATGTTATGAATTGTACCAAAGCCTTTTCTGAAGAAGAGACAGAACTAATATTTGTGTGTTTAATGTGGACATTGTTATGAATAGTGAGACCCATATGTCACAGAATAGGTTTATTCATTCACTCAAGAGTTAAGTACTAGTGTTTTACTAGACATGGAACTAGGCACTGTGATTATAAAGGTAACTAAGAGAGTTTTTGTCCTCAAAGAGCTTACTTTTTATTAAGGAAAAAAAACCCTAGAAATTTAAAAGACAGTGTCATATATGCTGTAATAGAGACATACACAGGTTGTTATAGAAACTGACCAGAAAGATACATCATAAATTAGTTACCCACCAATAGCTGTGGTTAGTGGTTTAAAAAACATAATTTTCCAATTTGTAAGTTGTTCAGTGGAGCTAAGATAAATGTGATATACAAACCAGGACTAATTATTGAAGCAGAATTGTCCAAGATGTGTTAAACATCTGGTTCTTGTTTTATTTGGCAATAGGTTCAGCTACTTGGGGCCGATGGCCTAGAGCAAGATGTTGGTGAGACCGAAGATGATGAATCACCAGAACAGCGAGCCCGGAGACCAATGAATGCGTTTCTCTTATTTTGCAAACGCCATCGCTCCATTGTTCGTCAGGAACACCCCAGGCTTGATAACCGAGGTGCTACCAAGATACTAGCTGATTGGTGGGCTGTTCTCGATCCAAAGGAAAAGCAGAAATACACAGACATGGCCAAGGAGGTAGGTTCCATTGATGAGGTGTTAAGGTGACTGCGAGGAACCAATCCCGTAACCTCTGGTCAAAAACTGTGGAGTACCTGCTGAATGTCTGGCAACACAAAAGTGAATTCCAAGGCAGGTATTAAGTGAAAACATAAGAGCCTTCTTTGTCCCTATTTCTGTATTTCAAGTCCACCTTGCAAATGCTGGTGGAGGTGCCAAGAGTGATTTATTACCAAGACGTTTTTTCTCATTGTGCAGTAGACCACTGAGTGTTGTAAAAGGGATTGCATTGGTTTAGTATGACTAGTAATTAACATCACTGCCCCTTTGCAGTTGCCCTCAGACAGTTACTAGGAAACTTTTTTTAAAGTTTGTCTGGAAACTCTGCTTCTGCTGTCAGAGAATGCCGTGGGTAAAGATGACCTGATCTTAGGTTATTCTGATTGTGTCATGGGAAAGAGGGTTGGATGCTAAATAGTTTTGTTAGCATGTATAAGTCAATCTAGTTCTCAGCTTATTTAATTTTTTTTAAGTTAGTAGAATGAAGAAATTGGACAAGAATTTGTATCTCTTCCAGCTCTAGCATTTTTGATTTGTAGTAAGTATAATTATCAAGAGATATGCTTTGACTTGTTTGTGTTTGGTAGCTAGTACAGCATGAATATTTAAAACCAATAGATGAACGAATGGCAGTGGAACAGGATGTACTGGGTTGTGTACCTGCATGTAAACACTGTGTAGGAAGTAGTTGGTGAGACACATTCCATGCAGGGAGTATAATCAGGAAAATGGGACATTAATCAATTCAAAACAAAGGAGTTATTAAATTTCTTCCAACGGTGTATACTGGTTTTGTTTCTAAATTAATCTGGAATTAATGTGAGATTATTGTACATTTAAGTGAGTGTATTATATAATGGATTTATCCCCAAGTAAGGGAAAAGAAAAAGGAATATCATTGTGTTTAAACTTGAAGAAAATAGTTCTAACATTATTTCTCCAGTATTACAATTTATGAAAAGTCTCTCTTAATTCATGAAAACTCCTGCTACCCAAACATTTGGCTAATTTCTGTGAAAAAAAAAATGAACCTGCAGGGGACAAAATACTGAGTTTCAATTGACACATTTTAAATAGACATGTCAGTATGCAGAAAAATAATGCTTTCAGTTGCTGTTGTTTTATTGAGTTGTGTAACAAGCTAACATGAAACAAAAATTTATTAAATATTAAGGGAAATTTGAGTTCAGAGTAAATTATTATCATAGTTATATAATTAATGGTCATTGTATTAGTCAGGGTTCTCTAGGGCAACAGAATCAACAAGAGATACCTGTCTGTAGTACACCATTCTATAAGAATCTCTCACGCAGCCGTGAAGATGCACAAGTCCAGGTTTTGCAGGCAGGCTGCAACCAGGGGCTGCAGTGAAAGTCCAGTGAAGATTCTTGATGAGTTCTGGGCGATGCTGGCTGTCTAAAGATGAGCTGGGAAATTATCTCCCAATGCTGGAATCACTTCCCCTTTTAAGGCATTCAACTGATGGGGTTAAGTGCCACTCGTTTTGCTGATGGCAATATCCCTGATTGATGTAATTATAACCAGTATCTATGATTTACCACTGCAGTAAAGTCAATGGTGACTAAAGTCCATAAATGCCCTTGTATTACAGTTAGCCCAGTGCTTGCTTGACCAAACAATTGGGCATACAATTACCTGGCCGAGTTGACACAATACCTAACCATCACAGTCATCTATTCAGGAGTTGACTATTGTTAAAGACAGAAAGGATTTAACTAGATGCTAAGGCATCTGGAAGATTTAAAATAATTTTCAGTAACCTACATAATTTTAAATGTTTCAGTAGATTACTACTAGCATAGAAATAATTAACAGTAGAACTTTCCCATTAAATAGCCTTATATCTTTTAATAGTCATGCTTATATAGTAAAATAAACAATTATCTAAACTTAATAGGGAACTACATTAACTACCTGTAATTAAACACTTGAGTTTGTTTTTGGATTGTTATTTTTGGATAGCATGCAGCCTGTCCCAAGCATACTGCTTGCCTTTTCTTAAATATTGTTAATTAATATACCAGTGGGTGGCTGCTTTTAAGAGGAGTAAGTAATATTTTCATATAGGAAAACCCTTACTAATTGCTTAATTAGGTTCACAATTTTTGCCATTGTGTGGTGCTTTAATGAAATCTGTTAGGTGGTCCCCTGCAGTCTGCTAAAAGTGGAGATCATAACTGGATATTTCACTTCAAAACTGGCCTTGTTTAGTTACTCTTATGATATGTTGCCTCATTTCTAGTGCAAGTTGTAGAATATTCAGCTGCTTTCAAAATTTTTATATAGTTGGTTGTTAGTTGTGATACTTGTTTCTTTTTATTTACTAGATGATTCTAAATACATTAATCTGCAGATACTTGGGCTGGTGGTTTGTGTGATGATATTGCAGCCTTAATGGGGATGTCAGCTCAGTGAAGAAATACTTAGGTGGCTTCAATGTACCAGGTTTTGTGGTGAGTGTTAGTGACACAGTGCCAGCCATAAATATGGTCTCCTTTCCTCAAGGCATTCCTAGACAGTCATTTTTAAAACTGTTTTAGATGTACAACTTTTAAATGTTTAAATCCCACATTTAGAATGTTCTTTATTAGGCACAGGCCATGTTCTCTCAGCATAGTGTGCTTGTGAATGTGAATGCTTACATATGCACCAGTGTCTATCCTGCCATTATCAGTTAAGTGGAAAATATTTATGTTTTTATATAAGGATAAAGAATGAAGCATATTTTAAAAACAGGAGGTATGTGTGAAGATTGAGAGTAATTATTTTTATAAGTATTTTTTTTCTTTGCTACTTGTCAGTTCCTGAAATTTCCTCTGACCTTTGCTCCTGATTATTTTATAGTTGTACAAATGGAGAGATGAAATACCCATTCTATTCTAGGGTTTGTTTTCATTTTCTTGAATTGTTGCCCAGTACTGATTTGTATTTTTTTGAGGAACAAAAAAGCTTGAATGAGGGTTTCGTCTTTTTCCCTGATGAAATTTGAATCTCATTAGAGCAATAATTAGGTATAAGTAATTTAAAAATATTAATTTAAGGATAGAAATTATTAAATTGGCAGTGTGCGTTGATGGTACAACATAGTGATGTTCATAGGTTCTATTTTGAATGTGTGCTGCCTGTTAAGCACAGAAGCAAGCTTCTTTTAACATCTTTATGTCCTTTTATAAATATAGGAATACAAGTCTCAGCATTTCTCCCTAGGATATTGCTGGAACCTTCCACTTTGTCACTTAAACTAATGATCATAATTAATTGACGGTCATCCAGAGGATCACGCATCTTGACCTTCAACTAGGACAGAGTCAGTACAAAGAGGAAAGGGAGGATCTGTAAAGCTGACAGTTTTGAATGACCTTTATAATACAGGCTTTTCTGAGGGTCAGCAGCATGAGGCAGAAAACATTGATTGATTTGTTCTGTGCTTGGTGTCTTAAATAAACACAAATGTAATAAAATCACTTATCCCCATTTTCCAGGCCTCTGAGGTTTTAAGAAGTTAGTATTTTGACCAGTTATGCATTTAGTGAGTGGTGGAGCTGGAATTCTCTTGCCTGTTTGACTCGTGCTCTTTAACGTATCATCGTGCTACCCACTTGACTGAGAGATAACTAAAGTTGGGTATGGAAAGAATAGTAACATTAAAATGTCATGGATCTTACAGGTAAAATCTTCTTGTGCTGGTATGGAGGTATCCCAGGAAAGAGTTTCTAAAGTAGTTAGTTGTTTTGTTTTTTAAACATTTTGTAAGTTCCATTTATTGAATGCCACATGCTAAATGCTTTACCTGTCCTGTCTCACAGAATGGAAATGCTCAAAAGGCCCTATGAGGTGGGTATTGGTATTAACTCACTTTACAGACAAGGAGACTATAGGTCAGAGTGCTAAACTGACTTGTCCAGATTCCCAAAACTAGGATGTAGCAGATCTGGTGTTTGTACTTAAGTCTGTCTGACTCTAGAATCCAAGCTCTATTCCCCTGCCACAAAGGAGTGTGCTTGTCTGGCTGATGATGCGGCTAGAAAAAGACTTGAATAAAAGGGGGAAATGATAAAAACAAATGAGTTTATATGGCTAAGAGACTTCAAAATGTGTTGGGAGTTCATCAGAGGGGTCACACTTAAGCACATCTGAGCAGGATCTCAGAGACAGACACTATCCCAGGTAATGTGCTCCTGAGGGCACGGGGACACCCGGGTCCTATGGTCATGGCATATGGCTCTGGAGTTTAGTGCCTTGCTGGTGGGCCCTACACTGGAATTTGTGCTCCTGAATGTGAGGGAGTTTGACTCAGATGGGACTTCTCTATATATGCCTCTTCTGTCCCTTTTATTGAATTTTGGTTGGTACTGAGTTTGGTGGCACAGGAGTTGGTGTATGTCCAAGAGACTTGAATCTCTGGGTGTCCATGTGCCAGCTAGGCCCTGAGCCTCAGCAGTGTTGCAGCACCTACTCTCCAGTTTGTTGGACTTACCGGGGCCAGTTGACAGGTGAGGGTGGACAACCACCACACCAAGGAACCAAGAGAGTCTACAGCTGTGGGCACAAGAGTCCCATGCACCAGCAGTGTGGAAATCAAAACCGTCTCTCAATTGAGAGGTGGAGTAAACATTGCCATCCCAGGGTCCTCAGGATGGAGGAATAAAATATGGATTAGAGTGGACTTACTGGTACTCTACTGTAGAATTATTGTGACTCTTGCTATGGAAGAAATATCATTAATGGAGAGACAGTGGCCATGGGAGTTGCTGAAGGCAGGGAGAGGGAAAAAGGTGTGATGTGGGGGCATTTTCGGGACTTGGAGTTGTCCTCAATGATATTGCAGGGACAGATGCAGGACATTTTATATCCTGCCATAACCCACTGAGTGGACTGGGAGAGAGTGCAAACTATAATGTAAACTATAATCCATGCTGTGTAGCTGTGCTCCAAAATGTATTCATCAAATGCAATGGATGTACCACACTAATGAAAGAGGTTGTTGATGTGGGAAAAGTGGGAGATGTGGGAAATGGGGCATATGGGAACCTCCTATATTTTTTAATGTAACATTGTGTGTGACCTATATATATATATTAAAAATAAACATATATATATTAAAAAAAAAAACAACAGGAAGAAGTGTGCTTGTGGTCCATTCCCACCTGATCCCCTGTGTTGGTGTCTGTGGTTTCTCTGCTGGATTGGTGGCATCCCCAGCTCTACTCCAGAGCACAGCACACATACTCCAACTGCTCTACATGCACAGTGTTTGATCTAAGAGTCTGAGACTAGGATTCAGCCAGGCACAATCAAGGGGTACCTACTTGGCTTTACTTCTCCTCTGGGCTCTGAGAAATGGACTACAGTGAGTGTCAGTAGCATCCATCCCCCCGCCCCCACCCTGGGGTCCTGGAGAAGTTGGAGGCTGGCTAGGCCTGAAAGGGTAGGAGAGGACTTGTAATGCCTAGACAAGGATAAGAGCAGATACGGGAAAATGAGTAAAATTTTAGAAACCACAAAGTTTATCTAAAGCCTAAGGTATGTTTAGGGAAGTACCTGGAAATGCTGTTATAAGGTAAAAGGGACCAGACTTGGCTCAATGGATAGAGTGTCCGCCTACCACATGAGAGGTCCACGGTTCAAACCCCAGGCCTCCTTGACCCGTATGGAGCTGGCCCACATGCAGTGCTGATGCGTGCAAGGAGTGCCGTGCCATGCAGGGGTGTCCCCCGCATAAGGGGAGCCCCATGTGCAAGGAGTGCGCCCTGTAAGGAGAACCACCCAGCCAAAGAAAGTTCAGCCTGCCCAGGAGTGGCAACTGCACACACAAGAGAGCTGATGCAGCAAGATAATGCAACAAAAAGAGAAAGATTCCTGGTGCCACTGACAAAAATAGAAGCGGACACAGAAGAACGCACAGCAAATGGACACAGAGAACAGACAACTGGGGCAAGGCAGGGGGGATGGAAAGAGGAGAAAAATAAAATAAAAATAAATAAAAAGTTTGGAGATTTCACTTTAAAAACTAGGAAAAAAGCATCCAGTTGTTTAAAATTATAATAATAAGGTAAATAAGGCAAAATCATGTGAGACCTGAAGAGCCTGGAGGTTCCATTGTATGCCAGCAAAACAGTTATGGCATCAAATGCAAAGAAATGTAATTCAGTGGTGTTTTTGTAAGCCATAAAGCCCTTTATAAATGTTGGTGTCAAAACTCCATGTAGATTTTAGTGATTAGTGTTTGCCCTATATTTCTTAAGATAAAATTTATCTGTTTTTTTTAATAGAAAGATTTCATTTATTTATTCCCCTCTCCCCCCTTTGTGGCTTGCTTGCTGCCTGCTCTCTGTCCATTTGCTGCACGTTCTTCTTTGTCTGCTTGTCTCCTTTTTGTTGCGTCATCTTACTGCGTCAGCTCTCCACGGGCATGTGCCAGCTTGCTTTCACAAGGAGGCCCTGGGATGCGAACCCAGGGCCTCCCATATGGTAGATAGGAGCCCAAATGATTGAGCCACAGCCTCTTCCCAAAATTAATCTGTTTTGATTATTTGTAACTGGGATAATTTTTGTTAAAGTCCTTTTCTTCCCTTTTGGTCTTACCAGAAATGGATTCTTCTTCCAAAAGAATCTCATTTTCTCATATATGGTAACTCTGGAAAATTATGTGAACTGTTAACATGCATTGCTTCACAGAATTTGTATTCTTGAAAGCACTTTGCAGACAGTTAAACCAGAGTGACTCCTCATTTATCCAATATCCTTGAGAAATAGATATTACATGTAAGTGATTTCCAGTTCGATGAAACTTTGCTGTTCATTTGAACCTTTTTAGTTTTATATATTTATGAGAAATTTCATTTAAAAATTTGTTGATATACTTCCTTACTTTCTTAAAATCAAAACATTTGAACAATTCTTTTGAAAACCCTGAGCCATTATTTCCAAGCAAGAATTTTAGAATCTGTAATTTGGTGGAGTCTTTGTAAACAATTGAGATGTTTGAATTTTTGACTGTACATAAAAATGTTTCTCAATCTTCTTGTTCTTTTGCATTTCTTTGCTTTGATTTTCCATCATTAATTCTTTTGGTTTTTTTTTCCTTTTATTTTTTTTTTAATTCATTTTTTGAAAAAATATTACATTCAAAAAATATGAGGTCCCATTCAACCCCACTGCCCCCACCCCCCACTCCTCCCACAGCAACACTCTCTCCCGTCATCATGACACATCCATTGCACCTGGTAAGTACATCTCTGGGCATCGCTGCACCCCATAGTTAATGGTCCACATCATAGCTCACACTCTCCCACGTTCCATCTGGTGGGCCCTGGGGGGATCTACAGTGTCCCGTAGTTGTCCATGAAGCACCACCCAGGACAACTCCAAGTCCCGAAAACGCCTCCCCATCTCATCTCTTCCTCCCATTCCCTGCACCCAGCAGCCACCATGGCCACCCTTCCCACACCAATGCCACATTTTCTCTGTGGACATTGGATTGGTTGTGTCCATTGCACATCTATGTCAAGTGGGGGCTTAGATTCCACATGGATACTGGATGCAATCCTCCTGCTTTCAGTTGTAGGCACTCTAGGCTCCATGGTGTGGTGGTTGACCTTCTTCAACTCCATGTTAGCTGAGTGGAGTAAGTCCAATAAATCAGAGGGTAGGAGCTGAAGTCTGTTGAGGCTCAGGGCCTAGCTATCATATTGTCAGTCCAGAGATTCAAATCCCCTAAATATATCTTAAACCCCAATACCAACTACAATTCCAGTAAAGTAGCATGAAAGTCTTGTGAAAAGAGATTCCATCTGAGTCCAGTTCCATCTGTTAATTCTTTTGGATCCTCCCTCAGCTGTCAGTTGGCATTTCTCACTGTCAGCCACTATTGGCTGTCTCTAATCAGATGACTTATTTTATATGGGGTTATCTGGTTAACTCCCTGCTCTTGGGAATGTAGGTTGTAAAGCCTTAGATATGGGGTCTGTGTTCCACAATATTTCTTGTTTCTGAGACCTCCTCCATTCCTGTCTTCCAGATAACAAGACTTAACCTTAAGTATTCAGATGTTTGTTTTGAAAATGGTTGACTTTTGCTTTTTAGTATCTAGGTTGCTTTCATAAACATTTAACTCATTTAATCCTCAGAATAATCCCACAAGGTAGATACTATTTTCCAGACACTAAAGATAAGGATACTGTGGCCCAGAAAAGTTACATGACTTACGGAAGCAGGCAAAGTTAGTAGTAGTAGAGCTTGAATTCTCATACTCAGACTTCTCCCTTCTCAGACCTTTCTGAGTTTCTACATTCGTGAAACCACAATCAAACCTTGCCCACACAGTGCCCAGTTAGCATGCAAATGAAGAAATGCACATACAAGCATTATGCAATGTATAAAACACATGTTCTTTCATTATTCTTGATGAGACTTTTGAGTTTGTTTCTATTTGATAATTCTCTGTGATCATTTGCTATTATTAATAGAAACTTAACACAGCGAAGGGTTACTAAAATGGAAATTTAGTCTTTGAAACAGAGTCAACAGAATTAAATATATATACTTTATGCAACTTTGCAGATACTATCCAATGTGATTACTATCCCCTAATAAAATAGATATTGCTTGATAAGAGAAATATCAGCCAATTTGCTAGTTAGTAAAATACTAGCAATTAAGTATTCAAATCAAAAAAATTATATAGACTTTATGAAGATCCCATAGCTAATGAGTGACAAATCAAGAATTTAAACTGAGTCTGTGATTGTCTCTCAAAACTAGTTTTGATATTTGGTTTCAGATACTATTTTTAGATTGACTGAGAGACTCGGTACTTAAAGAACAGATAAGATGTTACTACAGTATATCCTGATTACTTTGGAATTTGTCATCATTCAAAAGGATGCGTGTAAAAGTTAATCTTTGTGCCATTTGTAAAATGTGCATATGCTGTAAACTATTTTGTAAATAGAAAGCTTAAAATAATTTAAGGAAATTTTAAAACATAAGTGCCTATATATTTTTTAAAGAAATCTTAAACATTGTACAATTCAAATTAGTTAACTCATGAATTATACGTCTTTCTTATTTATTAATACATATTCAGAAAGAGCCTTTACTATGTAATGTTTTCTCATCCAGATCCCTATCTACTTTTAAAAATGTAACTAAATTAAATTTTTATGGAAATTCTGAAATTTTAGATTTTTTATTAGTTCAAATTGATTAAACTGACTTTTCTCTTATTTGCTCAAATTAAGGAATGAAAAATTATTTTTCTTTTTATATTTTGTATATGAAAGTGACAAACTACTGTTGCCTCAATAATCTTCAGCCTTTACAGTCAAACTGAGTAGCCATATTTGTTACACATTTCCTTGCATTCAATTTTTTTTATTTTTTATTTTTCACAATAGAACAGCTGACCAGTTCTCTCATTGTTTACTCAAGCTGCTTAATCTGGTGTGCTTTTTCTATTGGAGTGGCTCTGTAAAAAGCATTTATCAGGAATGTTTTGCAGTTTATTATATATACTTAAGGTATTTTTGTTCTGTTAAACAATAAACTTAATTACTGTTTCATCACATAAAACAGTCTAAATAATTTTCTTCTTATTAAAACATCTAGCAAGAATGAATCTGGGCAGATCATGCCTTTGAGCCTTCTTATCTAAAAGGTAATTTAAATTATTATTAAGGGAAGTTCCTAGAACTAAGGAAGTATAGACTAGTGCCATTTCTCAAATATCGTCCTCTTGTATAATGTGACTTCTGTCGATGGGTAGAGGTACAGCTATGTCAGAATTTATTGTGCTAGGGGTTTACTTAGCCTCCTTAGGGACATACTGGTTGTAAAGTATATGTCTTATATCTCTTTGTGAAAATCAGATAATTTCCTGTGAAAATAATATCCCTCCTCCACAGTTCTGGTAGATTATATTTCAATTTGTTATTTCACATATTTGCAACAGAGTCAGCTGACTTTATTTGTATAGATCCATTTGTATAGGTCCATTATTATTGGGTTTCACTAAGGTTGCCTTAGAGTTCTCTTCTACTCTGCTAAAAAGATCTAGACTGTAATAATAGCTAGAAATATTTTGGACTTGCAGATAGTACTTTTCTCCTCGTCCCCAAACTTTCTTCCTCCCCCCAAAACAGTTGAACATGTAGCAAGATTATGTATCATTCTATTAATATTAGGGTGCTTTTTTAGATCAAATTTTTATTTTTGTAAATGATCTTGGGAAAGTATTTAATGGAAAGACTCATCTTAAATAAGATTAACATAATAGAGGATTGTCTGTTCTTATATAATAATGCCATTGGTCAAGTATGAAGTAGGCAAAATACTGCGACTAAGGGTATGTATTTAAAGCTCTTACAGAATAACAGCAGTTTATTATTGTTGCTAATGTGGTGGCAGGGGTTGAGAGAAGGGAGCTAACATTTACCGAGCACATTGTAACTTCAGGGACTGTTGTGGGAAACTGGTTTACCTGTTTCTTATTGTAAATGTTACAAAATGTAACAGTCGTTAGATGGTGCAGTTGTTCCTGTTATTGTAAATGATGTTGCAGTTCAGATACCAAAATAGCTGCTTGGTAGTTTCCCAATAAATGTGATGGGAAAACTAGGGTTGAGGCTCTAGTTCCAGAAGCTGTGAGTCCCCTGATCCCAGGTTTGTCTCCCCTCTTGGGTTTCTACCTTTTCTTCTGCGTTGCCATCCCTTTGAGCCAACCTATTGTGAGCTGAATGCAGCAAGGGACTGTTTCTGTAACGGATAGGTTTTACTTCTATTATCTAATCATCGAGAAAATTTGCAAAAGGAGATTGGAAGCCATGAGAAGGTGAATTTTTATTTTAATGGAAAATTTTTGAAATTCAGTATTTTATCAAGAGCTTAGTTACCTATGAGAGAGAGACTATCATCGAAACCTTGGGGCCTCCACCTTGAATCTGCATGTTGGGGCCTAGCTCTTTGGCCCTTCCAATCTTGTGATGATGTTGCCCACATCTTTGAGGTGAATACTAATAGTTTCACTTATCCATATGCCTCAGACTATATAAAATGTCTTCTTGTATTTTCTTCCTATCCAACCTCCTCTGTAAACCTTTCTCTAATAACTTCATCACTGCAAATAATTATGCCTTTCTATTGTTTCTTGTAACTGAATCAGAGTAATTATTGATGAGGTGCCCATGTACTCTCTGTGTGTTTTTTGTCTCTGTTTCTGGTGTCTCCATCTAAGCACATTCTTAAGGACAAGAACTGAATGTTATTCTTTTTTCAGTCTCCCACATTCTTAGCCCTTATACACAGAGAAGGTGATTGAATTAATGAATGTTGTCTCGTGTTAAACACTTAGAATCATGGTCAAGAGTCTGCAATGTTTGATATTATGATACAGTTACCGAGTGTTGACTCATCACAGTGAATTCTCAGTTGTGATTTTCTAGGTAACCCCACATGCACCAGGCCTTCCTTTTGTCCTTTGTTCTTCAACCTTTTTATTAGCTGCCTCTCTTGCAGACCATTTGCAAACCCATTTTTCATGCCTGAGCCAGGAGAGGCTTATGGACTATACATGAAAGGAATAACATGTTCGTGTGACTAATTGTGGATTGTAAGCAATATGAAAGCAGGGACTCTGTCTAAATCGTGTTCTTTTCTACCCCCACCCAGTGTCCAACCAGTGCCTATCAAATCATAGATGCTCACAAAGTAAGCAATGTAGGGATGGCATGGAATATGTGCAAGAGAACTGGGTGTGATACAGTGGTGTTCTCTGCTTTATGTTATCTTCAGCACACTCTATCAGATGTTATTTAAGCTGGCCTCTAGTGGTATCATCAGTCTTTTAAAAATAGTTGATATTGGCAATAATTTATTCTTAAGGATCATTTCCACTACACTGATTTTCACCAAAGTAAATTATTAAATGACTCTTAGCAAATGATGTGACATCTTACTGTGAAAGAGCTTATCCAGTGGCTCAACCTGGCAGGGGGTAGAAGGGGCACCTGACAAACAGGAGAAATCTGAGTGCTAGTGACATCTATCTAGCATCTAAACTATGACTTTCTTACAAATTTTAAATTGCCAAAAAAAATGGAGTAAGAGATAATTTCACTTGTCATGGCAAATATGTTAATCAATTTGTTTGAAAGTCTTTTGTCACTTTATGGAGTGGTGACCTTTATCCAGATGATTGTTCATCTGACAAACCCAGCTCATGTGCCTTTTACTGGAACACAGTAATGATGCATGTGTCTGCTACTTCCATTTTCACTTCATCCTACCATTTGTCACTTTCCACTTCCAGACAGCGAGCACAGCTATTTGTCTACCTCTCCTTAATATGTAAATCCCCCGAGCACATGAATGCATTGAAGTATGCTATCTCATATCACATTTGATACCTCCTAGTACATTCTACTCTGCATAGTAAATTCTGGTTTGATTCTGGCCTTGCATCACATTTTAATTATTTTGTAAGTAAAGTGGGACTCTATCTTAGGATTTTTGTGTTTACCTTGCTTCTGCATGCACACATGTATCAATAGGCAGATTTATAGGTTATAACTTAACTCAAATTTTCTGAAAAAAATATTTTTTAAGATAACTTTGGGATAATTCTGCATCTTTGTTACTGTTACATTATATTATTTACATTAAGTTTTTATCTATATGATTTAAAGTGAAATGGCAAAAAGCCTATTAGTTGGATTATATATACTTTATTTACACCAAGGATAAAGGAACCTTTTTTTTTTCCTGCTGATTTTTTTAAAAAGCCATTTGGAACTTAAACTAAATTAATTTCACACATGGAATGACCGTTTTAAAAAACAAGCTATGGGATTGAAATAATCCTACTAATTTAATTAGTACCCAGCAGTAATAACATATAAGAGTTGAAAAATACATGGAAATAAATTTTTATCCGGTAACTTTTGATAATACATAGTGAATAGTAATAAATATATTTAATGTTGTTGATACAAAAGAGAAAAGAGGTAGCAGACTTGAGAAGAAAAGGTAATAGGAGAAAGGAAGTTAAATTGTCAAGTGAAGATTGAAACCTGAAAATAAGGAGGAAGTATGTGGTAAATTACTTGTGTCATCACAGCTCATAGCTCCCGGAGCACATTTGTATATGTGATCCGTCATGTCTGCTCATTATGAAACTCTGGGTGTTGGTGCATCCTGTTACACATTATAGACAGATTTGAGGCTGAGAGAGGTTTTAATGGCCTTAGCTAACTAAAAGAGTAGTTGTGTTTTGAACCAAAGGCATCAGACTCTGCATCCAGTGTTCTTTCCTATGTAAATCTATATATTTAACTGAAAAAGTTATGTGCCATATTGGCCTACTTTGTTCTCCTTCTCCCATACTCGATCTTTGCTTCTTTATCCCATAACTGAGCACATTGCTATGTTAAGTTCACCTGCATTTATCTTACTAGTACATCAAATAGATAGTTTTTTTGTTTTTTTTTTTTTTAACCATACTTTATTAAATTAACCAGTGGGCAGAATCTGATTACTAGCCCTGGTTTTGGCTTGCCTTAGCCCTACACAAAGTAAAGAAGGGAGAGTAAGGTTTATTTGAAGCCTACTTTAAATAGATGCCATCTTCAGTGTTTACAATAACCCTATAGCATTGGTGGTATTATTTTCAGGTTATGGAAGCTGAGGCCCAGAGAGGTTTTGATCTGTATCCTTGGTCACTATAACCCTATGTGGAAGTGCTGGGGTTTAAACCTTGGTTTTTCTGTCTTCAAAGGCCTTGCTCTTTACATTACAAGACAACTCCCTATCCCCACCAAGGTCACACAGCTTTCTGGATAATTAAAATAATCGAGGGTTAAAAGAAAGAAAACCTCCCACATGTGTACGTTGATCCCACAAGTGGATTCTCTAATAGAGAACAACATGTCCTGACTCCAGAGCCCTGTGCTGAGATTGCCATTCTTCTATGAGGAAAGCTGCAGAAGACACTTTTAGTGTTGGATGAGGGTATTAGAACTTTTCAATCTATGTATTAATTAAAATCTGTTATCTTTTCTTAATTTATAGTATAAAGATGCATTTATGAAAGCAAATCCTGGCTATAAATGGTGTCCTGCAACAAACAAGCCTGTGAAATCCCCAACACCCACTGTCAATCCACGAAAGAAACTATGGGCCTTCCCATCTGACTCTTCAAGAGACTTGCCAAGCCCCAAGAAAGCAAAGACTGAAGAAATGCCTCAGCTTAACTTTGGAATGGCTGGTGAGTTGTGACACTTTTATCTCTTCTTTAAGGACAGAGCAATATATTTAGTCAGTATTTTCCAATACATTGTACAGAAAGAGAGAGAGAGAGGAACAAAATTTATGACCAATATGACAGTGACAGATACCATATCTTAGAGTTTTGGCACATAGTATGCATAGAATATATATATAATTAAAAGAGGTATAGATCAACTGATAGGATCATTATAAATATATATGAATTCCTGACATTGACAATATGAAAAAGTGGATAATACTGTGGAGTCATTCTATAGACTGTCAGGACCAGGGAATTTTATAATCTAACAAAATTGTTTACACATGCACATTTATTAAGCTCTCTCAGTAAGCACCTAAGTTACCATGGGTGTTTAAAAAGCCACAATTTTGTGGATCATCTTGAGTATCTGAAACATTGAGGCAGAAGTATGAACAACTCCCATCAAAAATCTGAGATACATTCAACAGCTGTGTTTTAAGGGAATTCCACTTCTCCTCACACCCATCCTGCTGCTTCCTCCCACTCCCATTCCTGTACTTTGCCAGGCCAATCTGAAATTCCAGATGGTCCCATTTGTAATGGAATCTTTAATACTCTTTGGATAGTAAGGAATGCCAGAGCATTTACTACCAAGAAAAAAGTATGTGTTCACCCTGCAAATGGCTTTATAGTTCCTGGCTGTTGTAATGCAATACTCAAAAGAGGGTGAACTTAAATAGAGGTAGGGCTGGGTGGAAACACTGAAGTTGATGTTAAGATAAAGGGTTTCTGTTTTATTACGTATAAATATTCTACAAAATTAGAGTACCAGACCATATGTATACAATACGATAAGCTTAGAAACATAAGTTGAGCATCATTTTGATAAAAGATAATTTGTTCTAGCCAGTAAACAGTAGTTCAGTGCATGATGCATAGTTTAGCAAAAGTATGTGGTGGAATCCTATATAAGTTCTAAGAAATGGTATTAGCATAATGGCAGTGTTCTGGTGAAACAAAGTCTTCAGATGGGGAAGCGAATTTGGCTCAACTGATAGAGCATCCACCTACCACATGGGAGGTCCAGGGTTCAAACCCAGAGCCTCCTAACCTGTGTGGTGAGCTGGCCCACATGCAGTGCTAAGGCACACAAGGAGTGCTGTGCCACACAGGGGTGTCCCCTGCGTAGAGGAGCCCCACACGCAAGGAGTGCACCCCCACAAGGAGAGCCGCCCTGCACGAAGGAAGTGCAGCCTGCCCAGGAGTGGCACCATACACACGGAGATCTGACGCAGCAAGATGACACAACAAAAAGAGACACAGATTCCCAGTGTCGCTGACAAGAATACAAGCAGACACAGAAGAACACACAGTGGATGGACACAGAGTGGACAATGGAGGGTGGGGGGGAGGGGAGAGAAATTTTTAAAAAATAAAATAAAAAACTTAAAAAAGTCTTCTGATGATTGTGGTGTAGCTGTCTGTAGTATAATTCTAGGTGAGCTCTCAAAGTGATGCTCCTGCATAAACCCTGAAGAATTAAACCATAGCAATCTGTTCCCTTAGTTTAGCTATCACTTTCTACAATTTTTTTTCAACTTACTTGCTGCTAAGTAATCTTGGTCAGTTCTCTGAACTTCCTCTTATTGTATCAGTTGGAATATTTCATTACACAGTTTATTATCAAGACAAAAAAAGGGTACATGGATGTTTGGCTTCTAATTGAATTCCTTTGATCATCACTTGACAGTCATTGCTTTTTCTTCTAATTTTAAATTTAGATCAATCTATGTTGGTGTTTTTGCATACAGCTACTCTTTTTTTTTTCTTTAAAGATTTATTTGTTTTTTATTTGTTTCTTTCCACTTCCCTCCTCCCCCCGCCCCAGTTGTCTGCTCTCTGCATCCATTCCCTGTGTGTTCTTCTGTGATCACTACTATTCTTATCAGTGGCACTGGGAATCTGTGTTTCTTTTTGTTGCGTCATCTTGTTGTGTCAGCTCTCCACGTGTGCGGCGCCATTCCTGGGCAGGCTGCACTTACATGCTGGGTGGCTCTCCTTTCGGGGCGCACTCCTTGGCACGGCACTCCTTGTGCGCCTCAGCACTGCACATGGGCCAGCTCCACACAGGTCAAGGAGGCCCAGGATTTGAACTGCGGACCTCCCATGTGGTAGGTGGACACCCTATCCATTGGGCCATGTCCGCTTCCCTACAGCTACTCTTTATGGACCAAATATTAACTGTAGGTGAAAGGCAGAATGCTATAAAAGATACATTTATATCTATTGATTCTTACAGTGTTATAATCAGCCTTTTACCTAAAAATTGAAAGTGGGACCGACCTTGATTTCAGCCAACATATTTACAAGTTTGCTTTTTAAAACAGTATACTTTAAAACAAAATAACAGGAATAAAGGAAAACCCTAACTTGCCTTTATATAATTATATAATAACCTGAGTCTCAGTAGGTAATCAGACTCCTTGTTAAACTGGTAATAGTTGAAAACATCAGTCTGATATTTTCACTTACATCCCTTTTCAACAAGATGGAAACGAATTAAGTAATTTGCCTTTAAACATGGGCTTTAGCTGTTTGAATCTAGGGTATATTCAGTTTAAGTTTTTCCTAAGCATGAAATCTTTTGTTTATGATTTTTTTTACTCAGGGTCCTTGTCACATGACATGACATGAAATGAAATGTATGATTTCCAAATGGTAAAGCTGTGTAGAATTTAATTTGTTACAATCCCTGTCTGAAAGAAAAGTAGGCTATCTATATAAATACAGTTTTGCTATTTCTAAATAACATTATAGATGTGTAAATTAATACAAAGGATGTTGGTAATTTCCTGGTCTATGTCTCTTACAAAGTCACACACTATATATAACAAATAAGTTATGATGTAAACATGTTCCTATTTTACTCTGCAATTTGAGCAAACACATTTTTGTCTTTATTAGAAAGCAAGCATCCAATCCTCCTGATCTTTAGGGTAACAGACTCAAAAGTATTTAACTGTCAAAGAACTAAATTAAACATTTACTTTCTACTAAATTCATTTTCCCATCCTGATTTTTATTGTTTTAAATAGTTGTAAGTATCTATGTTAATAGCCAAGGCAGCTCTTAGAGTAATGACTTAACACTTAACTAAGGATGGAATCTTAAACAAATGAAAAAGAACTTTATCAAATCAACCAATGCCAGTACCTGTGTTTTGTGTATGTCTTCCTATATGACCCCCTTCCAACACTGAGCTTTTTCTTGACCACCTGACCATTTGGCAACATGCTTTCCCTCTAATAACCTCTTCCTCCTCCTTTTTTTAAATACTTAAGATTTTTCTCCAACTTATTTTTAACTTGACTGAATATAAGATGTGATTGGAGCTGCTTCATGAGTTCTCAAGACAGGTCATGTAACAAAGACATATTTAAGGTCATACTCTTAGCCAAAAAAATAAAAAAGAAACAATGAATTGCCTTTGTGCAACCTTAGGACAAATCTGCATTTTCAACTGTAGAGTGATTCCTAAAATTAAATAGTGTTCTTTGAGGACCTGTAGGCATCAGGTTAAGGCACTACATTAAAGACATTTTCACATATTTTATTTCATTGTATTTCTGAAATTTAATTTATTTAAGACAACTCCAAAAAATATAGATGTCTTATTATCTGTAATGCCTTGTTTAGATATAACCCTGGGTCATCTCTTTGCTGTTTTTATGTTGTCTTTCTTTTCTGTCTGTTATTGAGAGAAAGAAAGCAAAACACTTTGGAGAACATAAAACGAAATCATTTCAAACCTTTAAGGAACAGTAAACAAGAACCTGCCATAGCCCTAAGATATAATATGTCAAAAAATGCCTCATAGTCAATTTCAGTTTACTTTTGAGTGTTATAGAGAAAAATTATTTGAACAAAGCCCTCTAGATTTTAGAGACTCATTTGGAAACTGTTAGCCTGGTTCTTTTTACCAGCCCTGATTTCACATAGCAGAAATAACTATTTGAGAATAACATCTCAGACTTCTTGGAATACAGGCATAAGCACTCACTTGTTTAAAAAAATCCCTTCTAATCTCCCCATTCAGCAAGGAAAGAAGCAACACATTAGGATGTAATTCATATTATAAACAGCTGTGATAGAGAAGAAAATATTAGAATGGTGGGATAATAGGGATATTTAAAAAGGCACACAAAAGTATGAACACTAAGCACATATATGTTAGGCTGTTGCTACTTGAAGAGGTTTGAAAGTTTTCCATAAAATGTTACTTGTGGTTCTGTTGAACTTCTAATTGTCAGTCTCTGTATTCTTTTTTGAATGTGTATGTTATATATATTTCATGCTTTCAAGTTGATTATTTTTTATTTATGTAGATCCTACTCAGATGGGAGGCCTGAGCATGCTGCTTTTAGCCGGAGAACATGCTCTCAGCACACCAGAGGTAAGCAGGAAGTAGGTTTCCCATCCCTCTCTAGTCTGCTCACACTGGGGGTTGAGAGCACAGACATTTGTACTCTGTGTTTACTTTTAGTGCTGCAGCTTCACCATTTACAGCTGAAGAACAAAATTTACTTAAAACTGTTCTCATGAAGATCTTTATGTGCATAATATTGTACACTGAAATAACAGAGGTGATATAAATAAGCCAAGGAGGACACAAACCCAATACAAGTATAGCTTTTGGGGTTCCATAAATCTAGAAATAAGAAATAGAATGTAGAGATAATGGGCATTTGTTGCAACAATGTCATAATAGGCTTCTTGGTTGGGTTTTGGTATTCCATTCAGTCTCTCCAAAATATTTCCTGCTTTTGTCATGTTCTCATTAAGACATGCTAGTGGAAAGACAAGAGAGTAAAAAACATATTGGTTTCAGTGCTACCTAAATAATTCCAGAATACTGTTTTGAAAATAAGGAAACACTGCATACTAGGATTGTTTTGTTCTTTAAAATAGGAAAGATTCTGGGCTCTCTTGACTCTGGAAACATGATTGCTTATTCCCTTGCATACTTACTGGGCTGCTTTTGTTAAATACTTTTGGGTATGACTTTGATGGGGAGGTAGAAGCAGTTAACTGTGTGTAATTTGGATTTGTGGAATTCCTTTATTTTTTAGACCCATTTAACAGAGTCAAATTAACCTTCAGGCCATGTTATTTTGCCACATTCAATACTAGAGATGGAAAATTTTTAATTCCCAGCCAGAGTCCCTCTTTAGAGCAAAATATCAGTCAGCTCCATTTTATTGCAGATCTATAATATTTTTATTTTTTAGTTGTGGATGTGGAGTCTATGCAAATAGAAGTTTTAAAAGATACCATATAAGCTATGTATATCATAAAAGACTTTTATTTACTTTAATTTTACATTTGAGATCCATAGTTGCTAACCATATATTCAATTTAATTTAGTTATTTTGGTTCCATTCAATTCAATGTAGCAAAAAATGCAAATCGGTAGCTGGTAATCTGCACTTTTTAATTATTTGCATTGTACTAATCTTTAACTGCAAAAATATTAATCTATATGTCACCTTGTGGTTCACATACTTATGGAATAGGTTTGTACCTCCTGGAGCTATGAAAGCATTGTCAGTCTGTAGCAAGATTTCCTCTAGGTTCTTGGCTAAGCTACAAGAAATGAATTTCGAGAGCAAGCCAGGTTAGTTAGGCCAATAATTTATGGAAGTAGGGATGGAAGAGAAACGGGAGAAAATAACATATCATGGGTCCCAGGTAGAGTGGAAGGGGCTGAAGAGTGATAAAGAGGGCCAATTTACAGACTACAGTTTCCTATTATAGATTGTAAACCCTCACATCTACTTGTATGTTCTTCATGGCAGGGGAGGGGGGTTGAAAGTCGAGAGCAGGGGTCAAAAGGCAAGACAGGGGAGGGGGCAGGGAAGGAGGGGTGAAAGTCGAGAGGAGGAGTCAAAAGGCAAGAGAGGGAGGGGCAGTTTAGCCTTTGCTCTTGCTTTTTAAAATATTTATTATTCTACCTCTTTGCTAATGGCATGGGAAAAGTTTCAGTTGCTGTTTTGATGATTACCCCACCCATCAATCCCCCTGGAGGGCCCAATGATAAGGCCCCTGGAGAATATCCAAGGTTTCTCCTGGCTTCCAGAGGAAACCTTGTTCTGAATGGGGGACTTTCACAGGTTGTTCCAGCAGCCATCTTGGGGTTACCTAAGCCTGTATGGACTTTTCTGCCAGGTTTCAGATCTATTTATTGATTCCCTAACTAGTCTGCTTCAAATCATCATTTCATTTTGTAAATACATGGCTGATCACTAACTTTCACTTGAATATGGAATAATCTAAGAATGTTCTAAAAGATGACTGTTGGAATACTAAAGCATACCTGACCTGTCAAAACCATCTGACTTATCTGTTTTCCTAGAAGGTACTCTATTGTAAAAGTGGGCATCATCTTTCCTAACAAATTAGATTACTGTGGTATTTTATGCCAAACATCTCTTAATATTCTTTTTAACTTTTTAGGAACAAAGGTAAACAAATACCTTATAGAAGTTATGGATGGATGAAAATACTAACCAAAGAAAAGGATGCCATTTTTTTTCCTTTGCTTAAAATTTTACTTTTTGGGCAATATTCCTGAGTAGTTCTCCCTGCTATTATAAAGAGCACAGTTTTGATACGGACAGTTTAAATAATATAGTGGTGGGCCCTTTCTCTAATGAAGGGGAAACAGTTTGAGACTCTCTGAGACTAAAGAAACAAAAAAGCAAAATGACTTGAAGATATTTAGGCCATTAATGAAAATAATCTCAAGATACTGAAATAATAAATCTGTAAAAGTTGTATAAAATAATGTTAATTCTAAATATAATTAGTTTCAGATTTTACATCATATATTTCAATACTCTTCATTTAGCGCCTGAATTTTTATGTAAAATACTATTTCAAATATATAAACAGAGCTATAGAACTCTAGCGGACTTACACAAATAGGCAGATGATAAGCCTAAGACAAATATAGTAAATGTGTATCTTACATATTAAGAAAATTGGCACGATGTTTTAATAAGAAGTGTGAGGCAGAAATTTCATGCTTCTGACATTTGGTACAATTACTGTAAAGTCTCTTGGTACTCTTAGGTAGGCCCAGTCAAATGAAGTGACATTTCACAAAAATTCTTTCACAGAGAAGGTCTAATCATAATAGCTTTGTTTAAATTTCTCATTCTGAAGTATCATTCTTAGAGGGAGGAAGTTTTCCTTTGTTCCTTGACTTGAAACCTAACTGTATAGAAAAAGCTCTCAAAAGACTTTTTTTAATATGAAAATTTATAAATGAGTAATAGGCTTTTTTTAAAAGCAAATCTCAAAGATAGAGTAGTTTATTATAGTTGAAATAATAAAAGTCCCGGATTAAAATCTTACTCGAGCTATACTATTTCCTAGATCTCCCTGAAGTTTGCTCTTAGAGTCTTGAGAGAAAATTACAGGTTTTTGAGATATCAGTGGTCAAATAACAAAGTATTTAAGTTTTCTCTTTTCCTAAGTTCTCGTTAATTCTGAAACTACTATAATAGATTTGTAGCATTATTAATTCATTTTTATATACCACTGTTAAACTTAGCCAAGCTTCATTCTTTAATTTCAATGTTGATAACTTTTTGTCTCTGATGAATAAAAGCAATGAATTTGCAGTTTGTCTGATTCTTTTGTTCTTTAACATGTCATCCCTATATTTTCTTCATACATAGACTATACTGAAAAGTATTAAAATTTTGGGATAAATTTTAAAAACCAGCATTTGTCATTAAAGAATTTACTGACTGAGTAAACAAAATAGATGTTTTGAGCAAAACAGACACAAAGGAGCAACTCCTTTGTCAAAATGGTAGACTCTCTCTACAGGGACCCTGTGAAAAATAAGCATAGAAGTTGCATTATAGAAATAGATCCACAGAAGTGAAGAAAATGGAAATGAGTATTTTCAATGAATATGAGATTTCACCAAACTTCTTTATTTATGTAAAAAACAATCAAGTACAAGTTATTTAATCAATAGACTATGATGAAAGTGGGTTACAGAGTAAGTGGGAGCCAGTCGTTCAACAAATGCCTAAGAAGTTTAAGAGTGAACATAATTTTTTTTTTACTTTAAAGGAATCAGCAACAACAACAAAAATTTTTTAAAATAGAATAAGTTAATTTTCACATCAAACTGCTATGCGATAACGAGAAAAGAGGTTAGATAAAGAGAGTTCATGTTTTACTTACAAGGGAGGTAAGTATTATCTACAGGTGAAAATGTAATAAATAAAGTAAAAAAATGTGATATAGAATTACTTAAACTAATCTTCAGAGCTAAAAACTTGTGTCTATACTAGTATCCTCTTTTGTCTACCAACTTTATTAAAAATGTAATGCTAAACTGAATTAAAAAACATAAAGACAGGTCCATCTAGTTAAGAGTTTGTTGATTTTATCGATCTTCTCAAATAACCAACTTTTGGTTTGTTGATTCTAGTTTTTTTTAGTTCTTGATTTATTTCTGCTCTGATCTATTTCTTTCCTTCAGCTTGCTGTTCTAGTTCATCCAGGTATGCAGTTAGGTATTATAGACCAGTATTTCTAATGAATATAGATGCAAAAATCCTCAACAGAATACTTGCAAACAGAATCCAAAAATACATTAAAAGAATTAAACACCACAGTCAAGTGGGTTTTATCCCAGGTATTCAAGGGTGGTTCAACACAAAAAAAGCAATTAGTATAATAAAGCACACTGATGAATTGAAGAATAATCACATTATCCTCTCTATTGATGCAGAAAAATCATTTGACAGAAATCAGCACCCTTTCTTGATAAAAACACTCCAAAAGATGGGAATAGAAGGAAGCTTTCTCAATATGGTAAAGTGCATATATGAAAATCCTACAGGGGAGTGGATGTGACTCAAGCAGTTGGATGCCCACCTCCCACAGGGGAGGTCCCAGGTTCAGTTCCTAGTGCCTCATAAAGAAGATGAGCAAGATAGTGAGCTGATTGAAGGGCTGGCGTGACAAGCTGATGCAGTGAGATGACGCAATGAGGAGACAGAACAAATGGAGCAGATTTGGCTCAAGCAGTTGGGCACCTCCCTCCCATGTGGCAGGTCATGGGTTCAGGTCCCAGTACCTCCTAAAAGAAGACAAGCAGACAGAGCAGATGAGTGTAAACAACAGGAGGATGGGGGATAGATAAATAAATCTAAAAAAAAAAAAAAACCACCTACAGTTAGCATTGTGCTCAGCAGAGAAGGACTGAAAGCTTTCCCACTGAAATCAGGAACAAGACAAGGATGCCCCCTGTCACCACTGTTATAAAATATTGTGTTAGAAGTTCTAGCTGGAGCAATTAGGTTAGATAAATAAAAGACACCTAAATTGGGAAGGAAGAAGTAAAATTTGCACTATTTACTGATATGATCCTATGTCTAAGAAAATCATGAAGAACCTTCAACAAAGCCACTAGAACTAATAGACAAGTTCAGCAAAATCAGTACACAAAATTCCATAGCATTTCTATATACTACTAATGTACAATCTGAGGAGGAGCTCTGACAAAATTTCCATTTATAGTAGCAACTAAAAGAATCACATATTTAGGAATAAACTTAACCAGGAAAATAAAGGACATGTATTCAGAAAACTACAAAGCATTGCTAATAGGACTTAATAACATTAAGTCTTCCACGTTCATGGATGGGAAGACTAAATTTAATCATTAAGATTCAGTCCTACCCAAACTGATTTACAGATTCAACACAATCCCAATAGAAATCCCAGTAGTGTTTTTTGCAGAAATGGAAAAGCCAATTATCAAATTTATTTGAATGGGTAAGGGACCCCAAATAGCCAAAAATATCATAAAAAAAGAACAAAATTGGAAAACTCTGACTTCCTGACTTTAAAATATATTACTTAGCTACAATGATAAAAACAACATGATACTGGAATAAAGACAGGCAGATTGACCAATGAAACCAAACTATGAACTCAGAAATAGACCTCACATATATGGTCAAGTGATTTTTGACAAGGCTACCAAGCCCTCCCATCTGTTCAATAAATGGTACTGGGATATCCATATCCAAAAGAAAGACAGAGGACCCCTGTCTCATACTAATACAAAAATTAACTCAAAATGGATCAAGAACCTAAATATAAAAATGACAACCATTAAACTCCTAGAAGAAAATGTGGGAAAACATCTTTAGGATCTTTTGGTAGGTGGCAATTTCTTAAACCTTACACCCAAAGTACGAGCAGCAAAGGAAAAAATAAATGGGACCTCTTCAAAATTAAATACTTTTGTACCTCAAAGGACTTTGTCAAAGGGTAAAGAGGAAGCCAACCCAATGGGATAAAATATTTTGTAATCACATATCTGATAAGAGTTTAATATCCATGATAAAGAGATCATACAACTCAAGAATAAAAAGACAAGCTACCTGATTATAAAGTGGGCAAAAGACTTGAAAAGACAATTGTCAAAGGAAGAAATACAAGTGGCAAAGAAACACTGAAAAAATGTTCATCAGTATCACTAGCGATTAAGAAAATGCAAATCAAAAGTACAGTGAGATATCATTTCATACCTATTTGACTGACCACTATTTAAAAAGTTAGAGAACTGTAAATGTTGGAAAGGATGTGGGGAAATAGGAATGCTTATTCACTGTTGGTGGGAATGTAGAATGGTACAGCCACTGTAGAGGACTGTTTGGCAGTTCCTAAGGAAGTTGAGTATAGACTTGCCATGTGACCTGCAATACCATTATTAGGGATAAACCCAGAATAACTGAGAGCGGTGAAACGATTAGACACCTGCACACAATGTTCATAGTGGCATTATTCATGATTGCCAAAAATGGAAATAATTCAGGTGTCCATCAACTGATGAGTAGATAAATTGTGGTGTGTACACATGATGGAATATTACACAGTGGTAAGAAGAAATGAAGTGAAACATCACAACATGGATGAACCTGGAAGATGTTATTGTTGAATGAAGCAAGCAAGGCATAAAAGGACAAATACTATATGATTACACTATTACAAACTAAATATATTATGTAGACTCATGGAGCTAATAATTGGGCTATAGGTCACCAGAAAATAGAATGAGGGTAGAAAATGGAAAGCTGAGGGTTAATCTGTACAGAACTGGTAAAATGATAATTTGTAAATCTTTGGAAATGAATAGAAATGTCAATAGCACACCATAATGTAACTAGCAGAGCTCTTGCGTGGGTATGACAGTGGTCGAAAGGGTAAGTCTGAGGTCATGTGTATTACTAGAAGGAAAGCCCAAAAATGTAACAGTTGGGCTGTATAAGATAGTGAAATCTCATGTGAAATATGAATATGGGTGCTATTACATATATAAGACTGTTTTTACAAAATATAAATACAAATATACCATAGAGAAGGAAACTAGCGGCTACATACACCAGGTGAAGCATAGAGAAATTGAGAGCTGGTAAGTTTTGTTTTTTTAAATTGGAATAATAACATGCTCTAATAATGATTGAAGTGAAGAATGCATAACTGATTATACCAAATCTATTGTACACTTCTGGATTTATGTTTATTAATATGTGGCAATAAAACTGATTTGTTAAAAAAAAATAACATTACTTTTAAGATTAAAAATAAATAAATAAAGGTAGGAAATGATGGAATTCAGTGAATGTTTTTCCAAACATAAAATATATAGAACAGCTTGGATTTAATCTTAGAAACAGCAGCATTCAGTATTGGTCCTAAGTGAACATCAGAAAATCATCTTGGCTAGAAGTAAAGGGGGTAGTTTGAAGTATAATGAAAAATAGGAGAGGTTTGGTGAAATAATTATGGCTGTTGAAAAGCTTTGAAGGCATCATTATCTTTTTAGTTGAATGACTCTTTGAAGCCAAACTTTCAAATTTATGGGAATGCCTTAGAATATGAGTCTTTGATTTTAGGATGCCTTGTTCTTTCATTGGAAACAACAGATATGACACTAAAATTTTGATCAAACCACTTTTTTGTTTCCCACCTTCTAAAATAGAATGAATAATAATACCTGTTTACCTCTTATTCAAGGCTACTATGAAGATTAAATAAAACCTGGAAGGTCTTTTTAACTCTCCTAGAAAACATTCTTATATGTACATAGTCTTATTATTGCCTTAAGTTATTCTAGGCATTTCATGATGACACATCTCCATTAAGGGAATATAAAGGTCATGTTGTACAAAAATTGAACTGGACAGGAGCTAAGTATCATCTTTCCAAGTGTTCAGTCATTTGAAAAATATTTATTGAATGCCTTCTATGCATCAGGCATGTTAGGGAACAAACCAGAACCAGACAAAAGTTTCGCCTTCAGGGAGCTGATATTGTCTTGAGGTTTAGGTCTTTTGAGATAACACATGTTTTACGTGATAACTGCTGGCTTCAAGGGGAATGACATTATGTTCAATTTTTGGCTACCATCTACCTATCTAAAAATAAAAAATCTTATATCCAAATATCAATGTAATTGAAATTTAGAAAAAAATCTATTTTATATTCGTTATGTAACTATCTTACTTTCTCTGCAAAACCCAGCCGAATTTCTTCAAATTAGTTTCCTCTACTTACAGCACTTGATTTTAGTTTTACCCTTTATTATAAAGTCTTTATTGTTTTTTCTCATTCTATACTATGTATAAGTCTTATCTCCTCCAGAAGACCTTGAGCAACTCGAATCAAGAACAATGACATAAAATTAGAACTGAGCTGTAGTAGCTCCCCATTGCACACAGAGTAATTATTATTACAACTAATATTTATTGAGCACTTCCTCCCCTCTGACCCTGTTCTTAAGTGTACTACCTAAGGATGACTCTTAGTCCTCTTGACACCCTAATGAGTTATGTCTTATTTACCTCCTAAGTAAGTATTAAACTCTAAAGTGAGGGCACATAAGGGTTAAATAATCTGCCCAAGATTGTACTGCTTGGGAGTGGCAGAGCTGGGATTAGACCTCAGGAGGATGAGCTCCAGTCTTTGTTAAACATACAGGGGCCTTCATGATTCAGCTTCCACCTAGCTGGTCTCAGGTCTGGTCAGTTCCCTGTGGCTTCCTGTGCTGCTCCTTTACTGATGCTAAGTGATCCAGAGCAGGATCATTTTATAAGTTCTTTCTGGTGGCCAGAAACTGTTCTAAACACTTTACATTCATTATCTTATTTCATCCTTCTTAGAGCCTTATGAGGTCATTTATTTATTCTTTGCATTTCATAAAGTAGATTTAGATTGAAAGTAGACTTAGATTGAAGAACACCCCCAAGGTCACACAGCCAGGAAGTGATAACACTAGGATTTAATTCCATATTTTCCCATTAAATGAGATAGATAAAAATCCAAGATAAACATTGGTTCTACTAATATTTGTTCAGTGAATGATTACATCCATATTTTAAACATTTGTTTAAATTTTAAACAAATATATAATAAAAATAAAATTGAAAATAAAGTTTTTGCCATTCTTTATTATATAATTTCTGACATCAGTAAAATGGAAAATTATTTTCCTACCCATTGGTGCATTTGAATTAATTTCATAAGTGTCTGTCTTAGACTACTGTATTTGACTATTCCAGGATGCTTAAATCCATTGAATTCCAACCACAATCCTCCCCCCAACTCCTACCCTCTGCCCATCAAAGCTTTATTCCTTTCTCAGTTTTATAGCATTTTAACACATTTTGTTCAAAAAAGGAAAGTATTGTTTAAATTCTACATTGAGTAGCATATGAGCTCTTTGAGCTTTCTCTCTTCCTGGGTAGAAACCTCCCCCTTTTATGTCGCTGCTCACTGCCGTTCCAGGCTTTTCCGTATATGAGCAATGGGGTTAAAAGCCTAGAGGAGGAGGGCCCCTTTACCCAACTTGATTGGCCACCTTATATCCTTGATGGGTCCCAGGCTACTTTGCTCAAGACAGTTATGGGCTTGGATGGAAGTCTTGAGTCTCTCAGAGATGGATGGGAATGGGTAGTGTGAAAAGTGGGCAGCTTGAACAGTAGGCAATTATAGCTGGGCTGTAGATGGGAGGATGAATTATAGGAGGATAAAAAGAGGCATCTTCTCCCCAAGAGAAGGGTAGTGGTAGTGGTTGAGAACATGCTTGTATTTTCTAACTGAGTCATGTGAAGAAGGCAGGCTGACATTGTTACCTACTTTATCAAATGAGGCAATAGAGGCAAGAGAGATGATAGGTTTGTCTATATTCCTACAGCAATTATTTGTAGAACTGAACCTGAAGTCTAGTTCTGAACTCCTAGGCTAATGCTCTACTACATGGCTTATAATGATAGCAGAACTTCATTCATGGAGTAAAATCAGTACTCAAGCAGGCTTGATGCTTCGAATAAAACTAGGGTCTTATCCTTCCTTTCAGCCATATGACTTGGCATGTATTCTTATTCCTGGGAGTGCTTAACTCTGCCTGGTCATGGTTTTCTCCCAGTGCTTTTCTCAGCTGTAGCACAGTATTGATGTCAAGTTGCCAAGAGCAATGTTTTAGGACTCAGATTCTCCTTTAACCTAATTTAGTTTTAAATATGAGTGGCTTCATTTTAGTCCTTAAAAACATTTTTGGACGACTAACATATGGATATAATATGCTTACATTTAATTCACCTGTGTACAAGCTCAAGTCCATTTCACAGCTTCATTTAAACATCTCATATTACATGCAAATTAACTGACCACTTGAGTAATATAATACCTGGTGAAAGCTGTCAGTTGTAGGAAGAGTTGGGTCTGACTGAATGAGAGTGAGAACTGCTCATTTGCCCCTGGATTCACACAGAATCTTTACTTATGGAAGATCTGAAACTGAGTCTTCTACCCTCAAATATCCTCTTCCCATAAGAGGTCCCTCCCCCAAACCAAGCCTTCTTCCTTCTCTTGAATTCCTTCAGTCAATAAAACGTAGAAATACTGGTATTGTCTAGCCCCTCTCCCTTAGCTCTTGAAATCCTTCCAGGCAATTACTGAGACCTGGCAAATGCCATCTTTGACTTAATCAGGACCCCATATCTCAGCTGGTTTATTTCCTTAATCTTCTAATTGGTCTCTGTCCTCCAGTCACTCCTCAGCCAAGGTCACCCTGCTCTCCTCCACTGACAGAATTACCTAACAATCTGTCTCCTCAAGTCACTCCTCTGACTAAAATCCTTGGCTGGCTCCCCATTGCCTGCAGCCAAAATTTTAGACTTCTTATCATAGAAGTCAAATTTCTCTTGAGTCGGATTTTCTCTCATCATACCCCCATGCATCTTTTTCTTCAGCCACACTGGGAAAATCACTTTGTCAAATACACAAGGAACTTGCTTGCCTCTTTACTTTCTCACCTGTTTCGGCTTCTTTTCCACATTTCTTTGTAAGAGAAATTCTAGCATTCCTTCAGGGCATATCCTAGATGTTAAGATGACTTCCTTCCACCTGTCCCTAGACAGAATGTTCTCCCAAAGGCCTTGTAATATTTTGCCATTATCCACTTACATTGACATATGTGTAACTGGCACCAGCTCTAGAAATTTTAGAACGTTCCTCTAGTCATCATTTTATTCCATAGAGTGGTTATAAGTGGAATGTAAGTTTCTTGAAAGCAGCAGTCATTGTGCCTGGCACATGACTGAATATTTGTTGAAGGAGTGAATAATCAGTAAATGTTTGAATTAGCAAGGACAAGAATGTGTTGTGCCTCAGATTCATCCAGTGCACTGAACCCTTTTATTAACCTTGTGTTCATCCTGATGCCAGCAGGGCTGTGGGTTGTGTGCCTTGCTAAGTACGAATGGGCTCCTGATAATACCTACCTTTCCAAACCACTGACAGTGTGCATAACTGGCTTGATCCTGTTTCATATCAGTAGGCTGGATCACATTCCTGTGTCTGCTTATTTACCCTCTGAATTCTGTGGGGGGAAAAATTACTTTGTAGTAACACTTAAATATACCGATTGTTCCCTTTCCTTTGTTATTCAGAATGGCAGCTAAATCAAAGGGAAGACTGGATTTAAGGGCAGTTGAATATATGGTTAATGAAAATTTGCTTTTAAAATTCCTTTAGCTATTTCTTTCTTGGGTACATAGCAACACCTAGTGGCTTTATGGATTATTTCAGAAACTTTTAAGAACCGTCAACTTGCGCTTTTTTTACCCTTTAACTTCTACTTATTTGATATCTTGTCCATCCTCTTAATAAACAAATATCTTTGACTCTTTTTATTTAGAAAGTAAGTGGATTTTAACATCGGAATGGATGTCGAAAGAATTGATTACCCATAAAAAGTGTTCCTACCTAACAAAAATAAGTAATTTAAAATAAGTAAAACAGCAGGGTGATGTGGCACAAACATAAATGTTTCATAAGGTCTAGAACCTTCTGACTAGTGGACTACTGAAACAGTAGCTTTTCATGTGGATGAAAACCCAGATTTCTTTGCCAAACGTATGTATCAGTGTATGCACAAATATACACACTTAGATTACATTCTTTATTTATCAAGCACTTAGGAATGAATTCTACATGTGCATTTTCCATGTCATTGAACCTTTTCTACACTTTGAAATTTTAAACAGAAACATGTCTCACATATCTCACACATTTATGCCTTCCTGAGAAAGGATATATTCTATAGTTAACCTTATCTTACAACTGAGAACCATAGTTACCAATATTAATTACTGCATTGAATTATGTTTTCAGGAGGAATTTCCTTTAGTTTGCTTCAGATAGCTACAAAGTTTTATGAAACATTTGCATCTATTCTTTACCATTCTGTATTCTTCCTCTGACTGTCACTACTGTTTAAATTATTCCTTTCTTCCTTTTTCTTATTCTTACTCTCTTGGTCCTTTCTGATTTGCTGTTTCTAGTTTGCTGTGGACTAGAGTCAGGTAACCAAGACAGGTAACCACTCTCTTAGTAGTAACCCTATTCCCTTGCTCCTAATTTTGTGTGGTTTCCAGTATACTACACTAACAATAAACTTTAAATCCACAGAGTTAAATTGCAAATAACTAGATTTTGAGATAAGAAAGACATGGTCCTCCAGCCTTGAGTAAAATGTGTAGGCTTATGGTTGCTATTACTCCTGTTTTAGCTATTCTTCATTTAGCCTTTGGTGTGTACTTCTCTCTCCAGGTCATTGATTTTTTTTTTGGTATTCACATGCAGATGGAAAGAATCAAATCAGTCAGTCGATATTCGTTATGCTTCTACTGTGTGTCAGTAGGTGGTGAACACAGATACAACCATGGACCCTTCAGTTTGCACACTGCATTTGTCATAACATCCGCAGGATTACAAATGGCATGATATTTCTTTACGTTCAGATTCTCCATTTAAATTATATTTAAGATCATTCATCCTAAAATTTGTGAAGGGTCTCATTTAACTTTGAAACATGATTTGGTGTGTAGTGGTGGTCAGATAATCTATAATTGTTGTTTAAAAGAAAGTTGAATTTTCTTCCTGTAGTTAATAAGGACTTTAATAAAGATAGAAGTAACTTATCTCCTCATAAATGGTAATTATTTCTCATGTGTCATGGGGTCTGAAAAAGAGTATATATTTTATAGACTTTATGCAGTATAATTACCCTAAATATATTTATTATATAAATATATTTATAATATATAATATATAATAAATATATAAATCTATTTAATTTCAAATTTATTTTGTAGTTTCTGTCACATGTACAACTTGTCATTAGAGTTTTATAAAGATACTTTATAGTTTTAAATTAGTCCTAAGCTTGATATTTAAATCAAATATTTGTTATTTGCCAAGGTATCTAGGAGCCAAACACATAGGATTTTTTTTTTTTTTTTATAAACTAGGGAAGTATTGTGGTTTTCTGGTGTTATTCCTAAATTTAAATGTAAATATATTTTGTTCAAGTACAGCTTCAAAAAAGGAAGTTACCAATCCTTTGTGGCTACTAATTTCAGCATTTATGACCTTCTTTTTAGAATGTTTTTGTGTCTTTGGTTTCAAATTCTTAGAAGTCAAATAAAATCACTACTGAGGACATTTGGAAGAGCTTGTCAAATATTCAGGTAACAGTAAGGGAGTAAGACTTTGGCAACCAAACCAGAGGTGGCAAATTAATTACAGCTTCAGGATCTTCTCTATGAAGTTTATAACTAGGAAAAGGTGGCCATTATTCTTTCAAATCCAAAGGAGATAAAATTTCAAGTGCTTGCTCCCTGCCCAAAGGCCTTTTATACTCTGTTAGAGAAATACATCCTTAGTATGAAGAGGTTTAGTGAGAAGCTTGTTTTTAGGAGTATAACCTAGGTGACCTATTCACTCTTTCTGTAGGATTCAACATCTAATATAATCACATGAGCTATTAAAATTACATTGGAAAAGACCGTTTAATAAAGATGGAAAGTTAGTGTACTGTTAAGTATGTTAAAAAAACTTTCTTTTAACTGTTTTTGTTGAAAAGTTATCTACATATACAACTGGAAGAATGTACATAAAATTTTAATAAGGTAATAACCTTTGTTGCCTTTACAAGATAATATTTTAGGCGATTTTTCTTATGTTTTTGTTTTTCATGTTTTTCACATTTTCAGTAGTGAACTTAGATTATTTTGTAGGCAGAAAAGTTACTAAAAAGTTTCTTTAACTTCCGTTTTTCTCTTTCTCCTAATGTAAAATAAAACTTTTTTTTGCTAAAACCAACTAACCATATTGAAGAAAAAGAAGGGACACACCGATTTAAGATTTAGAAACCTGTTGTCAGTTTTCATTAGTTCATTCAGCGAGTACTATCCATCTGCATTTTACTCAGTATTGGCAATACCATATTGAGCAAAGTCCCTGATTAAAGACAGTAAGAAACAAATATTTACGTCTTGTGGTAATTAACTGCTAAGTGCCACAAAGAAATGATAAGAGGATTAATGGGTTTAGGGGAGGGTAGGTGTATAGCTTTATCTGTTCAAAATGTCTCCATCAGTAAAAAGAGGGAGGGTTAGAGCACAGCGATAATGAAATCCTACTCTAACATTTTGTGATTCCTTTGACATTTGAATTACACCTAGCTACCTTAGTGATTATGTCGCTCAAATGCAGATATGAGTCAATTCTAGTGTTGATACAAGAGGAAATGTATATGCTAAGGTCAGAACTTGATTAATAGCAGCTTACTTTTAAAAAAGAATAGTGGTGTTTCTCTGTTACTATTAGTAGTGAAGATAACAGAGCATTAAATGTTTACTCAACACAGTAAATCATATAGAAGAAAATATATATTATAAAAGAAATTTCTCCTAGGTACATACTAACCTTTCTAAGATTGGGCTAGTATATAAACATATGGAAATCCTGGAAAACTAGTTGTGTTTTTCCAAATGGCTTAAAATACCAAACCTTATTTGTGTTTTCATGTAGTCAGATGATATGGAATTTTGAATAAACAGACATGAAAGAAGTAGATATTCTTTGGATTTGGTAGCAGAAAGCCCATTGGTATGTATGCAAGTGATCAAGGGTCATAGAAGTTTCCCTTAGGTAAATACTAATCTTTCTAAGATGTCTATTACTGTCCACCTCTTCCATTTTATGGCATTATTTAGCAGTTGAATGGCCCATTTGGCCTCAAATTGGGAGGATTACAGCCATTGTTTTCTCAGAATAGTAATGTTTCAGGTGGCATTTGTCTTCTGTTGGCTTCCATAAACAACTACTGCGATGCCTCATGGCATTTTTTTTTCAGGTATCCTCGGGCACTTGCAGGCCTGATGTTTCTGAATCATCTGAATCACGTCAAAAGTCACCATTGTTTCAGTTTGCTGAGGTAATGTATTGCAGCTTACACTTAAAGAGAAAAGTGTAAAGCAAGCGCAAATTTGGGTTGATGACAGTTACTGTAAGCAATGAAAAACTACTTAGCTCAATTAACCATAAATGAGAAAATAGAACCAAATTTTGAAAAAGACATTTTGAATCTCCAGCATGTCTTAATTAAGGAATAACTATATGTTTATAGAAGTTATTATTTAGTCATACTAAATATTATCACACTTAAACTTCATCACTAATTTTTATTCATGGATAGTAAAGTTGAGAATGTAATTGAGTTATTGTTGGAACTTAGGCATTTATCAGTTGTGATTTGTTAAGTCATAAGACAGAATCAGCTTATAGTTGTTGGCTATATATTCCTGTTGCGGTGCCGTCCAGTGACTCCGCTCCCGAAGAGGTAAGGACAAACAGAGCAAGACAACACACAGTGACCACTCTAGAGACGCAGGCTGGTGGCGCAGGTCTGATTTATTGAGGAAGTGTAGTAGCTTTTATAGACCGTGAGGCAACATGCAAGCAGCTTACTGGCTGTGCTAATTTAGCAAAGCTGATTGGTTCATGTGCTCTAGTTGCTGGGGGGGGGAGGCAGATATCCAAGGGACAGGCTGGGCATGCTTGGGCATGTCCGCTGCATGCCTTGGCGCCCTCTTTTGGGTGGAACCCCAAAGGCCTTATAGTTAGAGAGGTTTTCCTACATCTAACAAGGCGTCAGCGGCTTGCCCCCATATTCCTTTTGTTTTCTAGTATACTTTCTTCTTTTCTTAATAATTGGGCAGTTTTCAATGTCTTGTGTCAGATTTGCTTGGCTCACTATGTCTCTGACACTGGTTCAAAGAAATGATGAATTGGAAAGGTACATTATCCTTGATATCAAAAATATCTTCATTTTCCCTAGAACTCAATATGGAGACATCATTGATTAATTTTTTCTAAATATTTTGTCTTTCCTGACTTTTGCCTATCATATTATGATTTTTGTACAGACGGAGCAGATTTTTAGTTTCAGATTTTTTCCCCTTTTAGCATCCTTTCGGGTGGTTCTCAACATTTTGGCCAAACTACTTTGCACACTGGCACATTTGGCCATTCATTTTCTTATAATATGCCTAAATTCTTAACTGCTATGATCAGGCAGGGTATTTTAATATATATTTGTTCCCATGATACTTTTTTTTTTTAAGATATATTTTATTTCTTTCCTCTTCTCCCACCCTGCCCCGGTTGTCTGTTCTCTGTGTCCATTTGCTACATGTTCTTTGTCCGCTTCTGTTGTTGTCAGTGGCCCACGCTGGGCAGCTCTCCTTATGGGGCGCACTCCTTGCACGTGGGGCTCCCCTACGCAGGGGACATCCCTGCGTGGCACGGCACTCCTTGCATGCATCAGCACTGCGCATGGGCCAGCGCCACACAGGTCAAGGAGGCCCAGGGTTTGAACCGCATCCACTGGGCCAAATCCGCTTCCCGATGATACTTGACTGACTTAACACTTCTCTTTTGCCTGCATGGGATATCTACCATGAATTCCAGTTATCTATCTAATCTGTATATTGCTTTCTCAAGAATTTAATGTAAAAGAGATTTTACTCTGTACTTCCTTTTTGATAGCACTTAAAAACATAAATAATGCAGGTCCAACTTTGAAAGCAGATGTTTAACCAGTGATCCGAATCCCTAAAAATCTAATGAAATCTCTAAAATTTCATATGAAATTTTGCATGTTTTGGCATTTGTGTGTTTTCCTGGGTTCTCCATTATACTGAAGAATCCAAAGAGATCCCCGATCCTACTGCTTTTTTAAGGGGTCTCTATGTAATATTTTTCTTGTCCCTCCCTAGTCATGTCATTTATTTCAGTTTACTCTTAATTTATTTTTAAAAACCTTTTTATTAGGGCTTATGGAATTATTTTCAAAAATCTAGATGGATTATACCACTGGTTCTATTTTGTTCATTTTCTGATACAATCTTTGAAGAAATATATTCTAGTCTAGGCATTTCTCCCTTGCATAAACTATTTTCCCTAACTTTTATAAAGCCTTGGTAAGAATGAAGAGTAATATATGAAATAAGATCTACCCATTTTATAATTCCCAGGACTTTAGGAAAATCCTTGTGGACTCATTGACCAACTGTCAGGCTTGCAAATGGCAGTCATTTGAAATGACAGATATCATGGTTTGACTGAGAAGAGTTAAACAATTTCATCCTTGAGTGTCTTCAAAGCACTTAGCTAAATCTTATTTATTCACAGTGGTTTGCTTATATCTAGCTTGTTAACTAGGATCTGGGAGGCTTTTTTCCCCCTTCATTTTTTACTGAGATATATCAATGGTAATTTGTTTATTCAGATATATAGTGGAATAAAAATTTTCCTAATGGGTTCAGCAGTGAGCACAATTAATAATTGTCAGTCCTTCTACTAATTCCTCCTCTTCCCTAAGCATCATTCTGATAGTGTATCAATAAGGGTCCAGTAGTTGTTTAGAGCAACTTTAGTTAACATGAAAAAATGATTTCTGTGATTGAAGAGTGCAGTTAAGCTGCATTTATTGCTTAGTGTAAGTACCTTTTGATGCAGTTGGCAAGCACAGTTCATGGATGAGAAAGACTTCCATGGGAATGAGAATATGCTAAAGTAAAAATTCCTGGGCTTTCTACCTTCATGACTCAAATTTCACCTATGAAATAGATATGGATAGAAGGTTTGTTCACTTTGGAACCAAAGTTAATAATTGACTTTGCTCTCAAAAAATTCTGGAAAATTATTTCCACATGTCCCTCAGTGCAGACCTTTGATGAGGCTACCATAATTATCAAGTGGAAACAAAAGATCTCCTAATTGAATAAGTATGACATGGCAGATCCTCTGTCCACTGTCAGATACCTAAAATGTGTGTGTTTGTGTGTGTGTGTGTGTGTTGAGTGAAAGGGGGCAATGGTTATATAAAAGAAAAAAAATACTATTCATTTTCAGCAATTTATTGAGTTCTGATGCTATACCAGGCATTGTGTATAATGACTTACATTCTTCTCACCATAATCCTTTGAACAGGGATTGTCATCATCATCATCAGTTTATATTTGGGAAAAATAAATCTCAGGTTAGTGAGCTGCCCAAGGTCATGTAGCTGGTACATTGCAGAGCAAAGATTCAATCCCAGGTACCCAGACCTATGTTCAGATGCTTTTCCAATACTTTGTCATAGAGCTGCCTCTGTGTTAAGAAGAGCTTGTGGGAAATGGTATAGGAAAGAGAAAAAAATGGCTGACTTTACTTGCAGCTTCCAGTTTTTCTGACAATACATTTTTTGTAATTCATTGAAATACGGAAATTCATCTCAACAGTTCTCCTCAACTGTTGTTTGATATATATCTGATACCCTTTCAAGGGTCATGGCAAAAGAGCCAGACTCAGTCTTTTTGTTCTTTCCAGTCATCTGTCTTTAGAACCTTGGCCTTTTCTTCCTTTACCATTTATATTGTTCTTCTAAAAGGAATAGAGGGTGCTGACTCATGTCTTAATCTTTATCGGTGTCTACAGTAGAAATATATGGCAGAATCTAATAGATATAGGAAAATGACCTTGTGCATTAACAATTACTTATTTCTCTTTCAGATATCTTCAAGTACGTCCCAGCCAGATGCTCCTACAAAACAGTGTCAAGCATCGGCCTTGTTTCAGTTTGCAGAGGTCTGACCTTTTCATTTCCTTTCTTTTTTTTCCTTTATTAGAGAAGTTGTGTTTTATAGAATAATTGTGCATAAAATACAGTATTCCCATATACCACACCACTAACACTTTGCACTGGCTTTGCACCTGTCACAATTGGTAAGACACACTTCTATAATTATATAGTTGAGCCATTAATTAAAGTCTGTGGTTTCACTTGGGGTACACTATTTTGTAGTGTAGTTCCATGGATTTCAAAAAAAATTTTATTCTGTTATCATATATACAATATAACATTTCCCCATTTAATCATATTCAGATATATATTTCAGCACTGTTAATTGCCTTCACAATGTTGTGCTACCATCACTACCATCCACTACCAAAACTTTTCTGTCATTCCAAATAGGAACCCTGTAAATTTTAAGCCTTAACTTCTCATTCCCTAACCCCCATCCTATCTCCTGGTAACCTATAGTCTAGATTCTGCCTCTGTGAGTTTGCTTATCCTAATTGTTTAAAATCATTTAGATCATGCAATATTTGTCCTTTTGTGTCTGGCTTATTTCACTAACATGATGTCTTCAAGGTTCATCCATATTGTCACATGTATCAGGACTTCATTACTTTTTACGGCTGAATAATATTCCACTGTATGTATTTGCCACATTTTATTTATCCATTCATTGGTTGATGGACACTTGGGTTGCTTCCATCTTGGTTGCTTCCATCTTTTGGCACTTGTGAATATTGCTGCTTTGAGCATCAGTGTGGAAATATCTGTTCAAGCCCATACTTTCAATTCTTTTGGGTATATACCTAGTAATGGGATTTCCGAGGCCATATGGTAATTCTATACTTAACTTTCTGAGGAACTACCAACTGTCTTCCACAGTGGCTACACCTTTTTACATTCCCACCAGCAATGACTGAGAATTATTATTTCTCCACATTCTCTCCAACACTAATGTTTTCCCTTTTTTAATACCGGCCATTCTAATGGGTGTGAATGATGTCTTATTGTGGTTTTGAACTGCATTTCCTTGATGACTAATTATGTTGTGCATCTTTTCATGTCCTTTTCAGTCATTTGTATATATTCTTTGGAGAGATATCTTTGCAAGTCTTTTGCTCATTTTTAAATTGTATTGTCTGGCTTTTTGTTAAGTTGAAGGATTTCTTTATATATACTGGTTATTAATTCTTTACCAGATATGTAGTTTCCAAATATTTTCTCCTATTGTGTAAGTTGTCTTTTTATTTTCATGATAAAGTCCTTTGATGAACAAAAGGCATTGATTTTTTTTTTAAGATTTACTTTTTTAAATTTATTTCTCTCCCCTTCACACATTCTCCCCCCATTGTCTGCTCTCTGTGTCCATTAGCTGTGCATTCTTCTGTGTCTGCTTGCATTCTTGTCAACAGCACCAGGAATCTGTGTCTCTTCTTGTTGCGTCATCTTGCTGCGTCAGCTCTCCGTGTGTGTGGTGCCACTCCTGAGCTGAAAAAAAGCTGCGCTTTTTTCACACAGGGCGGCTCTCCTTGCAGGTTGCTCTCCTTGCACATGGGGTTCCCCTACACAGGGGACACCCCTGCGTGGCACGGCACTCCTTGCACGTGGCAGCACTGTGCATGGGCCAGCTCACTACATGGGTCAGGCGGGCCCTGGGTTTGAACCCTGAACCTTCCATATGGTAGGCAGACACTCTAACAGTTGAGCCAAATCCGCTTCCCAAAAGGCATTGGTTTTGATGAGATCTTATTTATCAATTTTTTCCTTTTGTTGCTTGTGCTTTGGGTATAAAGTCTAAGAAACCATTGCCTAAGACAAGGTCCTGAAGATGATTCCCTACATTTTCTGCTGTGAGTTTGATATTTCTAGTTCTTGTATTTAGGTTTTTGATCCATTTTGAGGTTAATTTTTTAAAATATGGTGTGAGGTAGGGGTCCTCCTTTTTTTGTTGCTGCAAATGATGGTCCAGTTTTCCCGGCATATGTTAAAGAGACTGTTCTTTCCCAATTAATTAGCTTTTGCCAACACATATAAAATCAGTTAGCCATAAATATGAGGGTTGGTTTCAGAGCGCTCAGTGTTATTCCATTAGTCTATCTGTCTGTCCTTGTGCCAGTATTATGCTGCTTTGATTACTGTGACTTTGTAATAAGATTTAAGATTGGTAAGTGTGAAGTCCTCCAACTTCATTCTTCTTTTACAAGATGGCTTTCACTGTTCAGGGCCCCTTTCCCTTCCATATACATTTCATGATTGGCTTTTCTGTTTCTGCAAGGAAGGTTGTTGAAATTTTGATTGGAATTGCATCAAATCTATAAATTGTTTGGAGGATTATTGACATCTTAATGATATTTAGTCTTCTAATCCATGACCATGAAATAGGCTTCCATTTATTTAGATCTTCTTTAATTTCTTTTAGCCATGTTTTGTGGTTTTCTTTGTGCAGGTCCTTCACATTCTTGGTTAGATTTATTCCTAGTTATTTCATTCTTTTAGCTGCTATTTTGAATGGAATTTTTTTCTTGATTTCTTACTCCAGTTGTTCATTGTTTGTGTATAGAAACACTACTGATTTTGAGGTGTTTATCTTGTACCCTGCCACTTTCCTGAATTCATTTATTACATGTGGAGCTTTGTTGTGGATTTTTCAGTATTTTCTGCATATAGGATCATGTCATTTGCAAATAGGGAAAGTTTTACTTCTTCCTTTTCAACTTGGATGCCTTGTATTGCTTTTTCTTGCCTTATTCTTAATCTTAAGGAAAAGCTTTCAATCTTTCACCATTAAATAAGATGTTAGCTGTGAGCTTTTCATAAATGCCCTTTATCATTCTGAGGAAGTTTCCTTCTCTTCCTAGTTGAAAGTGTGTTTATCAAGAAGGGGTGCTCTGTTTTGTCAAATGCCTTTATTGCATCGATTGAAATGGTCATGGGCTTTTTATCCTTTGTTTTGTTACTGTGGTGTATTACATTAATTGATTTTCTTAGGTTGAACCAAAGTGGCATACCAGGGATAAATTTCACTTCATATTGGTATATAATTCTTTTAATATGCTGTTGGATTCATTTTGTTGATAGTTTCCTGAGGATTTTTCATCTGTATTCCTAAGAGATACTGGTCTATAGTTTTCCTTTCTTGTAGTATCTTTATCTGGCTTTGTTATAAGGGTGATCTTGACCTTATAGGATGAGTTTAGGGCATGCTCCCTCCTCTTCAGTTTTTTGGAAGAATTTGTTTTCTTAGACTGGTAGAATTCGCCTATAACCCCTCTGTTCCTGGGCTCATTATTTGGAGCCTTTTGATTACTGATTCAACCTCTACTGGTAGATGGTTTGTTTATATCTTCTATTTTTTCTTGAGTAAGTGTAGGTAAACTGTGTGTTTCTAAGAATGTGTCCATTTCATCTAGGTTATCTTATTTATTGGCATACAGTTCTTCAGTGTCCACTTATATTTTCTGGGTCAGTAGTAGCCCCCTTTCATTTCTATCTTCTCTCTTTTTTTCCTTTGTCAGTGTAGCTACAGGTTTGTTGATTTTGTTGTTCTTTTCAAAGAACCAACTTTTGGTTTTCTTTTTCTTTGTCGTTTGTTTACTATTTCATTTGTCTCTGCTCTAATCTTTGTTATTTCCTTCCTTCTGTTTGCTTTGGGTTTAGTTTGCTCTTCTTTTTCTAGTTCTTCCAGTTTTGAGGTTAGTTCTCAGATTTGAAGTCTTTATTCTTTTCTAGTGTTGTAAGTTAAATTTAGAGCTATAAATTTCCCTCTCAGCACTACCTTTGCTACATCCTATAAGTTTTCATTTGTTGTATTTTTGTTTTCATTTGCCTCAAGATAATTCCTAGTTTTGCTTCTGATTTCCTCTTTAAACCCATTAGTTATTTGAAAACATGTTGTTTAATTTCCACATATTTTTTAATTTTCCTTTTCTCCTTTTGTTACTAATTTCTAGCTTCACTCTGTGTTTGTCTGAGAATATGCACTGTATGATTTCAATATTTTTTTAAATTTATTGAGATCTGTTTTGTGATATGAACTATTCTGGATAATGATCCATGTGCACTTGAGAAGAATGTGTATTCTGTTTTCATTGGATGTGGTATCCCTTATGTATCTGTTAGGTTTAGTTGATTTAGTGTATCATTCAAGTCCTGTACTTCTTTATTGATCTACTGATTAGATGTTCTGTCAATTATTGAGATTGTTAGATTGTTGTGTTAGTCTTCTAATATTAATGTAAAATCATCAGTTTTCCCCTTCAAATCTGTCAATATTTGCTTCATATATTTTGGGGCTCTGCTGTTAGGTGCACATATATTTATAATTGCTGCATCTTCCTCTTGAATTATCCCCTTTATCAGTATATAATGACCTTCTTTTGTCCCCTGTAACTCTTTTTCACTTCAAGTCTATTTTAACAGATATCTATCTTTTGGTTTCGACTTACATTGTATATATTTTTTCCATCTTTTCATTGTCATCCTACTTGTATCTTTGACTTTAAGGTGAGTCTCCTGGAGATAGTATATAGTTGGGTCATCCTTTTTTTATACATTCTACCAATCTCTGCCTTTTGACTGGAGAGTTTAATCCATATATATTTAAAATCACTATTGATAATACAGGTCTTTCTTCTGCCATTTTTATTTAGCCTTTGTAAGTCTTATGCCTTTTTGTCCCTCTCTTCCATTAAAGCCTACTTTTATATTTATTTGATATCTTGTGTTGTACTGTACTGAGTGCTTTATTAGTCAGGATTCTCCAGGGAAACAGAACCAATGGGAGATATCTATAAATACGAGATTTTATAAAATTGTCTCATGTCACTATGAGGATATACAAGTCCAAATTCCATAGGGCAGGCTGCAATAAGGGAGTAAAGATGGAAATACTCTCTTTTGACTGCTGAAATCATCACTTCTTCTTTTAAGGCCTTCACCTGATTGGATGAGACATCTCTCATTGTTAAGGCTTAATGATTTTTTTTCTTTCTTTCTTTTTTTTTTTTTTTTTAATGATGTTTAAGTCCATAGAACATCCTCACAGTAACTATCAGGCCAGTGCTTGCTTAACCAAAAAAACTGGGCACCATTACTTGGCCAAGTTGGCACTGAACTTAACCATCACAGGTGCCTTCTCATTTCTATCTGGATATATTTTTCATCTGTTTTCCTTGTGGTTACCATAGGGTTAAAATTTAACATCCTGAATATATAGCAGCTATATTTGGTTTGATCCTAACTTACCTTCAGTAGCATGTACTTATACTTTCCCTGTAGCCTTCTGTCCCCCCCACCATTTTTTGTTCTTGTTACCACTTATGTCTTTGTACATTGTATGTCCAACAACCTGGATTTATCATTACTTTATGCATTTGCATTTTAGCACATATTGGAAGTGAGAAGTGGAGTTACATACCAATGAATACAATACAATACAATACAAATTCTGGCATTTATAATTTACCCAAATGGTTATCTTTACTGCAGGTCTTTATTTCTTTATACTGCTTTGAACCACTGTCTAGTGTACTTTCATTTCATTGTGAAGAATTCCCTTTGCTAGTATGGTATGTCTAGTGGTAATGAACTCCCTCAGTTTTTGTTTATCTGAGAATGTCTTAATATATCCCTCATTTTTGAAAGAGACTCTTGCTTATATAAAAGTTTTGACTGGCAGCTATTTTCCTTCAGCACTTTTAACTATTTCAACCCACTGCCTTCTTGCCTCCATAGCTTCTGATAAGACGACAGCACTCAATCTTATTGGGATTCCCTTGTATGTAATGCATTGCTTTTCTCTTGCAGCTTTCAGAACTCTCTCCTTGCCCTTAGCATTTGATAGTGTAATCAATGACAGAATGTTATTTTCTTCATATTTATCCTGTGTGATATTCTCTGAGCTTCTTGGATGTGCATATTCATGTCTTGCTTAGTTTGGGAAGTTCTCTGTCACTAGTTCTTTGACTATTTCTTCTGCCCTTTCTCTCTTTCTTCTCCTTCTGTTACTCCCATAATGTGGATATGGGTGTGTTTGATGGTGTCCCATAGCTGTCTTAGGCTATTTTCACTTTAAATTTTTCTTTTTTCTTTTTTCTCCTCAACCTGACTTCATTTCAAGTGTCTTGTCTTCAAGTTTACTGCTCTTTCTTCTGCCAGCTCCATTCTGCTCTTGAAATCCTTCTGGGCATTTTTCATTTCACCTATTGTGATGTTGAATTCCAGTAGTGCTGTTTAGTTCCTTTTTAAAGTTTCTCTTTACTTAGATTCTCATATTGTTCTTTCATTGCTTTCTTGATATTCTGTTTTTCTCTGTACTTCTGTTCATCTCCTTAAGCTTTTTTAATATCATTTCTTTAAAAGGCTTTCTTTGGTATGCCCACATTCTCATTGTCTTTCTGGGTGTTTTCTGTTTTTTTATCTTCTTCCTTTGGATGGGCCTTCATTTCCTGTTGGTTTTATTTGTTCGTCTTGAACTCTTTTATTGTACATTTGATATTTTAAAATGTTAAGTGTGCGATTTACTCCCTGGGATGTCTCTTTCCTGGGTTAGTAACCAGTTAGTATTAAGACAGAAATGTTCTTGAGTTTTAGCCCTCCTATCAGGAAGGTCTGCCCAAGGCTAATGCACTGTGCAAGATTTTCCCTATCTTACTGGGTCTCTGTCTTCTCCTGGCCTTTAATTTGTTAATTATTTTTGAGTTTCGCTAGTTAATAGGAGTTTGGTTGTTCCAGGGAACAGACCTTCCTCCCCTATTTGAAGCTGGCAGGCCTTTAACCTAGACTGTCAGCTTCTGTAGTTTTTTACAGTCTTTTCATTTTCTCAGGCTCCTTTTGCCTGGAGGGCAAATTCTGGGAGGAGGTTGCTCCAGGTAGGCCTTTCCCAATTTGGTGTTTCCCTACCAAAACAGGACCAGGAACCTCCAAAGTGCTATATAGAGGATGTCAGGAAGGGGCCAAAAACTTCTCCAACAGCTCCCCAAAGCTGAGCTTTCCTGGCCTGCCCAGCAGATGCAGCCCTTTAGCAACTTTCCCGCAGCCTTGAGAAAGCCTTGCATCTTTAAATCAACCCACCCTGTCCAGAGAGGGTTGAAACAATTGCTGTTGCTCTTTTCTAGGCCTAGTTGAAAAAGTTGCTGCCCTCAGAGCTAGTACCCAGCTATCAAAATTCGCTAATCAAAACCCATGATCAGTGTTTGGCCATGCACACCCTTGTTCTTGGCGAAGAGGATTTCTGTGTCCCTTTCTGTCAGCAGTGGCTAGCCAGGGACGGTACCCTGCAGTCCTGCCATAAGAGTGGGGATTTGATGCAGGTAACTGCAGGATGGAGAGAGCAATTTATAGTTCTTTACCATAATTTATCAGCCTCTTCCTCCCACTCTTCCATGGATGCTCTGCAATGTTCTTCTGACTTCTAGAGTTTCAAAATAGTTGTTTCAGACAGTTCCTGCCTGTTTAATAGTTGTTTTGATTAAAGGACCTAGTCCACCATCTTCCCCAGTAGTTGCCCTTTTCTTTTCTTTTTTAATGTTTATATGGGCTCAGAAAAATTATTGGCCTCAGGAAATAGTGAAATGGAGTTTTAATAATGTATATTTAACTTTAAGTTTGCCTTCTACCACTATTAACATATAATACACTTTAACGGGATATTGCTGCCTTTGGTATAATCATGGCCAATTTAGATCCAGATTTTGTAATCATTTTATAAGCATTTATTAAAAAGTTCATTCAGAACAGATAAGTACCAGTAATTCATTTATTTCATTTTATCTTATTTTTAGTTTATTTTAAAAACTTGAAAAAACTGCTGTCAACATGAAGGCCAAAGGACTTAATTTATTTAATTTTTCCATTTTAGTGAAATTAGATGTTGTAATTCATGAGTAACCCTTAACAGCAAATATATTGGTGAATTTATCCTGTTAAATCACCAGTGCTTAGCTTTTGATGTGATGTAGCATCAGCCAATACTTTTGTTAGTGATTAATTCTAGGCTTAGATCAGGTCAACTCTTGTAAGATCTTAGATTTCTTTGGTTTGTCAGCCAGACAGAAACCATGCGCCAGAAAGCATTTTTTTGATTGGTATGCTTAGGAGACAAATCTGATGTTTAGTTTTGCCAAAAAGCCATGGCCTCAATAATATACTCATTTCTAACAAACACTTCGTGACAAATAAAATATATATAGCTGATGAAAATAAGATGATGTCTTTCTTTTCCTCTTTATTAATTAAAAAAAATGCACATAAACTAAGCAATTTTTATAGGGTTGAGAGAGTGATAAACAGGGCTGTTCTGTTTAATATTGATGTCTTGAAGCACTTTGAGTCATTTGAATAAAAAGTGCTGCATAAATGAAATGTAAAATGATATCATTTTGGCAGAAGAAAACCCAGCATTTTACTTTGAAAAGGAGAAAAAAATTATTTTCAGCCATATATATACATATAATATAAAAGAAAAGCTTCGTCCTCTTGGAAAGCATTATGGCTTTATACCCTTAGTTGGTCTGTTTATCTTTAGGCTTCTGTGCCACAATTTGCTTTAGCCATTGAAGCTGTTCCATAAAGCTGGTAACAAAAATATCATGAAATGTTATTGCAAAAAACATTTTGCTTGATAAATCTGAATTAATTAAGGTTTTATTATAATTTTGCATTGTGATAAACAGACTTATTGTTACTGTCTGGGGAAGTCGTTTTGTTTAATACTTCCTTGCTTTCCTCCATTTGTTGATGTCCATTTGATATAAATAATTTTTTCAAGAGTTTAAAAAAATTTGGCATGGAAATTAAATTTATTTTTGATATAAAAGTATTTCTGGGGAAACGGACTTTGGCCCAGTGGTTAGGGCGTCCGTCTACCATATGGGAGGTCCGCGGTTCAAACCCCGGGCCTCCTTGACCCGTGTGGAGCTGGCCATGCGCAGTGCTGATGCGCACAAGGAGTGCCGTGCCATGCAGGGGTGTCCCCCGCGTGGGGGAGCCCCACGCGCAAGGAGTGCACCCGTGAGGAAAGCCTCCCAGCGTGAAAAGAAAGTGCAGCCTGCCCAGGAATGGCGCCGCCCACACTTCCCGTGCCGCTGACGACAACAGAAGCGGACAAAGAAACAAGACGCAGCAAATAGACACCAAGAACAGACAACCAGGGGAGGGGGGGGAATTAAATAAATAAATAAATATTTAAAAAAATAAAAGTATTTCTGAATTAATCCCATCCAACTTTTGAGAAACATTTCCTTTAAAACAGAGTTTATTTGATATATATGTATATATTTTTTTAAGTATTTATTATTTTCCCCCCTTCCGCTCCTCCCATCTTGCTGTTTTTGCTGTCTGTGTTGTCTTCTCTTCTCATTTTCTCTCCTCTAGGATTCACTGGGATTTGATCCTGGAGACCCATGATGTAGGGAGAGGTTCGCTGTCAATTGTATCACCTCAGTTCCTGGTTTCTGCTGCACTTCACCTTGACTCTCCCCTTGTCTCTCTTTTGATGTGTCATCACCTTGCTGCATGACTCATTTGCATGGGGCACTAGCTCACCCTGCGGGCACACTTTCTCTTCTTTTTCATCAGGAGGCCCCAGGGATCGAACCTGGGTCCTCCCATATGGTAGGCGGAAGCTCTATCACTTGAGCCACATCTGCTTCCCTATTCTTTTTTATTATACACTCTGTAACATAAATATTAGGAAGGTAATGGTTTGTCTTTGACACACCTGATACTTATATATGCCTCAACTACCAAGCATATTTAACTTAATTTAAAATGTCCATGTTGAATATATCAGCTGCTGGTTGTACATTTCCAACAGGTATCACCATTTAGCATATGATTGAATGTTATTTAAGTAATGCCATCATTAGATTCATTAGTTGGTCCCAAAGCCCTGGGGTTGCAGTTGGCTATTGTAACAGCCATTGTCCTGTTATTCTGGAGAATGAGATACCATGCCTCTCTTCAATTAATTTGTCCTTGTCACTTATTGCACTCCTTTCTCAAAACACAAAAAAGATTAATTTTACTAAGGAAGGAAAAAAAGAACTCTTATTATTTAGGAAAGAATTGTGCAGGGAGTCTTTCCCAGATGTCATCTCACTGCTAATAGCACTCCTCTCATTGGAGCTTTTGGTCCTTGACCATGGAGTATATGTAGGATTTGAGGAAGCTGGGGGTAGGCGTCAGAATGGGGTTGAAGTTTGTTAATTTGAAAATATTGCCAATAAGTTTTAAGGCATTGTAACTTATTGTAACAGAGGAAGGCATACAAGAGGGAAAAATAACATTAAAATGAATATCAGAAAAAGAGTTTGTTTTACCCTGGAATTAATGCAGTTCCCCCTCCCAAATGATTTTCTTTCCTAGTTATATTTTCCATTTCCTAGTTTAGGTTGATGATAGGAGGCCTTTTTATTTCCAAGCAAATTGAACACAATATTATATACTTTATTTATTTGTGTTATACGTCGTTCCCTAAGGATACATAGCCTTTTTCCACTTTCTTCATCTGACCCACAAAAATTTAAAAAACTCAATCTCTAACATCTTAAGATCTGACCTATTGCTCAGTACTAATCTGGTTTATTCAAGGCTAAACAAGAGCTAACTAGATGAACTAATAAAATTACATACTAAATCTGCTATAAGCATATATATTGCAGTGGAAATAGAATTGGCTGTGGTCACTGTTATCATATCCCTAAAGCCCTTTTTAATTATTTCAGCAAACACCCATCACCTTTGAGAAAATGCAAAAACTCTTGAAATTATTTTTCTTAGTCTATAACAGATGTTCTCAAACTTTAAAGGCAGTCAGAGTCACCTAGAGTGCTTGTTCAAACACAGATTGCTGGACCCATCCCCAAGAGCTTTTGATCCATTAAATTTACGGTGAGGCTTGAGAATTTACCTTTCCAAAAAGTTTCCTGTTATGGAATTACACTTTGAAAATCACTGCTATATAGTTTATATATTTGACAGCAGATTATGAAATAGTTATTGTTAAGGCACTTGCTGTTATTTCTGCAGTCTCATAGGGAAAGGATGGAGATAGGAGATGGAAAGAGTGTATAGTAGAAAATCACCCAATGGACTACTTTATACCTACCCTCATCCCTTTTCAGAAGGATCCGGTTCATATTATGTAGAGAGAAGTTTAGAAAACAATTTACTCTTTAACTTTATCTAGCCCTTTTAAGATCAGGGATGCAAAATTCTTAAGAAACTATTCCTGCTAATTTCACTTAAAAACTAAAGTAACTCTAAGAAGATATTAGTTAGATCTTCTCTTGGAAATGGATCATTTATCATGCAATATTTTCCTAGAAACACACTTTTTTAAAAACAGTAAATCATAGGCAATTCTTCAAGCTAAAAATGATTTTTCTTTCCCCTTGATTCCTAGGTCTCTGCTTTACAAGCTGTGAACGATATTTTTCTTCTTAACCAAATTTGGTTGTTTTAAAGCCATTGAAATTAACCTATGTGGAACCATGAAACTAAATACAGTATATTTTGTTTATAGTTCCTCAGGAATGTTTACATTTAAAGGAGAAAAATTATATCTGCCTTATAAGATCTAGAAAAAAATAGAGTACAGTGCTACCCATTTCAACCTGTCTTCCATTCCATTTTGACATTCATAATTCATCCAGATTCAGCATTGCCTATCTGAAGAGCCACCACTCTGTACATCCAGGTTCTGATCCATTAAGCTAGTAAAAATGGGTTTCCTATCTATATCTTTTGTGTTTATAGGTAAAATGACAAATCAGTCATTTTTTAGATCTCATTTACTGAAGACTAATGACCAAATATAATGCCAGAAAAGAACTACTGTCTTGCATCACTTAACAGGTCTAAAAGTCATGACCAGTTCACATATTCTCTGAGACCTAGAATATATCTTTGCTTTGAAAAATGCTATGTTTACTTCCTAGAGAGTGAACAACGATGTGTGCTAATCTGGATGATTTAGACACAGATTTTAACATTAAAGCTTTCCTTAGTAAGATACTTGCTCTGTCAATATGAATACGTTCATAATCTTGCCAAAGTTAAAGTATTATCATAGTTGGATATGAGCAGTAGGTGCAAATTTAAAGTATTTGTTTTCATGATGGAATATTCATTATGTTATGGAATATTACACTCAATAAAAACACCATATACTCACTGCAGCTAATCAATGAGAGTATTATGTGTTTTATTAGAAGTATTTCTTGTAAGGTAAAGAAGTCCTGTCATCTTCGTATTATTTATTTGTTCTTTGATTCATTGATTCATTCAATAAATATTGGTCATTTCCTTGCAGGCAACAACTTCCACCGTTTGTAGTGGGCTTCTGATGTCTACCTTGGTTGCTCACTCTTTAGGCAGCCATGAAATTAGCATTTTAACACCCAGATTGATAATTTTCCCTAGCACTTTCACTCTACCTTAAGGACTATTATCTCCACCCTTTTGCTAACCTTTTTGGATGAATAATATTTATCAGAATAATAGCCAAAAGCAATACCACTGTGGAGTTAACAGATTGGCAAGCACCATACAACTGGGGAAGTAGGGCGCAGGGGGAAGCATAGCCGCAGATAGGCTTTGCAGTGTGACCCACTAGTGCCTACCTCCCAGGAATATAATGTAACACTTACACACCAGTCATGGAAAAACATGACTCTCAAATAGAAAAAAGAATGGGAGGAGTGAATAATGGTACAACAAATAAGCATTGTTCCAGCTATGTTGTAATTGAAGCCTTTGGAGTGGATGAGGTTCCTGAGAGAAAATGTGTAACATGAAAAGAGAGAGGCCTAAGACAAAACCCTGAGGAAAAGCAACATTTAAGGGATCATGACAGAGAGATCAGAAAAAGATCATGACAAGGAGTCGCAGGAGATAGGAGGAAAACAAGCCCCAGTATTAATGGAACCCCAGGAAAAGGTTTCCCGAAAGATTAGCAATGTCAAATACTGCAAAGTAATCAACATAATGATCAAGCCATATAAATAAGCATATGTCCAGTCCCTCCACTTCCTACCCAAATTTTTAATGAGCCAAAAGGCATTTTTAGAAAGCATGTCTTGCCACTTAGCCATTTCATGACATTGTAGTTAATTCAGGAAGCCTTTGACTTTTGAACTATGTTGTGCCTCTACCCCACCACCCATCCTACCACAGAACATGCACCTTTGGAAATCAAACCTCCTATAACCCTGAGCGTTTAGAAAACTTCTCTATACCCATAAAAAGTAAAAATCTTCCCAGAGATAATGAAGAAAATAGTTCTTAATAAACATGGGCAGTTCCTTTTAAGAAGCCAGGAACAATTCTTAAGCCTGAATTTGTGCATTGACTCAGATGGCACATTATGCGTTTATTAATCAGTAGTTCATTGAGCCTCTCAGTGTGCCATGTACCTCATTAGGCACAGGATGTGTGTAAGGGAACAGACAAACACAGCATCAGGGAGCACAAACGTGAAACGAACACAATAGCAGAGTCGAAAAACACGTTGTTATGGGCTGTATAGTGCAGAGGTACTCTCTTGTTAGCCTTGATCAATTTTTGAGGCTATCACATTATCATATGAACAAATTTAATCTGTAAATTATTGAATTTAATAATTGTGATCCTCAGACATTGCAGCTTTTAAGTCCATTCAATTTCAGTGTGTAACTAATTTTTGGAATTATACTAAAAGGGTTTATGTTTATTAGTGTTTATAATGGCAAATCATTATTACTAATAATTGTACCATTTATTAAGATCTTAATATGGCATCAGCCAAACCCTTCACAAACATCAAATCTAATCTTCACAATACTAATACAGACAGATGCTGTTCTTGTTTTGAAAATGAAATAAATGTGGCTAAAAGTCTTAATTATTTGCCTGAGTACATACAGCAAAAAAAAAAACAACAATGAAACAATGAAGCCATGTCTTGTCCAGCACCAAAGATCATGTCCTTTCTATTATAAACCTAGGTTCAAGGAGCTGGCATTTATTTTCAATGTTTCATTGCCTTTAGTTGCTGAGAGTCAGTAATATTAATATGTTTGTGTTCTCTTAGAGAAAAGGTGAGCAATTGAATTCTACTTGTCTAGAAAAGGTAGAAGTGGCATTTATCAATGAAAATTCAGCTAGAGGAAAATGTTCCAAGCTTCAGAAGAATGTGAAAAAGTAAATGATTGGGATGAATAGGAAAGGACTGTCTTAAACTGATTGTACCTAGGAGGATGGAGTCCTCCTAACCTTCTAACTAGACTCTTCTTAATGGCCCAGGTAGCTTGTTAAATATCACATGCCTTGGGAGATCTACTCTCCACAAAGGCCTCTTATTCTTCAAGTGCTCTAAGAACTCCCCCTAGCTGCCAGCACCAGTCTGTGTTGGAGTTGGCAACTCTAGAAAATCCCCTTTGGGACTCGGGGCCAGCTGTAAGGATATAGCCATAAGGCAGGATAGCATCCTAAACTAATCTGAAAAACAGCTGTCTTAAACCAAGAAAAATTTCAGATAATGTGAAAAGCTAGACATAACTAGCTACTCTGATGATGGCAGAACTTCTCCAGGAGAGGAATACTTTGTAAAAGTCTTTAAGAATATATATCCTGAATGTGGCTAGAAATTGAAAATGGTATTTTCGTATAAAAAAATGAGAAAGGGCAGTGCTGCTCATTATCAGTGCCCAGCCACTGTTGAGGCCAATTTGTCAGAAGAAGAGTATCCATTCAATGTAGCATTATGTGTGTGGTTATGTACTACAGCATAGGTCCTTACTTACGCCTCTTAATTCAATTTGTGTTTGTGGTAGTTAATCTTTGTACTTTAGAGCATATGCTCAAAGCCAGAGTCAATGTTTATATAAAATTCTTAGCTTCCCAAGCTCCTGTCATGTTGCTTAGCCACATATATACTGGATTCTCAAACTTTGTTGACTTACTTGATACTATCTTTCCACAGAGATCTGAACTATATTTCTTTCAAAACAATTAGATAATTGCTTTGGTAAATGCAGAATGATTCTGTATCTTGTTTATATTTGGCCATTCGGTGAATTGGTAAGTAGAAATGGAAGTTTCTAAAAATTTAAAGCCTGGAATATGCAAGATAATACTCTCCATGAAACAGCAATTTGGTTTTGTTTTTTGTTTTTTTTTCCCCTTTGTTTAAGTTTTTGTTTCTTGGGGGGGTTATTAAAATGGTTCTCAAAATGTTCATCCCAAGCATGACACATAGATACGAAGTTACTTGGTACTTGGGAGCAATGATATTCCCCAAAATTAAGGAAAGGTCTTGAATGTTCAATAATAGGAAACAAAGATTCTGGTATCACAATTAATATTCTTTTTGTGATTTGTTTTCCATATAGATTTCTTCAAACACTTCGCAGTTGGGTGGTGCTGAGCCTGTAAAACGTTGTGGGAAGTCTGCACTCTTTCAACTGGCAGAGGCAAGTTTCTACGAATACATTGAAATAAGATTTGGTGAAAAGAAATCACAAAAAAATGAATCCATAAGTGTTCCTTAAATTGTACCGTCTCACATTGACCATAAAGCATGTTATATCCAATTTTCAACAACTAGAGAGTTAACCTTTAATTTAGGAAGAAGGATTTTTGCTACTATAAATCATTAAGCATTGAAAAAAATTACCCATGAAAATGGCAAATCTTTTTCACTGGTAGTACTTAAAAATAGAATCAATTTTTATCTCTCTCAGATTGCTTAAATAAGTCCAGCCTGAACACAGAAAAATGAACTAGGTCATTTTTCTTCTCCTCTGATTCTATTATAGCATCTGTAAATCCCTAGGAGGCACTACTTTTAAATCAGGTGGCTGTTTTAATTTTCAGGTTTTTTTAGTAAAGAGCTCTTATGACATGTTCTAAAATCTATTTTTACAACACCAATGAGTTATATAAGTGATACACATTATACATTTATGAATATAGCACATAGAAAATGTGCTTTCATAAAGCTTGTGAGGGGTGGAGTTCTCCCTTAGTGGGGGGAAAGCTTAAGGAAGGAGGATGCTGCAACTGGTTGTAGCTAGGATGGGCACAAGCTATGGCTTACTCTGCTAAGCTGTGTGACCACTCCTGCATCAAGGAACATGTGGAAGAAATTTCTTTAGCACCAGGACATTATAGTAGCTGTTTTATCTTTTGGTGCAACAAATTAGGAAGTACCAAATGAATGAACAAATCTCTTTTATTAAGCTTTTTCTTTTTCTCTCATTTTTCTGGCTTTCTTCCAATTAGTTTCCTCTGTGTTCTTATGTGCATGATAGGGTTCCTTTAGAAATTTTCGTAGTTTATTAAACTTTATGGGTAGACCTGTCTTTATAAACTGTGTGGTAGTTTATATTATAAAATTTATGAGTTTTAAATATCTGATAACTTTAAATTAGTCTTTTAAAGTCTAACTAGATCCAAATCAGAAATTTAAAAAATACAAAGGCCTGAAATAATAAGAATATAAAGAGTGGAATAAATCAGCTCATTTTTTGTCTTATGATGAACCTGGCATCCTCTTTCATAAGACCAAGTCAGACCCAAATAGAGGGCTAAAAATTGTAGAAAACTCTTAAGAAAAACCTTTGAAGAGAGCAGGGAATAGTTCTGAAAGGAACTGGGTGAGCCTATGGCTAAATATTAATTCAGATACAACTATAACACTAAAGATCTGGCAAAGGGAGTGTCTTTGACTAAAAGTTGCACACAAGTCTTTTTTTTTTTTTCCCGAACAAGTCTTAGTACCCAGAGGGACTATGAGATCCTTGATTTGTTTTGTTTTTGTTTTCTTTGATTTTTTTTTTAATTTTGAAAATTTTCCATTTATTGGTTTAATAGAGTAAGCTTTTATTATAATAAAGCACAAATAACATTCTATTTAAAAGATGGAACTAATTAATCTCTGTTAACACTTCAGATAGTTAATTTATGTAATATCTTCTTGACTGTACAGATTTGTCAGAACAATTTATTTGAAAGAAATTATTTTCTTGAATAATATGAATATAGGACTTTCTGCTTTTCAACTTGGTTATATAATTTTCTCTCTACACACACATGCAAACTTTCAATATATAATATGTCTTCATTAAGCAGTTTTGTGTTAAAAACTTAAGAACCTTTGAGGTGCTTTGTGCTGTGGGGGATGGTAAAGAGATGAATTTGTCTTCTCATTTTCTTTCTTTGGTGTAACAGTCATGAATGAAAAGTATTCCCTGTTAAATCAACGCTCGTTAAAAAAAGCTCTCTTCTAATTTGTAGGGATGCATCCCAAATATGAAACAGATGCTATGGTTTAACAGATGTTTGACTGCTGGTATCATCATTTAAAGGGGTAAAATGACTGAAATAAGCCTATTCTAATTATAGCAAATTAGCCTATTCTCAAACATAGTTTCTTATAATATTCAAATAAAAATATATGCTTTTGATGGAATCGGGTCACTAAAAAATAATGTACCAAAAAAAAAAAACTTCCCATATTCTTGTTTCACATGAAAATAATGCTATCAAGCTTGTAGAATATGTTTAGAGTAGCATCTTGAAACCTTCTCAGTTTCTAATTAAACATAAATATACACAAAATGGATTAATCAACATCTCCAAATAATCACTGCTAGAAATGTGCTTCACAGTTTTTTTATTCCATATATACTTGATGTTCATTTTTCCTTAACAAAATTTAGTACTCAGTTATTTCTGATGCCTCAATTAAGAAAGTAAATACAACAGGATATTAAGGGGGATTTTTCCCTTTGCCCAGAATTATTGCTGTTTTATTGAATCTGAAGAGATAACTGGGGTAGCTTTAAATTCACACATTTCAAAGGGAGAGGCACCAAGTATCCACCTTCAGTTTGGGCCAGACCCTTTTTTGGGGGATTCACAAAGAGGCAGCCTAATCCAACTACTATCCCATCCATAACTCCAGAGGTTCCTCCTCTCACCTCTACCCCCATGTCATTGTGGGGGCGGGAAGAGGGTAGATATCATATGCTATCCAGTCGTACAGAATAATTTGGCAGACGGGCGGGAAATGCTTTCCATTCTTCACTCCTGTGCCCTGTCATTCTAAGTGAAAGCAGCTTCCAAGGAAACCACTGTTCAGGATTGGGGTGGTATGTACAAGAAGTGTCTGCTCTTTGGTCAGAAGCAAGAAATAATTTTTCAGACATTGATTTATTGTTGTACCCTGTACCTACCTGACCAAGCTAAAAGAGAATTGCAGGAAGTTGTCAATAGGAAGAGACTTAAAATGGCCTGCAGTTGCAATTTTGGCAAAGTAAGGACATGTGTGTTTCTGAGAGGTCAAGTGGACAAATTAAAAGTAGTTCAGCTTGATTAGCCGAAAGCAATCAAGAGCAGGAAACCACGAACGATACACAGTCAGGGAGCTGGGATGGGGAGGGTTTGGCAGATGAAGGGATGACACAGTCTCTGACATCAGGGAAGTATGCAGTGGAAGGGCCTTTCACAGAACTCTCTGAAGACCTACTACATGCTATATTACCTCTGTCCTTGGCACTGCCTGAGACGATCATTCAGTCTTATGCAGAGTTAGCAGCAACTAGTGAACATATAAAGGCATATCCATGGGCAGTTAATTTTATCTCCACCACTCTCCCTTCTGATCCCTAATACCAGAGGCTTTAGGTCTTGTAAAAGAAGGGTCATGAACCATCCCAGAACTAAGCATATTCTATGGACTGGAGGGAAGAGGAGAAATAAATGAGCAGATCTCCCCAAATTAGGAGTAGTTGTTTGCAAGAAATATTTTAGGTATATATTTATTGCTATGCAGCATATCTACCTGACTGAGCAAACAAAAAGCAAGTTGGAAGAAGTTGGCACCAGGGGAAGAGAGACTCAGATCATCCTATTCCCTTCAGTTTTGTTGCCCTGGGAAAAGAAGGGAAACCCTTGATTCAAGGATTTGATTGAAATTTTTAACTGGGTGGATCTTTTTTTTTCCCCTCTCCCCTCACCACCCCCCCACCCCCAGTTGTCTGCTCTCTCTGTCCATTCACTGTGTGTTCTTCTGTGTTTGCTTCTATTCTTGTCAGTAGCCCGGGAATCTGTCTCTTGTTGCGTCATCTTGCTGCATCAGCTTTTCATGCGTGTGGCGCCACTCCCGGGCAGGCTGGACTTTCTTTCACGCTGGGCGGCTCTCTTTACAGGGCATACTCCTTGAGCATGGGGCTTTCTATGTGGGGGACATCCCTGCGTGGCACGACACTCCTTGCATGCATCAGCACTGCACATGGGCCATCTCCACACGGGTCAGGGATGTCCTGGGTTTGAACCAAGGACCCCGCATATGGTAAGAGGATGCTCTATCCGTTGAGCCAAGTCCGCTTCCCTGGGTGGACTTTTAATAGCTAAAAGTGACCTGAAGAATTTTAAGGGACCTGCTACCCAGCCAAGAAGAGAGATTTGACATAGTACTGCTAGGGTCAGAGAATTGAGAAAATTATCATGCTTTTATGTTTCAGCCTCCATGAAGTTCAAACTATTCAGTTAATCATTTAAGTCACACATGTACTATAATATATTGTTTCCTTTCATTTTGAAATTAACTAGGATATGTCATAAAAAGAACAGTATAATACCCCGGAGATGACTGTATTATAGTTGCTATAGTTACAGGATAGTCTGAAGGAAGCTCAAGTCACCTTTACCTGTATATTTCAGCAAAGAAAATTACACAGTTCAGGATTTCTGGTGGTATAGCAGTTTATTCATTTATGCTAACAATAATTATTGAGGACCTACTACATGTTGACAAGAGCAGTCCTTCTGAAGCTACCTACCTGTTCATGTATGTACATATCTTTTTAGTTATAGTGAAATAACCTTTAAGACTTCTTGTAAGATCTTAAAGCATATAAGAAACTGATATGCTTTAAGAGTTAGAAAGTACCTCTTCAACTCCAAATACAGTTTTGGTGTTTTGGAGTGCTTCCAGGCTAGAACACAAGCCTCAAAGTACTACTTTGTTTTTATTGCTCATTTTGCTGAAACAATCATATTTTTTTAAAAATCTCATAGCAGATTTTATCTTCAGGTAACTTTCATTATCTAATTTAAGATAATAATCTTACGATAGCATTTACTGAGTATCTACTGTGTGCTGTATACTGTTTTAAATACTTATGTGTTTGTAACCACTTAGTCTTTACCTTAGCTGTTCTCTGAGGTGGACATTTTTATCATTCCTCTTATATACATTAGGAAATGGAAGTGATAGAGGTTATGTGACTTGCTTAAGGTCACATGGACACTAAGTGAACTGAGGTAGGAACCCAGGCAGCCTGGCTCCAGAGCCTGTGCTTTTAAACACTAGACAGTTCTGTGGCCTTGTTTTAGGGGAATAAAAGACTAAAAGACTATGTAAGTTGCTGGTTATAGGAGTTTGCTTATTATAGAAATACCTATGGAAGACAGTTTATGCCTACACATATGTGTATGGCAAAATAAGATGATATATTATTCAATGCTACAGTCAAAGAAATGGAGCTGATACTCTTTTTAAAAAATGTCTGTCCTTTTGAAACTGCCAAAATACATCTTACACCCTTAAATAAATGCCTATTTGTGAATGTACTTTGTATGATACTGTAAGGGTTATAGGAAATTATGATAGCAACCATAATTTGTCATCAAGGAGCTTATTCTCTAGTTGCAGAAGATAATATGTAAAAAGATAAGAAATAAATAATACAGACATTTTCAAAAGAAAGTATGTAATGAAATGATGAATTTCCACTTGAGTGATGAGCAACATAGAAAATGAGTGTATTAAACCAGGAATGGGAAAGATAAGAGTGTTCTCAGGACCAAGCACTGGGAGAGAGTATGAAAATGGTCCTTGATGAAGAGTTTAGGGACAGATTGAAACTAGCAGCATTTTAGCCATATCCAACTTGCATAGGTTTGTTTTGGCCCAATTTTTGTTGACCTGTACTATATTTTATATTTCAATTAGTGACTAATATTTAAAAACCACATATTTAAAACAAAAACAAAACACAGATTTCTGACTTTTCATGAAAACTTAGTAGATTTGGAGATACTGGGTGGTCAGCCTTCCTGCCTGAGAACACTTGGCCAGAGCTGAATAGCAGTTGCCTCCTTACAAAGGCACTAGCTCTCCAAATGCCACAGCCCTTTGCTTTCCCTAATAAGCCCTAACCCTGAGGCCAGCAGTCATTGACACCAACCACTTACACTTGGCCTACGTCCTCTCTCTTTATATCTGACCACCCATACGCAGTGTAGATTATGACTTCTACATAATTAATTAAATGGAGAGATGGGGAAATAGAAAGAATAAAGGCATCCAAATTTTAGATATATAGCAACAAGTAAACCAGAAATTTGTTACTTGAAAATAATGCTGAGCCCTTGAAAATGTGAGTAGGGGTATGCAGTGATGAAAGGAGCACTTGGAGAGATTTACTTGGTGGCTGAGCATGGAATAGAGTAGAAAACCTTTTGTGAACTGGGTACATAAAGATGAGAACCAGGATTGGGGGACCTGGCAGTGGGAATGGAGGCAAAAACAGATACCATGGAGGTTATGGGGCATTCAATAGGATTTGGAGACCCTGAAGACATAACTCAGGAATCCTGGATGTTTGTGAGCAAAGGGAAAGTCTTGCTAGTGAAGGGGAAGGGATAATTGAGGAAATCTAATACTAAGGGAAGAAATTGCTAGCTAATTAATAGTTTTCGTTTGGAAAGCAGAGACAACATTACTCTGACCATAGATAAAAGAAAGGTACGACTGTCGTCACATGATTGCTGGCTTTGGTCTGTTGTATCCCTTGTCTGTGTCATACTTTTTTCTTCCTTTTTTTTTTTATTTTTTAGGAGGAACCAGGGATTGAACCCAGGACCTCATACATAGGAAACAAGTGCTCAACCATTGAGCTATGAGATTTTCTTCTTAATCTCATTATAAAACTAATTACTTGTTAAGGTGGAGTTGAACAAGGATGGTGGAATTTCTCCAAATACACTCATCATATATAAAAATGCAGGATTGTAGATCTGGTGGGTCCAAGGGAAATTGAGAAGTTATTATCCCTAATGGCTAAAAAAAGAAGACAACATATTCATAGTCTTAACTCTGTAGTTTTTCTCATATTCTTATGTGTAAAAGCCACTTATAATTAAAATCAAATAGGTAAAGATGAATTTATTCTAGTATCTGTACAAATTTAATCTTATGAAAAGTTATGGCTTACTTTAAGAACACCTGAATTATAATAAAAATTGCAGAAATTATATATCCAAATTGAAGAGCAGAAATCCCATAAATAGTTTCACTTGATTGTAATCCTCCAATTACATTAGCCTTCCCTACCACTCCCAATTATTAGTGCTATTTGAGCCCTCATGATCATAGCCCCCTCCATCCTATTTTAATACCCTCAAGCCCAGAATATCAATCTGCAGATCTCACATCAGTTCTTCCTCCTAAAGTATCATATAAATGAGTTCTTAATATTTAAAATACATATAATAGGCCTTTTTATTTGAAAGTGATGTGTTTCTTTCCTTATCTTTCTTATTTGGCATTGAGTCATTTTTAGAGCACTCCTATTCTAAAGCTTTTCATCTCATTCCCAGTTGTGCCCTCTTATTTTTGGAGGAACTAGTGTAAGAGGGCAACTTATGACTGCCTTTAATATTTTCTGGGGAGACATTAGCAGATAGCTTTATGGAGCAAAGGACACCCCACCTCATCCCAAGTCTTCCCTAATACCAGTAGCAAGAAACATTTAAACTATCATTTCTCCTGGCACAATTGTTTCAGCAAACCAAATAAGAAGCATTTTAATACATGCAGGTTGTTGAGAAAAGCTTAGATCACTGTTCTGTGACCAGTTATCTTTTATGATAAAGACAAACAAATTTTCTTAACAACAATACTATACTTCTCAGAAACTGTCAATGGGTGTATATTTTTTTTCAAATGGCAAAACATTCTGGTTTTATTTAATTATGGGATAAATACACATCTTGGAAAACACTGCTAAATGCCATCCTAAGGTTATGTCTGCACTGTTTTGGCAGATGATAAGCCAGTACACAATTATTGTAAATATACCTTGGCTACAAAACACTTGTTTTGTACTAAAAAGAAAAGATTTTGAAATTGAAATTTCTTGATTAGTGTCAGCAGATATGTTTAAACACTTCCTTGTTTTTAATGTAACTGCCTCCTTTATAATAGACAATGAAAGAACAAAGTATAGTTAAGAGTGAAATAATGTGGTATATTTTGGAACTACGTGTTTCTTAGTACCATCTAAATGGTTTCTACTTCTGTGGTATTCCTACCTATTACAAATGATTATTTTTCACTTGCATTTCAGTAAGTCTTTTAAAGCAAAACACATTAAAGAAATAGTATCTGAACATTTGTCCACAGAAATATATTTAAAGATGTCTTTGATACAAAAAGATAAAAGTTTGATATAGTATAGGTTTATTATGTCTTTTAAACAGAATTCCCAATAACAAATCCTAAGCCTAAAGTGCAGTTACCTGAACTGAAAACAGCATCAGCCCTGAAACCAGGAACATAAAAAAAAAATAGCCCATTTCACCCTTCCATATTTTTGTTTCCACCAAGTTCTCAAGTGTATTCTTTAAATGCATTTTGAAGAGAATAACTTTCTATACATCTGTCTAACATTTATATCCTTGGGTTCTCTGTATCAATGTACTGAGAAGATAAACAAATGTACAAATGTACAAATGCTTCTTTCTGGAGTGAGGTACATTCCTTCTACCACATCACTGTTGGGCCTTCCTGAATTCAGAAAACAATGAGAAACGTCAGTGTGGTTTCATTTGGCAGAGGTAAAGTTAAAATATTGCTGAATATTATCACTGGTGCCCTTGGGAGGCCTAGCTAAGTACAGTGTGACTGCTGACCTAGGCAAAGCAAATGCATGTTCATAATTAGTATTGTTTTTATAGACTCTTAAAGTAACTCTTTCCTGGTATGAATCAAAATGCATTTTACAGTCATCAGATTACCTTAGAACTAATGAACCATTCAATTTAACACAATCATCTGTTGAATAACTTCAGTCATCTGTTGACTAACTTCTTTTTGAAAGTTACTGTGGGATTTTGAAGGAGAATAGAAAGGTGAATAAGATACTCTTTGCACCCCTTGAGTTTCTGGTTGAATTACATGGGTTTTAAAATTAAGGTAAACTTAAACAGTTGTGAACAAGTTGTGAACAAAATGGAGTAGTACCTGAAAGAATAGACAGTAGATATTAGATACTTATGCCCAGCATTTGATTTAAAACATTAACATTTTAACTTCTTTGAACATAAGCGTAAGAATTCTAGCCAGAAGGTGTCCTACAGATGATTTTACAGTCCTACTTTCAAATAAGGTTATTGTTCAACTTTAAGTGATAGTAGAAGAATAAATTGTCACTTACTAAGGTATGTACTGTTTCAAAGCCTGATTAACGACCAACCCTCTATTAAGGGTAATGACTAAATTAATAACAGACATTAATTCTCCATTTCCCACAATGAAGTTATATTCACTTGAGTTCACACTGATTTATATTCTTTTATGTCTGCTGTGTGCATGTCCTTGCATATGTGCTTAATAGAGTTTATGTGCACAAGTATAACTTCCACCAAAATGTTGATATATGCACCAAAGGAAAGTAGAACCCAAAAGTAGAACTGAGGCTAACTATATGGTTAAGAGTTGCTTCTTGACAGAAAACTGACTTGAGATCTTCCTGAATCTAATATTGTTATATTTGTTTCTTTTTTCCCCTGTTGTAGAATTATTCCATCCTAGAATGAAAGATCAGAGCAAAGCACTTAGACTGCCAAGGCTATGGCATACTATTAATGACACTAATATAAATGCCACTACTAATAATGATTCCATATGGAAAAAGGCCCAGAGAGATGGTTGTCAAAATACGTTTTTCTTACTCTGTATGAGGTACTATTCATGTACCTCAACACTTTGAACCTCATAGTTACTCCTAAGGACATATATATTTAACATCCACATTTTCTACATTGGGAAAGTGAGGCAAAGAGAACAAACAAGCTTAATCAGTGGCAGAGTCTGTCTACAGTCCTAGACAATTTGATTCCAGAATCTAGGACCCCTTCCTTTTGAAATTGCCTCTCAGTATAGAATTGGCTCACATCTAAGAGTAGTGACATCTTGTAAGAGTTATTACACCCATAGCTGCTGCCGTATTCTCTTCATTTCATGTGTAATTGCCTAAATGGCAGAGGAGATAAACCACAAACAAAATCCTTAGAATTTATCTTTAATGAATTTTGTATTATGGGACAAGAAACTAAAGTACTTAGAGGATGGTGGCTAGTATAGCCACAGGAAAATATGAAGACAAAAAAAGCATTAGTCACCACATGTTTAACATAGTAACAGATAAAAATGCTCCAAAGGATCAAGCATATACCCCAGACTTAAGGAGAAGTGAGTTTGAAAAAAATGCAAGAATGATACATGGAAATAGATCCTAAAATGCAATAAGGCGCAAAGGGATGATTGTCTTTCTCTGTCTCCCTTCACACATCTACACATTTCCCCCAGCTCCCCCACACACATACATGATCTCAGTAGAAGAATAGGGGAGCTTTTTTCAAAATGTGGTTAATTCCTGAAAACTTTAGAAAGTTATTTTTAATCTGGGAATGCCAAAATTTCCTTGAATAAGTCATTGTCAAATGTGGTGGCCCAGACTTTGTTTGTCCTGAATGCTACCTTATATCCCAGGGCTGTAAACTGCATTTCCTTAGCCCATGTGACCCCTGGTTTCCAGCTGGGTTCAGCAGTGGAAAACACTGGTTGAACATTAGGATATTAGGGGACAGGAAGCAGATAGCATGGGGTGGGGTGGGGTGGGGAGGAAAACAAAATAGAGGCAGCATCTTTTAAGGATCCAGCTCCCTCCAGGTCAGGGGTTCTTAACCAGGAGTCTATGGATCCCTAGGGGCTCTGTGGAAAGATTTCAGGGGATCTGTGAGCTCAAATTGAAAAAAAGTCAACTTACTAGCTTTATTTTCTCTGACCTCCGATGGTGAGTGTCATAAAATTATCCGATGCTACATTCTGAGAAGGGGTCCGTGGTTTTCACCTGACTGGCAGAGGGGTCCATGGAACAAAAAAGGGTTAAGAACCCCTACTCCAGAGAGACCCAGATTGGTTCCACTTTCCGTTAGACACCTGGCCGCTGAGCTTCATCAACACTTTCCCCCATTTGCTTCTACTGTGGCTTCCTGCTGGGGCTAATTCCCATATTGCCTTACCACCTTCTGTTTAGGTGTCCTGTTTCATCAGCTATGTAACCAGCCTATTCCTTGCATTAGATTTCTCTGCTAGAAATTCTTGAAGTGGTTTCTGTTTGCTTAGTGAAACCCTGACTGATACACAAGCAATCCTCATTTTCTATTTTGGTATAGTTATAAAATAGGCTAAGAGAACGTCACCAGCATATTGTATCCAGATTTCAGGGAGATTTTTGACAGATAATCTTATAATGTCTTTGTGAACAAAATAGGAGGAATTTAGACTAGATTGTAGTAAAACATTCTTCGATTGTTAAAGTTTATTAACATTCAAATCAACCTGATAAAAGATCTCAAAAGTTTGCTAGAAGGCTCTGTCCGTGGTCATGTCTTACTCAATATTTTGTACCAAAGAATTGATTGGATGAAGACATAAACAGCGGATTTACTAAATATGTATTCCACGAAGCTGGAAGGGTTTAATTCAGATTTCAGAAGAACAGAATTTTTTAAGGATACATGGAATGTCTTACATCTGGGTGCCAAAAATTATGAATTATAGACTACAAGTCCAGTACAAGCCAGAATATGACCTGTCTGTTTAAAGAAAGAAGTAATTCATCCCTGGGCCTCATTAAAAAAAATGTATAGTGTCCCTATCAAACTGACAGTAGTTCCACTTTGCAGCTAGAGTATTACAGCAAGGCTAGGACAATATCTAAGAGTGATATTGTTAAAGTATTCATTTCTCCCAGTCCTTGTCATTCACAAATTGTATTCTCTTTTACCTCTCAATTACCTCAGTGCAAGAGATACCATTTCTTCATTTCACATTCTTTATTTCGTTAAATGGGTTCAAGTCTAAGCTATACAACTTACTATGTAGCCTTAGGCAAGCTATGGTACTTGGTCATGAACCCAGTTCTTCTCAGTAAAACCCATTCTCACTTCAGGACACCATAGTACATCTAGATAAACGGGACCCAACTTTTGAAAAGTTAGGAAGTCTGTAACTGTTAAATGAAATAGTGTGGGGACTGGAGGGCTTATGTTAGGCAGAGAAACTATGGGATAATAAAGTCTATCTTCAAGTATTTGAAATCCTTTCATATGAGAAAAAAATAGATTAATTTATGTGGCTTCAGAGAAAGGAAGGACCATTAGGTAGAATTTATAGAGAGATGGATTTTTACTCAGTATTTTAAATTCTTTCAAGCCAAACTATCCTGTAATAGAATAATATGCTGGTTGTATTTGTGTAACTGATTATTAGGGATATTATAGTAAAATAAATTCCTGCATTGGAAAGCTTAGATTAGATGATCTCTAAAGTTTTAGACACCAAACCTTGAGTCTAATTTGTGTTTCTTTTTTGTTTTAGATTTGATTAGTGAGTAAATTTGTGATTTGTAATTTTTTATTGAGAGTTAGGTTTTTATGATTTTACTTTGAGTGATATAATTTTTTCTTAAATAATTTAGTATTACAATCTGTTACAATCTATTTATGAAAACTTTTAAGAGCCTGAAACAAGGAAATAAAGCATGACTAGTGCTCAGTATAATTACCTACGTAAGAAATATTATGCTATTTCCCAGAATATATCCCCAAGAGTGAATGTCTGCATTTGTTCCATTTCATCCCTAGCTCTAGAATCATATCAGTGGTGATGAGAATCTGCTCAAATATATTTGAGCAGAAAATAGAGTTTGCAAAGTATTATTAAGTTTGCTAAGATGAACTTGTGTAAATGTAAACTGTCAGCATACTGCTGTAAAAACCACCACTTACATGGTAAAAGGTCCTTGAAATGACTTATTAAAGATTGAAAGAGTGACAGTGATTGAAATACAGTAAAATTTACTTTTTAGATGTCTTTCTAGCCTTCTCTGCAGAACTCATAGAGTCCTTCTCCCCAAAAGGGATCTTTCTGAAGGACGAGGATAACTGAGAAAGGAAAAGAAAAATTATTTAAAAATTGGTTTTAAAAAAAACAACCACAAATAAAATATACAGGGAAGATTAAATGTGTTGATGTTTTAGAATTGACCAAAGATAAGGTTTTGCTTTGATCTTATTTCTGGTTAGGTTTAATAGAGGGAAGTGCTCAGTTCTCAGTAGCCACTGAAAGTTAACTTACAAGAGTTCCTGAAAAACACAGCTCCATCATGAATCCTTAATATTTTATCTTTCCTGTGAATGGTCTGAAGGGCCGGTACTCTTGTCATGCTCATTTTTTTAAAACTTGGATTATCTGCCTCCCCCCACTCCTTGTCCAATTTCTTCTCAGACTTACTAATCATAACATAATTCTTACAGAAAGATTTGTGATGAATTGAAAATAATAAGGGGGAAAATGATGTAATGGAGCATCTGATATTTTATTCAATATATTATCCATTTTAAAAATGAATTTTACTGATGTTAATGATCTCTGACAACTTGCAATTTGACAAGATTGTGATTTTTAAAGAAATGGATCAGTTTCATATTCATGTGCTCAGTTTTGTTTTGGTTCAGCAAACTCCAGTACTCTTTCTTCTCTAAGTTGCTAATGTAATGTAGATAAAATAAATTCTACTAAGAATTCTTGTGCTGGGTTTGGCCTAATAGTCATGATTAGCCTCTTGATGAATTCCTCAAAGGCAGAGAACCCATCCTTATTGATCTTTGCGTCTTTAGTTGTCCTCTATGGGGCCTGGCACTTGAGAGTCCTGTGATAAGTGTTTATGAATTGTAGTGAAGATTAAAAACTACCTCAGTCCCTTAACCAAATCCCTTGGGACCAGATGTGTTTTGGTATTGAGAATTTTTCAGATTTTAGAAAAATGATACTGTATATATACTTTATAGTATGTAATCCGCCATGTATATTCCAATATTTGAATATTCCAAAAGCAAATACATATGAATGGTCTTATTAGGCAAAATAGATGAAGACTTTAAACACATCAGTTGAGGTCAGAATTGCAGTCAAATGAGTTCAAATTAGATTGCATTTGCCTCCAAATGAGTTGTGAAAAGCCTTTCTGTTTTTAGGGTTTTTGTGATTTTTGGGTTGTGGATAAGTTTTGTGGACGTATAATGTGTTTTTTTAAAGAACTGAAATGTATAGTTGTCCAATGAATCATGATGACATTTCTAATTTCTAGTATATAGGTAGAAATTACTCTTTCTCATTTTCCCAGGAAACATCTGAACAGAGTTTTGGTATGATTTACTAAGCACTAAGCTACCTTATGTGTATCATCTCACTTAGACCTCACAAAATCCTCTGAGATAAGTATTCAGGTTATCATTTCCATTTTACCAAAGAGGCAGATGACTCAAAGGAGTGAAATGGTTCATTCTAGGTCATAAAGCTAGTAAGTAGCAAAACTAAGACTCCTACGAACTCAGATATTTAAACTCTAGATCCCATCTTCATTCCACCAAATCTTGTTTTCATGTGAAAAGCTGCTGATTAAACTGGAAAATGAGAATTCTGTTATATATGCACTTATGTAGTGTTTAATGAATATATCATAATGCCTAAAGCTTTCTATTCATTTGAAGCATTTAGGTTCTTCTGGCAGAAGCATACTGAATATTCTGAAGTTTGAAGTTTATTTTGATCATTTTTTAAAAGGGGGTATAATTTAAAAGTTTAATTTTGAGCATGGAATAATAGGGATATATTTTGGTTGTCCTCCCATTTTTGTTTCAACTATTTAGATGTGCCTGGCTTCAGAGGGGGTGAAAATAGAAGAATCCAAGCTAATAAAGGCCAACGAATCAGATGGTGGAAGAATTAAAGAATTGGAAAAGGGAAAGAAGGAAAGGCATATAGAAGTGGAAAAAACAGACGAAGCCAGGTTACAGAAGGAAGCTGAATTTGAAAAATCAGCTAAGGAAAATGTGAGAGAGTCTAAGGAATTAAGAAACTTTGAAGAACTGCAAGTGGATGATATAATGGCTATAAAAATGGAAGATCCCAAAGAAATAAAAAAGGAAGAATTAGAGGAAGATCAAAAATGTAGTCATTTACCTGATTTTTCTTACTCTGCCAGTAGTAAGATAATAATAAGCGATGTTCCCAGCAGAAAGGATCACATGTGCCACCCTCATGGAATTATGATCATTGAAGATCCCACTACAGCATTAAACAAACCAGAAAAGCTAAAAAAGAAAAAGAAGAAAAGCAAAATGGACCGACATGGAAATGATAAGTCCACACCCAAGAAGACTTGTAAAAAGAGGCAGTCTTCAGAGTCTGACATTGAGAGTGTTATATATACCATTGAAGCAGTTGCAAAAGGAGACTGGGGCATTGAGAAGCTTGGAGAAACCCCTCGCAAGAAGGTCCGCACATCCTCAAGTGGCAAGGGAAGCATTTTGGATGCCAAGCCACCAAAGAAAAAGGTGAAATCAAGAGACAAGAAAATGTCAAAGGAGAAATCCTCAGACACCACCAAAGAGTCAAGACCTCCAGATTTCATTAGTATTTCTGCCAGTAAGAACATTTCTGGTGAGGTGCCAGAGGGTATAAAAGCAGAACCATTGACCCCCACAGAAGACGCACTACCACCCAGCCTGTCGGGACAGGCCAAGCCCGAGGACAGTGACTGTCACAGAAAAATAGAGACTTGTGGCTCCCGGAAATCTGAGAGGTCTTGCAAAGGTGCTCTTTATAAAACCCTGGTGTCTGAGGGCATGCTAACCTCTCTGCGGGCTAATGTTGACAGAGGTAAGTGATGTCTACACACCTCAAGAGGAAATATAAAAGCCAAGTAGAATTCTCCTGTAGACCCACTGTGAAGAAAAGCCATAAAGAATACTACGGTATCAAAATAATTTATTATATTTGTGTAGTTCTTTATGGTTTATGGATCATATATATATACATTTGTCATTTTATATGATTGGAGCTTTTAGCATGGATTTTTAAACTGATTGAAAGAATTTCCTACATCAAACAGGTATGCTTGGAAGAAGCTTGACCTGTAGTCCCCAGAAGCAAATAGGTGATCTGCCCTTTTCTCCATTGGCTAATAAAAGCTGTAATTAAAGTGAAAGGTTCTTTAAAACATGACAGCATCCAGAGACCAGTTAATGTATATACCTTTATTCCATAGAGTGATTCATATAAACTGAACTATTTTTAAATGTATCTCTTGCCAAGTTAAGTTGCAAAGACATGTGTGAGTCATAGGTTTAACAAGCCTTGAATGAAGATACTTAGGAGTATATAGTTCTCCAGGAATGTCATTCCAGTGAGTCTTTGGGACATGAGAATTAATAGTGTCCACCAGAAAAGGGCTCCCACACCTTAGGCTGATTCTCCAAAGAGCAATAATCAGCCTGTCTCTGGAGGCACATAGTACCTTTTGAGTTGGGACAAAGCTCCTGATCTCAGAGACTTTAGGTAAATTTTTTGCATTTCCATTATTAAAGGTAGTCCAGTATCACCTGACTAGCATCAGGCAAAAGAAATTTAAGTGATCAAAAGTGCACTAAGGAAACAACTAAAATGATTTCCTTCACTCTCACCCCAATATACTGAGCATATCCTTTTCTTGAATTTCCCTAGGGAAACGAAGCTCAGGAAAAGGAAACTCCTCTGATCATGAAGGGTGTTGGAATGAAGAAAGCTGGGCATTTAACCCAAGTGGGACCAGTGGGAGCAAGAAGTTCAAGAAGACAAAGACAAAGGAAGACTCTCTCCTTGGGTAAGTAAGTGCCTGTATACCCAGTTAGCTGCACTGCAACATATTAGCTGACCTAATATGGTTTGATTTTCAAGGTAAACATTTTCTGACATTCAGCACCTGTCTAAGAACACTAGGAAATACAAAACCAACGTATTATATAATTCCTACTGTTAACATAGTTGTGGAAGGGACAATGCCATTCACATTTTATCTATAGTGGAAAATAAGTAGATTTTAGACTAAAGACTGAGGTTGAAACAAGGTCCACCATGTATTAGTGTGACATTGTGTATATCTTTTAATGTCATCAAGATACATTTTCCCATCTGAAGCTTAGGACAGATGTTATATAAATATGTTTACATTTTGCTCAGTTTATATACCGTATATACTTCATTTAGTACTTGTGCTTATAAAATGACAACTGAAAAGTATGAGGTAAATAAAAGTATGCTCATACCTGTAACGTTGTTTTGTTTAAACCTTGTTCTTTTGCTCTAAGGTAAAAATATTAGGTTGAATATTCTCCTGGCAGAAAGTTGAATTAATGTATTGAAATGCAGTTGAACATATATGAAGATAAAATCATTAAGAATCATTTCATTTTTAAAGTAATGCTGAAAACTCATAATAGCAATCTTAATATAAAGCATTTTGTTGGTAAGTTAAGTGTTCTAATACTTTATCTCGGTAAGAAAAGTATCTTCAAATTTAGCTGTACTGTTTTGAAAATCCTTTGAAAGTTCCTATTATCCCAATTTGAAAAGAATTCCTTAATTAGAAATAAGTACATTTTTGTATTCTCCATATTTTTCATAAGTGTTGAAAAGTATGTATATTGTATGTATTGAGTGTATTGTATTTGTTCATAAATATTTGCATTTCTGTTTGTGGGATTTTTTTCCTTAAATTTATAGTGCTTTAAATTCTATTTAATGCTAAGGATTTAGCTAAGTTCTCACAAGCAGGAAGGGGGAAATCATTTCCCATGATGATGGTTCCTTGATATTATTTATATCTAGACCATATATTTATAATTTTGTATGTTTCCTTTTTCTTGATATTTTAAGAAATCCAAAGTATTGCTAATTACTCTTGCTTAATATCAAAACAGTGACCTGAAAATACCCTCATTTATTATTGTCAAATAATACCTGCAGAATTTCCTAAAAGTAGCTATTGAGCATCTGTGCAAATGCTCTGTGTCTTTTAGAAGAACTACCAATGCCATGTGGGTGTTCATGTAAAGAGAGAAGCAGGTCTCATTGTAGACAATCTGAATTCCCAGGGGGAAAACAGCAGGCATTAAGGCTCCCCAGCAGAAGGTTCTCTGCCCCTTCCATCAGGAACTGCTGAAGCTATAGGAGAGACTTTTTCACTAGCCTTCTTTGAGCTCCAAGAAAAGTGAAATAATCTTTTGAAAAGCTGTCCCTGAAAAGAGATTGGTGTGTGGGTTGGGTTTGGTTTTGGTTTTGGTTTTTAGTCCTTTCTAAGGAAGCCACATATATGTAACCAAAAGGGTAGTTTTCTACAGACTTAAATCAACAGTAAACCTTAAGGATATTTTTTTCCTCCTCTCTTTTAAATATTGGCCTGTCAGGATCATACTTTGGCTTTACTTTGTTTAGAACATGCAAAACACAGTTCCTAAGCAGTGAGAAATGCCAGTTTCTCTCAGATTTCTAGATGAGCATTTTGAACCACTTATTTCAAATATACTACCTGTTTAACTGTAACCAAGAAAAATTTACTTGGTATTTACAGTTCTAGTTTTACAGACTTCTTCAAGAAAACAGAGATATTCTTCTTCTCATTGTTCCCTTTAAAAAATAAACCCCAAGGGACCTTACCAATTCCATCTCACGTTTTCGTAGTTTCTTTTGGATTTTAAGAGTATTTGTAAAGTACCCAACTTATAGATAGCTTTCTGATAATACCTGGTTAGTATCCGATACTCTCTGATTTTCTGCTGGTATGAATATTTTAACTAAATATGAAAAGATGCTTTTATTAGCTGAGGAACATCCCCCATCTCTTCCTCCTTTGCTAGAACTTAGTAATAGCTCTTTTCTCTTGACCATTCTGACCATCCCCTAACTGTTTGTTATCTCTGCTCCCCAACTCTTGCACTTCCCTCTAAAACTGAAACCAATTTTAGGTAGAAATATCTCAGGTACATCCCTTTGTTAGCAGCCTAACACATTAGCTTCTTGTAAGTTTGTAGGTTAAGCTGTTCCACCTTCCTAGTACACCCTCCATTTTCCATCTACCAAGCTCTGTGATACTCCTGTAGCTGCTCCATCTGTCTGGAGTTGCGTCTTAGTTAATTTGTCTCCCTAAATGAAAGCCTGAATCCAGCAAGCATGCTGCCCTTGCTGTGGGGGAGCCATAGATAGTCATAAACAGCCCGAGAATTTCCCAGCTTTGATGGTGCATTTCTGAAATCATTTGTGGTTTGAATTATAGCTATGTGTTGCCTCTCTGCCAGGGTGTTCATTGAAAACTGGCTTTACTTTGCTCATTGACTATTTTATCCTCATAGTGACAGCTCTCCAGAATCATTTCTAATATTCACATATTTGTGTGTGTGTGTTTTAATCAAACCCTGGTCAATAAATATTTTTAAACCTAATCTTAAAAAATTACCAAACTACATGAATTATTTAAGCATTCCAATATACATATATATTTGACTCGCCCAAAAGAGAAACTGGTCTGAATAGAGTAGACGTTGTACTGAACTTTATGAAAAATCCCCATATGAAAAGAAAGAATGGCAAATTCCCCAATTAGAAATTATTCTAATATTTTAAATGATGTTTCTGTTTCCTTAAGGTAATAGCATCACTTGTCATATGGGTTTAGTAAGAATACTGTGTGGATAAACCTTCCCAAGCATTTCCAAAAAGATGTTTCTTTCATTGCATGAAGCTTACTATGTCCTAATTCTCAGAAACACTGTTCTCAAATTGACTATCTTAAACTATATCTTGTATTGTTTTCTGGTCATAGATTTATGTCATGTGCTGATTGGTTTAACCCCCTTTTCTTAGCTCAGCAAAGCTGGATGAAGAATTTGAAAAAAAATTCAACAGCCTTCCTCAGTATAGTCCTGTTACGTTTGACCGCAAATGTGTACCTGTCCCAAGAAAAAAGAAGAAGACTGGAAACATGTCCTCAGAACCACTTAAAACCAGCAAAGGTTAGATATGTGTTGTCCCTTCCTGTGGTGTGGTCAGAATCTCACTTTCACCCTCTGCTGAACTTCTGCAGCTCTTCTTAAGATACAAAATAGGATGTAGAATTGAGGGAGTAGTAAGTTAGAATTTTGGATTACTTTCCAAGATTGTTTTGGTCCCTGCTTCCTTACTTTCTCCCTTCTTTCCTTCCTTATTCTCCTCAGCCTCTGTCTTTTAGCATCATGTTTCCCTTAAAGATGCAGCCAACCTTTTTTTTAAATGGTTTTCAACCTTTTGCCTTCCAGAATTCTAATTTGGAACGTTGAGCTTCTCTTGAGCAGAAATTCTGGTCAAGTCCAGCTTCTGTTCTCAATGTCAGTGACAGGTTGACCTCTGGGACTCTGAAACAGTATTACTTTTCTCCTGACAAGCAGGTTCTATTCTTTACCGGCACTATGGATCAAATGAAAATAAAGCTCTCCATAGTACTCGAGTAGTACCTTTTTATTGGTCATGCTGAATTTAGATTCATTTGTTATCATATTCATCTTCAAAAATATCAGCTTCTCTCGAAGCTTTTTCAATTATCCACCATTTCTTGGGTGAATCTCAGCATTCATCAGGGGGGATTTTAAAGAGTATGGGGGTGTTTTTAGTGTTCTCAATGGGATGGGATGCTAAACACCCTTCCCTACTCAGTAAAGTTGAGTACAGTGAAAGAACAGTCTAGTACAATGAAGGATTGTCCTATTCAAACTACCAGTATTGCTTCTATTGAGAAAAACTGTCTTCTGATTTTACTTGAGGTCTAAAGGTTGTTGGGGGAAAGTGTACCTCTAGTTTTCCACGCAGAACTGAAAGGGTTCATTCATCTAGCTCTCCTGTAGGGACAGTATGACAGCTTTTGTTGCTTTCAGGATCAAATTCTGAGCAGGATTTGTGGGAAGATGTTCTTGTAATATCCTACAAAAGTGGCTGTCTGTTAACCTGGCTTACATCAAATCAAATACCCCTTTGTGTATTGAGTGATGGAGGCATTGAGGGAGAAGTAAAACAAAAAGAGAGGTGTCTATCAAGATATATAGATACATACTATTTCTTTATTAATTAATTTTTAAAAAATCTAGTCATGGATAATTTTGTTCAAAGGTAAATATTAATGAGGAGATACAGTTTCATGGATTTTTGAGGGACTATTTAAGGTATAACCTTTGTAAACCTTTCTCCTATGAGATCTTTTAAGAGCTCCTTTGCACACACACGTATTGAACAGGAGAGGAGGGTCACTTTGAGATCCATATCTCAAGTTAAAATGGAAATGAAGAAAATCTCCATCATTAAAGGTGGATAGTCATTTCAGAATTAGTTTAGTTTTCCTCATGGTTAATAAAAACGAGTCTAGGGAAGCAGACTTGGCCCAGTGGTTAGGGCATCCATCTACCACATGGGAGGTCTGCGGTTCAAACCCTGGGCCTCCTTGACCCGTGTGCAGCTGGCCCATTCGCAGTGCTGATGCGTGCAAGGAGTGCCCTGCCATGCAGGGGTGTCCCCCGCGTAGGGGAGCCCCATGCGCAAGGATTGCACCCTGTAAGGAGAGCCGCCCAGCGCAAAAGAAACTGCAGCCTGCCCAGGAATGGCAACACACACGGAGAGCTGACACAACAAGATGATGCAACAAAAAGAAACACAGATTCCCGTGCCGCTGACAACAGAAGTGGACAAAGAAGAACACGTAGCAAAATAGAGAACAGACAACTGGGGCCGGGGGCGGGGCGCGGGGAGGGGAGAGAAATAAATAAATAAATCTTTAAAAATATATATATAGTGAATAAAGAAATCACCAAGTTTAGTTATCCAGGGAAATGAAATAGGGTTGTATCGAATTCTGTCAAGATAGGTAGGAAAAAAAGTAGACTTGTTGACAGGTAGGTAACTGAGCACAATAATGAATAACCAAATGAAATGACAGTCTTTGTGCTCTAGAGATATTTAGGAATAGGCAGGGTAGTCCATGAACCAAAAGATGCCAGGTTTCTTGAGCTCCTGTAATTCTTAGGTTTAAAGTTGCTGATAAATACTTAACATGCCAATAAAAGTAGCTTCATTGATTATTATGTTCAGGATGTATTTTCTTCTTCCACTCCTTGTGATTTGAGATATTTAGTTTAGAGCTTTAAAGTTGGCCAAATTATCTCTCAGGAAATGTAGCAATAGATTTAATTTTGTAAAGCTATAAAACCCTAAAGTTAGGATCTGTTTTCATGAGACCTTCTCTTGGGTTTTAGTTGTCTGTTAAATAATTTTTCTCTCCCAGACGAGATTAATAGTATTTCTTTTGATGTGAAATAGTGTTTTGGAGCTTTGGATTATACTTAATACAGTATCATCTTAACTCCCCCATTATGCCTCTGGAACCACAAAGTCACTGGTTCTTAGGTAGTGTATCAATATTTAAATATGTGGGAAGTCTTCCCAGACTTCAGATTTTGCTTTGCAATCTGACTCATAGAGCAAGATGCAATTAAAATAAAGCAGAAATTAAATAATATTAATATATTCTGTATTTAGCAAACTAAAGAAATAGTATTTGTGACTGATTGTAATTTGGCATTAGCACACCAATGTACTAGCCTACAAGTTATTAATGAAATTATCATACCGACTGAGCTATAATTACCTGATCTTTAGGGGATAGAGCAGATTGTTTTCTTAGACTCTAGACCCTTTGCACCTTGGCATAATGAATCATTAGAAGCAAATGCTGTGTATGAGCTCATTAGTTCATTTGTTAAAGAGGTTGTGTTCATAGGAAACCTCCATTTTCCTCTAAGAATTTATCATTTGTCTATATATTTCTTCTTTTTTTAGTTATATCATTCAGAATTGTGATTTTTTTCCCTGTTTCATACTAGATGGCATTTTAGGTACTTTGAATTATGTAAAATATGTAGAATTTTTCTGAAATGGAATTTTTAAAAGAAAGGATTATCTGTATATTTACACAGTTATATATCTCAGAATAATAGTACCTGCTTTGGTTTACTACTCTATTTCCAAGTCATCTCTTTTCCCCTTGTCTCCCAACTGTCTCTGCCCAATACTTTGTAAGTGAAATAGGTCTTGTCAGAAACTCTGCAATGAAAAGGGATGGAAATAACTTTAAATACTTACCTTCTTCCAACTGGGGCTTGGACTATGTTATAGAAGGGCCAAAGCATAATGATTTAGGAATAGGATTTCTGTTTGCACCCAAGAACAAATTATCCAGTAAATCCATTTAACTCAGAATATAGTTTAGCTAAAGCACCCCATTCATACATAAAGTGTGTATCTCTCACAGTTACTTGTTTGTATTTAAAATGAAAGCCTTAAATTATATATCTAAATTTAATTGTAACTACTTAAATTTGTTTTGACACATCTTAAGTAAACTTTTAATGTATGAAGCACTGTTTACAAAAGAATTAGAAGTCAGTGTTCTCTGAAAAATAGTCATTTTCAAACAAAGTAGGGTCATGGAGGAAAACAACTTGGTTTCAATTTATAGTATTTAAATTATGCTCCATTTTGGCCTTTGCCTTCCCTTTTCATTTATCTCTTCTCACATTCTTCCTTGGCCCATTATCTGTCAAACACACTCTTGGTCTTAACTCTTTTCTAGTCCACATTCATATTTTGAGATTGCAATTTCCAATGGATTAGGAATTCGAATTTTAAATCACAGTGGTCATAAAAGAAGCAGGTTAAACAAAATTTAAAAGTTAAATACAACATTCTTATTTGACATTGAGCCAACCTGGGGATGATTTCAATCTTAGAGAACTGAAATCTGATGATAGCTAGGCAGCCTTTGTGTTCAGGAAGTTATGGCTCCCATATTTGGGCAGAACTATATATCCTGACCTATATCTACTTAATTGAGAGTGTTCATTGCGACCAAACTTTTAAGAACATTATGAAAGCACATTTGCACATGTAAATGATATGCCTAATATAATTCTAAATTCTTTAACAAGGCATGCGTTTCCAGCACAAGAAGGTGGTTTTTTCCCTTCAGTGAATCTTACCTTGATTGTGAATGACTTGGAAAACATATCCAGGTCGGCAGATCCACATGCTGACTTGGATCCATAGGTAGCCAGCATCACTTTGCCGTGTAGTAATATTATCAGAAAGAATTCATTATTTCATCTCTTACTTATTAGCAGTGTGTCCATTATCAAAATGACAGCCTGGTCATAGAACAAAACTCCTGCTCATTTTCTAGCTTAAAAACATGAAGCTATAGAACCTGGGCATAAGCCACAACCATTAGTGCAATGCCCGCCATTTGTTTTCAATAGCATTTCTAAAGAGCATGGTTCACGTATATCTCCTTATATGCCAGGCACCTTGGAAAATTATCATCTCAGGCTAACACTGACAATAACTCATGGGGATCACTACAGCTTCTCACCCAAAAGATGTCCATTTTTCAGCAAATCATAAACAACATTAATTTTTTGTAAAGGTTACTGTTGATGTCTGTATGGCACCCCTCTTAGCCTCTCAGCTTGTTTTTTTTTCCTCTCCTTTTTCCTATGCAACTCTGAAATTGGGGTGCAAAGGAAATCAGTACCTTCGAAACACAGGACATTGTGCACAAAAACTTGAGTGGGGTCCTAAGCCAATTTATAGGTCAGCAGTGAGTGATTTTATCCTAAGGAAGCAGAGGCAGATGCAAAGGCTCTTTGAAGAACTTGGGCAGACAAAGGGAGTAAAGAGATGGGATAGAATCTTGATGTGAAGGTCAATTACCCATTCTTTGTTTTCTCAGTGATTTCTTCTGAAACCCTTTTCTCTGCTTTCCACTTTCTTCCTTTTCTTCTACATCAATATAATTAAGAAAAAACAGTAATTTTCTTATATTTGCTATTTACAACAAGTTTTGATTATTTTCTTTTGGACAAAATACCATACCCACTGGGTAGAAATCAAATTGTTTGCATTTTGACTTTAAAATTGCTGCTTTTCAGTGACTACAGTTAGATCTTACCTATTGCTCTTTCTTTTCAAGTTTATGACTTTTTTATCTGAAGTCATTAGGTTTATTTTATAACTACAGTTTGGGGACACAGCAAAGAAGTTTAAAAATATTTGTTAATGGAGAGTACGTTTACAAAACTACTCTGGATGTTCTTTTTTCATGTTAAAATTGGCAAGCTCTATCTTTAGTTTTGTCTTTAGTTAACTTGTACCTTTTAGATTCTTTTTAGTGTTGTTAGGTCTTCAAAGGTGTATCCTTTTTTTTCTTTCTTGACCCATTCCATGTCAAATCAGTTTGTTTCTATGAACTTCTTTATCCCATTGTTCTCACATGGTGATGAATATAGAAATCATTTTCCCAGTCAATACTTTAATATTAAATTAATATTTTCCTACAATTAAATCACTATAATCTGTAAGTTCCTGAGAAGTCTCAAAATTCTTTTTCTGCTTTCTTCTACCTCTGTTTTCCATGATTCCCCATGTATCATATGGGTGCACCAGCCTACAGTTTTCTGGGTTGTATGAAATACATAAAAGGCAATTAACTGTAAACAGATTATAGGAAACCTGTAATCAGTGCAGCTTGAACACATGATTTTTTTTTTTTACTACTTATTAAATTTATTTTCTTTTTTCACATTGCTCACCTTTTCCCAAAGTAGCAAATAAGGAGGCATTTTCTATTTCCATTTCAAACCATCACCAGCCAATTCAGAAATGCTTTATTGGTTGTTTGGAAGGATAGCTTAGTGCAATCATCACAAAATATTTTCAACACAACTTTTTGTCAGTAATAATAGCAATAGACACTCATTTCTTGAGCTCTTACTTTGTACTGGGCACTATTTTAAGTGCTTTATTTTTTTATGTATTTATTTATTTGTGCAGTAAAACTTAATGAGATCTTGCCATGTGCTAGGACCATTCTATGCGCTTAGAATATATCTGTAAATAAAATAGCCATCATGGAGTTTATATTATGTTGGGGGCCAGGCAATAGACAGCCTTAAACAATAAGTGAAATTTATAGTGTGTTAGGAATAAGAAATGCTATGGGTAAAAAACAGATTTGATGGGACAATTTAGCAGATCAACAAAGCAATATAGTATTCAAACAATAACTATAAATCATTTAGACCTAAAAGACATCTATAGGGCACTCCACCTAACAGCAGCAAAATATCCATTCTTCTCAAATGCACATGGAACACTCTCCAGACTATACCATATGCTAGGCCATAAAACAAACTTTGATAAATTAAAAAGGATTGAAATATTACAAAGTATGTTACTTTACCACAATGGGATAAAATTAGAAATCAATAACAGAAATTTGAAAACTCACAAATATGTGGAAATTAAACAGCCTACTTCTTAATAACCAGCGGAAAAGAGGAAATCAAAAGAGAAATTACAGGGGAGTGGATGTGGCTCAAGCAGTTGAATACTTGTTTCCCACATGGGAGGTCTCCTAAATATAAAAAACAAACAAAAAAACAGTTCAGGGGAGCTGATGTGGCTCAGTGTTTGAGATCCAGGTTCCCACATATGAGGTCCTGGATTTAATCCTGGCCATGCACCTTAAAGAAAGCGGGGGGGGGGGGGGGGGGGGGTGGGAATTAGAAAATATACTGTGAGATGAATACTGAAGATACAACATACCAAAGCTAAAGTGGTGCTTAGAGAGAAAATTATAGCCGTGTAAGTTCCTATATTAAGAAAGATATGAACTTAATAACATAACCTACCTTGATACACTGGAAAAAGAAGAACAAACTAAACCTAAGGTGAGCAGAAAGAAGAAAATAAAGATTTCTGTAGAAATTGATGAAATAAAGAATAAAAAACTAAAGAGACGATAAGATGAAAAGCTAGTTCTTTGAAAAGCAAAATTGACAGTAGCTATGTTGACGAAGAAAAAGGAGAGAAGACTAACTGATAAACTGTTAGCTAGATTGACCAAGAAAAAGAGAGAAGGCTTAAATTACTACAATCAGAAATGAAAAGGGGTATTACTTCTGACCTTACAAATAAGAAAAGGATAAAGGCATGCATACTATGAACAATTGTATGCCAATAAATTTGGTAATTTAGATGAAATGGATAAATTCCTGGAAAGACAGACACTACTAAAATTGACTCAAGGAGAAATAGACAATCTGAATAAACCTATAACTAGTAAAGAGTTTGAATTAGTAATCAATAAGCTACTTATCCACATGAAAAATCTGAGGCCCAAATGGCTTCCTGCTGAACTCTACCAGATATTTAAACAAGCATTAATATCTGCTCTTAACAAACTCATCCAAAGAATAGAAAGGAGGGAACACTTTCTCAATTCATTCTATAAGGACATTATTACCCTAATGTCAAAATTTAGAAACATCACAAGTAAGGAATACTAAAGACCAATGTCTTTTAAGAATATGGACACACAAATTCTCTACAGAAGAGTAGCAAACCAAACCTAGCAACATATAAAAATAATTACACAATGATGATCAAGTGGGATTTAGCATAGGAGTGCATGATTGTTTGAACATCTGAAAATCATTAATATTTAATATGCCGTATCAACAAAATAAAAAACAAAAACCGCATGATCATCTCCATAGATGCAGAAAAAGCATTTGGCAAAAATCCAGTATTTTTTTTTTTTGATAAAAATACTGAACAAAATAATAATAGAAGGGAAGTTTCCTCAACCTGATAAAAAGCTTCTCCAAAAAAACAAGTTAACAAGGATGTTTAATGGTGAAAGACTGGATGCTTTTCCCCTAAGACAAGGACGTCCACTTTCACCGCTTCTGTTCAACATTGCACCGAAGGTTTTAGCAAGGAAAAGAAATGAGGCATTCAGATTGAAGAGGAAGAAGTAAAACTCTCTTTATTGGCAGATGACATGATTTTGTATATTGAAAATCCTAAGGAATCCATACACATTTTTTAAAAAAACTATTAGAATGCAAGATTCCAGGATATAAGGTCAGGATACAAAAAGCAATTGTATTTCTATACATTTACAGTGAACAATCTGAAAATTAAGAAAACAATTCCATTTACGATAGCATACAAAAGAATAACATACATAGGAGTAAATTTAACAAAAGAAAGGCAACACTTACTTTGAAAGAAATTAAAGGTCTAAATAAATGGAAAACATCCCATATTCATGGATTGGGAAATAATATTATTAAAATGGCAACTCTCTCCAAAGAGAGCTAAACATTCAACATGTTCCCTATCAAAATCCCAGCTAACCTCTTTATAGAAATTGATAATATGGTCCTAAAATTCATAAAGTATTTCAAGGAAACATGAAAACAACCTTCAAAAAGAACAGAGTGGCTGGACTCAAAAGCCTTAATTGTAAAGCTTAGTACAAAGCAATAGTAAGCAAGACAATATGGTAATAGCATAAAAATAGATGAGTAGATCAATGGCATAGAATTGAGAGTCCAGAAATAAACCAACTGACTTTTTTACAAAGGTGCCAAGGCTATTCAATGTGGAAAGAATAGGCTTTTCAACGAACAGTGCTAGGACAAATGGATATCTACATGCAAATGAATGAACTTGGACCCTTGCTTCACACCACATACAAAAATTTAACTCAGAATGTTTCAAAAATCTATGTGTAAGAGCTAAAGCTATAAAACTCTTTGAAGGAAACAGGAATAAAGCTTCATGATTTCAGATTTGGCAATGGATTCTTAGATAGGACACCAAAAGCACAAGCAGCAAAAGGAAAAAAATAATAGGTAAGTTGTACTTGATGAAAATTAAAAACTTTTCTGCTTCAACACGGAGAAAGTGAAAAGACAGACCACATAATAGGAGTAAATATGTACAAATCTATGGGTCTTTTATCTAGAATGTATAAAGAACACTTACAACTTAATTAAAAGACAAACAATCCACTTAAAAATGGGCAGAGGATCTGGTTAAAATTTATCCAAAAAGATAGACAAATGGCCAACAAACACTTGAAAAGATTCCTAACATCACAAAATACAAATCAAAGCCATTAGTCTTCAGAGAAATGCAAATCAAAACCACACTTCTCATCCACTAGGATCCACTAGGATTGCTAGAATTAAAGCATCAGACTACAAATGTTAGTGAGGACTTAAAGAAATTGAAACACTCATGCTCTGCTCATGGGAATGTAAAATGGAGCAGCTTCTTTGTAAAACAGTCTGATATTTCCTTAAACATTTAAACATAAAACTATCATATGACCTAGCAATCCACTCCTAGGTATATAACTCAAGAGAAATGAACACATATGTCTACACAAAACTTGTATCAAATATTTATGACAATATTATTCATAAGATCCAAAAAATGAAAACAACCCAAATGCCCATCCACTGATGATGGATAAACAAAATGTGGTATGTCCATACAATGGAATGTTATTCAGCCATGAAAAGGAATGAAGTACCAATACATATTACAACATAGATGAAACTTGAAAACATTGTAAGTGAAAAGACCATCATATGATTCCATTTATGTGAAATGTCCAGAATAGGCCAATTTATAGAGACAAAGTAGATTAGTGATAGTCTAGGGATGGGGGAGAAAGTAGAATAGGGATGATGGCCAAAGGGCATGAGATTTCTTTTTGAGGCAATGAGAATGTTCCAAAATTGTGGTAATGATTTCACAAGACTTTAATATACTAAAAACCATTGAATTACACACTTTAAATGGGTGAATTGTATCTCAACTTACTGAAATTGAAAAACCAATTTTAAAAAAGAATAGGTTCGTCAGGGTAAGGGGCATCACTAGGTGATAGGCATGGGGTTAGATTGCATTTCCACAGATTGGTTAGAAAAGATTTGAGCAAAGCCTTGAAGGAGTTGCATAAATTAGCCATGTGGATATTGTGGGGAAGAGCGTTTTCTAGGCAATGCAGAGTCACCAAAGCAGGAGTAAAACATCATGTGCTTGGAATCACCAGGAAGCCAGTGCAGCTGGAGAGAAGCACACATGGACGGGGAAGTAGAAGGAGAGGAGGTTAAAGAGGTAATGGGCTCTGAATCCCAAAGGTACTTGTAGAATAGCACAGGGCTTTTAAAATATATGGAATAGAAAGAGGACTGGATAGAATGATAAATTTTTACATCATCAGCCTACTGCTGGGTATTAAAGCCTCTGAGACTAGAGTAAATCATCATCAGAGTGAGAATAAACAGAGACGTGCACAAGGACCAAGCCCTGGGAATTCCAAATTTAAGATGTCAGGGAGAGGAAAAGGAAGCAAGGAAGATGGAGAGGGAGGCAAGAAAATAAGGAAACGTGTTGTCTTCCAGTCCTACAAGTGTTCAGGATGGAGGGATGGACAGATTGGTTGCTTTTGCCAGTTGCTACCAACCACAGCCCAGTACCATGAATATTGAGAACTGATGATTGGCTTCACAGACATATGGGTTGTTGAGGACCCTGAGAAGAGCAGTTTTCTGGAGTGGGAGGGTAGAAGACAGAAGGGAAGGAGAGAAATTGGAGACAGTGAGTATACCAGCTCTTTTGAGGAGAAGTTTTGCTGCATGGGGACAAAGAACTGGGGCACTAACTGATGTGGGGGAAATCTGGTCAGTAAACTTTTTTAAATTGGGAGAAATTACGTGTTTTAAATACAGATAGAACAATGTACTAGAGAGAGAGGAAATGATGTTGCTGAGCAGAAGAGGGAGGATGGGCCTGACTTTACAGGAGCATAGACAGTTCACCTCCGGTAGGGAGGCAGAGCATGTGGGTGCCAGTGCTGGTGGGTGGGTAGATGCAGCTTTTCAAATGGCAGCTTATGAAGGTTCTAACGATTTTAATGCTTATGCCAACCCTGTGAGTTAAGCACTATTATTATCCCCATTTGAAAATGAGGGAACAGAGAAGTTATGTAAAACCATCATCACCATCACACAGAATTGTCAGCAAAATGTAAAAAACCACGTACTTTTAGGAGCTCGGTACTGTTGTTGATATTTCTGATTGGTGGCTGAAAAATCTTAATTCCATTTTCTTTCACTGAGAAAACTAAGGTTGAATCAGAGATTTCTTCCCCCAGAAATTGGAGGCAAATACTTTTCTATTTTGAAATCACTTTTTTCTTTCTAGAATATCCTCAGACAAGACCTGAAAGCTATCTAATTCTATCAGGTTAGCTTTTGTCCTGAAAGTGTTGTCTTTCTTGTAAAAATTGGTTTCTTAGAAGTGATAAAATGCATCTTTCATTCTTTTCTTGATGGTATTTAGGAGTCTTTAAAATCATTCCTTGACTATAGACTATAGCCACTTTGCTGTTGTTATTATTAGCAATATCATCTATATCTTAAAAGCCATCGGCCACCATTTTACTCACTAAAACTGCAGTTTCTGTTTAGGTAGTTACATCCCTAATGGAGGCTTCCATCCACCACTTTTGAAGCAAATCTCACTGGGCTTTAAATAAACCTAAAGAAGGTCAGTGAGCTCTGTGTTAGAGAAGTGAAGATGGAAAATGACACTTCATGCAACTCAGTTTACTTATTCCATGGGTGGGAGGTGGATATAATTATTTAGAAACACATAGTATTGTTTTATAAAATATTGTGGATTAAAAATATATTTATATTAATATTGTCTGTAGGTTCATTCCAGTCTCAGAAAAAGAACTTATTCCACAAAATTGTCAGCAAATATAAGCACAAAAAGGAGAAGCCTAATGTTCCAGAAAAAGGTATCCGTGCCTTCCAACCTCCATTAAGGTTTCTTGGCCACATCCATTATGAATTCATCTTTGAGTAATGCTCCTGTGCACCACCTTTGCCCTTTCCTCCCCTTTGCTTGCTTCAACATCATCAGCTCCTGACACAGACATATTCATTATTTCTGGATTCCATAGCTATTTGCAAAGAGAGATGTCCTTCACTTGGAATGTTAGTCAAATCCCTATCTGTTTCTATTTTGAGAGCTCTGTATAAATCCTAAAATTGATTCTACTCATCTGTATTTGGTTTGTTTTGTAATTTAATGTTCTTGAACTCTTATCTACCTGTTTTCTTTGACTCTTCTTGTTTTCTCATGTTTGTCAGCCTTCATACCAAGACCACATTTTCCCACCTCCTGAAATCTCACCATTTTCATATTTGCCTGAAAATTCCAGTTTCTATGGCTTCTCTGACACTTGAGGATATTTGTGGACCTTTTTCTCCACTCCTAAATCATAACCTACCTCTTTTTTTCCACCTAAATACTTCCTCATTTGCCAGACTCTTCTTCCCACCTCCTTTAGTTACATAACTGTTTCCAGAGAGTACTAGAGATTTACTGCACTTTAACCAGCTTTTACTCTGAACATCTACCTCATCATTAGGATCTTGCTGGGCCCTTGAACCTCTTCAGGGTTCATCTTAAGATCTTTTTCTTCTCGTAGTTCAGGACTCCTGTTCTTCTTCCACATAAAAGATAAATCTTCCCATCTGGCTCAGTACAGCCACATGTCCTGGAGGTTGGGCTTTCTCTTGCATCTCCCTGCATGTGTTTTGCGAATACCATGAAACCTTCTCATGCAGTGCCCATTTGCATCCATTCTTCTTGCATGGCCAGATGTGAAGCATTTCCTGTTTTCTGAATGAGGCTTTAAATGCAGCTCTCTTCCATTTATAGAAGTATGTACCTCTTTGTTCCAATAATACAACCTTGTACGTAATTTTGGTTTTATTTTCCCCTCTACTTCAGCCTCTCAGGTTTGTTTGTATACTGAAGATATTCTTTCTAAGCTTCTAGTGAAAAAAGAGTACTCTTTAGGTAGAATGTCAGCTGGTATCATTCCTTTTTAACTGATCTTCAAATTAAAGTCACAGAAATTATCCAACAATATATTTCAGAAAAGATAAATTTGCTTATTTTTTAAACCATTTTTTGTATAATCTCATTATTTTAGGTGGCAGATAAAGTTTTGAGAAATAATTAAAACAAAATTCTGCTTTATTTGGTGATAATGTTTCATATTTAAGTTGTTTTGTATTTTGCCTTGTTTTTAATAGTGTTATGTGTCTGTCCTAGAAGCAGTGTTTCACTTTCCTTTTTTTGTCATTGTTTTTAGGAAGTGGGGATAAATGGTCAAACAAGCAACTCTTCTTGGATGCCATTCACCCTACAGAAGGTAAAAGAAGCAGTATTCATTGTATAACTTAAGGTAGTCTGATTATTCTCAAAAAGGCATAATTTTAAGATTTAAAAAGGCATACTTTTATATATGCTTACCCAATAGCATTAGACAGGTTTATCCATAATTACCGTTTTTAATCTTCAAATAAAAACTAATGCTTATCTGACTCCTGCTAATGGTAAGGCAATGTATCATGTGGAGTTTAATTTGTTAAAGAGGGCTTTGTAACCTTTGAACCACACTAACTAGTTTTAGTTACAAAAACTAGAGTTTTTATGACTAAAAATATACAGCATTGCAATTCATGTTGTAGACAGATACTTGTGGAAATCAGAGTAGGGCATTATGAGATGCTTCTTATTTGCTGGGCATGGGCAGGCCTGCACAAGAGATTTCCAACCTTAACTTTTTCCTAGCCCAGTCGCCAGTACCCTCTAAATTTAATGAGTACCTCTGAGGCTTATGTATATCCAATGAAAAGGCTAAAATCAGTTAATAATGTTGTAGATCCATGGTATAGACTTCATTCCAAAAATTCCCTTTCCCTATTTATTGGGACTTTATCTAATTTCTGTTAAATATTGAACCCTTAGGTGAAGGCTAATTTCTATAGTAGTTAAAGTACCACCCATTCTTTTTTCCCATTGATTCCACCTTTTTCCATTGTAGTATTTTTAGAGAGCTTACCATTTTTGTAGTGCTTAACTGGGAGTCACTTCATTTGAGAACTAGAAGGGATCATAGAGATCATCTAGTCTAACTCCTTTGATATACTTAGGTCCAAAGGGGAATTTAATGACCCAGTCCCTGGCTCTGGACTTCCCATCCATTGCCTTATTATTATATACTCTCTATCATGTGTATACTGAAAAAGAAAAAAATAAAATTCACATTTGGCCTAAGTCATTTATCAAAAAATTCAAGATTTAAGATGTATATTGAAAATATTCAAGTTTATTGTTTGAGATAATATTAAACATGAACTTTTTGTTTGTTACACCCAGTTCATATTAACCATATGCCTACCTTAATGTCATTTTACCCTTACAGAAAATGTCAGCAGTATGTTTTCAGCCTGTTACTTCTTTTTCACAATCTCCGTAGAGCATTATTTTTGCCTTAACTGCTAGCAAAACAAAATATGAATTGTCATGCTGTTCTCAGCATTGCATCCTCACATTCCAGGCTTGATATATTCCACCCAATGGTGATAAAGTAAGGCAGTGATGAACTATCAAAGCAATGAAAAATATGCATTTAAGACTACATTACTCTTTGCTTGAAATGATAACTGTTCTAAATGTTTTGGTTTGTTTCTTAAACACTGGAAACACTATATGATATAAAAGAGTATAATAAGTATGCGTAGCATGGTGCTAAGACCAATTACCTAGGAAGTAGGAGACCTGGGTTCTAGTTTCAGATCTGTCGCTAATTAGCATTTCTCAGTAGGACAAGACATTTAACCTCACTGAAATTTACTCTTCATTGGCAATAAGTATGTATGTAATACATGTGGTTAGGAGTGGGGTGAATGATGAGATATAGTAATATATGAGCTTCTAACATTTGATGATTTGATTACTGATATCTGAGTATGTGGTGTGATGCTGGAAGCACCATACTCTGCAGCCCTAATATTTACCTTTTGGGGGCAGAAAATAAATCAATCTTCAGTCTTAAAGGCAGTCCCAAGGGTTTGGTGATATTTAATTATATTTATAATTAATGTATATGAAACAAAATTTGGTGGAACAGGCATTGAAAAATGCCTGTCCTTTAGTGGAATACATTCTCATTTCATGTGACCAAGAATGAAAGAAAAAAGGAATCAGGTAGTTTGAGCATCAATTGCCAATAATCTAAATTACCTTTTTTGGTTGTTTACTTTCATATCATCCCTAACATTTATTTGTTCAGGTGGTAACTGTACACTTTGTGAATTATCTAGCCCTTTTGCTTTATCCTCTCTCACCTGTAGCCATATCACTGCTTATTAAAATTTTTTTACCTACAGGGTCAAAATATAAAGAGACAGATAATGAAACTATAGCCAGGATAATTTTAACATTTGTAAAACATTCTGGGCAAAGGTTAGAATTGTTTGAAACTAATGTCCAAAAAGAAATGTTGCTTGGACTGTGGTAATGCAACAAAAGTTCGCTGCTTTCTTTACAACAGCCTATGGATAATTGAATTGCAATTTATATTATTTTCAAAACATTGTAAATCTTTAAGAAGTTAGTAATACAAATGAGGTTTAAACGGTATAATCTGTTTTAAGTATTTTTCTCCATGCTTTTAAAATTCAAAATGGCTAAACCATTCTCTGAAACTTTTGCATATTATATAAAAAGATTGCCCATAGCCTAGAATTAAAGGTAAAAGTTTCAAATAAACTGAGAAGACCTACTCTTCTGAGTTATTATGTAATATACCTATGCTTAAACTAGAGGTTTCTAATTGTAATAATAATGATGATGATAATACTTAATATCACTCTATAGCTTACAGAGGGCTCTCACAAATTTTTTTAAAATTTTTAATTTTGACAGCAGCCCTAGTGAATTAAGGAGGGCTTATTAGCCCCAAATACACATTAAGGAATTGAAACCTGGAAGGCAAGAAACCCACTCTTTGCAGTAAAGCACATTGGCTGCAATAATTTGTTTCTCAGGCATATCTGTAGAATTTTAGCCCTCATTTGGTTCACAGGTTATAAATATAAGTGGTGTATTACAAGAGGAAAAAAGAAAACCTCTGACTAGGAATCTCCATAATTTTACTTTTTTTGCAATGTGTATTTCTAATTAGAGGGAGGAAAATGTAATTTATGGTTAAATTTTCAAACATGATCCAAATACTCACTTGATCTCTTTTCTCAATTTTTAAATAGTTGCTATATAACTTGAGCAAAGTCCTCAGGATGTTGGATAAGCTCATTGGCTTGGATCCATTTAGCATCTGACTACTGTTTAAGCTCATGAGAGAACATCCGAAGGCAATCAGATTCCAGATTTGGCTATAATAATTTAAGTGCATGCTTGAATTCCCTAGTTGGCGTGTAAATTCGTGATTCTGGGCATGATAGTGACCTCCTGGGGTATAATACAAGTATGATGTTGCTCTCCCAAAAAACGTACTCCATATTCTGGGAGCAGAGTTTGGAAAACAAAAGTGTCTCTTATTTGCCTTATTCCTAATATGGCTCCGGGAGTGAGCTTGCGTTATCACGTTCAGATGATACACTCTGAGTAGGTTATGATTATGGTTGAATGTACAAACTTGTTCCACGGTGCTCTGGTAGTTTCATGTGTTCAATTAAAAGCCAAAAGTATTTGGAGGATAAAGTCTTTCTTTTCCCAAATTTCCATTAGTTTGGCGGAGGTGGGGGTGGGGAGGGAGGGAATTGGATTGATATCTTTGTATATACATTTTTAAAGGTGCCGTTTTCCTGATTTTTTATTATTTGCTTGAAACCATGTTGGGGGGAGCATTGACAAATAGCTTTTTAAAGACTAGAGCTATTATATTAAGACTGTCCCTACTCTGCCATCTATTATGGAATAATGAGGTAAAGCTAAGCCACAAATCATGGTGGATGTTCTGCTGCACATCCTTTCTTTTGATGTAATGTAAATTAATTCCCACTTGTTTTGGAATGGGAAGCCTGGAATCCATCTCTTCTTTCAGATATCTTTCAAGGACACTGTGCTTTGGTTTCCAGGGCAAAGATCTTACGAATTCATAACACTCCTTTCTTATGGATGTGCTTAAACCCATTAAAGAGTAAGATTAGAAATAAAAAATGAGGCCTGTGCAAGTATTTATACCAACACATGCTTTCTTTCATATCGTGACTTATTCTTCTGGGTTTTTTTTTGTCTTCCTATGTTACATATATTGTTTTATTTCTAATTTTTACCTTTATATCAGCCATAGCTTTATCATGTTAGATCTTAATTTCCTGACCCATCATCTCCTCTTTTTAAAAAATAGTATCAATGCCCATGTTAAGACTGTGGATAGTTAAAATGGAAAGATACCACTTTCCTTGCCCCAAAGTCCTTAGGCCACTAGAATAAAAAAAAAAATCCAAATAAATAAATAAAATCCCAGCCATGAATCTTAACTGTGCACATATATTCCTAAATGCTTAACATACTCATATCTGTGTATTAGTTGATTTTAAACTAAGGTGGAGGTTGGGAAAGAGAAAGCTTCTAAGGAAATATGAATATAAGAAAAGGCATAAGCACTCCCAGTCTGTTTTTTGACCCAGGTGTGAGTAAAGTCTTCAGTAGCAATTGCCTTCTTTTCCTTTGGCACTAGGACTTTAAGGGTACAAGAGTATATTATTAAGTGATTTATCAATATTACAGTTAGGGTACCTAAAACTAACCTTTCCATGAGCACTGCTGACATGTGGTACTTCATAAAGTTATCTCACTAAACACATTTACCATGTCCTAGATTTCAGTGAATGGAAGTTTCATTTACATCCTGACTCTACTAGTGTTTGTCTGCCTTTTACTTAATTGCTAATTATGAATAAAAGAAAAGCCTCACAAGCATAGTTTCTTTTCTCATCAGTTCAGTCTGGTGATTGAAGACAGATAAATGTTCCACCTATAACTGTTAATTTAAGGAGCACATATTTAATCTCTGTGTCTTCAAAAGGAAAGAAACTTCTCTTACCATCCTCTATAGACCAATTGGTGAAAAGTATCTTAGATAGGGACATAATTTACTCAAATTTGCAGACACCATACTCCCCAACAACCTGCAAAACTCAAACACTTAGAAAATGTTATTCCAGTGGCCTCTTGGTTCACTATTCTGTTAAAATAGAGGTGGGGGACATCTTAATCCTCTATCGATGCAAATATAAATAAGTAAAAAAATATGGATAGTGTTTATTTTTTTCCCATCAATACTTTGAAAATTCTGAATGTAAATTCTTCATTCAGGTGGGTCAGACATTTAGAAATATTTCCTTCCAAGAGCAATGTTGGTGCCTTGTGTTTTTGTGTGTAACTATATATGGTTTGTCCTATTTCAGCCATATTTTCAGAAGACAAAAACACCACAGAGCCTGCTCATAAGGTTAAAAATACCCCATCCATTCCCAACACTCCAGAGCCAACAACAACTCAAGAACCTTTGGTGGGCAGCCAGAAGAGAAAAGCAAGGAAGACCAAGATCACACACCTTGTCAGGACAGCAGATGGCCGGGTATCACCAGCAGGAGGCACTTTGGGTAAGAAGAGGAAACCTTAGGCAGAACTAAGGAGAGTGAGCAGATGAGCATCATGGCCACATTGGCCAGAGAATGACTTATAGCCAGCCAACCATGGGTCCACACTAGAAAGTGGGTCTGTTCTGTGGGTTTGGTCATAGTGCCATTTTCTGCCTGTGCATCTCCTTGAAAACTTCTCTGCAATCTCCTAAATATACTTTTTATTCCATGTTTTAAAACTTACAGCTCTTTTTCCAAAAGCGTACTTAGAATTCCTAGGGAAAAAGTTAACATATAGGACTGTTGCCTTCTCCTTTCCTTTTTTAGCATGTACAAAACCAGTCCTGATTAAGTAAATCCCTAAACTGCCTAGAATTTTAAAAATACTGGGTGATTCAGTGTTTCTCCATGGTCCACTATTCAAGCCACTATAAACCAGAATATCAGGTATTTAAACCAATGGATTAAGGAACCTTAAAAAGCGTCCAGCACTTCTTATAAGCTGTTGCTGCTATATGGGAGCCTGAGAATGCTCCTGGATTTCTTTTTGGGCCAGTCCTTAACAATATATCTTATGGTGAATTTCCCCATTTTCAGTTTTCATTTATGACCTGTGATCTGTTTGCTGTTCCCCATTTTCAGCTGTGGCCTGTGCACTATTTACTGTTGGTGGCCTCTCTGCCAGTAAAATTGACTGAGGAGCCCAAGATAAGAAGTGGGGTCAGTGAGTGATATACTGAGCAGTAGCCCCAGCCCCATCTTGGGGCACTGTACCAGCCCAGCACTAGTGGTCTTAGCCTTAGCCTTTCTGCCTTTCAGCAACTCCAGCATTTCTTCCATCTGTAAAGAAAGCATCCTTCCTCCCACCCCAAAGCATTTTCAAGAAAAGGTTAAAGTCCAGGATGACCTTTTATAAATAGGGGGAAAAAAGTTTAAATGTGGGTGTGTTGAGTGTAGTATTTATAAATATCTGACGGGTAAATCTAGGTGTTACTAGAAGTAAATTTTTTGCTGAATTTAGACTTAGAAGACAACTGATGAATTCTGTTCATTTTTTCTTGTGTTTAGATTATTATAATCATAAAGCACATAAAGACCCCTAAATTTACCCTATCATATAAAAAATGAATCTCAAAGAGATGATGAAGTTTTGTGTCTGAGTAGTACAAAAATGAAAGTAGAATTTTTTTTCCTGGTTTTTAGCCCAGGACACCCCTCTCTCTTCCCTTTCCACTCTGGTTCTGTGCTTTGATTTTCATTTTGTAGATTGTCAGCCTCATTTTTATTTGTAGGAAGAGTTGAAGACATTTTAGGAAAAAAAAGAAATTCCCTTTTATGAAGAAAAGCAGAATAGCACTTTCATGTCTTAATATATGACATTTACAGCCATTATCGATTGTTTTCTATATCTAAAATGTTTTAAAAGCCATGATAAAAATTCCTCCTCCTCTACAATGGCCACATAATAGAACAAAAAACTTGTACCTATTTCCAGCGGGTATTTTGCATAAATACCTGTTGCATAGGGGACCTTCGCCTTTGTTCCATTAAGGTTTCAGAACAAAAATAAAAACAAGGCACGTCAGGGCTTATTAACCTGATGGTTAGGCAGTTCTGAGTGTGGGTATCACAGCAGACCAGTTGTCCTAGTTGCCATTTTAGGGCATGGGCTAAGACTTCATCAGAAATATTTAGTGAGTTGGGCTTTTGAGGGCCCTTTTATATCATTTGCATTCCTCTCTGAAGAAGCTCCTTGGATGTTATTTTGGCCAAAGCCCATTTTTCCCTCTCATGTCAAGACTGCCCCATTCATTGACCTTTAATAAAGCACAGCTTCTCTTCAGCACAGTTTCAGGTGCAGCATTGCCCAATAATTGGGATTGTATTAAATAAAATAGCTCTGCCCTTGGCAGAAAAAATTCATTGAATGTCTTAATGTTCAGTTGATGGTAAAGTGAACCATAAAGAACGTTAGCTCATTTCACATTGACTGGCACAGAGTTTTCCCTGTGTCTCTTCTCTGGAGAAAACATGGTGGTCCTCTCACAATGGATTTCTCTTTTGTTACAGACGACAAACCAAAGGAACAACTGCAGAGGAGTCTCCCTAAAGCAACTGAGACAGACTGCAATGATGAATGCTCACACAACACCGAGGTTGAGGTGATGCGGAGCAGTACTCCAGACATGCCCTCTGTGTCTGCCTTCTTCAGCCTCGCTGCACTAGCTGAAGTGGCAGCCATGGAAAATGTGCACAGGTTAGTGGTAGAAAACTGTTTTATTAAGTGTATTAGTCAGCCAAAGTAGTACTGATGCAAAGTATCAAAAATAAGTTAGCTTTTATAAAGGGTATTTATTTGGGGTAGAAGCTTACAGTTACAAGGCCCTAAAGAGTCCAACTCAAGGTACCATAAGAGGTACTTTCTCATCCATTCTGTTGCCATGTGTTGAAGCAAGATGGCAGACGGTGTCTGTGAGGGTTCAGCCTTCCTCTTCCTCTTAAGGCTCCATAGTCCCAGCTTCTTCTCATCTCTGCTGTAGGCTGGCATAAGGCTTATCTCTCACCCCAGGGCTCCTTTCTTTCCAGGCTTAGCTGCTCAGTTCTTTTCACAAGGTCAGCTGTAGACTATCAGGCTAATCTCTTTTCCCGGGACCTCTGCTGTCTCTAATGAGCAGTCTCTTCCTCTGTGTGCTTCTCCTATGTGTCTGCTTCCTTATGAGAGTCTGTTTTATCAGCCCTCCAAGAGGGCTGGGACTCAGTGCTGAGTTGCACTCTGATGATGTGGTTGAATCAAAACCCTAATTATAACATAATTTAATTAGACATCTCAGCTGAATCTAATACAATCAAAGGGTTATCAGGCCCAGAGGAACAGACCAGTTTATAAGCATAATCTATATCTCCTCTTGGAATTCATAAATAATATCAAACTGCCACACTAGGGTTCTAGAGGATCCTGCTTCACATCACCTCTTCCAAGGAATATGGGTAGAGAAGGCAACACAAGCTCAAATCATCCTTTCTGACACAATTTGTAACATTTTTGACAATGCATTGGGGCTCATGGATTTGGTTCATGAGCACTATTCTTCAAATGAGCAATTACAAAAGTATATGTGCTAGTTAGCCCTGTGTTTAAGGAAATAGAGCCAGCTGAGTGGGTTTTTAAAAAATACATCATTCTGTGGCTAAGCTTCTTTTCCATAGAAAAGCCTAAGAGAACAGGGAAGCAGTGGCTCTAACCATTAAGTGTAGGCTTGTAAGTCAGATCTCAAACCTGGGTTTGAGTCCTAGCTCTGCCAACTGCAAACTACAAGATCTTGAGCAAGATTGTTAACCTCTCTAAACTCAGTGTTTTCCTCTGTTTAATGGGATAAACAGAGTGGGGGTACTCATCACACAGAACTACTATACACAATAAATAGCAAGTTTTCTGCCCAGTACTAGCTCATGGTAAACAGCCCCTTTGAGGTTGGTGTTGGTGGCAGTGGTGGTACTAGCTGTAAGAAGACAGTGTGATTCAACAGAAAGAGCATCTTGGCACCTGACAAGTGGAAGGCAGAAGGCCTGTGTTTTTCTTCAACTCTGATTTGCTATACAAAGTAATCTATTTCGCTGGACCTCAGTTTTCTCATCTCATGTTAAGCATAATGACATCCCCAAAGAATCACAAAGTTGTGAGGATCAGATGAGATCATAGATAGGAAAACTCTTTGAACTTGGTAAAGCCCCACAGAAAGTATATTAATTTCTAAGTGCAATTGGGCATTCTGCTACTTAATGAATCTTTTCAGAGGCCACAAAATCCTTTTTTAAATTCAAGTATTTCATATTTTTTTTCAAGGTAGAGTACCCACAAATGAGTGTCTTTCTTAGACTTTCAATCTGTAGTACAAAAGAGCTTGAAATTCAGCACAACTTGTAGACCCACCTGTCAGACTCCATTCTCCTTCTTCACATCTGGATTTAGGAGACCATGACGTAAGCTTTGGGTGCTCCTTGCTCTTTACCTGTCACATTACAGTTCTGGTGAATCCTCACAAATAGCCCCTTGAAATTTCCAAAAAGCCACATTCCTTTTCATATGTACACTGCAAGTTTCCAACAGCAAGTGAATGCTAACGTTAAAATCTGCTAGTGGCTCTGAGGGAGATATGCGCAAGACAGTTGTCCACCTCTCATGGAGTTTTACAGGCTAGTACAGAGGGCAAACATGTACACATACAAAGAGACTTAAAATATATGCTAAATGTTAAGTGCGATCCCATGAATTGTGGAAATGATAGGTAATACAGAAATTCAGATGTGGGGATCATAATTCAGGATGTAGACAAGGCTTCCATTCGGTCACTCTCACTACTCCCTGAAATTATCTTCTAAGCTTAACTGTGGTCACACCTTTCTGTTAACTGACTTTCCGTGACTGTTTCCAACAGAAGAACACTTCATCTCTTCCCATCCTTCTAGTAGTCCCTGCCCTGAAGTCACATAACATCACTTTCTAGAGAAGCCAAGTTCTTGATTTTGTGCAGCCTCATATCTGGTGACTTCCTGGTCCTTTGTCCAATCCTGGCCCTGTGTCCTTTTCTCCAAGTTTTCCTTCTGATCCCCCAGGCATCCTCTTCTGTACTGCTTCTGCACTCTGTGTACATACCTCTATTAGGCCAGCTGCCACATTGGGTTGTAATTATTTGTTGATCTACTACTTCCTCCCAGGATATTCTGAGTCCCTTGAAAGCTAAGTGCTGGTTTTATTCTTCATGTCCCCAAATCCCTTAGACAGTTGCTGGATGAGTAAAGAAATGTATAGGTGAATGAATAAATGAAGTAGTACATGAAATATTACTAATATAGGTAGTAGGCATAGGAAAAATCACATGAGTTAAGGTTCTTTTCTGACTTTCCATTAGCAAAAACAATATTTGTTACTAGAATTTATTAAAATAACAACCTAACAAATGCCTGGTGCTCTAGAAGGCGCTCCCTGAAGAATTCTTAGTTTTAACTTTAGTCTTTACCTGTTAAAGCAGACCTCTCAGGTACTAGTACCTGGGTTATAGATCAATTAATTAGTAGGTATCACTTAGGTTTATAATTTAGAGGATGGAAAAGGATCAGGGATGGAAATAAAACATTTGACATCTTGCCACTAAAAATCTAACATTAAGATCAGAAACCCAATGTAGAAAGTTTGACAAAATTCAGGAAAGAGGGGTGTGGAACAATCTTTGAGAGCCTGAAACTTATTTACTAGGAGTTTTTTTTTTTATATACAATACCCTTTAATTTTTTTTTTTTTTAATTTCTCTTCCCCCCTCAGTTGTCTGCTCTCTGTGTCCATCCGCTGGGTGCTCCCCTGTGTCTGCTCCCACTCCTGTCAGCAGCCTGGAAATCTGTGACTCTTTTTGTCGCGTCATCCTGCTGCATCAGCTCTCCGTGTGTGCAGTGCCACTTCCGAGCAGGCTGGACTTTCTTTCGCACTGGGCAGCTCTCCTTATGGGGCGCACCCCCTGTGCGTGGGGCTTCCCGACTCAGGGGACACCCCTCCGTGGCAGGGCACTCCTTGCGCACATCAGCACTGCATGTGGGCCAGCTCCACAGGGGTCAAGGAGGTCCAGGGTTTGAACCGCAGACCTCCCACGTGGTAGGCAGACGCTCCATCCGTCGAGCCAAGTCCGCTTCCCTACTAGGAGTTTTTAAATGGGGAAGCTCATTAAATTGAAACTGAAAATTAGCCCTGCCACGTGGAATTTTTTAGTCCCATTTAAACGATAAAGAAACTGAGGCTAAGAGGGTTAATTAACTTTCCAAGACCACATAGCTAATTCATTACTAAGTCAGGGTTTGAACTCAGGTCTGTCTAACTCCACAGTCTGCTCCGGTGTGCTGCCTAAGCAAATACCTGGTATATCCTAGCTTCCACTGGGAACTAGAACCATCAGTTGTCACAGTCACATAATTCTTTTCTACCTTGGCTCCTATCTCCATTTCATTTTTCCATTGATTAATCTGGGCTTTCACCCTAATTTCTCTCTCTGTCTCTCTCTTTTTTTTATATTGTACTCTTCTTTATCTTTCACTTTTCTTTTTTTTCTGAAAACTGTATGTTTCCTTTTCCAATATTTTCTTTTAAAATTCTTTTGGCTTTTGTGATATTATTAGATATTCAAGGTGAAAAATACCATTTTACTTTCATCCTTCTCGAACAAAGAGCTAAACATGTTGAGCAATTGGCACTTGCAGCATCCACATGTGAACGGGTTTTGTTTTTCTAAAATCCTAATGTCCACACATGTTTTTTTCTAAAATCCTAATGTCTTAGGCCAATAGTAAGTGATCATCAGATTCTGAAATCCCCAAATGTTTTAATTTACATTATTTTTCTTTTGGGGGCACCAAGAGAAGATTGTATATAGTTATAGAGCAACATTATTTGTATTTGAAATATCTCCTTTTGTTCTACCTAATATGAAAAAGATAATGTATTGAAAGATCAAACCAATGAGAACATTGCTGCTCTTACACATACTTTAATTATGATTAGAGGACAGTTCAGACAATTTTATGACACCAGTGAGTGAACATTGTTTGGGTTTAGATCTGTTTGTAAATGTCAAGGAAATTCCTATCTTTTGTGAATTGAAAAGCTCTGTAGAAATTATGAAGACTTTTGAACAGTTTTTTCATAACCTTGAAGTGTTTCATATTTTCCCTTCCAATTATATAAAAGCTGGATGAAAAATCAGTTACATTTGGCATATTTCCAATCCAAATGATGGAAATTTCCATGAATTTTCTAGTTTTGATGAAATTCTCCCTCCATATGTGTTGATTTGGGCCCAAGTAGACTAGATTTTCCTAACCACCTAAACTCTGTACTCCATACTCACCATCTTCTCCCGTATACTCTTGTCTTTGTATGCCTGAGACTTTTCTTTTGTTAGAAAGGTTGCATTATTTCTTCCTCCATTGTTTTCTTTACTTTCTTTTTTTAGAGTCATCGTTCATCTCTTTTTCTCTTCAGGGGCCGTGACTTCTAAGTTTTAAGTGGAGTTTACTATTATGTATTTAAGAAATGAGCCTCAAGAGTATTAGTTATTATAGGAAAAGTGTCATTTTTTTAAATGTCAGTGGATCAAGAGGAAGATGGTGGTCGAGGAACCCTTGATTGGAAGCTGCCTACTTCTTAGGGAGTTGCGGCAAATCTGTGGGTGCTTCAGTTTTGTCTCTATGAAGTGGAAGTTCATTTGGGATCAGACAATATCCTGTTGTGTTGCATGTATATCTAAGTAAGATGAGAAATATAGGTAGTGGGTGGGGGTGGGAACTCCTAGAGTTTTAATTTGAATAGCATTAGTGATGACAATACCACAGTAGCTGCTAAACAAGATATTGAAAAGCCTTTGTGTGCTATTCATCATCCTCTCCTGTCTCTAGTAACATACCCTGGTAATTGATTTCTTTCTCTTTCTTTTCTTCCTCTTGTTTTACAGAGGTCAGAGGGCAACTCCACTCACCCATGATGGACAGCCAAAAGAAATGCCACAGGCTCCTGTACTTATTTCCTGTGCTGACCAGTGAAGCGCCCTTTAATTGTAAAACATTGTGCTTTACCTACTACCCTAGCCTTGTCTTTACCGAAGGATGCTAGTGAGTCCATGTGGTGGAAAATACAGACTGCAAACAAGTGCTTGTTGCCCTACATGGCCCAGATTCACTTGAAGCAGAAGTTAGCATCCTGGGCCAGTTTGTCCTTTTGGAACCCCAGAATCTTTGAGGGTGATCTTATTTGTCTGATAATGAGCAGAAAAAGAATGATCCTAGAGTTTTGCTTTCTATTGAAGGCTTTTAACAGTAATAGGTGATAACTTGGTAAAAGGCTGCCTTTACTGTAGCTCATCCAGTGTCTCTTTTACCAACCAGAGAGTGTGAAACTAGTTTCGTATATTACCTAGTTATTCTTTCAAAACAAAAACAAAAAAAACAAAAACTGACGCACTGCACTAGTTATTATTAGATATTCTTAGTCTTTTTGTACATGGAGATTTAAGTTCTAAGATGGTTTATATAATAGGTTATACCTACATTTATATTGTAGAATACATATTAAAAAGCCTTGTCCAGAGACTACTCCCAAGCAGCATGGGCAGGCAGATAGATGTACCATTGTTAGTGGTGTATGCTCGGCCTCGTGGTCCATATATTCTGCACTTTTATATTTGCCACTAGAGTGGTAGTTTGCTGGCAAAAAAAGAGAAAAACGATTACAATTCTTACAAGCTGAATTTTTTTCTTAGCCTCAAGTAACCAAGAAGAATTTGCTTGGGGCAAATTGTGGCAAATATTTTCCCAGATAAGGGAAGAGTCCTGCAGATTACAGATTACTAATGTTTTCATGCCTTGAGGATTCTTTTATTTTTACACAGGGGTCTAAGTGACCAATGGATCGTTCATACAAACAAACAAAAAAGACAAAAATATTATTCAGAAGTGACCTTAGTATTACTTCACTATTCTGAACACATTGAAGACATTCACTTCATGTGGACTTTGAGATACCAACCTTTTACATCCATCGTAGACAGACTGGATGGTTGCAATTGCTATGCACGGCCTAATTGGCACTGCAGATTTTTAGAGCCATTTCGAGTTTGTGTTATTTCGGAGATACTGAGTAAATAAATGATTAGGGAGAAATGCCTGACCAGAGTGGGACTCTCAATCAATAGATACACCTGCAACTTTTTGTTTCCTTTTTGTGTTTTATTGCTTTTGAATATATAAAACCAACAATACATAAGCTAGTGCCAAGTGGATTAACTGGCTTAGAACATTCAACATATTGACTTAACCACCTGACGTTCAGAGTCTTGTTTCCTAGCAACAGATGCAAAGTGATAAATCAAAATTAGTCTGAGGCTACAGATTTTACAGGGTACTTGTTCCATAGCACAAAGTATTTCCCCACTCTTGCATCATAGCACAAACTACCAAATTTAAATTTTTGGATTCCAGCAATAATTTTTATTGGTTTTCAAACTGGCAGAATTTTGATAGTGTTAGTTTGAGTTCAGAGCTTTTGAATTAGATCTCTAAATGGTGACCGTTTACATGGTTTTATCTAGCTTTATTTATACTTGACTGAATTGTAATGATTTTTTTTCTAATCATAATTTGACCTAATAGCCATACAAAAAAATGACTATTAATACTGACTAGGTTAAGCTTTTCATAGTTGTAGGTATTACTTCAGTTTGGGTGCTGGAAAAATATGTACAACCTACTAACAAGATTGAGAAAAAGTAAGGGTGTTGTTTTTATTTCAAAGCAGGTAAAGAGGGCAGTAGAGTGTTGGAATGATGTCCTCAAAACTGTTATATTCATTGTGGGGATGGAGGAAGAAGGAATGTAAAATGGTAATCAGAGGTTAAAGCTTAGCCCCACTCACATAGTTAAATCAGGTGAGCAGCCCCATCACAGTTTTCTAGCATATTTTTACTATAATGCTATTTTATTAATATTTTCTAAATTTCAAAACGAAAAGTGAATGTTTGAAAATTGCAGGGTCCCAGTGTTGGTGGCTGTTGGGAGTTTTTGGACCACATGCTAGCAGTGATTTAAAAATAAGAATTAGCTAAAATCCAAAAAAAAAGAAAGAAAAACAAAATGCAAACCCAAAACAGAACCGACAACAATTGTATGGTGCAGAACATGCACCTTGACAATGGTACTAACTTGTTGTTCTGTAGAACATGTTAGAACAGATCTATTTTTGCCAGAGCACCCTACTTCAGTCCTCCAATTACATTTCACTAGAGTTCCTTAAGAGACTGCTGTATATTTGTGGGACCTTTTTTTTAAAAAGAAGCAAAACAAAGATTACTTTTTTCTATGTGATTAATATCTTACTTGATCTGCTTTTCCTAAACCTCAGTGGCTTTTCCCTTAGGCAGGGGTGGGGGTGGGAGGGCAACCTACTGGATATGACTGTTTTCAGATACTTAAAAAACTTTTTTGTAGAAATGCTTAATTTTTAAGCGGTTAGGCACTGAGAGTAGCAGAAATCCTGCAAAGCTTTATAGTTCTTTAGACACTCGCCTTGTTTCTCCGAGTGAAGTCTTGATTTCAATAATAGTGCTTTTCCTGCCCTGAATCTGCTGGAGAGGGGTGTTGGTATTTTCAGGTAACAAAATTTGTTAGCACAAATAGTTCAGACCAATATGTAGTGCTTTTTCTTCCCCCAAGTTATCATTTTTGTGTCATTTCCTGCTCTTTTTTTAATTTGGAAAATCATATTGCTATGGTGTGTACTTTAATCATCCAGCAAACCCCATCTACACTAACATTTGTCCCACAAACATCCTCAAGAGAAAAAGTTGTTGCACCTTATGTATATCTCAAGCAAACCAAAATAAGATTCTCTTCTGCTTTGTTTTATTCTAAATTGTTGTATCATATCTTTTGAAACCATTCTGAATTTAGTTGAAATTATCAATATTTATGCTTTTAACCTTAATTTCTGGATTCAAACCTGTATATAAATCTTGTGAAAAAACAAACAAACAAACAAAACTGTCCTAGCCCTTCTCTGTGATGCTGGAAGAGTATGATTTAGTCTTTAGATGGAGACTCAATACTATTCCAGTTTTCTTTCGCTTTTTATTTATTTAGTTATTCTGGGTTTTTCCTATGTAATTTTGAAGTGTGTAGAGTATATTATAGTAAATGAAGCTGCAGCTTTAAGAAGCTGAGTGAAAAAAATACTGTAGGCATCCTTTAATTTTTATTTGGGTACTGTATATGAGATTAGGAAAAGGAAAAATGTCCCATAGCCACATTGGAGACACAGGTTCTTATCCCCAAATTAGGTTATTTTCCAGATTTTAGATCAGAAATGTTACTCCATAAAATCCTTTTTCAATGATAAATCATACTGTTGTAATCCTGACATTATTTTTCCCATCAATGTGCTCTGACTTGAGAAATATTTTAGTTTAAGTCTTTCAGATGAGCTTTCTAACAATGTCACACCTCAAAGCCATGCTGAAATAATTCTCAAGTTATCTCTGTTACTCTAGTTCTTGCCATTAAAAGTGGTCAAAAAAGAAAAAAAAAAGTTGATAAAAGAATATGAACAAAAAGGAGCATCTGGACTGGTTTGGTATTTAGAATCCAACATGTGTAATCCTCATCATTTTCTTAAGTCAGATGATGTTCTGCCTATATAATATAAAATTTTATTTACACTCTGCAGTCTTTGGCTCAGTGTATGGAAATGTTTGCTCCTATGTAAAAATCTCAAGCAAATTATAAATTGCTACAGAACAGAATTTTGCAGAAAATTGATTGACATTTTTTGTTTATAAGGTAGGGATGGGGGTGGGGAATGACAACTAGCTCTGTTCTTACTTTGGCATTAATGTGAAGCAGTGGGACCATGTTGCCTGTTAAACTACTGTATGAGTCATAAATGTTCTAAGCTAGAGGCAGCATTTATACAACAAAGGAGAAGTGCCGCTGCTTCATTGAGGAATGAGGAAAGAAACATGGGTGGGCCAGAGTCATCATTTACACAGGGAAGTCAAGGTGTACATGCTGCCATTGAGGGGGTTCACCTTTGATTGCACTGCACCACAGAGCCCTCATATAAGGCCAATACTCATGGGCTACCTCGGTTTTAAAAGTTAATTTCATTAAGTCTTGGCTCAAAGGTTTGTCTTTTTTTTTTTCGCTTCCGTCTTCAGTGCCACTATTTTCTGCTGCAGTGTTTTGACTTCACAAACCGCCTTCTCCATAGAGAACAATGTATTGCTGAAAATGGGCAGTAGAAGCAAATGCTATTACTCCATTTGACCTATGAAGTATTCAGAGTGGCTGCTAGGTGGAAATTAAAATTTAGCTGCTCCCCCCATACGACCTTGTTTTGTACCCTATAAAAAGTGTACTAATTAATCCAATATTGCTTTTTTTATACAAGTATTCTCAAAGAATTGGATTTGTTTTGAGTTTTAGGATTTATTGTTATATTACCTTATTTTAAAAAGAAGCAGTTGTTCAGTTCATCTTACCAGATACGTCTGGTAAAGTATTCAGGGTTTGGTGGACTGCTTTGCTTTTACTTTGGAAGTGATAACTAAATTATTATACTCCATATTAAACGACTGTCCTTCTTCCAGGGGACGTTACCTTCCTTACATCTTAGAACAAAGAATCAACAAAAGAGTGATTAACAAGACAGACATCTGTTTGACTCCCTCATAGTTTCCTATCTGTCTGTGCTACCCTTTCCTTCCAAAATATAAAATATACATACATTTCTTTAAAAAGAAAAGTTTCCTCTTCTTGCTGAATTGTATTCGTGGTGGTATGATTTGTAGTAAAATGAGAGAAGAACCCTTGCATTTAAAAATTCTATGACCACTCTTTTCTTTTTGCTATCAGTGGTCAAAATTGATCCTGCCCTCTAAATTGATTTTTATGCACAGCACAAATTATTGTAAGCATTACTACTCCTTCCAAAGACTTCTCATAACTTGTTCCAGCACTGGTTACTGAGTAACAAGTACCTAATTCAATGCCTCCAAAACTGTCCCACCCACAATGCAAATTTTACCTCACAAGCTCTAACCTAAATTACTGAAACACTCCTGTTTCATGAACTAACACTGATTTCACTTTGCAGCCCACCAGAGGGGACAGGCTCATGTCCACTGAAACTCACATTAGTGCCTCAGGCTCTAAGAGCGGCAGAACTAGGAGTAGGAAATGTTTGCAATTTGGAGCTCAGCAAATGCTCAGCAACATTTTTCTCATTTCATTAGCACTAAAGAAGTCTCTCAGGAATTTGTCAAAAACAGAATTAAAATCACCTGAGATTCCACATGCCAGATTATGAACTTTTCTCATAGGTTTGAATTTTGCTTACTTTACATGTCCAAAACTAACCATAGCTGCATTTGACCACCAGGTCTTAAGTCTATTAACAGTTTCAGCATGATTGAATTGCTCTTTTTTTTTTTTTCCAGAAATTGGCTTGGTTCTCTTTAAAGTTGGTGTAAACATGCCATGTAATAAATGATTTCCACTTAATGGTACAACAGAATTATTGCTTTCTTAGATGTATGTGTAGTAAAAGTCAATATACACATTTATATAATTTCTTTCTTCAAAATCTTATACTTAATTTGATATTTCTAAAAATTGCACATGTAAGTCATGTGTATAACATGCTAAAGTACTTTAACTGTGATCTTAAAACTGAATAAAAATATTTAATAAAAATTTGAAATATTTTAAAGATATTATTCAAATTTTCTTTATGTTGATGCAAATAGCCATAGAGTATGTGCCTTTAATATGCCCTACCTATTAAAAACAGTAGTCAAATAATTTAATAAAGCTAAGATATACCACCTGTTTTAGAACATCCCCCAAACTGTGTTTGCCTGAGATTGTGGTTGCTGTTCCCTCACAATTTAATGAGCTTCTTTTCCCTAATGTGTGGAGCAGAGATCATCAGCTTATTCAGAGCAGAGAAGCTTCACTCTGCCCCTAAAGAGGAGATGCTGGGGGTGCCTCCCTCGGGAATGTGATTTGACCATACCATCTTTCCCTAAACTATAACAAAACTATAGTATTGGTAGCTTTAAAACTGTAACCTAATGTATAAACTCAGACCTCAAATTTCCTGAATACAATATTTCTGAACTGGGTTTTTTTTAGTTTTTTTTTTAAATCCTTGGAAACAGTCATATATAGAATGTAATTCTCAAACTGGCTCGGTTTCAAATTCTTGCTCTACCCATTTACTACTGAAGTTTTTCCTTTTAACCTTGAAATTCTTTGACTTAAAAGATGGTAGTGATCTCTTCACGCTATTGTGGGAATCAAATGGGAAAGCAAATGAAAATATCAGCATGGGGATAATAAGTGCTCATTAAATGGTCATTTGTGATTCTATTACTTTCATTCCAACTCTTTAAGTTTGGCCTGTTTCTCTAAGTATGTTCAAAAGAGATGTTATAACTCTCCCTCTTCCTCTTCAAAATAAACATGTAAAGGTCTGATTCTTATTTAAGGGTAAGCTGTTTAAGGAGATTTGATGGTAGAGAAAACTCGAAATAGGTTAAATTCACATCCTTTTATGTGTAGCACTATAAGATTTCTATAAAAGTATTCTACCCAATGAATTAGACTTTCCAATAATCCAGCACACTTCCTTTGAAATAGAATAACATGTTTTGGGAGAGTAAAGGACCATGCCTAGTGATATAAATTCTATTAGAAACCATAGAAAGTAAGTAATACTACATAAAGGTGACAATACACATATCTTGGTTTTATGATTCTACATGTTTTGTACAACTAAATCTGTTCTTTTGGGTAGAACATAAAAACAAATACCTAATGGAAAAATAAAATGGTTCTTACCAACAGAAACTAAGTTAAAAGTAATACTGCTGACTCCTTTCCATGCATAGTAAGAGGCTTCCATAGTCTGAATACCAGCAGAGATAAAATCATTAACCATTATTTATCAAAAACTCCTTTTGTAATTATGGAAATTTTCAAATATATGCATAAGTAGAGACTAGTATTTTGGAGGCTTGCACTCATCACCCAGCTTCATTCAGCAATTGCCAACTTACTCCCAATTCCTGATCAGCATCTTACCCATTTTCCTCCACCTTGTTTCCCCTCACACACTGGATTTCTTTAAGCATAATCCAGATCCATAATTTCACCTGTAAATACTTAAGTTGCAGACTATAGAAAAATGTTTGTGTTCTAACCAATACAAAAGGAACCCAGGAGCCAAAAGAAGAATGTTCCTGAGTAAAGGTCATTTGGAATTAGAAAATTCTGTTCAGATTGGTTAACTCTATTTACCTTTTTTCTTTGATCCAAGCTTTCTAGAAAGATTTTAACTTAATCAAAAAACCTTATTACTGGTTTTTGTTTGTTTGGTCTTGTTTTAATGACTTTTTTTTTTTTTTGTAGACTTAATGACTAAAAGGACTCCAGGCCTAAATCTTTTACAATTTTTTGAAGAATATTATTGTGATTACACTGTGTCCTTGTCTTAGTTTGCCACAGGGCTGCCAATGGAAAGTACCAAAAATGGGTTGGCTTTTCTAATGGTAATTTAATTAGGGTGAAAATCTTATGGTTCTGAGGCCATGAAATGTCCAAATCAAAGCACCATTACAGATGCTTTCTCACCAGAGTCAGCTACTGGTGATCCTGGTACCTCACCACATGGTGAAGCTGGTGGCCCATCTCTGCCAAGGTCCCTGCCTTCCCCTCCAGAATCTTCCATCTCCTGGGGCTCAGCTGTGGTCAACCAGACATAGGGCTTGTCTCTTTCTGGGCCTCGTTTTTCAGTCTCAGCTGCTCTGATTTCTTTCTGAGTTCGGCTGTGAGCTATCAGGCATGGGCTTGGCTCTTCAGCCTTGAACTGCTGTGTGAGCCCAGTCTCTCGGGGGCTTCATGCTTAAACTTCGACTGATATCAATCAGTCCTCTTTCAAACCACCAAGTGAAAAATGGTGGCTTGCTTTCTCTGTGCCTTTCCCCCTCTCTTTGTCTCTGTTTATATAAAGCTCCAGTAAGAGGACAGAGAGCCAACCTGAGTTATGCTTCACTGACATAGTCCAATCAAAAGGAATGGATTAGTTCAAGAACATAATCTTTTTTTGGCGTCACCAGATCCAAACTGTCAGAGTCCTTAACCTTTTTCCCTCCGACCCTGTTCCCACTGCACTCTTGCCTTCCTCCCCCAGTCTTGGCAGAGTGAAACCTATGGGGAGAAGGGGACTAGGGACAAAATTTTAAATTTAATGAGCTCTGGAGGTAAGTTGCCCGAGATAAAATAATCTGAAATCCTTGCTCAACAGGCCAAGAATTAAAGTATAACATGAAACCCTTGAGAGGAAGACAAAATAATGACTCTTAATTTAATACTCGCCCCATTTGGAGAGTCCTTACCCTGGTGAATTTTTAAAAATGTCATTTTGTCACAGGGTTTTGGATCGGAAATTCAGAAGAAAAAACGTGAGGATTGAAAATTACTTGAAGATAAGACAAAGAAGAAAAGGGAAAGTTATACAAATTAAGATCTTTCAATGTAGATGTTTTTTATTACAGTTAGAAATCAAACTAGTTTTAAAGACAGCATGAAAATATTTCCAAAATATATGCTCAAGTATAGTATAGTGTATGTTTTATTCTGATCTTATTTAAGCATGAATGTCTGTGTGATTATATTATAAAGACAAACTTTTCATACCTTCCAGAAATAAACATACTAAAGCACTGAAAATATGTATTCCTGACAATAAAAATACATGATATTTGGTAGATTCAAAAAATAGGTAATGCTTTGCCATATAATTCGAAGCAGTGGTTGAAATATATTTATTAGAAAAGCAGTATTGATAAAGTTTAAGAAGCAATTTCCTCCAGTTTGAGATACTACATAATCCTTGAGATAAATTCTTGGAAAATTTAGGCACTGTTTCATAAAATAGTTTTATTTATTTATTTTTTAAGATTTATTTTTATTTATTTAATTCCCCTCCCCTCCCCCGGTTGTCTGTTTTCTGTGTCTTTTTGCTGCGTCTTGTTTCTTTGTCCGCTTCTGTTGTCGTCAGCGGCATGGGAAGTGTGGGCGGCGCCATTCCTCAGCAGGCTGCTCCCTCCTTCGCGCTGGGCGGCTCTCCTTATGGGTGCACTCCTTGCAAATGGGGCTCCCCTACGCGGGGGACACCCCTGCGTGGCAGGGCACTCCTTGCGCGCATCAGCACTGCGCATGGCCAGCTCCACACGGGTCATGGAGGCCTGGTGCTTGAACCGCGGACCTCCCATGTGGTAGACAGACGCCCTAACCACTGGACCAAAGTCCGTTTCCCCTAAAATAGTTTTAAAGTTTCACTTCTCCCATACTGAATCTTGGCTTGGGTAGCATTAGTCAGCCAAAGAGGTGCTAATGCAAAATACCAGAAATTGGTTGGTTTTTATAAAGGATATTTATTTGGGATAGAAGCTTACAGATACCAGGCCTTAAAGTATAAGTCAGTTCCCTCACCAAAATCTATTTTCACGTGTTGGAGCAAGATAGCTGCCAAAGCTGCAAGGGTTCAGGCTTCCTAGGTTTCTCCCTTCCTGGGGCTTGCTTTTCTTTGGGTTCAGGGTTCTTCTTTTCCTGGGGCTCCAGCTTAAGGCTTCAGCATCAAACTCCAACATTGGAAAAACCCTCAACTCTGTCCTCTGCCATGCCTTTTATCTGTGAGTCTCTTCCCGCCAAGGGGTGGGGCCACAACACCCTAATGACATGGCCCAATCAAAGCCCCAATCATAACTCAGTCATGCTCAGGTACAGACCAGATTACAAACATAATCCAATATCTATTTTTGGAACTCATAACCATATCAATCTGCCACGGGTGCTTAACCACATATTTTAAAAATTATTTAGGGAAGCGGATTTGGCTCAATTGATAGAGTGTCCACCTACCACATGGGAGGTCCAGGATTCAAACCCCAGGGCCTCCTGACCTGTGTGGCGAGCTGGCCCACGCGCAGTGGTAATGTGCGCGAGGAGTGCTATGCCACGCAAGGGTGTCCCCCACATAAGGGAGCCCCGTGTGAAAAAAGCGCAGCCTGCCCAGGAGTGGCGCTGCACACATGGAGAGCTGACACAGCAAGATGACAAAACAAAAAGAGGCACAGATTCCCAGTGCTGCTGAAAGGAACGCAAGCGGACACAGAAGAACACACAGCAAACGGACACAGAGCAGACAACAGGGTGGTGGGGGGGGAGGGGAGAGAAATTTTTTTAAAATCTTTAAACATTTTTAAAAATTATTTAAAAACAATATTCTACACAGGAATCCTAGAATATCCAGACTATAAATAGAATATGAAGTCTTAAACTCACTGATAACCATCCTCAGCTGTGTTGAAAGCTGTTAAATGAAAACTGTATTGTTAGAATAAAAATGCTTACAATGCTTCATTCTGCTGCTGTTTCAAAACCCATGAAAATTATTTCAACTCACTTTCTTTGGCTCCAGAAGAATTTCCTTTTACTTATAGCTCATGCTGATCAAGTTGCTTGTATCATGTTCCTGTAGCAATCATTCACTCAGCAAATCTGCATGAGTGCCTACTATATGTAAGGACCAACAAGAAACAGTGTTATAAGGGTTTAGAGTCTAGTGGGATAAGAGGCTAGTGACACTGAAATATAGATGATGTTTGGGATGGAAAACGAAGAAGGGGTATATAGAAGCTGAAATGTGAAACTATTTTGAAAGCTCTTAAGAGCTTTCAATCAACATATGTTGATTCCTGGATTGATGGCATCATGTGGCTAGACAGCACATCAGCTATAGCCTTGGTATGGCCTAGGAATATTTGGAAAGGTAAGGTTACAGAGTACAGCTTAAGCATTTAGCACTGGAGTTATAGATAATTCTGAAAGCCAGAATATTTGATTACCTGACTTTGCTTTTCACTGTACCCTTCTTTCCTCACCTTAGTCCTAACTAAACAGATTTCTGAAATTTAATTTTTCCAGTTTGTGCTTAAATTTTTCTTCAGTAATTGCACATTCCCTTCCCCCATCCTCCCCCACCACCCCACACCCCAGCACCACCCCACCACCCCCACAAGCTAGTTTAGATTTGCCTTTCTTTCTGCCAAGTGATTTTTCTCCACTGAGAATAGCTGTAAGGCTTTTATGGCTGGGTGAATGACTCAAGAAATCCTTCACTCCAGAAACATTCCTGGAGCAAAAAGGAACTGCTATGAATGGATTCTTGTTTTTTATTTATGCTGGTTCAGTTGGGTCTAAATTGGGCCCTTCACTCATCAAGCATAAGCCTTTGCTAATCCTCAACTTTTGAAGGTCTTTGTTACAGAAAGCACCTAGTCCTATCTAGGACTCTGTTGGGATTACTTACCCTTTGGGAGTATTGAAGTTTTTTACATCTACTTTTTCAACTAAACATTTTGCCTCAGTATGACCAAATCAAAATCCATCTTTTAAGGATCAATAGTTAAAGGAGTTACTTTTCAACTCCAAAAGCATATGTTGTAAGAGTTAAGATCATATCCCTCTTGTTATGTGAACTGCACTGTAGTTTGTTTTAATTCAGAAAAGTCCTAGAAAAGTAAAGAGTTTAATTTGAAATTCATCAGGCCCCGAAAACTTGGTCATTTAAATCTCCATATTGTCAAAAGCCTTCATTTTGACTTTTCCTCCCCAATCCGCAAAGATGTGGTTTAAGTGGATAGGTCACATGGAGCAGCATTTCCTGAGACCCTAGGACATGCACCGTGCTGTGGCAGATGCAGCAGGTAAGGGACATGCACCGTGCTGTGGCAGATGCAGCAGGTAAGACAGCTGACTGCAAATGCCTCCTCAAACCCACCTAATATGGGTACTAAAATTCTGTCTGGAATGCACAGGGTTTGGTTTCTAAGTATGCTACAGTCCTCCTCAGGACTCTTGAAATTGGAATCAGACCAAGATTATTTCTTCTATATGTGGGAATTTATCCATCTGAATTACTTTTTTTGGGTTCCTCTTTCACTACCACCCACATATCCAATATTCCATATGCCTTCTTTTAAAAAAAACAAATGGATTGCTGGTCTGGGCGTGCACTTTTCTTTTGCTTTGCCGAGTTGCTTTTGTGTGACATTCTAGCCTCCCGCCACCACCGCCTGCTCCTCATCCAAAAATCTATTTTAAATAGAATCTGTCCCAGCTTTGAAGCCTACTGCAGAGAGCAGCATCATAATTGGGGTGGCAGGATGAACTGAGTAATAAATTAACTGATGAATAATTCACTGGGGAATAGCAGGGATTTGCCTGCATTCAAAGGCAAGACAGAGCCAACCATTTGGCAAGGTGCCACAGAAGGCAGGGCCCTGAAAAACGCAGCAGTTCCCAGCAGAGAACGGTATTCTCCAAAGGTTCATTCACCTTTCCCTGCTGAGGAGGCCTGGCTGCCATCATGGTCTTCCAAGTCCTGGAACAGACTTGGAGTTTCCAAGATTAAACTGCTAACAGATAAGCAATGCAATTGAATTCAAACTTCCTAGTCCCTTTTTTTCCCTTGTCAAATTTATTTTAAAGTTTAAACTTTTTAATTTGAATGTTAACCTTATATTAGCTTTTCTTAGCCATTTACTTTCTAAACTTATCCATGCACAGTTCTGAGTTTGAAAATCAGGCAGAAGGAGATCCATTTTCATTTCAATAATGCCCCCATTACACAAAATAAAAGCTAAGAAATGGGCACTTCTCCCCCCACCCTTTTTACCTGTTTGTAAAATCTAATATTTTAGAGCACTTGTTTACACCTGTTACTCAAGATGTTTAAATAGACTTATATGTGTTTCAAATTGACTCAGCTAATCACCTTTGCCAGTTTTAAAAAGAATACATTTTTGTTTCTGCAATGGTAGGTTTCACTGAGCAATGGCTCCTACAAGGTTGTATAACCTAATTATGTTCATTTTTACAGAGCCTCCTTTTCTTTGACATTCATACCAGAAGAATGTGACTCATTTTATAAATCATTTTATAAATCTCTTTGGCTCCCTTCAGCCTCTTTATGCTTCTTATGCCTGAGTTAGGGGACCAATTTCTCATCTGCCCTCAGAGCTAGGTGTCTGGCTCCTTCCCAGATCAATAGGTGACCCACCGCCCTGCAGCAGGGCCTCCAGGGAGCAAGAGAGAGGAACTATTAGACGATCTGAGTTCATTTGTACTTTCCACTTGGCCACGATTATCATCCCGAGAATATTCTCCTGAGATGGCTGAAACCGGGTCTATTTCAAATGACTTCAAAAGGACAATGCTCTCATCACATACTTGAGGAAATTGCCGGCTGTATGGAGGAAAAGAAACGACATTCTGAAATGTGATAGTGAAGCATAACTAAAGTAGAAAGCAATTTAAATGTATTGCTGGACAAAAACCATTAGCCCAATGAACATAAATAACCTTACTGAAGGAAGGCACTGTTCCCAGGTAACTTCTCCCTCGGTTTAGAGGAAAATCTCTCCTACTGAAAGGCCTTTGTGTGCCGTGAAGGGGGTTTGCAACTGAAACGTATTATCAAGGAGTCAGATTTTTCCACTTGTGTAAACAACTCCGTTGGAATCAGTGTGACATTTTTGCTAGCGGGGAGCCAATAACAACTGGTACAACCAGAATGAGGCAGCTTTGCTTCCTGAAAGAAGGGTTGTCTGTCAACTCCTGATTACTCCTCTCAGATTAGCCTTAGCAGATGCTGCCAAATTTCTAATGACATCACCAATACCATTAACTACTTCATTAATTTTTTGTACAGTTATTGTTGTATTTATTTAATCTGAGAAACAAGAACTTGAAGAAAGCAGCCTTTAAATTTCTAATCTCAGGGAAGATGCCACACTCAGACCCCAGTGCTGCATTCGGCTGGATCTGTGTCTCCAGGTATGTAGAAGTTGTGTATTTGGACATCCATTCATGGATGATGTCTTTAGGATTATCCATTGCACAGAGTTATGATTCTTTCACTACACAAGCAATCCAAGACTGTATGCAGCTTCTCAAATGTTCTTTGAATTTCAAAGTGTGTCACCTCCTTCCAATAATCTGAGGTTTGATGATGATAAGCAACCCTTAATAAATGTTGAATCAAAATACAGTATGTCAGTTAATAAAGAGAGGGTTTATTTTAGTTTTAGATTGTTTTGTGCTTTTTTCCCAGAAGAGAGGGAGCTCCTGAGACAATCACCTAGCACTCTGAGGAAAACATTTTGAAATCTCTTGTCTCAAGATATCTGTTCCCCAGACCGAGATCACTTGCACCCAGGACAGAGGCTGTGAACCGATGGACAGGATCACCCCACATGAAGGACAACGAGTGAGCCCTGCCAGATGTGGGATCTGTGAGAACCAGGATTTTCCTTAGTACAAGTCGTCAGCCTAGGGCAAGGAGAAAACAAACACCCATATGACCCAGACACCAGAGTTGGGAGAATGAGCCATTTTGTACACTGTGTAACACCTAGCACAATACCTGACACAGGAAGCAAAAAAAAAAAAAAAAAAAAAAACTGTTAATGAGGACAAATCTTTGTCTCACCTCTGCCATGAACCCCTGTGTGACCAGAGCATATCACTTCACTTGTTTCCAGATTTCTAAAGTGGGTACAACATCTGTCTTAGGGTGTTGTTTTTGGATGCAATAAGATACTGCATTTGAGTAAATTTTGTAAACTCTAAAATGCTATATACTAATGTACTTGTTTAAGAAAATGAGAGATGGTAGGATATAGGTACAAAGTGTATATATGCTATTGAATTAAGGTGGTATCAATACAAACTAAATTGTAATAGTCTTAGGATGTTAAATTTAATCCCCATGCTAACCACAAAGAAAATACTTGAAAACTACACAAAAAAAGTGATTCAAAATGGTTCATTACAAAAAAAGCATCTAATCAAAAAGGAGGGCAATAATACCTGGAGGGACCAAAAAAAAGATATGACATACAAAGCAATTAGCAAAACAGTAAAGGCAAGTTTGGACTTATTAGGAGCTATCTTAAATGTAAATAAGCTAAATAGAAATAACAGAAGCAAAAATGGAAATTTTACATTATGTAGAAATTAAACACACTTTTAAGAAACCAACAAGTTAAAGGGAAAAAATCGTGAGGGAACTTAGAAAATACTTAGAAATGAATGAAAATTTATAAAACAACGTAATAAACTTATGATATGCAGCCAAGGCAGTGCACAAAAGGAAATGTATAGCTATGAATACCTTCATTAAAACAATAAAGATCTCAAATCAATAACCTAACTTCACATCTTGAGGAACTAGAGAAAGTAGAGCAAAGCCAGCAGAAAGAAGGAAAATTATTAATAAAGATTAGAGATAAATGAAATAGGAATAGAAAAACAATTGAGAAAATCAACAAAACTAAGGTTGCTTCTTTGAAAAAGATGTCAAAATTGACAAACCTCTAGCCACACTGACAAAGAAAAGACAAAAATAACTAAAATCTAAAATAATGGTGCTATCACAACTGACCCTACAGAAATAAAATGGACTTTAAGTGAATACTATTTTAACAATTTTGTGCTAACAAATTAGATAATGTAGATGAAATAGAAAAATTCCTAGAAACACACACAATATCTAAACTGACTCAGGAAGAAGTAGAAAATCTCACAGATCTATATCAAGTACAGAGATTAAATCAATAATCAAAAATCTTCCACCAAGTAAAAGTCAGGAACAGATAGATAACTGCTGAAATCTACCAAACATTCAAGAAGAATCAACACCATAGCTTCTCAAACACTCTCAAAAAATTCAAGAGGAGGGAGCACTTCCTAATACACTCTGTGAGGTCAGCATTATCCTGATACCAATGCCTGATAAAGAGATCATGAGAAAAAAATTTACAGACCAATTTCCCCTGTGAATATAGAAGCAAAAGCCCATAACAAAGTACTAACACTGAATCTAACCACTTATTAAAAAGGTTATACACATTATCAAGTGGGATTTATCCCAGGAATTGAAGGGTGATGACATAAGAAAATCAAGGAGAGTGGGTGTAGCTCAGTAGTTGAGCACCTGCTTCCCATGTATGCAGTCCCAGGTTCAATTCCCGGTACCTCCTAAAAAAAAAATCTAATAAACCACACAAATAGAAAATTAGAACAAGAAAGAAAAATACATGATTAATAAACACAAATATGGCATTTGATGAAATTCAGCACCCTTTCTTGATAAAGATACTCAGAAAACTGGGAATAGAAAGGAACTTCCTTAACAAGATGAAGGGCATATATGAAAAACCCACAGCTAACATCATTTAATAGGTAAAAGAAAGGTAAAAGAATAAAGAATGAAGGCACTCACCTAGGATCAGGAACAAGACAAGGAAGTCCACCTTCCACCACTTCTATTCAATATTATACTAGTTGTTCTAGCCAGAGCAATTAGGAAAGATAAAGAAATAAAAGGTATCCAAGTTGGAAGGGAAGAAATAAAACTCTATTTGCAAATGGCATGTCATATATAGAAAATCCAGAGGAATGCACAAAAAAATCTACTAGAGCTATAAAGAAATTCAGCAAAGTGGCATGTTACAAGACCAACACACAAAAATCAATTCTGTTTATATACACTGGCAATGAATAATCCAAAGAGGAAATTAAGAAAACAATTCCATTTACAGTAGCATCTAAATAAAATATCTGGGAATAAATTTAACTATAGATGTGAAAGACTTCTACACGGAAAACTAAAATACTGCTGAAAAAAAATTGAAGACCCAAATAGCAAGACATCCCATGTTAATGAATTGGTAGACTTAATATTTTGAGATGTCAGTATTAACCAAAACCATCTACAAATTCATCACAATTCCTATCAAAATTCCAGAAGTGTTTTTGCAGAAATGGAAAAGCCAACCTCAAATTCATATGTAATATAAGGGGCCCTGAATAGCCAAAACAATTTTGAAAAAGAAGAACAAAACTGAAGGCCCTATATTTCCTCATTTCAAAATATACTACAAAGCTACAGTGATCAAAACAGTTTGGTACTGGCATAAGGATAAACAAATAAACCAAGATGGAATAGGATCAAAAGTCAGAAATATAGTCACACATTTATAGAAAATTGATTTTCAGTAAGGGTACCAAGTATGTGCTACAGGGAAAGAATAGCCTTTCAACAAATGGTGTTGGGGAAACTGGATAGCCATATGCAAAAGAATGAAGATGGACCTCTAATTTAAACCATATACAAAAACTAAAAGGGAATCAAGGACCTAAATATAAGAGCAAAACCCATAAACTCTTAGAAGGTAACATAGCAGCAAATCTTCATGACCCAGGATTCAGCAATGGATTCTTAGATATGACACCAAAAGTACAAGCAACAAAAGCAACAATTGATAAATTTAACTTAATCAAAACTAAAAACCTTGGGGAGTGAATGTGGCTCAAGCAGTTGAGTCCTTGCCTCCCTTGGGAGGTCCCGGGTTCAGTTCCCAGTTCCTCCTAAAGAAGACAATGAGCAGGCATGGAGCAAAAACAATAAGCAGAAAACTAAAACAACGAGCAGACAACAAGAAAAAAGCAAGACAACGAACAACAAAAAAAAATGAACAGGGAGCAGATGTGGCTCAAGCAGTTAAGCACCTGCCTTCCATGTGGGTGGTCCCAGGTTTGGTTTCCTGTGCCTCCTAAAGGAAAAACAAACAGACAATGAGCAAATGAGCAATGAGAGCAATGAGATATATAAAAAGAACTTTTACATTGCAACAATAAAAAAAAAAGATTAAAACATGAGCAAAGGACTTAGATGGGCATTTTTTCAAACAGTATAAGCAAATGACCAATAACCATATAAAAATATGTTCAACATTATTAGCCATTAGGGAAGTGAAATCAAAATTGCAATATGTCACTTCACACACAAAAGGATGGCTATTATTAAAAATGGAAATTAAATGTTGTGTAGGATGTGGAAAAGTTGAACTGTAGTGCAGTGTTTTTGGGAATATAACAGTGGAGGCTAGAAATCCAAAATCAAGATATTGGCAGGATTATGCTTTTCCAAAGTCTGTAGCATTCTGGTGGTAGCTTGCTGGTGATCCATGCTGAAACTCTGCCTCTGTCACATGGCCATCTGTTTCCTTCTGTCTCCTGATCACTCCTCCCACCATGTCAAAATTTCCTTTGCTCATAAGGATTTATAGTGATATCAGATTAAGATCCACCCTGATTCAGTTAGGTCTCATCCTAGTAGGATCTTCAAAGATCCCACTTACAAATGACTTCATATCCACCAGATCAGGGGTTTAGGATTTAAACATATCATTGTGGGGAACATGATCCAATCCATAATACCTGGTAATTCTACTCTGGGGTATACACAAAGAAAGTGAAAACATGATCTCAAATAGATACTTTTACACCAATGTCACAGAAGCATTACAATAACCCAAAGCTAGAAACAACTTGTGTCCATCAACAAATGAATGGATAAACAAAATATAGTACATATACTCAATGAAATAGTATTTGGCCGTAAGAAGGAAGGAAGTTCTGAGACATGCTGCAACATGGATGGACCTTGAAAACATTATGCTCAGTGAAATAAGCAAGATATTTAAGGATAAATATTGTAGATCACTTATATGAGATATCTAGAAATAGTAAATACACAGAGACAGAAATTAGATTATAGGATACCAGGGGATGGTGGATGGGAGGGAGGGGAGTTTTCACTTGGTGGGTTTAAAGTGTTTGTAAATAATTATATATATATATAATGGAAAGTCACATCCATGTGTCTATTTCTCAAACATTGCCAAAGAGAAACTGTTTAGTTGTTACAAATTGACATTAATTTTCTCATTGGCATGTTTCTGTATAGTAAAGTAGATAAATTAAGTGGGAAAAAATACAATCATCCTTCTTTGGGACTTAAGAAAGACTATTTCATCTTGAATGAAAAAAAATAAATTATGGGTAAACTTTAAAATTTTACTTTTCCTAAATTGGCCCACAGAGAAAAAAGGATTGGTAAACACTGTATCTAAATGAAAAGAAAAAAGAATATTGGAGAATAGCTACCAACTTTTATATAGATACTATAGCTTTATTTCAGATATAAAATAATATTTGAAATCATCAGAAAGTCCTGATGCAACTCAAAGCAGAAATGGTTGTGCCTTTTTGTCTTTGACTAAACCACTTCACTGTTTTAAATTTGGAAAAAATGACATAAACTTTTACCACTATTGTTACACCTATTTCCTATCCTGTATTGTGACACTGGGGCCTGGAAAGAAACTAAGAGTCATGAATCTGTCCATGAGAGGTGATAGACCTTTACTCTCTTATTGATTCATTTATCCATCCATTCAGCAAACACATACTGAGCCTACTGGAAACTGGCGATTGAGATTTATGCAGGAGATGTGAAGGGGTAAGGCTTTATTTCTGCCCTCAATGAAATCACAATCTTTTGGGAGGGTTGGAAAGCAGGACATCTGATGATTACAATATAAAATAATAATGCTAAATGCTTTATGAGCACAGTGGAGGGAGCAGCTCCTATTGCCAGAGTGAGCAAGGAAGCTTCCCAGAGAAGGAAGGTGACTATTTAAGTCTGTAATCAGACCAAATCATCTGAAATCCATCTCTAGCCCAGTGAATCAGAAGATATATTGCAGACCAACACATCTTTCACAATAAAGGGGGGAGTAGCCTGTGTTTCTTTTCTGTAAGAAACAGAAAGACCGTGGCATAAAGAGAGAGAAAAGGGATGGGTGGATTTCCAAACAGGCACAAGAGTCACAGTGTGTGCCAATTTAATCATATTTACTTCATAATGTCTTAGGGTCTTTGCAGTGTGTTTCAGCTGGCAATGCTGAAATCCAAATCAAATATTTTTATTTAATTAGATTTTAATAATAAATTATGATATTAAATAACACTAGATTAGAAATCACAATTAGTCTGCATTTTGGTAAGAAAAATACTGATTTTTTTTTTTATATTCCCATCCTATACTCCTCCATTGGTTGCCTGTGGCCAAACCTTAACATATCAGCACTAGTTTGATGATTTAGAAGGAGGTGCTCTTGCCTCATAGATTCAATATCTATTCCTTTACCCTACAAAATGGCCCTCATTTGAAGCACTGTCTTATCCAAGAGGAAAATTCAGCATGTCCTTAAGGCATTAACAAAGTAAGGGCACCAAAAGAAACATTTTAAAAATCATTTGACATTTGGTATTATATTAGTCAAGGTCCAGTTGAAAATAGATGGTGCAATCAAATTGGGCAAAACTGAGTTTAATAAAGCAACTATTTACAAAGGGCAACTACAAAAGAAAATGCACAATCCTAGGGTGAATAACAATGTGTCCTGTGATCCTTTCCTCCTGAAGGATCTCAGTCCTGGAAGGGTGACCTGAACCTGGAGAAAGGAAATAGCCACCGCCAGCCCGTGGTGACAATGATTTCCTCCCTTCCCTCTCTCTGATCTGCTCTATTCCTTAATGGCCAACCCAACTAGAAGCCAAAGAGCCAGGGAACTTGTTGAAGTAGTCTGTTCAATCAACCCCTGGATACAGAACATCATGAAGAAGGGTGGAGAATGGACCAGGAAGGCAAATGGAAGCTATCTGGTACCGAGTTTCTATTTATTAGTCATTTTTGGCACCAAAATTTCTTATTTTACATTTTAGTGTTTTAATTTGAAATATACAGAGGGAGATAAACCAGCATATTTTCATTCTCAGGCCTCTAAATGTTTTAACTGGATCCTCCGCATTTGATGTATCTGACCTGGAAGAGTAAGGATGTGTTAGTTTAGTGCTTTTCAGTCAACTCCAGTGCAGAATATCAATGGCCGCAGATGCAGGGCCATATGCTTTGCTGAGCCTAAGCACGCTGGGCTCTGACGTAGGAAGGAGCTCTGCTGTCAGCCAGAAGGGAAGGGCAGAGCTTTTACCGGCTGATCAGACGGTGCAGATGCCCTGCCGCCAGCCCCGGTGTCTGTCCGGTCACTGTGGGACTCTAAGCCTGTCAGAATTAGGGATGCGTCTACTTCAGGAGGCAAGCTGTCCCACTGGAGGGAAGGAAATCACAGCCAACATACAGGCAATTTAGAAACACTCAGGGTCAGCAGACAGCACCTCACTAGATTTGCCCAGGAAAATGTTTGTGGTTCTTTAATACTGTTGATATCTCTCAGTAGCTATCAGCAGTTAAAAGCAGCGCTTTCCTCTGTACTCAGTACCAAAACAGAGCATTTGTATTTAAATATTTGAATTAAACACATCTTGTGTTTGTACAGCATTAATGCTGTTGACATTGTTCCATAGCTGTACTCTTTAGGGAATTGGAATCTGTCTTCTGTATTAGTCAACAAACCTTACAAAACATTTTAATAGGAATCAGGACTGTGTAAGCTACTCAGAGGGGCCCTTGAGCTGGAAAACAGAGATTAACTCGAGCAGGGACAGTGAAGGCGAAGATTTTAGAGATACTGGCTGCTTTCTTGTTAATGCTATGTATTAGTCAGCCAAAGGGGTGCTGATGCAAAATACCAGAAAGGGTATTTATTTGGGGTAGGAGCTTACAGAGACCAGGCTATAAAGCATAAATTACTTCCCTCACCAAAGTCTATTGGGAGCAAGATGGCTGCCGACGTCTGCGAGGGTTTAGGCTTCCTGGGTTCCTATGTTCCCGGGACTTGCTTTTCTCTGAGTTCAAGGTTCCTTTCTTCCTGGGGCTGGCTTCTCTTTCCTCTGCATGCTGACTTCCCAGGGCTCCAGCTGAGGGCTTCAGCATCAAATTCCAACATCAAATCTCCAATATCAGAAAAACCCTCAACTCTGTTCTTTGCCATGCCTTCTATCTGTGAGTCCCCACCCTACACGGGGTGGGAACTTAACACCCTAATTATAACTCAATCATGACCAGGTACAGATCAGATTACAAACATAATCCAGTATCTATTTTTGGAATTCATAACCATATCAAGCTGCTACATGCTAATTTCCCTTTAGAGAGTATGCCTTTGTCCTCAGTGCAGAGGCTCCACCTTTGAACCGAGAAGTGGCTCTTCTCCAGACACAAGCACCCCTTCTCCTTCCCAGCTGAGTAGCTACCTTGATTTCCTGGAAAACTCTGTCTAGCCTGCTGACATTGGCCTCAAACAATTGATTCCATTTTCCCTCTGCTCAGTCAGGCCCTTATACTCAGAAACTGCATATTCTAAGTCTTGGGAGGGAAGGTTTTTCACCAGCTGGGAGTTGAGTCATTGAGCAGGTGAAAGAGGTGGCAATTGTGCCATGCTCTGTACCTCACACATGCCTCCAAAACTAGAAGGTCTTCACCAACACCCCCCACCCCCCCCCTTTTTTAAAGATTTATTTATTTATTTCTCTCCCCTTCCCCCCCCCCCACCCCGGTTGTCTGTTCTCTGTGTCTATTTGCTGCCTCTTCTTTGTCCGCTTCTGTTATTGTCAAAGGCACGGGAATCTGTGTTTCTTTTAGTTGTGTCACCTTGTTTTGTCAGCTCTCCGTGTGTGCTGCGCCATTCCTGGGCAGGCTGCACTTTCCTTCACGCTGGGCAGCTCTCCTTAAGGGGCACACTCCTTGCGCATGGGGCTCCCCTACGCAGGGGACACTCCTGCGTGGGAGGGCATTCCTTGCGCGCATCAGCACTGTGCATGGGCCAGCTCCACACGGATCAAGGAGACCCGGGGTTTGAACCGTGGACCTCCCGTGGTGGTAGACAGACGCCCTAACCACTGGGCCAAGTCAGATGCCCTCCCCCCTGCCCCCTTTTTGGTACCACAGGGACTCTACATGCCAGCTAAAGTCGGAGCCCACAGCTGAGAGGGCTCTCATTCCCCTCCCCCCAGGACCAAGGAAGGCTGTGGGAAGGACTCTACCATCTTTCCTATTCTGATCATGCAGCACTATGAATCGCTTCTGCTTTAAGAGCCTGGTTTTCAAGAGTGCTTAATTTAATTGGCCTCATGAGGGTTAGGAAGGAAATTAGAAAGCCACTTGAGAGCTGTACACTTTCATCAGTGACTTGAGCCAGACCCAGGGCATCTGGCTTGAAGGAGGGGACTACGTGAGATCAGATCCTTGCTTTCATGGAGCTGGGACATGGCACAATAGAAAAAAGGGTAGCAAGGTCTAGTGTGGAGAGGACAGACTGAGTGAGAGACAGAGACGTGATCCACACTATTCAACACACCCCTCTGGACTTTCTGCTCTCCCCCAGGCTTCCCTCCTTCTCCCTCCCTGCTGCCCATCCCCCAGCCTCTTCCACTACTGGGGTGGGAGGGGGCAGTCAGCAGTCCTGCTCCCCAGACTCCACTATACTGCAAAGGACAGGAGAGAAGAGAGGGAAAAATCCATGTCATAGGAAAGCAGATGTGGCTCAAGTGATTGGGCTTCACCTACCATATGGGGGGACCCAGATTCGATCCCCGGGGCCTCTTGGTAAAAAAAAAAAAAGTGCGCCCGGGCGGCAAGCCAGTGTCTGCTCATGTGAGTCACACAGTAAGATGATGACGCAACAAAAGAGAGACGAAGGGGAGAGTCAAGACAAGGCACAACAGAAACCGGGACTTGAGGTGGCTCAAGTGACAGGGAACCTCTCTCCAAACCAGAGGTCCCCAGGATCGAATCCTAGTGAATCCTAAACAAGAAGAGAAGAGAAAAAAGAGAAATAGATACATAAGATCACACAGCAGTGGCAGACTTGGCCCAGTGATTAGGGCATCCGTCTACCACATGGGAGGTCCGCGGTTCAAACCCCGGGCCTCCTTGACCCATGTGCAGCTGGCCCATGCACAGTGCTGATGCGTGCAAAGAGTGCCCTGCCCTGCAGGGGTGTCCCCCGTGTAGGGGAGCCCCACGTGCAAGGAGTGCGCCTGGTAAGGAGAGCCGCCCAGCGCGAAAGAAAGTGCAGCCTGCCCAGGAATGGTGCCGCACACACAGAGAGCTGACACAACAAGATGACGCAACAAAGAGACACAGATTCCCGTGCCGCTGACAACAGAAGCGGACAAAGAAGATGTAGTAAATACACACAGAGAACAGACAACTGGAGTGGGGGGGGGGCGAGAAAAAAATAAATAAATCTTAAAAAAAAATAAGGAAAAAGATCACACAGCAAATGGACACAGACAGCAAAAACAAAAAAACAAAAAACAGCAGGGGAGGGGATGGAGAGGGGGAAAAAATCCATGTCATAGAAATTTGAGATCTGGACACAGTGGGGAAGTCAAAATGCCCCTTCAAGCATGGCAAGTGCACGACAGCAGTACTGCAGTGCCCAGCTCAAAGGAGAGAAGGTAAATGCCATTCTGGTGCTAGGATAAATTGCTGTCACTCTCTAGAGCCCAGAGATATGATCTAGACCATCACTGGAGAAGTCTTAATGCCCAGAGAGAGGGGACCTCAAGGCCAGAGTGGGAAACAGTCACTTGCCTCAGCCAGTCTCTGGAGAAACAGTCTTCTCTTCAAGGAGCCCTTCCTTTAACACATTCTGTCTCTCAGCTTCTGAAACCCCCAGGAACCCAAGTACCCAAATCACATGTCCCTTGAGCTATTTCCTCAGGGCTGAGAGAATCCACTTCCACAAACGCTGCTGCCATTCCTATGGCCATACCTGAGCTGAGCCTCCAAATCTGGGGGTGTGGCCCCACAGCTCACTGCCCAGCCTCAGCAGTGTTCCACTGGTTGACCCCTTGACCTTCACAGCCTTCCCTCCTTTGACATTCATGACCTTCCGGGGCCCACCTCCCACCTTCCTGGCTAAGCCCATGCTGTCACCTTCACTAGTTCCATGAGGTTATTGGGGCCTTTGGTCTCGCGCTCCTTCCACCAAATCAGTGCCTGAGGCGGCTGCATAACAGTCTCCTTCCTTGATTAGAGCATCTTAATTATGCTCTAGGAATTTGCTTAAACAGATTAATCATTCTTGAGGACAAATATAGAAGTTGTGCTTGCTGAGGGATCTGCCCTGAATATCCCCTGGGAAATACTGATTACACCTGCTTGTTGGGTCTTTGCCAGAGCCTTGGGTGCGTCAGGGACTCGGACAATGGCTGAAACCCATATACCACCCCTGCACGGCTTCTCTGTACTCCTTTGCGCCCACAAAGCAGGCTCCAAAATTGAATTAAAACCTGGTTGTGAAATGTGGCTGGAGTTTGAGAGCAGGGAGTTCTGGTGCCTTCTCTGTCCCTTCTAGTGTTAGTCTTGGATATGAAGCCTCCATGGAATTAAATTCTTTTTTTTTTTTTTTAAGATTTATTTTTTATTTATTTCTCTCCTCTTCCCCGCACACCCCCCTCAGTTGCCTGCTCTCTGTGTTCATTCGCTGTGTGTTCTTCTGTGTCCGCTTGTATTCTTGTCAGTGGCACCGGGAATTTGTATCTTGTTTTTTGTTGCGTCATCTAGCTGTGTCAGCTCTCCGTGTGTGCAGCCCCACTCCTGGGCAGGCTGTACTTTTGTTTTCACACGGGGTGGCTCTCCTTGCAGTATGCATTCCTTGTGCATGGGGCTCCCCTATGTGGGGGACACCCCTGCATGGCATGGTACTCCTTGCATGCATCAGTACTGCATGTGATCCAGCTCACCACATGGGTCAGGAGGCCCTGGGTTTGAACCCTGGACCTCCCATATGGTAGGTGGATGCCTAATATCAGTTGAGCCAAATCCTCTTCCCAAAATTCAAATCTTAAATTCTCATTCAGTCCACTTATTTGTCACAACAGAGACACCACAATGGTTCTCATTAGTATTGCCAGCTTTTAAAAACTAGATTCTCAGCCCACTCCTGACCAATTTAAACAGAATCTCCTGGATGGGGCATCTCTATTTAAAAAACCCCTGAAAGGGGAGCAGATGTGGCTCAGGTGGTTGAACACCTGCTTCCCACTTAGGAGGTCCCAGGTTCAATTCTCAGTGCCTCTTAAAAACAAACAATAAGCAAATAAACATAAAAACCAACTCAGGGTTGCCACTGTGGCTCAGTGGTTGAGCACCAGCTTCCCACATACAAGGTCCCAGGTTCAATCTCTGGCCCCCGTACCTAAAATAAATAGATAGATAGATAGATAGATAGATAGATAGATAGATAGATAGATAGATAGATAACCACCTGAAAGTTCCCACCAGGTGATTCTAATAGAAAGCAGATTGCTAACCACAGCAAATTCTGAGTAGTATCAGATGGTTCTCTTTTGTGCACATAAATGTGGGGAGTCAGCCCCAGAGTCCTTTGGCACTGTTCTGGGCAGATCTGGGACTAAAATGAATCTGGAGTGGTATGTAATATAATGTGGTTATATTACATATATATCATAGTGGTTAAAAGTCAGGGCTTTGTATCATATCACATGGATTTAAATGTTGTTCCACCATTAACTAACACTGTGACCTTGGGTAAGTTAATTAACCTCTGTGAGTCTCAGTCTTCTAATAAAGACTAACCAAATCAATAACAGGTGTTATTTTGCCAGTTATCTGGCAAGTGTTCCTCTTGAGGTTTATAGTCATATTAAGAATCAGTCATTTATATTGTTGGAAGACTGTGTTTCAGAAATTTTTAAATAGTTTGGAAGAGAACCAAAAACAAAGAAACAAAGCAAATCCATTCAAAACAGTGAATTCCAAAAGCAAATACACATAATGACCCTCAGATCAGTGTACATTTTTCAGGTCATCTTGTTCTGGTTGAACCATGCTTTATCTTTTAAACCTTGTCATATAAGCAACTGCTAATATTCCATCATTTTTCAGGATGGTGGGTAAAGTATGGCAAGCACAGGGCAGGAGCATGGCTCAGACTTGGTTGACAGTGCATACTTATATTTGTCTAGGGTGTACATGGGACACGCCAAGGAGAGCAGAATATGCCGAAGCTGTTATACAGCCCTGAGCCATGCCAAGGAATATGTAATTTAATTTGGAGGCAATGAGAGTTGTTATTATGTAGAGGAGTAGTCTGGAAAGTATTTATAGACAGATTTAAAGGAAAAGAATATCGGAAACAGAGAAACTGGTTAGGAAACATGCTTAATAAGAGGAAAATGCAAAATACTAAGGCATTTGCTAATATTATACTCAAAGCATGTGTATCTTTAGGGAAAAATAAAAGAAATAAAAGTTTATTGCTAAGACAAATCTTTGGCACCAAAAATTATATGCAATATGAAACGACATCTTAAAAAATAGGGATGTTGCTGTTGTTAGGCAGAAGCATTTCAAAAGAAAGATATTTGACCTATCATTTCACATCAGTAAAACTTTTTTTTTATACATCTTGACATGAATGCTACTTTGAGAAATACTAGACTAAGTTAAAGATATGATCCCTGCCATTGTCTACTAGAGAAGACGAAGACTTAGGAAACAACTCAGTTTATGGCAGGTGCTATATAGCAGGGAAGCCAATAAACTGGATGTTAAATTGGAAATTCTAAAAGATCTTAACAAAGTGTGGCATCATGGAGAGGTAGAAAAGAGTAGAATTTGGTGTAGGTTGACTTGGGCTCGAGTCTTAGTGCCACCAACCACTAGCAATTTGAGCTCTGGCTAGTTTGTTTCTAAGCCTCAACTTCCTTGTCTATAAATTGGAGCTAAAGTACGTGAGCTGGGGAAGCGGACTTGGCACAATGGATAGGGTGTTCACCTACTGCATGGGAGGTCTGCGGTTCAAACCCCGGGCCTCCTTGACCCGTGTGGAGCTGGCCCATGCGCAGTGCTGATGCGCGCAAGGAGTGCCCTGCCACGCAGGGGTGTCCCCCGCGTAGGGGAGCCCCACGCGCAAGGAGTGCGCCCTGTAAGGAGAGCCGCCCAGCGCGAAAGAAAGTGCAGCCTGCCCAGGAATGGCGCCGCACTCACGGAGGGCTGACACAAGATGACGCAACAAAAAGACACACAGATTCCTGTGCCGCTGATAAGGATAGAAGCAGTCACAGAAGAACACACAGCGAATGGACACAGAGAGCAGACAGCTGGGGGGGGGCGGGAGGGGAGAGAAATAAATAAAAAATAAATCTTAAAAATAAATAAATAAAGTATGTGAGCTGTTGAATCATATTGTTGTTATCTTGTACTTACACAGTTTGTGTTTTGGGCTCCAATAGAAAACTTTACATTTATCTGTGTAAAATTTTATCTTATAGCAATTTTTTAAAATGTGAAATGTCAAGTGTTTTTGTGGAGGGATTGGACATGGTCCATGTAGTCCTGGGACTACAACCAAAATGGATGTAGGTAATAAAAGATAGATAAAGGGTCAGTATCAGAAAGTAATTTTCGAAAATTCAGAACAAAAATAGGTTGCATCATCTCTGTTGGGGGTGGGAGTTTCATCTCACTAGACGTGTTCAGTCACAGGTTGGAGACAACTGGAGAGGGACATAGAGAGGTTTCAAGTATCAGGCAGTGTCTTTTCCAGAAGCAAAGTAGAATTTAAAATGCACTCAATAGAAGCTCATCAAGATGCAGAGAATACATCCAGGTGGAGGTGGCCTGCTGCAGGTTTCAATTAAGGAGGCTTTTACTGCAGTGAGCTAACGTCACATCTAATATATTGTTTCCTTACTCTTTTCAGGGAGAATTCTATTTTAAATAATTCTTAAAATATATTTATTTTACTGGATGTAACTAGAAGGCCTTCTATCTTACTGAAGGAAGTACTTTTAATAAAATGGAACTCTAAAGTGTCGAACATGACCTAAACATTCAGAGATCATTTTTAATACCTGTCTTTCGTACAGCTTAAAAATACTAAATAATTTATAAAGACATGTCTACTGACATCTAGAAAGATATATGTATATATGCGATGATTAATTTCATGTGTCAACTTGATTCTAAGCAATGGTGTTCAGTTATTTGGTCAAGCAAACAGTGGCCTGGTCGTTACTATGATGGTATCTTGTGAATTTAACCCTTCAGTCAGTTGATTGCATCTATAGCTGGTTACATCTACAATCAACACTGGAGATTGCCTTCAGCAATGAGGGAAGCCTCAGTCTGGTCAGTTGAAGGCCCTAAAAGGAGAACTGATGATTTCAGCTGTCAGAAAGAAGAGTTTCTGTCTCTACTTCAGGCAGCCAATTGCTCCTGGGGAATTTCAACATCATCAGTGAGTTCCCAATTTGCAGCTGCCCTGTGGAATTCAGATTTGCCAATGCCCAAGCACGTGAGTCAATTCCTATAATAAATCTCTTAATATATAAGTGATAGATATACATATCCTGATATACTATCAGTTCTGCTTCTCTACAGAACCCTGACTAATATGTATGTATGTGTATTTATAGTGTATGTATCTGTAGAACTCTCTCAAACTTTTCATTGTCGCTTACTATGAAAAAGACAGGATGGAACAATAAGGAAAATTAAATGTCTTTCATTTTTAAATACATTTAATTGCTAAGAATTTAATAAGAGGAATTAAATGTAGGCATTTTAAGATATAAAACTGACACAAATCAGTATTTTTCCACACACCTATTATCACCCTCTTAAAGGACCGCTCCTGAGGAGATGAGTTTTGAAGTAATTGTTGAAAATGATTTATTGTATTTAATCTGACTGCTTGGTGGAGTGGAAGCATTCATTGCTTTATCATAGTTATGTATTTAGCTGGATGCTCTTAGAGTGTTCATTTGGAGTATTTATTTTAATGAAACTTATTAGGTTAGAGTGTCATATCAAACATAATATACATGAAATCCCAAATTCAGCTCTCTGCTCTAACACTTTCAGACAGTGTTTTGATATGTCTATTGCTGCAGTTAAGTCCTGAGTCCTCGACCAGTCTCTGCTCTTGTGGGCCCAGGGCCACATGACCTCAGCAAGCTACACTGACTGCTTTGCTTCATAGGGGTGCATTTGGGGTATAGGCGGCTGCTCCCTATAGATAGAAGTTTATATGGTTTTCATTTTTTCTGCCCCTGAAGTCATATGGCGCAAGTATCCCAGTGATTCTCAACCCTGGGTGCATATTTCAATCCCTGGGAACTTTTAAAAAATACAAATGCTGGTGCTTAGAGCAGTGGCTCTCTAAATTAAACATCAGAATCAATAGGAGGGCTTGTCAAACACAGATGGTTGGGCCTCATCCACCACCACCCCACCCCCATACCCAGAGTTAGGTCCCTGGCGGGTCCGAGAACTGGCATTACTAAAAGGTTCCCTGGGTGATGCTGAAGCTGCTGGACCTAGGATCACATTTTTAGAGATTTGGAATTAATTGGTCTTGGATGGGGTCAAGGCATTTATAGTTTTAAAATCTCCCCAGGTGATATTAATGTGCAATTAGGGTTGAGAATTACCATTAAATCTGGTGGACATCTTTCTTAGAAACATGTACCTTTCTATTTTTACATCAAGGTTAAGTGTGATGTGGAAAAACATATGCCAAATAAAAGGTAGCATAACACCAACTGCTGAATGTCTGGTGTGACCTAATTTTAAATGCATTTATTGACTTAACTATTACACCAACAATAGCTCTAGCTGTTAGCACATATAGTACTTGTAAGACTATGAATATCTTCTTAAAATAATTCTTCCTTCATTCTTAAAACAAGTGCACTAAATTGCAATCCTAAATATTTTTCAATTTGTTCTACTCAGACCTCATCTGTGTACTTATAGGAAGTTAACAGTGTTGAACAAATTTGAAGAAGCTGAAAAAACCCATTATCTATGATAACATGGGAGTCATTTCAGATGAGACATTTTAGATGAAATAGGCTCATGTCAAGTTAACCACTAAAGAACCTATAAAATCTTGATTTAGAATTAAATCCTATGTTATCATGTCACACTGGATCAATAAATATGGAATAAGCAGAAAGATTTGGGGGAAAATTATTTCTTGTGATAAATCACTGAAAGAGAATATTGGATAGATACCTTTAAAGGTCCACTGGTATATTTCTCTAAACACATGCCTTGGGAACCGTACATCATAGCTTGCTTTGGGTATAACAAAGACCTCCTGTGGAAATTATCCTAGGGATACACACACACACACACACACACACACACATATATTACCCCAGAGGTCTGGAAAGTTCTAGTTAGCACACAGCATTGCCTGTCGAGGATCAGCAGGACCACAGGATGACTAATTTGTGACGTCATACAATAAGCATGTATTTTGAATGGAATTCTTTAAGACAGATGTGACTAGAAATATAAGATAAGGGGAATTTTCAAATATTAAATGGTCTTTGAAATTTATGGATGCTTTTGAAAAAGAGAAACCTAAAGTGAGTAGATATGCCCCTTGTGAAGGCTTTATTTCTATTCACCATTCCAGTAGAATGGTTCCTTCAGTCAGAGCATAATAACTAATAGTTGTACAGTACTTTTCAGTATTCAATACATTTCTACATATATTTCATAGGACCCAGAGGTAAATAAAAAAGATGACTTTTTAGGAAAACTATCCTGAGAAAGGAAAGTAGAAAATAATATGCCTGCTTTTGTGGAATGCCCTTCTACTATGAAGTCTGTGTGCTTGGTGCCAGCTGAGCCTGAGATAGAGGGAAAGTCACCGCCCTGTCTAAGGACTAACAGGCAGAGAGGAGGGCGTGCGGGATGGAGCTGCTTGAGAGCAAATTGCCAGGGTGAGGCAGTCCAGGGATGCTCCCCCCCAGAACAGGTGCATCCGGAAGCTCCAGCTGGCCAGGCACAAGCACAGAACCCAGGCAGAACCCCAAGGAGGAAGTCTAAAGCCAGAAAGATGAAAGTCGACACTGAGAGCGTGTCAGGATCAAGGATAACATAGCCAGAAGCGGAGCAGGAGACAGAAAACCTGGAACAAAACAGAAAGACTGAGAGAAAGGAGGGACACAGCTGGGTAGGACACAGCGGCCCTTCGCACTGATGGCCCAGGCAGGGGAGGGAGAGGGAAGTGGGAGCTGTGGGAGGCGGGAGGGTGGGCTTCCTAGGCATTTCAGACACCAGGCTTAGCATTAGCCTCATCTGGGAGGAATCCACACCACGGTATCAAACTTAAACTTTCCCACTGCCTTGTGGCTTGATTTTAAACAGTGAAGCCAAGCTTTGGGTAGCAGTTCCTTTTAACGTAGGAATAAATTGCATGCTTTAATGCCTTTTATCAAAATAACAAGCCGTCTTCTGAGATTATCGTAATAGGCTGAAGTCATATCAACTCATAGAATTATGGCGTCGGGTTTTTTCCTCTAGTTTTTATGTGGTAGGAAGATGGGACCAGGTTAATCTATAGCCTTTTCTATTTCAGTAGAAAGTAATAAAGAGCCCACACAGTTCAGAAAGCACACTTTTAATCCCTTTCATTACTAAACTAGAAAGGATATCAATTCTATTTTTTGTACATGTGCAATAATGAGTCCCAGGCATGAGTCCTTATCATCCTCGTTTCTATGCACTAAAGAAGCTTACCAAGTCCGATCCTTTCCATGTGACTCAGCTTGGAGTTCCAGCCACGGAAAAGAAGTATGATGCTACTTCCTATTTGTCAGACCTATTCCTTCCACCTTCTGACTCACATTTGTTATCTCTCTTGTTACAGAAGCTGATTCAACAAACACTATTAAGTTCTGTCTTCCCCTTCATCTCACAGAGAAGCAGGAGGGAGATAGGGTGAAAAGGTGACCTTTAAATCTGGGCCCTGAAATGCCTTTGAATGCAATTTAAAGAACCTGCAAAGCATTCCAGAACCACCGTAACTGAAAGAGACAGGCTCCACAACGGTCCACAGGCTCATTGCTCAGTGTGGCAGAATAGACAGACACACCTAACTAGGCTGGGAAGCGAAGGAGCCTTTATTGGCTGGTAGCGGACAAGGGATCTAATCAATCTCAAATCTTCCTCCCAATTAAAGTGTTTTCTCACAGGTTTGAAACAAAGAAAATTAATCATAGACTCTACATCCCTGGGAAGGGGTTTGGAGAGCTCTTCTAGTTTTCTGCTCTGGTTAACATTTAAGATACATATTCTGCCTGGTGCCTCTAAGTTTCATGGTTATAAGGATATAGAATGAGTGAAGCATTACAAGGAGAAGTCATGTATTTTCTTTACAAAGGGAGAGAAGTAAAAGGTCTGATTAATACTAAACTTAAACAGGGCTTCATGCTTTTCTATAGAAACTTTATACCTATTCTAAGGTGCTTGCTGGGTAACAAGGACAGTATACTCTTCTCATGCTACATATCTCCCCTGATTATACTTGAGCTACATCTTCTCAACACCTACATTTTGGTAAACAGTTGGTGCTTCCTGAATGGGCAGGCTTGCTGTTTCCTTGCAGCCATACTCTCTTTGTGGACTATCCTCTGAGCATTCTCCCATGTAGTGCTTTGAACAATATGCCCAGAGGTTCTGAAAGCAAGGTCAAATGCCAACATCAGTTTTGCCCTTTGACATAATCCTTCTGCTGATAGAAAGACCAAGAAGCAGCAGGTGGGAATGGAGTGGGGAGCAGAAGTAAGAGTAGTGAGAAGAGGCAGGTGACAGAAAGAATAATTCATGATCTGAAAATAGACAGGTCCCCTACTGTAGAACAAGTGCTGGGGGTGGACCTGGCTGCCAGTTGAGGTTCTTAGACCTGGTGGTGGGGAAAGGGAGCAGAAGGCTCATGATTCAAAGGCTAAGCAAGCTCAGAACAGTAGCAAATAGGCAGGGCCTTGACTTGCAAATGAATCCCTAGGGCATCCGGCAGGCTGAGCCCCTCAGTGGGACCTGAGGCAGGCTCCTTCAAAGGCATGGCGGTGTGAAAGGCTAGCTTCAGGAGTGGGTTACCTGTGCAGTGGCACAAGGCCTTGAATTTGTTTAATGTTCTGCTCTTGCTGTCTTGAAATTCTTACGAATTGTTTAACAGGGGTCCCGATATTTCCCCTTTTCACTGGGCCAGTCCTAGTGGTGTTTATGGAACTGGGTGAGGGAGAAGAGAGAGAGGTTTCTAAAAGGGCCCTGCCCTGCGTGGGGCAGAACTCCATCTACTCCACAACCTCCATCATTCTCTATCTCCTTACCCTGCTTTTGTTTCTTCGTAACAATCTTCACCTCCTAGAGTTATAGTATTTATTGTTTGTTATCTGCTTATTACCCATCTGCCTTTGCCCGTAAGAATGAGGACAATCCATCTTGTTCACTGCAACATCCCCAGTTCTTACCACAGTGCCTAGCACACATACTAAATGAATAGTTGAGCGCTAGTCCTCGGGGAGGCCCCCTGCCAAGAACAAGGTAAGGTCCCCAGGACCCTGGAAGAATTGCTGGAGCCAAAAGGACAGAGCTAGAAGAAAGTCAGGAGTCGGGCCCAAGAAGAAGAGGAGCTCTGCCTCAGGGATGGGGAAAGCCTGTGTCCAGGGATAGATCTGTGGTAAAGGCAAGATCAGGGCTGCGTAAGTACTTCCTGCCTCAAGCAACCTAGGAAAATTGGACATAGGACTGAACATACAGGAGGTAGAATCAACGGGGAACCTGGGACAGGCGCAGGAAGTTTAAGTGGCATGACGTTTGCTGGCACTCAGATACTTTGACTGCTCAAGGGAAATGTCTAAATTGGCCAATGATATACCAATTTATATTGGCCTGTGTTCAAAACGTAAGACCAAAATGGAAAACAGTTGCGTACCATTGTTCTTATCCTATCAGAGGGGTGGCCTTCTAGAATTTCACAAGCTGCCACTGACTGGAACTGCCAATGGGGTTTGATTTAAGTTCCTACTGACAAGGTCTCCCTGTAAGTGATGGTCATAAAACTCCTAGCTCTTGTTAATTTATTTTTCATTATCTATAAATGTACTACATTCATGAAGCCCTGTACCCAAAGTCACAAATGCTTGTAGGGGTCCTGACCCTGGAGGGTGCCTCAGACATCCAGTCGATAGCTCCAGCCTTTGCAACTAGTGAAAATGTCTCAAAATGAAACAGTCTTTCCCCCTCTGACCTGAGTACCTCCAAAGTCTTTCCTCATCCCCGGCCGTTCTCCTGCCTTGCAAGATGGATACATTAAGGTGCTATAGGTGTGACCTCAATAAATGAATAGCCTGTGGCCCTGTGAGCAAACTGTGGTAAATTTGAAAGCAATGGGTATAGAATAAGTATATCAGGTTCCAGTTACCCTTAGTGTCAAGCTGGGAAACTAGGTAAACCTAGAAAAAACTTCAATACTGGCAAATCTGCTGGTATGCTCAATATGATGCACCTCTGGCATCGGCAGACACACCCTCACCAATCAGAGGAAGTGAGGACTGGCCACAAGACAAGAGGCCATTGGGTTTATTATTTAGGCAGGACTTGAGTTTCACTTAATGGGGAGAAAGGTATTTTTTACATGGATGATGGATGCAATTTTCCTGCTTGCAGTTGTAGGCACTCTTGGCTCCCTGGTGTGGTGGTTGACCTTCTTCACCTCCCTGTTACCTGGCTGGAGTAAGTTCATTAAACCAGAGGGTAAGAGTTGCAGGTCTGTTGAGGCTTAGGGCCTGGCTATCACATGGACAGTCCAGAGATTCAGGTCCCCTGAGCACATACCAAACCCCAGCACCAACCATAGATCTGGTAAAAGTAACAGGAGGGGCTTGTGAACAAAGATCACATCTGAGTTCAACTCCATCACACTCAGGAACACAAACTCCAAAGTAGGGCCAACTGACATGGCACTGAACTCCATCTGTCATGACCACAGAAACTGTGGGTCTCTGTAGCCCTCAGTAAAACCAATACCTGGGCTTTTCCCTACTTTAGCTGTCTCTGGGACCCTGCTGAGGCATGAATAAGAATGACCCCTCTGATGACCTCCCAACTCTTTTTTGGAGACTCATAGCCATATAAACTCATTTGTCCTTTCCATTTCCCCTTTTATTCAAGGTCAAAAAGCATTTTGACACCTGATATTACATGTAGGCTGAGATACTCTGCTGGTCTGAGTTGACTCTTTTATTCAAGATCGTTTTCTAGTTACAGCTGGTACTTAGTAGTAATCCCTTGGTGCCAGGGGTGGAGTGAACATAACCATCCCAGGGTCCACAGGATGGAGGAATAGAGTATGGATTAGAGTGGACTTACTGATATTCTACTATGGAACTATTGTGATTAGTAATGGAAGAAAATGTAGCATTAATGTGGAAAAAGTGGCCATGGTAGCTGCTGAGGGTAGGGAGAGGGAAGAAGAGATATGATGTGGGGGCATTTTCAGGACTTGGAATTGTCCTGGGTGGTACTGCAGGGACAGTTGCTGGACACTGTAGGTCCTGCCATGGCCCACTGGGTGGACTGGGTGAGAGTATAAACCACTATCCATGTGGTGCAGCAGTGCTCCAAAATGTATTCACCAAATGCAATGAATGTGCCACAATGATGAAAGAGGTTGTTGATATGGAAGGAGTGGGGTGAGGAGGGTAGGGGCTATATGGGGACCTCATATTTTTTTAATGTAACATTAAAAAAAAAAGAAAGAAAGGTTTTTAAAAATGTTTTATTTTTGTCTACCTACAACAGGGTGGTTAAATCCACATTTTCTGAATCTAGGATGCCTGGGTTCCAATCTCAGATCTGTCAGTTATTGGTGAAGATTAAAATGAGTTATTGTGTGCAAAATGCTTAGAATGGGGTTTGATATGTCATAAAAATTCAATGCATGGTAGCTATTGTTGATCTTTGTTATTCTGCCACTTTTGTCAGCCCATCTCTTCTAATGGGGAAATCATTTCCTCTCCTCCCATTTATCCCCTTCCTGTTTGGATTTACTACTCCTGAGGTAAGGGCTGAGTTCTATGACATTTTCTAATTGGTTAATCCACCATTTAATCCATCAGTAAAGATCTCTGCAGTTTACAAAAAGGCATAGCATGAACATGTGTACTGAAGTGAATGGAATGAACATTGAGTCATCCCAGAGGCCTGCTCTAACGATCACTGCCGTGGCTAGTGTCCAGCCTGTTGAGCACGGCTGGTGACTAAGCATGTCATTCGACCAGCAAGGTGAGGTGAACTATTAATATGGAGTGCATCACCATGAGTGCATCACTCATGATGTTCACTTGTGTCCCCTGGAGGTACATCAAGTCAAGATTCACCAGAAAGAATCAAACTCTTTATCAGAGAGGAACATCTCTTTCCAAAGCACCTTTCAACCAGGCATAACTCCAAGTCATGTAATCTGCAAAACAGAGATAATTACACCTGTCTGCTCCATGTCTCACAGAGACAATGTGAGGATTAATTAAATAATCACTGCTGAGGACACTGAACTCCTGCGAGATAAACGCTCTACCAAATGCAATCTTAGATTATTATTCAGAACTTCATTTTGTAAATATCAGGACAGACCTTCAGCTTTTGAGAAAAGTTCACACAGACTACATCTGCACTGCTGGAATTCTCCCAGAGGATAGAAAGCATGTCTGGAAAATTCCTAGCCATCAAACTAACACATTACTAGAGAAATTTTGCTTCGTTTGTATAGTCACACACAACATAACAGATGCTTTCTTAACTGTTATCAAAGTCTTGCACCAGGCGCTTGTATTTGGAGTCTTATCTTTCGGTGATAATGTTGCTCCCATCCAAAAGAAAATCTCTTCCATGGTTAGGTCAGCATTCAGCTGATTCCATGTCAGTTAACTTTCTCCTCATTGTAGGGTAGCCAACCATCCTGTTTGCCCAGAAAAGCAGGATTTTCAATGCTACAACCAGGATTATCCTGAGAAAATGGGGACAGTTGGTTCCCCTAACATGCCACTTTACAATTATGATACTAAATAGCTCTGTGACCTTGGTGAGTTTACTTCGGCGTCTTGATAACCTGTTCTATAAAATATTGTGGTTGGACATATGATATAAGAAACCACAAAGTATAATTCTAAATGCTTTTTGCTTAATACTCACCCTAACTTCTGATGCAAGGCATTATCATTATGGCCTTTTGACTGATGAGCACATACAGATAAAGTAACTTGCTTAGGATTACACAGCTGGTAGGCAGCAGAGCTGGGGTTCACACCCAGGGAACGTGGTGCTAGGTCAATGCTCTTCCCCCCCCCCCACTGCGAGCCCGCCTCTCTAGAAGACCTTCCAGAGTTTAGAGTCAAAGGTTCCATATAGTATGAAGTAGCCATTTTGTCTTTATTTCCGTCTAACTAATCTGATAGATCAAACTCAGGGAATAGCTATAAACACCTATGTATTTTACTCCAATTAAAACATACAATACAGTATAGGACTCCCTATGCCAGATTAGCAGCCAAATCTATTATCTCCCTTTTGGGGTTCTCCTTTCCCAATGTCCCAGCCTGCCCAGCTATATGATCACTAGAGAATTAGCCAAACTTCCACAGCTAATTGAAGAAACTGCCATTACTGCCCAAACTTTCTGCTACTGCTTATTGACAGACTGACACACAAACACCAGGCCAAACCATTACCAGCCTGGCCTCCATCATCCTGAGATGGAGCAGACATTGTTTCAGTGCCAAGCCTGGTCAGGGATCATACCGCTGCTTGACTGCTTGGAATTGCAGCTCTCTGTGTACCAGGTCAGACATCCATCCGCCACCTTGCAGACCCTGATCTCTCTCCCCTCCCTAAAGGGTCACAGAGCTTGGGGTCAGATCGCTTTTCCTTTTGCAAATCTCACACAATCCCTGTCCATTGCAGTTGAGATGTCTGCAGGAAATTGGTTGTCTTTTGGGGACCCTATACACTCCTAGAGGGAGAGAAGTCTCTCTGATAACTTATAAGCAATTTACGCCCCTTTTCATGCCCAAGCCCAAGTAACTTTCTGACTCCTCTCTTATTTCTGCAGTAAAGGAACAAAAAACTAGTTTAATCCCCAGGAGGACATCATACCCTACCTACAAAAAAGAGCATGGATAGGATGACCTAACACCCAGTTCAGGGCTTGATGATTTAAGGACTGCAGTTACAAGTGGCCTTTAGTGTACCCACATACCTACTCACGATTTTGAATTTAGGATTAAGGTTAAAGTGGTTTAATCAAAAGCAAAGCGTGCATTATTTTTTCCATGCTATAATTAGCTGTGACCATTATCTAGATGTTAATTCTATTTCACACCCTGTTTAGTTCTTCCGCAAATGCAGAATAGCTCACAGGAATCAGGGCACCTGCAGTAGATACCACGTGAAAAGAAGGGGGCTATGACTGGATTGTTGAGCCAAGAAGATTAGGTCATCTGGAAATTGGTCTCTGATGAACTCTAGGACTTACTGATTGCAGGGGATCAGAGATCAAAAATATTCCACAGATGCTTCTAACATTCACCTGAATTTTTTGGTTTACTTTCAAAGCCATCTCCCACTCACCCTGCTACTCAAGCTTTGGTTTAATGAAAGAAGGATACATTTGAAAGTTTAAATAAAGTATTTCTCTGGTACATGTCACTTCTCTGGAAATACCTTTATTGGTTTGTTTCCTTAGGAAGATTAAAACAAAACAAAACAAAATAGGTCAGTTATGAAACCCTCAACCACAGGCAGGTGACCTGGGGCTAATCCAGTTTTAGTTTGGGTGACTTTAAGCAGGCTAGTTCTCTCATCTGAAAAGTGGATTTAATAATAAGCTTACCTAACCCTGAGGGTTGTTGTAAGAATTAAATAAAATAATGTACACTAAAGTACTTAGCACAATGTACAACAAATGTTAGTTTTATTTTCACTATCCTGTGAAAAAAGTAAAATTTTCCTTTGTAAGGCATTAGAACAGGCAGATGAATGACCATTTGTCGAATGAAGATTACCTAGACCGGTGGTTCCCAACTTTTGGATTTCAAGTCCATTAAAACTTTTTAAAAAAGAAATTGGGATTGATATGGGCTGGCTTACTTTTTTTTTTTTTTTTACTCCCCCTGAGATGTCTCCCTGGTTTGTTTTTGCTTGTCTCTTTTTTCTTTAGGAGGCACCAAACCCAGGACCTCCGATGTGGGAGGTGGGCACTCAACAATTTGAACCACATCTGCTCCTTGTCTTACTTTTTAATTTTCTAAACTGAGACCTTTAAAAAAATCACTTCTAGCTAATATGATGTTACAATTAAAATGAGTTACATTACAGGTAAATATGTAATTAAAGTGGAATCAATTTATCTTATGAAAAAACATGTTATATTGCTCATATTTTTCTTTTTTTGCTTGAGGACTTGTGAAAACATCATTATGCCTGGCAAGTACCCATGATTAGGCATTTAGAAATCACCAATCCAGCCCAATCCTTTGGCTTCATAAACCATCTGAGCCAAGTGATTGTCACTCCTAATTTTAGGGATCTTTAGGCAGGGAGATTTCACAGTCCTCTTGGCAGGTTGTTCTACAGTTTAATCATGCTGAAGTATCTGTACCACTGGTGGATTGAATAAAACTAGGAAAGAGGAAACAGCCCGACCTACCTGCCTTCTGGAAACGCTGTGCCTCCTGAGGAGTTTATGGATAATCAGATCTCTTGGTCACCCTGAGGGGCTTATGTATAATCAGATCTCATGGTCATTCAGCTTTGAAGACAAGCCCTGCTCAGACAAAGCCCTCTTCAAATTAAATTAAAACATTTTTTTACAGTAAGCAATATGTACCTCTCACTGGAGCCTTTTTGCCCACATTCTGCCTCTTCTGTTTTGGGGCATACAAGTATTCTGAAAGGATTTGAATTCATTTAATTCATTCCTATTCCAGGACATGAGGTCTGCAATCAAAGTAAATATGAATTGAAACCAACTCATTGGAGAGGCCCCGTTTACTTATACAGGAGACCCAAGCCATGTGAGACACTGGATAAGTTTTATTTTACATCCAAATTTCTGGGCCTTATAAAAAGCATTCTCAGAGTTATAGCATAGTTATAAGAAAATAAAACCAGAATCCTTCTACCTGACATTTGTAACAATTAGTGCTGTCAACCCTGGGGGGGTCTGTGCTTTTGAAGGCAGGGTTAAATAAAGTAGAAGGATTGATTTTAAAGATTCATCATTCTACTAATAAGCTCTACAATTGGGATAAATGCCCTTTAACTTTTAAAAGCTAAATTATAATACCAAAACCAACCATGTTTTATTTCTTTTAAGTTGGGTCTACACAGGGCAGTTAGTTACAGAATATGTTTTATAATTTGCATCTATTTGGTGTCTGGATATAGCTACAGAATGGTTAGAATATAAGGGCATGACACAAATTTTACTTGAAATAAACTTAGTGGACAATCAAAAGATATACTCGAAAACTTTTCCTAATAAAATAAAAAGAAAAATATTGAAATAAAGGTTAGAATGAGACTTCCTTACACTCTATGTATTTTGTATTATATTCTATCATTTCCTCCCTTCAGCCCTTACCTAAGATGGCATCTTCTTTGTATCCTCAAATCAGGACAAATGATCTAACAACAGAACAGAATATTTGAAATTTTGATTATCCTGAAAAACGTCAGAATAGGGGGTCAACACCTCTAACTGTGTAGAGAAAATGGCATCATAAAATATCAAACTGTGGTCTCAGTTATCAGGATAATAATTCATATGATTTTTTAAAAAAGCCAGCTTAAGATGAATCACATGCATTTTATACATAGACTCATACAGATTCATACCATGAATCACAGAATTGTCAAAAACACGCTTTCCTTTGTTACTAAATGCTACCACTACATTAAATATTTTTTTCTAGTTCTGAATCAATAAAGAAAGGTTTATGTTTTTTAAAAAAGTGCTCCCAAGAAGCAGCCAGACAGCTGAAAAACATGTCAGTTATATTCATTATGCACCCTTTTACTTTGGGGAAGACAGAAACACGTCATTCTGTGGGGGATGGAGGGACAGATTCTCTTTCCCAAGGTGACCCTTTGCAATAAATCCTGAAAACTAAAATTACACAGTTAATGCAGATTTTCTCTATTATATATGGATGTTTAGCATAAAAACCTAATTATACTCTTTGCTAACCACCCCTCCAAAAAATGAAAAAGAACCTAAAAACCTGGAGAAGAGTTCAGTGCTGTAAGAATTCATTCAATAGGACTCTTGCTAAAAGGAAGATAGATCATCATTAAAATAGAAATAGATATGGCTCTAGTGGGTTTTCACAATCCAGTGCTCCTGCTTTTAGCAAATTCAAGAAACCAGGACATTATTAGGTCCATATACTACCAAGGGACTTTCTTTTGAATACAAAACACAGTCTAGACTGCGTGAAGGACGTCTGAGGAGGCCGAGGAAACACAGAACAGGGAGAATGGTAGTCACGTTTCAAGGAAGCCTTTGTCAGAATGATTGGAAAGAGAGGTGATGTGGGGATAATACTTTCCAGGAAAAGTTTCGTTTTAATCCTCCAAGGTACAACCATCCATGTGTATCTGGACCATGTCTTCATAATGCTGCCAGTCTTTTCTAATGTATCACAGCATTAGTGCTATTTATAATCAACAGAATTACTAACGCTGTAATCATGGAAGTTTGGTGATAGTAATTATGACAGAATAAATAGCAGTCAGAATGCCTTACTGCAGTTATTGATGTTGATGGCAAACACAGTCAAGGAAGGTTATTTCTGTTATTGTTGTTTTTTCCTTTTAAGGGAAGCCATCCAAGAGGGCAAATCCTGCAAGTGTATGCCAAGAGAATGATTTTATATACCATTTTAAAATAGACTTCCTGAAAGGAGGTGTCAGAAAGGTACTTTGCCTTTAATGGACTAGGATTTATGAATAGTTCACTTATTTTTAAAAATAATAACATGTCTATTATATAAATTAGGCATACAAACGTATGCTTACCAGTCTTCCTCATGGAAAGGCTGTGGCTGATCCAAAGTTGGCACTGGCTATCTTTCCATGGACCCCTTTTGTGAGATCATATTGCTGTCTCTTCTGTGCGCCTGCATACGGAGATCCTTTATTCCACTCTAGGCAATTATTTTTATATTTCTTACAACTGATGCTGGGTGGAAAAATAAAACACAGAAACTTTACTACCTATCATTAAGAGCTCTGATGCTACTAGTGATACAAAAATTGAGTTGAGAAACAGATGTTTTATTTTGTGGTTTGTTTTATTTCTTTGTGACTTAAATTATGTGTAAATGTTTCTCTTATTTTTTACTTTCCCCATAGTGGACTTTTCAGCAGCAAAATGACTATTCATCTTAATAACTACAGGAAATAAAATGAGATATCTACTTGGGAGACAGTGGGTATGCATTCCAATTTTCCACTCATGATGATTTCAGGATAGCAAAAGCAGGGATTTCCAGAGCCTCTGGAAATGGAGATGGTGACTTAAGAGACCAAAGGAAATTAGTATAAATGCTTTGTTTCATGATAGCTCTTGGATTGGATCAGCAAGGCAAATCAAATCAAGTCAATACCCTCAGAGTGCTACTTTAAGCTTCTTTCCAGAAGTCCATGATCTTTGCCTCAGCCATGTAGACTTCTGGGAATTTATCTTAAGGACATGATTACATAAATGGCAGAGATGTGCTTTGAAGGATGTTCTTTGCATCATTGTTTATCATAATACCTATTTTGTAAATATTATGATATTTATTATAGGAATTGGCTTACATGACCTGGGGAATAAGCAAGTCGTGGTTTAGGGCAGACTGCAAGCTGGGGCCTCGATGTTTTTCCATGAATTCTCCAGGATAATTTGGCTGGCTAAAGTAGACATGGAAATTCTCCTTTCTGACTGCTGAAATCATCACTTCTCCTTTTAAGGCCTTTGACTGATTGGATGAGACTTCTTTCGTTGTTGATGGCAATCTTCTCAGTTAATTGTAGATGTCATCAGTCATAGATGTAATCAACTAACTGATGATTTAAATCCATGAAATATCCTCACAGTAACTATCAGGACAGTGCTTGCTTGACCAAACAACTGGACACCATAACTTAGCCAAGTTCACAGATGCATTTAACCATCATAATGACCATTTGATTTTTGACACGGGAGCTCTATGCAATGGGGAAAAAATATCTCTCTTCAATGAATGGTGCTAGGAAAACTGGATATCCACATACATACAAAAGAATGAAATTGGACCCCTACTTCACATCATATACAAAAGTTAACTCAAAAATGGTCAACAACATAAATATAACACCTGAAACTATAAAACTCTTAGAAGAAAACAGGGAAATTATTCAGGACCTCATATTAGGCAAAGATTCTACACATGATTTTACACAGAAATCATGAGCAACAAAAGAAAAATAGATAAACTGGATTTCACCAAAATTAGAAATTTTTACGAGTCAAAGGATATTATTAAGAAAGTGGAAAGACAAAAAACATAATGGGGAAAATATTTAGAAAGCATATATCTGATAAGGGTTTAATATCTAGAATATATAAAGAAATTCTGCAATTCAACAATAAAAAGACAAAAATTGCAATTGAATATTATTCAACTGTAAAATGGAATGAAGTTCTGCTACATGCTGCAACATGGCTGAACTTTGAAGATGTCAAAGTTAGTGAAAGAAGCCAGGCACAAAAGGACAAATATTGTATGATCCCCATGCAACTAGAAAATGCAAATTCACAGAGACAGAAACTGTAGTACGGATGACCAAGGGCAGCAGGAGGAGGGAGGTTGGGGAATGGGGAGTTGATGTGTAAAGGATATAGGGTTACTGTTTGAGGGGATGGGAAAGTTCTAGTAATATGGTGGTGAGGGTAGTGCTACATCGTGAATGTGATTAATGCCACTGCATGGTATGCTTGGGGTGGTTGAGATGGGAAAGTCTATGTTGAATAGATGTTTCCACAATCAGCAATATAAAAGAACAACTAAAGAGACAATGAAATTAAATGCAATCCATAATCCTGGACTGGAACTAATCATGCAGAACAAAAGTCCAAAGGACATTACGGGAACAAATGAAAAACTGGAATATAGACTGTAGGCTCTATATCAATGTTAAGTTGTTTGAGTTTGATAACTGTACCTAAGATGGTTATATAAGTGCATATCTTTCCTCTCAGGGAATGTACATGGAAGTATTAAGCTTTGGAGGAGCATGGTAGGGTGCAGTCCTAGTGTGGCTTGCCATCTTTTCCTGGGACCCACAAATATCCTGTGCTCAGGACCAGCTATGTCAGCTTGATAGGATAAAACACAACCCCCTAGTAGATAAGGGCACTACTGGTACATCCTTTCCTTATTGTCCCGAGTATATGTAAACATTCACTGGAGACAGCGGGCATGTGTTATGACATACAGCTCACACCTGGAGGTATACCTGTCCCTGGTGGGGAAGGAATGGGATTCTTTCATTACAGCGTACAAACACAACAGAGGGGTGCTGAGAGTAAAACACCTCCCTGTGTGGGCATGAATGGAGATCCACTGGCTGTCAGGAACAGACGCCCACTGGTGAAGGTGACCTTGCGCTGTCTCTTTATGTGAGTAAAGCAGCTTTCCTTCAGAACTTGCTTTTGTTGGTGACCCTGACACCTATGTTCAAGTGGGTTGACATCTTTTTAGGTGTCTCTTCTGACTGACAGAAAGAATGATACAGCAAATGTAGCAAAATGTTAAAGTTGGTGGATGTGGGTATCTGGGTGGGGTATGTTGGAGTTCTCTGTATGGGGTTTGTATTAGTTTTGAAAATGTCCTGTAAGTTTGAAAGGATTTCAAAATAAGAGGTTAAAAAAAAGTACAGATGTTTCCCAGGTAATGGAACACACAATTTATGCAAAGTTGTTGTATGCAAATTGCTCCATAAGGTACATAATTTAATTTTAGGGTTGTGGATATTTTTACATCAGGTGTGGAGCACAAAGTAGCCCAGTGCAAGGGTAAGCAAGTCAGAGCCTACCAGCCGCTCTCCCCGTGGGTTCACTCGCTGTCACCATCTGTTTCTGTTGCCGGGTGTGATCTCTGTGCGTCAGCCACACTAGCTCGGTGTTTGTGTCATTCCCCTTACTGCATCCTAATCATGACTTTCCTAATCATGACTGGAAACCGGTGATAAGGACAGAGGCTAGCAGTCTGTTTGAAGGTATGAATGGAAAAATACAGTGTCTCATACAAAGTTTGGGGCTAGTCACTAAGGGTTCAATACTTTTAAAGATCTCATTTTTAAATCATTTTAAAAGGAGTAGAACACTACTAGTGCTGATACAAGAGCAATAAAAGCTGATCTAAAGCATCTCAATGTACGTGAAATGTGATTTACTCAAGACCTCTGCAAACTAGATGGTTGCATAAATTGAAAGAGGCTTGTATTTCCTAGGAAAAGTGGTTTTCTCTGGGTGGCAGAATTTCAAATTATATTTCTGTGTTGATTTTTTTCCCCCTAACATATCTCCAAAAATTATGCTACGTGAGTTACAAAGCATGATGAGGGGGGCAGGGAGGAAGACAAAGCATCTTCTTAGTAACTTATAATTTTTGTGGGCAATAGCCACTAATACATACTCATAAAGAGGCAGTTCCAGAACATCTATATAGGAATGTGTTAGAAGGGACAGTCAGAGCTGTGTTTCATAGCACTGTAGATAAGCCAGAGACAGTAACAATTCTGCTTGTTTATACATCAAAAACGAGGCAGCGTGGCTTATAGATACTATGGCCCAAGTTTCCCCAACCCACTTCCACCAATCCTTGCCATCTCCTCCAGCCACCCTAAAAGCGATCCCAAGTGACCCTTCAAGGGACAAGATTCTGGACTGGAATCTCACCCATTTCCATAGCAGAGAGGATTAAACCAACCCTCCTACCTCACAACAGAGCAGGAGTGGGTAGTCTTGAACAAGGCTGGAAGCAGACTTTCTAAACAACTGCTCTTTGCTTCTGACAATGCTGGGCTCTTAGATTGATCTGACTGGTTATTCCCCAAATGTGAACAATTCTGTTTTTCTATGTGAAATAACGCCAGCCAAATCTGGTTTATTTGATTAATATAAATCTGTTGATTACTTAAGTTAGGTAGAGTTTGCATCTTAAAAAACAAAACAATTATTTCCTAATTATTTTATAAAAGATGCTATTTTTGAAGTGCCTTTTATTTAAAAAATGCATATGTACCATAATTGAATGCAGCTATAATAACTTCTGTAAATTGAAGTCAATAAAATTTAGACTTTTCAGCACATGAAAAAAAAGAAGGTTGATGAGTACTGAGAAGAACAGGGACATTATTTAAATTTCATGCATTTTAATGGAAGTAGTGGTTCAGTTGTTGTCCTCCCTTCCTTCAAGGCAATGATTTTTCAGGCTTGAATTTTCAACACCCCATGGTATCACCAATTATCCCACCAGAGTCCACAAAATTACCATTGCCTTGTGTTCAGCTCATCACAGTCATTGATTTAATAGGTCCACCTGGACATTTCTCAAAGACAGTTATTGAAAATGCAGCCTGACAGGTGCGCAGAGGTGGAGAGACAGGAGTCGGGCCTGGCAGCAGTGGTGGAGTGGAGGAGGGTGGCTGCTTGCCAACAGTGGCTCTGCCAGGATACATTGAATGCTGGTGGCAGGGAGGCTGAAGCAGGGGTTACCTGAAAACCACAGGGCAGAAGATGGGAGCTTTCTTGCTGTTAGTGACTGGCCTCAGAGAAGGCTCAGAGCCAGGCGAGAGGCAAAATAGCCATCTAACAAAACTGTGCTGCTTCCACAAAACCAATAAGGTTGTAAAGCAACCATGCTATAGAAATCATGCATTAGTCTTTTTTCAAATTAATTTTTTAAAAGTTTTGAAATAATTTCAAACTTACTCAAGTTGCAAAATAACACAAACCCCATACAGAAAACTCCAACATGCCTACCCCCACCCCCAGTTACCCAGATCCACCAATTTCAACATTTTGACACCTTTGCCAGTCCTCCCTCCTTCCGTCCCTCCCTCCTTCCGTCCCTCTCTCCCTCTCCTTTCCTCCCTTCCTCCCTCCCTCCTTCCTTCCTTCCTATATTCTGAACATTTGAGCACATATTGCATACATCATATTCCTTGAACACAATACTTCCATGTGCTTTTCCTACAAATAGCAATATTCACTTAATTATCAAGTTCAAGAAATTTACCACTGATATAAAGTTTGCATTCTATATTCCAATAATATCCTTTTTGAGCTTTTTCTCCTCCATTCTTAGATATCATCCATTATCATGTATTGCAATTAATTGTCATTATACCTTTAGTTTTCATCTTTATATCTTTTTTAGTTGTGGAAACATATATACAACATAAATCTTCCCATCCCAATCCCTTATAAGCATACCATTTAATGGGATTAATCATACTCACAAAGTTGCAGTACTCTCACCACCATCCATTACTATAACTTTCTCTTCAATCCAAAGAGAATTTTAGATTAACTACACTCATTTTGCATTAACTCCCCTTTGCTCCTGCCCCCTTCCCCTGGTAACTTCTACTCTATTTTCTGTCTCTATAAATTTTCATACTCTCTGATATTTTCTTTGTGCTTACCATGGGACTTAAATTTAACATCTTAAATCTCATTTTGCTTTGATACTAACTTAACTTCAGTTGCATATATAAACTAGGCTCCTATTCCCCTTTGTTCCTCTATGTTTTTGAGTTCTTGCCACAAATGACATATTTATACATTATGTGTCAAAAAACTGTTGATTTATCATTATATTTTGTACATTTGCCTTTTAGATACTGTAGGAAATAAAAAGTGGAATTACAAACCAAAAATACAAAGGTACTGGTGTTCGTTTTTATCCATGTTATTTCTTTACTGGAGATCTTGATTTCTTCCGTGGCTTCAGTGAATTGTCTAGTCTCCTTTCCTTTCAACCTGTAGAATTCCCTTTAGTGTTTCTTGCTGGGCGTCTAGTGGTGATGAAGTCCCTCTACTCTTTTTTATGTGGTGATGTCTTAATCCCTCCCTTATTTTTGAAAGAGGGTTTACCAGATGTAGAGTCCTTGATTGGCAATTTTTTGCTTTCAGCAGTTTAAATAATATCTTCCCACTGCCTTCTTCCCTCCTTGGTTTCTGGTAAGAAATTGACACTTCATCCTATTGCAGCACCTTTGTATGTGACACATTGCTCTTCTCTTGCAGATTTTAGAATTCTCTCTTTATTTTTGGCTCTCAATAGTTTGATTTTAACCATGGTGTGGTGTTTCAGTTTCCTAGGCTGTTTAAAACAAATACATGTAATGGTTCAGTTTGAACAATGGGAATTTATTAGCTTACAGTTTTGAGACTGAGAAAATGTCCAAATCAAGGCAATGCTTTCTTCCTGAAGACTCACTGCTGGTGACCCCTGGCTCATGTCAGCATCTGCCGGTCTCTCCCTTCTCTTCCAGGTTTTGTAGATTTCAGCTGCTTGCTTCCCTGGTTTTATCTTTGTCTGAATTCATCCTGTTTATAAAGGGCTCCAGTAATAGGATTAAGACCCATCCTGTTTGAAGTGAGACACAACATAACTGAAGTAACCTCAACAAAAGGTCCTACTTACAATGAGTTTACACCCACAGAAATGAATTAGATTTAAAAACATGTTTTTCTGGGGGTATGTACAGCTCCAAACCACCACATATTGTGTTGGTTTTATTTATCTTGTTTGGAGTTGGTTGAACATCTTGGATAAATATATATATATTCATGTTTTTGGTAAATTTTGTTAAATTTGGGTAGTTTTCACTCATTATTTCTTTGAATATTCTCTCTACTCCATTCTCTCTTTTGTCTCCTTCTGAGACTCCCACAATGCATATATTGATATACTTGATGGTTTCCCACAGTTTCCTCAAGGTCTGTTTCACTTTTATGCCTTCTTACCTCTTTCCTCAGACTGTGTGATTTCAATTGCTTCATCTTTATGTTCATTGATTCTTTCTTCTGCCAGTTCCATTCTGCTGTTAAACCCCTATAAGGAATTTTAAATTCCTGTTACTATGGTCTTCAGCTCTGTTTGGATCCTTTTCATAATTTCCATCTCTTTACTGATACTCTCTTTGTGTTCCTCTATCATTTTCCTGATATTCTTTAGATTTTTGCCCATGTTTTCCTTTAGCTCTTTGAGCATATTTAGGACCAGTTTTTAAAAGTGTTTGTCTGGAATGTCTTAGGTCTGCTCCTTGTTTTAATGATTTCTAATATTTTAATCTTCTCCTTTGACTGGGACATAACTTCCTCTTTCTTTCTTTTTTTAAGATTTATTTATTTATTTATTTCTCTCCCCTTCCCCCCACCCCCCCACCCCGGTTGTCTGTTCTCTGTGTCTATTTGCTGCATCTTCTTCTTTGTCCACTTCTGTTGTTGTCAGCAGCACAGGAATCTGTGTTTCTTTTTTTGTTGCATCATCTTGCTGCATCAGCTCTCCGTGTGTGCAGCACCATTCCTGGGCAGGCTGCACTTTCTTTCGTGCTGGGTGGCTCTCCTTACGGGGCACATTCCTTGCGCGTGGGGCTCCCCTATGCGGGGACACCCGTGCGTGGCACGGCACTCCTTGCGCACATCAGCACTGCACGTGGGCCAGCTCCACACGGGTCAAGGAGGACTGGGGTTTGAACCATGGACCTCCCATGTGGTAGACGGACACCCTAACCACTGGACCAAGTCTGCTGCCTCCTCTTTCTTTTTATACTTTGTAATATTTCATTGAAACCTGGAAATTTTGGTATTTCAATGTATCATTGGACTTTAGACTCTGAGGCATCTGTTCTGTAAATTCGTATCCACTAGTGTTTTGAGAGCTTTCCTTGAATGCCAGGCGCTAACAAAATAAAAAAATAAGGAAATAAAACCCTTTCCCATTCCTTGCCGACTGATCTGTGTAAGTGCTCTCCTCCAGTGCTTATCCATACAAAGAGTTTAAAGAATAGCTCCAGGACAAAGTATAAATACCTCCCTGTTCCTTCTGCACATGCATCTTTTCTTGGGCATGTGCAGGTGATCCTTGGAATTCCCTTGTTTACATGGGTACAAATATCCCCTCTTCCCTAGGAAACAGTTTCCTCACAGTCCCAGGCATTGCTTTGTCTGTCTGACAGTCAACATTTGCTTGCCCCAGGCAGACAGTATTCTGTAGGAGCATTTTGTGAGCTGCCTTCTCTCTGTAGGGCAAATCCTGGAGAGTCACTGCCTCAGGCCACCTGAAGACATACTGAGCAATGTATCCGCGCTCCCATGTATACATGAGGGTTACTCTGTTCCTTCTGGGGCCAGGACCAGGAATCTCCACTGAGAGTGCAGACTGCCTCTGCACCAACGTGGTAAAGGGTGGGGAGAGGCCAGCTAGGGTCCCTGCTGCTTTTAAGCAGTAGATCCTACTACCTTTAAATAACCTTTTTCTTGATTCAGTACTAGATATCTTACTGCAGTTCTTTAACTATTTCCTAGAGCTTTGAGAAAGATGTTTCTGCCAGTGCTTTTTGGTTGTTCAAAGCTTCTGTTGGGGCATGGAAACCTGAAGTTTCTCACACTGCCGTCTCGATCCTATAACAACCAAATGTTTTTCTTTTCCTTTACTCACTACTTGAAACTATAATTTTTTCCCCCCACAAAGCCTAGCCCAATGTCAACTAATACAAATCTAGTTCTACATCCATTATTATTGTTAGTAGTAGTAATGGGGTTTCAAAGTATTTTTAAAAATATATATATATTAAATGACTTTTCCAACTTTCCCTTGGTATTTTCCAGTACTATCTCCTTTGCTTCAATTATCGAGGCTATACTTTGCTCATTATCTTATCTTAAGGGAGGATGTAACTCTGTGGAGAGCAGGGAAGAGAGATGGGGGGTGGGGGGAGACCTAAACCTAAGGCTTCAGGAGGAATGATTAAGTGTTTGAGGAAGCAGACTATTTGGAAAGAACTTCATGAGTGAAGTAAGGGTGCTCTGGGACTGGAAGAGATTTTCTTTGACTAGGTGAAAAGACCAGAAGGCAGAAGAGAGATATTTCCTTTCCGTAAGTATGTAGCTAGCCCTAGAGATGATCTGAGAACCAAGTGACAGGTGAGAAGAATTGACCAAGCCCAGAGAGGGACTTCATGGTGAAAATAGAAAGAGAGACCTTAGTCACTCTCACAGAAAAATCCCCATATCTCCAATGAGGCACAGATAGCAGGGAGAGCCATGGAGCCTAAAGGTGCCACTTGGGCTGAAAGAAGGTATATCTCACTGGCAACCTGTGTGGGTCAATAATTGAGGATTGGGGAGATAAGCAGACACCCCAACAGACATCTAAGTGGAGAGATGTCTGCATCTCTCCTGGTACCCCCAACTCTATGGCATCTATGCCTTGGTACTATGTGAACCCCTAGAACTTACACTTATCTCTGTAGAAAGAAAGCACAAGAATGACTAAGATTGAGCTTCTGGGCTTGAAACTGACATTAAATTTAGTGATAGAAAATACCGTACATCTGACTTGTGAATCAATTCATGTCACCTGCAGTGTTATTTATCCATACTCTATTGTATAGATGTTAGCAACTATTAAACCTTGGCATGTAGATTTTACCATTTTCAAAGCATTTCCATGAACAGTTTTTTCATTTGATCCTCCCCCAAAGACTTTGAGATAGGCAGAAAGGGTATTATCCTCATATAGATGAGGATGCCTAGAAACAGGGTGAGAAAGACTAAGGAATTTCGTTAACATCATACAACTATTACCCATATCTAGTTTCAATAGACAGTGATTACCAGTCCTTTTCAACCCATCCTATCACCACCATATTCCACTATCTTACCACTTCTTATACCCCTTTCCTATGATAAACATTAAAAAATTAATGTCCTCTTTAGCAAAATTTCTTACAATCTTTTAAAAGACAGTAAATGGTGTACTTAAAAGAAAATCAAAGACAATGAACTGCTTGACTCTCAAAGTCTCTCCCACCATCCTCACCTTTCTTAAAAATTACCACATTAATAAACTTTTTTGAGGGCAAAGGCCACCTCTTATTCATCCTTTACTATGTTTTTCATGGAGTCGAATCAAGGAGTCATATCCTGATTGGTTCATCCATTACAGAGTGGTTATGGCAACATCAGATGAAAATGCCCAGAATGATTGGGCTAGGAAGAATTTGGAGACCTCCTGGTCCAACCCCCTTGCTGATGCTGAGAAATGTAGTCATTGTTAAAGTTTACACATCCATGTAGGTGCAATCTGAGTGGTAATAAAACCTGGTCCCCTTATTCCCTGTCCAATACTCTTTCCTATACATTGCATTACTAATAAACTCAAGCAGAAACAAATTCAATCTGATGACCATAACAATGTTCTCCAAAGGCCATTAATAAAAAATAGCCCTCAAACAAAATTCATTTTAGCACATAGTGCTCTTTATCTCAAGATGTTTTAAACATTTCTTCTCCAGAAAAAAGTATAGTCACAATAAATTTCTCATATTGAAAATGTCAAGTTTCTTGTTTGTTAAATGATGATGTCAGTGACTACAAAATATGAATTTCTGCTTGAAACTCTACAAAGACTTGGATTCCAATATCTGTAGAGATATGAGTGATAACTGGGAAGTTACTTTGAGTTGTTTTGAAATAGTTGTTATGACTGTCACTGTTTGTAGCAAGGCTGTATATGTTCATGTCTGAAAGAGAGATTGTGATCGCTGATATTTGTACTCATATTTTCTCATTGTCACCAAACTTCAAAGGGGATATTGCCAAAGGTTATCTTTCTCATGCAAGAGATTTTGGCTGACAAATGGGAAGGAAAAGGCACCAATATTTGTTAACCTTCTCTATGTTTGAGGACCATGCTAGAAAATAATACTTCCACTTCCCCAGAAAACTAGCTGGACTGCAGTGGTTTGAACACATTATTACTAACACATACGTCATTCCTCAATAGATCCATTCAACAAATAGCCAGTCTGCAATTATGCATTGAGCCCCTAATGTATGCCAGGCATTTTTCTATATACTGAGGATATAGCAGGGAACAGACCAGATAAGCTCTTTGCTTTTCTGGGGATTGCAATCTAGAGGAAAGAGAAGACAATAAAAAGTAAGCAAATTAGTAAACAAGTCAACTGCTTGTGCTAAGCACTTAAATGTGTTATGTCATTTTATTATCAGAATAATCCATGTGGGTATAACTCTGAATTTAATGTTACACATGAATAAAATGAGGATAGAGAGAGTAAATAACTCTACCCAAGATCTCAAAGTCCTTGAATGTCAGATATGAAATCCTAACCTAGGAAGTCAATTCCAAATCAACCACTGCACTATAAGACTTGATTGACCACCTACTAAATGCTAGAACTCATCTCCCAGGCCAGTGACAGAGACAGAAAATGATGCTGTAATGTGAGAGGTGGCCTATTTAGGTTAGCAAAGTTTTAGTAGGTACACATAGAAAGCACAACTCATCTTGAATTGAGGTGACCAGAAAGACTTACTGGAGGAGTTGATGCCTGATTTGGGTCTTGAAGAGTAAGTGGAAGTTAACCAGATAGAGGGAATGAAAGAACATCACAGAGGACAACTTTATGTGCCTGTGGTACTTGGAGGAACCATGAGACGTGAGGCCTGAAAAAAATCAGGCTCCAGATTCAGAAGAGCCTTGGGTGCCAACCCAAGGAGGAGTTTGTGCTTTTCTTCTAAAGGTAATGGGGGAGCCATTGAGTGATTTTAAGAAAGAGAGTGATTTCTTCCATTCTGCATTTTAAATAGTTCCCTTTAGGCTTCTTGTCCAGTAGGCATTTGGTCAGATTTGAGTCCTTTTCTCCTTTACTCACTAAACCCTGGCTCCCAGGTCCCCTGGGCCAAGTCCAGAATACTCAGCACAGACATCCAACCACAAGTCAAATATGTTACTATTGATATTAAGAAACCAATATTGATCCTATGTGATAAAGAAAAGCAGGGAATGGGGATGCGAGCTGGCTAGAAGGTATTATGGTCAGAAGATATTCTGCATCTTGGCTCTCTTCTTTCTCTTCTCCTTTACATGCCCAATGCTCAGCTTTAAACCAAAAAGTGAAAGGTTTAATTTCATATGAGTCTCTCAGTACTCCTAAGATCAGCATCAATTCTAGAGCCTTCAGCACTTTAGCAAAGCTAGAATGGGGAAACCTGTTGAGCAAGAGTGTGGACTAAGAACCAGGATACACCTGCCTGCATCCTCCCTAGTTAAGAAAGGCATTTTATAGTGGAGAAAACTTGAGCTTTGTAGTCTAATAGGATTGGGTTCAAATTACTCCTTTGTGGAGAACTGTTTGCAAGCCTACTGACATTAAAAAACTCAAACAGGGAGGAATGAGAATATATATTCATTTTTTTGCTTTTTCATATTTAAAGGACACACAAGAAACCAACAACAATGGTATGCAAGATGGGGGAGTGAAAACTGGATAGATGGGGGATTGGGAAGGAAAATATTTTTCATCTTCATGTGTACCTATTTTTATATTTTTACTCAAGGGACTAAACTACCATTTCAAAAGATATCTCATCTCTAAAGGGGGTATAAAAAAGGGATTATGTTGTGTGAGAACTGAGATAAAACATGTAATAGAGACTTGAAATACAAGGATGAAAACAATATATTCTTTGCCCTCAAGGAGGCTCATATATTTCTGTGTGTTTGAGGTTTCAATGAAGATGGTTCTCTTCCACACAAGAGGAATGTACTTATTCTTGGCCACATTACAGAAGTCACAAGATGGTACCAGATGTAAGTTACTGACTTGATGGCCAGGAACCTGTCACTAATTATAGCACAGAAAAATGACAGCTCTTCCGGAATGATTGGTAGGCAGCCATTATTTTATTTTTGTCCCCATAAATAGATTTCAGAGTTAGCAAAGTACCTCATTATTTCTAACTGCAGTTTAGACATTTTCATGCGGAAAAAAATCTACTACTCAAATAGTCTAGAAATACACTGTGTGATTTCTTTCAAAGCTTGAACATTTTCGTTTGGGTTTTGGGTAAAATCTATTTGAGAAATAGGGGTTGAGTGGCCAATTTAAAAGTCAGATAAGTGAAGTCTCAGTGATTTAATGCAATACTAGTGAAATTATTTGAATTCTTGGTAAAAGATGATTAATAGGGTGATTTGGGGGTTTGAGCTTGACTTAAGTTGAAGTTTACTTCTAGCTTCAGCTTAGCAAATATGGCTCCCTGTGAACCTAATACAGCTTTAGAACCTGAACGGGCTTCTAAAGAAATACCGCATATAATTCAGTATCTGTCCCAACAAGTCATTTTTTTCCTTTTGGCACAATATGCAAAGCAGGACATAAGTGAGTCTTCACTTACATGTAATAAAACACCAGGGCAGGAAGAAATCTATGGTGGATGAGGTTATCATGGAGGGGGGGAACCTTAGATGTACTTGGAAAGCTTAGGCTGCTAGTCTGTGAGAAATCGGAATTATTTTCAGTAACAGCAGTAGTTTCTATTTCTTCATGGCTAGACAGACTCAAATGTTTATTGTACTTTGCACTGGAAAAATTAAACAGTGATTATAAAAACCATGCAAATATGAGGACAACTAAATCTTTCTGCTTACCATTTGTTCCTATTTAAGTGAATTGTTATGAGAAAATCGGGGGCAGGAACTGATTTTTGAAAACAGCAAAATGAACTCTCTGAGGTGTGAAAATTAAATCTCTTTCCACTCTTAGTCTTGGAACTGTGGTGGACTTAGACACAGCTGGAGCACTCCCCAGCTGGGTTTTGCCAGAAACTTGTCATGAGCATTCTTGGAAGAACTTGAAAAATTACTTAAAAAGTATTTAGGGAAGTTAATTTGAATATTCACAATTATGTGGATTATAAATTTGGTGAAAGTCCTTAAACAACCTGACATTTCCTGAGAGTGATGTCTTTTAATTTGATTTTAAAAATCTACCTAGCTATCTACCTATCTCCTCTCTCTCTCTCTTTCTCTCTTTCTCTCACACTCTTTCTCTCCCTCTTGCTCTCTCTCTCCCTCTCTACACACACACATGCATTCAGATTGTTTCATAATTTAGTAAACAGGAATCCATTGATGAAACTGACCACCAACATCCTGAAGCCACAAACAGCAACCCGTTGGAACCTTGCTAACAGTCCCACGGAGAGCCTCAGCAGGACTGGCCCCTGAAGGAAATGAGATACGCCCGCAGAGGTAGCAGTGCTGCTGCAGCTGGTAGGCCAGTCTGTAGTAAAGTGCCTCTCTCCCTCCAGCCTCAGCCAGGAAGCCAAGGGCGGTTCCACTGAATTAAGCCAGTGGCCACCATCCTGGCTCCAATAAAATTAACGAAATGACTAATTAGATGCAGAATATTATGCTGTTGTTACGGCCCACTAAGGAGTGAAAATGCGAGTTTCTGCTTAAGGAGCTTATGGTCTAAAGGAAATACAAACAGACCTCAATTTCCTTTTTTCTCACTTGAGTGAATATATCTTACACCGTTTTGTCAAATCAGAAAGACTCTGTCAGGGAGAATAAGCTCCTTTTAATATGTATGCAGAAAGAAGCCAGAAGAGATAGTGCAGTGAGCACAACACAGTCGCCTTTTCCAAAGGCTTTGTAAGGGCCCCTTATAAACAGCAGCCTCGGGGTGGAGATGGCGCAGTTCTCCATATTGGAATCCAAGGTATGCACCATCCACCTAAGACACTGAAGAATGCAATCTTAAAAATACACAAGTCAATAGTTTTGCACTCTCTGAAAAGATCTTTTATTTTACTTATCAGAATTACTATGGTTTTCATTGCAAAATCATAGTTCTTCACATTTGCTGACTTCAGGCTATAATGCTTTGTGTACCTGAAGAGTGAGACTTCAGGTGCTGCACCTAAATCATTGTATTTGATGGGTAGAAACAAACCTTAATGCGTTTCTATGAGGGTAATCCTCTAATTTCAGTAAGAATTGAACTACATGGTGCTTTTACGTGAGTAACCCAGACTGAAGGTCTGGCTTCATTGTGACATAAAGAATTAAAACAATTCTGAGAACAAATACCAGAAATATCCGCAACATTTGTTTTAAAAGTTCTGTTCAGTTGTTTTGTGTTCTTGTCTTTCTCTTCCAGCCACATCAACTTCCTGATGTTGACGGTCAACGGCACAGGTAAGTCTCTGCACTAAATTTGTGTGCACTAAAGAAGGAAAAGTCTTAGATTCAGACAATCCTTGCTCATCTCCTGTCAGATCCCTTAAAAAATAGGTAAGTCCAGGCAGCGGCCAGGGGTCATACAGAAAACCTTCCAGAAATCAAAGGTACTCTCAGACAAAAAGACTTTCAGAATCAATGTCCAGATCTTGCATTATGTTATAGCCCCCTTGGAGCTGTTCTCCTCCCATCTGGGGCATAATATGGAGGTCGTCTTTGGTCCTGGACTTCAGCTGCTGCTTTGATCCTTGATCTCTATCTTCCCCACAGCCCAATCCATTCCTCTCTCTCCTCTTCTGTTTTCCCAAAGACCCTTATTGTCTGCTTTTGGGTCTTAGCTACACACTTTGCTTCTCCTCAGTTTTCTCTCTGAAAGCCCTCAATTTGTAACTTTGGGGTTACAAATCCTAGAGGGGAGAGCCTCTTCCATCCTCTTTGCAGATCCTAGACACCTGCTACAGGTGTGGAACAGGTTGGGGCTGTTGCTGTGGGCTCCGGACAGCAGTATTTTCCATTGGGCATTTATTCCAATTGGTATTAACTTTGGCCTTCAACATCTAAAGAAAGCAGAAAGCAGCATAAAATGGACTCTTGGAAAAGTGCTTTGAAGAAAACACTTTGAAAACATCCCCCTGAGTTCTGAGTTCTGTGTCAATGTAGGTGATGCAAGTTGCTTGGATATGGTGAATGTGACCAAAAAAATATATGATGAGGAACTGTGGTGACTTGGAGTTATGTGCTCCCAGAAAAACATGTTCTTAGTCCATTCCTATGGTTGTAAATGGAACCTTTTAAAGATGTTATTTTTGGTTAAGGTGTGCCAGCTGAGTCAGGATGGGTCTTAACCCTATTCCTGGAGGCCTTATAGAGAAGGCCACAGCGAAAGAAGCTGGAAGTCAACGGAACCCAGAAGAGAAAAGGAGAAGATGCTGCTATGTGCATTGTCATGTGAGAAAGGACAAGGGCCCAAGGATCTCTGGTGGCCAGCTCCTGAATGCTACAGTTTTTAGGGAGAAAATATCACCTTGCTGATGCTTGGATTTTGTACTTCTCCTAGCCTCAAAGCCATGAGCCAATAAATTCCTGTTAAGAAACTCTCTGCATGACATTTCCTAGCTGCTAAAATAGGGACCAATAGGTGTCTGTCCCCATGGTATATAATTAATGAGATTTAAAGGCTATTTTGATAAAATATTTTTAAAAAAATAACATTCCCCTAGTAGCCTGCCATTGTATCTGAAAATTCACATTTTAATTTTCAGAAGGCCTTTGTTCAAATGCAACCATCTTTTCTGGAAGGTACACATGTAAATCAACCACCATCAATGTAGTAAATATAGTAAATGATTCGCTGTCCGAGCAGAACAGTCCCTGAAAAAAAAAAATATGGAAAAAGTACATTTTAAAGATAAAATAAATTAATATTTCAGAGCTGTGCTGTCCCATATGGTAGACATTAGCCATGTGTGGCTATTTAAACTTAAATTCAAAGTTAAATTAAAATAAAACAAAATAAATAAAGCAGATCCTCAGTCACACTAGCCACATTTCAAGTGCTGAGTATCTACATGTGGTTAGTAGCTACCATATTGGACAGGTCAGATGTAGAACATTTCTATTATTGCTGCAAATTTTATTGGACAGTACAGACCTAGAGTATAGGCACTTAATGTAGAGTGCATGTGTGGTGGAGTATCCCTGAGTTGTGCTTAGAATTCTGAAAGCAACAAAAAAGTACTGAAAAAGAGGTGTAGGGAGGGAAAACGTCTCCAATAAAGAAATAAGATCTCATGAAGTGGGAGTGCCAGGGGGAATAAAGGCAACTTCACAATTTTGCTTGGAATCTTTTGCCTTCATATTCTGCTGGGAAAGAAAGCATAATTTTTCATCCCCAGATTCCAATTCTCGCTCTGCCAATTATTAGCTGTGTGGCTGCGGGCAAGTCATTTAACCCTTCTTAGTCTTTCCTTACTTGTAAAATATTGATTTTAATTCCTAGACTGCACATTGTCATGCAGATTAAAGATAATTTTTGTGAAATATCTGGTACATTGTAGATACTCATTAAATTGGAACCAGCATATCATTAAATCCTTTAACTGGCCTTGGGGCACTGAGTGTGACACACAGATCCTTATCATTATTTCTGTGCCCAGCACATAGTGGGCATTCCACAAATAGTTGTTGGATTTAATTGAACTGGAATACTCCATACTTTTTTTCCCCACGTTCTTGTTTTCACTAGGAATAAAGATTCTGTGAATGAAAAATGCTGTGCAAACTCTGATGTTATTGGTATTGCAAGAGTAATTAACATGAAGTAGGATCAGAAGGCAACAATCCCTTAGAAGCTAATCCTTTTAGGTTAATGGAATTGAAATATTATAATTCATAAAAGAGCACTTAAATGGGACTGCTTGGACAGCTACTGCTTGTTATTTATATTTGTTGAATTTTTAAAATTGTGCCCTTCACAGAATTGCTTGAGGGCACAAGTACAGAGAATGAACACATTAATTATCATTAATGAATCATTAAATAGCAACTATAATTAACAATTTAAACTAATATCTTTTTAAAACTAGTGGCCTTAGTGCTCCCCTACTGGGAAAACTGGGTAAAAAGAGGAGATAATTGGTAGAATATTGGATTTGAAAATGAAATCACATAAATTCTTCTAGTCCTTTCCACTGCTTTCATATATAAACCACTATGGACAGATGACCCCTCATTGTAAAGCTTTTTATAAGACCATTTTATAATCTATCTTAGGCATGCACTCATTGTCGTGACTTTTTTTTTTCTTTATAGGTATCTAAAAAGACTATTATGCTGCTCTTAGACCCTCATGAGCAGCAGAGCTGTAAAGGGTTCATCTGACAAATGAGACATTTGAACTTTCAGATGAGATGTTTTCAACATGGCTCCAAGGAGTCCAGAGCTACTCAGAGCCTTGTTGGAGAACAAGAAGAAGAATAGAATATGTGAGCAGACAGGAATTTGGCACACTCTCTTTCCAAAACCATACTCCTTTTCCAAATCAGGTTTAGCCACTAGAGCTCAAATTGTATAAATATCATTGGTGTGTTTTAATTTGGTTTGAAAGAAAGGCGCCAACAATTTAAAAATAACTATTTTGAAAATTACTGAGTTAGATATAAGTTCTAAATCCTCTGTTCACTTTAGTTCTGCAGTTCTCAACCCGAGGTGCTAGGCTCCACCCCCACATATTCTAATTTAGCATAACTGTGGGGGACACTGACATTTTAAAAAATCTGTCCAGATGACTTTAACTTGCAGCCAATGTTGAGAACTACTGTATATTCCAACTGCATTGATCTCTCTTTAAGTAGATATGAGCAGGGGGTAGTTTCTCTTTATTTCTGTCAGAGATTAGAGTTTTTCCCAGTAGAATTAATGTTTATGGAGTTTATTTTATTCTCTCTTCCCATGTTCTACATATATCAACATTTCCCACCTTCACACATACCAACTAACAGCTGTTATGACTCTCAAACCATTTCATAACATCATTTAACTCTACTGACTGTACCTTTCAACATGTTTGTGTTTCATTTATTTAAGAAGATCTATAATATATTTAGAAAATTTGTAAATTGCCTGTATATAAATGTTATTGTTGTGATTGCTATAAAAAAGTTAGAGCATATTTTGCCTTACATGTGTTATTTTTCGTAGGCCAAAATAGAGCTTAACTATTATATTGCCTCACACACAGTAGGGTCATACTGAATGATTAATGTCACAGTAGGAACCTAGGCATAATTCTACTTATCTGTTAGAAAATGTGCAGGCATTTTAACTGCTACCCTGCACTCTGAGTTACGTGTTTGTTATTACTGCCTACAGTAACCAGGATCAGGTTAACAAGGTTAGCCTTTCAGGGTATTTTTCTTACCACTTTAATACTCTGGTGGCTACAAATGTAAACAGCCTCCAGGTTACCAAGGGAAAATGGGTATAATATTCTGTTCTGAACAGCGAGGCATATCCTTGGAATGGGTACCTGAGTCAGAGAGAATAGAATCTGCCTACTTAGTCCCTTTTGTCCCTCCCTTTCTCCCTCTTTTATCTCTTTCTTCCTCTCTTTCTTTCTTCCTCTCTTATTTTTCCTTCCTTCCTTCCTACCTTCCTTCCTTCCTTCCTTCCTTCCTTCCTTCCTTCCTTCCTTCCTTCCTTCCTTCCTTCCTTCCTTCCTGCCTTCCTTCCTGCCTTCCTGCCTTCCTGCCTTCCTGCCTTCCTCTTTCTCCTTCTTTCTCTCTTCCTCTTTTAAATATTTTAAGAAATTATAAAAATATAGAAAATAATATAATAAACAACCATATATCTATCACCTAACATTGATAAATCTTAACTTTTTATTATATTTGATCCACTACTTATTTTAAGAATAGAAATTCACAAATATTGTTGGTCATACCTGTATAACCACCCTACCCTTAACTCATGCCCAACACCTTGGTTCCCAAAGTTTGCTACACGTTAGAATCACCTGGGGAATTTTTAAAAATCCCCCGTTTTCTCTATTTTTCTTTTATGAAACTCCTATTATACATGTATTGTCCCTTCTCTCTTTATTTTTCATTTATCCCATCTTTCATATTTTCCATTTCTGTGCTGCCTTGTGGGCAATTTTCTAGACTTATTTCTCTCTACCGTTATGTTTTATCTACTTTTTAGTCCAATATATTGAGTTTTTTATTTGAATGACTATAGTTTTGAATATTCAGAATTTGTTTCCTTTTCAAATCTGCCTTTAAAAATAGTGTTTTTCCATTTTTCTCAGGATTTTATTCCTTCTTTTTTTGTTATTTTAAACTTATACTATTTGATAGCCCTATTAACTGAAGTTGTTGGGAGATGTTATCATCTTGCTCTTTTGTCTAATAATTTTTGCTCATATAGTGTTAGTCCCTTATATATTTTGCAACTATGTATTATGAGCTCACTTTCATTAAGACCTTATTTGTAAGAATCCTATGTGATCTTGGCTAATGACATTTATATACTGAGTGGCTTTTCATTTGTTTTTACCAGGTACATATCATTGTTTTGTAATCTGTTTGTACCTTAATTTACCATCATGAGAATTTCTGGACAATTCTTGTAGAATAAATTTAAACTCCAAGCACACTGGCTTAAAATCATGGTTACAAAATATTAGGGAAGAAAATTTCACTTAGATCCACACTAAGAAAGATAATATTTTTGTGCTATGAAGTATATCCTCGGGAACAATTGGTATTGTTAATTTTTTGTAATTTAGCCTTTCTAATAAATATGTAGTGGTATCTCATTGTTGTTTTAATTCTCAATTCCCTAAGGAAAAAGAATGTTGAACATCTTTTCTATGCTTATTTGCCAGCTATATATTTCATCTTTGGGGACATATCTATTCAGATCTTTTGTCCATTTTTAAGTTGGGTTATTTGTTTTCTTATTTGTTGAGTTTTAAGAGTTCATTGCATATTTTGGATATAAGTCCTTTTTTACATAAATATTTTAAAAACATTTTCTTCCATCTGTGGCCTGACTTTTTTTTCTCTTAACAATGGCTTTCATAAAACAGAAATTTTTTATCTTAATGAAGTGCAAATTATCTTTTTTTATGGATTGTGCTCATAGTGTGTATCTAAGAAGTCATTGCCAAACCCAAGATCATCTAGATTTTATCCTATATTATCTCATAGAGAATGAATAATTTTGCATTTTGCATTTAGGTCTTTGATTCAATTTGAGTTAAATTTTGTGAAAGGTAAAGATCTGAGACTAGTTTCTTTTTTAATATATGGACATCTAATAGTTCCAGCACCATTTGTTTTAAAGACTGTCTTTTCTCCATTGAAATGCCTTTGTTCCTTTGTCAAATTTCAATGGGACATTTAAAAGAAAATAAAGAAGAAGAAAAACTGCACTACCAAAAAAATAAAATAAAATAAAATAAAATAAAATAAAATAAAATAAAATTAACCTAAAAGATGGAAGCAAATCAAGCATCCACCAACCAATGAGCTGAAAAACAAATATGGTGGGTACATACAATGGACCACCATTAAGCCACAAAAAGGAATGAAGTTCTGATATATGCAACAACTTGGATGAACCCTGAAGGCATCAGGCCAAGCAAAATAAGCCAGACACAAAAATACCAAGTACACACTATGGATCATAGTTAGTGGTGATAGTCTGATGGTGTTCTTTCATAATCTGTAACAAAAGTTCCACAACAATGTAAGGTGTGGGGGGAAGGGTGATGGATGGGAATTCTGCACATTACACCTGATTGTTTTGCAAGCTCACACCTTCTTTAATAAAAAATAAAAAAATAATTTAAAAAAATTCAATGGACTGTATTTGAGTGTATCTTTTCCATGATCTCTATTCTTTTCCATCTCTCTATGTGCCTTCTCTTTGCCAATATTACACTGTCATGATTAATGTAACATTACACTAAGTTTAGGAAAAGTAGTGTGAGTCCTCCAACTTTCTCCTGGAAAATGAAGGGGGCATTCAAGCTCCTGTAAACAGGAAAACTCCTAGGGCCACTAGCAAGCAAAATCCCAGGGTAGGACACAGACCCAGAAAGACAGGGAGGACCATGCGTTTTGTATTCATCTTGGGAAGACCTCCATGATAGTACATGACTGACAATAAAGAAAATCTCTGTCATATCACCAGCTGATGACAAATTGAAGAATTCAAGAAACAGACATATCAGGAAATAAATCCCAGAGTTAACATTTTAAAATATTAAAATGTACAATGTACAACAAAATATTATAAGAAAATCAATAGGAAATAATGGCTCATCCATAGAAAAGGATAAAAATAATACTGGAAAAAGAATTTTTTAAAAATGATCTTGGGAAGTGGCTGTGTCTCAAGCAATTGAGTTCCCATTTACCATACAGAAGACCTGGATTCGATCACTAGGACCTTCTAGTAAAAAAAAGAAAAAGGCATCCCCGACCTCTGTTGTGCAGAGATAGGTGCAGGCCCCACACGGCAAAACAACACACCAAAAAAAGGTGATGATGCAGCCAGATAGGGAAAAAAGAAAAGATCTTCAATATGATCAAGGAGATGAAGGAAAATATAGAGAAAGAACTAAAGGATATGAGGAAAATAATGAATGAAAAATATGAGAATTTCAGTAAAGATATAGACATTTTTAAAAGGAAACAAACAAAACTACTGGAGTTGAAGACAACAATAACTAAAATGAAAAATTCCCAATAGGGTTTCAATAGAGGATTGCACCTGGCAGAAGAAAGAATCAGCAAATTTGAGACAAGACAATTGAAATGAGTCAGGCTGAGGGGCAAAAAGAAAAGAGAATTATAAAAGCCAGAGACTTCTAGGACACCATTAAGCATACTAATGAATGCATTATGGGAGTTCCAGAAGAAGAAAGAAAGGGCAGAAGGACTGTTAAAAGAAATAATGGCAGAAAGCTTCCTAAATGTAATGAAAGACATGAATATGCACATCCAAGAAGCCCAGAGAAAACAAAGAGGATAAATTTGAAAAGAAATATTACCCATCATGTAATGATCAAATTGTTGAATGCAAAGGACAGGAGAGAGCTCTGACAGCTGCAAGAGAAAAGCACCATGTTACGTATAAGGGAGTCCCATTTAGATTGAGTGCGAATTTCTCATCAGAAACTATGGAAGTAAAAAAACAAAGGGTTGAAATACTTGAAGTGCTGAATGGAAACCACTGCCAACAAAGAATTTTATATCTTTCAAAAATGAGGGTAAGATTAAGAATTTCCCAGGTATGCAAAAGCTGAGGAAGTTCATCAGCACTAGACCTGCCCTATAAGTAATAAGAAAGGGAGTCCTGCAGACTGAAAGGAAAGGACACTACAGAGTGATTCAAAGTGGCATAAAGAAGTGAAAACCTTCAGTAAGGTAACCATTTGGGTAATTATAAATGTCAGTTCTATTACATTGTATTTTTTAATATGTAAGTCCACTTCTTCTTACAGGTGCTCAAATACAAATGTATAACAAGTAATGATAAATCTATGGTTCTGGACATACAATGTACAAAGATACAATTGTAACAACTACAAAAAAGGTGGGGGGACAGAGGTATAGGAACACTGTATATGCTACTGAAGTCAAGTTGATTGTGTATGTGTATGCTATTGAACTCAGGTTGATTGTGTATATGTATGCTATTGAAATCAACTATGATTGTTATGGATTTAGGAAGTTAAATTTTAACCTCATGGTAACCACTAAGAGACTATATGAAAAATATATCAAGACAGAAATGAGAAGGGACTCAAGATGGTACAATACAAAAAAAAATCAAGTAAATATGAAAGTAGGAATTATTGGAAGATTGAGGGACAAAAAAGGTATAACAATGACAAAGTATTAAATAGCAAAGTGGGAGAATAAAGTCCTGCATTATCAGTATCACTTTAAATATATATAGGTTAAACTCTCCAGAGAAAAGGTAGAGATTGACAGGATGGATAAAAAAGCATGACCCAACTGTATGCTATTTACAAGAGACCCACCTTAAGTTGAAAGACATAAGTGGGTTGAAAGCAAAAGAATGGAAAACATATCTTGCAAGTAGTAGTCAAAAGAGAGCTGGGGTAACTATACCCTGATCAAATCAAATAAATAACTGTTACAAGGGACAAAGATGATCATTATATACTGATAAAGAGGTCAATTCAACAAGAAGATGTAAGAATCATAAATAGATTGTAGGGAGCCACCCTCTGTGAGACCTATTTACAGTCTCCCACAACATGGCAGATCTCACAACATGGCGGAGTTCACAAATCTGCCCTGTCATTTCCTTATTCTTCTCCTCCCTGCTTCTCTGTTCTCCCCCTCCCGCCTCTACTCAGGTGACCACAGCAATACACAGCAATACACAGCAAGGCGCGAAACTCCGCGGACCCGGTGTGAACTGTAGGCCAATCCCCTCCTTGGACGTCTGCCACCCACAAGACCAGCCTATCACCTATGTACACATTCCCTTCCCTCTCTATATATCCCCATGTTTTACCCCCAATAAATGAGACTTGATCAGAATCCTGTCTTGTCTCCATTCTTCTCTCGACTCCTGCCCCACCCTGCTTCTTCCCACAGGTCCCTGGACTCGCCCCCGCCGGACCAGAGCAATAGATATGCACCAAAAGCAGAGCTCCAAAATATTGGAAGCAAATGCTGACAGATTTGAAGGGAGATATAGTGGTCTGCCACAGGGGTGCTAATGCAAAGTACCAGAAATCTGCTGGCTTTTACAAATGATATTTATTTGTGGTAAAAGCTTAGAGTCCCAAGGCCAAATCAAGGTATAAGAAGAGATGTTTTCTTACCAAAGTCAGCTATTGTTGATTCTGATGTGTTGCCATGTGGTGAAGCAAGATGGCTGTCAATGTCTGTGAGGTTTCTCCTTCCCCAACTGGCTCCTTTTTCCTATTGAATCCCATGGGCCCAGGCTTGAGGCTTTGTGCCTAAGTGATCCTATAGTTCTCTCTCTCCTGGCATAAGGCTTATGTCTTTCTGGGCCTTCTATGTAAGTCTCAGCTGTTCTTCCTAATCTCAGCTGTAAACTATCAGGTAAAATGATTCATCTCTCCCCAGGCCTCAGCTATTTGAGCCGTCTCCTTTCTGTCACATGGCAGGATCAAAAATGGCAGAGCTGTCTTTTCCTGTACATCTTTCTGTGTAAGTGTCCATTTATATCAGACCCAGCAAGGGGGTGGGGACTCAACCTGAGTCATGCCCATTGACATAGTCAAATTGAAAAGCCCTAATAGCAATCTTAACAAGTAATCTAATCAAAGGCATCTGAGATGAATTTAATACAATCAAAGGGTATCACATCCAGCAGAACAGATTAGTTTACAAACATAAACCTTCTCTTTTTAGGATTCATAAAATAATCTGCTACTGGAGAAACAGATGGTTCTACATTATGTAGGAGAGTTTAATACACTACTTTCAATAATGGATAGACCATCTAGACCGGGGTTTCTCAATAAGAGGTCCGTGAGTTTGAAATGAATTGAATTTCAAATAAACATTCTTGTGGGGACATTTTGGTACAGGTGTGATATATTTCTTAAATAATGCACAGTATAGTGTAGGTTTAGTAAGGGGTCCATGGTTTTCAGACTAGGAAAGGGGTCCATGGAACAAAAAAGGTTAAGAAGCTCTGATCTAGACAGAAAATCAATAATGAAATACTCTAAACCAACTAGACATAACAGATATATAGAGAACACGTCACCCAACAAAAACAGAATATGCATTCCTCTCAAGTACACATGGACCATTATCCAGGATCGACCATATCTTAGGTCACAACACAAGTCTCAACAAATTTAAAAAATATTGAAATCTTATAATGTATCTTCTCCAATCACAATGGAATAGAGCTAGATATAATTAATGGGAGAAATAGAAAATTCACAAATATGTGGAAATTTAACAATGTACTCCTAATCAATCAGCAGGTTAAAGAAGAAATCAAAAGGTAAATAAGAAAATATCTTGAGGCAAATAAAAATGAAAATACAAAATGCGAAAAGTTATGGTATGCAGCAAAGGCAGTGCTGAGAGGGAAACTGATAGCTCTAAATGCTCACATTAAAAAAGGAAGGATGATTTCAAATCAGAGGCCTAATCTCAAAACTAGAAGAACTATAAAAAAAAGAGAACAAACTAAAACCAAAGTTAAAAGCTAGGAAATAACGAAGACTGGAACAGAGATAAATGAAATAGAGAATAGTAAAATATTAGAATCAACAAAACTAAAAGTTCTGTAAAAAGATCCATAAAATTGGCAACTTTTAGCTAGACTTACGAAGGAAAAAAGAGAGAGGTCACAAATGACTAAAATCAGAAATGAAAAAGGGAACATTATTGTGGACCTCAGAGGACTATTAGAAGATACTATGAAAAAAGGTCACTATTTACAGATATCTCCTGTTAGTTCTGTTTCCCTAGAGAACCCTGACTAATACAAAACTGTAGAATGATAAATTAGATAACCTAAATGAAATAGACAAATACAAAGAAACATGAAAACTATCTATATTGACTCAAGTAGAAATAGAAGATCTCAACAAATATATCCCTAGTAAAGAAATTGAATCAGTAATCAAATAACTCCCAATAAAGAAAAGCCCAGGACCAGATGGCTTTATAGGGGAATTTTACCAAATATTCCAAGAAGATGTAACATTGGTCTTTTCAAACTCTTCCAAAAATTTGAAGAAGAGGGAATATTCCCATATTATTTTATGAAGCCAACATCACTATCATTCCAAAGCCAGATAAAGATACCATATGAAAAGAAAATTACAGACCAATATCCTTTATGAATATAGATGCAAAAATTCTCAACAAAATACTAGCAAACTGTATCCAACAGCACATTTTAAAAAGTACAAAACAAAAGGAAAACCTATATACCATGATCAGGTGGGATCCATCCTAGGGATGCAAGAGTGGTTCAATAGAAGAAAGTCAATTAATGTAATACAACACATTAACAGAAAGAGAAAAAGAAAATACATTATCATTTCAATTGATGCAGAAAATGCATTTGACAAAATCCAGCACCCTTTCTTGATAAAAACACTTAGAAACTAAACTGTGTCCCCTAGAAGTGTTTCACCCTCATTTTATTCCACACTCAGCCTCCAGAAATTCATCAATTGATGGCTCCAGCTTCCAGGTATGGAGATCTCAGCTGTGATTCTCTAGAATGTACTATCTTTCCAGATTTCAAGGTAGCAGCTTGCCCTTCAAACTCAGTGCTATAATGGTGCCAAGATATTCCATTAATTTTTAGTTTGTCTGACTTTATTTGTTGTAAGGATTGAGGAACTATTTCTAAGCTACTTTTATGGCTGATCTGAAGCCCCAAATCCCAACTCCAGACTTTTTATAGTCTCTTTGGTTTAAGAGGTAGTCTTTCAAGGATCCTGGCTTCATGTGGAGGAGGAAGTGACACATTTCTAGCCCCACCCCAACCCCATTTTGTGAGCCTCAGATCTCATTTCCCATCTCTAAGTAAGGTTAATACCCAAGCACCTAGGTAATGGAAACAGGCACCATTCAGTTTCCACAGCTACCACAGTATCAACTCATGCACTCTGGGTTTTAGTTTCTTCTTTATTTTAGACCGTTTGGGGATTTCCTTTACTTTCTTTAATTTACAAAGACATTTGTTTGTGTTTATCTGGCATTTCTAAGTGTTTGGTCAATGGAAGATTTTCAGGTTATTCAGTCTATAATATGAAACCAGCCTCTAGCCAGTGTTTCTATTCAAATATTTGCTGAGCTGGCAGGATTATATGTCTCTTAAGACCTCACTGACCCAGGAAACACCCTAGGCATGGAGTCTGGGCTCTCAAACACTGCTTTCTGCTCTGCTTCTGACTACCATGTTATGATAAATGTGAGAAGCCTCTCAGAACCAGGCAAGACATGGGGTGAGAGGCAAGGCAACTATGGTGTAGAATTTCCAACAGATTTGCCTGAACTCAGACGTTACTGTCTATCTCAACATTTCCTGTTTGTGACCCTGATATGCTTTTGTTTTTGTTTTTGTTTTAATACCATAACTCTCTTCTTCTGGATTTCCATTGAGTTCTTCTCTATTGCTTTTGTTCCATGGTCAACTCCATCCCAAGTTTGATCTTGGCTGCTGGCTCAGATTGGCATTTTCATCTCTCACTCCTCCCTTTCCCTTATCTCAACCCACTTTATGGGTACTTTTTTCTGCAGATGGGATTTAGCAAATCTTACCTTCTTTTTGGTGACCTATTTTGTTCTTTTTAAATATATGACTCTGACCTAGAGATATATTGAAGTTAAATCTGCACAATCACGCTGAAGAACTATAGGGATACCCAAGTGGTGCATCCCTGTGACTTAGTTTGCATAGGTGCCCTAGACCTTATGGTGTTGGGGGGGTGCATGTGAAGAGTTGAAGGATTTTCTCGAATTTCTAATTTCTTAAGTTTAATCACTGAAAGAAGGAATTGATGAGTATAATTCTGCAATGCATAAGAAAGAAAATCTTCTGTTGTAATATGGAAGCCTAGTATCTGAGTGTTTACAATGAACATTTCACTTTTTAGAATTTCCTTTTTCATGAGATTATCGAATGTTACAAACAATGTCCTTGATTCAGATCAAACTCCCTTAACAAGGCTATGGGTGAAGGGGTTTCTGGTCCCTCACAAGAAGCTGCTCATGAAACAGATATTTGACACTGCAGGTATAAGAACCAGCAGGTACAGACCTGTAAAGGTACAGAAGAACAAGCTAAGACCACTGTATTAGTCAGCCAAAGGGTTGCTGAGGCAAAATATCAGAAATTGGTTGGTTTTTACACAGGGTATTTATTTGGGGTAGGAGCTTATAGATGCCAGGCCATAAAGCCAAAATTATTTCCCTAACCAAAGTCTATTGGGAACATGATGGCTGCTGACACCTGCGAGGGTTCAGGCTTCCTGGGTTCCCACACTCCTGGGGCTTGCTTTACTCTGGCTTCAAGGTTCCTTCCTTCTAGGGGCTGGCTTCTCTTTCCTCTGCATGCTGACTTCCCAGGGCTCTAGTCTAAGGCTTCAGCATCAAACTCCAAAATCAAAACATTAAAAGCCCCCAACTCTGCTCTTTGCCATGACTTTTATCTGTGAGTCCCACCCCTTGGTGGGGACTAATCATAACTCAATCATGCCTAGGTACAGATCAGATTATAATCATAATGCCATATTTCCTTTTGGAATTCATCAATTATATCGAACTGCTACAACCACCCATCCAAGAGATCTGTTAATTCAATTCTATATCAAGGGAATCTCTTAGTAAGGAAAGAAGAACATTCAAATATGGTAGCATATCCCTTATAGGCTCATACCGATCACCTGACAAACTGAAAAAACCCTTGAAAGACTGACATTCCCTTAAAACTTTGAAAATAGGAAGTTCCCTGCCCTTCTTTTTGGTGTTTGTTAGAAACCTTGTTTGTGCCTCTCACTTTGTTTCACCTTTCAAAATGGATGGACTAGAAACAAAGCTCAGGATGACAGGGAGACCTTATTTTGTTACCAGTTACTGTATGTCAGTGACTGAGTGCAAGGTGTCTCAGGGAACTTTCACCCTTATTCCCCAATTACTTTAGCCTATCTTTCCCCAAAACAACTCAAATGAACATCCCCTCTAGTAAAACCAGGTGCTTTCCACGCAAATGCAGCCACAGATCTTTATCCTCTGCTTGCAGCCCTCCTTCTCACAGGACAGCTGCCCTTGAGATATTCCTGTTCAGAAATGTTAGTGCCGTCCCTGATGTATAGCATTCCAAGTCAGCAGCTCTTCAGCTTACAGTGGGCCTAAATCAGAGTACTATCAGGCCTAGAAAGTAGAAAATAGAAAAAAAAAAAATGATACAAGGAAGGTTGGAGAAATAAATCAGTATATTTTTAGGGAGAAATTAATATGTGTGAAGATTAGGAAGCAAGCATCTTCTACCAATTTCCATTTCTCTTTCCCCCAAACCCTAAAGGTTCTGCCTAGTGCTAGGTCTAAGATAGGGTATACATATTTGCTGAATAAAACAGAATTGAGTAGGTTAGAAGGATCAATTCTTTCAAGAACTGCTCACTAAGTTGCTCACTCTGGTATATGAGTATGAGCTAACCTGGCAGTAAATGTTTTAGACTTCTTAACTCACGAAGGACCACTTAAAAGTGCTCTAAATTCTCAGGTAGTAGGCAAACCCAGACATTAAGTCAACGGAATTTTTTCCTCAGGAGTTGCAGAGTTATACCCACCATTTGCTTCTTAGGCTGACTAAATTCAGAAACTAGAAAATAATAGGATTTCAACCTAACTTGACTGACAATCTGAGACTCTAATATAGCTGTAAAATTGAATTTGGCATGTCAGCTCTTGACTTCCCTCACACAGACCAGAAAATCCTATTGATCACACAAAGCTGAATTTATTAAACTTATTTAGCAAGGAAAAACATCAGCTTGATAAACTCTTGGTAGTGCTTCAAAAGGGGCAAATTAGGAAAGGATATTTATAGGGTTTTGGGGTCTTGGCTCACGTGGCTTAAGTTGGACCCTAAAGATAGGAAATGGGTTGAGTTTAAGTGAAGTTTATGGCCAATAAATTAAGATTGTAGACACAGGTAGGGTAGGGTCTTGAAGTGAGGTTAATTAGTGCCTATTGTTTAATCAGCAAGCAGTTTGGCCAGATGAGCAAATGGTTTGCCCAAATATGTTGGCTTGCAAAAATTTCCTAAATCAAAAGGTGAAGTATTTTATTGCTTTGCAGTCTTATATTCCTGGGCAAAAGAATAAAAGATTAAATCATGTTGACATAGGTGGGGTCCATTCTCAAGCAGGAGTTTTTAAGTTTTCTCCCACTATTAATTCAGAAGCTGTTAAAGAACTTGCAACGACTTCTGATCCCCTTTTTGAGACCAAACAGTCTTCTTTATATGTCTTGCTTTTTAGTGGGTCCCTGGGCCCTTTGCTTGCTTCCCTCACCCCACCCTTATTATATGACTAACTAATTATTGTCATCATTTAAGCATCAGCTTGGGCTCCACCTCCCTCAGGAGGCTGTTCTGATTCCTTTCTCCATTCCTATTGCTCACTTCAAGGCTCTTGCTCTGGAGCTTCCACACTATCTCTGTTAGTCAATAGTATTTAAAATTACATCTTTGAGTGCCTATCTCCCCCCAAGCCTGTGATCTCCTAGAAGGCATTTTAATACAGTATTCTTTTCTGTTACCCAGTACCTGGCATGCAGAACAAAATCACTTTTTAAATGGAAACTTTAAATTAAGTATAACACAGTGCAGAAAATTACATGAATCATGAAGGTACATCTCAATTAATTTTCTGACAGTGAACACACCCATGTAACCACTACTCATATCAAAGAGTGATTTTCAGAACCCCAGAAGCTCCCCTTGCACTACTGCTTCTGTGAGGATCTTGTAAGAACTACCCTGACCCACTCTCTTCCTCTGTTAAGCTAATCTTAGCCTTGTAGCAACAGCCAACCCCTTAGAATAGAATATAGTTGTAGCTGCATTCAGAAACTAGCCACAAGATCTTGATACCCACAGACTAGGATTTACGGTTTTTAGCAAACTCAGTAGGGTAGTAGAATGAATTTAGCAGAACTTTAGCTCATAATATTAAAACTCTTCACCTCTGGGTGGGAGTTAGGTGCCATTATCTGTACATGCATATGTGAGACCAAGCATGTTAAAGCACATAGTGCTATAGAGCATGCATAAGATGCTGCCCCCTTCCCCATCAAGTTTGTAACCCATCCATTTAAACTCCTTCCCTACACAAGCCAATATAACGCTTCTTCTTCTGTTGTGGTGATCACAGTCTTGAAGACCAGGATGCAAGACTTTTCTGAGAAGGAAGGTTTATTAACAGCCGGCCAGACCCAGCAGACTTAGGTCCAAAGACTGAGCCCCAAGCAGGGTTTTCAGGTTGTCTTTATACAAGAGACACATGGGGTGGGGCCAGGACAGGTTTTGGCATGAAAAGACTTTCTTTGTTGGATCAGGCTTCAGTTTCTTGGGGCCTAGGACTTTTAGGAAACTAGATAGGTTTGAATACACACACAGCCCATATCATTTTTAAATACACATACAGCCCATATTATTCCTGAATATATACAGACCCCCCCCTGCCCCGCCCCAGCTCAAAGCATTCCCTCCTTTAATGCCTGCTTAAATTAATTAAGCTTCGGCATCACTATTGTTGGATTCATGAGGTGGGCGACTGTCTTTGCTTTTACTGTATTATTTTATCAAAGCATGTACCCTAGCTATTATTAAAGGGAGGAAGCAGAGAAGTATGATGAGAGTATGGGAGGAGTCTCAGCTGCTCACCACTTTACTTATTTCTTTTATTAATCTCCTAGGGGGGCCCAATGATAAAGTCCTTGGGGAATATCTGGGGCTTCTCCTGGCTTCTGGAGAAAATCTTTTTCCAAATGGCAGAATCTTGGGTAGTGTCTTCCAGCAGCCATCTTGGGGGTTATTGATGTCCACGTGGACTTTTTGACAGGTTCCAGATCTATCTATTGATTCTCTATTTTACTAGCCTCCTTCATTTCCCCCTCAGAGAGTTCACACCTTTAATTTTAAAGGGGGTGTTGAAGGGAGATGATCCTTTTTTTCTGTATCTACTTCCTGCTGGCTAGGGGCAGTAGGCCCTACCTGACAAGGTGTTAAAACTCTCTTGCTATTCTATTTCAGTTGGAGGAAGATGGATCTGACATCCTGGGTGAAGCTGGATGTAGTTCCCATATGGCTAACAAGATGTTGATTCTGGAAGAAATAAACTTGATCAGAATTCTGAGAATATATGGTCTCACTAAGGGAACACTGGACCACAGAAGTGGAAAAGGTCAGGTGCCTGCAAAAGCTGCATTTTCCCAAAGTTGGTGGGAAACAGGATTCTTCCTTCAGAAGAATGGGAAGGAGCATTGTTTTTTTTGTTAAGTTAAAGGAGATGAAAACAGACACGGTTTTTGAAAGGGATGTTTGGTATGTTTTCCCTCTAGCAATAGGCATTTGGGCTGGAGATAGAGGGAAAAACTGACTTTGACATAGACACTATTAAGCTTTTCTCTTGAAGAGGTATTTCAGGCCATCAGTGACTGGCATTCATACATTTCATTAGGTGCTTCTGGTGAACTGGCACTTTCTTGGGCAGCTGGCTTTTCTCAGGATTAGTGCATCAAGCTAGAAATTCTTTTGACTTTTAATAGCTGCAGGAGAGATCAGAACTACAGAGTAAAGTTCTTTACATTTTGGCTGTAATTGAGCAACTTCTGGTAATTTTTTTACTGTTTTTACCAGGTTTTGTTTTTCAAAAACCCATTTGGCTAAGCTGGTTAGGGCATCTTTCCCCAGATGAGTGGCTTGGTGAAATCCATGAAGGACTTTTCACTGTACGGCTCTTGGCAAGTAGACTTAAGTATCCTTAACAAGTTGCCCATAAGCTTTCAGGGTGAATCCCAGGCTAGCTGCCCTGGTTGGTTCATCCTGGGCATACTGTAGAACTTTGAGGTAACAGTATGGTTTCCAGTAAGTCTAGGATTTCTTGCCTGTGCTTAACAGGTGACTTATTGTTAGTAAGCATGTTTTGTTTGCTATACAGCAGAGTGAGTGTGAAGGACAAGGAAAGCATACATAGAGTCTGTGTAAATATTAGCCCATTTCCCGGCTGCTAGCTTTAAACTTCAGGTAAGGGCAATCAGCTCTGCTTTCTGGCCTGAAGTTCCAAGGGGAAGAGCTTTGGCCTCTATGGTTTCAAACTGAGAAATCACTGCATAGCCTGCCCTTTTAATTCCTTCCTTAATAAAACTGTTTTTATCTGTGAACTACTCAATGTTTGGGTTCTCAAGAGGCTCATCTTCTAAATCCGGCCTGCTTGAGTAGTTTTGGTTAAGAGTCTCAAGTCAGGAGTAGAGAAGGCGCCCCTCAGGATCTGACTTTGGACCCTCTACCAGTAGTAGGGTGGCTGGGTTGAGAGTCTGACACACTCTTATTTGTTCCTCTGGGGTCTCTAGTAATTAAGCCTGGTATTAATTAACTGGCTACCTGTAAGCCACCGGTGGCCCCTGGCCTCAAGCACATCCTTCACCTGGTATGGGGTGAAGACTGTGAGAGGTTGCCCCTGAGTTATTTTGGTGAATTTCTCAATTAAAAGGGCTATTGGCCCCACTGCTCTCAGGCAAGGTGGCCATTTCTTTATTTTATAGACATGTTCATTAACTACTTAGAAGATGAAGTTTACCAGAACTTTTAACATGTTTAATGTTTTTCTGTATATGATCTAATAAGGATATCACTATAATTATTGGAAGATTGAGGAAATAGGATATAGGTACAGAATTTAATACTAATTAATGTACTTCTCGATACATAAGTTTTTCTTTGAGCTGCAATTAATAGATTTAGGTTTGCAATATTTACATATTATCTCTCCATGGAAACAGGCTATAATGCCAATTGTGTTTAAGTTTTACTCACAATACTCTGGTATTCATTGTTCCACTTGGTATGTTCTTCACAGAAGCTGCAACACTGTTGGCTCTAGAGAGAAGCTAGAAAAGTAGTTCCAATAATCCACTGGCCTGGTGAACAGTGCCCTTCAGCACTATGAAACAGTGCCAGCCTGGAGGTGATATCTGTTGTACATTTGACTGTACTGAGCTATTATTGGCTACTGTAAGAGTTTGAAACTGCAATGTGATTTCCATTGACTTCAGGAGCACAACAAGAGATGTAGTAGATACATTTATTGTTGTAGGGGTCAGTGACAATGTAGCCAATAACTCAAATGGAGAGGCAATCTGCAGTGTATTGAAGGCCTGGTTTGAATGCATGAGAGAGTTTGACAATGCTGAAGTCTATCTCTTGATGTTTATACACTTTTTAAACACTTCCATTGCAATGTGTAACATATCAAGTGAACTTAACTTTTTAGTACTTTGCTTCTTATTTTTACCCTTTTAACATAAGATGTTAATTAATAGGTATTCTTAGTTTAGCAGTAGAGGAAAAAACTACCTATTCCATTTTTAAAATGAAAACTGAAGATTCTCAATGGAATCAAAGTAACTCTTCATTACCACCACTTGAATATGCACATTGAGGTGACTTCCAGACAGGTTTCACTGCTATGAAGTTACTTTTTTGTTAACATTAATTTAGGTTTCTAGTTAATAATGGCTTCTTAGAACTAGCCATTTAAATGCTTTAGTTTGGAAGATGCTTTTACAAACTTTTATAATTAACCACAACTATGTAGACTGGTTAATTTACCTTAGATTACAATTAGCAACCAATGGATTTTACTTTATGCATTTAAGAGAAGGCAAATCTACATTTCTTTAATTTAATTTCATGAGATATGATCTTAGAATTTTCATCATTTTAAAGATTTAATACATATAATGTTAATTTATTAATTTGGTATTTTATAAATCAGAGATAACACCCAAGTTAAATAAATAGAAACTGTTACAATTTATACAAAGACTGTTTTTTTCATTTCTTTTCAGGGTGCTAAACTCTTTTTAAATACAAACTGATTTTTATTTTCTTCTGCTTAGAAGAATTTTAATCTGTTACACCTAGCCCCTCCCTCAGAGCTCTTGCAAAGAGAAAGCCTTGGGGATTAGATAGGTTAAAGAGCTCAGGAAAATCCTTTTCTCTTTTCAATAGTTGCCATATTTAGATTTCTACATGACTTTTCTGTTTTAGCCTAATTTGGGCTCTAGGAATATTTATCACATATATAACTGCATATTTAATTTTTAAAAATTTGAATAGAACTCTTTTAAGAATTATTTGTTAATTTGATATTATCATCCTGATGTATGAAGATATACACTGAGCAAATAGGCAGACATGAATAGTTGACATGGAAACACAACTTAGTTACTTGAAACTTTCATTTTTTTTTACAAAAGAGTTTAACTATATAAAACAACATTTGAAAGATCTCTTTGAAGGTTTTCCTTTGCAGCCTTCCCCAGACTAGGCTTTTGTGGTTTCCCCCATTTGTGGCTTCATATAAAGGGAGGTAGAATGGTTTGCTGAGGTCCATGAGCCCAAGGCTTGGTGCTTCTATCAGGGCTCACTTGAGAGTGTTGAAGACTTTTCTTTAATTTGCACTATGACCATGCAGTTTTGCACAAAGACTTTGTTTCTTAATTAATGACTTATAACTAAAATGTCCCCAATGCTTTCATACAACTTTTTTTTTTTTGCTTTAGAACCTTATATTTTACTTTGACTTTAGCAGACCTTGGATGAGCAAGACTAATTATATTCACTGAGGCTATTAAAGCCTCAGGGACCAGTAGGACAGGAGACAGGGATGTCTCAAGTTTGTGTTCCCCTGAGCTATAAGGGCAGAGGCAGTTAGGCTAAATTTACCCAAATATAATTTTAGTTATTATCCTTCTGCTGTTTTATAATATAAGTGCATCTATAAATAATCTCAACCCTGAAATAACCATAAGCAAAGACCAGGGGTGAGGCTAGATTTGAAGTAACCATGAACGAAAGTAAGGTCAGTTTAGAATTTAGTTACAGTTTTTACTAAGATTTTATCTTAAGGTGAATTGGGTACTTTTATTAACTAAGCCACAAGATTTTTACCAGTAACAACTTTGTGAAGTTTCTCTGCTTTTCCAGCAATTAAATAAATTTTACTTGTGATTTATGCATTAAATCCACTAGCAAGACAGTATTGACATTTAAAGATTTATTTTTAGGTTACCTTTCACAGTTATCCAAATTTTAACAGGTGAACCCCAAATCTGAGTTCTTAGGCATAAGCAAACTGACAAAGTTAAATGCAGATTTTAAAGTTGAACAGAGTTAAGCACAGATTAAAACAGAGGAGAGAATTTTATACCTTTGGCATTTTTAGGAACTCTTTGATCTTAATTGATGGCATATGAGCTCTTTTTATCTTGATCACTATTTATACCTTTTATAGGCACAACTGAGTTTAAACTGAGGTGTTTGAGGTATATTTCCTCATTTCTTTAAGGAGACACAACATGAGGTTTCTGGGCCTCAGATTTATTTGTCCTCTTTTCTTACACTGGTTTAACTGGAATTCAGCATTTTATGCAGAGGCTGTTTTGGCTATACTGTGGCCACATGGACCAGCAGTAGGCAGGATTTCCCAATTGCTGACAAGAGACTTTTATGGGGAATGTTCTGGTATGCTAGCGGCCACACTCATTACTTTAGGAAGAATGAAGACACACCCTTTTAGTCGACTGATTTGGCATCCTGGAGTCCTAGTCTGACTAAAGTTTACCATTCCACATAATTTAATATTATCATCCAGAGGTATGAAAATATACACTGAACAAACAGACAAATACAATAGAGTTAAAATACAACAACAGAAACATAAATTTTGCTAATTTGATTCTTAATTCTTACTCTTTTGGTAAGGTTGTTTCTAAGCTTTCCATTATTTCACATTTTTTATTTTTATTACTTTTAAGATTTTTGACTGGGGCTAAAGGGGACTCATACAGCATTAACTTACATTAACTTGGTTCTTTTACGTTTTTACAACTCAAAGAAGATTTGAACACTGGGACCTTTTGCTTTTTTTTTTTTTTTTCCTGTTAATAAAACAAGTTTAATTGCAATATAGTATTAGAATTCAAAGACCCATTTCTGGCCAAATTTTTCTGTCATTTAATTTATATTTAGACCAAGCTTCATTACAAAAATTAATTAATTTATTTTTCTGTAACCAAGATCTTCCAAATTTAGACCAATTTTTCAGGATGCATCCTAGTGAGGAGCACTGGGGTACTGATGCCTCATTCCCCATGAGCGGGGGAGAGTGAGAGCGAGAGCGAGAGTGAACAGCTAAAATAAAGGCACAAAAAGGCAGCAGGCTTCTCCTTAAAGGGAGTGAGGGAGTGAGTCTCTAACCCATGAAACCTCTACCATTACCACCACACCTTTTTTACCTCAGTGAGGATAAACCAAATGCTAATTTGCAGTTAGCCAAAACCAAACAACAGGTTTTCCTTTTAAGGGAGTGAGGGAGTGGGGCTCAAACCCACCAAAGCCTCTCCCACTGTAACCAAACCTTTACTACTTTAGCAAAGGTAAACCAAATGCTAACTTGTGGTGTTACTATTTTTATTAAATGTTTTTAAAACATTCCAAAGCATTCCAACACAAACCTGCAAAGAGAAATTCAGTGGAAAGAAGTAGGAAGGTGAAAACATGGGTAAAGGTTTTCAGCATGCAACCTAGTGGGGTCTTACTTTGTGTGTTTCCCATGTTCCCACCCTGTATTGGTGCTGGGCAACACACGTTCAGCCTTCTGCTTTGTCCATCTCCAGCCGCTCCCCTTATGGGGACTTAGAGCACCTCTTAGTATGGCAGGAATGTATAAACCCCTGTATTAGATGAAGGGCTCTTAACAGAGCTCCTCCACTACTATGAGGTTGCTATGGAACCATGGATTGGGACTCCACACTCACTCGCAAAGGTTCTTTGTGTTTCACTCATTTTTCTCAATCACACACATACAACCACCCTCCTGCCCTTTCTTTTTTAAATTTTTTATTTTTATTTTTTATTGTCTTTTTTTAACAAAAAAATTACATTAAAAAAATATAAGAGTTTCCCACATATCCCACATCCCACCCTCCCACTACTCCCAAGTCAACAACCTCCCTCATCATTGTGGCACATTCATTGCATTTGGTGAATACATTTTGGTGCACTGCTGAACCACATGGATTATAGTTTACATTGCAGTTTACACTCTCCCCCAATACATTCAGTGGGTTATGGCAGGATATATAATGTTCAGCATCTGTCCTTGCAATATCACTTAGGACAATTCCAAGTCCCAAGAATGCCCGCACATCTCATCTCTTTTTCCCTCTCCTTCCTTCAGCACCTACCATGGCCACTTTCTCCAGATCAATGCTACAGTTTCTTCCATTACTAGTCACAATAGTTCTATAATAGAATACCAGTAAGTCCACTCTAATCCATAATTTATTCCTTCATCCTGTGGACCCTGGGTTGGTGATGTTCACTCCACCCCTATATTGAGAGGGGGCTTAAATCCATGGTTGATGGATGCGATTCTCCTGCTTGGAGTCGTGGGCACTCTCAATTCCCTGGTGTGGTGGTTGATCATTTTCATCTCCCTGTTAGCCGACCTTGAGCAAGCACCACTTTTGTCATAGTCTTTGCAGATGGATGTCCAGACACATCTTGCTTTGTAGGTTCCCAAAACCCCTGCTCCGGTAGGATTCGTCCCCACTCAGCCGGTCCTCCACTAGAGAGATGATGCGGGTGCACTCACTCAGACACTATCTTGCCCCGGCCCCCTCATTGTATATCTGCCCTTTCTTTTTCAGACCTGGAGAAGGCAGTTTCTTCTCCTCTTGGGAGTACTCAGGTCTTCTCAGGAGGAGATCAGACTCCCCTTCTAACTTTCAGAGTTAGGCTTTCCCTACATTATGCCCCTGGGGAACTTACCCTTCTGGCATGTGGAGCATCTCTGCTTCATTCTCAAGGTCTCCTTCAAATCTTTCGGTGCCTCTGGTTTCTTCTGGGAGGGTTCCGGCAGAGTCCACAACATTTCTGGACTAAAGAAGTCCAGGGGCATCCTGGGCTGGGGTTCACCTGGGCCCTCCCAGCTTCCTCAGAAGCACCTGAGAGGGGCAACGAAACATTGCTGTCTCTGGCCTTCACAGCAATCCCGGACAAGCCCCCAGAAATGGTGTGGCAGTCTAGAGGATTCAGTGACTGCAGTATTGAAGACCAGGATGTGAGACTCTTCTGAGAAGGAAGGTTTATTAACAGCCAGCTAGGCCCAGTGGACTTATGTCCAAAGACTGAGCACTGAGTAGGGTTTTCAGGTTGCCTTTATACAAGAGACACATGGGGTGGGGCCAGGAGAGGTTTTGGCATGAAAAGACTTTCTTTGTTGGATCAGGTTTCAGTTCCTTGGGGCCTAGGGCTTTTAGGAAATTGGTAAGCTTGAATACACACACAGCCCATATCATTCTTGAATATACATACAGCCCATATTATTCCTGAGTATACACAGAACCCTCACACATAGGTCATCTCACTTCTGCTGTTCAGAGAGGCTGACTTGAGACTTTGTCCATCTCCAGACTTCTGCCTGCTTAATAAACCCTTTCCTTTGCACGATCAAACCTCAGTGTGGACCCCAGTTCTCTGACCTGGGCAAAAAGAACCAGGGATCTCACGTGGGTGCTTTTCACTCCCTCAGATTTAAAATTATCTTGACTTCTAACACAATAGATTAGCCTTGCCTATTTTTTAGCTATATATAAATGGAATACTACAGCCAACATGCATTCTTTTGTGTTTATTTCTTTCATAAGACATTATTTTTGTAAGATTCATCCAAGATATTTTTTGTGTGTAACTGCTGTTAGTTGGTTCTTCTAGTTTGTTTTATTGTGCAAATGTACCATAACTTATTTATCCAGTCCATTGTTGTTACCCATTCGAGTTTCCAGTTGGAGCTATTATGAATAATGTTGCTATGAACATTCCTAAACGTGTTTGGGTTGTTTTTGTGTTTTTTTGTGCACATATATTTATATTTCTAAGAAGCAAAATATGCCATAGGTTTGGCATATTTTCAGCTTTCGTGGAGATTACCCAACAATTTTCCAAAGTGGTTGTACCAATGTACACTCCTCTCAGCAATCTATGACAGTTCAGCAAATGTGTTTTGAATGAATTAATAAATGAGTAAAAGAATGAGCTTGGCTCCTAAGTGGCACACAGTCTCTCTAGCTGCCCTGAAAGAAAAGTCTTTCCTTCCTTCTTGCTTCTTAATTTTCTTTTAATATCTGATGAGTGACTTAAACTGGGACTAAATTGGATTGTATATAAATGTTACCTATGAGAAAATTCCCAAGTCATTGAAATAGAGTTATAATTTGGATGTTTCCTTTCCTGTCTTTATAGTAACTGTTGATTACCATTCAGGGAGCAACTAGTTTTGCTGGAATATCAGGTTGTGAATAATTCTGAGAGTATATTTAATTGTTCAGTCATGTATGAATAATATATATCTTCCTTTGTGGGATTACTTAGGCTCTCCTTTTGCTGTAAACATATCCTAATCAAAAGTAATTGTGAATTTAAACAATGGAGACCAATTAAAGCGCAATTACCATTTGCTATATGAGTTCACCAGGGTAATCAGCACCTCTGTGAGGGGACTCTACTTCTTTATTCTAGTGGCCATATTACATTATCTGATCTGAGCATCATTGGATCTCAGCAGGTGACAAGAATTAAGAGGTGAAAACTAAATGTTGCTAAGAGGTAAGGTAATTTATTCAGAAATCAGCACTGTTCTCTGAGCATCACTGCTTAACTGGTTTCCACCCCCTGAAAGCCTGTGTAAACTGCTGGAGGACAGCTTGCATTTTAGCATAGGAACAGCAAAGGATAAACGTTGTCCAGTTAACTCACTTTCAGTTGCTTGTCTCCTCTGTGATGTTTTTCTGGGGAACCATTTGAGCAGCCTCTTGTGCAGGCCCTGGGTGGGATTTGTCAAGGAGTTGCTGTTGCTATTTTCCTACTAATAGTCATTTGGACACAAGAAAAGCTGGATTAGCCTTCTAATTTTTTAAATCAATTTTAACTCTTTGGGCTTTCTGCCATGCTCCAAATCACACTCAAAAATGAAAGTCTGGGGGGGTTGGGGTAGTGGGGCGGTGGGTGGGGGGTGGAGAAGGACACATAAGGAATGCTTCTGCCTATTGACATCAGAATAGTAGAATTCTGTTTCTGAGCTGTGGTCCCCAATACAAATGTAGCATGAGCAAAACAAATTGTACTTGTAACCTAGCAAGCACCTGAGAACAGGCATAAAAATTTCTGTAGAAAAGCACATAGCCCTGTCGAGTTTAATATTAACCGAACCTTTTCTTTCTCTTTCTTTTACAAAAAAATGTATGATGTCTCCTCGTAATGCTTCACTCCTTCCCTATCCTTTCCACCCTGAAACCTAGAGGCGGGAGGCACAGTATGTATCTTCAATGTTAACCAGAGCAGAAAACTAGAAAAGCTCCCCCAAACTCCTTCCCAAGTATGTCGAGTCTATGATTAATTCTCTTTGTTTCAAACCTGCATAAAAACTGTAAGAAAATCCCTTAACAGGAAGGTAGATTTGAGATTGATTAGATCTCCTGTCCTTGGCTGACTAATAAAGCCCCTTTTCTTTTGGGCCTAGTTGAGTGTGACTGTACTGCCACACCCAGTGACCAAGCCCGTGGACCTTTCTGGACTCCTTCACAAGTAGTCCCTGTAAGAGGTGAAGTGCAGACTGAATGAGGCAGGCCAGAGAGTTTCACTATCTTTAAATTGGATCTTTGGGGATTAATAGCATTTAACTCCCTAACACTTGTTATTAAAGGGTAGTATGGAAAAACAAACACAAAATTTCTTCCTTTATTAAACTTTTAATCTCATTAACTATATCAGCTATAATTAATATCAATAACTGTATTGACATTAAAAAGTTACCTGAAAGGGAGCGCATGTGGTTCAAGTGGTTGAGCTCCCCCCTCCTGAGTTGGTTCCTTGTGCCTCCTGAAAAACAAGAAAACAAACAACAAGCAAAACAAATGAGAAAACCAACTCAGGGAAGCTGATGTGGCTCAGTGTTTGAACACCAGCCTCATACATATAAGATCCCGGGGTTCGATCCCCAGCCCCCTGTATCTAAAAAAAAAAGGTAGTTACCTGAATGGTGGAATAGACAGTGACTAGGAAACTGACCTACTATCAGTGGTAACCAGACCAGTAAACTCTGGGCTGCTGCTACCTGCAGCAATCCATCCAGGAAGCTGACCATGATCTACAACGACCAGCCCAGGAACCTAAACCACAATCCTTGTAACAATCAGCTCAAAATAGCCAGGACTTTATCAATAACTTACAGCTTCCCTAATTTTTGCCTCTTCTTCCAAATTAGGATCAATTGGAGAAATCCAAATATACTTTCCTAAAATATCATATAAGATCTCCCCTATTAGTTAGGCTGCCTCCAACTTCCCCTTGCCAATAGCCTCCAATCAGAGTATACCCAAAGACATTCCTACTTCCCCCGCTCTTTTTTACACTATAAAGCTTTTCCATTCCTCTGCCTGCCTTGAGTCTGCTAAACAACAGTGGTGGCTGGTTGTCTTGTTATAGCAAGCTCTGAATAAATGGCCTTTATTCCTATTTGGCTGTTCTTCACTTATTTTCACAAACCCAGAGTCCCTATTGACTCAGTATCTGCCTTCTCTGGGAATTAAGGCTTCTATATTCCATGGGAGATTGAGTCAAGAGGACTTAGGGACTCACGGTCAGAATCACAGCCCCAGCATTAAGACTTTGTGATAAGGGGAAGACAACAAAGATTTTCTTTCAGTCACAAGGGCAAATATCTCAGGAACTCAACCCTGATGTGGGGAAGTTTAAAAGGTATTTTTCCTTTTCAGCATACAAAGTTAACATCAGTGATGGTTGCCATGTTTGGAACTATGTTGAATAGCTTTCTGGTCTATTTATAGAATACTTTGCCTCAGATCTTCATTGACGGGAGCAAACTAACTTACTCAAAACACTGGGAAGCATACACTTTTCAACCACAGGCAAACCTCCTGGGAGCAGTGGGTGAATCTCCTTCAGAGCCTAGTGGAAGCAGCAGGAGTACCTCTAGCAAAAGGAAGCAGGAGCAGAAGCAAGGAAAATGCTGGAGACAGTATCACCATAAGCACCAGATCCCCAGCGTGGGCTGGATAGAGGTTGTAAGACATCCTGCTGGACTGGCCCTTCAGAACTCCCACGATTGGGAAGGTGGAAGGTTGGGAGATTTTCTTTCATGGAAGCATTTTCTTAGCATAAGGAGGAGGGTCATTTGATAAATTGGGAGCTCCAAGAAGGGTAGATGAGGACAGACCCCAAGTAGTGTATGAAGCAGAATTCAATCTTCTATTTATACCAGCACGTAGATCCTTGAAAACTAGAACAGATTTAATGATATGACATGGCATACTGTATCTGTTTTCTTCCATGGGAATTCAGTAAGTGAAAACAATGTCACTTTAACTGAGACAATAAAGATGTGAAGGAAAGATGTCTGCATGAAACTATGTGATAGGCAACTTCCTAATTAGGTTCCTCGCAATGTTGGAGAGAATGGAAGGAGATGGTATAAATGTGAAGCTGATTCTCAGAGGGTAATATATGAATATATTCTCATAAAACGGTCATGGTTATTATTGGCTGTGAGAGGACTTTATGCTTTTTTACCCATTCTCACATTTTTAAAATCCAAATGTCTAATCAAAGTAATCAAGCTTTTTGTGTAGGATAGGAAATGTGTACTGTATTTTGAATCAAAAGATCTGGACTGAAGAATGTCCTGGTGTGTCATTTATTAGCCACACAAACCTAAACAACTTCTTCAACTCTTTGACCTTTACAGAAAAAAATTATCCCATAAGGCTAATGAAAAAAAATTACGGGAATATGCTTTGTGCAAAAATTGCGAAAGCATACAAATTAAAGTAAGATATTCTTGTATGAACCATTTGAATTTAAAAAGGGATTACTACTTCGTACCCTTAAGATGGTATATTAATCAGCCAAAAGGGGTGCTGATTAAAAGTACCAGAAATCTGTTGGCTTTTATAAAGGGTATTTATTCGGGGTAGAAGCGTTCAGTCATAAGGCCCTAAAGAGTCCAAATCAGTGTATGATAAGAGGTGCTTTCTCACCCAAAGTCATTTGCCAGTGTTGAAGCAAGATGGTAGGTGATGTCTGTGAGAGTTCAGCCTTCCTTCTTCCTCTTAGGGCGATGTGATCCCAGCTTCTTCTAATCCTAGCTGTAGGCTGGTATAAGGCTCATCTCTCTTCCCAGGGCTTGTTTCTTTCTGGGTTCAGCTGCTCTGGTCTCTTTACAAGGTCAGCTGTAAATTATAAGGCTCATCTTTCTTCCTGAGCTGCAGGATCCTTTGTGTATATCTTTTCTGTGTATCTACTTCCTTATGAGTCTGTTTTATGAGCCCACCAAAGGGTGGCGGGACTCAACCCTGCATGTCCTAATGATGTGGTCAAATCAAAGCCCTAATCTTAATTAAATCAAAGCCATCTCAGCTGAATCTAATACAATCAGAGTGTATCACACCCACAGGTACAGGCCAGTTTACAAACATAATCTCTCTCTTAGGAATTCATAAATAATCTCAAACTGCCACAGGTGGCTATGATAAAAAGGCAGATAATAACAAGTGTTAGTGAGGATACAGAGAAACTGGAATGTTTATATACTAATGGGAATGTAAATGTTACAGCTGCTTTGGAAAACAGTTTGGCAATTCCTCAGAAGGTTAAGCATAGAATTACCATGTGATTCAGCAATTCCACTTCTAGGTATAAACCTAAGAGAAATGAATATATAGTCCACACAAAAACTTGTATACAAATGTTCGTAGGGGATTATTCATAACAACCAAAAAGTGCAAACAACCCAAATTTCTATCAAATGATAGACAATGGAATATTATTGAAGGAATGAAGTACATAATACAACACGAATGAATCTTGAACACATTATACTAAATGAAAGAAGCCAGTCACAAAAGAACACATATTGTATGATTTCATTTAAATGAAATGTCTAGAAAAGATAAATTTATAGAGACCAAAAATGGATTAGTAACTGCCTAGGGCTGAGAAGGGTGAGGGGAAATGGGAAGTGATTGCTAATAGATACAGATTTATTTCTGGGGTAGTAAAAATATTCTAAAATTGATTGTGGTGATGACTGCACAACTCTGTGAATATTCTAGAAACCACTGACTTGTACAGTTTAAAAATAACAACAATGATGAATTCTAACTCTTTCTGTGACCAATGCGACACTAAATTTCCTAAAAAGAAAAAGAAAATTAAGAAATCATATAATTACGTAGGTCCCAGTATATCTTATTTTATACTGTTTTCACAGTGATGATTTTTAATTTGTATATTCATGTTATTCTGAAAGTAGACATGTGATTTCTGGGGCAGAGAAAGATTATTAATACTTACTCATTATTAGCACTGCATCAGTTCCTTTTTGCCCTGTAGCTTCCCCTTGGAATGTTATGATGAAAGTCAGTGTCATCCTACACATACTGAGGTCTGTACAGTAGATGAAAAACCCTGAAAAGATGATTCTGGGAACTTGAATATAATATGTAAAGGCCCTCTGAGATTAATTAATATAAATCAGTCTCCTATGACCCTGTTACCTCAGAGTGTACCAAAAAATTGATTTCCCAAATGTACAAATATGACAATTAGAAAAGGAATCTGATAATTCCTTCAAGGCTTTGCCACACCAGCCTCATTCAGAGTTGGCATTACAAAAAACACTTTAAGTAACCAAAGTATATCTGATAAACACAGTTGTTATTTGTAATAATCATCACTGTTTATTGACTTTCCACCTAACACTTTTTACATAATTGGGTCAAAATATTGCATCTATAGAAAAAACAAAAATTTTGGACTATTAAATAGACTAAATTCTAACTTATGTCCTAAAATAAGTGGAAATGTCTCTAATTAATTTGTTTTTCCATTTTGTTTCCACCCAAAATTAACAACAGCAGCAGCAAGAGCTAATACTCTGTGCTAGTTAGGGCTAGGTACATTATTCAAAAATGTTTTATGGTATAATTTATGGTTTTTTAAAAGTCAGGTAATCAAGGTATTATATATATAATGAAATTAACCCTTTTATGTGTACACTTCTATGAGTATTGACAAACATGTACAATTGGGTAACCACCAGGCAGTCAAAATAGTTTTTTACCCCCACCCTTAGCCCTGGCAACCACTGCACTGGTTTTGGTTCCTACAGGTTTGCCTTTTCCAGAATAGCGAAAGTGGAATCTTATCATAGGTAGCCTGTTAAGCCTGTTTCTTTCACTTAGTGTAATGCTCTTGAGCTTTGCCCATGTTTTTATGTATTGGTTGTTCGTTTCTTTGTATTGCCAAGTAGTTTCCCACTGTATAGATAGACTACATTTGATTTGCCCTTCCAACTGTTGATGGATATTTGGGTTATCTTCAGTTTTTTTGGCAAATGTGAATAAAGATGCTAAAAAACATTTGTGTTTAGGTTTGGGGAAACATATACCTTCATTTCTTTTGGAAATAAAGTAGTGGGATTGCTGGATTTTATGACAGTTTTAAATACAGTACATCATTTTATCCTTACCAGCAGCTGTTTGCTGTAAGTATTATTGTTAATCCTGCTTTAAACATGAAAAGCAAAGATTCAGAGAAGTTACATAATCACATAAAGTTACAGGGCCAGTGGGTACAAATCCAGGCAGAGTCTGAGGTCTCAACTACCACATTTTCTCTAGCTTCTACTAACTTATCCCTGGCTAATGTCTTGCCTCTTTGGAAAGAAAAGTAAAAAGTGTGACCTCATCACACTGCAATCAAACATGATAAAGAGTTGCCTTCAGAGGGAGGAATTAAAGAATTAGAGAGTATAACATGCAAAGAACTTTATAGACTGGATTTGGTGAAAATTGGAGTGGATCACAAAGTGGCAAGTATATGAAGATGGTAACGAGAGTCAATTCAAAACTCAGTCCAAAGATGGTTCATGCCCTTTACCTTTCTACCCAGATCACATTTTATAGGATTGTGCCTAGCTCCAGGATTCAGATAGAATGCCAACCGATGTTTTCTCATAAGGCTCTCTGCTAAATATGTTAGCACTAAAACAAGCATAAACAGTGCCTACCCTCAAAAACATACTTAGATTTGTGAATTTCTAAACTGCCTTTGTCATAATAATAAGAGCAGTAGCTTTAATATGTGAATAATTAATATCACTCACAGTTGCATTTTACATTCATATATATAATGCCTTGGATTCCAAAATGCTATTTATCATGTGAAGAAGAGAGAGACTGTGGTGGAGTGAAAATTAACCTCAAAAACATGCTGTGGAGATTTTGGGGCTCTTCTGTGGAACTGGAAATCATAGAAAATTGACAATGAAATATAAAAGTCGAGCATGAATTTTTAATATGTAATTCTTCCATAATGAAAGAATTAAAATAACAACCAGTCACCACAGTGACAGTTAAAGACAAATATGTCATCCTCCAGTGTATAGTACAAGGTCTTACATTTATTATGAGCTGAACAAACATTCGCTGAGTTGAATTTAATCTTTCCAAGATGAATGTTTATAGGAATAGTGAAACAACCGTGGCAAATACCCTATATAGAGTCTATGGATTTAGCATTAATAAAGGCAATCCATTTTTATCTTAAAAATAAAAGTAATATGAATGTTGTTATTAGTGTGGTAAACCTGCTTTCCCAAAGAAGTCCTGCCTAAGAGGCACCGTTGACAGGATTGATACTTGGCCTTGCCTAAGATATTTAAGCACTGCTGTATTCTTTCTCAGAGAAGTTAATACTAAGGAAAACCCTCATGAAGTCTTCTGAGGATCGTACATAGGAGACCCTAGTAGAACAAAAGCAAATCAGCTTCTGGAATTGTGCACCTTGTGAGGCCTCACCTCCCGCTCTGGACCCTCGCCACTCTTCCCCTGCAGCTAGGATAGGTATAGGCACTCTGGCCCCAGTGACTACAGAATCTTGTCCTGCAAGTCTGCAAGCAGAGGCAACAGGTCCAACCAGCTTCCAAAAGTGGTGGTGGCCACAGTTCAAGGGGCAGCTTCTGACTGATGCTACACACATTATTGACAGTTTATGCTGCAATGTCTGTGCCCATTGTAGTGGCAGCAGTTCCTTTGTGTGACTAATTCTGTGGTGTGATGTCGGGTGTTATTCAAGGAAGCTTAGCTTGTTAATCTGGAACTGAGAACCTTAACTGATATGTGATGTTTTTTATAAAAAGTAGCTGTAAAGAGCCAAAATACATACAAGTGTTCTTGATGAATATATTACATTGAGGCATATTGGTTATTTCAGAGGGAAAGGGGATAACTAGATGGTGGTTGGGGCTTAAAATCAGCAAAAAGGAAACAGAGTTTGTTAAGAGACCACATGCTTGTTTCCCCTGCAATTGTAAAATAAGGGTCTTGCTTAGGTCATATCCATGGAAGGAAGTATTTCGCGTGGCCAGCCTTGATTGTGATCTCGTAGAGGTCCGCTGCATGGACCAGTGGACTGTATTAAGAGTCTACTTCAAAAATGTACAGTCCTGGGCAAGGTATTATGAATTGTTTCATCCTCTTTCAAGAAACTACATTAAAATAAGCATCTCAGGGAAATGTCGTGGCTTCCCCCTCAGCATTCCTTCCTTCCGGCCCCTTCCTGCTGGGGCACAGAGCTTGCTAGTGATGCAGATTGTTTGGACTTGATCTCACAGCACTTGCAGGGATGGGCCCTAGTCACAGGGACTGGGGTAGGAATACAACCCAAGCAGTGCCAACGGGAAGGGAAGTTGATGTTTGATGCAGAGCTCCTGGAGAAAAACATTAATCTCCCTTCCATGAGCACTACAAAAAGATGTTCTCTTCTTCTACTGGTTGTGAATGGAAGCAACTAACCCCATTTTTTGCTTGTGACCATGTTTCATCGTAGAGTGACAGCCGGTATCAGTCAGAGCTCTCCAGAGAAAGAGAACCAGTAAGAAACACTCATACACACACCCACTATTTATTATATAATTTAAAAGTCTATTAACATTCTAATATTACATAATTACTTCATATATAATCTATTTTAAGAGATTTATTTCAGGGAGTTGGCTTATATGATTGTGGGGGCTGGCATGGTTGAAATCCAAAGGGCAGGCCAACAAACTCTCAGGCAGGAGCTGATGCCTCAGTCATGAGGCAGGTTTTCTTCTAGAGCACACCCCCAAAAATTTAAACGCATATTCTGACCAATGGTGTGTGTTTCAGGTAGAAATGATTTGGACTGCGGTAATAGATAACCTATTCAATGATATCTTGATCAGTAAAGATATCTGATTGTTTTACATATCAAGGAGTTGGAGCTACACAGTTTTAGGTTTGATCTAGTGACTCAGTGACACCCCCAGACACTCAGTTTCTCTTCATCCTGTCACTTCACAACCCTTAGCATATTCACTTTTTATCCACAAGTTTGTCCTCTCATGGTCACAGGATTGCCACTGTGATCAGGGCCTAATATCCTCACATTAGAATCTTAAGCAAGAAGGAAGGGGTATAAGGTTTTTGTATCCTGGGCTATAGCCTTTACATCCCTGGGGATAAAAGCTTTCCCAGAAACCCCTTTTACAGTTCCTTAGCTAGAAGAGGATCACATGGTTACCCCTTGCTGAATGGGAATCTGGAAAAGCAAATAATCTCACTTTTTCTGCCTCCGTAGGGAAGGTGAGTGATGGAAAATGGAGGTTGAGAATAACTGTTGGGTTAGTCAAATAATAATGTTACCTACTGTGTGAGAACAGAACAAAAATTGAAAATTTTGGAAACAATGGGCTCTCTAGCCTACTACTACAGACTTGGGGGATAAAATGGAAGACTGATTGCCTTAAGTTTTGGGGATTGTGATGGCATAATTTATAGAAATCCTAATGTTGATGGGGCAGGCAGTCCAGGAGATTTAAATGCTGTCTTGCTTTTCAGGTCTTTTCCAAGAATAGAGAAATTGAGGTAACTTTGATAAGGTTGAGAAACTTTTGTGGAACCAGGTCTGGAAAGTATCACTGGGAGCTTCCTTTCCTATTTCCATTCCCTTTCAGAGCTGCTCAGCAAATATTACTATATGTTCATTATAATTACTACTACTAGAAATTCTCAATTTTTCACAAATATTACCTAGTAGAAAACATAGTAACAGTTATCTGTTAGATCTCAGGACCACTTCTTTTGGTTTGTTTGTGTTTTTTTTTTGACTACCATTGCACAAGAAAAGTGATTGTAGAAATCTCTTTGACTAAACATTGGGAGGAAGAAATTTCACCTTTAGAACTATATTGCCGTTTGGTTATGATTAAGGAAATTATAGGTCAGCTTCCTGGGATTAATGATACCTATGCAACAGACTAAGAGTGTCAAGGAGAAAAAAGAAATATTTGATTTGTGGTTTTCTTCTGTGCTGGCATCTTTTTGCTTCCTGTTGTTTATAATAATACAACAAGTGCAATTATTTAGCTCTTTGCATTTGTAAGTCCTGAAGCTCTTTACTAACATTAGTGTAATAGCTGTCAAGAGCCTTGAACTGAGAAGCTATTTTATTTGAGTGGCAGCCTCGGGTCTCGTTTTTAATTCTGAAGGGAGCTCACATTTTCCAAGAGAAGAAATTTGAGTAACAGGAAGGAATGATGCCATAATACTGAGATTTTCTACCTGTCTCTGTCCTGAAACTAGTGCTATTCCATGGTGCCTAGATATGGCTGTTCAGTGATGGACGACCCTTTTCTTCTGTGTGGGCCTTTGTGTACTTTCACACCCTCAGACAGGTATCAATTACCAACCCACAAGCATCACTGCCTATTGGCCCTCCACCTAAAGGAGAGCACTAATCCAATATGAAGTACTACAGATGATACCCAATTATAGGTCACTCTAGAAAGCTTAAGGTTATTAGACACAGACCTCACAAACACAGGAACTACAATCAGCTGAACAAAGTAGGGGGAGAGATTCTCCTAGACTTAAGCCATGGTGTCTGAAAAAATTAGGTGAGATAAGAAGCCAGAAACCCTCATGTGAAAGTGAGGAATATAACAACTTTATATCCTTTGGAAACAACTCAGTAAATTCTGCTGTCCCATTCGTCTTATTCTATATCTGGCCGTGGAAGAGGATTGTGTTTCATATCTTAAGGCAGGGGTTCTCAGACTTTAACTTATGTAACAATCGCCTGGAAGGCTTGTTTTTTATTTTTAAAGATTTATTTATTTTATTTATTTCTCTCCCCCCCCACCCCAGTTGTCTGTTCTCTGTGTCGATTTGCTACAACGTCATCTGTGTCCACTTCTGTTGTTGTCAGCAGTATGCGAATCTGTGTTTCTTTTTGTTGCGTCATCTTGTTGTGTCAGCTCTCCGTATGTGTGGCACTATTCCTGGGCAGGCTGCACTTCTTTTGCGCTGGGCAGCTCTCCTTACGGGGTGCAGTCCTTGCGCATGGGGCTCCCCTAAGCGGGAGACACCCCTGCGTGGCAGGGCACTCCTTGCGTGCATCAGCACTCGTATGGGCCAGCTCCACACGGGTCAAGGAGGCCTGGAGTTTGAACCACGGACCTCCCATGTGGTAGACGGTCGCCCTAACCACTGGGCCAAGTCCGCTTCCCTGGAGGGCTTATTAAAACAGATTGCTGGGCCCACCCCAGAGTTTTCTTTCAGGAGATCTGGGGTAGGGCGTGAGAATTTTCATTTCTAACAGGTTAAGGAAATGATATGCAATTCTGGCTCTACCTGTATCACACTTTTTGGTTGAGTCTCATTTACTAAAGTTTAACATGGTCTGGACTACTTTTTCTGATGACAGTGGGTCTAGATTATTCAAACACTTTAATAGTGAGTCAGAATTGCGAAGGCAGCCCCATCAGTGGCATTGGCTGTGATAGAAGGTCATGATTCCGTTAGTGTCCTGAACTGAACCCTGCTAGTGAGGAGATGATGTCTTGTTTTCCCAGAGGCTGCAGGTGTGCAGCACACATGTGGACCTGGTTGGGTGATGACAGGAGTGTCACACAAATCCCCTCCCTGGATCTAGAGTAGAAAACACATTTCTCATGCTTGGTAGCAGGGATTTCTTATACATCTTTGTTTGGGGTTTGTAGGAGAAGTGGCAGGTACCCAGGGAGGTGTTGCTGTCTGCGAGCTCTTTTTAGTGCAGCAAATTATATCCTTCCACTAGTTAGACTGACTTGACTTGAGGAGGGGTTGCATTTTCACCAGAAGTGCTGTGCCTTCCTGGGGCACAGAAACAGCTTGGAACACCTACCACTGTTCTTTCATGAGAGGGGATTGATTCTTCATGAGTGTATGTGTGGTGTGTTTTTAGGAAATACCTCCAACACCTTAATTGCAGGTTGCTTAATAGCCCTGTATGAAAACACTCGTGGCTTACAAGCATTTATATAATCTGGGTCCTTAGAGTATCTCTTACACAGCTTTTTGATCTTTGAATTTTTCCCCCCTCATATACTCTGCTTAACTTAGCTGAAATTCATATTCCATCTGTGCCATCAGTTTCCTGTTAAAATGTCTAAAATTTCTTGATGGAAAGAGCATGAAGAGTCTCTAGTTTTCTGGACTGTACTGAGCCTCTGTGGTATGCACCTTTCCTTTTCATGTCTAAAAGGACAATGTGGGAAAGCACATTTACTCCTGCAAATGGAAAGAACCTCACTTGATGCTGCCAAGATAAAAAACACATGGTGGTTTACCATTTAGAAGTCAGTGAATGATCAACTCAAAAACCTTAAATATGAGGGCATAATTAAGACTCTCCTAGTTCCTTACTTCATAGCCCAGTTCCTCTCCCAGAGGGACCTTTCTGGTAGGGTTTGTAGGGGTCTGCTATAACATCACACTCAGAGGGCTACAGATGCCTCCTCCAGATATAAGTCATTTTCCTTAGTAACCAAGTAGGATTCTACCATCATCGATCAGAGAGATTGATGCTGAGTAGGTGCTTTTAAGTGACTTTGAATGAATGAAAAAATGATTACCATTCACAAACGCAGCTAAGCCATTTTCCAACCTAGAAATATATTTAATCTGTTACATCTCATGGGTTAATGAGTTCCATAAATTTACTTTCTGCCTTAGAAAATATAATTTCCTTCTTTTTTTTCCCTTAAAGTTATCTGTTCCAGAGGATTGCAGAGAGGAAGGAAGACCTATTTCTAAGGTTCTGGGAGTTATTTGGCTTAAAACAAGGAAAATTAATACATGTATTTGCTTTCTATTGCTGACTATCAAATTACCCCAAAGTTGAGCAGCCGAAAACAACAAACATCTGTTATTTCACAGAATTTCTGAGGGTCAGAAATCTGAGAACCACTTAGTTGGGTGGCTCTGGCTCAGCGCCTGTCATGAAGTCGTAGTTGAGATGTTGCCAAGGGTTGATCTGAGGACTTGACCAGGACTGGAGAACCTGCTCTGTAGATGGCTCACGCACAAGGCTTTGGACAATGCCTCACGTCTTCCCCACGTGGGCCTCTCTGTAGGGAGCTTGAGTGTCCTCGCGACATGATAGCCAGCCTGCCCTAGAGCAAACAATCCAAGTGACAGGGTGAGCATGAGGAAGAAGCCCCAGTGCCTTTGAGGATCTGAGATTCTAGCCTCTCAAGTGTCACATTCGCTTTAATTTTTAGAAGCAAGCCCCAAAGTCCAGAACATATTCAAGGAGAGGGGATATAGGTTCTACCTCTTAAAGAGAAAAAAAATATCAAAAAATTCACCAGGATGAGTTATAGAATTCAGGGTTGGAAGCATTTTATGGCATATTTAGTACCTCATAGAACTAATCAGCATACTTATCGGATATCAATATTTTTCCATAGACACTGAAGGTGTCCTACTTGGGGGTGATGTGACATTTCTAAGCTGGAAGGGTCCTGTTGGTACATACATGCTGTTCCTGTATGTTCCCGTATGTCTGGCCACACATCTAGGCAATGCTTGAATTCCTTCCCCCTCCTGGGAGAGCCCAGAATGCTTGAAGGTAACTTTAATCAAGCATATGCATGCATGCATTCATTCATTCACTTATTCATTCATTAACCTTCACAAAACACCTACAGTGTGACAAAGGACTAATTCTACGCCTTTGGTGTACAAAGATGAATAAAACATATTTCTACTTCAGAGAATGTAAAATCTAAAGGGAAGAAATGTGTGTAAAAATAATTAACCAACCCTCCTAGTGTGAGAAGGTTGCTGTACATTTCATGTAAAAGGAGCTGTGGGGTCATGGCAGAGCAAGGTAGTAACTCTTCCCTGAGTGGAGGCTGAGAAGCCAGAGGCTGGTAGAGGGTTGGAGGAAGCTTGGCAGTATAATTAACATTTGAGCTAAGCTTTGAAAGATGAGGAGGGATCAGGAGATTCCAGGTATGGGTACAGCATGTGCAAATGTACAGAGATGTGAAATCAAGTGGGTCCATTTAAGCACTGTGCTCTGCATGGAGAAAGCATGGAGGAATGTAACATGGTTATGGAAAGGTATTTCGTGGCCAGTTGGTAAGGGTCTTGTACATTATATTAAGGAGTTTGAACTTTATTGTCAATAGTCTCCAAAGTGGGATAAGTCTACCCTAAAGAGTGATTTACTGGGCTGAGGACAAAAATATTAGAATTTTTACTGATGATTATTTTTTCATCAAATAAGAAAGAAATTATGCTTTGCTAATATATGAATTGAGAGACAGCATGTTAGACAAAAGCATTTCTCGTACAGTATATATATTTTTGAGATAAAATGGACTTTATGCCTGAGTAGTTATGGAGGTGGTAACTCTAAATTGTATAACTTTGAGAAATAAGTAGATGGCATGATTGCTGCAAACAGGGTGCAATCTGTGCCCTCCGCAAAAGCACCCATCACAGGGATGTGAGGTTGAAGTCTTCCCTGAGCACTACTGCAGGATTGAGCCAGTATAAAGTGGTACCTTTTTTGTAATGTACCCATGGCACAGTGTGTGCCAGTAAAGGCTCTGGCAGGCAGTGGTTCCAGTCATTGGGATGGAGATTGAAGAGAAGTGGGTGTGGGATGCAGAGAGAATCTTGAGTTTGATTTTGCACATGTTGTCTTTGTATTTGTGAGGGACATCAACTGGGATGTTCAGTTGACAATTGAAAATATAGATGAGATGGTGGGGACAGAGGAGCATTTTTGGAATAATCAGAGATTAGGTATAATTGAAGTCATTGGCATGGTTAAGATCAAGGGTGTGTATGCAGAGTGAGAAGAGGCACAAATAACCTAATCAACGGGGCAAGTAGAGGGGAAAGAGCCAGCAAAGTGATAAGAAATAACCAGAGAGGGAGAAAGAAAATCTGGGAGGGTGGCATCTTGGGAGTCATGGGAAAATAGAATTTCAAAAAGGGAATGGTCAGTGGAGAAAGATAAAGTAAATAGGAAGAGAAAATTCTTCATTGCATTTGAAATTAGTAAATTGTTAAGGTCCTTGGAAAGAGTTGTTTCAACAGAGCAATGAGCACAGAAATTTGATTCAATGATTGAAGAGTAAGGAGAGAAGTGAGAAAATAAAAATTGGAAATGTAGAATAGTTACAATTTTAAGTTTGCCGAAGAAGGGAAGGATAGACATGAAGTCCATAAGACTGCAGTTCAATTTTCCTGCTCAGCTGCTTCACTGCATTCCTTAACATCCAAAATTGAACCAGCTCTCCAGATGTACACACAACATGCTTTTGTGCAAAGGTTGAAGAACACTCTCCATTTTGTGTCTATTTCTCTTTCCAGTGATGGCCAGAGCTTATTTTCCTTTTTGACTTTAGCAACACATTGCCTCCCTCTGCCCATCTCCAGGATATTTCATGATGCCACTTTGCCTCTCCCCATAATTTGCATACATGTACTTTGCACATAAAATCCATTGAATATTTATATCTTGGTCAAATCATGACAGATCCTACAATTTCATGTGATTTTTTAATCCTGTTTTTTTTTAAGAGGTATTTTCTTTGAGTTACCCATCCTGAAGCACAAATTGCCACAGATGAGCATTTCCTCTAGAATGCCATCAAACTACCTAGAAATGTTTAATCTTTTCAACCCTAAAGGAATTATCTCTTGCATTTCCTCTTCCCAATCATTTATAAAACATGTTAACTGGTACTTTTCCTGAAGATTGTGCTATTTACACTTCTTTATCCAGAGAAGCACTTGTTTGTTCCTAAACTTTGATTCCTGTCTCGAAATCACTGTTTTTTGTTTTGTTTTTTTAAGATTTTTTTAGTTTTTGTTTCTCTCCCAGCCTCCCCCACTCCCCCGCCCCAGTTGTCTGTTCTCTGTGTCCATTTGCTGCATGTTCTCCTTTTGTCCGCTTCTGCTGTTGTCAGTGGCACGGGAATCTGTGTCTCTTTTTGTTGAGTCATCTTGCTGCGTCAGCTCTCTGTGTGTGCGGCGCCATTCTTGGGCAGGTCCCCACCCCAATTCAGGCCTACAGTGTTTAAAATTATCTTTGAAATAAAATCTTGTCGAAGGTTTTTCAAAATGGAAATAAAATGAGTACCCTGGCATCTCATATTGTCAATACTTCAAAGCAGTCCGGTGGCTTTATCTAGAATAATTTCTGCTTATAGAAATTACATTGCTTTATTTGTGATATGTGCTGAAATGTTTAGTGGTTCTACAGTTTATGGTATTATAATTTTGCTCAGGTTCCTCATGTCTGTCTGCCAGGGTTCAGACACACCATTTTGATCAATATGTACAGAATTCCACCTATAAATTCCCTCAAAATACTTGGATGGGTGCCCATGATTCATTTATTTCTGTTTGCCAATTAGGTCTACAGAGTCTTAGTAGTAGTCTCACTGTAATAAAGCTCTTTTGAGAGAAAGAGCTGAACTAATCAAGAAAAACCTTTCTGTTCTCTAAATTTAGAATAAATTCATGGCCGTTTTTGTTTTACATCAATTAAATTTGTCCCTCTGAATTCATCTAGTCTCCAGACAAATCTTAGAGCTTGGAGAATGCCTCCATTTGTCTGGACTTTAAAAGTTCTTTTGAAATATATAGCCCGTGTGATCAGGGAATCTGAGTGTATTGGTAGTTCATTATTATGATGGCGCTTGTGGGCGTCAGGCACAGTAATGTCTGTATTTAATGGTATTTGTGGCTTGCCCCTGGCTTGCAATTACCTGCAAAGTGTAGTTGCTGGATTGAAAGGGTGATTGCAGCAGCCCATTTTAAGAGGTATCCTACTGGCTCCTAGATAATAATTTGGCCTAAGGCAGTGTGTGTGCGTGTGATGTGTGTGTGTCGCACTGTCATTTCCTCATTCCCCCTGAGCAGTGAGAGGAAACGTCCCAGGGAATTGAACAATTCAAATAATAAATTTCTTCCATATTGGCCTTTCTCAGCCAGCTGAATATTCTTGAAAAAACTGCAATTGGCCATCCTGGACCCCACACCTTAGGCAAGAAAGGCCCAGTGCGTGGAGGACGTGCTGAGCTCACATCTGGCCATGGCCTCACAGGGCTGTGACGGAGATGTCTGGTGGCTGGAGAGGCTTATTGTCCACAGGCTTAGAGTCTGACAGGAGCTGCTGCTGACTCAACCATTTTGCATTCATTTGTCTATGGAGAGTGGGGTAGCAGCTGCTGCCTTTTTATTCCCTTTTTTAAAAAAGGAAAAAAAAAAAATCACTCTGCACAGCTTGGACAACTATGCAAGGCGAACTATGAAAGGTGAAATTCTGATGTTGCGTTTACGCAGAGAGTAGGCTGTGAACAAAGCAGTGTGTGAGGCACGACTTCAGTTTCCCACTGCTGGATAAATGTAGAGACAGAGGGAATCACAGTGCAAACCCAGGCAAATGTATATGCCGTAATTCGTAAGAAATTCTGTTTTTCAGAATGGAGTAGTAGAAAGCTTGTGGCTGTTGTTCTCTGTTTGATGTATTGCTTTAACGGTTTTAATTATTTTATTTCCATTTAGAATTGAAATGAATTCAAATGCCTACCCATTATAAACACTTTATATTTTACAAAGAGCTTTTTCCGTTTTGCACATTTTTCTTATTATAAAAACAATGAGTAAAAAGTAGAAAAATTAGAGAGCAGGAATAAGCAAAATAAAACAATATAACTAGCTACCACGTATATTTCCCTCAGTACATTCCAGGCCCTGTCATAAGAGATTTTATTTAGTAACTTTCAAGCAACCTTATGGAATAGGTATACTCATTTTACAGATAAGGAAACAGGCACAGAGAGGCTGAAAAGTCCAAAAAGAGTGTGACTCTAAATCTATGCTTTTAGCCATCGGGTTGTGCTTCTCTCAGGGATAACATATAGCTAACCTTGGTGGACAATCTTCCAGGGCTTTTTCTATTAATATAAACACATTTATTGATACATTTGTGTAGTATATATAAGTATATTTTCTATGTGAATCACATTTACTTCCTCCTATGAATCTTACAATAGCCCCAGGGGATGAGCATTTTTATTTTCCCATTTGACGAATGAAGAAACACGCTTAGAGAGGCTGAGTGTCTTGCCCAAAGGTTCATGGCTTCGGTGGAAGAAAGACCTTGTCCAGGTCTGCGAGCTCCACCGATGGGATTCTTTTCTCCATACTCAGTCACCTCACCGTCTTTCAATTTTGACTGGGAAGAAACCACATTATTTTGTTGTTGTATGGTGTGCCTGGGGTCGAAGGTGACTGGGTGGTGCATCGTGGATGCTCTTGATGTCCCTTCTAGATCTACTTCACCACAGGTGCACCTATCCCGCAGCTGCTGCAGTGCTCCCGGCCGCCCTTGACTATGGAGGATCACCTTTGGCCAACCGGCCACCGCACCCAGCTCAGGGCCTGTGGCTAGGAAACCTAACCTAGGGCAGGTAAGGAGTTGGCAGCATGAGCAGCTCTGGACGACCAACACCAGCACACACATGCTGAGGTGGGAGCTGCCTTTTGGAATCCTCCAACTTTTATCACTTGTAGACAGACAGTTTGCCTTGAATCAGTAGGGTTATTTTCTTCCAAGAAGGCCTAGGGACTACTTTTCATAATGTTTTATTAAAATGTTTTGTTAAGGTGACTTATATGGACCAAAGAAAGCCCTAAAAACCATTTCAAACACACTTAATTCACGGCCGTTTCTCATGTTTCTGTATTTCCAAGCTTTAATACTTTTCTATTTCAAATCAGTTACTTTCTATTCATTCTTTTAACACATATTTTCAGAATTATAACAGAATAGCTATGAATAACTACCCTGCCTCCTTTAATTTTGCAGTACCCCCATCTGCCTTCCCTCTCCCTTACTGAGAATTTCCTTTTCTCCATCACCATAATTTCACGGTTAACTTTCTCCTGCCAGCTTCTGTTACATTGCGCTATTAAAGTGTTCTCTGTTGTAGCCATGTCCCGGTGTCCTCTCTTCCAATGCAGAACTTTCAGTTCTTTTCTCCTTTGAAGCTATATGTAGGTACAAAATCCTAAATTTTGAAATTCATTCTTGAACATGGTTCCAATGATCTTTTTTTTTTTTAAAGATTTATTTATTTAATCCCCCCACCCCCCCACCCCCGCCAGTTGTCTGTTCCCTCTGTCTATTTGCTGCGTCTTGTTTCTTTGTCCGCTTCTGTTGTCGTCAGTGGCATGGGAAGTGTGGGTGGCACCATTCCTGGGCAGGCTGCACTTTCTTTCGCGCTGGGCGGCTCTCCTTACGGGGCGCACTCCTTGCGCGTGGGGCTCCCCTATGTGGGGACACCCCTGCATGGCAGGGCACTCCTTGTGCGCATCAGCACTGTGCGTGGGCCAGCTCCACACAGGTCAAGGAGGCCTGGGGTTTGAACCGCAGACCTCCCATGTGGTAGATGGACGCCCTAACCACTGGGCCAAGTCCGTTTCCCCAATGATCATTTTATAACTCTGAATTTCTGAGGTTAGTCAATAACACTATTAGCTGGAAGAGGACCAGGAAATGTTTGGGCAATACTGTAAATGTTCAGAAGTGGAGATTATTTCAAAATACTATGTAATGGTGTTTGATGTTTCCCATATTTCTGTTTCCAACTCCATTCCAGATGACTCATCATTTTTTTGTTTGTTTGTTTATATTATTGCAAAAGCCTCTGAACTGTACTCCCTGCCTCCCATCCCACCCCTATCAATCTGGGCCACTAAAGTAATCTTTCATGTTCATAAACCCTTCTATGGCTCCCCACAGCCTATGAAACACTGTCTTAAAATCTCTTTAGTTCCACCGGGCCAACCTTTAACATTTGTTATTCTGGGGAAGAGTACAAATGAAGGCTTCTGGCTCACTCCTCTTCTCTTCTCACTCTCAACTCCATTCAGCAGCACCCGGGACAGAGTAGGCATGTGTGTGCACACCCCAGCCTGCATTCAAATCCTGTCCATAGCATGCCAATCACCACCTGCAGTCATCCCTTGACCACCGGAGGATCTAGATTTGCACACAATGGTGGTTGTGTGGTCCACACTCAAGGGGATAGAACAGGGGACGAGTCCTGTTTAGGCCCTGAAAGTGGGCTCTAGGCCATTGGATCAGCAAATTCCAGGGTCTTATCAGAAGTGTATTCTGCAAGGGGGTGAGGGTGCTGGGACCCTGTGGACATGCCCTTAGCCTTGTGAATTGTGTACCCTGTGCAAAGGGGTATGACTGGAGGAGGGCCAGAGGAAGGCTTTCTAAAGCACAGGACCCAGGTCAGGGACCCCTTGCATGAATTCAAGGACAGTTCTGAGTCTGACATGGAAGGATTTCCATGATCTGATTCCAGCTGACTTTTCAACCTCATCTTGTACTCCTTCCAGGTATGATCACTCTACTGTGACCTGTTTGCTCCAATTATATATCTTTGGGGTTGTGACCTTCCTCATTTCTATTTGTATGATTTTGCTCAAGCTGTGCACAAAGGACCCAAGTTCATAAGGACCAAGCAAATGAATGAGTGAGATTGACCAAGTGGCGGCCACTGCATATTGGAGAGAACAAGCCACATCTAATTAGAAGCAGATAATTTTTTATTCTAGCCCACTGTTGCCATGAAAGACTATGCACCTAATATTGTTGGGGTTTTTCCCTTATTAAGATAACCTAGAGGTACAGATTTTTTTCATGCACAAACTCTTGAAGATTAAATATTGACAAGTAACTTTTAAAAACACTGTTCTGTCCAAATTGAACTTCTTTGTAGCTCCAATTTGGCCTAGGGGCAACCAGTTTGTAATCTCTGTTCTACAACCTGGAATGATCTCTGTCCTCTTCTCCAATTTCATGTTACTTTCCTTTTTTCTAGCACAGACTCTGCCTCCCCACCACCATTAAGCCTTCTTGGATCACTCCAACCCCTAGAGCTTTTTCCTTCCCCTGAACTGCTTTGGTCCTTATGATCCGCTCCACTCATTTGACACCATTTGGAATCCTCTTTTTATACCTCTTATCAGCTATCCAAGCTCCTCAAGGAGAGGGATGGTAAAACATTTTTGTCTATCCACAGGATTTAATTCACAAATTAGATACTTGTAACAATTAAATCATGAATCAATAAAAACAATATTGTACCAAAGCCTTAAAAGGCTGTATACTTTAGCCCAAAGAATTCAATTTCTAGGAATTTCTCATAGGGAAATAATCATAGATGTGTTCAAAGATGTATGAATCAGGATGTTTGTACAGTGTTATTTGTTAAATTGAAAAGTTGGAGCTTACTTAAGTGTCCATAAAAGACACTTGATTAAATTAAAATTATAATATATAATGCAATTGGTTGAATGTCTCTTAAGTTCCTTTTCACCTTTAGTTTCCTCCTCCATCTCTTTTAAAAAAATTTTTTTTTCTTTGTTATATTTCTTTTCCCCAAAGAAATTGGGTTGTCTGTTTTGTAGGATTTTTCACAGTCTGGGTTTTGCTGAGTACACTCCCCTCCCATGATACCATTTAACATGTTTCTCTGTACCTTGTATTTCCTATAATTGGTGGCTATAGAGACTTGCTCAGAGTCAGGTTTAATATTTTTGGCAAGGCTACTTCATTAGTGAACTCCCCAAATCTCAGTGCCTTACATGACCAATATTATTTCCTTCTCCTGGGGTTTCCAGGTCCCAGGTCTGGTTCTGCTCCAAACTGTGTGTTGTGCTCATGACTTCTCTACATGTCTCCTCATTGTGGGATTCAAGGTGAGGAAGCAGCCACTCTCCGAGGCTTGTTGTTTCCATGGTTGAGGAAAGAAGCTCAAGGAGGGCAGAATCAAACTCTGCAGATATTTTAAAGCTCTGTTTGGAGGTGGCATAGGTCAGGTTTGCTCATATCCCCTTGTTCAAACATGGTTCCATTGTCCACTTTTGGTCAAGTCAAAAGTCAATGGGGAATGCCAAGAAAGCCTGGTGAGAGTGGAGAGGGGTGAATAGTGGCAACGATTAGATATTGTGTATTTGTTTTGTTTTGTTTACTTGCTTGTTCTTTGGCAATGTTAGAGTCATTAAATCATTAGAGCTACAAAATGGGGGTGTCCTAATCCTACCAATGATCTACCTTTATAACGTGGAATACTTTATTAAAAAGAACTTTCCTCTTCCTCATTAACTATTTGTTTATCCTAAGGTACAGTTTATAAAGAAAGACAAAGTGAACACTTGATATACACTCTTCAATTGCTTGTTGTCAGAATAATACATTTATTCCCTAATATATTTCAGATTGATCAGTAAATACTTTGGGAGGGTATCTGTGATGGTTAAGTTCATGTGCCAACTTGGCTAGGTTATGGTGTCCAGTTGTTTGTTAAAGCCAGCACTGAACTGATTGTTCCTGTGAGTATTTTGTAGAATTAAATCATCAGTGAGTTGATTGTGCCTATGGCTGATTACATCTACAATCAACTGAGGCCATTGCTTTCAACAATGAAAGTAGTTACATCCCATCAGTTGAAGGCCTTAAAAGGAGAAGTGATGGTTTCAGCAGTCAGAAAAGAGAATTTCCATTTCTTCTTCAGGCAGTCAGCTTCTCCTGGGGAGTTCATTGAAAACCTTCATCAGAATCTCCGGCTTGTGGCCTGCCCTAATGAATTTGGACATATGCATCCCCACAGTCTAGTGAACCAATTCCTATTTTAAAAATCTCATAATAGTTACATACAAATATATAGCTCCTGTCAGTTCTGTTTCCCTAGAGAACCCTAACTAATACAGTATCTTTGTGAATCATGGATATAGACATATTTTATATATTTTAATCCATTGAAGTTATCCTTATTGATGTACAACTTATTCCATCTTTGACCTATTCAATTTCCTGAGTCCCTTGGACTCAGGTCTTGTACCTAAGGTCTTGTATACCTTCCTTGCCTTCTAAGCCTAAGATGTTCTAGGCTTGTTCATTTCCTGCCTCAGTCCTGGAATCTGATACTTCCTAAGGAAGTTCTAGCTGCTTTTTGTGGAAAATGGAATTTAGAATCTACAATGTGGGTGCTGAAGGTATTCTTTGTTACTACTGGTTTCATCATTGTTTCTCGGCCTTTTCAGTGTACAGAAATTGAAAAAAGGTATTATTGTGTTAAATAAAATAAATTATAAATTCATATTGATACTTTGTTTAAATGCAAGTTCCTACTTGATCTCACACATACCAAATATCTGATCCTGTTCCAAACAGTTAAAAAAAATGATATGACAACACCTGAGCATTTTGCAACGTTAAGGGTTATTGTTAATTCTTAGGTATAATAATGCCATTGCAATTATATATCTAAAAGAATCCAATGTCTTTTAGAGATATACGATTACTGAAATATTTATGGTGAAATTCCATGGTAGCTGGGATTTGATTCAAGATAATCTAAGAGGCAGGGAGGGAGAAGTAGATGGTGCATAGATGAAAGAAAATTGGCTATGAGTTGAAATTGTTGAATCCAAGTAATGGGTAACCTGAGTTCATTATTTTAGTCTCTACATTTTTATGTTTGAGATTTCTAATAATATATTAAAAAAACAATGCTCTAGAAGAATATCTAATGGCACTGGATGATATTCACAGTATATAAATCAAGGAAAGCCTAGTTATGCAACTTTTGTAAAATAAGCCCAAATTTGTAGGAAAGAAATACATAAATATATATAGAAAAGACCACAAGGACCTTCCCTAAATGATAAATGGTCCTATTTGTATTACAGATTGTTTTGACTTTATTCTATGTGTTTTTCTGTATATTCCAATTTTTCAATATGAACACGTACTACCTTCATAATCAGGCAAAAAGATAAATGTTATTGAATAAGTGACTTTAAAACAATGAATAATTTGCCACTTCCCTGTGTGTATGCTTTTATGATAATGGCATCTCCCATTTTAAAGGTATTTCCAAATGCTGCTTCAGGGGGGCTGCCTGAAGGCTTGTGTGCTCACCTCTCCCACTAGATCCATTCCCTCCCCACAGCATGTTCCCTGCCAAAGGCGGCCCTCATCTTTCTTCGATTGCCATGTGCTCAGAGTCGTGAAAGTCAGACAGTTATTCCTCTGTTTGTAGAATGTTTCTTCTCTGCTCTTTGCCTGGCTTCATTTCTTTTCCACCTCTAGATTAGAGTTTTTGCTAACTGCCAGGCATTTTGCTAATGACTTGCCATACATTAACTTATTTAGTCCACAGAACAGACTTAGGGCTTAAGAATAATTTTTGCAATGTACAGGTTTCTATCCTCAGTGTCTAGGTGCAACTCAGAGAGAGCTTATGTGACTTGTCCAGCCACACTTCAAGTAAGAGGCAGAGTTGGTTCAAATTCATGTCTGTCTGGGTCCAAAGCTCCTGTTTGTCCACTGTGCCCTGCTGCCTTCTTTCAATAAGAAAAGAAGTCCAGATGACCCTGAACTGGAGATGGATGAAAACTTATGCATGATTTTAAAAAGAATTATGTTGTATTTGTTTACAGTTATCTCTACTACATCAGGGTTTTCCCCATTGTGATTTTGATATATCTAGGGACAGCATAAGACATTAAGTGGGATTATGGGGGAATTTTGTGGAAGCCACAGATACACATGAAGGCCAGCAGATGACATACAAAGGCTAGAACTGTACAGATATCTTTAAAAATCCATAAATAAAAAATGCATAACTCATAGGTGCATAAAATGCATGTACTGTCATGTATAATATTACCTATTCAGCATGTATTTTCTATTTAATAACATAAATGAATAGCCCCACAATTTTTTCCTTAAAATTAAAAATTTGTAGTAAAAGAACTGCAGCTCTAGGCACTGGTTTGGGGATGCCAGGCATGTTAACGTTAATCTCTCACGTGATCTCTGCCGCGATCTCGCATTGATCCTTGCATCTCTGTATCTTGTGTCCTTTAAAGGCCATAAAAAGTAGAATTGTTAGATACACTTCCTTCAGGCAAAACAGCTACTGCAGTTGGCAGCCAGTAATGAGTTGACCGAAGAGCATATCAAGACAAAAAAGTGAAGGAAATCAACTCTTGCTTGCAGCTACCCCAACAAATGCAAGGCATAATTTGCATAAACCACTAGATCCACATTTCTTTGGCATAGAAAGTGCAGTATACTTTGGCACGCAATATTGTTATAAAAAAGGCAGTCCAGTAGACTCTGTCATCAGACAAGAAAAGGGTAAGTCCTTATATGATTCCCTAAAGGAAAATGAAGGTGAAGGGGCTACCCCTATGGATTTTCAGGCCAGCAAAGTCTGATTTGAAAATTAAAAGGAAAAAAAGTTTAGCCTCTGCAAAAATTTTACGCATATTTTCCACATCTTGGGGGTGCCATGCCTCTAGCTCCTGTGATGTGGAAGGGATAACTCTAATTATCATTTTAAAAGGAATTGTGTTGGAATTGTTTAATTACTCTGTTAAGAGTGTGTTATAAACTAGTTCTTTTGTCACTAGTTTCATTCTCATAAATGTGGAGTACAAAATACACAATAATAAAATTTGCAGTTAAACAAGTCTCATTAGGAAGGATATAGGGAATCAGCCATCTAGGATTGGTTTGTGCAGGAGGGAGAAGAGCCCCAGGGCCGGGGAGAGTGCAACAAAGAGGAAGGGAGAGAAGAATTAAACCCCAGCAAGAAGCAGTACCCCTTCCATGGGGCATTCCTAAACATGGCTTCCTAGTCAGTGGGCAGGCAGCCTGTGGCTGACCCTGACTATAACAAGGTAGGGTAAGACAGGCCCTCTTTCTCATTCTTCACCACTTCACATTCCCGCATCAGCAAGTAATGTCCCTAAGCCCCTCTGCTAGTGGCGCTCTGAACAGGCATGGGGTAGGGGTAACATTGCAGTTCTGACTTGAAATTGGGCAATTGGATGATGTCTGTCTAGGCTTCCACATGTAAAGGCTGGCATCCAGTACCAAATATTGGCAAAAAAGAGTAGTGGAGAATTTTTTAAAAAACTTTTAGTTGGGGTTACATATATACATATAAAAATATCCAATTTTAATCACTTTCAGGTGTGTAATTCAATGGTATAATGTCATGATATTATGCTGCCACCACCAACATCCATTACCCAGACTTTCCAACACTCCAAACAGAAACCCTGCACCCATTAAGCAGTAAATCCCTATTCCCTCCCAGCCTTCTGCCCATTCCCCCTCCCCAGCACCTGCTAAACTATAATTACTTTCTGTCTCTATGAACTTGCTTATCTTAGATATTTCATATAAGTGAAATCATACAATATTTTTCCTTTTGTGTCTGGCTTGTTTCATTCAACATGATGTCTTCAAGATTCATCTATGTTGTAGCATGCTTCAGAACTTCATTCTTTTTACGGCCAAACAATATTCCATATTTTATTTATCCATTGGAGTTTTTCACCCCTCCTAACCTTTCTCAGCATCTATTCCTCTTCTAATCTTTTTTCTCTTTGTCCCAAACCAAGTTCCCCATGACTTCTCTTGTTCCTCACCTTATCCCTATCTGAATTCCAAATAGATCTGAAATATAGTCACCATAGGGTGAAAATGGCTTGTATTAAAGCAAACCTCCTGGCTTTTTACTGAAGGCTGTCATTCTCAGGCTAGCTAAAAAAATGTAGGTTCTGAGTTGCAGAACTTCAGATTCCCCCGGTCCCCAAGAATCTGCAGTCACAGGAGCCCTAGGAGATTCTAATGCTGGTGGTCATACTTGGAAAAACCTGGCTGAAGGTTTAAGGTGCAAAGCACCGAAGGCGTCACCGCAGGGAGAAGTAAGCATGAGCAGCTGGGGGGCCTTGAAGGAGTTAGGCCTCCCTCCTCCCTGCCCTTCCCCTTCCCCCCAAATCACAAGGGGCCGGCAGTCACCTCTTCTACTGCTTTCTAATGCCAGCCCCGCTGGTCATTCCCTGCTGCAGGATTTCTTCCTTGCTGTCTCAGTCCCTAGTGTGGCTTCCTCTGGACCTGGAGTCCACGGCCTTGGGCTGTTCCCTGAACTTCCACAGAAGATGGAGAGAAACAGAATGTAGGCTTACTAAACATCTTCAAGATTAAACCAAAAGCCCCTCAGCGATGAATGGAATCAGAAGAGACACTAAATAACACTCTGACTTCAATCCTAAATTGTCTGTTTCTCTGGAACTAGAGAAAATTGAATTTCTGACTGGAGGCAGGGCCCAGCCCGGAAGCCGCCTTCCTGAGAATTCCCTGTCATCTTGGGGTCTGCCTTTCCTCCAAGGGCATCTGCAGTTTGTCACAGAGGTCCTTTGACTTTCTGTACTGAAGGAATAAAGGAAAGGGAGAGAGGCTGAGATTCGGTCTGGGATTCTCCAGGGCCAAGCAAACTGTCAACCTTAAAGCGGGTTCCTGGAGGTGAGGGTAACTGCGGTGAATATTACAAAACGCCTGTGGTCTCATTTCACTCTCTAACACTCTAGAGTACATCGCTGCATGGTGTTCTGGAAATAATAACAGTCATGAACACTATCATTTATCAAGTGCCGTATACCGTGGTCTATTATTTACGTCCTCGCAGTAACCCTGCATGGCACACGTAATCCCTATTTTACAGGTTAGGAAATAGGGAGAGCACAGGATTTGCTCAGATTCACAGGACCATGAAAGACTAGACCAGCAGGGCCCTGCTGACAGTCTTTCCACCAGTCGGCGCCCCCGCACGTGAAGACAAACACCACCTCTGCTAGCCTCGGGCTGCAGAATTCTCCAAACGTCACATTTTCTTTGAGTTAGGATAGCTATCTAGAGATTTAGCCATCTTTAAAAAAACTCTCATATCCACCATTCTCAGTGGTCTCTGCTATTTTGCTGAGAAATGTGTATGTAGAAGGAAATAAAATAAATAAATAAAGCTTGCCCAGGCTATGCAGAAAGAACAGAAAGTTCTTTAATGACTCCACGGTTTTCCGTAGCTGTACTTCACTAAAACCTGATTTGCATTTTATTTTGCAAGCCTTAGTTACAGACCCATGGTGTCCTCTCCACACATTGCCTGAGGCATTTCCACAGATCAACAGTGTCCTGAGTTGAGGGGAGCAGAAAAGTAGAAATGATTCAAACCCCACGAGGCATCCAGGTGCGCTTTACCTCTTTAAATGTTTAAGGGCCTCTGGTTAAGGAGAAAATTTATTTTACTCCCAAATCCTGATTAATAGATGACCAACACTTTAGGCTTTTGCATATGTATTCCTAACTTGTGAACATGTTTAGCAATCAAGCATGTGTGGAAATTGCACATTTTGGATCTAGATAAGATTCAACTGAAGGGATTAGATAAAAAGGGTTATTTAATTTTAAGGCTCATATGAAGTTTACCTGTAGAGATGGCTCTGACCTGTGAACTGACGAATGACTCTCGATTGTGTAAAATTAAGGCTACGCATGCAGGCATCAGCAAACTTTTTCTGTAAAGAGTCAGATAGTAAATACTTTAGCGGTTGTAGGCAATACATAAACAAGTCAGTGGCCATGTTCCAATAAAACTTTTTGTTTACAAAACAGTCACTGGGCTGAATTTGGCTCCTGGACTATAGTTTGCATATTCCTGATATTAGGGCATCCAAAGGAAAAAGTTATTGAAACACTGGAACAGTTCGCTGGCATGCTCCGTCACCAGAGGTTTTGCAATCCAGAATGAGCAGTCACTTACTTAGTTTGACTTAATGCTAATTCCTCCATTTGGCACCACCATTAGGCTTTAGCTTTAGAGAACTCTGCATTCCACAGACAGTACACACCAGACAGGACACATTGGTGCCTCTGCAACGCAGGATCTTATACTCATGGTAAACCTCCTCCTTCCTGAGTAACACCATTCAAGCCCCAGGGAAACATTTCACTCCATTCTTGTCCTATATCCTCTAAAAAAAAGATTGCATGTGAATGATGTGACTGACCCTGGGCTCCAGTGTATGGGAGGCACTTGAGTAGGAGACAACAAATAATAATTAACCTATGAAACCTTTCCTCTCAGCAAAAACACAATAGATTCCCGCACAAAGAAAAATCCTCTGCCAGTAGGGCTGAAGGTCGACTTTCTTGTTCTTTATGTGTTGTATCTAACTCATGGTCACCCTAGAACAACTGACAAATTAGTGTGATGTTCATAGCATTGAACAGGGCAGCAAACTGAATAAATAAGCACTCTCAAATTTGTATATAGATATAAACACACACACACATATATATAGGTCTAGACATAACATGCAAGACTCTACATTGGTAACTAGATTGACACTCAACGTTAGAATTGTGAATATTTTATTATAATGCATTTAATAAAAAAATTAAATTTTAAAAATCAAATAAAAACGTTAATTTTCTATTATTTTTTATATTTTATTAGAGAAGTTGTGAGCTTACAAAACTATCATACATAATGGGATAATGTGCAGAATTCCCATACATCATCTTTTCACCAACAGCCTACATTGTTGTGGAACATTTGTTACAGATTATGAAAGAACACGATCAGACTATTACTACTAACTGTGGTCCACAGAGCACACTTGGTATATTTTTCCATACACCCCCTATTATTAACACTATGTTTATTTGTTGTAGTTCATGAGAGATTATTCTCATATCTGTACTGTTAACCACAGTCCACCTTACACCACATGGGTCTCTGTGTTATACAGTCCCATGCCAAATCTATCCAAAGTGTATACTCAGTGGATCTCACTTTCATCACAGAGTTTTGCAGGCATCTCCCCAATAAACCTTTGAACATTTTCCTTAGACCAAAAGAAAATATCCCATACCCCACTATTATTGACGCTTAGCGTTGATATACTTCTTTGGTCCTGAGACAAGAATATTACAATATTGCTGTTAACTATAGTCTGTAAGTTATGCTAACTGTATTTTCCCCATGCATCACAATATTTTTATACTTTATAATAGTGACATGCATTTGTTCTTGTTCATAGAAGAACATTCTTGTATTTGTGCTGTTAACCACAATCCTCATCTACCTCTGGGTTCACTATGTTATCAGCCCCTAGATTATTCTCTAGTTTTCTTTCAATTGACATTTACATCCCTAGACTACTCCTTTCAGCCACAATCCCATTTATAAGCCAGTCATGTTAGTTATATGCACTATAATGTGTTACCGTCAACTATATCCATTTCCACACATTTACAGTCAAGCTGATTGAAAATTCTACATATTTAAGCATCAGTATCCCTTCCCAGTCTTCATCCTATCTCCTAGTAACATATAGTTTAGGCTTTAACTCTATGTGTTTATTCTTCCTATTTAGTTCATATTAGTGAGACCATATAATAAATGTCCTTTCATTTCTGGCTTATTTCACTTAGCATAATATCCTCAAGGTTCATCCATGTTATTATATGTGTCCCAATTTCATTTCCTCTTACAGCAGCATAGGATTGCATCATTTGTAGGTACCACATTTTGTTTATCCACTCATTGGTTGATGGATACTTGGATTGTTTCCATCTTTTGGCTGTTGTGAATAATACCGCTATGAACATTGATGTGCAAATGTCTGTTTGCTTCACTGTTTTCAGTTCTTCTGGGTATATTCCTAGTAGAGGAGTTGCTGGATCATACAGCAGTTCTATATTTAGTTTCCAGAGGAACTGCTAAACTATCTTCCACAGAGGGTGCACTATTCTACATTCCCATCAACAGTGAAGGAATGCTTTTATTTCTCCACATCCTCACCAGCCTTTGTTTTCAGTTTTTTTTTTAATAGCCAGTCTATGACATGTGAGATGATATCTCATTATAGTTTTGATTTGCATTTCCCTAATAGTGAGTGATATTGAACATTTTTTTTAAGTGTTTTTTTTTTTGCCATTTGTATTTCCTCTTGGGAGAAATGTCTAGTTAAATATTTTGCCCACTTTTTAATTGGGATTGCTTGCTCTTTTATTGTTGAGTTATATGATCTCTCTGTATAGCATGGAAATCAAACCCTTATTGGATATGTGATTTCCAAGTATTTTCTCCCATTGAGTGGGCTGTCTTTCCACTTTTTAAACAAAGTCCTTTGAAGCACAAAATTGTTTCAGTTTGAGAAATTCCTGTTTATCTATTTTGTATTTTGTTGCTTGGGCTTTTGGTATAGGGCTTAAGAAACCACCACCTACCATGAGGTCTTGAAGATGTTTCTTTACATCTTCTTCTAGGAGCTTTATGGTTCTTGCTTTTTTATTTAGGTCTTTGGTCCATTCTGAGTTAATTTTTATGTAAGGTGTGACATTGGGGTCCTCTTTCTTTCTTTTGGATATGGATATCCCATTCTCCCAGCACCATTTGTTGAGTTGACTGCTCTGCCTCAGCTGGGTGGGCTGGAGAGTCTAGTAAAAAATCATTTGATCATAGATGTGAGAGTCTGTTTCTGAAACATCTATTCAGTTCCATTGGTCTATATGTCTATCTTTATGTCAGTACCATGCTATTTTTTACAGCTGTAGCTAGGTAAGATGATTTAAAGTCTAGTAGTGAGAGTTCCCCAACTTTGTTCTTCCATTTTAAGGTGTTTCTGGCTATTCAGGGCCTCTCATGATTCCAAATGAATTTGATAATTTTCTTTCCATTTCTTTAAAAAAGGCTGTTGGAATTCTTATTGGGATTGCTTTGAATCTGTTTATCAATTAGGGTAGAATTGAAATCTTAATGATATTTAGTCTTCCCATCCATGAACATGGAATGTTCTTCCATTTACTTAGGTCTTCATTGATTTCTTTTAGCAATGCCTTGTAGTTTTCTGAATATAAGTGCTTTACATCCTTGGTTACATTTATGCCTAAATACTTCATTCTTTTAGTCACTATTATAAATGGAATTTCTTTCTTGACTTCCTTCTCAGATTGCTCATTATTAGTGAATAGAAACAGTACTGATTCTTGCATATTAATTTTATGTCCTGCCACTTTGCTGAATTCATTCATTAGCTCTGGTAGCTTTGTTGTAGATTTTTCGAGATTTTCTAGATACATGATCATATCGTCAGTGAATAGTGCAAGTTTCATTTCCTCCTTTCCAATTTGGATGCCTTTTATTTCTTCTTCTTGCCTGATTACTCTAGGTAGAACCTCTAGTACTATATTGAACAAGTGTTTACAGTGGGTATCCTTGTCTTATTCCCAATCTCGATGGTAAAGCTTTCAGCCTTTCACCATTGAGCATAAATTCAACTATGGGTTTTTCATATATGCCCTTTACCATATTGAGAAAGTTTCCTTCAATTCCTATCTTTTGGAGTGTTTTTATTAAGAAGGAATGCTGGATTTTGCCAACTACCATTTCTGTATCAATCAAGATAGTCAGATGGTTTTTCTTCTTTGCTTTATTAATGTGATGTATTGCACTGATTGATTTTCTTGTGTTGAAGCACTCACTTGCCTGGGATAAAACCTGCTTGATCATGATGAATAATTCTTTTAATGTGTTGTTGGATTTGATTATAGAGTATTTTGTTGAGGATTTTCGTACCCATATTCATTAGAGAAATTGGTCTGTAATTTTCTTTTTTCCTAATATCTTTACCAGGTTTTGGTATTAGGATGATATTGGCTTCATAGAATGAGTTTGATAGCATTCCTTCCTGTTCAGTTTTTTGGAAGAGTTTGATTAAGATTGGTATTAGATATTCTTTGAATGCTTCTTAGAATTTACCTGTGAAGCCATCTGGTACTGGGTTTTTCATTTTGATGACTTGTTTGATGACTGCATCAATCTCTTTTCTTGTGATTGGTTTGTTGAAGTCTTCTGTTTCTTCTAAGGCCAGAGTAGGTTGGTCATATGCTCCTAGGAATTTTTCCATTTCATCTGCATTGTCTAGTTTGTTGGTATACAGTTGTTCATATTATCCTCTTGTGATCTCTTTTATTTCTGTGGGGTCAGTAGGAATGTTGCCATTTTCATTTCTGATTTTATTTGCATCTTCTCTCTTTTTTTCTTTGTCAGTCTAGCTAAGTGTTTTTCAATTTTGCCACAATTCTCAAAGAACCAACTTTTGGTTTTGTTAATTCTATTATTATTTTGATCTCAATTTCATTTATTTCTGCTCTTATCTTTGTTATTTCATTCCTTCTGCTTGCTCTGGGCACAGTTTACTATTCTTTTTTTAGTTCCTCCAGTTGTGTAGTTAGGTTGTTTATTTTAGCTCTTTCTTCTTTTTTTAATGTAAGCATCGAGGGCTATAAATTTCCCTCTCAGCACTGCTTTTGCTGCATCCAATGGGTTCTGATATGCTGTGTACTTGTTTTCATTGGTCTCAGGGTATTTATTGATTTCTCTTGCAATTTCTTCTTTGACCCACTGATTACTTAGTATTGTGTTGTTTAATCCCATATATGTTTGAATTTTCCCTTTTTCTGCCTGTTGTTGATTTCCAGCTTCATTCCATTTTGATCAAAGTGCTTTGTATAATTCTTATATTTTTAAATTTATTGATATCTGCTTTGTGACTCGACATATGGTCTATCCTGGAGAAATATCCATGAACACTTGAGAAGAATTTCTATCCTGCTGTTTTGGGTGCAATGTTCTTTTTTGCCTATTAGGTTTAGTTACTTTATCACATTATTCAAGCTTTCTGTTCCCTTATGGATTCTCTGCCAAGATGATCTATCCAATGATGAGACTGGTGTGTTGAAATCTCCAACAATAATTGTAAAGACATCTATTTCTCCCATCAGTTTGTCTGTACTTGCCTCATGTAATTTGAGGAATCCTGGTCAGGTGCATATATATTTATGATTGTTATTTCCAGTGGTGAATTACCCATTTTATTAGTATATAATGACATTCCTGTTTCTAGTAACAGATTTGCTTTTAAAGTCTATTTCATCCAATATAAGTATAGCTACTCCAGCTTCTTTTTTTGTTACTGCATGTGTGGAATACCTTTTTTCCAACCTTTCAGTTTCAACCTGTTTGCATCCTTGCATCTAATGTGAATCTCTTGTAGACAGTATATAGATGGCTTATATTTTCTTACTCATTCCACCAGTCAGTGTCTTTAGATTAGGGAGTTCAATCCATTGACATTCAATGTTATTACTGTAAAGGCAGTTCTTATTTAACCCATTTTTATTGTTGGGTTTTATCTGTCATGTCTTGTTTTCACCACTCTTTTTACACTTTTAGTTTGTTTTCCTGATATAGTCATCATTTCTAGGCTCTCTTTAAGCCTCTCCCTCCTGTCTTTTCTTTTCAGACTGTAGCACTTCTTTAGCATTTCCTGCAAAGCCACTCTCTTCATTACAAACTCTTTCAGTTTCTGTTTATCTGTGAGTATTCTAAATTCACCCTCCTTTTTGAGAGACAATCTTGCAGATATAATATTCTTGGCTGGCAGTTTTTCTCTTTTAGTATCTTAAATACATCATTCCAGTGCCTTCTTGCCTTCATTGTTTCTGATGAGAAATCAGCACTTAATCTTATTGGACAACCCTTGGATGTGATGAATCACTTTTTGTTTGCTGCTCTCAGGATTCTCTCTTCGGAATTTGGCATTCTGATTAGTATTTATCTCAGAGTAGGTCTATTCAGGTTTATTCAGATGGGAGTACATTGTGCTTCTTGGACACAGTTGTCTGTGTCATTCAACAGGGCAGGGAAGTTTTCTACCATTATTTCTTCAAATATTCCTTCTGCCCCCTTTCCCTTCTCTTCTATTTCTGGGATGCTTCTGACACATATGTTGGCACATCTCTTGCCATCAACTAGTTCCCTGAGACCCTGTTCAATTTTTTCCATTCTTTTCTCTATCTGTTCCTTTGTATGTTCACTTTCAGAGGCCCTGTCTTCAAGCTAACTGACCCTTTCTTCTGTCTATTCAAATCTGATTTAATATGCATACAGTGTATTTTATTCTTATTTTTATTTTTTAAAGGTAGGTAGATTACATAAATGTTACATGAAAAATATAGAGGATGCCCGGCTCACATCCCACAAAAATATAGAGAATGCCCACAGGCCCTGTTCCCCACATCTCCCACACTTTCCCACATTAACAAATTCCCTTATTAGTGTTGTACCTCATTGCAATTGATGATTACATTTTGGAGCTTTTCCACTAAGCAGGGACTATAGTTTTTATTGTAGTTTACACTCTCTCCCACCCAATTCTGTAGGCTATGGCAAGATATATAATGGCCTGTATCTGTCATTGCAATGCCGTTCAGGACAATACCCAATTCCCAAAAGTGCCCCCATATTATACCTGGTTTTCCCTCTCCCTGACCTCAGAACCTCCAGTGGTCACTGCCTCCACATCAATAATACAATTTCTTCTATTGCTAGAGTCTCAATTAGTCTATAGTAGAATACCAGTAAGTCTACTTTATCCCATAGTTCATTCCCCAATCCTGAGGATTCTGGGATGGTGATGTCCACTCCACCTCCAACTGAGAGGGAGTTTTGATTCCATAGGGCAGATGGATGGGACTCTCTTGCTTGCAGTTGTAGTCTCTTGGTTCCTTGGTATGGTGGTTGTTAGTTGTCCTGGGTGAGATCAATGAACTGGAGAGAAGGTGTTGCAACTCGTTGAGCTTTAGGGCCCAGATGGCACATGGACAGCCCAAAGACTTAAATATCTTGGACATACACATACCATCTCTAATACTAATTATGGTTCAAATAGAAGGACAGAAGAGCCATGTATATGGAAACCACAGCTGAGTCCAACTCTGTCACACAGGGGAGCTTACATTCCAAGGTGGGGTCCACTGGCAAGACACTTAATTCCTGAGCTTAACTATCTGCCCTGACTGTAGTGTCTGGATGTCTCCAGAGTCCTCAGGAGCCCCACTATTTAGCATAGTATCTACTTTGGCAGTCAATGAGATCCTGCTGAGATGTGCATAAGCACAACTTCTAGACTAACCTCCTGACTCATTTTGAAGTCTCTTAGCCATATAAACTCATTTGTCTTTACCTTTTCTCCCTTTTGGTCAAGGTCTTTTCCCAATTGCATTGCTAGTTCATGCTTGGTAATAATCCCTCAGTGCCAGGGAGGCTCATCCCCAGGAGCTATGTCCCATGATGGGGGAAAGGTAATGTATTTATATGTTGAGTTTGGCTTAGAGAGAGGTCACATTTGAGCAAAAAGGAGGTAACTCTTAGGCACCCTATCTGTAATACTAGGCTAAGTTTCAGTTTCAAGGGTAAAAGTTCATAAGCACAGTCATCAATATCAAGGGCCTGTCAATGAACCATCCTCCTTCACTAGTCATTGCCCTTGTAGTCAGGGGATTCTTGCTATTCCATTAGAGATGTGGCAGAGCTCCCCAGGATGGGAATTTGATATTCTTTCAGTTATTGTGTGACTCTCCACCCACTGTGACAATGCTCTATGAACATTTGAACACTTTTTTTGTGCCTTAAATGCATGACTAGGGAAACTTCTTCCCATATATTCCCCATCACAGACAGCTTCTTCCCATATATTCCCCTTACAGACACCCCACATCAATGATCCTCCCATTACAGTTGTAACCCTTATATTTATTTATTATTTCTTCCCCTACCCCCATTGTTTGTGCTTGCTGTCTGCTCTCTGTGTTCTTCTGTGTGTTCTTCTGTGTCTGCTTGTCTTCTCTTCTCATCTCTGTCTTTAGGTGGCACTGGGAACCAACACTGGGATTTTCCAGAGTGGGAGAGAGGTGCTCAATCACTTCCACCACCTCAGGTCTCTGTTCTGCTGTGCTTCTTATTGTCTCTCCTCTGTGTCCTTTTTGGTTATGTCATCTTGCTGCACCAGCTCTCTGTGTGTGCCAGCACTCTCTGCGGGCCAGCACTCCTGCACAGACAAGCACTCCTGCATGGGCCAGCACTCCATGTAGGGCAGCTCACCACAGGGACCAGCATTTTTGTGTGGCCAGTTCATTGAGCAGGCCAGTTTGCCTTCACCAGGAGTCCCTGAGAATCCAACCCTGGATCTCCCATATGGTAGATGGGAGCCCAATTGCTTGAACCACATCTGCTTCCCAGTTGTAACCCTTCTGTGATCCAAAGCCTCTTAAAAAATAAAGTCAATAAAATAGCCAAATACAATTAATAAGAGAATGAAATAATAATGACAGTTTTAAAAATAAATAAAATACAAAAAAATTTTAAAAGATACAAAACTTGGGGGGATAATAAAAAATAATGAAAAAATATTTTAAAAGTTTTACATTTTGCTTTTTGTCACAGTAAGACCTGTTGTCCTGTATGTACAGTGACATTTTCTTCTGTTTATTCACCCAGTATCTTACTTTTATCATTTTGTCTTCAAAGAGTTTTAGGTTACATAAAAGTCATGCACCAAATACAGGGTACTCCTATATATTCAACATCTTCCCCTTTCCCCACAAATAATATTGTATTTGTGGAAGGTATGTTTGTTACAACTGATGTACAAATATTGAAACATAGCTACTAACCATAGCCAATGGTTTACATTATGGTTTACATTTTGGGCCATATACTTTTACAAACTTTGATGAAATTTAACATGGCCTGTATCCATCATAGCAAGATCATGTAGAACACTTCCATTGCCCCCAAAATGCCTCTGTTCCATCTATTCCACTCCTTCCTCCCCTCCCCTTGGGACCCATGGCAACCACCAGGCTTCATTCCTTGAAGGACAAGATTTATCATTAATTGCAACTATGCTGAGGACTTGACACATTGGTCTGTCCTCCCTTACTAGGCACTCTTGAGGGACTCCCGCCCCTCTATTTGAGAACATCACAGGCCTCTCCAGGATGGGAGTTGTAGCAGTTTGCTATTATTGGTGAATTCCAAAAATAAATATTGGATTATGTTTATAAACTGATCTTTTCCTCTGGTCATATTAGATTATATTGGATTCAGAGGTTTGCTTGATTAAGTAATCTTGTAAACCTCTTGTGCCAGTAGGGTATTGAGTCCCCACCATTTGGTGGGTGGGGACTCACAGATTAAAGGCATGACAAAAGACAGAGTTAAAGGTTTTTGATGTTGGAGTTTGATGCTGAAGCCTTAAGCTGGAGCACCAGAAAGTAAGCTCACAGAGGAAAGAAAAGCAAGCCTCAGGAAGGGAGCAACCCAGGAAGCCTGAACCATTGCAGATGATGGCAGCCATCTTGCTCCAACACGTGAAAATAGACTTTGGTGAGGGAAGTAACTTATGCTTTATGGCCTGATATCTGTAAGCTCCTACCCCAAATAAATTTTCTTTATAAAAACCAACCAATTTCTGGCATTTTGCATCAGCACCCCTTTGGTTGATTAATACAGGAGTCTACCAGCTTCCTGCTCATTATGTGGGTCTCCACACACTGATATAACACACTATGACAAGAGGAACACTCACACATTCCTTAGGAGCCAGCTCCAGAGGTACCCTATCCTCACTTGCCATATTACCAAAAGAATATTCCCAACATAGTAGTAGGGGGTAGGTTGGGGAGGGTGGATTGGATTGTCCATGGAACTGGGTGAGGGTAGGATAGGGGGAGGGAGCAGATGAGCTTCCAGAGTATTTTTAATTTCATCAATTGTTTCTTTCATTCCCATAAGATCTGCTATTTTTCTATGCATGCTTTCAAATTCTTCTTTGTGCTCACTGAGTGTCTTCTTGATATCCTTAATCTCTTTAGACATCTCATTGGATTTATTAAAGAGATTTGTTTGAACATCTGTAATTAGTTTTCTCAACTCCTTTATATCATCTGGAGGCTTAGTTTGTTCCTTTGACTGGGTCTTTCTTTCTGTTTCTTGGTATAGATTGTAATTTTTTGTTAGTGTGTCAACATCTGATTTACTAGATGTATTTATTCCCTCTTTAGTCTAGGGATTTCTACTTGATTGGTTTTGTGCAATGACCCCTCTTTGATGCTTTGGTTCAACTTAATTTGGAACTTTATACTGGCTTATGTTTTGCCAATCTGAGTTTTTTCAGCTCTTTTTCATCTGTTTCTTGCCCTTTCTCCCTTGCTGGCTGTGGAATAGGAGCTGAGGATGTGGCTGGTATTGTAAGTTGTGGAGGCTGAAGCTGTCCATGGTATCTCAGGAACTGATGAAGCTTATCCCAACTTTCTCCCCTGCCAGGGGTAGGGACAGAGTTGTAGCCATGTGCAGTAATCCAAGCCATGTAGGACAAGACCATCTGTAGTTGTACAGAGAGACTGATGAAGCTCCATGCCCCTTCATCCCCTGCCAGGCGTAGGGGATGGGTAGCACACAAGCTGTGCACATCAAAACTGACTGCAGTTGCCCAGGTAGACTAATGAAGCACTGGCCCCCCTCCCTTCCCTGCCAGAGGTGGGAATGGAGCCTCTGGTGTGCCCAGAAATCTAGTCTGTGCAGGCCAAAAGTGGCTACAATTATCTGGAGAGGCTGAGGAATCACTGTCCCTCCTCCTGCCCTATCAGAGGTAAGGATTGAGACAGAGATGTATCCAACAGTCTATTCCATGCAAGCCAAAAGCAACCGCAGTTACCAAGAGAGGCTGAGGGAGCTCTGTCCATTTCTGTCAGGGATTGGGATGGAGCCACAGGGGTACCGAACACTAGTCCATGCAGGCCAAGAGCAGCTGCAGTTGCCCAGGGAGGTTGAGGGCACACCGTCCCTCTTCCTGCCCTGACAGGGGTAGGGATGGATTCAGAGATGTGTTCAACAGTATAGTCTACATGGGCTGAAAGTGACTGCAGTTGCCTGGAGGGTTGGGAATGGAGTCAGAGATATGTCCAACAATCTAGTCTGTGAGGGCTGAATGTACGCACAGTTGACTGGAGAGGCTGGGGAAATTCCACCCCCCTCCTGTACTATTAGGAGTGGGAATGGAGTCACATATGTGTTCACCATTCTGCTCCATGTGGGTTTAAAGAGCATGGAGTGCTCTTCTCACAAATCGTCACTGCAGATGAGCAGTCTCCTGCTTCTGTTCTTCAAAGGATGTGGCAGGATGCTTTTTTGGTTTCCTGGGTCCCTCAAACAGGTAATTTAGATAGCTCTGACTGATTACTAACTGACTTGTAGGACAAGCTAACTTTTGGAGCTCCTTACTTTGCTTCCATCTTGCCTCCATCCTCACTCTATCAGTTTTCTATTATTTTAATCTAAAATTTGAGATTCAGCCATATAATTCATATTCTCCTTTTAATTTTAGTAGATAATTTTCAACATTTTTGAGGAAAAACATTTTTTAGAAAACAAGAAAAATAATTGTAATTTTCACTATTTTACATTGACTTATTTATATTTTCATTTATACATATTCAATTTTTTATTTCTGTAGCTCTTTGTCAATTACACACAAACTTGATCATAGCAACATAATTTATATTTATATTCTCTAATAAAAGAAATAAATTCCATGAAATGAGTAAATATAACTTATGAATCATATATTTATTTTATGACTTATCTACCCAGGAATGCAGTCATACACCAAATTAAGGCAGTCATTTTTTTTTTCCATGATGAAAGTATACTTAAGATGGTAGGAGAATAAAGAGTACATATTTATTTAACAGTTTGTTAGCATGTGGTATATGATGTTCAGCTGTCCTTTTGCCAAGACCCCCACAAATATTAGTGGAGGACCTGCCTCAAATCACTAGCATGCATGGAAATAACATTTTGATTGACTGATTCTTTTGACTAATTGATGGATGACTCAAACTCCTTTTGTTTTGACTCTTCTTGAAATTTTATTTGCAGCATAATTTAGGTCTACAATCTCTTACCTATAATTTCAAAATCTCCATACCTCTGGAAACAAAGATTCTTTATATATTTTTAATACATTTTGTGCCAAAGTCATTTAGTAGCAAAACCTTACTGGTTTAACATGAGGCTATTTATAAATTTTGTATATCATCTATCTTCAAACATTCACTTAGAAATAATGACTTTGACTATGGAGTCTTCTCCAGTCCCTGCTTGAGAGGTTATGTAAAGTACTAGAGATGCCTTATATTATCTTTTGAAAATCTAAAAATGTCTGAATTTGAAACACATCTGGTACAAAGATTCCCCTGCTGTTATGAATTGAATCATGTCCCCCACAAAGACATGTTCAAGTTTTAACCCCTGGCCCTATGGATGTGAACTCATTTGTCAACAAGATCTTCATAGACCCTGCTGGTTAAGATGAAGCCAAACTGAATCAGGGAGGGCTTTAATCCACTATGACTGGAGTTCTTATAAGGAGAGGAAATTTAGAAACAGCAGTAGGAGACAGAGGAGACTCATGATCATGTGACAGAGTTAGAGATTGAATTATGCCAGCAAGCCACCACCAGAATGTTGCAGATTTTAGGGAAAGCATGACCCTGCTCACAACTTAATTTTGGACTTCTAGCCTCCCAAACTGTGAGGAAATAAATTCCTGTTGTTTAAGTCAACCAGTCTGTGGTATTTGTTATAGCAGCCCTAGCAAACTAAGAACTCTGCCTTAGTAAAAAGAACAAATTGAAAAAAATATTGAATTTTCTATGATGATTCAGTAGATTACCTTAGAACATAGGCATACTGTGAACAGTAATTATTTTTGTACAGACTGTTGATAGAGATAGCAGAAGGTTCCCACTGAAGGGGTACTGACAACCATGTAATGTATATGTTTTTAAAAAGTAAGTCCTGGGAAGTGGACTTGGCCCAGTGGTTAGGGCGTCTGTCTACCACATGGGAGGTCCGCAGTTCAAACCCCAGGCCTCCTTGACCCATGTGGAGCTGGCCCATGCACAGTGCTGATGTGCCCAAGGAGTGCTCTGCTATGCAGGGGTGTCCCCTCGAAGTTTCTTTGTGGATACTCAGATGGAATTTATAGTAAGGGGAGAGAAGGAACCAACTATGCAATTGACCCCATCCTTTGGCATGGGTAGTATAATAAAAACTCAGCTTATCCTGGTCCCCAGTTCTTAGGGGTAACTTCTGAACCTTTGGAGGGTTCTGTGATAGGAGTGTCTTTGTTATCCAGTGGGCCCAAGGCCACACCAGATACTTCATATGCTAATGTCGTAGTAGGGTGGGATCTGGCCACACTAGAAAGACTAACCCTGTGATGAAGGGGTTGGGGCTTTTGAACTACATTATTTCAGCCTGACCTCCCTAAGCTCTGGGAGGGGAGTGGGTTGGAGACTGAACTCAACCATGTGGCATTGATTACACCAATCACAGGGTACAAAATGAAACCCAAATAACAAAATAAAACCTCAGGATACTCAAAGCGCTGCAGAGCCTCCATGATTGAGAAAGTATATTGCTCTGCTAGGATGGTGATTATAGATTATAACCCAAAGTATAAAATATTCATGAGTCCATACTGATACAAATAAATGGTTGAAGAAATAAGTGGGACAAACAGACAAATCTCCCATATAAATAACTTATTATGATATTCCACCTTTAAGTGTGGGCTGTACATAGTGATTTCCTTCCAGCAAGTACAGTACAGAAAAGGAGAAAAAAAAAGAGTAACTTTATAGTGGAGAAATCTGTCAAACATTACCTCAGTCATGTGGTCAAGGTTAACATCACTAGTGTTAAAGTCATTCATAGCAAGTACCCTGGATATGATGGGATGACAATAGCACTTTACCTCTGTGGTCTTCTGTCACAGTCTAGAAGTGCCCATGGAGACATAACAACTATATGTAATGTGTTTTCCTGCATGGACTCCTGGAACAATAAAAGGGCATTAGGTAAAAACTAAGGAAATCTAAGTAAAGTAGACACTTCAGTTAATAATAATGTATCAATATTGTCAATTTAGTTGTACTAAATATACTGTACTAATGTAGGATGTTAACAGTACAGAAAATTGAGTATGGGGTATATAGGAACTTTCTGTACTATCTTTGCAACTTTTCTGTGAATCTAAAACTATTCTAAAATTAAAAGTTCATTTTAAAAAAATGGGCAACAGATCTGAATGGATGCTGCTCTAAAGAAAATGTACTAGCATCTAATAAGCACATGAAAAGATGCTGAACATCATTAGTCATCAGGGAAATGAAAAGTAAAAACCACAATAAAATTAAAAACTACACTCTACCCACTAGGAAGACTAACAGGACAAAGATTGACCATAACAAGAATGGGCAGAGATGTGGAGGAACTGGAATTTTTATATATTGCTGGTGGGGATAAAAATTCATGCAACTACTTTGGAAAACAGTTTCCAATTTTTCTTATAAAATTATACATACACTATCATATGACCCAACCATTCTACTCCTATGTATTTACCCAAGAGAAATTAGGACACATATCACACAAAGATTCATACACAGACATTTATAGCACCATTATTTACAATAGCCCCAAACTGTAAGGAACCTAAATTCATATCAACATGTAAATAGATAAACAAATTATAATGTTTATCTACTTGTTAAGTAGTGTTCCATTATATGGAACTACTTAATAAGGAAAGGAAATAAACTACAGTAACACCATGAATGAATCTGAAAAACATTATGGTCAGCCAGACATAAAAAAGCACATACTATATTCTATTACATATCTGAAATTCTAGCAAATGTACATTAAATCTAAAGGACAAATGAGTTTATATGGCTATGAGTCTTCAAAAAAGAGTCGGGAGGTCATCAGAAGGGTCATACTTATGCACACCTCATCAGGATCCCAGAGAAAGCCAAAGTAGATACAACCCCAGGTACTGGTTCTCCTGAGGGCTACAGAGACCCACAGGTTCTATGGTCATGGCAGATGGCTCTGGATTTCAGTGCCATGTCAGTTGACCCTACTTTGGAGTTTGTGTTCTTGAATGTGATAGAGTTGGGCTCAGATGTGACCTGTCTACACATGCCTCTTCTGTCACTTTTATTGAAACTGTGATTGGCGCTGGGCTTCATGTATTCTCAGGAGACCTGAATCTCTGGACTGTCAATGTGACAGCTGGGCTCTGAGCCTCAGCAGACTTGTACCTCCTACCCTCTGGTTCATTGGACTTACGCTGGCCAGCTAACAGGGAGGTGAAGAAGGTCAACCACCACACCAGGGAACCAAGAGTGCCTACAACTGCAAGCAGGAGAATTGCATCCATCATGCATGTGGGATCTAAGCCCCCTCCTGATATAGAGGTGGAGTGGACATAACTATCCCAGGGTCCACAGGATGGAGGAATAGAGTATGGATTAGAGTGGACTTACTGATATTCTACTATGGAACTATTGTGACTAGTAATGGAAGAAACTGTAGCATTGATGTGGAGAAAGTGGCCACAGTAATTGCTGAGGGCAGGGAGAGGGAAGAAGAGATGTGATATGGGGGCATTTTTGGGACTTGGAGTTGTCCTAAATGATATGATTTTGCAGGGACAGATGCTGGACATTATATGTCCTGCCATAACCCACTGAACGGACTGGGGCAGAATGTCAACTACAATGTAAACTATTATCCGTGGGTGCAGCAATGCTCCAAAATGTATTCACCAAATGCAATGAATGTGCCACAATGATGAAAGAGGTTGTTGATGTAGGAGAAGTGGGGTGAGGGCGAGTGGGGGTATATGGGAACCTCTTACATTTTTTGACTGTAACATTTGGGGGAAAAAAAAAAAAAAGAGATCATAGAACCAAAGGAAAAAAAAATTCTAACGGGATAGAAAGCAGATCAGCAATTACTTAACCCAGGAGAGCAGGAATTGACTTCAAAGGGAAAAGAAAAGAAGGAACTCTGTGGGTGGATGAAATGTTCTTTATCTTGATTGTGGTGATTATCTCCTATATGAATTTATTAAAAACTCAGCAAACTATACATTTAAAATGGCACATTTTACCTTATATAAATGTCCTTTAATAAATATGTTTTTACAAAGACTGATTCCTGAGGGGCTTTGAGAAAGACTTTCTGAGTTCTTCCAGAAGTATCAAATTGTCTTCCTCTGTTGCCAGGGCATTCTATCATTCCATCCCATCACCACCACTTCTATCACTACCACTCCCCAGGGAATGAGGGTGTTGCTTGACATAAACCACTCTAGGATTGAGGGTTCTGCTCCTTAGGAGATATCTGAAGGCAGAAGGCTCAATGAAATAGCCTAAGCCAGTGGGTCAAAGGGACAGGGTGCGAAGGGCCTGGGAAAGAGTAGTAGAGGGGGACACAAGTTCCCAGTTCTCCATACTCTCAGAGGACTCAGAAGAGTATCCTAGTGGCTGACCAGAGCCAAGAGGTCTGCAGAAAAGTCAGTGGTGGAAGCCAAAAGGAAACACAGCTGCCCTCTGTTGGTAAAGGAGTACTTTGTGACAGAGCTAGTGTGAAGCCAAACAGGGCCTCAGATAACCAGGCTTCTGGCTTACCTGAGACACCACAGCAACAGATGCCTCGAGAATAAAATGGCACTAGAGCAGGACTTGCTCATTTCCTCACTACGGCTGCTTCCAGGCACAAAAAGGGGATTTCTCTTCCCTCCCTAGTGTGACTGGAGTTGGTGAGGGTAGAGAGAGAAAGTTTGGAACTACAAACAGTGTCAGCTAATATTTGAATTTTGACAAAATTCAACAGAGAGAGCCTGACTTTAATAACTAGATCGAATTACACAAATCACTGGACTAGACTAATATTTAAATGAGAATAAGACCAAAAATAAGATGAATGTTTGAGGTAGGTTTCAAAGTTCAAAGAAGTTGTGAGAATATAGCAAGCTTTATTAAATATATATATATATATACACACACACACACACACATACATATATATGTCTGTATATTTGCATTTTGTATCTCACTCCAACTGTTATACTTAAATATGAATAATATTTGTATTAAATACCCTCTTATGACCTGATTTTTGACACTGGACTATATGTTGTGGACATCTGTCTATGTCAATATAATAATGTCTTCTCTAACTCAATTTTCAATGTTGGTATAGTATTCCACCACATAAGTGTACATATTTTACTTACCTACTAGCTTATTAAACTTTAAGACTATTCTAATTTTTCACTCTTAAACAAAAATGTTTGATAAAGTTGAGGAATTGCTGGGGCATAGCGTGTTTATGTTTTAACATTTTTACCACCCTTTAGAAGGCTTGTAGCGATTTACACTTCCACTAGATACCAACAATTTTTGATGGTTAATTTACCGTTTATCTACACCTGTGTGGTAGTTTGAAGTAGTATGTACCCCAGAAAATCGTGTTCTTGAATCTGGTCCATTCCTCTGGGTGTGAACCTTTGGTAGGTAGGACCATTTGATTAGCTTACTTGATAAGGAATGACCCAGGGTGACCCAGGAAAGCAAGGAGCTGAAATCAATGTAACCCAGAAGAGAGAAAGCCACAGAAGAAGCAGCCAGAAGCTGAAGGCAAAGGAGCCTGGAGGAGAAGGCAAAGACTGCATCGCCATGTGCCTGATCGCCCACAGCTACAGCTCAAAGAGAAAGTGTCTCCTGATGATTCCTTCATTTGGACACTTTAATGGCCTCAGAACTGTAAGTTTATAGATGAATAAATCCCCATTGTAAAAGCCAACCCATTTCTGCTATATTGCCTTGGCAGTCTTTAGCAAACTAAAGCACTATTCTTGCTTGACAATGAACTGAACTGACTAAAAGGATGGTCCTGAAACCTCTCCCTTTCATTATTATGTTTCAACTAGGGTGAATTTAGTGCCAGTAAAATCAGCACCACTAGTAGTGTTAGACTTTATCCTCAGTTTAACGACAAAAATGTCCATGGCCATCTAATAATAGTAATAATAATTTATAGAGTGCTTATGATGTGGTGGTCAGCATTCACATGCTTTACATGTATTATCAATTCTTTGATGTTAGAACTATTATTATCTCTATTTTAAAGATGAAACTGAGTCACAAAGAGAATAAGAGCCTTGATCCATGCGGTTTCTCCATTTTAATATATATCATCAGAAACTAGATTGTGTCAGTATTTCTGAAATCTTAACAATTTAATTTTCTCTCATCCAGATTAAACATTGACTGACAGAGAATCTTTTGCTCTGAATATTAAATATTATGCTTGAAGGGACTCAGGACCCTCAGTGGCAAAAGCCTACAGACTCTGGTCCTACCATCCTCTTTAAAATGGTAATATAATTACAGCTCTCATTCCCAAGGCCAGTGTTGTGGCTTATGTTCCAGTCACTTGTGGAGTTTGCCACAAGCAATTTGTTATATGTAATCGAGTTCCAAAGCTGGCAAATGGGGGTACTTTTCATGTTGATTGGAGAGGATTTAAGGTTATCTCTGTGCTAATTGCATGTTCATCCCCACACTTTCCAGTGTGCTTTCTAGAGTGGGACAGAAATGTGAAAAGCCTCAGCAAGATTACAGAGGAAAGCTAAAACTCTGCACCTCAGAGAGACCTCTGAGGTGGGGGAAAGGGTAGCACATAAATATACATGGGTCTCTGCAGGAAAGACGAAGGGGCAATTAAAGTGATGTCAGAAGGGGAAGGGTGTTTTTGCCTGACCAAAACAGAAAAAAAAATTTTTTTTTTAACATTTCATTCCTAGTCTTAGTTCCCTAATTAGTATCAGGAAGCCAAATTCAGTTTCCTACAAAAAAAGAAAAGAGAGAGACAGAGATATATGCAGAGCAGAGAGAGATGGTGAAAGCACCATGTTTATGCTTCAGTGTGTCAAAGGCTATCAAGATGGCCATGAAAAGAATGGGACTGCTTCAAATCTTTGTTGTTAGAGAAATGCTTTCTCATCAATGAACAGCTTGCCAAGGCCAGATAAGCAACATGAAAAGAAGGGAAAAATGTTCCTATTTGTTTATTCAGTGAGTGGGTCTTAATAATTCATCTGCTTACAACCTCTAGAAAGAAATTTCCATCCCTTGCCATTGGTTGGGAAAGATTCTGCTATCTTTTACAGTGTTAAGTTGTCTTTTCCTTCATTAATCATTGCTGCTTTGGTTATGAATGTTTTTACTTGCTAGTGAGCCCTTAGGGTCACTGTGTGCTAATGAGGGGCAGGCAACACACTGCATCTCATAGTTACAAACCAGACTCTGATTCCAGATACACATCCTTCATCTTAATGCCTGTGCTCAGAGACCAGTCCAAGGCCAGCCTTGACTGGAAAAAGAACTCAAAGCAGTCACATTTCAGTGTATATCTTCCTGCCCAAATGGCAAACCACTGTTATTAGTCTCTAGCATCAAAGGATAAACATTTTCCTATTTCAGGGCAGCCTGGTCAACAATATTCCTCTTAGGTTGTTCTCATTTTTACGTGTCTGACCCTCCCTGATTTTACCCATATCTTGCCCCAGTTGTTGGGGACTATATCTAGGGATCACAGACCCCCTTGCCATTACTCAATGATCCTCAGAATTTTGAGGCAGGCTTGTCCATGTGGGTTGAATTTTCCTTTTATATTTTTGCCTTTTTCCCTTCATAAAAGTCATGTATATATTGTAGAAACCTTCAAAAATGCATAGAAATATAAATTTAAAAATTTAAACTTCCTTTAGTCAATGTGGGAAGACTTTTTTTAAAGTAACTATAGCTGAACCATAAGTCTGCATTTAGTATTTTTTAAAAAGTGGCTTGATTAAATTATGGGCAGCACTCAGTGATCGAATTCCACACTACAAGAATGATTTATGACTACCTCCCTACACCATTGTTTTTACGTAGTATTTTATGTAAAAAATCATTATGGCTACTTTCTGTTGCGTAATTGCCAATCTCTGCTGAGAAATGCCATCAGATGCTTTCTATAAATCATAATTTAGAATGTATCCTTCTTTAGAAAACTATTGCTATTCAATATTATTGTCTTTGCAGTAGAAGAAAGAAATTATGATAATTGTGGAAATTAAATCTTTCAGAACAACTGCATGTGAATAAGGATAGTAGTATTTACCACTTCAAGAAATAAAAGATATTAAGGAATTTCAGCCATTAGTATTATACACTTAAAACTTAAGATGCACAAATATTAAATATCCTCAGAAATCATAACTGTAGAAAACCTTATTTCAAAATGGTGTGAGAGATAGACTTACACCATTTTCATCTTTACCTTGGTAGAGGTAGAGGTATAATCATGCTTCTACACTTTATAAGTCAAGGAGGTGGGCAAATTGATTGATCTCAAGTTCCTACATGCATTAAGAAAGAAGAATTGACATTTCCATGATTCTAAAATAGAGTGCTTCTTTAGCAAAGGATAATGATTTTCAGTTCCAGTCCAATTCTAAATTTTTGAAAGAAATGAAGACAAGAAAATACTGTTTAGTTTATTAGCATCAAAGAACTGTGTAACTGTGTTGGTAAAGGGTCTGGTGCTTTGCAGGTGATCAGCTTTTCCTCTGAATTGGAATCTCCTACAAAGGCAAGAGTGCATCCTACTGGCCTTGAGGAGAGAAACAGCTCTCTCTTGCCAGGAACTGTGTGACCTTGGGCACCACTGTCTGGCTAAATACCTAGCTATGGAAAGGAAAGCTGGAGTTCTTGTGCTGGAGAATTTCAGTATGCTGGGGAGACTCTAATTTCTAGGGCCTTGCATTTCTCAAGAAGTTGGGATAAAAGTGCATTCTCAGGCTTAATCACAGTCCACCAACCTCTCCATATGAAGATTTGGTGCCTAAGAGAGAAAGCCTCAACCTTTGAGAGGCAGAATGGCATAGGCAAGAACCAGAACTCTTTTTATTCTGTTACAAAGTTGCACAAATTACTGCACCTCTTTGAGTCTCTGGTTTCCTGATAGGTATAATATGATCTCTTTCAACTCCAGGGCTAAGTGGTTCTCCTCATAAACATCTTTTCCAGTCCTTGCAGATTGACCTGTATAAACAACAGTGCTGTTGACCAGTCAAGCAAATCCTATACAAATAGAGTTACTTGTTGGTTTCTTCAGGTTACATTGCGAGCTCACAAGCTCCAAGCTTTATAACAAAAGCATGCACATGTCTCTGCTTAAGACTTTCCCATGCCTGTCCAAGATTGGCTCACTCTCATCCTTGGACTGGCTAACTCCTACTCATGCTGTAGCTTTCTGCCTAAATGTCATTTCCTCAGACGGATTTTCCTTGTCTCCCTCCCTGCAAATAAATCAGGTCCCTTTTATAGTCATTGCAAATGATAATATTGGGCTTCATTGTTCACTTATTACTTTTCTTCCTCACTAAATTCCATAAGCAAGTGGACTGTCATCACTCTAGCCCAGTGGCCACCACAATGGCCACTGTGTTTGCTGTAGGCAAATATTGTTGAATGAAAGGATAAGTGAGAGTCCTTTAGTGAAAGTTCCCTTCTTCTGGTCCCCTTATTTCCATATTGTAAGCTGCTATCAGGAGCAACACTTATGGATGATAAATCATTTATACTGTTTTTCCCTTTTCCAAGAGTTTTCACTATGAAGAACCTTCCCATTTTGATCTAGGTAGGCCTTATTTGAGCCTCCATCTTCTGCTCACATGTACCCATCTTGCTTAGAGATGCAGAGAGTTTGCCAACGGTAGGCAGGTTTCCAAGATACATGACAAGGTGATCAAGCGCAAGAGCTCTGGGGTCACTCACTGCTGAGGCTTGATTCTTGACTCTGCCTCTTATTAGCTACCTGATTTTGGGAAAATAACCTAGCCTCAGTTTCTTCAACTCTAAAAGGGGGATAATAACAGAATCTAACTGATAGGTTGTTTTGAGGACTTAATGAGATAAAGAATGCCAAATGGTTAGTAAAATGCCTTACATTTAGCAAGTGCCAGATAAATATTAGCTCCTACTAACATGTCTCACTCAACCCTGGAAGGAAAGAAGGAAAGGCATTTCTGCGAAGGTATCATTTGTCTTTGGTCCCCTTTCCCATCACATGTATTCACTCTGTACTCTTATGGTCCCCAAAGGTGGTGAGGAAGAATGTGATAGACTTCAATTCCCAACCCTACTAATTTTTAAATGTTTATTTTTTAATAATTAATTATTTACTTATTTTTAAAAGATTTTATTTTATTTATTTCTTCCTCCCCCTGCCCCATTGTCTTGTGTCCATTCGCTGTGTGTTCTTCGGTGTCCTCTTACATTCTCTGTGACACCGGGAATCTCTGTCTTTTTGCTGTGCCACCTTGCCGCTTCAGCTCCCTGAGTGTATGGCGCCACTCCTGGGCGGGCTGTGCTTTTTTCATGCAGGTGGCTCAATGCGGGGCGCACTCCTTGTGCGTGGGTCTCCCCTACACAGGGGATACCCCTGTGTCTTGTGCACAGCAGCGCTGCACGTGGGCCAGCTTACCACACAGGTCAGAAGGCCCTGGGTTTGAACTCTGGACCTCCCATATGTCCATGCTCTATGAGTTGAGCCACCGTCGCTTCGCTAAAATTTTTTATTCTGAAATAATTTCAAATTTACCAGACAGTTGCAAATACAATATAAACCCCATTTAGAGTACTCCAACTTGCCCCTATCTCCCCAGATACCCAGATACACCAATTTTAACATAATGCCACCTTTGCTGTTCTTTCTCTCTCTCTCTCCATTTGAAATATTTGAGAGCATCTCCCATGCATCAAACTCCCTGAACACATAATTCTTCAATGTACATTTCCTATGAATAAGGATATTCACCTTAAGTGCAGAGATCAAGTTCAATAAACTTAACATTGATAGAAAGCTTATATTCTACTTTTTCTTTTTTTTTTTTTTTGTCTTTTTGAAGATTATATTCTATATTCCAATTTTTTTCTTATGTCCCAGTGATGTTCTTTTGAACTTTTTCTTCTCCATTCTTAGATCCCATCCAGTATCATGTGTTGGAAATAATTGGCATTATCTCTTTAATTTCTTTTTCTTTCCTTTTTAATCATGGAAACATAGATACAACTCCTTGCAAGCATATAATTAATAATTCACAATGTTACAGTACTCTCACCACCATCCATTACAACTTTTGTTTCACTCTGAACAGAAACCCTACACTCATTTTGCATTAACTCCCCATTTGCCCTGCCCCTCAGCCCAGGTCACCTGTACTCTACTGTCTTTCTCTTTATAAATTTGCATATGCTCTTATATTTTCTTTGTGGTTACCAAGGAGCTTAAATTTAATGTCCTAAATCTATAACAGTCCCATTTGCTTTCATAACAATTTAACAACTTCAGTAGCACACATAAACTAAGTTCCTATACCTCTCTGTTCCCCCCACTTTTATGTAGTTCTTATCAAAATTACATATTTATACATTATGAGTCCAAAATCATTAATTTATCATTACATTTTATGCATTTGCTTTTTAAATTCTGTAGGAAGTAAAAAGTGGATTTGCAAATAAAAAATACTATGTGTATATATATATATATATACACACACACACATATATATAATAGTACTGGTGTTTATATTTACCCACCATTATCTTTACCAGAGATCTTTATTTCTTCTTGTGGTGACAGTCCTTTCCTTTCAACCTGCAGAACTCCCTCTACCATTTCTTGTAGGGCTAGTCTAGTGGTGATGAAGTTGCTCAGCTTTTGTATATCTAGGAATTTAATTCCTTTCTCATTTTTGAAAGACAGTTTTGCTGGATACAGAATTTTTGGTTGGCAATTTTTTGTTTTCAGCCCTTTAATAAGTCTTCCCACTGCCTTCTTGCCTTCATGGTTTCTGATGTGAACTCGGCATTTAATCTTATGGAGACTCTTGTATGTGACATGTTGCTTCCCTCTTTCAGAATTCTCTCTTAATTCTCTCTTAATACCTGGCATTTGACAGTTTGATTTTAACATGGTATGGTGTGAGCCTTTGTGGGTTTGTCCTGTTTGGAGTGTATCGGGCATCTTGAGTGTGTATATTCATGTCTTTTGTTAAATTTTGGAAGTTTTCAGCCATTATTTCTTTGAATAGTCTCTCTCCACTTTTCTCCTTTCTTCTCCTTCTGGGACTCCCATCATGTTTATACTGGTACATTCAATGTTGTCCCACAGATTCCTCAGGGTCTGTTCACTTTCTTTCCTTTTTTCCTTTCTCTACTCCTCTGACTGTATGATTTCAATTGTCTTTCCAATTCCAAGGATTCATTCTTTTGCCAGCTCCAATCTGCTGTTGAACCTCTGTATGGAATTTTCAATTTCTATTACTGTGTTCTTCAGTTCTGTTTGGTTCATAATTTCCATCTCTCTATTGATATTCTCTTTATGCTCATCTATCATTTTCTTGATTTCCTTTGGTTTTTTGCTCATGTTTTCCTTTAGCTCTTTAAGCATATTTAGGACTAGTTTTTTAAAGCCTTTGTCTCGCATGTTAAGATCTGGTCCTCCTCACTGTGGTTTTTAATCTTCTCCTTTTCCTAGGCCATCATTTCCTGTTTCTTTGATGTTTTATAATCTTTTGTTGAAACCTGGGCACTTTAATATTTTAAGATGTTATCACCGGGATTTAGACTCTGAGGCATTTGTTTCTTAAGTTTGTTTCTAGCTAATGTTATGACAGAGCTTGCCTTGAAGGCCAGGAGTTAACAAAAAATAAAAATAAATAGAACATATTTCCCAGTCCTTATACATTGACCTGTGCCAGTGCCCTCCTTCAGGGATTAGACCCTATAATGAGTTTGGAAAATAGCTCTAGGCCAAAGCAAAGGTGATTCCCTGTTCGTTGCTTATCTTGGACATGCTCGTGTGGCCCTAGGAATTCCCCCATTTACATGGGTACACAATGTCCCTCTTTCCTAGGAAAGTTTCCTTGTGATCCCAGACTCTGCTCTGTATGTCCTACAGCCCGCAGACCCTTGACTCAGGCAGCATGGCTTGACTGCTCTCCCAAACCATATTGTAGGAGAGCTCCATGAGCCACCTTCTACAGGCAGGGCAAGTTCTGGGACAGCGAGCCTCTTAGGCCACACCAGACAGATTGGGCCAGACATGCTTGTTCCCTGTATGTGCTCAAGGGTTATTTTGCTTCCTCTGAAGCCAGGATTAGGAATGCGCTGGGAATGGAGAGATCCAACAGAGACAGTGAGAGGTGGGGAAGGGACCTGTCAGGTTGCCAGGATGTCCTACCACTTTTAAGTGGACTTTTTCTTGATTTGGTTCTAGCCCTGTTACTGGAATCCTTTAACTGTTTTCTAGAGCTTTTAGAAATATGTTTTTGCCGGTTCTTGCTGGTGGTTCAATGCTTCTTTCAGGGGGGCTCTGAAGCATCCCACTCTGCCATCTTAGTGGGGTGGGTAGCCTGCCAGATATTTTATTATGTGATAGATATTATATAAGTTTTAGGATAGTAGAGATTAAGAAGGCAGGACCTGAGATGATTTATCCCACTCCTCTAGAATGCATAAGCTTCCTAGTCACTGCTGTTCTAAATGACATTTTTTTCTTTCCTCACACCAAGGGAATTGAGTGATCTCTGGCCCCTCCCAGGTGCTCAAGCCCTCAACCCTATTCATTTTAAGCTATTATTAGATCTGAAATTACAAGCGAGTAGTATAAAATTGCTGATGACCCTTATTTAAACTTTGGCAAGATGAACTATGTTTTGGAATAACCAATAATATTTCCTAGAGAGCGCTGGTGCACGGGCATTTAGTGACAGCTCAGTGGAGTGCCCTTGTAGGCAGAGCAAGTGTTATCAGCCTTCTGAACAGAAGCCACAGCCCACGCCGTGCCAGGGTCCCCAGAAGAATTTAACATTCCACTCCTACCACCCTCGGCTTCAACAACACGATTTTTAAATGAGAAGCACATCCCCAGTGCTCTGTGTAGGTGGTGGAGTGGGAGGAGGTGAAATGCAAGCTTTATTTTGCCGACTGCTTGTCATCCAGTTCCCGGCTTTCCTCTGACTTTCATGAGTGATGAGCTCACCCCGGCGCAGGAAAATCAAACTCCTATTTTTCAAACCCAATAAAGACCGGTATTGTATGCCTGAGTAAACATAGAGGCCAGACGGGTAGGGTGGCGGGAATACTCGTGGCCCGCCCTCTGGCGGCCGCTTAAGAAGGCGTGCTCTGCGCTCAGCCAAGCAGCGCCAGGGAGGCGGAGAGGGTGCGTGCTAAAATGTAAGTTAAAATTAGATCAATACTCAGCTTGGCTCTCTCAATCAATGCTTCGCAGGCAGAGCTTACAACCATCTATTTATAAGCTAAACCCGGTATTATCTTCCTCTTTTAGGACGCAAAGATCCATTACTGCGCGGCAGGGGACAGGATGCTGCAGATGTGAGCCACATTATGTAGCCTCGCCGGCTTGCCCCGCGACCTCTGCATCAGCCGCCTGCCCGCGCGGGGTGGGGACAGGGAGGACGCTTGTCCCTGACTGCAGCCCCTCTGCTCTCTAAGGACTCAGTCCTCAGGCATGCCCTAAAGGGCTGACTTCCAGCCCATTTCTTATCGTGATGGAATATTTAGTTTTTAAACCGAAAGGGTCAAAAAGGCAAAAGGTCATTAGAATTCTAAATGGCAAGAGGACCTCCCGGATATACACTGGAGGGGTTTTTCAATCTAGCTTCCTCAAGGTACTGCATTACTCAGTCCTTGCTCAGACAATTGTTGCTGTAAATAGCGCCATCCTACCCCTCCCCCGTCAACCCAATGATGGCAGTAGATTTATAGCAGAACCTTTGATTGCCTATATTTAAGGCCTTGGTTAGATTGACCTGCGCTGCAGCGAGGCTCTGGCATACTGGGACATCTGGCATTTCCAGGCCCGTTGGCACTAGGTGGAAGTTAACCCGCCACCCTGATAGATGAAAAAATGTTCACACAACCATTTGCGCTCATGTCCTAAAATTGTTTTCAGTTTTTGCAAGATGCTATAGAAAAAGAAGAAAAGCCTGATACAGCACACCCCTCTCAGAAACACAAGATCAAATAAAATTTCTGGGGGAAAAATGGCATTCTGGATTTAGGTTGTATGGATATTTTATATTGCTTTGGGTCATTTTTTTCTTTTTAATTTTTGCTTTTCTGTATTTTACAACTTTCTTTAATAAGTATGTACTATTTTTATAATAGAAAAACTTTTAAAGACCCAAAGATTTTAATATTAGCTTAATGTACACTAGATATATTTATAGAACCAATTTATTAGCTGGTGTATCATTTGACATAAAAGGATTTTTAACTAAAGATAGAAATTCTTCATTTAGAAATAACCTTTCTCCTCCTCTTCCAATTTTGGTTGGCTTGCATCCAAAATACATCCTGCATCTGTCCCTTTTCTCACCATCTAGATGCTACTAGCTCAGTTACAAGTCACCATCCATTATCCTTCACCTGGATTACAAAAATAACATCTTGTCTGGTCTCCCTGGATCTACTTTCTCCTACTACAGTCTGCTTTCCACATAGCAACCAGATTGCTCTTTTAAAATGTAAATTAGATTCTCTCTCTTCTTTTAAAAAAATCTTCCTGCCTTCCCATTGCACATAAGTTAGACTGCAGATTCCTCACCATAATCAAAATGTGGTGTGTCATCTGGCCCCTGACACCTCTTGCTCATCTCTCCTTGTCACACTTCACTGTCTGACTTTGTGGCATAGCATGCACTCCATATTGCCTTGCCCTCTTTCTGATCCTCAAACCCACAACCCCATTTCTATCTCCTAACCTTGGTGCTTGCTGTTTGCTCTGCACAGAAGTCCTTTCAGAAGATCTTCTTCTCATCATTCCGGTCTCAGCCTAGATATTGGAGGCCTTTGTTGACCCACCCCTACCCCTCTAGAACCCATTCTCACATTGCTCTATTTTATTTTCATTACATTAGCTTGCTGAAATCATTTGTTCATTGGATTGCAAGCTCTCCTTCACACATTAGAATATGTCCGTGGGAGCAGGTTTCTTGTATTTTCTAGTTCATTACCATCTTTGGGAAATCTAGAACAGTGCCTGGTGCATAGGAGGCATTCAATTAAAATAATTGAATAAATTATTGTGATTTCCTAGCTTCTTGTTTTTTAAAAAATACCGTTGTGATAGCATTCTATGCACTATAATTTGAATTATATAGTTATGTTTATACCCCCATGCTTCCTCCTCCAAGTGTTAACTCTGAAGCCAGCTCATCTTTAGTTTCCCATTTAATTCTCCATGGCCTTGTAGAGACTGGCATATTAAAGATGTTCAACGTGTTTATTGGTTGGCTTGCAATAAGTGAATGGGTAATAAAATGATGTAATATGATTTTACCCTGTGTCTACCTGTCACCTGGGAAAATGCAAAAACATGATATACAAAGGGAAAGATTGATGATTTATTTGATCCTTGTAACACTACCCCACACCTCAACATACATATATTTGTTCTCAATATTTTCAAAGAATACCCACCTCCATTGTTTTGTTTGATCTTCATATCAGCTCTGTGTGATGGCTTTATGATCCCCACTTTACAAAGGTAGGAATTGTAGCCCAGGGACATTATTTGACCTACTCAAGCTTACACAGCTAGTATGAAGCAAAGACAGGTTTCAAGCCTCCCAATTTCACACATGTGCTTTTACATATGCACATGTAAAAGCACGCGCGCGCGCACACACATACTTACCTCAACCACATCTGTAGTTTGGATCAAATGGGATTATAAATACAAAGTACCTTGAATGGAGTCTGGCATATAACAGGCTCCCAACAAATGACCATTCCTTCTTCCTCTTGCCTACATTGTGATTGCCACGATCATCCCCTTCCTTTAAAGAATGCTTTCAGCTTCACTTGGTTCTTTTCCTTACTAGGCTGATATCGGAGATCCTCCTCATTGTGAAGTTTTAATGCATAGTATTAATCAGATACTTTCACAGATCTGAACAATATTAAATGAGTTTTTGCTCACTGGAAACCTATGGCTCTTTCATCTTTTAATTGTGAATACAAAATGAAAATCACCGGTGAATACCAACCAGAATGCATCTTGAGTCATATGATGCATCTTGAGTCATATGATGCAGTGGCACTGACAAAATGTCATGTAAAATGCTAAAAGTTATCAGTCATAGATAAATGCTAACCATAGCATAGCCAGAGGGGAAAAGTGATGTGCGAAGCTAGTTTCATAATTGGTAAAAGAAATGAAGAGCTCATTCTGATTGTTCATTTGTTCATTCATTGTCTATTGAGTACATTTTATGCCCCAAACACTATACTAAGTGTTGGGGATACAGAGGCAAGCAAAAATAGTTGAAGTCTCTACTGGTATGGGTCTAGTGAGAGAAATTTAATCAAAGAATCACACAACAGAGATCAATGTTGTGAAAGTATAAAATGGGGAACTGACAGCGAATTCAGGGAAGAATTCTGACTGCCTGAGAATCAGAACTCAGACTGACCTGTCTGAGGAAGTGCAAGGAAGCCAGTGTACATAAATAAGTTGAAGTAAGAAAGAGGGAGATAAGTAGATAAATTCAAACAGTTAATAATTAGAAACTAAGTTCAAATATTAGTAGCTCATAATTACAAGTTAAAATTCAAACCAAGATGCTTCATTTCCAGAGCCCTTGACTTACTTCCTCCCAGGTAAGTATGTGTCACTTTAAACTATATTTCTTATAAAGAGATTATAGTTGATTCTTGTTTTAAAAAGACATATTCTATCCTTATTTTTTGATTACTGTGCTAAGTCCATTTATTTATATGAGTACTGAAATAATTGGACAATTCTATCTACTGGTTATTTGTTTCTATTGCTCTATCTGTTATTTATTCATCCTCTCCTGCCTTCTTTTAAATTAAGTATTTTTATTCCATTTTACTCCTCTATTACCTTTTTGTTATTTCTTAATTTTTTTTAGATTTTACCCTAGAGAATCAATACACCTTCCTAGCTTCTCAACATATATCTTAAATCAATATTTTTACCACTTCACATGAAATGCAAAAAACTTACTTCATTTCAACCTCATTTAGACTCTCTGTTCTTTTAATGCTATTTATAGTTTTACTTCTACATTGTAATATTCCCACAAACCTTTTTATTTTTTGTTTGAAAAAGTCAATATTCTTTAATATATACATATATATAAATATGTACCCTTTGAAGAGGGCTTCATTCCTTCCCGAAGTCCCATCTGGGATTACTTTCCTTCAGTCTGAAAATTTTTCTTTAGTAAATCTAATGCCATTCCCTGAACAAACTCTTTCAGGGTTTATTTGTCTGAAAGCATCTTTATTTTGACTAAGCTTTTGAAGTCTGTTCTTACTTGGTATAAAATTGTAGGTCAGCAGTGCTTTTCTTTCAGCTCTTTAGAGATGTTACAGCATTGTCTCCTAACTTCCATAATGTCTTTTGAAAAATCAGCTAACAGTCTTTTTTTTTTTTAGGAGGTACCAAGGATTGAACCCAAAACCTTGTACCTGGGAAGCAGATGCTCATCCACTGAGCTACATCCCTGCTGCAATGAGAGTTGGTTTTTTTTCCATTTGTTTATTTGTTTGTTTATAGGAGGTACAGGGATTGAATCCAGAACCTCATACATGGGAAGCAGGCACTCAACCACTTGAATTACACCTCTTCCCCACAGTATTATTATTTGGAAGGTATTGTGACTTTCTCTCCTCTGGCACTTTTCAGATTTTATTCTTTGTTTTTAATTTTCAGCAGATTAAGATGTGCCTAGATGGTGTTATCTTTGTTTTTACTCTTCTTGATGTTCCCTAAGCTTCTTGAAACTGGGGATTGATATTGTTTATCAGTTTCGGAAAATTCTTTGTTGTTAACTCTACGTTTGTTTCTTCTCCAATTCCTCTTTCCTTTCCTTCTTAGACTTATACATATATTAGATCTTTGGACTATACACCACATATCTTATGTTTTTTTCAGTTCTTTTCCCCCCTCATTTCTCCCCTTTTGTGTTTCAGTTTGGACATATTTATTGAACTTATCTTTGGGCCAAATCTGCTCTGTCCACATGGTATTAAACTCATCTACTAAATTCTTAAGTTTATATATTTTATCGTTCAATCCTAGAATGTCCCTTCGATGTCAATTCCTTGTCTTTTAATCCATTTCTTCTTTATTTCCTTTACCTTGATAATCTTAATTATTTAAAGTCCTTATTGGTTAACCATCATTTTTTTGTTATCTGTGAGGCAAACATGATAACCACTATACTACAGAAACCATCCTTGATTATCTGTGAATTTGCTTCTATTGCTTGATTTTTCTATTGATTATCCATCATATTTTCCATTATCTTCTCATGTTAGTAATTTAGGGCAGATAGGCCAATATTGAGCTGGGTAAGAGTTTGGGTTGAAGTTTTTAGTAAGTCTCAGTTTGCATCTCATTTGTCCCCATCCTTGAGAGAAGACGTTTGGGGGCTTTTAACTGAAAGCCCAGTAGTTAGTTCCTCAACTCTGAATTTCTGTTTTTAAGAAGTTTTGAACCTACATTGTAGGCTTACACTCCACACAAGGTTAAAATCTGGCAAATGGTTTAAGGGCAAGAACTATTATACATTCATTGCAAACCCTTACTTCCAGTGGGACTTTGTCTCCTCAGCACTGCAAGACCACTGGAAATTTTACTTTTTCCTTCTGGTTTGATCCTTTTAAACCTTTCTCACTACCCCAGAACTCAGAAATTGTCCCATATGGGAATTAGTCTTGCATTTTACAATGTTCTATTCTTAATCCATTACGTCAGCCCCACATAGTCACCAAAAGTTCTATTGCTTTTGTTAGTGGAATGCTCTGAGTTCTGGGCCTCTAGGTTCTTGGTTCTGTTGCATAAAGGAATTTAAGGACACACCATAGGGTAGGCAAGGGAGTAAAGAGTTTATTAAGAAACAAGAAAAAAGTACACAATCCTAGACATGGATTGTGGGATGAGTTGTGCACGTGGGGCCCCAGTTTAGGCCTTTTAAGACCTTTCCTCCTCCCCTTTCCTACTGTTGGGGAAGGGCCCCAGCTGTTTGCGGTTCTGATCGGTTGTCTTACAATCTCTACCTGTTAACTCTCAGGGCACCAATGGGAGGCCTCTTTGGAGTTCTCTGGGGCTTCCCCTTGACCCTGGAAAGAGTTCCAAGTGAGATCTTGTGGTTAGTGTCTTGCAGGGTCTTTCTGACTTTCTTAGTAGCAGGGGGTTTCTGGGTGGGGTCTCACAGCCATGTTCTCTGCTGGCAGTGTTCTCTACTGGGTTCCAGCCGCCTTCCCTCCTTCCCTATTCTAACCTGCCTTACTTTTCCTTTCACCCGGTAGAGTCTTTCTGTTTGGCCCAAATCCAATGTTCAGCCTGTACCAAAATGGGCAAATGCTCTTTGGGAAGCAAACAGCCAGTGATTGTGAGCTTACATAGGAATTTTAGTTAACCTAATTCTCTTTGCTTCCATAGTTCTTTTTTTCACATTGCTACAATGTTGATGTTAGCCTCCTGTGACCTTCTACATTCTGTTCAGAAATGGAAGTCCCTCTTAGATATACAGAGGGTCAGAAAATTTTGGAGCTAGAAAGGAGCTTGACATTTTAACTGGCACAAATATCTCATTTAACATATGGAAAATTAGATGCTCAGAATGGTGAAATTATTTATTCAAAGCCCAAACCTTAAAAGACTAGAAACTAGACCTGAGGTAATACTCGAAGTGGGTCTTCTGGATCTCAAGAAAACAAGAAGGAGTTAAAGAGAAAAATAAAGAACATAATGTGGAAAGAACTCCACCTAAAACGAAAAGCAATTTAGGAGTTCTGGCTGTAGCAGATCTGGGGCTCAACCATAATAAATGCATGCTGGGAAATCAAGACCCAGGTGCAGGTGTCTTTTGAATCATTCATTAAATCTGACTTGCTAATTTCTTTTTCCATACCTTTTTTGGAAAAATAAAAAAGGATTTAAAATACAATTCTAATGATAGGAACTCTTCTGAAGACAGTTACTAGAGGAGGCAAATAGGGTGATAATGTGGAGAGTAGGAAAGGCTACTATCAGAAATCTAGGAATATTACTATTGGCAGGGAAAATTGACAGCTGATGGAATTTTAGGGTTGGGTGTGGTAGGCTTGAGAATTACTCTGCCTGTTCAACAGAACAACTGAATCCATGAGTCCATACCCTCTGAAAATGTAAAAAGTAAATGTTTCTGTCCTTCTCTACAGGGTGAGTTTTTCATTGTCGCTTTTTCCTACTCTAATCTTTGTTGAGCTGGTCCATGGTATGAAAGGAGGAAATGACAAAGTTGAGGATAAATGACATGAAAGAAATCTAACATAGAGCAGAGGTACCCATGCCTTGCCAAGAAGTTTATATTAGTCAGCAAAAGGGATGCTGATACAAAATACCAGAAATTGGTTGGTTTTTATAAAGGGTATTTATTTGAGGTAGAAGCTTACAGATACAAGGTAATAAAATGTGAGTTACTTCCCTCACCAAAGTCTTTTGCCACATGTTGGAGAAAGACATCTGCTGACACCTGCCAGGGTTCAGGCCTCCTGGGTTCCCCTCTTCCTGGGGTTCATTTATCTCCATGCTCAGCTCCTCTGTTTTCTCCACAAGGTCAGCTGTAGATTGAAGCTCTCTATGCTTTGCCTCTCTCCACAAGGCCACTTGTAGACTATTAGGCAACCAGCTTTGTCTCTCCCCCTGGGGCTCAGTTTTCCCTGGGCTCAGCTGCTGTGCTCCTCTGTGTGCTCACTTTCCAGGCTCTGGCTCAAAACTCCAACTAACTCTTCTGCAATGTCATTTTCTCTGTGAACTGTTTTCTCCATGGGGGTGGGGACTCAATATCCTACTGACATGGCCCAATCATGATTTAATCACACCCAGAGGAAAAGACCAGTTTACAAACATAATCCAATATCTATTTTTGGAATTCATAAATGATATCAAATTGCTACAATATCCCTTACCCTTCCACCAACACACAGAGCCACCATGGGCAGTCCTCACTTCACCAATAGATCTGTAGGAAGAACAGTTAAAATTCACAGAAAGTCAAAATCATGAGAAGATACTTAAATTTTGTTTTTAATGTTTAACCTTTATTATGGTTACAGTTTATTTTTTGTGATATTTTGTCTTGTTCTTGACTGAAATTTTATATCTCCATTCAGTCCTACAAAAGAGGTTGCAAAGCAATTTAATAATGTAAACAAGGGGTGTTTAGGATCAATAGGATCACTGTTAGAAGAGCAAATTGTATTTAAGGGTGTTACTGCATTATTGTCTACATGCAAATGTGTGCTAGTATTTGTAAATGAATCACATCTCTTCCTTAAGGAAGGATTTCATTTCTTTAAAATTACTCGTTACTGATGATAGGTAACTTTTTGAGTACTTACTATGTAGAGGCGCTCTCCTAATCAGGGAACACTTTAAAAGCTATTGCATTTAATCTTTACAATAATTCTATGAAAGAGAGAGACAAATATTATCCTCTGTTTAGCAAGGGAAGAAACTGAGATTTAGCAAGGTTAAGTAACTTGCCAAAGGAAATGTAATAAAGGGTAGAGTCTGGTTCTGTCTGATCAGAAAGCTCATGTGCTGATAATGACTTTCCCTTATTGGAATAGTCTTTCAATGACTCCAAACTGGTGGTACAAATCTTTCCTCTTGAACCATCATCAGCCCAGTGGCTTGGGTCCTAAAAACTACTCCTTTCCTTTTCTGTCCTCAGCCAGTCACCTTGGCTGCAAGTCTTCTCTCTCAGTCAGTGGTGGCCAGGCTACTTTGTCTGAAGATGACAAAGAAAAATGAGCCGTTTTTGGAAGCAAGACCCAACTGTTGTCTTCTCTGCAGCTGTCCCCTTACTGGGCTCTGGCATATCCCCTTACTAATTGCATGGCCTCAGGCCATTAAGCGTTGCAATCCTCATCTGTAAAATTGGACTCATATTACCAACCTTGCAAGGTTGCTGGGGAAATGAAGTACTGCCTCCAAGAGCTTCTAGCTCCATGTAGGCACATGATGGTATTTGTCCAATGTGCTCCCTTCCCCTTCCTATTATGGGACATCTTTCTTAAACTAGCACCTAGGGAGATTTTTGAGCACCTTGTTGATATGCAGACTTCACATCTAAAGGAAGATTGTGAGGTGACTAATGTGAGGGCATCTTTAGAGGGAAAATTATCCAGCTCCCTATTTTGTGTCCACATATCTCTAGTACTTGCTTTGAAGTAGTCCTCCCCATTAAACACTATGCAGTTTTTCTATTTGGCACACAGATTACCTCCTTTCCCCCTGAAATCCCATAACTTTCTCTGTAATTCCCAAGAAGTAGAATTCAAGATTTCTTTTCTTCATGTGGAGCCATCCAGAGTTAAACAGCTTTCCTTGAATGTGGGGAACTCTTAAATGTGACAAATTCATCTTTATAACAAACCCAAGCCATTGGCCTCCAGGTGGAGCTACATGAAAGAGAGAGAAGGGAAAAGGAAAAATAAAAAGCAGGTTAATGCCCCTAGAGTAGCAGAAAGCCTGAGAAAGAGACACAAAGATGGTGGGTGGCTTTTAGGGGATTTGCTGGAAATAGAAGTGACATGACCTGATGTAGCAGGCTTAATTCCACAAGAGTTTGAAGAGATTGCCAGTGTGCTCACCAGCCCAGGGTGATTGCAAGAGAAATGAGACATGCCTGCCATGAGCTGGCAATCTTTGAGAGAGGCAGCAGGTAGGCATGGAGTAAGAAAAACAACAACAAAAAACCTGTGTCCTTCAGTGGTAAACTATGATGCCGCTTAGAACATGGTTTCAAAGGTGAGATAAAGCTATTACCAGTTTTTCGGTGCTGCTATATTCCAGGCGCTAAATTAGAGAGATTAAACAGATTATCTCATTTAATTCAATCCTACAAATAAACCTTTGATATGAATATTACTGGCCCATTTTGACGATGAGGAAATTGGAGCACAAAGAGATTAAATAGTCTGCCCAGAATAACTATAATAGTCCGCAAGTGAATTATAGGATTTAAATTAAGATATGTCTGAATATAACACCCATGCTCTCAGAAGGCCTAAAGCTGTTTGCTAAACTCTCTTAACTTTTTGGAGTCCCAGTTTCTTTAGATGATGAATGGGGAAAATAGTGTAGTACTAGAATTATTTGGAGATAATGCTTTGCCTATACCCTTTTTTCTGGCAATCTGCCCCTCACCGTAGTTCCTAGATATTGTGCATCTTTATGTTAACCATGTGATCCTCTCTCCAAGTGGAGGCTGCTCAGATCAGGGGTGGGCAGCTGACTCTCAAGGGAGAGGATGGGGAGGGAAGGGGCAAGGAGAGATTGACAGGTCCCAGAGCTACCTCGTTTTTGTCTTTACTGAGGCTTGATCAGCTTTTCCTAGATTCCTAGAGACTTTGCTACAACCTTACAATAATTTCTCCAACCCCCATTCCTCTCATTTTCTTGGGCTGAATTGAGCTTCTGTTACCTGCAACCAACAGTTCCCAAATAGCTCAAATACTATCCTCCTAGAGTTATTGTGGGGAACCCATGAGATAAGGTAAATTATAAAGAGCAAGGTGGATGAGACCACAGCTATTTATCTTAGTGAGTAAAAGAGCAATTTGGTCTTTATTAATGGGTCCCAGGATTTTCAGTTTATGGAATGTTTCATTATATCAAAAGAATATGCACGAATTTCACTTTTACTTTTTTTTCTGGCCAGGATGAATCAACGTGGTTGATTGTTGTGTCAAACTCAAGATGCACAACCCTCGGGTTCTCTGTATTCAGGACAGAGTGGCTCCAGACTGGCCATCTGGTAACCACTTTAAATTAGGTTTCCACAGGAGCCAGACTTTTTTCCATATTCAGAGATAGCCTGATTGAATGACTGAATGCCTGACTGCCTGGGTGGCTATGCTCTCTCTACCTTTGTGAAGGTTCTAAGAGAAGTGTACAATTCAAATCCAACAAGTTGTTTGACCAAGGAGACTTCTAATTTTATTTGGTTCAATTGCATCAACTGGCCACGTCACTCAAAATGGTGGAAGCTACCGCATAGGCAGTGAAACACAACCTGAGAATACAAAGCTTTTTCTTTGGAAAATAAAATAAAGTTCACACTGGGCATTTTAAGACTGGGTTATTTAGCATCGTGAATGCTTTGCCTTTGGGCAAATGATCCAGTAGGTTTGAAGAGATGATCAGAAACACATACTTTCTGACAGCATCTTATTTGCTACACAGTTGTGTTTTGCATTATTTTGGACCTCACAGTGTCAAGATCTTCCTGTTTTCTTGATCTTTTCAATACCTCCAGGATTAAGGCAGAGCTCTTTTAGCCTAGTTATCTTCCCTAAACCCTTCCACAGTACCCCACATTCCCCCTCTTTCTCTGGAGCTCACACTGCTTCACTCTCCACTACAGGCTGGCAACTGAGAAAACACTGTTTTTGTTAGTGTGTTTTTCTTCCTGGTTGTTTCGTTATTTAACACACCATGTAAATCACCACCAGGAGGGTGGCCTTTGGGTGACCTTCATTCTATATTTCAGCTGACTGGTATAAAGACAGTCATTATGTTTTCCCGCTACTTTTCATGACTCTCACATTTTTTTCTGCTTTTGCACATTAAGGCCAGTTATGATTCTTTGAAATAAAGTATCCTTTGCTGCTATTATTGAGAATGTGTTTTATTTTTCACCATAAAGCAGCGGGTTGGTGCTTTCTCTCTCTGGAAGAATTTTGCGAGAAGTTTACGGGAGAGGATCTGGTGCTCTGTGGATACTGTGATCACTTTTAATCCTTATGGTTTCTCAAGAGAAATCACTGAATCCTGATTTGTGCTTTGACGTTCTTTAATAATCGATGTGATCAGGAAGAAACTGAACCAGGATCTCATAACAGTGGGTTAGATTGTCAATACCCAAACAGAAATTTCTTTTTAGAATAGACTTGTCCAAGATGGGGGATGCGGACAGTGGAGGGTGGGCACTACTAGACGAGTTGCCCCCTCTGTGTACTAGAATCTTGGCAGCAAAGGTCAGGGGGTCTACCCAGGCTAGATCACTATCCAGAACTCCACATAGATGGGTTAATTTAGGACTTTATGAATTCAAAATAAATGTCCACCAAGCCTGTAAGTGATAAATATATAAAGTAAAAAGAATACTAAACATTTATTGAGCATTTATTGTATACAAGGTATGGATCCTATCTCAGCTTATCCTGTGAGCAATCCTATGAGGTAATAATAACAACTAAGATTTGCTGAGCTCTCACTACGTGCCAGGAACTATTTCAAGTACCACCTATGCACTAACTTACTTAATCCTCCCAATAACTCATGGCATGGGTACCATTTTTCTACCAATTTTATAAATGAGGAAACTGAACTACAGAGAGAGAGTAACATCTCCAGAGTCATGCAGCTGGTAAATGGCAAAGCTGGGATTCAAACCCAGCACTCTGAATAAAAATCCCATGTAATACACTTCAATCATCTCTACAAAGGATGCATGATGGATGTGGACAAGTAAAAACCTCCAGTTCTTTCTATGGCATCTGGTCGAGAATCCTCTGCTCCCAGATTCTGCTCATCTTCATTGTGGATCTTACAATGTTTTTGTCACAGGCAGCCTGTGTTGGAATGGTGGTGGCTCCTTGTGGAGCCCTACTACCATCTGGAGATCATTCTCCATCTCTGCTAATGTAATTTTTCAGTTTTCCCTTTAAATACAGTCTTTGTCTATTGATTTCTATGGAGATTGGCTCCCTCAATACTTTCTGCAAAATACCTGCCTCTAATTGCCAAGAAATGCCTCTCTGTCTGGGTTTGTTTACATGGCACTGTGACTCTGTCTGCTCAGAACTGTGCCCTCTATGCCCTGTGTGTGCTCCTCTCCTCTATTAGCATTCTTTGTCACACGAAGGCTGCGGAAAGAGCCATACTTCCTGGCTTTGCTAGGAAGAAACATTTTAATATTGAGATCTCAGCCAAAACCTGGAATGCCCCATTGAGGACCTCTGTGATATAATTAAACTTCCCCCTTCCCCCAACAGCTCGGCAATATGCTGGTTTAACTATTTCATACTTAGTATCAAGTAGGTTCCATAAGAAATATGAGTTCTGCCTTCTCTTCGGAGACAGAGTAAGAAACGGATATGGACTTTGGATTCAAACAAACTCAGTTCACATCCCAGTTCTACAACTTACTGACTGCTTGAACTCAAGCAGCTTACTGAACCTCTCTGTTCTATCTTCACCCAACAAGTAGAAATAATGATACCTCAAAGACCTTTTGGAGGATGTGAAGTTCCTCATACAGACTATACAATTGTTTTTCTTTTCTTTCATCAAATTTCCTGTTGGCACATAACCTCTCTGGAACTAATTTTCCTCATTTTTTAAAGTGAAAGATTAGTATACGTTGGCCTGTATCAATCTTAGTAAATGTGCTAGGTGCTTTCCTTAGGTTATCTCATGTGATCCTCTTAAGATCCCTTTGAGTTAGATCCTGTTATTATTTACACTTTATAGATGAGAAAACAGAGGCAAAGGAATAATGAGGAACTGTCTCAGTGTTATCTAGCTAGCAGTGGGCTGGGGAGTGAGATTTCAAACCCAGACTGCTGGATTTCAGAGCCTGCCCACTAAACTGCAGAAACCAAAGCCATACCAATGGGTCCTTGATAAAACAGCTGTTCCGCAATTGCCCTCAATGCTCTTGAGCATTCATTACGTGCCCCGCTTAGGCTGAGATTGGAATGTGCTCCTTGCACAGTAGGCTTCTTAGCAGAAACAGAAATCCAGGAAAGTAGGAATTTCACTGCCATGTCAGGGGAGTGCCTTCCACACACCATAAAAGATACCAGTAGATTATAGGGACATACGGATTTGCTGGATGATTGGCTAGATGGCTCACCAACCCCTGACTAATCTAGGTAAATGTAGTATATGGGTGAGCATCTTAACTGAATTGACTGCCCAACAAACTATCTGGCAAGCATGTCTGTGCCACTCTTTGGTGATGTCTGTCTACAGCAGCCTTATTCCCTTACTAATTTCTTATCTCTAATATAGGCTTAGAAGCCAGCTAAAGGAAATATGTTAGAATGGTGCCTCGAATAAGGGTAAGGATGCTCTGAGGAAGTGCTTGACTAGCTCTCAGAGAAGTGTTAGTGCCAGGAGATTGTGACATTTCAGTGTCATCAGAGAGAAGGAAAAACTGTTCAAAATAATTTGAAGCCTATCAAATGTTTATACTAATTTGCATATATAAGCACATAGATGTTTATGTCTGCTACACCCACATTTGCTCTGCTTAAATGCTCTTCTCTTAGATTTACTGATCTCAAATGCAAAGTCAAATAGTAGCTACATTCGACTTTCCCACATAAATTGTCCAAAACACCAGATATTGACTCAGTGTAATTTTATTAGTGTCTCTTTCAGGAGCCCACAGTTGGCATTACAATTATCTGTTGGCAGGAAGCTGATACACACTTTCCTAGACTTTGTAACCTTTTTTTTTCTTCTGCAGATGTGTTGCATTATAGCTTAGCAATTTTACAGATACACTCATGTGCTTAGGTGATTCTAATGTGCTATTTTTCTTTAACTTATTAAATAAAAACTCAGCCATCAGCAGTTTCAGATCCAGTTGAATTTTAATTTCACTTTAAAACCTTAACAACCACCAGAAAAATTTTGCTGTGAGACCGTGAATGGCAGCCAGCACCTTTCATCAAAGAAACTCAAAACACTTCATAAACATTCATTAACCCCAACACATTGTAGTCTAGTCATACACTGCATTTTTTCTTTTTATAGAAGAAATCAGTGCATACAAGTATGTGACAGATGCACATGGCAGAGGAAAATGAAAACTTCTTAATGAAACAGATTTGAGTTCTCAAGTATCAAGGGCATCTACTCCCTCTTAATAAAAGGATATTGCTAGTCTCTGATCACATTTTGTAGCTCATATTCTTACCTATATAGCTATTGATCAAATCTTCTTTTCTACAAGGACTATTCTCTTGAAACAGGCAGAAACATTTGCTTCTTGCTTTTATTGCGATCCGTGGTGCTAAGGCCATGGCCTACAGGGAAACTTGTAATAATTTTCTATGTGACAAAGGAGTTGGAAGCTTTCCCAGGACTATACCCTTATACATCTGGTCTGCTACAAAGAGAATGATTCGAAGCCAGGGTGGATCCTGTGGATTAGCAAGACCTCTAGAATGAGAATTCGAGAGCCTGAGTATGGTTGGGAGTCTTGAATTGCACCTTGAGATCACTGAGATCATGCAAGAAAGGGAGAGGGACCTGGCATGGACAGGGACTGGGATGCAGGCAAACACATGCTCCACCTGTGCCTCCCTGCTATGACCATACCCCCCCAAAAAAGCTAAATTGCTAAGCTTGAAAGTACAGAGTCCTTTATCCAGAAGTTCTCTGACCCAAGCATCATTGCCACCCTTAAAGCAAAGGTTTTGTCTGCCAGTTTGCTAGAATTCTTGCCTGGTCTTGAGTCTTGCTCCAATCTTTATTTTCCTAGACACATCAAATCAGGCCTACTGGTGCCTTGGAATGTCAGTGCATAGTGTTTTCAATATCTTGGTTATCCCTTTTCTATTTTTTAATATTTATTTTCTTGCATCTAGCCCAATATCATCACCATATAAATACTACTTATTTTTATTATTACTATTACTTTGATTATTGTCTGTGTTCTTGAAACTATAGTCATTTATCAGCAATTGTAAGGAGCTAGGTGCCATGTACAAAAATAACAAAAGTCGCTTTCATTAAAAAAATGCTTCCACAACCATTATCTCAAGTCTTGGAATCCTTTTTTAATTTGCTCATTTATTCCCTCATTCAGCTGAGAGATTTCTTTGGTCTCATTGGGGATAAACTGATAATTAAAATATGGTTTCTGGTTTGAAGGAGCTGACAGGAGGGGAGAGTAGACATGTAAACATATGCCTACAAGACAAGTGCTGTGCTCGAGTCATTGTGTTATTTACCCAAGACATAAAGGAGACATAGAGAGCAAAAAAGACCTTCTCAAGGTCACATGCAAGTTAGTTGAAGAATAAAACCTAAAATCCAAACTTCCTGGTTATTAAGCCACCAGATTTTGCTTCTCTGTTATTGTTTCCTTTAGAAAAGTGTTTCTCAAAATTGGTCCAAAGACCAGCATTATTAGCATCACCTGGAAACTTGTTAGAAGTGCACATTCTCAGACTCTACCCCAGAGCTGCTGGATTAGAAACCCTGGGGGTGGAGCCCAGTAATCTGTGTTTTCACAAGGCCTGCAGGTGATACTAATGCAGTTTGAAAACCTCTGCTCCAGACCAGTGCTTCTCAAACTTCATCATGCAAGGGAATCACCTGGGAATCCTGTTAAAAAATGCGGTAGGTCTGAGGAGGGGTGTTTCATCCTGTGACATGAAGGCACTCCTTGGCGATGCCCTGCGCTGCTGGTCCTTGCTTGAATATATGGAGAATTAACCCCAACAGAGATCGCTGACTAAGCCCAAATGATCAGTAATACTGTAGTGTCAAGTGAATCCAATAAAACTGTTCCCCACTGTCTAGACGCTTAAACACTTACATTGACAATGTTCAGATAGATAGACTTTAAGGACACAAAAGTTATCAAGTAGCTACTGAATAACCATGCGTGCATGCAGGCAGCCACATGCACACATACACACAAACAGAATAGGCAAATATTTAAAGAGATGACCTCTCTTATTTGAGGTTCCTTGTATAGACAGGTGTTTCAGCTGAACATGACCAAGAATCATGAGTCCAAAAGCAGTGCTCTGAGAAGCCAAAATAAGTATCACAAAGGCCATCATCTTTACTGACAGAGTAGTCTTTCAAATCACTATTCAGGGCCATTTAATTTTATTTTAGACAAAATTCTGTGTCACATTAAAAAACAGATTAGAAAGAGGAAATTGGATAAAGGGGGGAAAGATGCTACAGATGGGCATTCTGACAGTTAAGAATAGTGCCAGCAGGCAAAAGGAGATTATATATGGATTCCAAAATCTTTGCAGAGTAGGATAATTTAATATAAGCAAAACACATCAGAAAGCATCAAAAAAGAGCATTGTACAGAAACACATTGTAGCAATCATGAAAACATCCAGAAAATAAAAACATTTCAAAATATTCAAGATATCAGAAAAGCATGTAAAACATTGTAGTGAGTTTTCCAAACAAAATGGTAGTGTTGCCAGACCTGCCAAATAAAAATATTTTATCCGGCAACCTTAAAAATGCCACCTCTTATTGAATTTTGTTTCTTGCAGCTGAAAACAATCTGGACTGATACACCTTTCTTAATCAGTTGAGAGACCCATAGTAAATCTGTGCAGGATCTTCTCTGATAATCCTACCACTCCAGCAACTCTTCCTCTCATCACCCTACAACCTCCCCTTATATTAATGTTTAACCAGCATTGTCAGAAAAACTGGCAAGCCTCATAAAATAAATTCCTAGAGATTATCAAAGCCCTTTATAACAAATAAGAGGACTCTGATAAATGGTGAGTGGAAGAGTTGCTGGAGTTGTATGTTTATCAGGGAAGATCCCAGGCAGATTTACTACAGGCCTCTCAATTGATTAAGAGTGGTATATCAGTCAGGATGTTTTCAGCTACAAGCAACAAAATAAAATAAGGGGTGGCAGATACAGGAAAGGAGTTCACTGGCTTCGAGCCCAAGAAAGTCAGAGAGTCAGGCCGGGAGAATACTGTGATGAATAAGCAAAGTCATCAAGGGCACAGAACTCTTTAATCTTACAATTTCATTATCTTTATCCTATGGTCCTTAATATTGGAAAATGGCAGTAAGTCTGGGTTCCAGGCAAGGAAATGGGAAAGGCAAAGACCAAGGTTCAAGGGCCAAAGAGCATATCAGGGGACATGATCTCTTTTAAAAAAATTCTTAGAGGTCTTACCCAGTAACTTCTCTTTCCATCTCATTGGCCGGAACTGGGTCATATGTTTATTCCTGATTGCAGGGAGGCTGGAAAGTTATTTTAAACTGGACACATGGACTCTGAATAAATTCAAGGTTCAGTTGCTAAGAAAAAAAGGGAGAATGAATGACTATTGGGTGGGCAACGAGCACTGTGTCAAAAAGATATTCATGGATGAAGTGGCATTTCAAAAAGAGGATGAAAGAAAAAGAGGAAGGATGAGTGAATAATGGAGGAATCCCAAAGAGGTTTAGAAGCAGGAGTAAAAAGATTATACCAGATTGGATGTTAATCATTCCATGAGTTAAGGAGGTTTCGAGCTCCATTTTAAGCCTCATTTTTGAGATCTGAAACACGTCTTGCATGATTCTCTGTACCCAGACTCTTTTGGAAAACAAGTTTAGTGCTAAGAGACATGTGACATCTTTATTTGACATTTACTTAAAAGTAGACCATGTTATTCTCAATCTGGTTTAATTTTAGAGAGATGGTAGGCAAGGTTCTCTGGGCAATTGGTAATCTATTGCAGGAACAAATCTTACAATGTGATATTCCTTTAACAGCCATATAAGCAAAATGGGAGCATCTTTGCTGTTTTAACAGCATTCTCTGCTTGGACTTTTGAAATCCATACTACTATATAAAATAAACAACTGTGTTACATCAGGAAGGCAGTGAGATGCTGGCAAAAGCTTCATAAAGAAAATAACATTTGAACCAGACCTTACAGGATATGATTTCACCAACTAAGGCAGACACCAGGGCACTCACTATAAGACCCTGCATCCTGGGAGAACATTTGTCTTGAATATACTCGTCTTGGTAAATCAGAAAGATTGACTCACCTGTTTTGTAAAGAAGAATTTCTAAGAAAAAGCTGATGAAATAGGGTTTTCTTGGCTATTGCATTGACTTTCTGCTTTAATTCTGATTCAATTATCCAGAATACATCACTCCCCTACGTCCTTTGAAATAATTGACCTTTTATCTGAATCCCAAAGCATCTTTCTTGTCATGGTGTGAGTTTCTCCCCTTTCTCTCTTGCAGATATTATGAGTCACCCAATTTTGTTCATTCCTGACAGGTAAAAAGGTGACAGTCTCTTGTTTCACCTCCCTCTAAGCAACGACATTGGAAATTGTTCCCCTCTCACTTGATATTTTTATGTTGTGGGGTGGAAAATCAAAAGGAAAGAAGAACGAAATCTAGAAACAAGGTTAAGAACATGATGCTCCAGACCCTGGGAGTAGTCAAATCAAGCTGCCAGCTGCAACAAGAATCTCTCTAATAAGGAAATTAGAGCATGATCATTTCTGGCTATGTGACTCTGATTCTAAATAGAATTTACAAATAGATTGTGATTGAACTTGGAAACATAAACAAATTGGTTTTGCAGAATAAAGGCTGAACTGCATTTTGGTTAGAGAATTAAAATGCTTTTATGGGAGGCACTCTGGGAGAACGGACAGCTATTTTAATGACAGCATATGCATCTCTGAAATACACTGGCTTTGTTGGCTTCCCTTTGGAGAGCCAGGCCTGATAAACTCAAAGGAAAGTTTCCCAACAGGATCCCTAAGAGGACAACTGATAAAGGCAGGGAATGGGCCAGTGTATGCTTGAAATTCCCCACTCAGATGCTGAGAGGAGAGGTGCCATTTAAAAATAATAGATTGAAAATATCAGTAGCTTAAAAAATTCTAGTCAGCACTCTCCCCTGGACATTTCTTTTGTCTCTTGGAGGGTTGGGGATAGAGGTTCTTTAAGCTCTTCTAATACATTTTCACTTATAAATATTCATGCAGTGTTCCCAGGGCCTCCCCCACTGACTCGGTGCAGACTTCCCACCCTGGCAAGAAAAGTCGTTGCTGGAGGAGTTGCTAAATTTCTAATAAGACCCCAGTTCAACCTCAGATAACCCAGAGCCATTTGAAAACACTGAAGACTTCAGTCAAGATAAAGGCTTATAAATGTCTCTGTGTCCAAGCTTACATTCCACATGAGAGGATTAGCTTTTCCTCTCGGCAAACTCTTCCCATTGTTGTAAGTCATCCTGGTTTTGTGTGTTTTATGCTGCTCACAGTGAGAAAATGGGTCTGCTGTTTAGAAAGATACTCTTTTTAAATTTATTTTCTTTTTCTAAATCCAATAATTGCTTGCAAAGCCCTGACCCATTACTGAGCCCAAGTCAGTAAAATATCTCTGATAATAATAGGTTCATACATTTTGAAACATAAAGTGTTAGACCTATAAGGATGACAAAGGTCACTTAACTTGGATGGATGCATGAGTGAAAGGTAGAAATTTTGATCTAGGTCATGCAGAATAAATTCCACTATGTCAGAAATGCTCACACTATGGAAATCTTTCACATGGTCTACCCCTAGGTTCTCTTGTGCTCACCGCTCTCATATCCCAGGTGTCTTGTTGGGAAGAGAATGAAGGCTAGAGCTACCAGTACACATTAGCCCTCACATCACCAGGGCCTGGGTGGTTCATTGTCCCCACTAGATGGTTTCTGGGCTAGAATGAATGAAGATACAGAGTTTATGTCTTCACATTTGACTATGGCCCTACTTTTACACAAAGAAGTATCTTCTTAAATTATATAGACAAATCAAATATTTTGCTAAAAGAAGCTTATTTTCTCTTTCATTTTAATTTCAGAGATACTTTATTTTCATTTCCGAGTCAGCTTAAATGGGTATTTAGCCCCAACTTTTCAGTTTCCTGCTGCCTCTTTTCCTGGCAAGCATATAGAAATTTATAAATGAATTACCAGGTGAGCTTATTTTAAAAGAACTCATAATAATTCATTGTAGAAATAGAATGTCTGCTCTCCTCAACTAACCCACCCAACATAAACAATTTATTTTCTTTAGAGTGCATTTTCTTAAACAATCAGAACACAGTGCAAAATGCATTACACTAGGAGAGCTGTGACCTAGATTCTAGACATGACTCTTCCATAAGCAGGTGAATTTAGACAAGTCATACATAAAAGGACGGGGTTAGACCATCTCAGACTTCAGCATACATAGGAAATACCCAGGGAGCTTGTTAAACATATTCCTGAGCTCCATGCTCAGAGATTCTGACTCTGATTTATAATTCCCATGAACTCCGAGGTGAAGCTGTTGTCTTTCCCTGGGTGTCTCTTCGAGTAGTATTGTTTTAGGTCTATTAGTCTCTGATCATGGTCTTCCTCTTCTCCTACAGATGAGGAAACCCAGGCCCAGAATCATGAATTGAAATCGCCAAAATCTTCATCTAAGGCCCTTTCAGCATAACATACTAGCTCACATATGGTACAAAGGAACTTTCTTAGCATGAAATCTAGCTTTGTAATTGAACCTTCTTCAAACTCAATGTGGGTGCATTAAAAACAAACAACCAATCAACTGTGGCTCTTTAAAATATAAATGATTTCGCTTCATGTCTTCCTAAGAGCAGTTCTCGTATTCTTATTTTCTCTAAGGTGGGAATGAGATAAGGATATCCAGAGCCCCTGCTTTCATTCAATATCATACAAAAGGTCCTGTCCAGTATAATAAAATAAGAAAATAAAATAAGTGTAAGTTGGAATGGAAGAAATATCATTATTTACATATGCTATGATTTGCCAATATAGAAAATCCCATAGAATCAACAAGAAAAACAAGATTTTTTGAATCTAGATCAACATGCAAAAAAAAAAAGCAGTATTCATATACACCACAATAAATAACTAGTAAATTTTTAAAAAATCAAATTAAAATAGCATCAACAAATATGAGGTGCCTAAAAATAAATTTAATAAAAAAATGTATAAAATCTTGATGGATAAATTTATAGATATTGGCTCTCTGCCTAGAGAAGCCAGCATCAAATCTCAGGGTGTATTTCTGTCTTTCTCTCCCATTTCTCAGCAAGCTCTGTTCTTTTCCCCCATTTCTCAAATTCTTTTTAATGGTCTAACTTAAAAATATATATATATATATAGAAATTGAAGGATTTAAAAACGATTTAAGGAAATCAAGGATATCCTTTTTTCATGAAAGGGAAAATTTACCATGAATATATGTCAATCCTTCACCAAATAAACCTCAAATTCTTTATTATTCCATTCTAAATCCCAGTGGGTTTTTCACAGAACTTGATAGCCTGATCCTACAATCAGAGTGGAAAACAAAAGGCCAGGAATAGTTAATACATCTCCAATAAAGCTATAGTAATTAAGGCTATGCAGTATTGATAAATAGGCCATTGGCACACCATCAAGAACCATGGTCAGACAATTGGTCCAACAATAATTAATTGGGAAATCCATGATAAAGGAAGATTATGAGAAAAAAGGAAACTATTCAATAAATACTGCTAAAAATGGCTATATTAGAAATATAGACTTCCTAGCATACTAAACATAAAAATAAATTCTAGATGGATCAATGTGGAAGGTAAAACTTTTAATAGAAAATTTAATATATCTTTGATATCACAGATAAATATTTCTTAAATGAGACTGAAAAACAACAAACCATAAAATAAAATAATAATAAACCAGTATTTATTGAGCTATTCTATATTCTACAAAATATTCTGACTACATTATATATGCTAAGTCACATAATCCTCATGAAAACCCTATAAGACAGTTATCACAATCTTCATAGAAGACTGAGGGCTGGTGTGAGTGTTAACCTCCCTAGCCTGTCGGGTTAGTGGTAGAGGTATGGGTTGAACCAGGTATGCTTTGTTCTGTAGCCTACTGCTCAGTGCGCTGAGGGAGGGGTGACTGGGCCAGCTGTGAAGGTGAGGCTTCTCTGGGATAACTGCAGTTTGAAATACAAGCAGTTTCCTTCTGCTATGACGAATATCACACAATGGGCTGGCTTACCAAGAGGAACTTATTGAGTCACAGTCTTAGCCTTTTGGCAGGCCTGCAGTCCTTGGGCTCCCTGGCTTTCTTGTCACATGGCCATGCTCCTCCCCTTCCTCTTCCAGATTCCCTCTGACTTCTTATTTCCCTCTGTGGTCTTCTCTCTAAAAGGCCTCCAGTAATAGAATTACGACCTGTCCTGATTCAGTTGTGTCACAGTTTGAGATTTTTGTGACTCCTGAAAAAAAGAAAGGTTATATTTGTAAACTAATCTATTCTTCTGGGTGTGATACTCTGATTATATTGGATTCAGTTGCGGGGGGGGGGGTTGATTAAATTTCCTGTTATGATTAGGGTTTTGATTTGACTATGTCAGTAAGGCATGACTCAGGTTGAGTCTCTGTCCCCTTGGTGGGCCGATATAAATGGACACTCACTCAAGAAGACACATGGGAAGAGAGAGAGCTCTGTCATCTTTGATCCTGGGGCCCTGGGAGAGATGAGCCATTCACCTGATAGTTTTCAACTGACTTTATGAAGATGCCAGAGCAGCTAGGCAGCTGAGAAGGCCTGGAAAGAAACAAGAGAAGGCCTGAGATTGGGAAGAAGCTGGGCCCACAGAGCCTCCAAAATCTTTCTTCAATGTGTGGCAACTAACTCTGGTAAGAAAGCAATCTTGAGTTGGACTCTTTAGGGCCTTGTCACTATAAGATTTTACCCAAGTAAATACCCTTTATAAAAGCCAGTATATTTCTGGTACTTTGCATCAGCACCCCTTTGGCTGACTGATACAGCTGGCCACCCTTTAACTAAAAATAACATCCTCAAAATGTCTGTTTTTGATGGGTTCACGCCCACAGGAATGGGATTAAGGTTAAGAACATGTTTCTTTTCTGGGGTACATAACTCAATCTATCATATGAGGTAAGTAGATCTAGATATATTTACACAGATAAAGTTTAAAAACCTAATATTGAATGGTGTGGGGACCCAGGGCCCAGGCTTCCCCAAGTCCTTAGCACATTGTACCCTGTGTGACCTAGACATGAGTTAAAGGATATCCTCCCAGAGGAGACAGGATGTGTAGGTGGTATCATCAACCATAATCTCCTCAGAGCAGCAGAACTTCATTCCTGGGATAACATCACCAGACCCCCTGTGTGCCATCACAGGACCCTGCAGAAACTCTGTTCTCCTACGCTATGGAATGTCTTTGTTCTGAAACTCCTTATATGACTCCTCATTTCCCTGTCTCTTGTTGGAGTGTTATCTTCATCCTCCAGACCGCCGCCACCAGAGACTCTCTCCTGTATGGAAGTCCAAATAAAGCTTATGTCTGACTCAGTGTCAGGTATGTTCTTTGGTCTCTCGGCTGCCCCAGCTCGTGTCCCTCAGGAGTTGGGTTGGAACAAATGGAAATCTGACAAGTTAAAAAAGGATTTATAGCATGTGATACTGCCTTATTAAAGTCAAAAATCTCACAAAATAATGCTGTATTTTGTTATGGGTGCATAACATTACTAGCAGGATATAGATTAGTTTCAGGATAATGGTTACCCATGGGGGGTGGAGGAGTGAGATGGGGTTGGGGATGGGAAGAGGGACTTAGCTTTGTCTATATCATTTTCTTTTTTTAAAAAAAAAGCATCTCAAAGTGACATGACAAAATATTTGAGTTTTAAATCTGGGTGGTAGGTTCCTGAGTGTTTTATTATTTTCTATATGTTAGAAATTGCACACACTGCTTTATGTAATTGGATTGACATAAATTAATGAATAAAAACTTAATCAAGATACATATAACAATTTAACAGAAAAAAGAATTGCAATTATATATTAAAAATAACAAGTATGGTATCATTTTTTCTTCCATAAAAACTCTGAAAGGAAAAATCCCATACTTCACTTATACCCCCTATTGTTGCCCTTTAATATTGAAATATCTTCTTATAATTACTGAGAAATATTACAATATTACTGTTAACTATTATCCATAAGTTACCAGTTGTAATTTTCCTGTGTATCACCATCTGCTCAGCACTTTGTAAAAGAAGAGCATTCTTATATTTATACTATTAACCACAATCGTCTTTCACCACTAAAATCACTGTTATACGTTCCTTAGATTATTCTCTAGTTTCCTTTCAATTGACAGTTACGTCCACAGACTACCCTTTTCAGCCACAATCACATTTACACATCAGCAGTGTTAGTTATACTCATTGTAGTGTGTTACTCTCAACTCTATTCATTTCCACACTTTCATAATTAACCTTATTAATAATGCTGCATAAAATCAGCCTCAGCTCCCATTCTTAACCCACAGTCTATTTCCTAGTAACCTATACTCTATCTAGAGTTTGCTTCCATGAGTTTATTCATCATATTTAGTTCATATTAGTGAGACCATACAATGTTTTTTCTTTTGTGTCTGACTTACTTCACTCAATATATTATTCTCTAGGTTCATTCATATTGCTCTATGCTTCCCAACTTCATTTCTTCTTACAACTGAATAGTATTCCATTGTATACACCACATTTTGTTTATCCATTCATCAGTTGATAGACATTTGGAGTGGTTTCACATTTTAGCAATTGTGAGTAATGCTGCTATGAACGTCAGTGTGCAAATGTCAGTTCACATCTTTGCTTTCACTTCTACTAAATATATATTCCTAGTAACGGGATTGCTAGATCATAGGCAGTTCTCCATTCAGCTTCTTGAGATACTGCCAAACTATCCTCCACAGAGGCCTGCACCATTTTACAGTCCCACCAACAGTGAAGGAGTGTTTCTGTTTCTGCACCTCCTTTCCAGCACTTGTAGTTTTCTGGTTTTTGTTATTTTTTAAAATAGTGGTCATTCCATAAGGTGTGAAATGGTATCCCATTGTATTTTGATCTTCACTTCCCTAATAGTCATGCATTTTTTCATGGTTTTTTTTTGTTTGTTTGTTTGTTTGTTTTTTTAACCATTTGTATTTCCTCTTCGTAGAAATGTCTATTTAAGTCTATTGCCCATTTTAAAATTGGGTTGATTGTCTTTTTACTGCTGAGTTGTATGATCTCTTTGTATAACATGGATATCAAATCCTTATCGGATATGTGATTTCCAAATATTTTTTCCCATTGAGTTGGCTGCCTTTTTACTTTCTTGACAAAGTCTTTTGAAGAACAAGTGTTTAATTTTTTTTTAAAGATACATTTTATTTATTTATTCCCTCCACCCTATTGCATTCGCTGTCTGCTCTCTGTGTCCATTCACTGTGTGCTCTCTGTGTCTGCTCATCTTCTCTTTAGGAGGCACCAGGAGCCAAACCTGGGACCTCCCATGTGGGAGAGTGGTGCTCAATCTTTTGAGCCACCTCTGCTCACTGCTTTGTTGTCTCTTTCATCGTGTTTTCTCTTTGTATTTCCTTGTTGCATCAGCTCACCAACCCAGCCCATTGCACCAGCTAGCTGTCTTGCTCTTCTCCAGGAGTCATGGGGAACCAAATCTGGGACCTTCCATGTGGTAGGTGGGAGCTCAATCCCTTGAGCCAGAGCTGCTTCCCAAAAGTGATTAACTTTGAGAAGGTTCCACTTCTCTCTTTTTTCTTTTGTTGCTAGTGCTTTATGTATAAACTTTAAGAAACTACTGCCTACCACAAAATCATGAAGATGTTTTTCGACATTCTCTTCTAGGAATTTTATGGTTGTCACTGTTACATTTGGGCCCTTGATCCATTTTGCATTAATTTTAAGGTGTGAGATAGGGGTCCTCTTTCTTTTTTGGAAATGGATATCCACTTTTTCTAGCAACATTTATTGAATAGACTGTTCTAGCCCAGCTGGGTGGGCTTGAAAGCCTTGTCAAAAATCACTTGACCGTAGATGTGAGGGTGTATTTCTGTGTTCTTGATTCATTTCCATTGGTCTGTCTTTCTTTATGCCAATACCATGCTGTTTTTACCACTGTAGCTAAGTAATATGCTTTAAAGTCAGGAAGTGTGAGTCCTCCAACTTCATTCTTCTTTTTAAAGACAATTTTGGCTATTTGGGGCCCCTTACTCTTACAAATAAATTTGATAATTGCCTTTTTCATTTTTGCAAAAGAGGCTGTTGGGATTTTTGTTGGAATTGTGTTGAATCTGTAAATCAGTTTAGGTAGCATTGATATTCAGTTTCTAGTCCATGGACACAGATGTCCTTCAGTTTCTTTTAGCAATATTTTGTAGTTTTCTATATACAGGTTTTTTATGTCCTTGGTTAAGTTTATTCTTAAATATTTGATTCTTTTAGTCACTATTATAAATGGAATTTTTTCTTATTTCCTCCTCAGATTGCTCATCAGTAATGTATAGAGACACAATTGATTTTTGCATATTAATCTTGTATCCTATCACTTTGTTGAACTCACTATTAGTTCTCATAGTTTTTTTGTGGCTATTTGGGGATTTTCTAGATATAAGATCATATCATCAGCAAATAGCAAAATCTTTCTTTCTTTTCTGTTTGGGTGCTTTTTATTTCTTTATATAGCCTAATTGCTCTAGTCAGACGTTCTAGTACAGTATAGAGTAACAGTGGTGACAGTGGACATCCTTGTCTTATTCCTCATCTCAGCAGGAAAGCTTTCAGTCTTTTACTGTTAAGAACATTGCTACCTGTAGGCTTTTCATATAGGCACTTCACCATGTTGAGAAAGTTTCCTTCTATTCTTATCTTTTGGAGTGTTTTTAGCAAGAAAGGATGCTGTATTTTGTCAAATGCCTTTTCTGCATTAATTGAGAGGATTGTGTGATTTTCCTTCTTCAATTTACTGATGTGGTTTATTATACTAATTGATTTTACTGTGTTGAAAAACCCTTGCATTTCTTGGATAAAACCCACTTGATCATGTAATTCTTTTCATGTACTTTTGGATTCAGTTTGCAAGTATTTTGTTGAGAATTTTTGCATCCATATTCATTAGACATAGTGGCTGTATTTTTTTTTTATAGTATCTTTTATCTAGTTTGGGTATTAGAGTGATGTTGGCTTCATAGAATGAGTTTGATAGTGTTCTTTCCTGTTCAGTTTTTTTGGGAGAGCTTGAGCAAGATTGGTACTAGATCATCTTTGAATGATTGGTAGAATTCATGGGTTTAGCCATCTGGTCCTGGGCTTTTCCTCTTTGGGAGGTCTTTTTTTTTTTTTTTTTCATTTAAAAAATTGAATGAAGTATATCACTCATACATAAACATACATAAACAATAAGTTTATGTAAAAGTTGTGAACTTACAAAACAAACATGCACAATATCATACAGGGCTCTCATGCCTTGCATTGTTGTAAAACATTTTTAACAAATAATGAAAGACCATTCTCAAAATATTACTACTGAAAAATATCTTACATTTGGTATATTCCCCCTCACCCTATTATTATTATTATTATTATTATTATTATTTTATATCATTCATACATGAACATACATAAACAAGTGTATAGTAAAAGTTGTGAACTTAAAAAGCAAACATGAATAGCATCATACCCACCATACATCTACCCACTACCAATACTTTGCATTGTTAAGAAACATTTATAACAAACTAGGAAATAATATTTTCAAAATCTTACTACTAACCCTAGTCCACATTTTACATATGGTGCATTCCACTCACCCCCAACCTGCCCTATTTTTATTTTTTTAAATATATTTTTATTACTGAAGTTGTGAACTTACAAAACAATCATGCACATGTGCAAAATTCTTTGGGAGGTTTTTGGTGACTGTTTCAACCTCTTGTGACTGGTTTTTTGAAGTTTATTTCTTCTAGGTACAAGGTAGGTAGTTCATGCTTTTTCTAGGAATTTGTCCATTTCATCTATGTTGTCTAGTTTTTTGGTATATAGTTGTTCACAGTACTTACAATCTCTCTTATTTCTGTGAGGTCAGTGGTAATATCTCCCCTCTTATTTCTGATTGTATTTATTTACAGCTTCTCTCTTTTTTTCATTGTTATTCTAGCTAAGGGTTTCTCAAGTTTGTTGATCTTCTCAAAGAACCAACTTTTGGTTTTGTTCATTCTATTGTTTTGGTTCTTGATTTCATTTATTTCTGCTCTTATCTTTATTATTTCTTTCCTTTGGCTTGGTTTGGGATTGGTTTGCTGTTCTTTTTCTAGTTCCTCCAGGTATATAATTAGGTAATTGATTTTAGCTCTTTTTTTTTTAATGTAAACATTGAGGACTATAAATTACCCTCTCAACACTGCCTTTGGAGTGTCCCATAGGTTTTTTAATTTTTTTGTTGTTTGTTTCCTTATCATAGATTTTGCTATGTTGTATTCTCATTTTCATTCATCTCAAGATATTTACTGAGTTCTCTTGCAATTTCTTCTTTGACCCAGTGACTATTTGAGTGTGTTGTTTAATCTACATATATTTATGAATTTTTCCTTCCATTATTAATTACCAGCTTCATTCCATTATGATCAGAGAAACTGTTTTGTATGAATTCAATCTTTTAAAATTTGTTAAGATCTGTCTTGTGACCAAACATATGGTCTACCCTGGAGAAGGATCCATGAGCACTTGAAAAGAATGTATATCCCGCTGTTTTGGAGGTGTAATGCTCTATAAATATCTGTTAGGTTTAGTTCATTTATCATATTATTCAAGCTCTCTGTTTCTTTATTTATCCTCTGTCCAGATGTTCTAGCTGAGAGTGGTGTATTGAAGTCTCCAACTATTGTTGAAGAAACATCTATTTCTACTTTCAGTTTTGCCAGTGTGTGCTTCATGTATCTTGGGATACCCAGGTTAGATGCATAAATATTTATTATAGTTATTTATTCTTGGTGAATTGCCCCTTTAATTAATATATAATGACTTCCTTCATTCTTTATAATAATGCAATTAAAATCTATTTTTCCTGATATCAGTATTGCTACTCCAGATATTTTTTGATTAATATTTGCATGAAGTATCTTTTTCCAACCTTTCATTTTCAACTTGGTTGTGTCCTTACATCTGACATGAATCTCTTATAGATAGCATATAGTTGGTTCATATTGTTTTAATCCATTCTATCAGGCTGTGTCTTTTGATTAGGTTTTAAGACATTAACATTCAATGTTATTACTGTAAAGGCATTACTTACGTCATCCCTTTTAACCTTTGACTCACCATTGTCCTATCGTACTATTGTCTGTCTTTTTACTCTTTAATTTACCCTTCCTAATAATCTTCATTTCTATACTCTTCTCCTGCTCTCTCACCCTTTTTTTCGCTTTCAGGCTGCAACACTCCCTTTTGTTTCTCTTGTAGTTCCGGTCTTTAGATGACAAACTCTCAGTTTTTCTCTGTGAAGATCTTAAATTCACCCCCCCCCCTTTTTTTTTTTTTTTTTTTTTTGAGGTACCAAGGCCAGGGAATGAGCCTGGGACCTCATATATGGGAATCTGGTGCTCAATCACTGAGACACATCTGCTCCCCTGTGTTTGCCTTTTCATTTGTTTGCTTGTTGTTTGTTTTCTTATTTTTAGGAGGCACTGGGAACTGAAACTGGGACCTCCCATATGGGAAGCAGGTACTCATCCACTCCCTCATTCCCAGTTTTGAAGGGCAGTTTTGCCACATACAGAATTCTTGGGTGGCAGTTTTTCTCTTTCAGTGCCTTAAATACCTCATACCACTTTCTTCTTGACTCCGTGTTTTCTGATGAGAAGTCAGCACTTAATTTTATTGCAGTTCCCTTATGTGTGATGCTTTGCTTTTCTCTTCCTGCTTTCAGAAACCTATCTTTATCCCTGATATTTGTCATTCTGAATAGTAGCTGTCTCAGAGTAGGTCTATTCAGATTTATTCTGTTTGGAGTGCATTGTTCTTATATATTGATATTTATGTCTTTAATAAGGGTTGGGGAGTTTTTGGTCATTATTTCCTCAAATACTATTTATGCCACTTTTCCATTCTCTTCTCCTTCGGGGACACTGGAAATGTGTATGTTTATACATTTCACTTTGCCATTCAATTCCTTGAGGCCCTGGTCCATTTTATCCATTCTTTTCTCTTTCTGTTCTCCTGTCTTTTCAAGTTCAGATATTCTGTCCTTGATATCACTAAATCTGTCTTAGATCAATTCAAATCTGTTATGTGCCTGTAATGAATTTTTCATCTCATCCATTTTGACTTTCATTCTCATAACCTATTATTCTTCTTTGTAGGTTGCAGGCTTTCAAATTGTTCTTTATCCTCATGCAGTGTCTTCTTAATATCCTTTATCTCTTTAGTCATATTTTCCTTCAATCATTTGAATTGATTTAGGAGATTTGTATTGTTATCATTAATTTGTTGTCTTAAATTCTACATCTTGTCAGGATATTTGGTTTGTTCCTTTGTCTGGGCCATCTCTTCCTATTTCCTAATACAGTTTGTAATTTTTTGGAAGTTTAGGCAACTGAATATGTTGATGAATTTACTCTGATGGCCAATTTCTCTCTCTTATCTAGTTTCCATCTGCCCCACACCACGGCTCTTCTTTGATTTTTGGTTCAACTTATTCTGAGTCTTTAAAATTGCCCAGCTTAAGTTACCAAAATTGGGCCAGGGACTGACTAATGGAATGCAGATTTTTTTCCCAGGAGTTCCGGGTAAGAGAGACCTAAAAGCATTTTTTTCTACTTGCAGTTTCTCATCTGGTCAGCGGATGGCACTCATCTGTGAGCCTTTTCACAGAGGTGTTTCTTTAAATCTCTGCAAGCCTGTGTTTCTGGTCTGGCTATAATAGAACCAAGATTCAAAGCAGGCTCTGCTGGCCAAGTTCACTGAAGAGATACCACTCTTTGCCCTCTGCCACACCCTCCCTCTTCCCAGGGAGGAAGACATCTTCTCAATCAGCCACAGGTTTTATCCAGGCTGTGTGCCTTGAGCCACAGGTTTTATCCAGGGTGTGTGCCTTGAGGGTAGGGGCTATGTCCCTTTTGCAGCTGCTGCGGGGGTTAGTAACTCATGGTTGTCATTTCAAGTTCTGTCTTTCTGTCCCTCACCCCCCTGGGATTTGCACTGCACTGTCCTGGTCAGCTAACCCCCAAAGCAACTCCCTTGGACAGCTTTTCGCCCTTTCTCTGTTGTTCAGTGAAAGAGTTCAGTTCTGCCTGCCTACTTTGATGCCATCTTCCCAGAAATTCCCTGAACACATCATTTTATTTATAATGACACAAAAGTCTGAATAGTCTCAGGGTCAGCATCATAACCATCAGTTGTTATTTTGGCAATTGTGGAATCTCTAATTGAAAGAGATATGATTGGCAAAATGTCAGCTAAAAAGGAATGAAGAGAATGCAGGGAAAAAACTGAATTAACACTTATTGAGGTAGTATAGTATATGCTATGGATACATAAGTACAATTAATTCTCAACTCTCTAAGATAGATATTATTATTCCCACTTTTTAGATAAAAGTATTGATTGTGTTTCAGAGATGTGAGGCAACTTGTCCAAATTCCTATAAGAAAAATTGTCCAAAACCTGAAAAAAGGCAAAAAGAGGACAATATGTCCTTTCCCTATCATACTGAAGATTTATCTAACTGGAGCCTGTCTTTATTTGCCAGGGCAGCTTTTACAAATACCATGAACTGGTAACTTAAGCAACAGGAATCTATTATCTAAAGGTGTGGTAGTTTGAGATTATTTTATGAATCCCAGAAAGAGAAATATTATGTTTTTAAACTAATGTTTTCCTTGGGGTGTGATACCCTTTGATTGTACCAAATTCAGTTGAGGGTCCTTTGATTAGATTACTTGATAAGATCAATTTAGGGCTTTTGATTAGAGTACATTAGTAAGGCATAAGCCAACTTGGGTCTCCACCCTCTTGTTGGGTCTGATATAAATAGAGACACAGAGAGAGACAGACATAGACAGATCTAGGAAGCTGCCATATTTTATCCAGCCATGCAAAAGAAAAGACTATAGTTTCACCCACAGCTGAGCTGTAAGGAGAGAAGCCCCTGAGAGGCTCAAGGACTTGAGGCCCAGGTAGAGACAAGCCATACTTCTGATAGCTTACAGCTTAATTTGGGAAGAAAGCAGAGGCACCAAGACTGAGAGAGGAGGTGCAGAAAGAGACAAGCCCTATACCAGGTGTGCCTACAGCTGCAGGAAAGTGGAGAACTCATCAGAGATAGGTGGCCATCTTGCTTTCCCATATGGCAGCGGACTTTGGTGAGAAAATACCTCATACGGTGCCTTGAGTTGGACTTTTCACAGCCTTGGAACAGTAAGCTTTTACCCCAAATAAATCCCCTTTATGAAAGCCAACATGTTTCTGGTACTTTGTGTCAGCAGCCCTTTGAGAAACTAAAACATAGTTTTGGTGGTTAGAAGTTCAACATCAAGGTACTGAAAGAGATTGGATTCTTCCTGAGTCTGTAGCATTCAGCAGTCCTGTTACATGGCAATCTCTCTTTCCTTATGTCTGCTCTTTTGTTTTCCACTGACTTCTGGTTTCTATTACCATGTCTAATTTCCTTTGCTTATAAGGTATTCAGTTATATTGGATTGAGGCATATCCTGACTCAAATTGGAGAACTTATTCACAAAAAGTCCACAGCCACAGGACTGGAAATTAGGACTTGAAGCTCCTATTTACAAATGAATTCACACCCACAGGAGAACTGATTAAGACTTGACCAAGTCTTTTTTAGTGTACTTGATCCAATTCCCCACAGAGCCCAAGGATTATTAATTCTCTAGAGGGATGTACCTTTGTTTGTCTTACTGTTTACTACTGATTAGAACCACATTTGCATTAGATACTTCACTTTAGAATCTATGAAGTTATGTTAACTTGTAGATTTTTGTCTGATAGTAAGGCAAATGATTTCTATGCAGTAGAAAATATAACTCCAAAGGACATTTCAATGCTTATCTATCTGCCTTTGATCAATATCTTTGATCAGTCTCTCTATTTCTTAAAACCAGTTTTACCATCCTAATGGTTTCCTCATTAATGGGTTAAATTTACTTTGACATGTGTTCATTGTATAGTTGTATGACAGACCATTTTTAACTTATTAAAAATTATTCTTTGACATTCCCACAGCTAATAAGTGGTAGAGCCAGTATTGAAGCCTAATCTTCAACTCCAGAGCCCATGCTCTTTCTCCCACACCCACTCTATTCAATCTATTCAGTGCACTTCATTATTGAAAACCTATACTTAATTAAGGATCTAGTCCTCCAAAGTAGAGGAAGGGAAAAACTCAGCTTAGGAAAGCAGTCTCAGTTTTTATTTATCCAAGAGGTGGAAACAATATTGAGAAATCAGTCTCTAGATGTGTGTCTCCTCATACCTAGAGGTCACAACACTTTCTTCCCCCCATATAGTTTCTTCCCCCCATAAGTCTTCCCAACCACTGCTTAATTGAGGGGTAGAATGAATTATCCAGAACTGTATACTATATACACAGCTTCATAGTCTGGGTTGTATCAAATGTGTATTGTAAATTATTAGAGTCAATATCCCTATATATTGTCTCTATTACCATTTCTTTTTTTTTTTAAAGATTTATTTATTTATTTAATTCGCCCCCTCCCCGGTTGTCTGTTCTCTGTGTCTATTTGCTACGTCTTGTTTCATTGTCCACTTCTGTTGTCATCAGCAGCACGGGAAATGTGGGTGGCGCCATTCCTGGGCAGGCCGCACTTTCTTTCGCGCTGGGCGGCTCTCCTTATGGGGCGCACTCCTTGCACGTGGGGCTCCCCTACGCAGCGGACACCCCTGCATGGCACGGCACTCCTTGCACGCATCAGCACTGCACATGGACCAGCTGCACACGGGTCTATTATCATTTCTACCTGGCCAGTTTCTTGCTCTACCCCAAATCCCTACAACACAAGGCATTTTACAAAATAGTTCTCTTCTATAAACTCCAAGAACAAATACTCACAAACATATACCATAAAACCCCACTCACTCAGTCTAATAAGAGAAGGTAGGATTGAATTAATGAAAATATGGAATTGTGAACTATTTTTTAAAGAATTGAGGTAGCATTATTTTCAAGTAAGTATATATTGGTACTTCGGTCATGAAACTATGCCCTGCATTTGTCCTTGGGGACTTAATTAATGGGTAGATAAGAGTGGTGTGTAATCAGCTTATCAAAAGAAGGAAGAAATGGGCATTTCTTAAGTGACTGCAAAGTTTGTTCTCTTAAGCAGGCTAAACAACTCCTACTTCCCTTATAATCTTTTCAAGGTTCTCAATTAACACAGCATATTCTTCATAACATATGTGAACAGAGTTCCTTTCCAAACAGTTTCAAATACAAAGCAGAGAGAGTTGAATGAAGGAGGTTTCAGTCCTTTTACATCATTTTTTCCTATAGGTTATTTCAATTAAAGAAGCTTATTGGCTTAGTCCACATCCCTGATAACACCATCTTGAAGCAAAATGCTGGGCAAGAATCTCCTGGAAACTGGTAACTGGTGGCAAAACCATCCTTTTGCCCAGAAAAGGGGGGTTACTGCTGTACCAGCCAGAGCCCAGTGGACACAGGCAGGCAGTTTGGCAATGCTATCTGCTGATGCTAATTATCCTAGTCCAGCGCTTCCCTTCTGGGGAAGTAGGAGGAGAGAAATTGATGCCAAGTTCTTGCACAAGGTCATATGTTCCTGGAGGAAGGGAGCTGGGGTTAAATTAGTAGTCAGAATGAAGTAGGAAGCTGGGTGGAGAAACACAGGCTGGAGTGAAAAAAAGTCTGGAAACTCAAATGGAAATAGCAGTAAAAAGTAATTACTAACACATTTCCCAGCTTGGAAAGCCAGGCACATCCCACACCAGGGCCAGACTCGGAGTTGTTCTGTTCCAAGGAGGTTGGAGCAGGCTCAACGGCAGGGGATGACTGTGGGAGCCAGCCGCCCCTCTCCAGCTTTAAAGCTGAGTACCCGGAAAAGTAAAATTCAGCTTAAAATAGCAAGGACATTTCTGCTTGAATTCTCCTTTAGGATAGGTCATCAATGTACCTATCCTTTAAGAATTCATCAACAGCAAAAAATAATTGAAATCAAAACAAAGGAAGAGGGAGCCTTGTAGGGAAATGTAAGCCTTTGCAAACCTAAAATATCTCCCTTCTCCACTGAGAGTAAGTGTTAGTGGGAGGAATAGAGCTAAACAGAAAGGAGGAGGAGGGGAAAAAATGGGGGAAGAAAAGCATAGCTCTCTGGTGTCAAGGAATCCATGATTGGATTGAGTGTTTTGGATTGACTGTTTTGACAGTTGATTTTAATTTTTTCCACCTTCCAACTTCAGAACCACGACAGACAATTGCTGAATATCAAGTTGATGAGTGAATACTTCATCTGATCTGGTTGCCTTAACAACTAAAATAGCCCAAATGTTAAGACAGTCAAATAAGATGGATTATTTTTGATACAATCTGTGGGTGGTTGACCCAGGAATTCTTAGCCTAATCACACATCTAAACACAGAGACTATATCCACAGATGCAAAAGCAGCCAGCAGACAAGTGAGAAATCTGTCAGTCACCTGGAAACCTCATCTGCGTGGTGTCTCTACAGCGTGCTGAGAAAGCTCTGAATTGCTTCCGGGTGCTGGATGTCACAGGAGACAGCCAGCCTGAAAAGCTAGAAATTCTGTACCTTTCAGTTTCTCACAAACAGACAGGGTTTATTCTGTAATAGAAAAACAGATTCCCCCAAATCACTGTGCACTGAAACATGCATGAATGTCAGCAGATGATGTCAACTGTGGCATCATGTCATGGAGAATTTATTTGGTGTAAAGCGAGAGAATCCTACTTTATGAAATTTCTTTAAACATCCACAGATAATTGTAGTATTGTGTCCTAGACCAAAAGGAAAATGAAGTCTCTCTCATAATTACATTTGGTATTTGGAGGTTTCCTGACGATATGGGAAAGGAAATTCATTTTAGATTAAAACATTTTTTTTGAATTAAAAATTTTCAGTTACCATATTAGGTGCTTATCTGAATTCAATCCAGCACAGTGGCAGAGAGATGGATGCCTTTAGTCTACTTTCCATAAAGGTACAAAAAGTTCCTGAAGCTTCACTTTTTTTTTTTTTTTTGGTTAGGTTTTCTTCTTTTGAGTTCTAAAAAAAAATTGCTATTTGATAGCTTGGTGGTAATATAGTCTATGTTGAGAAAATAGGAATTGATTAAGAAGTGAGAGACTGTGAGAGTCTGAAAATGAGTGGAAAAAAAGCTTACAAAGCATTTACAGTGTAATTTTCCAATACAGGTTTCAGTAGATACCACATGCCGTTAGAAATAGATGCATTTTCAAGCCTTTATTATTGAACAAAGAATAGTTTCTGACTTTTCCCTTTTAATAAGAATCCAAGAGAATATAATGCTAAAATCTATATATCAGCACAGCATTTATTTGAATGCCCAATTACTTGAAACTTGAAAGATTTAGTCCCTACTCTTGGAGGCCCTGACATAGTAGTATGCAGTAGAATGTTTAGGAAGAATGGTTGCAATAATTATTTACGGAAACAAAATGTTAGCCTTTAAATATCACTTTGCTAGATTAATTATCATGATGTTAACTTGATATACTGATTCCTGAAAAATGAACCTGTGGATACATTTGAATGTCTGTTTAAAACATACCACATCTTCTATGTTCCTGAGGGCTACAGAGACACACAGGTTCTACTCTACAGTCATGGCACATGGCTCTGGAGTTCAGTGCCTTGCCAGTGGGCCCTACTTTGGAATTTGTGCCTCTGAGTGTGATGGAGTTGGACTCAGATGTGACCTTTCTACACATGCCTCTTCTGTCACTTTTACTGAACCTGTAGTTGGCTCTATGCTTGGTGTATACCCGGGAGATTTGAATCTCTGGACTGTCCATCTCCCAGCTGGGCCCCGAGCCTCAGCAAAGTTGCAACACCTACTCTCTGGGTAAGTTCATTGGACTTACCCAGGTCAGCTAACAGGGAGGTGAGGATGGTCAACCACCACACCGGGGAACTCAGAGCGCCTACAACCGCAAGCAGGAGAATCACATCCATCAGCCATGTGGGATCTAAGCCCCCTCTCGATTTAGAGGTGGAGTGGACATCACTATCCCAGGGTCCACAGGATGGAGGAATAAAATTTGGATTAGAGTGGACTTACTGATATTCTACTATAGAACTATTGTGACTCTAGCAATGGTAGAAATTGTATCATTGATGGAGACAGTGGCCACGGGAGTTGCTGAGGGCAGGGAGAGGGAAGAAGTGGTATGATGTGGAGGCATTTTTGGGACTTGGAGTTGTCCTGAATGATATTGCAGGGACACATACAGGACATTATATATCCTGCCATAACCCACTGAATGGACTAGGGGAGACTGTAAACTACAATATAAACTATAATCCATGTGGTGTTGCAGTGCTCCAAAATGTATTCACCAAATGCAGTGAATTTGCCACAATGATGAAAGAGGTTATTGATATGGGAGGAGTGGGGTGGGATGGGGTGTGGGATATATAGGAACATCATATTTTTTAATGTAACATTTTTTGTTATCTATGTATCTTTTAAAAAAAGAAATAAATTTTTAAAAATTAAAAAAAAACAGGAATAAAAGAGAAGATCCTACAAACATTAAATAATAATAATAATAAAAATATACCACACCTTCTAAAAACACTATATTTTACAATACATTTTACTTTTATCATTTTAATTGATGTGCATCACAATCCTTTGGAAATAGATATTTGTATCAGACTATGCTGATGAATACACAGTCATGTTGACCATGCCTGCCTTTTTCTTCCAGATTAAATTGATAAGAACCAAGCTTTTCTTTACTCAAGAGCAGTCACTAAATGAACAAGAAAAGGATGTGACCCAAACATAGACAATCCACATTGAGTCCTGCAAATTATCTATTACTTGGGAATTTGAACCAGGAATTTCCTAAAGAATAAGACAGTGGTGGGATCTGACATTGAAATGTCTTGATATGGAAAGAAGCTGGAGAGGTCATGATGCTAACTCAAGTTTTACAAGAGCAACACCCATGAGTTAGCAGACGTGAATAGGAAAGGACCTAGAGAGGGCAGGAGGTGAGCAGGGGAGCAGCATAGGAATGAGAACATGAAAGGTGGAGAGTGGCCAAGTCAGAAAAATAGGAGAACAAGAGACGGTCCCTAGGATCTATCTCCCATTCTGGAGCAACTGCAATTCTTACTCTTCTCGGCTGACAGTTTGTTTTTTCTTGGAAACCCTTGGTAACATGAATGAGCCCATATTCCTTGCATCCAAAGCAGTTCAACTAAAAAAATATTGTTATCATCCACTTTGCTACAGAGGAAATAGCAGCAAAATGAGACTATAGTTCATAGTCACACAGGTATGAAGTGGTATAGCAAAGACACATGCCCAGATTTTTCTAGAGTCGTAGCTAATTCCAGGTTACCACACTATGGCAATTTAAAAACATGGCTCCAAATCCTTTGACATCCTTCTACCAAGAGGTGGCATCTATATCCCCTCCCCTTGAATCTGGGTTGGGGCTTGTGATAGCTCCAACCAGTAGAGAGTGGCAGAAGTAACACTGCATGATTTTTGATCCTGGGTTAGTAAAGGTCATGCAGCTCCACCTTCCTTCTGGAATGTTTGAATGTTTGACTTTTGAATCTAGCCACCATGATCTGAGGAAGCCTAGACTAAACTCACTTGAGAGATTGGTGAGATTCTGAGACTGCAAGAAGAGAAAGAGAGATGTCTGGCCAGCCCCTAGCTGCTCCAATCCCCCCTTTTCTTCCCCCACTCCACCCACCCTACCCCCAACTATTCCAAGTCCAACTACTAACTGACTAAAGTAGATGAGAAACCCAAGCTAGATCCACCTGGTTGAGAACTCCTCGATTTCCTGACCCACCAAAACTATGAATAAAATGATTGTTGTTTTAAACTAAGTTTTGAACATTACAATAAACTTTTGGAACATAAACTGTCTTTAACCAACTCAACTAATACAATTTTTCTCCAGAGAGAATATTCAGAATCTACATCCTCTCTGAAAATTGGAAGGCAAAAGTTATGGATCCTTTTAGGAGAGGAGAGGAGAGTGGGAGCTGTTTCTCAATATGAAGTGTATCATAAAAAGACTTGAATTATAGCTCTACAGTTTGCTGGGTAAGATTGCTATTTGTATATAATGTATTATTAGTCTCCTGTTATGGACCTGTGGCCACTGGAGATGTTTTCTGGCTTATGTACTGTACTTCTTTTCATCAGACTCCAAAACAATGTTCTGCATGCAATAGAACAAAACTGGTCAGAATGTATCTGGTTCATGTGTGACAACTTCCTCTCTACCATGTCCATGCAGACCTTTATAAATGATTGTGGCCTTTCCTGCTGAGCACAGATGTGATTTTACAACCCTTCTCAATACTTTTCAGTTGTCACAACCTATCAATTAAGGTTGGCCCATATAAGGAAGAAACTCTGAGATGCTGAGATGTGCAAACACAAAGTTTACTGGTGCATGTCCTAAGGAACACCACCTGTGAGGGTGAAGGAAGCAGGGTAGGGTCAAGGGGGAGGCTGAACTGTTTTGCAGTTACAACAGAAGACGCAGAACCTTCTACAAGGATCATCACAAACAGAATGACCTTTCAGAGCTGGAGGCAAGGAGAACAGGTCTTTATAACTCCCAGCTGGGCATGAGCTCCTCAGGATGAGGCATCTTTCTTTGGTGGAGGGTGATTTCTAGAGAGAGACTCAGTTGAAACTAGGGAATTTCCAATAGCTCCAGCAACTGCAGAACTATAAGAGTCTCATTCCTGAAGGGAAATTCTGGGCAGAATACCCCAGCAACCACTACTGCTTACCTCTTGCAACCTTCAGATTCTCTTGCTCTCTGTAAATTGTTACCTTCTTTTCCCCAGAAACTTACAAGAACAATGTGTTGGCTTAAATGATGAGAATTTGTCAGCTCATTGTTTTGAGGCTAAAAGAAAGTCCAAATCATGGCATTATCAAGGCTATGCTTTCTTGCTGAAGACTATTGATCTGGGGCTGGCTGCTAGTAATCCTTGGCCATGGGCTCCTCTGTCACGTGACAGTGCCCATGGTGGCCTTTCTTGGCCTCTTCCTTCTCTTTGAGACTTCACTGATTTTTCAGCTTCTGGCTGCTCCCTCTGGCTTTCTCTTTGTGTGTCTGAATTTTGTTCTTCTGATAAAGCAGTTTTAGGACTAACACCCACCCTGATTGAGTTGGACCACACCTTAATCAAAGTAACCTCATAAAATGGTCCTATTTACAATGGGTTCACATCCAAGGAATGGATTAAGTTTAAGATCATGTTTTTCTGGGGTACATAGCTCCTAACCACCATATGCTGCATCTGACATCTAGAGACCTACCAGGCATCGTGCTTCCTCCTTAATGGAAGAAAGATATAATACTTCTTTATTTTTACCTTGATGGGAATGTCTTGGAAAGCCCTAGACCACTGGACCTTTGATGATGTAGGCTCCAAAGTCTTCATTGGATGTATCTCTCACCTTCTGTGGTTCTTGGCTTACCAAGGTCTCCAAATTACTTGATACTCTTTCCTTACCTAATTTGATTAACATGATGTCACGAATAAATTGAACCAATGTATGGTTCTCTGGAATGCCCAAATAGTTCAGGTCACTTTGAACTATATTATGATAGAGAGAAAAGAGTTAACATAGCCCAAGGGCAAGATCATAAATATACACTGCAGTTCATCCTATATGAGCATGAACTTCCTCTGTTTCTAACTGATAGAGTTGGAAAAGAAGGCATTACTTTGTGTCCCCAGGTATCAATGTCAACACACAGTCCTTAAAATGTTTGAGTATTACCTTTTCCCCAGCACATGGTTACCCAGGTAGAATATTATAGGCCCCTTTGGAGAAGGGGTGGAAGAGTCATTACAGTAAATACTTGCTATGATCTTGCAGGGTTTATTTCTCATGATATCCAGCCTTCTCTGTAGTCTATGGGTTCTGTGTTGAGAATTGGACCAGGTTGAGAAACTCAGTGATATTTTGCTGGGGCAGCTGCCCTCAGCCTTTTTTTATTGGGTTGCATATACTGAGAATTACCCTTTTTGCTTGCTCATTTACTATCTCAATTATCATGCTACCCTCCCCCAATCTTGCCAGTCTTTAAAATAATTAAGCGCACCTTGTTTTTGATAGCTAACTGCTACCATCTGGTCTTTAATTTTTTCGATTGGCATATCAATATTTTGCTATCAGAGAAGTAGTTCTGCAGCAGCTTCTTCCAAAATCTTCTGGCCTACAGAGGACAACCAGCACTGTGCTTCTTAACAATGCTAATGTCAGGGGCACATCCCTCATTGCTTTGTTAAATGGAATGTCCCCAAACTCAATCACAGTACATAGTCAGCTAATAGGTTTTATGGCAATGTGTAATATGTCCACTTCAATATACTCACTTTCCTGAGCCTTTTGATCTTTTCCTCTATCATTTGCCCCAACAATGTTAGCATGTCTCCTAAGGTTCATGCTAGGATCTCAAATCCTGTTTCAAGAGAGAGTACGCCAGTATTTATAAACCATCCTTTGTCCAAAATTTTATATTCATACTCTTTAAGCTAGTACCTCCAAGAACTTAGTCTATTTATATCCCCTAGGACCTTGCCAATAAATATTTGCTAGGTCCTTCAGCACCTTGGACATGTAATCCCATTCCTTGCGTTGTAATCCCAGCACTTCCCGAGCTGGGTTATGTTGTGACTTGACCCTAAGTTTTTGGTTTGGTGATTAGCAGCGGAGGTGGGAGTAGATTCCAAGGTGTCCATGTTTTCTTGCAAGATACAGGCATTTGCATCATCTTCAAGTAAGGAAGAAGCATTAACCCTTAATAGGAAGGGAGGGGTTTCTTTGCGAGATCCAGTGAAATCTGAGGATTTAGATGCCTTATCCTCTGTCTCAGGGTCCCACTCCTTCCCAAACAGGTGGAGCAGACTTTTCAAGTTGAGATTTCAACCTCCTTCACAGCTCTGCCACTCTCATATAGAAGTCCTTGGCCTATCCTTAACGTTTTCTGCCTTCTTGCTGCAGGTGATGAAAATCTCTTTGTATACTGCTAAGGAGGTCTTCTGGTTTTCACACTTTGCTAATATTGATGGTTAATTAGCTTCAGCCTTTTGATGGCTTTCTCTAATGCGTGGGTGGCCCCCAGCAAAACTCATCCAATTCTAAAAAGTCCTTATAATTACTATTTACCACAAAACTATCAAATGCCAGAAATATTGTACTCTTACAGGTGTCCCTGTCTACCAGTATCCCATCCCAGTTTACCACTGGTACGTTTTAACAATTGTATTGCAAATATATGCCAAGGGGTATGAATGCTTCACTACCACCAACTATAGTGTCATCATTGTCAGCTGGCTGAAGTCTGCTTTCTAGAACAACTTCTGCTACCAGCTGTGGCATGCATGTCAGATTCCCTAGGATGCAGACTCTGAGTTTCTTATATTTGCATGTAGGAAATTTACTGGGAGAATATTCTCAGGAACAATAACCATAAGATGTGAGGGAAAAAGCACTGGGCCTAGGGAAAAAATAAACTTTAATGGAATTGCAACAAAGGCCTCAACAATCTTATTAGGAGTTGTGGATATCCTTCAGAGTTGTCCTGCCCTGAGGCTGGGGGATTGGGCCTTTATAACCCCTCCTTTTCCAATGAACAGTTATTGGATGCAGCCTGCCACCAGGGAGGGGGCAGCTCTCTTTGGCTGTGAGCAATTCCTAGAGAAGAACTCAGCCCCCAAGGATACCGCAGGAACTGGAGAAATGAGAACCTTGGTCCTGAAAGAGACGTGAATGTGGTTGGCACACCACACATCCATTACAGCCAAGATGAAAAACTACTTGTGATTGGGGCCTATTAAATATTCTTACTAGATCAACTGCTCAGCCCACTCCAGACAAAGCAGAACAATAGCAGGAGTAGAATTAGAGAGTGGTAATACTGTAATACTCAGAGACAAATGCTGCTCATATAAGAATTCCTGGTACTGATTTCCTAGCTTTCTTTAGACAATTCCATGCATTTAGCATGATAGGATCCCATAGCACATGGAAAGTGACCTTGGAAAGGTGATTCCATTCCAGGCTTTCCATGAGGTTCACACGTTAGATTAGTATGTTGCACAAACGCACATGGTTTATGAAGTAAAGTACCCAAGAAACAATTTTTTGACCTTTAGCATCATCAGGGTCATGACCATAGAGAAGCAGCAAAGTATAATGGGAAAATCCACTGCCCTTGGAACAAGAAGATACAGAAATTTGGAGCCAAGTCTTGGCTTGGCTACTTATTAGCTAAATTACTTTGGGCATATCAGTCAATCTCTCTGCATCTCAATTTCCTCAACTGTTAAATGAGCATAATATGACCATGTTGTGTTATACTCATTTTGTAGGTGGTTTTAACAACCAGAGGGAAAATGTTTGTGAACTATAATGTATTAAAACTGTTTGGTTAAGAGGGAGAATTTCTTTAAGGATTGTAACAAGAGCTCTAAACTGACTTTATTTTTATACTTCACTAACTTTGAATCACTAATGGATAATTTTTTCTGAATTATAGTTACTATTCTACCTTAAACTGGATATTTTCTCCTCTCTATAGGATGCTAAAAATAAACCCAATGGAAACCTCGTCTTGTGTGATTCACCAGCAATCAGTCTAGGACGCTTGGGTTTGGAAGCCTCCCTTGATAGTATAGAAAAGACAAATTCAAACAAATCATTTAATATTAGGAGAGGGTCATTTTCCACAATAGCATCCAAAAGTAAAATAATAAGTTTTACTTATGTGAATCTCCCAGGAAAACAATCCTCTGAAAGAGACTAAGGGAAGAGGATGGGGAAGGAGAGGAAAGAGGAAAACAGCGGGGAATGATAATAATACTTTATATTCATATAGATTTTTCCCTCCATTGATTCCCGAGCATTTGACAAACTTTAATTGTCTAATCCTCATGTATCCCTTTGAGGTTAAGTAGGCGACAAGTCTCATCCCTGATTTTGAATGGCTGCATAAAGGTATGAAGAGTTTAAATGCTTGACTGAGGTCTCAAACCTGGACCGGTGACATAGTTGATAGATCCTCTGGGATATAGGACTCCCAATCCACAGCCCAAATGCTGAGACCTTGTTCTGCAGAATCATGTGGGTTTTTTGCTGATCTTTCTGTAGCAAAATCTTGACAGTCAATTTTACCAAAGAAAGAAGATGTGATATCTTTGTTCCTACATAGCATTTGATTTGGATCAAAGGCAATGATGCATATTTTCAGGCATGACGAACTTTTCCACAGTTAAGTAATGCTCAATATGGGCAGGAAAGAAAGACTTTTGTGTGTGTGTTTAATTTTCAAGAAAGACATTGATGTTCTTTTCTGGGACTGAACACTCTTTGAATTCAACACCCAGGGAGTTCCTGCTGAACAAAACCCTTCCTATTCACTTCAAACTGTAGTATCTTTGCTAAACATTCTTCAGAGAATTCCCAGCTTTGTTTAATGGATTACCAAGGCGTCTCTTCAAACTATCCAGCTGACCCCTGTTCATCTAGTATCCTCAGTGTTGCCAGGAGAACAGACTGTCCTCACTGGATTAAAGTTTGCCGTGGAATATGAAACACATTTATATCTTTTAAAAAATACCCTCACGATAATTGCAAAAAGCCTTTAGATATATAATGCAGTCAGAAAATCTATAAGTCGGTGTATTAGTCAGCCAAAGGGGTACTGATGCAAAATATCAGAAATCGGTTGGTTTTTATAAAGGGTATTTATTTGGGGTAGGAGCTTACAGATACCAGGCCATAAAGCATAAGTTACTTCCCTCACTAAAGTCTATTTTCACGTGTTGGAGCAAGATGGCTGCTAACATCTGCGAGGGATCAGGCTTCCTGGGTTCCTCCCTTCCTGGGGCTTGCTTCCTTTCCTCTGTGTGCTTACTCTCTGGGGCTCCAACTTAAGGTTTCAGCATCAAGCTCCAACATCAAAACTCCAACATCAAAAGCCCTCCAACTCTGTCCTTTGCCATGCCTTTTGTCTGCGAGTTCCCACCCACCAAGGAGTGGGGACTCAATGTCCTACTGACACAATCCAATATAATTTTATATGCCCAGAGGAAAAGACCAGTTTACAAACATAATCCAATATTTCTTTTTCGAATTCATCAATAATATCAAACTGCTACAGTCAGTAAGAATAGAATTATTTCACCCTAACGAGAGTCACAGAACAGCATTTTAGTGCCCAGTCATTATAATAAGAAAATGCAATTTGCATGGTGGTTCCATGAAGCCTGGCTGTGTGTTCCAGGCATCCTGCTGTTTGGTAGCCATGGGCCTCGATGGCAGAGCAGCACTGAGACCCCTCAGTTCAAGGCTGATAGCACCCTGATGCTAGCACATCTCCCTAAGAAAATTAAAACCTGAGCCTCTTTGAATTGGAAGTAAAGAGGAAGAATGAGTGAGGGGATTTATTCCGAGGGAAGAAGGGAGGAGGAAAGGCAAGCTGAAAAAGGACAATTTGTACCATAATAAATTGATAATAATTCCCAAGCTTTATGTATAAGTCAAACTGCTTCCAGTTTCTGGTGTGAGGGTGAATGTGTAGTTAGTGCAAAGCACACTAGAGTTGGTCCTGGTTCTGGGTTGAGGTGAAGTTCTGCCACTCACTATGTGACCTTGGATGAGGATTTGATATTTATGGGCCTCAGTTACCATATAAATAAAACAAGGGAACCAGGGGATTTTTAAAGTTTCTTCTAACTCTAATGGTCTCTGATATAGAGTTTAGTCAGCCAAACAACAAGCAAGTAACGCTCTTCCCTATTTCTCTTCTTCCCTCTGGTCAGCTTGTGGCCTATGATAAGACCAGGATTCTTTTCAGTTGGTGTCTTAGTTTCTTAGGGCAGCTGTCACAAAGTACCACAGACGAGTTGGCTTTAACAACGGAAATTTGTCTTACAGTTCTGAAGGTTAGAAGTCCAAATCAAGGAGTCCACAGGGCCATGCTTCCTGTGATGCCTGTAGGTGGCCGGCAACCCATGGCCTCCTTGGCTTGTGGCATCATAACCCACTCTCTGCCTCCGTCATGCAGCTGCCTCTCTGTCTCCATCTCTCTGTATCCACAGGACATACTGGATTAGGCCCACCCGACCATATTTTGGCTTCATTCTATTCACAAATGAATTCACATCCACAAGACTGGGGGTTAGAGCTGTAAACTGTCTTTTAGGGGGATACAATTCATTCTGTAGCAGCCAGGCTATTTAGCCATTTCATTTCTTGGCATGCTTTTCATTCCTGAGTTGGCTGCCTAAAGCTGTTAAGGTCCCGCTCCTAGAGAAGAGGGAGGAAGAACATTTGGGGGAAAAGGAAGGAAAGTCCTTGTTAAGTGCTTACTGCAGGGGAGCAGGCCATTTAGAAGCATATCTCATTTGCTCTTCAACCCTGAAAGGAAAATATTAAGTTCATCTTACAGGTGAGAAAACTGAAAGTCAGAGGAGATAAAATTACTTGCTGAGGTCACACAGCCCCAAGAATAGAGTCAGGACTGTCTACATAATTCAAAATGAAAATGTGTAGCCACTTGTTCAAGGCTCCAACATTAGGCTCTCCCTAATCCAATTTGACCTCATATTAACATCCTCAGAGATCCTATGTCCAAGCAGGATCACATTCACGGAACTGGAGTTTGGGACTTGAACGTACCTTTTGGGGGACACAAGTCAATCCATAACAGGTGAGATAAAAAATATTTTAGGCTTTTTCAGGTCACACATGGTCCTGTCTTGTACTCTTTTTTGTTTTTTCATTTGTTGGTTGGTTTTGTATGCTTTTTTACAACCCTTTAAAACTATAAAAACTGTTCTTGTTCGCCAGCTGAGGGATGGGATGGGGGTGGAGGCACAAAAACATACTGGAGGGAAGCGGCTGTGGCTCAATCAGTTGGGCTCCCGTCTACCATATGGGAGGCCCTGGGTTTGTGTCCTGGGGCCTAGCAAAAACACAGACGAGCACACAGCGAATGGACATAGAGAGCAGACAGCATACAAAAAGCCACAAGGGAGAGGGGGAAGATTAAAAAAACAAAACAAAAAAAAACCATACTGGAAGGCCAGGAATTTGCTGACCACTTGGGATCAATAGTGTAGGAAAAATGAGGCTTGGAGCAACTTGCAATTATTTCTCTAGTGTAATAGAGGAAGCAAGTATACACACACACACACAAATGCATACACACATACATGGAGCAATGAGAAAAATTCAGGGAAGTATTAAGTTCTCTCTTCAGTCCCTAAAGCCCTGGGTGTGCAACTCTTCCTTCCATTTGTGAGCTACCCAGCATTCTGCCAGCTACTAAACTGACCTGAGCTGGTTTGAGCTGGGTTTCTATTACTTGCAAATAATCACATCCCAGCGAAATCTGAGACTATCTCCAGAACCCACAGCAAGCTCCCTCTTGATTCCAGAACAATTCACATGGAGCCAGCTTGTGGCCTATGATAAGACCAGGGCATCCTGCTGGACAGCTCTTAGGCAAGGGCACTTGGTGAAGACTACTTTTGCTTAAAGTTTCACCCAGTGGACACAGATAGATTTTAGAATAAAAAATCAGAAAAATACAAAATTAGTACAAAAATGAATGTGAATTCTCTTTGTACAAACGTTTAGGGTCACGGCTCATAGCTCAGGAGGCACTGCTGTTTCTAAACAGGGTCTCCATGGCATTGCTGGTGGTAACTAGAGGCCTCAGAGCAGCACACGGGGAGCTGTGGCAGCAGCAGCTGTCTCTCCCTCTAATCGGTTGGTCCTAATGAAGAATTGTTGCTCTGTGGCAAGTATGCATTGAAGGCACATTCAGAAACTGCTGTTGCAGATAGCCTGGTATCCTGCCTGTGCAGCTGAAAAAAAAAAGGATCTTTAATAGGCAAGGTGTAGCATTCACCTAAAGGGTGAGGCTAGGTTATGACATGAACCAGCTCCATCAGGAAGCAAGGTGGGAAGGTGCAGATTCCCATGGGATGACTGCCAGGAAATCTTTTTATCTTAAAAAAAAAATGCTTTGGCTGGGAAGTTTCTGAAAAACCACTTTACGACCTTACCCATGGCTAGGAAAAAAGAGACAGGCGAGATGGCCTTTTTAGGACTGTTTTAAAATCCGTTTTCCAACCTTTTCAGAAACAGGAGGATAAAATGGTTATAAAATAGGAGTTCAAGGGGTCGATGTAAAACTCAATGTCAACTATTCTGTCCCATTTGTTCCCATTAACTAAATTCATACTTGAGTTGACTACAGGACTAGATTTGTGTACTAGGGGGAAAAAGTAGAACTCTAAGGCTGTCCCTCTGCATAAAGTATAGTGGATGGGATGGTTCCTATTCACTTTTGGCCCTTTCAGGTACAAACCTTCTGTGGATCTGATTAAAATGCAGATTCTGAGTCAGCAGGTCTGCGACTGGGTCTGAGATTTTGCATTTCTAACAAGCTCCCAAGTGATGTCAGCGCAGCTGATCTGTGGCCAATCCTGAGTTATAAGGGCCTCGAGGATAATGGCGATACAGTTGGGAATTAATAAATAATAGTAATAGCTAACATATCATGAGTATCTACTCTGAGAAACGAAGTAAAAAAGCTAATAAGAAATGTTCCCAGAAACTGTCTCCAAACCCCATGCTCTTTCACCACTCATTGCCAGCTCTTTGCAGAGGAGAGGGAGGAAGCTCCAGCCCCTCAGTCCCATGTGTGGTCCAGACCACAGAGACTCCTGAGGACCCAGCAACGCAGCTGCAGCCCCTGGCACCACCCCCTTCTACCTGCCCCCCCCCGGGGAGGGGGAGTTGCAGAACCATCGGGATGGAGGCTTCGCAAGGTTCAATGAAAAGCATCCCAGGATTTTAAAAAGTACATCTGGCATTTCCAGACACGACACTGATGAGCAGGCTAGATTTTCTGCCCAGCCAATCTAACTGATTGTGCAGTAGTGGAGTACTAGGATGAATGAAAGCAGGAAAACCTCTATTTGATTGGAAAATGACTGATTCTATTTTTTTAAAAGTATGGTAGAATGATGAACTGCTCCTCCCGGGTAAAAGTGGGATCTCTTCCTTCTTTGCAGCTCACTTCCCTCCCTGGTGCCACATGCTATTCCCCGAGGATGGAGCCTAAGAATTTGCTGCTGGCCCCTGCCTTTGCTTTTCCAGTTGAAAATAAAACAGGGCGATGAAAAACAAATCATCTAGAAGTGTCTTTGTCTCTGAAAAGAAGTCCAGTATCCCAGAAACTTCTGTGAAGGGGGTTTATCATCTCAGTCTCGGTGCTGATTGGACATGGTAACTTTGGACCTGCTTGATTGGGAAGAAAGACAATCAGCTTTTCAGAAATGCCTATCACTGGAAAAGCTCACAAAGGATTTTTGCTCTTTTGCCTCCTTTCTGAATGGCTTCTCTTGTAGAGCTCCAGGCAGAAGCAGCTCCAGGCAAAATTGGGACCCTAGGGAAATTTCTCTCTGACTTTTTCCCACCTCTTCCATCTGGGTCCTTTCTCCTTACCCCCCAGCTATCTCCACTTTCAATTCTGGATTCCACCCCCAGGCCCAAGGTGACAAGAACATTTGCAGGAGAGGAAGGGATTGGGAGCAACCACTTGGCTGTTGAAGTGATTCATATTTATTTTCTATATTGATAAAAAAATTTTCCCATTATTTAGTTGTCACAGAATAAATAGAATCATGATTTATGTTTTATAATTTATATAACTGATTTCGTGAACTTGTACATTTTTTATTTTCTGGATTTCTGGCAGGTATGAATTGTTTCTCCCTTCTGGAAAGGTGAAGGAGCATGTCTCCTCACTCTGCCCACCTACAACCATCTTATATAGATGGATTAGTCAGTCAAAGGGGTGCTGATGCAAAGTACCAGAAATTTGTTGGCTTTGATAAGGGGTGTTTATTTGGGGTAGAAGCTTACAGTCACAAGGCCCTAAGGAGTAAGTTACTTCCCTTACCAAGGTCTGCTGCCATGTGTTGGAGCAAGGTGGCTGCCAGTCTCTGACAGGGTTTAGGCTTCCTCTTCCTCTTCCTCTTCAGGCTCCATGGTCCCAGCTTCTTCTGACCTCAGCTGTCGGCTGGCATAAGGCTTGTCTCTCTTCCCCGGGTTCACTTCTTTCTGAGCTCAGCTGCTTTGCTCTCTCCACAAGGCCAGCTGTAAACTATCAAGCAAACAACTTGGCCCTCTCCCTGGGGCTCCAGCATCAAAACTAAACTCTCGGTGTTCTTCTCCGTGTCTTTTCTTCCCTGTTTTTCATTAAGCAGCCGTTTATATAGCCCACAAAGGGGTTGGGATGGGGACTCAAACCGAGTGGCCCTAATGATGTGATTAAATAAAAGCCCTAATCTTGATTAAATAAAGTGAAAGTGAAACCTCTGAATCTAATACAATCTAATACACCTAGAGGAACAGACCAGTTTACAAACACAACCCAATATCTATTTTTGGAATTCATGAACAATACCAAACTCACACATTTTGAAAGACATTCTAGGTAGATTCAGGATGGTCCCAGATCATTTGCATCTCTGGTCCAGCCACCTGGGGACAGTGTAGAAGATCCCTGGAAACCAAAAGCCATAAGATTTTGTAGTGTAATTTGACTCTTTTCTGCTAAGGGGGAGAGAAGTGTTGGTGATTAATGTATTCATTCACTTATTCAATAACAAATTTTTATTTTAATAACAAATGGCTGGAAATAATTATCAGTGGTGGAGGTTGCTGATCAAAAGTTATGAAACTTGTAAACCAATCATGGAACTTCTGTACAGTGCAGTCATTAAAATAATGTTAGATCTATAGGTAGTAATAGGGACGGTCTCTAATGTATTGTTAAATGAAAAAAGTAAGGAATGCATAATTTTCTCCCATTTGTTATTTGAAAAAACACATAAATATGTGATTGTATATGGAGTAATATGTAAGAAAAGGTTAATGATAGTTGTTTTTGGTAAAGGAAGCTGGTATCTTTTCAATATATATCTTTTTTATAATACTCTTGTTATTATTAATAATATTTATTATTTATTGAGTGCTTGCCTTGTGCCAAGCAGTGGTCTAAGTACCTGGTATGAGTTATCTCATTTGATCAAAAAACCCCATAGGACAGATTTTATTATCTTTAGTTTACATTTGCATAAAATGAGGTGCAGAGATGCCAAATAACTTGACCAAGGGTCACACTACTAGTAGCAGTGGCACAAGCACTTGTACTTCATCACTCTGCAATTATATCTCTTTATCACCTCCTTTTTATAGATGTGGAAATGAGACACATAGAAATAAATAGTGAAGATAACCATATCCACTATGCTACATGGTCTCTCATTTTGTACTGCTTGATTTTTACCAAGCAGATGCATTAATTTTCAGATTTAAAAATTCTTGACAAAAAGTTGGAGAATATAGAAAACTGACTATTCTATCCTTACCCTTCAGGAACTCACATTGGAAAAAGAAGATATAAATAAAGACTCATTTTAAATGCAGTAGTTGAGATAAGTACAGGATGCTTTGGAAGCTTAGGCTCTAGGCCCAGGCTGGGGAGGGGACAGCAAGGTGGAAATACCAGACCTGTAACATCTGAGCTGAGTCCAGATGGATGCACAGGAAGGAGTTACCTGAATTAAGAAGCTGGGAAGCAGGGATGGTGATAAAGAGATGCAAAGATAGGCAAAAGAAAATAGGGTACCTCCAGGAACTTCAAAGTTCAAGATGGTTTCAGAACAAGGTGTAGAAGTTTGAGTAGATAGAAATCAGGCTGAAAACGTGGTCAGGAGCCAACCAATATATTTTAACTCAAGAGCTATTGGTCTTTTGGATGGGATAATTCTTCATTGGGCAGAACTACATCTTCCATTTCAGAAGGTTTAGCATCCTGGCATTTCCCCAATAAATATCAGTCACTGAGAAACCCAAAGTCATCTTTAAAAAGTCATTATTGCTCTATCCCATTCTCCTTTGGAAATCACAAGATATGAAGCTTGTGGGCCCTAAGGGATGAGTACTTTATCTTAAATGTAAAGGAGATGTGAAAAAGGAACATTATCAGATTTGTGTTTCAGAAATATTTCTGTGATTGAAAGGTTCCCTGTGATTTGGAGGTGTGAAAAAAATGGAAGCAGAGAAAATAACTACATGTTGGTAGAATGCAAGTAAGATACATTCAGGGCTTGTAAGAGGGCTGTGGGAAAGGGTATAGATTAATGGTAGATATTATTAACTTTTGTTTCTACTGACTGATGGTGGATGATTAAAGAATGAGTAGCCAAAAATGTTCCCTGAGTAGAACTTGGTGATTTGGGGTAGACAGTGGAGCCATTTACTATAAGAAATATAGAATGAGTAGTTCTTAGAAGGGAAAGAGTGATTCCATTTTGGACATATTAGCATGGAGGTGCATTTGTCAGGAGAGAAGTTGGAGTTGGAAATATAGGCTTTAGAATCACCTGTGCTTGTGTACTAATTGAAGTCATGGGCATCAGGTGAGTCTAGCCGACTTGTGCAATTGATGTATACTATCCTACTTGCTGTTTTTAGGCAGGAAGAACCATTAGGTAAACCATATGAAATTGCCAATATTTAACTATTTTTGATCTACACAAAAAATTTCATATAGTTTGAAATAAGAATAGCCCCAGTTTTATACTTCATGATATTCCTTTCACTCTGTCACCATCTGCCATAGGGATTTAGATAATCCATCTCCTTCTTGGATGGAGGGAGGAATGGAAGAGGTGGCTATGCTGGGTGGAAACTGTAAAACCAGGACTGCCACTTGAAAATATGAGGGCCTTTACAGAGTCAGGCAGGAAAAGGTCAGCCCACAGTGAAACTAGTGGGTGGTGATGAATTGCTAAGACACATGGCTTAGGAGAGATTTGTTCTTGGGGCTGAGTTCCTACAGATCTTAAAGAGAAACAGGCATTCTATCTTCCTCTTAGGAAAGCTCAGAGAGATGGTCGTTGGTAAAAGAGCAATGTACAGATTAGTCAAAGCATTTTTGTCCAGAAAAAAAGATGTGGGAAAAGACAAGATTTTCAGGACATGGCCCTCATTCTACTGGAAATGGTCAAGTGTCTTTCTCTCTCTAGACAAGGAGAAAAACTCAGAAAGCTAGCTACAACTTGGAGCAAACAACTACACCTTTGCATTTCAAGTGTTAGACTCCCCTGCTTAAAGAGTCCCATTCTTTCAGTATGTTTTGAGCAAGAGTTCACTTCATGTCTTCCATCCAATGGGTAGATACTCTTTCACATCATTTATTCTTTCCTGCCATTGCTCAAACCACCCTTCATGTTACTGATGGTCACAGTCTGGAGCTCTTGGACTATAGACTCCCTTGAGAGAATGTTCCTTCCCACATGTAGTCAGTAATAGAGGGGTGAGTATGGAATTAGCCACACTTCTTTTACTTCCCTTACTTTTATTCTCTCCAATGCTACAATATGGGGAGGGGGTGGTATGCCTCCATAAAATGTTCCTGAAGGGTTTTGTGTAACCAAATGGATTTATATTGGGAAAGTAGATTTAATTGGAAGACATTTTGTTGGAAAGCAATTCTCTATGACAATTTCATATTTCTGCCCAGTCCTGGTCCTGTGAGCAAAGGCATTTGTGGCCAAGCTAAGAATGTTCATAGAAGGAGAAAGTCCAGGATAATAAAGCATAAAGTCATCTTTCTCTCTGAAGACGTTCCAGGGTAGTTAAGGTAAAGACCTCTCCTTTCTTTGCCCAAAGATTTGCTTAAATTCCAGGCTAAAGATAAGGTTTTTCTCTCTCTGAAGGGAAGGATGTTCATGTCACCAGTATCCCTAGATAGGACCAGAGTTTCCTAATTTGGTGGTTCTTCTCCTATAATTCACCACATTGCAGGTGTTGACACCATCTGGCCCTCAGTATATAGCCCTGTGAAGATTCAGCTCAGGGAACTAACACAAGGTATTGCTCTGGCCTGCTGCTTTTGCTATGAATAATAAAAAAGTTTGTCTCTGTTCCAGATGTCTTATGTTTTCTCAGGGTGTGCATGTATATACATATATATATAACCTTTATATTTTATATTATATTATTTGTCTTTATTATACATGTGTTCATATCATGTTCATATATATTTATGCATATACATACATAAACATACATGTAAACTGTGGCAGGCAGCTTGCAAGAAAGGTAAAATCTCAGATCCTGCATAATTTCTGACTTCACAGTTTTAGATGCAGATGCCCTTTAAGGAGTTCTGCTCCCCATCTAGAACGGTTGTTTTGGCCCAGGACCATCTCATCTTTCTCCCAGTAAATAATGGGATAGGAAATTTTACGGTAGTCCAGGATGGACTGTGGCATTTAAAGTCCAGGGCTATTTGTGGTGTTTTCTCACCATTCAAGGCCATCTAATAGGTAACCATCGGATCAAATACTCCATACTCTCGTATGTCGATAAGGCCTTAGGACAGTCATTAATTGTGACAATTAGAAATTCTAAATCTTACTGAGGAGAAGAAAACCTTTCCTCATGGCAACACCAACCCAGTTCAACTAACAGTCCCCCCAGGAAACTCACCACTTGACATGACAGGCAGAGCAGCACTCAGCAACTCTTTGTTCCTCTTCTTGCTTCCAGACTCTGCCTCGGGGCCTACAGATGCCACGGAAACAGACCCTTCCACCCTCCATGCCTATCTCTTAGCTACACGGCAAACTGGCAGCAGCTTTGAAAGAGTGTGTGTTATACAGAAGTGATTTTCAATTACACCTGGCTTTCCCTCTTCCCCTAGAACATTCTACAACTCCCAGCAACTTCTACTAATCACAGGGGCCCAAGTAAATGAGGGAACTTAAGCTCCACTAACGTTACAGAAAATCTACATCTGTTTATATTTTTACCTTTCCTGAGGCTACTTCACTGAAAACCCCCCAATCTTCAATATTTAAAGGAAACAAAGTAAAAACCAAGACTGCTTTGCTGTAGGGCTACATACGTGTGGTCAGGGACCCACTTTCCCTCCACTCACATTACTGTGAGACAGTGGACAGCAGAGCAGATTCCAGACTTGTCTTTACTGAGTCAGCAAGGCTGTCCTAATAATCACCTCCACACTTTCCACCAGGATGAAATTTATACTTCCAGTTGTCTGCACTGTCATTCACTAACAGAAAAGATTTCGTGTTAATCCTATTTCTTCCGTCCAGAAAGGAAAAAAGAGCTCATCCAAGCCCTGCTGTGCAGCACCACCTGCCCATTTGTCCTGAGCCAAGTCATGATGGATTTGGAGCTGGGGGGATGAATGGGAATTGTGTTTATTTTATGAGCTGCAGAAAGTTGGCTGGGGAGCCCAGCAGGAGGTTAAACTGAAAAAAAAAAAAAGAGATGACTTTTATATTATGCTATGTATCTGCTCTTTAGAAAATATGTGGCAGTATCCTTTCTTGAGGTTGAGAAAGAAAAACAAGGAACGCAATATTTTCCCTAAATACTGGATTTTCGGGTGGAGTTTGACAGAGTTAGACCTTTCTCTGTTTTCCAGGATGTTCCCCTCAGGTCAAGTTCCTTTCAGACTGGGTGGTGGCAGGAAGGGAGCATAAGGCACATGGGATGGGTTGGGAGGCACCCTAGCAGAGGGTACCTGAATCAGTGCTCAGTGGTCCGGAGAGCCTCCAGCACTATTAGCAGTTTTTGGATGGGAGAGAGGAGCAGCTGTCCTCGAGAACTGAGCCTTTTCCTCATGGCGATATTCTGGCATGCTTTCTCTTCAAAATCACCACACTTACCTTAAAGAAAATTTAGCTAAACAATTTAACACAAAACTGATGTAGAAGATACTCTAAGGAAAACAAAATCACTTTGTTGAAGTGTGCAGTTTTGAAATTTGGACTGATTCGTTTATTTACTTATTTGTTTATGATCGGGAGACAGCTGCCAAGTTGCTTTTGTACTAAAGCAGTTCCATGAAGTGCAGTTAAAGGTCCATGCCCTTGCAGTTTGCACAAGGGCCTTGTTGACATAATGTCAAGAGAAGAGCACTTTGTATATATTAAGAAGGAAGCAGGGGCAAAGGAAGGGGGGTAAGGACAGGGGAGGGGAGAGGAGAATATTGGGAGATGACCTTATCAATGTAAAGAAATAGTACAGCAGAGCCAGGGTCAAGCGGAATTATGTTTTTAGAGTAGTGGTAACTGTCTCATTTCCCACTCTCTTTATGGCGTGCGCGAGGAGGCAGAGCATAGTAAGGCAGAATAAAGGGAACGTGGTAGTTGCTTGGGAGCATGAAAAAGACAAATTAAAGCTGTCCCTTTAAATTGTTCTATAGCCCAACCAGTGGGTCCTTGACCTTGCTAGATGAGCTGAAGGCCACTGCTGACCCAGACAGCGCCTTTGAGCAAATTAGAAAATGCCCCCTTTCCTCCAGGGGGGCAAGGCTGGGTGAGCAGAGCAAGGACTGAATTCCAGCTTCTCTGCACAAATGGCCCATGTGGTGGAAAGACATCCTCAATGGCCGAGGAAAGGTCTGTGTACTTTAATGCCTTCATGGGGTCACTCTTCCTGGGAGCCTAGCCCTCCAGACTGGAACACATCTCCAGGACTTCAGGGGGACCCAATTAGGTGGTTGCAAATGGCAGCCATATAGTGTTTTGGTTTTTTTTCCAACCTAGTAAGAATCCCTTTCCCCTCAAAGGCCACTTTAATTAACCCAAGAGAAAATAAGCTGTCCTTCCAGCCAAACAATGAGCTGTCTTCACAGTTTGACATATTCAATCTGAAAACCTGTTTTCAGGGCTTCCCCAATTTTTTGTCCTTCTACCTGAAAACCCTTACAGCCAATGTTAAAAGAGAAAATCTGTTCTGCTTTTCCCCCTTGCTCCTGTATCCACGCCAGGTCTAATTCTGTACAATGATCTATAGGAAGGAGCTGTTCTGATCATTAAGGCAGCAGACAATGACAATCTCATTGCCTGTGCCAGGGCGGGTGCAGAGTTGTGAGCTCCTTTGTCTAAATGCCACAAATTATTAATAGTCTTACTCTATGCCTCAGTTTTGGCGACATTGCCCTTTAATTGGCCAGAAGGCTCTGCTGTAACATTGAAAAGGCATAACAACATTCTTGGTCCCTGTCCAGTTTTCAATATAATTATTTGTCACAATCATATTAACCTGATGTATGACAAACCCATAAAATGGATTCATTTAGGTCTCCAGGAGTCCTCCCTCATTAACTCTGATATTTATAGCTATGGCTTCAATGCTGCAATCCCTTCTCCTGTGAACCATAGACCACGGATGTCAGATTTCCCTGATGCTATTAGGGGACTCCTTTGTTTTCCAGTGTTGCAAAAAGGGTTGGAATAAACCTGGCCTCGGTCTCAAACGCCTGTGCACCTTGATTGGCCTCTGTGCCCGCGTGAGATTTTTAAGAAAAGGAAAGAAAACCGAAACTAGACACATGCACAAAAATTCTGCAAGTTTAATAACTTGCCCAAGGTAATGAGGCAGAACAAATGAGACTCTGAAATCGGGCTTCCTCTAAGCAAACCGTGGCTTTACTGCTTGCTAATTTGGGCAAGATACTTCATTTCCTTATATCCCAGTTTCCTCATCTGTAAAATGGGGATAATAATAGTTCTTAACTTCATAGGGTTGTTGTGAGGATTCAATGAAATTATTACACATAAAGTGCTTAGAACAATGCTTGGCACATAATAAACACCAAAAAAAGTTACTTAAAGGTATTATTACAATTGCTATGATTACCTTGGGACATAGCTAAACCACATTTGCATTTTGTAGGTCTACACTCTGGCCCAGTTGGTTTTACACTGTGTTCTGGGGAGCCCACAGTTAGGCTCAGATTCACAGAGATGGCGATGCATTAGCTGTAGAATGTGTAATAGGCAAAGGCCCATCAGAAAAAACTTTGGCCAGAGCCTCGACCCTTTTATTCATTTTACGTATTGGAATTCTAGGTGAGTTTTCATTGAAAGGATGGGTTCTTGGTCCAAAACAGGTTGCAAACTGCAGTTTCAGATATTTGTAACCTGTACAATTTCCCCAGCTGCCAAAGTGGCCCTATGAGCTTCGTCCTCACTACTCAGTGTATAAAAGAATAATCTTGGAAGGTGTGCTTTTTTTTTCACTTTTAATTTTTCAGGAGTCGCTTGGCTGCAGCTTTGATTTCCTGGCATTTTCAAAGGCTAAGAATGCTTCCAAGGGCCTGTAAAAGGCTGGGTTGGAAATGTTGTCCATGAGGACAACATAACCTTAATGAGCTTTTGCTTCATCAGCCAGGCAGCAGCAGAGATGGACTGTTAATAATGATGAGTCTGATATCACTGCGGTTTATCTCATGGCGCTGTTTTCATGGCTGAGCTTGTTCCAGGAATCCAGAGCCTATTGTGTTCTTGGATTTTCCACCTGTCTCCTGGAGACCAAGCATGTGCAACCAGTTCACATGCTTGGGGAGGGTTCTGTTTGATTCCCACCAAGTCCTTTAGGATTGATGCATTAATTCTGAACAGTAATGAAAATACAGCACAGCCCTTCCTGCTCATATCTAACCGTGTAAGGAAGACACCAGTTTCATCATTCTTTTGCCCAAAACTTTAATTTCTTCCCTATATGCCTGTTGGATAAACTCCAAACCCTTCAGCCTGGGGTTCATGCTGACCTAACCAACTTACTCTCTCACCACGCCTTCCAACCACACGTTCTGATAGGGCAAGTTGGTTCTGTCGCCACCTCCCATATTATCTTGCCCCCTTTCCAAATCTGATTCCTTTTTTTTAAGACCCATCCCTGGAACCCCTTCCTTTCTGAACCCTCCTTTGACTACTCAAAACCAAAAGATTGCTCCCTTCTTTGATCTATAATGGCGTGTTCTGTCTACATTGCCCGTTTAGGCCCTTATTCCACGGTGCCAGTTGTAGAAGGAAAAGAATGATGAATTAGGGGCACCTTCAAGGAAGGTCAGTTGCAGTTCCAAGACAAAATTCCAGAGAGGCACCAGGAAGCCGGAGGACTGCTAACACTCCCTCTGATGTGTAAACAGAATGCTATTGTAAAAGACATGCCTGTGACATGCGCAGAATGCAGGGGTCCTCTCTCCACAGTTCCTTTTTCCCTACCTCAAGATGCCAGGGACACTTAATTGGTCATTAGAAACTTGACTACAAATTTGAGCAAAGTAGACAGAGAAGCTTGTGAACTATTTAATGTGGGTGACAGGGAGAACTGGCTACCTACCCCTGCGCCTCCGCAGGAATGGGGACCTTTAGTAACCAAGTGCTCTGGTCCCCCACACTCAGTTGGATATTGTTATTTGGACCATGAAAATATTTGCCCTCTTGTTTCCCCAATTTTCTAAGCTCACAAGATTAAATTTTCCCTTCTGTCCTGAGTATGGCAAGGAACTGTATAAATACAACAGCTTCGCACCAAACTGACAGGGACATGTCAGGCCAAAGAAAGACCCTGACAAGTCTAGTTTGATGAGCAAAGAGAGTTTGTTTAGGAGACTTACTTGGGGTCCTCATCCTCGGTGGCGGGAGGAGAGACAGCATTTTCTGAGCTTGATCATTGGCGCTTACTGCCAGAGGGGAGGGGTCTTTTATGGGACATGTCTCATGCAGCTGAGGGGGAGCTGCCTTCTAAAGAATGAACCAAAGGTACATGACTTGACAATAATTATAATGGCACACGGGGATGTGTGTGACTTTTACAGGAAACATCCTAAAGGAACAGATGTTTCCAGCAGGGCAGATGTTATATATTGGCAGAAAGGTTTATAGATACAGGGGGTGATCAGGCAGTTTCTGAGAAAACAGATACTACGATGGACTTCTGGAAAACCAGGTTAAGCACTCCAGTTCAAGATGTGTTAATCAGTCATCAGTTACAAGGACTTGCTGTTTTAACTGCGTAGGAATTCAGCTATTATTTGGAGTGGGGGAGAGAGCAGGTATGGTTAGGGAAGAAAATGCAAGGTCATATATGCCACACCTTCTCTGACTCTTCAAGTATATCCTTTTCTTCAAGAAATAGTTGTTGAACATCATATGCCACGTGCTGGGAATACAAAGGTGAACAATAACCTAGATACTTTCACGCGCTTGGTTTTACTACAGTCAAGTGTTGCTATAGACCTAAAAGCCATTCTTCCTCTTTAAGGTGACTTTTGTATATCTGATCTCATCCATTTAACCCTGATCTCAGAATACCAAATAACCACTACCACTCGACTCTCTCCTGAGTAAATACATTATTGCCTCAAAAATATTTTGAGCTCTTAAAAGGTGGAGAACAACTTAGCATTTCTCATGCAGCCCTTAAACAGTACTTAGAGAAATGTGATGTTGCGTATGTAATAGGAATCTAGGCAGTGTCTCTTTATAGGAGACGTGGTATTTCTTATGAGATGGAAGGGAAGGGGAGGCAGTCTCACATGACTTTATTTCAGATACTCCCAAACAAGTACCTCATAAGTCAAATCCAGACAGCAGACATGTTGTGTTGTTTTATTTGCTTAGAGGTTTGTTTTTTGTTGTTGTTGTTGTTACTGAGCCAACACTTGAAAAATTGAGTCCCTCCCCCTCTTTCACACACACACACACACACAGATTTGCAAGCTTCTCTGGATTTTCAGCTTCTCTTGAAAAATTGGAAGGTCTGCAACACTTGTCCTGATACCTGCAGAGCAAAAGTCCTGGCATGAAAGTGTGCCCGACCACGTCAGAGAGCAAACATCCCCCAGTGTGCCACAGTCCCTGTCACCCTGACTTCATAACACACCACCTGCCTTGCTTCTAACTGCCTAATCCTGAGGCATTTCAATCTGCGGCTTCTGTTTCACTTGAATCTAGGATTATAGATAGGGAAGGGAAGAGGAAATAGCCCACTCAACCTCCAGAAAAGAAACAACTGCCCTGCTCTGGTTTCCTGGGTCTCTGGGGGTGAGGCCAGGCTTGCAGGCAGCCTCTGCCCTACGCCTTGGCCCCGGGCCCTCCTTACTGTCCCTCACAGCCTTCTCTGGAATGTTGGATCTCCCTGCTGGGAACCTACTGGGGCTCCAAATGGCCAAACTCTCTCAGTCTGCCTCCCAGCCCTTTCTCCCTGCACCCCAACCCAGCAGCCCTTTGGCTTGTTGCCTGCTGACATGAACTACCCTCTGCTCCTGCCAAGGAAATCTGCTTGCTTCACCATCCCTCCCCGCTCCCCCATCTCCACCTTACTCGTTCTTTCCTAATGCCCAAGGCATCTTTGAGTGGAAGGGTGGTAGCAAGGAAGAAAGTAACAAAGAAAGGAAGGGGGAGAGGAAGAAAACAGTTAGTGACCATCAGGCAAGTTCTGAATTTTTAATACATTCTCCTGTTTGATCTCTGGCCCCTCCTGTGCACAAAGATTTTAGTCGTGGAGAGTGGGGGTAGGATGATGGTGTTTGTGATTGTGTTGTGTGAGTGTGTAGTATGTGTACTGTTTTCCTATGGGGAAGGTATTAAAGAAATAAGCAATATGCTAGAGCTCTTATTCAACCAGAAATATGAAAACAATAAGAATACTGAGTACCTTGTAACATACATGACAGCTATTGAATACTGTGTAAGGTCAGAGCTGCTTCCCAGGCCAGGCACCAAATGTGTGCCTAGGAATACGCATGCACGTGTACATACATGCTTTGCTTTTTTTTTTTTTTTTAAGATTTATTTTTTATTTATTCCCCCCCTCCCCCCCAGTTGTCTGCTCTCTGGGTCCATTCTCTGTGTGTTCTTCTGGTCTGCTTGCATTCTTGTCAGCAGCACTGGGAATCTGTCTCTTTTTCTTGTGTCATCTTGCTGTGTCAGCTCTCCGTGTGTGCGGCGCTACTCCTGGGCAGGCTGCACTTCTTTTGCGTGGGGTGGCTCTCCATATGGGAGGGACACCCCTGCGTGGCATGGCACTCCTTGCGCTCATCAGCACTGCGTGTGGGCCAGCTCACCACATGGGTCAGGAGGCCCTGGGTTTGAACCCTGGGCCTCCCATATGGTAGATGGATGCTCTATCTGTTCAGCCAAATCCACTTCCCTGCATTGCTTTTTTAGATTATAAATAAATTAACTGCTTATTGTAGAGCATTGGAAAATAAAAGGCAAAAAATTGTAGCAAAGGGACTATAAATCAGTCATAATTTTATCACTCAAAGATAATAATTTTTAATGTTTACTACTTATTTCTATGCGTAATGCTTATTATTTTATATAGCTGAGTTGATTATTGCATATTAAAGTTTACTAGTGTCCTTTTATCCTCTTAAAATTGTGTCAGACATTTTCCAATGACATTAAAAAACTCTTTATAACTATCCTATTAATATTTCCATTATGTTCATAGTGTAACGTTCCGTAATTTACTTATCCAAGCTCCAATTTTTAAATTTTTTTAGAGAAATTGTAAGTGTACAGAAAAATCAGGCAGAAAATACAGACTTCCCATATACCCCCTCACATACTACAGTTTACCCTATGATTAACACTTTGTACTAGTGCAGTAACTTTGTTACAATTGATGAAACAATAAACTCCCCATTTCCTGCCTCCATCTGGGCCCCTAGTAACCTGCATTCTAGTTTCTGACTCTATCAATTTGTTTATTCTAATTAATTCATATGGGTGAGATCATACAATATTTGTCTTTCTGTATCTGGCTTATTTCACTCAACATGATGCTTTCAAGGTTCATCCACATTGTCACATGTCTCAGGACTTCATTCCCTTTTACAGCTGAATAATATCCCATTGTATGTTTATGCATTTCGTTTATCCATTCCAAGGTGATAAACACTTGGGTTGCTTCCATCTTTTGGCAATTGTGAATATTGTCACTATGAGCATCTATGTACAAATGTCTGTTCGGTCTCTGCTTTCAAATCTTTGGTTATATACCGACAGTGGGATTGCTGGGTCATGTGGTAATCCTATACTTAACTTTCTGAGGAACTGCCAAAAAGTTTTCCACAGTGACTACACCATTTTACATTCCCACAAACAATGATAAATGTTTCTATTTCTCCACGTGCTATCCAAAACTTGTTATTTACTATTTTTTAATAGTATCCATTTTAGTGGACGTGAAATGGTATCACACTGCGGTTTGCGCTTGTATTTCAACAAAGTCTAATGATGCTGAAAAAGTTTTCATTTGCTTTTTGGCCATTTGCATCTTCCTTGAAGGAATGTCTGTTCAAGTCTGGAATAAATCCCAGCTGAACATGGTATATAATTCTTTTAATGTGCTGTTGGATTAAGTTTGCTAGTATTTTATGAAGGATTTTTGCATCTGTATTCATAAGGGTTATTGGTCTATAACTTTCTTTCCTTGTGGTATCTTCATTGGGCTTTGGTAATAAGGGGATGTTGGCCTCACAGAATGAGTTAAGAAGTGTTCCTTCCTCTTCAAATTTTTTTTGGAAGAGTTTGAGCAGGATTGGTGTTAATTCTCAGAATGTTTGGTAAAATTCATCAGTGAAGCCATCTGATCCTGGGCTTTACTTTCTTGGGAGGTTTTTGATTACTGATTCATTCACTTGTTATTGATCTGTTGAGATCTTCTATTTTTTTCTTGAGTCAATATAGGTAGTTTGTGTATTGCTAGGAATTTGTCCATTTCATCTAGGTTATCTAATTTTTTGGTCTAAGTTGTTCAAAGTATCCTCTTATAATACTTTTTATTTCTGTGTGGTCCATAATAATTTCATTTCTGCTGCTAGTTATTTGCTTTTTATCTCCTTTTTTCCTTGTCAGTCAAGTTAAATGTTTCTTGATTTTATTGATCTTTTCAAAGAACCGACTTTTGGTTACTGTATTAGCCAAAGGGATGCTGATGCAAAATTCTTGAAATCTGCTGGCTTTTATAAAGGGTATTTATTTGGGGTAAGAGCTTACAGATGCCAGGCCATAAAGCATAAGTTACTTCCTTCACCAAAGTCTATTTCCATGTGTTGAAACAAGATGGCTGCCAACAGCTGCCAGGGTTCAGGCTTCAGGGTTCTTCTCTTCCCAGGTCTTGCTTCTCTCTGGGCTCAGGTCCTCTGTTTTCTCCATAAGGACAGCTGTAGACTATGAGGCTCTCTAGACTTTGCTCTCTCCACAAGGCCAGCTGTAGACTATCAGGCAAACAGCCCTGTCTCTCTCCCTGAAGTTTCTGCCATGTCTAAGGAGCCATCTCTATTCCTCTGTGTTCCTCTCCTGGCTCAGGTCCTCTCTTCCTGGAGCTTGCTTCTCTTTCCTCTGTGTGCTTACTTCCTGGGGCTCTAGCTCAAGACTCCAGCATCAAACACCAAATCAAAACTCCAACATCAAAAATCTCCAACTCTGTCCTTTGCCATGTCTTTTACCTGTGAGTCACCACCCACCAAGGGACAGGGACTCAACACCCTACTGACATGACCCAATTAAAGCCCTAACCATAATTTAATCATGCCCAGGTACAGACCAGTTTACAAACATAATCCAGTATCTGTTTTTGGAATTCATAACTATATCAAGCTGCTGTAGTTACCTTGATTATCTCTGTGGTTGTCTTACTCTCTATTTTGTTTATCTCCTCTCTAATCATTGTTATTTCCTTCCTTCTGTCTGCTTTGGGATTAGTTTCCTCTTCTTTTTCTAGATTCTCCACTTGTGAGGTTACATCTCTGACTTAAGACCTTTTTTTTTTTTTTAAGATTTATTTATTTCCCCTGCAGTTTTCTGCTTTCTGTGTCCACTTGCTATGGGTTCTTCTGTGTCTGCTTGTATTCTCATTAGGTGGCTCCAGGAACCAATCCTGGGACCTTCCAGTGTGGGAGAGAGGCAGTCATTCTCTTGAGCCACCTCAGCTCCCTGATCTACTGTATCTCTTATTGTCTCTCCTCTGTGTCTCTTTTTGTTGCATCTTCTTGCTATACCAGCTCTCCAAGTGGGCCAGCATTCCACATGGGCCAGTACTTGGTGTGGGCCAGCTCACTACATGGGTGTCAGCTTGCCTTCACCAGGAGGCCCTGGACATTGAACCCTGGTCCTCCTATATGGTAGACAGGAGCCCAATTGCTTGAGCCACATCCACTTCCCTGATTTAAGATCTCTCTTCTTTTGTAATGTAAGTAAGCATTTAGGACTAAACACTTCCTCTTCAACACTGCTTTTGCTGCCTCCTATATTTTGGTATGTTGTGTTTTCATTTCACTTGCCTCAGTATATTTCTTAATTTCTCTTTTGATTTCCTCTTTGACCCATTATTTGCTTAAGAATGCATGGTTTAATTTCCACATATTTGTGAATTTTCCATTTCTCCCTCTGTTATTGATATCTAGCTTCATTCCATTGTGGTTGGAGAAGATACATGGTATTATTTCAATATTTGTAAGTTTACTGAGAGTTGTTTTGTGACCTAACATTTGGTCTAAATTGGAGAATGACCCAGGAGCACTAGAGAAAGTGTATATTCTCTTGTTTTGGGGAGAAGTGTTCTATATATGTCTGCTTGGTTTAGTTGGTTTATATTATCATTCAACTCTTCTATTTCCTTATAGACCTTTTGTCTAGATGTTGTATCCATTATTGAAAGTGGTATATTGAAATCTCCTACTATTAATATGGAATCATCCCTTCTCACTTCAAATCTCTCATTATTTGCTTCATATATTTTGGAACTCTGTTGTTAGTTGCATGTTTATTTATAATTGTTATGACTTGTTGAACTGACCCCTTTACTAGTATATAGAGACCTTCTTTGTCCCTTGTAACAGTTTTTTACTTAAAGCATATTTTATCTGGTATTAGTGTAGCTACTCCAGCTCTCCTTTGGTTACTATTTGCAATAGCATATTTTGTTCCTTCCTTTCACTTTAAATCTACTTGTGTCTTAAATTTAAGATGAATCTATGTAAGCAACATATACTTGGTTCATCCTTTTTTATCCAATTGGCCAATCTCTGCCTTTTGTCTGGAGAGTTTAATCATTTCCAGTTAAAGTAACAACTGATAATGCAGGACTTTCTTCTGCCATTTTATTATTCGTCTTTGCATGTCTTAAACCTTTTTATTTTTTCAGTGATTCCATTAATGCTTACTTTCATATTTATTTGTTTGTTTTCTATTGTACCATTTTGGATCCCTTCACATTTCCTTCTGTAAAAATTATCAGATATTTTATTTGTGGTTACCGTGGTACTTAAATTCTACATCCTAAATCTATCACAATCCCATTTGATTTGATACCACCTTAACTTCAATAGCATGCACATGCATTGTTCCTATACTGCTTCATCCCTCACCTTTTTGTTGTACTTTTTACAAATTATATTTTTATACATTGTATGTCCAAAACCATTGATTTATCACTTGCAGTTTAGAAACTGTAAGAAATAGAAAGTAGAGGTTACATACCAAAAATGTCAATACAATAGTAAGGCATTTATAATTACCCACATGGTTACCTTTATGCAAGGTCTTTATTTCTTTGCTTTGCTTTGATTCTCTGTCTAGTGTCCCTTCCTTTCAGTCTGAAGAACTACCTTTAGTATTGCTTGTGGGGCCGGTCTAGTGGTGATAAACTCTCTCAGCTTTTATTTATATGGGAATATCTTAGTCTTCTTTTAATTTTTGACAGACAGTCTCACCAGATATAAAATTCTTGTTTAGCAGTTTTTTTTTCAGGACTGTAAATATTTCATGGCACTGTGTTCTTGCCTCGGTGGTTTCTGATGAGAAATTGACACTTAATCTTATTGGAACTTTCTTGTACATATTATACTGTTTTTTTCTTGCAGCTTTCAGAACTCTCTCCTTGTCCTTGGCATTCAATTATTTGATTACTATGTGTCTGGGTGTGGTTCTCCTCAAGCTTATACTGTTTGTAAATGTACATTTTAATTCCTTTCTTTAAATTTCAGAAGTTTGGTGACATTATTTCTTCGAATATTCCTTCTGCCCCTTTCTCCCTTTCTTCTCTCACCGGGTCTCCCATAATATGTGTATTGGCATGATTGGTGATTTCATTTTAGTTTGCCCAAAGGGCTGCTGATGCAAAGTACCAGAAATGTGTTGGCTTTTATAAAAAGGATTTACTTGGGGTAAAATCTTATAGTCCCAAGACTGTGAAAAGTCCAACTCATGGCACTATAAAATGTGCTTTTTTCACCAAAGTCAGCTGCCACATGTGAAAGCAAGATGGCCACTGATCTCTACTGAGGCTCTTCACCTTTTTGCAGCTGTAGACAAACCTGGATAGGGCTTGTCTCTTACCAGACCTCCTCTCTAAGTCTTTTCAGCTCTGTTTCTTCCTGAATTCAGTTATAGGCTATGATGCATATGGTTCATTTCTCCTTGAGCCTCAAGTCTTCGAGCCTCTTGGGGGCATCTCTCCTTGCAGCTCAGCTGTGGGTGAAATTTTTCTCTCACATAGCAGGATCAAATATGGTGGCTTCCCTTCCTGTGTCTATGAGCTCCCTCTGTGTCTCCATTTATATCAGACCCAACCAGAGGGTAGAGACCCAAGCTGACTCACACCTCACTGGCATAGTCCAATCAAAAGCCCCAAAACCATCTTATCAAGTAATTTAATCGAAGGACCCCCAACTGGATTTGATGCAATCAAAGGGTATCACACTCACAGGAATAGTTAGGTTTAAAAACATGATGTTTCTCTTTTTGGGATTCATAAAATAATCCTAAATGGCAACATTGTCCCACAGGTTTCTTAGGTTCTAGTCACTTTTCTCATTCTTTTTTCTTTCTGCTCCTCGGCCTAAATCATTTCTGTTGTCTTGTCTTTGAGTTCACTAATTCCTACTTCTCCTAGCTAATCTGCTGTTCAAACCTTAAGAAAAATTTTCATTTCAGTATTATGTTATTCAACTCCAGTATTTCTGTTTGGTTCCCTTTATAAATTTCCATCTCTTTATTGAGATTCTCATATTGCTCATTCATATATTTTCCCAATACCTTTTGGTTCTTTCTATGTGCTTTCCTTTACCTCCTTTTTAAAAAAGTCTTTATCTGGTGTGTCCAAAGTCTTGTTCTCATCGATGGTTTCTGGATTTTTATCTTATTCCTTTGGTTGGACCATCATTTCCTATTTCTTTGTTTTCTTGTATTTTTTTTTGTTGTACACAGTACATTTTAATACTTTAAGTGTCAACTCTATGATTAAGTTCCTGAGCTCTTGGTTTTTTAAGTTTGTATTCAGCCTGTGATAGGAATTAAATTTCTTGTAATGCCAGTAGCTAACAAAAACAAACAAACCAAGGCCAAGGCAAAAAGCACTTTTCATAATCTTTGCAAATTGGCTTTGTACTGACTGGTTGTCTTCTTAAGAGTTTAGCCTTCCTATGAAGAAGATCAGCCCAGGACAAATGTGAATCACAGGGTTCTCTCAGTCTTTTCTGAGTCTGTATCTTGCCCTGGGCTTGTGCATGCTTGTGGCCTTAGGATTTCCCCCATTTACAGGAATTCCAACACCCCCTCTATTCCTTGTGAAATAAACTTTCTTCCCCTCCCAGGTGCTCTATTTTATGACTTAACGCAGGTAACACTTTGATCATGCCCACTTTAACTTAATTATTTCTTACTCTTCTTTGATTGTTTGCAAGCTGCTTCTGCTTGCAGGGCAAGTTCTGAGAGTGTATGCCAGAGATGGGTTTGCTGGTTCAGTCTTCAATGTTGCCACCTCTAGATTGGCATCAACATGTAGGCACCTCAGTGTGTGCACATGGGTTACTCTGCTTCCTTTGGAATAGGGCCAGAGAGCCACAATGGGAGGGCAGGCTGGCTATACACTATGCCAGGGAGGGTGTGTAGGAGAGGTTTTCAAGGATACCATGAGCTTTCCTATCATTTTTAAGCTTAGTTTTGTTGGTTCAGCACCTGCCCAGTTACTGCAACCTTTTGATTGTTTTCTGGAGTTCTGAAGAAGGTGGGTTTGCCAGTTTTTGCACCATGAAACATCTTATGCCACCATGTTGGTTAACCAGAAGCTGCCACTGAATCGAATGTCCAATTTTTGGGCAATTAGATTGATAGCAGTTTTTTACTTTATATGTTGCATACTAATAAACACCTTTGTGCACAGATCTTTGCATTTAGGATTATATTTTTACAATAGCTTTCCAAAAATGGAATTACTAGACAAAGAATCAATAAATTAATGAGTCATTTATTGTCCGGTTGCTTTCCTAAAGGTGATAGCATTTTGTCTTCCCAACATACTTATATGAAAGCTAGTACTAGAAAGCTCACAAGAATTTTCAATTGCACACATGCAGCTAAGATGTTTAACAATACACAAAGGGGTCGTTTTATTACATAATTTATGAATGACAGCTAAATATATTATTTGATAATAAGCAAAGCCACTGGCTGAAAAAGTGTTTCCACAGACCATACTGTACTTATGTCTTCTTAAGAGAAATAAGAGTTAACTCCCTGGTTGGTCCCCAGATATATCTCCAGGATTTTCACTCCCAATCCCTCTTTGAATCCAGGGCAAACCCACAGCATGTCACACAAGTATATGTGTGTGTATGTGTGTGTGTGCATGTGTGTGTGCATGTACTCTCTGCTAGAGTGAAAAATGGCTGTTTGGCCACCATGCTTATGATATTGGTCAGAGAAAGAATTCCCTCACTGCCACAGAAATCCACTGCAGAGCACATATGACCCTATTTTTCACTACTCCCTATATCTTTACAAAATCTTGCATAATTTCTTATAATGTGTCATTGCGGTCTTCTTTCCTTGTCATACCAAATGCCTCTCTCCAAAATGAAAGAAATAACCCTCCAAAGCATAATTTAAGGTTTCAAGATAGTGTTATCTTGTATCTTTAGATTTTTTGTTCATCAATAATAATAATAGGGAAGCAGACTTGACCCAATGAATAGGGCATCTGCCTACCACATGGGAGGTCCGCGGTTCAAACCCCAGGCCTCCTTGACCCGTGTGGAGCTGGCTCATGCACAGTGCTGATGTGTGCAAGAAGTGCCCTGCCACACAGGGCTGCCGCCATGTAGGGGAGCCCCACGTGCAAGGAGGGCGCCCTGTAAGGAGAGCCGCCCAGCGCAAAGGAAAGTACAGCCTGCCCAGAAGTGGTGCCGCACACATGGAGAGCTGACACAACAAATGACGCAACAAAAAGAAACAGATTCCTGGTGCCGCTGGTAAGGATAGAAGCGGTCACAGAAGAACACACAGCAAATGGACACAGAGAGCAGACAACCAGGGGCAGGAAGGGGAGAGAAATAAATACATAAATCTTTAAAAAATAATCATAATCATAATCATAATTGTTGTTGTTATATAATTTGCTCTTTGTTATACAGCCATTTCTGCCTATAATTTATGGAACTGGTCCAGATGGGACTGAACTTCCATGCATGAAAGAGCTCTTACCTTCAACCTTCCTGTTCTGGCTTGGAGGGATCTTTTGCACCATTATTGGGGCCAGATGAGGGGAGGGTTTTAAAAAGGAAATTTTGTTTTCCTCTGGCTTGGGTATTTTAGCTCTAGGACCCACAGGCCTATTAGACTTCTCTGAAGCTTGAGCATTAACTCTACTGGGGACGCACTTATGGACTATTCAACATGCTGATCTTAAAATCCAATCCTTCCTCCCTAGAAAGTGTAAAATATCCTGGTCCCTGTCCTTTCTGAGTGATTGTCATCCTGACATTGCATCTTTTGCTAATTCTATTCTATTCTGTTTTCAGTCTGATATCAGTTTGTTTCAAATTGATCATTTCCTTAATCCTAGGAATTTTTATACTGAGTGCAAAAAATTCTCAATTTCTCTCTGTCTCTGTGCTTCAACTCTCTCTGAACTTTGTGCTCTGTGAAAGGGTTTGCTATCTCCTTCACTGGCCAGAAGAAACCAACTTTAACAGGACCTGAAAATAATTTTCCTCCTGTGCATAAATGACTGATCTATGATAAACTCTGAGTCATAATATCAATCATTTCCCTGTGCTGCATTCCCCTTTTTACTGTTTAACCAAGCTAATTGTCAGGGAGGCATACTGTACACTCCAGGCTTTGAAACACTGGGTCCAGAGTAATGACAGTTCAGGAAATGAGACAGCTTCCTGTAATGTCTGCCATTTTGCAAAAGGTAGCCCATGTAGGTCTTCTTTCTTGCTGCCTTAAATAGTCTGTGTAATAGTCTTGAAGATTAAATTCATTATAGCTGTTTAAGCTTTTTCTCATATTATAAATGTAAGTCAGGTTTATTGTAGGAAATTTAGTTAATACAGTTAACCAAAAATTAAAAATTGTGAAAAAGTACATGTAATCACACCATTCAGAGATTAAGGTTGACCTCTTAAAAATATATAAATATATATTAAAATGCATATTTAGATAAAAATAAGATCATACTGTTTAGTAATCTTTTTTTGCTTCTGCATAATGAGTAATGTGTGACTTGGGTTTGAATATCAAACGTGAAAGTGAGAATCTTTAAATTTTCTCCGTTGTAAGTTGATTTTCCCTAAAGTCAAGTGTTTTAATTTCTTGGATGCTAAATCAAATACCATGCAACGGGTTGGCTTAAACAGTGTAATTTATTGGCTCACGGTTTTGAGGCTAGGAGAAGTCTTATACCAAGGCATCATCCAGGCAATGCTTTCTCCCAGAAGACTGCTGCATTCTAGGGCTGGCTGCCAGTGATCCTTTGTCCTTGGCTTTTCTGTCAAATGGCAGTGCACACGGTGGCCTCTCCTGGCTTCTCCTTTCTCTTCTGGGTTCTGTTGACTTCCAGCTTCTTTCTGGCTGCTTCCTGTTGTTTTCTCTCTGTGTGTCTGAATTTCATTCTGCTTATAAAGGACTCAGTAATAGGATAAAGACCCATCCTGATGGAGCTGGGCCACACCTTAACTGAAGGAATCTCATCAAGAGTTCCCATTTACAATGAACCATCCACATGAATTGATTAAGTTTTAGAACATGTTTTTTTCTGGGATACATAGCTCCAAACCACCATACCAAGCGAGAATAAATCAAACTAAATGCAGAAGCTTGCAGCTTCTCTAAATTGTGGGCTGATTACATCTTCTTTTTCCCATTCTTCCAATTTCAGAAAACAAAAGTAAAGATAAGATGACAGAAATGGAGCATGTATGTCCATTCAGGGTATTGCCTCCCTCTACACAGAATCTTGGCTTATTTTTTTATCAAAGAAGGCACCTCCTTTGGGTTGATAGTCTTATGTAACTCTGGGCTCTTGGGCAGACAACAGTTAATCCTCACATACTTCTGAGATGAGAAGTACTCCATAAGGTTGCCTCATGTTGTTCTGACTTCTAAATACTCAACAGAGTATGCTTTGGGACATAAGAAGTAATGACCAGAAACCCTAATCAGGACAGGTCCCATCGTGTTGATATGAAGATACAACTACTATATCCACATTTTCCGAATGTCAGAACTCAAGATTTAACAGATCGTTTTATTTTTTATTTATTTATTTATTTAATACCCCCCCCCCCCCCCCCGCTTCCCCGGTTGTCTGTTCTCTGTGTCTATTTGCTGCGTCTTGTTTCTTTGTCCGCTTCTGTTGTCGTCAGAGGCACGGGAAGTGTGGGCGGCGCTGGGCAGGCTGCACTTTCTTTCACGCTGGGCGGCTCTCCTTACGGGGCGCACTCCTTGTGTGTGGGGCTCCCCTACGTGGGGGACACCCCTGCGTGGCACGGCACTCCTTGTGCACATCAGCACTGCGCATGGCCAGCTCCACACGGGTCAAGGAGGCCCAGGGTTTGAACCGCGGACCTCCCTTGTGGTAGACGGTTACCCTAACCACTGGGCCAAGTCCGTTTCCCTTAACAGATTGTTTTAAGTTTTTCCATTATTTGAGCTAATGTTTTTCTCTGCCATCATCTTAGGTGGTGTATAGAGATGAACTTGTTACAACTTCCTACTTGATAATCATCACAATCCAGTTAGAAATATTACCATGGCTGTATGGCATGAGACACAGCATACATTCATTTTTAAAGCTATTAATTTTTAGATAGTGTAAATCATGACAATCATATGTATATAAAATATGTATTTGAAGATTTTATTTAACTACTTAATTAACGAAAAACCAATAAGCCGTTACAATTGGTTCAAAGGAGAATTCAAAGAGTTGACACATATGTAGGCAATCAGGAATGTGGAAATGAATTTGCTCAATGGATAAAAAACTGTTCAATATCCACAGAACAGTAATCAATTGCATTCCAGTAAATTAATTTGCATTTTGATGGATAAGAATCATTTACAAGATAATCATTTTTCTGCAATTTACAGAGTTGTGTAATAGCTCAAAGGCCATAAAAGGTGATAATAACCTCTAGACAGTATTCCCAATAATCATGGGCTTTTTGTTTGTGTTTGTTTGTTTGTTTGCCCTTTCCAAATCTTTCACATTTCTAGCTGGAGTTTGTGCCTTCGTTGCAAGATTCTTTTCAGTCTCTGTGCCCCTTCAGCAATGGTGGTGTGGGCAAAGTAGTACCCAAGAGGAAAAAGTTTATTGCCACATCCCTGGATCCCCAACTGGTCCATGGTAGACAGGGGAGAAGAGAAATAAGAGGGTTGGCATCTTGAATGCTCTCTCTGAGTGTGGACAAAGTGCCTGAGCAGTCATGGGACTCCAGAAAACAAACTTGTTCAAGAGGCAGAGACCTGAGACCTGTCCCTTCAGATCCTCTTATGTCAAAAGTCCTGTTTTCTTCAAGGTCAGCATGTCCTTGGATGGAGTGAAACTGTGAGGTCAGGGTGCCAGTAGGCAGAGCCAGAGAGCAACTTCTAGGGGAAATCATCCAAATAAGCATCATTTCAATACACAATGGTCACAACCTAAATAGCTTAAGTATTTTAAATATCATTCTTATCAGCATGAGCTTCCCTGGGATTGTTATATCACACGTTTTCAACCCTTACATTCAAGTTATCAGAATATTTTCAAACAATTCCAACAAATGCTCAATTTAAATCACCACTTTAAAACAGTGTGTTTATGAAACTACCTGGCTTGATGAGTAGCCTCTGGAAACCGTCAAGGTTGAAACATTTTGAAATTTCCTGTCAGAAGCAAAGCAGCCCTCAAAGGGATTTCCCAGACTGCCCTGAAACAGCAGGAGGCAGCGTCCATGCAAAGTACAGCACTTAAAGATATTTGTTTTGGCAACGCTCTGGATACTCTCTAGTAATGGTTTCCTCTAAATCAGTTTGATTCTAACTTGAATGAAATAAAGCACTCTCCTACCCCACCCTTGGTGTCTACTTTGCCTGAATGGGAATTCTGTGTCTCTGAGGAAGAGGTGGGGCAAACAAAAGTTCCTCATTCTGAGACCAAGAAATCTTAATTTCTTGGAAGATGCAGGCTTCAAGGAAGAACTGAACAAGGGCTGGGGTGGAGATATTGGCTAGCCTCCCAGCAACTCCTGAGTCAGGCCATTATTTTGCAGTTTCATCATTTTGTTTGCAGGGAACTCCCAGGACTTCAGCCACACTCTGATTCATGTTATACAGAAAACTATTCCAAGATAAAAAAAATAATGCAGTCATGATCTGAGACATTTCCACCCCTCTGCCTCCTGCTATCCACTAATATAATCATGGAGCATACATCGGGGCAAATATTTCCATCCTCTAATATGTGGTATCGACAGAGCTCTGTATGTCAATGTACTCACCTGTGAATTAGGGGTGAAGGGGGCTTAGTACCAGATAGTCTTTCGAGTTCCTTCTGATTCTGTTTGTGCATTTTGCGATTCTTCAAAGTAGGTCTGAGTTACTCGAGGAAAGGGTTTCAAGAGCTCGGTAACTGGCCAAGCCTTCAGAGGATGCTGGTGTAGTACCTAACCTGATTAAAATTTAATATCACTTGTAAAATTAATTAGGGTCTGTTTCTTCTGCTAGACTTTAAACTCTAGAAGGGCAGGGCCAATGCCTTTCTCATTCAGCACTATCTTCCAGCACCCTAACACCTTGCTTGGTACATATTAAGCACTCAAATATTTGTTGAACAAATTAATGAGGCTATCGGGAGCTTGGATCTGTTCAAACAATGGCCATGAGGAAGCCTGTGTAGGGGGGGATTTGGAAAATGTCCCTCCTGAGCTGAGCTGCCCTGTTTTCAAAGGCAGCAGAAGCCCTCACATAACTTTCGTCACTGCCCAGGGCCTCTCCTGGCAACTATTGCTGCAGGTTCTTCAATTCTTAGTCCCTAAAAACTTGTAGCCATGACCTTCCACTCTGGGACTAAAGTAATAATACAGCACCCATGCAACTCTAAGCTTGCTTGGGTTATTCATGCACAAATTCTGGGTAGATCCAGGTATGTGAATGCTTTGGGAGGTCCAGAAGTGATTTGGATGGCTGCCCCTCACCGCTTCACCACCCTGGCCAAAGCCTGGTTGACCAACGTCTGACAATGCTCCCCCTCCACGGTCCTGGTGCTGGGAACTCCCCTGACAATCTGGGTACAAGGTGGGCAGTTAAGACCACAAGGGCACCTAGCTGAGAGGACAAGTAAGCTCTGAACCCCCCCCCAACCCAAGTTCCCTGGGGTGACAGCCGTGAGCCCTGCCTGCTCTGGGGCTTTGTCCACCAAGAGGAAAGGTACACTTTGGTGGTATCCTCAGACTCCTAAGCAGGTTGTGCTCCACAGGAGTCACCTTTTCCTACTTTGCATGAAGACAGCTGACAGGAAGCATCTTTTCTGTTTTCTTTGGCTTTTTTTAATTCCAGAGAGAGAAATATGCATTGGTCAGGCAATACATTTTATATAAAAGTGCAGGACTTGAGCTTTATGTAAAGTGCAGGACTTGCTCTGTTTATCTCTGCCCTTACTTAAGCATGTTGTGGTTTGTTAGGGCTGTAATGACAGATACCACATACTGCTTGACTCGAACAAAAGGGATTTATTGCGTCATGGTTTGGGAGGCTTGAAGTCCAAAATAAGGGTCTCAACAGGACTTGGTTTCTCCCGGAGTCACTAGCCTTCTGCTGCTGGCTTGCTGCAATCCTTGCGGCTCCTGGCACCTGGGTATCTGTCTAATTCTCTGACTTCTAATACTTCTGTCTTCTATTCTGTGTACAGCTTCCTTTGCTTGTAAGGACTTCAGTCATGGGAATTAGGGCCCACCCTGATTTAATTTGGTCTCTTCTAAATAGGTTTTTTGAAGATCCTATTCACAAATGAGTCCACACCTTAAATAATAATAGCCTCTTCAAAGGTCTATTTACAAAAGGGTTCACACTGATAACAGAAAAACTTTTCATGTAATTTCTGATCTCATAGCTTTATTGAGTGATTTTTGAATAAGGCAGCATACCATTCAGAAAGGAGAGGGGAGCTAGAAAGGGAGAGCTCATAATAGCAAGAACATGGGAGCAAGGAAGGAAATGTTCTGACTGGCTGACATTGTTTCCATTTTACATGGGGGGGTCTCTTACACAGTGAAGAGCATATATATATTGATTAGTGTGGTATGCTTGTACATTCTGAAAACCTCCTGCTACTGGACTGAAATGAGTCTGATCACCAAGTGTTGCTTATTAGCAACCCTGTAGGATGAATTCCATTTTCCCAGAAAATCCCTGTAGGCAATTGTTTTGGTCGTCTGGAAAAATCCTTCTTGGAAAGGGGTCTTCTCCCACCAATGCCCAATGTGGGCGGCCTCACGAGGGGGCTGGGGTTAGGACTTGAGCATGTCTTCACCTGGGGCCATGATTCAGTCTTCAAGAGCATGCTTCAACTTTCTTCTCCCTGTTCACCTCAGAGGGGAGGATCTGGGAGAAGGCCTGAGAGGACTCTTCTCCCCTGCTGCTGTGCTGTTTGTCTGGCAGGGAGGGGAGACAGTATCCCCTACATATCCCCTCACCAGCTCACAAAGCAAGATGCTTTCATCTAGCACAAAGTTAGACTTTAATAACAATGTTAAGCTTAAAAGCTTCCCTAAGATTCCCTTAGCATTTTCTATTTTCTTTGACTGTTTTGAATCTGTGATCTCCATTAGAGATTCCTAAACATAATGCTCAGAATTTGGAATAACAATAATTGTGCAATGGCACTGGGAATGAGTTGGGGAGAGGGGGCAGAAAGTGAGTTCAACTGCACTTTGGCAGGCTCACTTTTTGTCTATAGGGATTAAATATTTCTTGGGACTAAATATCGGATTAATATGTGATTTTTCAAAAAAACACTGTCCACAGATTATAATCAAAGGCAGTTTATGCGTGAACAAAGAAGTGTGAGAATGTAAGCATTTTCTTTCTTTCCTTTGCTCAGGTCTTTTCTTAGACTCACAATTTGGAGCCTTGGGAAGATATGTGACAATGTCAGCATCCATATTCAAATGGCCAGCAATGTACGCACATCTCCTGGATGGGATGAAAAAGCATCTGTTTTGCAAACTGCTGAATAAAAGATTTATAATTGTAACAGACATTTGAAGTTTGCATTTCTATTTTATTTTACTCAAAACCCACAGGGAAGGGGAAAATCGAATTTTAAGTGCATGCGTGTGTGCGTGCACGTGTGTGCGTGCATGTGCAAATTATAGAAAGAAGAGGGGAAAGTAAAAGGACAAGTGATGGGAAAAAGTGCTTCTCTTTTAATAATACAGAAATGGAAATGATTTGGTCTGGGAAGTCTGATCATATTTCTGCAAAGTCATTTGTATATTGCTAAGTGATTTGCATACTGCTGGGGCTACCTAGTCCCTGAACTGCATTCCCTTAGGTCTCTCCTCCAGCTCCTGCCTAGTTCCTCCCACTACGAATATGGTAATAATTAAGCTAGCAGAGAGATGCAGAGAACAAAAGACGCTGAGGCAGGCACTCAAAGTCACCTCTTACTTTTAACTCTGTAAAGATCTGGGAACAGATCTGCCCCGTCGACTTCTCAGGAGAAAAGTCAGACATTATTTTCTCTCTTCTAGAAATAAAACCCATTCAAGAGATTATGACTGTTTCTCTGCCTCTCCGTCTGAAGTATAAATCTTTTCAAGCATGCAGTTATTAAGACGCCAAGTTGCCTCACTTAATTACAACCCTTACTATAGTTTTGAATACTTTAAATGGACTATTTATCACACCTGAAGAGAAGAGCAGTTCTGCCTTAATGGACCGCACTCAGTAGGCTATCTATTGATTATCTTCTTCACCAAATTAGTTCCTAGTAATCGCTCACTGAGCAGCCATTAAAAGGAGCCCACCCTGTGCATGTGGGGCCGGGATTTGATGGGTTTGATGGGATGTGATAGGCCTTTCAGATAGCTTCAATTTGAACCCACATACCTAATGAATGAAGGCCTGAGGTCTTCTCTGTAGAAAGGCTTTATTTACATGAGGCCACCAGATAAAGCAGGACAAACCAGTTCCTTCCTTATGAATTTCTCCTAAGAACTTCTGTTGCCCACCCTGAAGTTGGCTCTGGCATTGATACAAGAGACCGGTCTGTTGAAAATTGTCCAACCCCAGGAAGTTGGTACTCTTGGAGTGTCTACTATGTGCTGCATGCTGCATGACATGTTTCCTTCATTTCATTCTCACAAGCAAACTTCAAAATAGGTATTATTGTCCCAATTTTAGGGTGAAGTACCTGAGGTTCAGAGAGGTTATGTTATCAAGGAAACAATAGCCAGAAGGTGGTATCTCTGTTGGAGTTCAAGAAGGAGCCAGACATGCAGACAGAAGGTACAAGAGGGAAGCAGACTTGGCCCAATGGATAGGGTGTCCATCTACCACATGGGAGGTCTGCGGTTCAAATCCGGGGCCTCCTTGACCCATGTGGAGCTGGCCCATGCGCAGTGCTGATGCACGCAAGGAGTGCTCTGCCACGCAGGTGTGTCCCCCGCATAGGGGAGCCCCATGTGCAAGGAATGTGCCCCACCAAGCGTGAAAGAAAGTGCAGCCTGTCCAAGAATGGCACTGCACACACGGAGAGCTGAAGCAGCAAGATGATGCAACAAAAAGAAACACAGATTCCTGGTGCCGCTGATAAGGATAGAAGTGGTCACAGAAGAACACACAGCGAATGGACACAAGAGAGCAGACAACTGGGGGAGGGGAGGAAGGGGAGAGAAATAAATAAAACAAATCTTTAAAAAAAAAAAAAAAAGAAGGTACAGGAAGGTGAAATCCAGAAATGCTACCTGATCTGCCTTTCCCTGATGGAGGAAGGAGGCTCCTGACAACGCAGCCCCTGGAGAGCCCAGGTGAGCTCCACTATCTTGTCCTTTTGTAAATCCCATTCAGAAGTCACCTTCTAAGCATGAGGTGGAACCTGCTGGATGGGCCTTTTACAAATGCACTGTCTCTTCTAATTCTCTTCTACTGTGGTACCCAGAGGCCAGTGGGGAGGAATATTTACAAAGTCAAATAATGTATCGTCTGTGCTATGGATTGATTGATGCCCCCTACAAGGACATGCTCAGGTCCTATTCCTGGGCCCTGTGGATGAGAACTCATTAGTAAATAGGATCTTTGAAGATGTGAATAGTTAAGATGAGGCCAGACTGAATCAGGGCGGGCCTTAATCCAGGATGACTGGAGTCATGAGAAGGAGAGGAAATCTGGACACGGTCCATAGGAGACAGGTGGGAAGAGGGAAGGCAGAGATCGAATTACGGGTGGCCAAGCCCCACCACAGCACTACAGACAGACTTCTGAGAAAGCATGGCCCTCCCGACACCTTGATTTTTGACTTCTAGAACCAATCCCTGCTGTTTAAGCTGACTGGTTGGTGGCACATCATGATGGCAGCCCTGGCCAACTATGGCAGTCTGGTTGAACCGTCTCTTTCTAAACTTCCCTTTCCTGTTCTGGACCAGACCCAAGTAGTTTGCTCCCTTCCCTCACTTCCTCTTCCTGAACCAGGCCGTGGAGGGCAGCAGAATGGGGTGTGTAGGGTGTGGTCAAAGATCGGGGGTTGGCCTTGGGGAAGTTGTTCAAGTCAGGGTGCTAGGGTCCCACGGGGCAACATGCTAGAGGTGGTAGAGTTAGATTTGGCCACTCCAGAATGCTTCTACATTTGTATTTATGGCCTTTAATCTTCCTCCTTCCATCCTTTTCTCCATCGAGGTATCTAATGTTACTGCAACAATAATGATAATGAAAACAATAATAATGCCATTTATTAAACATTTATTTAATAAATAAGCACTGTACTTAATCCCTTACGTATATTATCTCATTTAATCCTCACAATATCCTAATGAGCTAGGTATGATCATCGTATTGCTAATGAAAGTCTGTGGTTGTCAATCCTAATTCAACTTTTTTTTTTTAGGCAGTACTAGGGATTGAACCTGGTACCTTGTATGTGGGAAGCTGGCACTCAACCACTGAGCCACACTGGCAAACCCGAGTTGTTTTTTTCTTTTGTTTTCTTATTGTTTTGTTTTTGTTTTTGAGATACCAGGGACTGAACCCTGGCCCTCCATGCAGGAAGTGGGTGCTCAACTGCCTGAGACACATCTGCTCCCCCTAATTCAACTTTATAATCACCTGGGGAGGTTTTAAAACTACTCATGTCCAGGCTTCCCCTCACCTCATCCTGAACTTGTTTATTTTACTTTTTGTATTTTAATTTTTTCTTCTTAAAGGAGCTTTAGATTACATAAATGTTACATAAAAAATATCAGGGATTCCCACATGCCCCATCCTTCCCCACCCCACACTTCCCCACATTAACAACATCTTTCATTAGTGTGATACATTTGTTACAATAGATGTACACTTATTGAAGCAATGCTGCTAACCATGGTCTACAGTTAACATTATAGTATATACTCTGCCCTGCACAATTTCATATGTTATGACAAAACGTATAATGGCTTGTATCAATCATTGCAATGTTATGCAGAACACTTCAATGTCCTGAAAATGCCCTTATATTACTCCTGTTCTCCCTTCTCCCTTCCCTCAGAACCTCTGGTGGCCACTGCCTTTATATCAATGATAAAAGTTCTTCCATTGCTAGAAAAACGTCTATGAATAAATGAATCAACTTTAGTCCATTGTTCATTCCCCAATCTTGAAGATTTAGGGATGGTGATGCCCATTCTGTTTCTAATTGAGAGGGGACTTAGGTCCCATGGGGCAGATGGATGAAATTATCTTGCTTACAGTTGCAGATACTCTCTGTTCCTTGGAATGGGCATTGTCCATCATCATCTCCTTGTTAGTTGTCTTACGGGAGTCCAATGAACTGGAGAGTAGGTGTTGCAAATCTGCTGAGATTCAGGACTCAACTAGCACATGGACATACCAATGATTTAAGTCTCTGGGACATATATTTAACAAGAATAGTACTATTCATTTTGCACTACACTATTTTATGGGTTTTGGCATAATATATCATAGTGCATCCATCATTAAAAAGTAATGCAGGACAATTCCAGGGATCTCAGTATGCCCTATGTACCTATTCTTCCCTCTCTATCCCCTTGGAACCTTTGATAACCACTAAGTTTCAGCCTTCCAAGAATAAGTTTCATAGTTTCACATTAATATTAAGATCTTGAATGTGTTCATATTGTTCTAGGGTGTCATTTTATTGGGTGGAGACCCACATTAAAAAAATAGGAAATATTAAATTAAAAAAAAAAAGAATAGTACTATTTAGGTTCAAATAAAAGGAGCAGAAAAGTCATGTGTAGAGAAACTATAAAGGAGTCTAACTCTATTACACGGGGGGGGGGGGGACATAAATTCCAAAGTAAGGTCCATTGACAGGGTGCCAAATTCCTGAACTTGTCTGTCTCACTTATAGTGTCTGGATGTCTCTAGAGCCCTCAGGAAACCCACCGCCATTTGGGGTATGGTTTACTATGGCAGCCAATGAGGTCCTGCTGATACATGTGTAAGCATAACCTCTAGAATGACCTCCCAACTCACTTTGAAATCTCTTAGTCATATTTATTTAACACTTTCCCTTTTGGTCAAGGGCTTCTTCCAGATGCCTTGTTAGTTGGTGCTTGGTAATAATCTCTTAGTGCCAGGGAGGCTTGTCCCTGGGAGCCATGTCCCACACTGGGGGAAAGAAAAGGTTCATAAGTACAATCATCAATATCAAGGGCTTAGTGTAATGGTTTGTCTTCCTTCACTAGGCACTGCCCTTGTACTCAGGGGATTCCTGTCATTCTATTAGAGAATGTAGCAGGACTCCCCAGGATGGGAATTCAATATTCTTTCAGTTTTTGTATGGGTCCTCATGCACTGAGACAATGCCCCATGATCACTGGATCATATTCATATGTCTTAGTGGCATGCCCCAGGTACACCCCTCTCCACACATCCCTGCAGCACTGACACTCTGCAACAGTGATCCTCCCCTGCCACAGTTGTGACACTTCTGTGATCCAAAATTCTCCAAAAATGAAACCAACAAAATAACTAAATAAAATAATAAGAAAATAAAATAATTATTGTTTTTAAAATATCAAATAAAAAACAAAAAAAAATTTTAAATTGAAATAATATAAAAATTTTTTAGAAATTTTGTCTTTCACAACTGTAAGTTCTCTTGTCTGAGATTGTTTTAGTTATCTTGGGCTGCAGCCTGAGAACTATGGTTTTCCACAGGGACTGTGCGTTGGAATCACTTGGGAAGCTTTCAAAACATACTAATGCTCATCTAGTCCCCACAGATTCTAATTTGGTTGGTCTGGGTTGAGCCCTAAGCAGCAGAACTTTTCAAAATGTAATGCATGGCCAAGGTTGAGATTCATTTCACTGGAGTGAGTAATTTTCCTGATAATTGATGTATAGAAGATGGGGAGTGGAGTTGGGATTTAAACTGGCTGACCCCATCTCCCATTTTCCTGACCATTACACCTCCCCTTTCACTCCAACACCCAGCAGGGAGCTGTTCCTTATTCACACCTCCATATGGATGAGTTCTGGTAGCAGTTTAACTGTCTTCCACTTGTCTCATCCTTACCTGTTTGTAGAAGGAAAACCATTATATGCCATGGAAATTTAGGATCTTGGAGGCAGGTAACAGGAATTTGGAGGTTAGGGGGAGCAGGAGCCCTGCCTACTCAATCTCAAGGCCTACATAACACCAAGTGCATGAATCCCAAGGTTTCATGCCCACTGGCAGCTAGGACCAGAGCAGAGATTAAGTGTGCCCTGAGCCTGTTTCTTCTCTTCCTCTTACCCTGATTTATAGCTGCTTTCTCTTTGCAACTTAATCCCACTCAAGATAGTAAATACATTAAAAAAAAAAATTATTATAGCACTGAACTTTTAAAAAGAGAGAGAAAAGGCAACCAGCTCAGTTCCTGAATGTTTGCAAAACTCTCACCTTGGGTGTAGATCTCCATTATTCCCCTTGTCCCAAATTAAGCCCTTAGAATGGCCACTTCAGGTGCTTTCCCTGCAGACGGTGGGTTGTCAGTCCTCTTCCAAAGTCTGAGTGGGAGTGGTGGGCTCTTGGACAATCTTAGCAGAGCAGGCAGGTCCTTCCCTGCCTAAGACATTACCATCTAATCAAAGATGTACAAAGTCTGTACTCCACTAGTTGTTCCTACTCTGAATATGGGTACGCAGGCCCAGGCATGATTCCCACCATGCGTTTCTGAGAGTTTTGGGGAGGGGGAGGTGCCCTGCATTCACCCATGAATGAGCACAGCCCACTTGTTTTTCTTCTTCTTGAGTCCCGTCCTTTCCTGTGTGCACCTGCAGCCCCTGTGGGGTGATGGGGAGGAGGGGCATGGTTGCTACACATTGATAGGTGGACCCCAACAGGGTAATAATGCTTAGGCTCAGGACCATACAGAGATTTTAGTGAAAATCGCTCTTTCTGGTGTTTTTGCATGCTTTCCTCTTCCCAGTTCCAGTCAGAAACAGTGGGGGACAAACCTGGAGGCTGTACACTGCAGGTACTGATTTAGAAAGTTCCCTTCTCTTCTTTTTGCTAAGGACTGACTGCTTATTATTGGTCTGATGATGCTTTTCCTTTGGGGAAATCTCTCTTCTTGTGGATGCTTTTGTCTCTCAAATAAGTGTACTCCTATCCCCACTCCCCCTCCTCTGTGACTCTAGTACCCCAGTGTGCCCAGGATGGGTTTGAGTATGGTTTGGGAAGGCCTCAGGGCCACCCCTGAACATACTCTTGCAATTATCCAGTGGCTGAGGAATCTGACCTTTGATTCAATGAGGCTGTATCTTTATAACTTCATGAAAACAGATGGCTGGAAAGTATAATGAAAAGTGAAATTAGATGAAGAAGACTCAGTAATGCCAGCTTCATTGTTCCAGTTGATCATGATCAAAACCTTGGCATTGCCCTTGACTTCTTGCCTTCTTGCCTTCTTTTCTACCCTTTATCCCATCAGTCAGCAAATATTCAGGGTTCTACATTCAAAACATATTCAGAATTGGACCCTTTATCACCACTTCCACTACCTCCACCCTGGTCCATCATCTCTTTTAACAGCTTGTAACATCTCCCTTTTTGCTCTGTGGTCTGACACAGAAAACTGATGCTACCGAAGTTAAGTCAGATCATGACACTCCTCTGCTTCAACCTTTCCTTCCAATGGCTTTCCACTGCATGCTAAAGTCTTTACAGTGGGTACAAAGCCCTACAAGATTTGGCCCTTGGGACCTTTCTTAATTCTTCTACTACTTTCCCCTGGCTCATCCCACTCCAGCCTCAGGGCCTTTGCACTTGGTATTTCCTCTGCCTGGAGCATTCGTCCTCAAGTGCATGCATGCAGCACTATTAATTGGGTTTTACTCAAATGGTTATTTGTTCATTGTTCAACTACTTTGCCTTGAATTGAATTCTAAATTCAGATATTTGACTTCAAGCCTTTGTTTCTCATTATTCAATTAAACGTGTGTAAAACATAGGGGGAATTTGGTCAAAATCTACACAAACAGCTTTCCTTTTTTTTGAAAAAATGTCCGTTGAGATATGACACAGATATACACACACATATACAAATTTGTATTTGACCATGTGTGGGTTATATATTATGGCACATGGGAGAAATCTATCCTCTCACTAATGAGAAAATCTCAAGGGAATGTCCAGATGAACCCTGAGCAAGTTCTGACAACCATTTATGACCTCTGAGAACCAACTGAGGTGTAAATTTACTTTGAAAAATGGCTATTAGTAATGAAAATGTCAACTGAGCTCTTTCTGTAACCAGAGTAGATGGATTCACCTTTTTATAGCCCTTCAGCATGCAAAACAGGTTCTGATCTTTCACCAGGATAAAAACCAATTCGCGGGTATGGCTGGAAGCCCATGGTAGCAGTAGTAGGAGAGGAATTTAATGGTTTTTAAATCATGGTTTTGAATGCCTCTAAATTATCCTCAGAAACTGAGTACGGCCAGCGTGACCGCTTGAATGTATTCATCTTTAGGTGGGAATATTTCAGATTGGCTGCAATATGGAGATAAAAATTTTGAATACATATATGATATATGCTTTTCTGTGCCATCTCAATTTGTATCTGTCTCTATAATATAAAATTTTTTTATGATTAAGCAAGAAGTTTAGAAAATGCTGGCTCACTGCCAGCTTAGATTATAGACTCCAAGTTAAGACAGATTCAAACTCAAAACAAAGTATCTTAGATCCAAGTCACTTGTTATGTAATAGTTGAGTGTTTCTGCATATGTCTTCATTAACTACTGACATCCCCTCAAAATCTATGCTCTGACAAACCTTCAGAGTTTGATGCCAGAATTTGAATCTGGATCATTTGACATTTATATATCAGGTGATGTAAAAAGCCAACAGTTTGGTAATAGTACAACTTGAGGCAATGGATAAACCCTTAACTTAGCTTAATTTCACATTCTGTTACCCTACAGTTATTCATGTATTTAAAAATCAGTTTACAAAACTGTGCATTCAAAAGGAAGAAACTTTAAAAACTTACCACATTTGTTTCATAACCTACCTACCATATACACTTTGATATAAAAATCATGCTGCCAACAGAGGTTTCTTTGAGAAAGAAGACATACTGTCCTCTTCATGATAAACTCCGTTAAATGAAAGGGCCAGTTGCTTGCCTCTGGCTGAGCTGAGGAAAGAGGACAATTAAATTATAATTATTTGTCTATCTTCATCTGTCAGTCTACCTCTTTTTGTTGTTGTTCCTTATATTTGCTTTTCTTCCTACCTTTTTAAATTGCGGGTGAAATTTGGGTGGATTTGAAGTAAGCTGGGAAATAAAAGGTACAAAAAATCTGAAACTTGAAAGGAAAGGAATTCTTATGTGTAAATATAATCTTTCAGGTTATTTCCAAAGCATCTCTATGTCCTTCTACTTGATTTTCTTCCAAATTCAATTAGCATCAACATTTCTGTCACCTGCCATGTACCAGGCCCAATGCTGGTCACTGGAAATGTTCCAATGAATGACATAGAACCCCTTCCCCAAAAGACTCATCGTGAAGTGGGAGATATACATGTAAGAAATCATTACAACAAACGGTGCTAAATTGCTGAAGACATACAACATTAAAAATCTATCACACATACATACACACACACACCAATAAGATATATCTGTAACTTCACAAAACCATAACTATTTACTTGAGAAAAGGAATATGCAGTGATATGATATTTTAACAATTATGGAAGATTCCCTTTCCTCAATGATGATATTTTGCAGTATACCAAATGGGACCCAAAATAGCACAAAACCAGAACACTTCCAATTATGGAATTCACTAAAGAAAAACAAAGCAGGTCAAACTACTACTGCTTCCTCTGACTTAAGATTAAGTGATGATACCTGCTTGCCCAGATAGTATTAGCAGAAAAAGCTAATACCCAGTTACTCTACACAAATGCTAACCTGACCTCTTCAGATGACGGAGACTGAGCAGCAATCTGAATATATTGCCTTTTCCTCCTTACGAAATACAATGGAAATAGAATGCACCTTGATAAAAACAAATGCTAGTTTTCCAGCTACTAAACTTTTATTTTGCTTCCTTGTTAAGTGACTAACCCAGCTGGAGAACAATGCAGTCCACAAGGGATAAGCATTTCACCCCATGAATACTGTGCGCACACAGACTCCATGGCAGACACAGGAACTGTCCGCCAACAACACTCCCAACCCCATCTCCCTCTCCTGCTCTACTAGAGGAGGAGGTGTAGACTGTTCTGGCCAGCAGATAGAAGAGGTTTCCTAGAGAAAAAGTTTTCACGTTTCTGAGAAAGAAAAACAGCTTTGGCTGGCACTACTCCTTTCCTCTTCTTCCTGCCTTGAATGCATGTTTGATGGTTGAAAAAGAAAATCTATCACAACCCCACAGCTTTAAAAATATTATATAGTAAAGTGCCCCCCTCTGACAATTTCAGACCATCACTAAGAAGTAAAAACTCTCAAGGCTTCTAAACTTTTTCGTTTGCATACATAAATGTAGCTACATTTTCATGTGTCTAGGCCCCGAAACCACTCCCAAGTTTGATGATTTGCTGGAGGGCTCACAGGACTCAGCATATAGCTGTATTTAGGACTAAGATTTGTTATACTGAAGGAATACAGAGAACAATCAACAAAGGGAAAAGGCACATGAGCAAAGCCCAGAGGAAACCAGACACAAGCTTCCAAGGGTTCGCTCCCTTTGGGGTCACACAGGATGCCCTTACTCCCCCTTCATCAACGAGCTGTGACAACATATGTGAAATTTTGTCTCCCAGAGACACTCATAAGAAACTCAGTAACCAGAGTTTTTATTGGGTCTGGCATGTACCAAAATTCCAGACTCCCTGAGGGAGAGCAAGCAGTCAACATAATTCGTATTGTTTCTGCAAACTGGTTGGGCATAGTGAGCAACTCTTATCAGGAAATGGTGAAACTGTCCTGAAATCCCAGTTCCCAGATGCCAGCAAGGGCCAACTTTGGAAGCAGTAGCCATCAGGCCTGCTGTGCCAACTCTTTCCTGCAGCATTCATATATACATCTTATACAGAATGCCATATGATCTGCGTGTCTCTTTGTCTGCCTGTCTGCAACTTGTCTTTTAATGATAGCACTGTGTCACAGGCATCTTTCCATGTCAGTTCAGGTAGTTCTGCTTAATTCTTTAGTATAGTTAAATAATACAGTATTCTATATTGAATATAGTATTCACTTTTATTGATAAACACTTTAAGTTCCTGTAGAGATATTTGATTTGTTTCCAATTTTTTGCACTACGAATTATGGTGCAAAAAACATCATTGCACATATATTCTTCAAGCATTTATGACTATTGTTTCTGTTAAATAGATTTCTAAAATAGTATTCCTGATTTCATTTGATTTGGAAAGAAAAGCCACTGTGTTGGAATTTTAACCAGTCTTAGAGAGTAGAGAGTTTGTTGGAAAAGTTAGAAGGCTATTAAAATAATCCAAGAGATAGTTGATCGCAGACTGAACTCAGCATAGAGAGGAGCAGAAATGGTTTAGACTTAGTTAGAAGATCATATAACAGCCCCCGATGATTGATTGGGAGAACATGGTGAGCAAGGAAGAGTCAAAGGTTCAGTCAGGTATATGATCTGATGGACGGCAACTGAGTGGAATATAAGGAGAACAATTGGGATTGGCAAGCAATTATAATAATTTGAGGAAGAAATAGTGGTAGCTCCAACTTTCAAAAGTGTCCATTCATTCATATGCATTGAGCCTCTGCTATGTGTCAGCCACTCTGTTAGCTGTAGTGCAATTTTTTTAATGCCAAAAACATCAAGATAGATATTTGATGCAATATGTATCCCAATGAACTTGGCCATTAATTAACTTCATTGCTATTCTTGTGTGAATGGCACAAAGTTTAATAAAAGCTACAGAGAATGGTGGTGAATCAGGTGCCAACTGCTTTAATAATTTGTAAGCACTTTAGAGTAAATATATGAGGAAGGAGGGGAAAGGGAATAATGAAAGCAAATAAGGACTCTCTTGAGTCTAGGTTTGAAGACAGACTCCCTCCCACTCAACCATTTCAGGCAAATGCCCTTAGCGAGCACGAGCAGGCAAACCTCCTCCTCACTCAGCCCAGAGAACCCTCTTTCCTGCATAAGCGCAAGTGTCTCTTGTGTGGGCATGAAATGTGATGCAAAAGAGAGAAGCTAGGAAGCAGTTCTTTTTATTCTCTTCACTGATTCTCTGTCCCCATCCCATCTGTCTCTCTGCCTTACCCCATGAGCCTAAAATGCAGTTTTCCATCATCTGAAACCCAGACACATACATATAAATCACAATTTGAATAACAAAGGATCTTTTATTTTGATAGGGTTTTATCCATTCTTCAAAAGAAATTGACATGTTTTTTTTTTTTTTTTAATGAAGTACCAGGGATTGAACCCCGGACCTCATACATGCGAAGCAGGCACTCAACCACTGAGCTATACCCGCTCCACATGATATGCTTTTTATGCATTTTATTTCCCAACTTGTTTGAATTCATATGGGAATCTGTTTTCTGATTCATTTTATTTGACTAGGTAGAGAATTCCCATTCCACATTCATTTGCAATAAACTTTGATTTCACACATTTTTTACAAAAAATTTTCATAGTTTCTAAAGCCCATATGGGGGTCACATTATTTTTTTTTCCCTAGAGACTTAACATAAAGTCTCTTTTTTCTCCTTTTAATTCCTGTAAAAAATCAAGTTATATAATATTTAAGGCAGCCTGGACAAAACTGTGATTTTCCCCCCTGATAACGTTTTCCTCACTCAGGGATTTTCTCTCTTTGCCTGTCTCACATTTCAGCTTCTTCTCACTGCCCTAATGCTTTTTTTTTTTTTTTTTTACATTCTATTTGGTTTTTATTCGTTTTAGTACTCTTTTTTTAAACAAATCAATTTTATTGGTACATATTAATAAAGTATAAATCCATCCAAAGTGTAAAACCAAAGGTAATTGGTGTAATCACATATTTGTGCATTAATCACTTCAGTTATTCTTAGAGCATTTTAATGATTACAATAATAATAAACAAACAAACAAAACGCGTCACCTCTCAATCTTTTTAAGCGTCCCCTGCCATGCATAGCTATTATTCTTTTTTCCTTCTCTCTAGTATATTTGTGTTTATATTTTGTAAAAACAGTTTTATATATGCAATATCACCCATGTTTGTTTTACATGAGGTTTTACTGTTTTATACAGTCTCATGTTATAGTTTTTAGCTTTCCTTCTAGTAATGTACATGACCTTAGACTTTCCCTTTCAACTACCATCATACCCATCTAATAGCTCTGCTAGTTACAAACACCATGATGTGCTCTCACCATTTCCATTCATTTCCAAAGATTTATAAGCATCCTTTTTACCAACTCTGCACAGACTAACCCTCAGCTTTCCATTCTCTACCCTTCTTTTATTTTCTGGTGACCTATATTCTAATTATTAACTCCATAAGTTTACACAATATATTTAGTTAATGCTTTTTGCACTCCTTTTCCATCTTCTCATTTACAAAACTTTGTCTAAGGACAGAATCTGATACAGTCAGTGGTATCCTAATTGTATTTGAACCAATATGATAGCTTCCCCTATTGCATTTTCATTTTAAGCCTTAACTTCAAATGAAAATATAAGATTGATACTTTCTGGTGAAGATGGCCTTCTGGGGTCCCTAAAATCTCTAAGCTACAGGCCGCCTGCCTGTGCAGAGCGCTGATATACTGGCTATGGATTCAGTTGGGAAAACAGAAGTCACGCTAGGTATTTCAAGCAAAGATGGTTTTAATATAGGGCATGAAGTTTCCACATACAGGGAGTGAAGTTGGAAGGGAAGGAGGACAAAGGGGGCGGGGGGAGTGGTGTGACCCAGAGAAGAAGCGCTGCAGTCAGCCCCTCTGACCATATAGGAACCCACTTGCCTCTGAGTCCACAAAAGCCTGCATCCCTGCTGCCCACTCAGCCGCCTGCAAAGCCTTAGAGGAAGCTTCTGCCCAGGAGGATCAACTTCACTGCCTCCGCAGGAGTCAGCTCTAGACTGCTGCCTTCCAAGTGGGAGCCAGAAAAAGAATCACCCACCTGCTTTCTACTCCCACGTGAGTGACTCCCCTGGGTAAAATGTAAACTGGAACCCTGAGGGAAGGGGCATCTGGGACATGTTATTTACAAGTTTCCAGCCCTTTTGATTCAGGGAGAGCATAGAAAAGTAGGCGCTGTGTATCACAGGCAATAGCCAGCACAAACCCAGAGTTGTGTGGGATTTGAAATGAAAACCTTCCCACAGACAGTCTGATCCCTGTACCGTGAGACAGCCTCCAGCTCTGGAAGGATCATGTGTCAAGCAGAAAGGCCTGTCTTACCAGGTCTGTGGGCTTGGGCAAGGATAATAGCCGTTTATCCTGCCCGTTCTAGAAGCGAAGCGCTCCAGGAAATGCTTTCAGACTTGCACCAAAAAACTACAAGACAGGCTTTAAAATTCCCATGTTGCAGATGAGGAAACTAGAGTCAGGAAGAACTGGCCCCACAGCAGCACAGGGTGGAGCCAGGAGGCAAACTGGGTCTCAAAGAGTGGCCTCCTCCAGTGCTAAACTGAGCTTCCATTTCCAACTCACACGGTTGCTGGGGTTTCATGAGATCCCACGTGTACATCAGTGGTTTTATGTTTCTGTTTCTTTATCCCCAGGGGTGTTTCCTTGGCCTCTTTCCATGAGCTCCTGTTTTCAGCAAGCACCTCTGTTGACAGAACGTGCTGTGTGGTCTCCCTCCCCCTGAAACGTCACCCAGTCCTCTATGCAGAGCACATGCCAGTTGATAGCACTGCCTGCCGGGTTCTGATGAAAGGGACCCAGCCCTGGACCTGAAAGAAAAGTCAGTTTACTCTGGAGTTGTCTCTGTCACTTGATTCCATTCCCACTTTAGAAAGTGGGGAGGAAAGAGGATGAGGAGGCTTTCTGCATTCCTCCTTCCAGAGCTCACCCTTGGATCTGGGTTTCCCTCCTCAGTTCTGTAGCATCTCTCTTCCCCAGGATCGTCCACAGAAAAAAATCAGAAACCACAAGGCACACACTAAACAGGAGGGCCTTAAATGCTTCTCTGCTGTTCTCGTAGTTTGGCAAAGTTACTTCCCAGTTAGGCCAGAAAACACTCCCGGGTAACTCCCTGCACTCCAGGGTCAGAAGTTCCTGTACAGCCCTCACCTCAAAGAAATGAACTGAATTTGTCTTTTTCCTTGATAAAAACACAAGATAAGCTTTTCTGGCATATTTGGATCTATGATCCAAAATAAAAGCTCTGGACTTCATTTTGCTAAAAACGTTCTTCATTATTCCTCTCCTCATTTTCTGAATTGCTACATGTTAAACTGTTGCTCAAACTTTCTGTTTCCTGCCTCTCAGATCTCCATACCCCTCAGGAAGCATGTACATGTTTCCACATCTTACTCTCTTCCCAGGCTATCATTAATAGCAGCATCAATGAAAGTGTTGGACAAGTCAATGATACATCATTCCCACGGCCCAAGAAGAAAGGGGGTGCTTACTCTTGATTTGCAACCAGGACTTGGGAAGAGTTTCTGCTTCTTGAAACCTCAGTGGAAAGTCTTAGCTCTGCTATCTCCATCTGGAGCAACTGGCTGAAATCTGTAGGCACACCTCTCCCTACATGGGCAAGTTCTACCAGAAACAAGATTTGCAGGGATCTTATACAGGTTAGCTTCAGATTTGAAGCAGGAGTCCCTCACGGGTCCACATACCACTTGGTAGACATTCTCATTCACTTCATACTGGAGCTCTGGCCTTTTGATTCTCATCCATCCAAATGACAGGTGGAAACACACCTCCTCTAAACATAATTTTGAATGGCTAGCATTTGCCTAGCACCTCCAATTTTGCAAAGAACTTTCCACATAGAGTTTTATTTGATCCTTAAAACAATCCATTGAAGCAGTTGGCTGGATATTCTTAACTCTCGTTTTACTCATTAAGAAATTGTGGTTATATGGTTTGCACTAAGCCACTCCACTGGTAAGTGGCTTAGCTGGGATTGGTTAGGATGGCTAGATGCTAGCATTCTGCTCCTGACCATCTATTCTTTTTACTCTCTTTTTTTCTTTTTTTCCCTTTCTTCTTCTCAATGCCCCCTGACTCAGTTCCCTGCTATTTATCTTCCTCACTATTTTTATTCTCCTAGACAGAGGCCCCTGTACTAGCTTCAGTTACTTATTAACTGTGTGGACTTGGGCACATTTCTTAATCTCTCTGAGCTTCTGTCTACTAAATACTAACTTCCACACAGGCCTGTGGTGGAGCTTTAATGAGATTATAAAATTAGAGATAGAGGTAGAGATAAAGTTAGAGACAGACAGAGAAAGAGAAAATGAAAAATAGAGCCCATGAGCACAATTAATAGTGTCAGACACATAGCTGGCAGTCAGCCGGCCTTCCCTTCCCTCCCCTTCTGCCCACTTTAAAAAAAAAATAGTCTGGACACATGGCTAGGACTGTATACTCTTGTACCCCATTCACCTGTGTCATCCTTATCTTAGAACTGTTGGATTTGATTTATCAGGAGACCCTGACTTTGCCTCTGTGACTATGAGCTGTGGCCAAATGAGAAGAGCCCTGAGAGATGTGGTCAAAGTGATTAATAACAGGCTGTCTCCAGGGCATTGAGAGTGGAGAGTGAGATGCATTGCCTCTGACTCCACTTCTAATTCTGTATTGTCATCTACGGCTTTTGGCAAAAGGAGGCCCCATGTCCACGGTACAGGATTTGGCTAAAGGCCCTAGATTTCCTGGGCCACCAAGATAGATTCTTGCAGTGGAAAAGAAAATGATACAGGGCAATGGTATTTACCCAGATAGCATGTGAACCCAGGATGAATGTCCATCCCTGAATGATTCCATCACTGGACAAGAGTGTGAGTCAGAAAAGATGCAGTAAAGATGTGCCTGTGCAGGTTTCTCCCCGGTTCCTGCAATGCCATTATCTGGTGCTTTCTTGGTGAGAAATCCATCATGAAGACAGTTTTCCCAAGAATGTAAGAGCCCAGAGTACAGATGTATCTTATATTCAACAGTTCTAGTTGCTGACCTTTACCCATCTTTTGCAAATGAAATAGCATTATTTTGCAAAGTCAGGTACCTACCTAATTCTCTTCTGCAGTTATCTAACTACATTAGCATAAGGGGGATGAAACAGAAAGAAACTGTGAATGTATCACTTTTACCTGCTAAAGTTCAGCTTTTCTTTCCCCACCTACATGTCTCAAATATTGTTGTCAGTGGCTGGAAGTAAATCTTGAGGCAGAGCATTCAATCATTCCATGCAGGGGAAAAGCAACACTGAATTTGTCTTATTTTTTCTCAATTTCTTCAATCAGTGCTTCTGGGACAGGAGTCTGTTAGGAATATCAAAACTCGGGTTCTGGCTTCTGGACCAGCAACTTCCATCTCATCCCAGAGGTGGAGTTGGGGAAAATACAGCAGTTCCTATCTGAAATTATGCAGATGGATGATGTTTCTCTTGGCTTCAACTATAAAGGCTGGTGCCCAGAGACAATTTTTGGCAAAACTGAAAAGTATGAAGTTTATTTTTTTCCCCCTTTTCACATTCCCAGCATCCTTCTTAATCACTTTTTCTCTTTATCCCTCTCCAGATTCCACAAGCTTGCTTTCTTCCTTTACCTCGTCCACATCTCAGCTCTGAAAGGATGTGAAACACATTTTCTACATGTGTATATGACTGGTAATATCTAGAGCAGCACTTCACAAGTTTTATTGTGTACGGATCTCCTGCGAGATCTTGTTAAAGTTCAGATTCTGAATCAACGGGTGAGGGGTGGGACTTGGGAATCTGTACCAGGTGGTGCTGATGCCACTGGTCTGTGGCCCACACTTTGAGTAGTGAGACTTTAAACCAATCCTCAGGGGGATGGGGAAAGATATTTCCTTTTTTCTTTCTGGTCTATCAAAGTGTGTATGAGCACATCTGCACAGTGTGTGCATATGTGTGTGGATGTGGGGGTGTGCGCGCACGTACATACAATTCCTGTATTTTCCAGTGACTAGTTATGTCCTTGTATTCTCTTCGGATCATGCACTGATTAGTTTGCTTAATCAAAATTGTAAATTAATTGCTCGGGTTTCAGTTCTTATGGATTCATAGTGACAACACATATAATATTCACTTTTATGAACTTGCCTTCTTGCAAAATACCCTGATCTCTCATTTTGGTATAGATCAATCAGACTTAAATTAAGTTTCTCAAAAATTTTATTTTTTAATCTGTTTTTAGGGGGGTGGGGGATATAAGGAGTGGTCCTGAGATAGGACCAGAGGAGATGTTCCAGCTCATACCTAAGTCTTGTTCACCACTGAGTTTCAGTGCATCAGGTAAACTGCCAGGAAAAAACTATTTGCCAGAGGAACTGAAAGCCGGCAGGCTGGAGCTCATCTTAGAAGGCAGACTCTGGAAGACAAATCAGATCCAGGACCAAAGTCACAGGCCTCAGAGGGGCTACTCAGTGACACAGATGGATCCTCACCCCGGCTGTTTTAGTTTCCTGGGCTGCTCAAGCAAATACCATGATTTAAACAATGGGAACTTATTAGCTCATGGTTTTGAGGCCGGGAAAATGTCGAGCTCATGGCATCAAGATGATGCTTTCTCTCTGAAAACTGTGGTGTTCTGAGGCTGGCTGCCAGGGATCCTTGGTGCTGAGCTTGTCACATGGCAGGGTACATGGAGGCGTCGCCTGGTCTCTCCCTTTCTCTTGCAGGTTCCATGTGGCTTTCCTCTTTTTTGTCTGAATTTAACTGAAGAAACTCATCAACTGTTCTTACTTACAATAGGTTTACACCCACAGAAATGGTTTAGGTTTAAGCACATATTTTTCTGGGGTACACACAGCTCCAAACCATCACACCAGCCTTCTGTAGACTCTGTTATCGGATCATATGGAGCAAGAAGGCTGTGAGTAAACACCAAAAGTCTGTTTTCACTTGTGATTCTCTAAGAGATTGACTTGCTTTGGTACCTTCTTAACAGAATGGAATGCATAAAGGAAGAGACATCTCCTCCCTGAAACGAGGAGGGTCTTTAAACCTCAGGCTCTCCCCATTTCCACTGCCTTAGTGGAGGTGCTCGCCTAAGCTGAGAGGTGCCTGCAGAAAGGGGTGGCCAGCTGACAGGACAGCACTGCCAAGCAGAGGCAGCGGTGATGCCTTTTGGATTTAGGAGCACCCTGCCTATGTCAGGGGGGCAACAAGGGCAGGAAGATAAGGGGCCAGAATGGCGACAGCACAATGGACCCATGAAAGGAACTGATGGGTTTCAGTCATGGTCATATATGAAAAACTGTCGGGCACCTCCCAAGAGTATTAGGAGAAAGGTGGCAGCAAAGGGGGAAAAATTTTGCAGGAGGGTGAAGCTCTATATTATCAGATTGGGTGAAGAGCTTAGAGTTACTGTCCCAAGGATGACAAGGTGCTGTGTATAATGACAGCTTCCCATCAAACTGGTAGGGATGCATCAGACCAAAGAAATGTCAGACAAGTCCAGCTTGGCTAGTAACGAGCGTTTACTTAGGGAGCTTACATGGGGTTCTCATCCTCAGTGGCAGGAGGAGAGACAGCATTTTCCAAGCTTGATCATCCACACTTACAGCAAAACCAGAAGGATATTTTATAAAGCATGTCAATGTGCTGATGGGGAAAGCATGTGAGGGGCAGCAGGACTTTGAAAGAATGCAGTGTTACAAGATTTACTGAATAGTCATCAGTTCACAACCAGTTTCTAAGGCTTGCCTTTTAACTATTTAGGAATGGAATGCTGCTGCAACTGGAAGGGGAAAGAACTGGAAGGGTTGGGAGAGAAAGTCGTATATGCCACACTTGTGAACCCAGTTGATTCAAAATCCCATGTAGGGAAACGGATGTGGCTCAACCAATTGGGCCCCCGTCTATCATATAGGATATCCAGGGTTCGATGCACAGGGCCTCATGGTGAGGGCAAGCTGGCCTATGTAGTGAGCTGGCCCATGCACAGTACTAGCCCATTCAGGGAATGTCACCCCAAGCAGGGGTGCTGCCCTGTGTGGGAATGCCATCCCGCACAAGAAAGCCACCCTGTGCAGGAGTGCCGGCCAACGCAGAGAGCTGGTGCAGCAAGATGACACAACAAGAGACACAGAGGAGAGAAAATGAGAAGATGTAGTAGAACAGGGAGCAGAGGTGGCACAAGAAAGTAATTGCCTCTCTCCCACTCTGGAAGGTCCTAGGATCAGTTCCCGGAGCTGCCTAATGAGAAAACAAGTAGACACAGAAAGAACACACAGCGAATGGACATAGAGAGGAGACAATGGGCGGGGGGAGGAGGGATTAAAAAAAAAAAGCCCACGTGTTTGGATCTCTTCTCTGGGCTGAATAAAATTGGACCATAAGACTAGATCGGTGGCATGCCAATACTTACCCTCGGAGTCAAGCCCACACTGTAGTCTCAGCAGCTCTGCTTTTTTCTGCTCTTCTTCTTGGAGGTTCCGTGTATGTCTTCACTTGAGGAAAAGGTTCCTAAGCTAAAAGCTCTGAGTGGATGCTCTCAGAGGGCCCTGTCCATAGTTAGATCCTATATCTCTCTTACTCTGTGACTATGGAAGCAGCGGTAGAGGCTGTGATGAGGTTCAAGAAACAGAAGTTATCTCAGTGAGGAATGAAACAAGAAGAGATTGTGGTCAAAGAGGTGATTCTCAGAGTCTGAGCTCTTCATGGTTAAATAGCTTCATGTGTTGTACTTCAGTGTCTAGACACTGAAGCCATCCAGGATGGTTATACCAGTGTTAAAGACTTGGGCACAGGTGCTGAAATCCCTGGAGAAAATGGAAGTGGACAAGGCCCCAGACCTTGCAGGCTATTTTAAACCAGCAACGAAGAAGCTGTGGTTTCCACTCCTAGCTTTACAAGGTTCTAACTCAAGCCCCATCCCCAGCTAGCCTACGCAGCTCTGAATGTCCTCAGGGAAGAAGGCCATTTCTAAATTAACTGGCACCCAAATCAGAGGCCTCATTCTACCATAATTGAAATGTTCCAAATAATGGGATTTTGAATAAATTAGTTATTCATCATGGAAAAGGTATTATAGATAAATACCATACCTCATTGCTATTCTAAGCTGTCCACCAGTCATCTTCTTTAAGGAGAAAAATAGAAGAATTAATGTGATTCTGAACAGGGATCTGCTTAATGATTTCGAGGTTTTTATCTGGAGAGGATTTCAATAAACTACTTTAAAAGAAGTGGAATGCAAAAAGAAAAAAAATCACAAGTGAAGGGCTTGTATAATTGCTGAAAGGTTGGTTCTCTAGGGCTAGAAATCAACAAAAAGGGTGAATGTTATGGAAAGATTTTTAAGTACTTATTCAAGAGAAACTAAATAGAAAATCAATCAGGAAAATAAAAAATTCATAATTCCAATTGCTTCTAATTGGCTCAGAACACAGTACAGAATTTTAAATGTTTGCCTGTGAACAGCTCTGTCTCTTGAAATTATGACTCTTATCACCAGTAAGAGTATTTGGGCTAAGTTTTATTTTTTCTATCAAAGAAAACTCATCAAGGTCAAAGCAATCCTGCAGATGGCTCAAACTGACAAACTCTTCATCTTGGCTATTTATGGAGAATTTCCTACTAAAGGTTTACTCAAATCAGGGAAAAAACATATTTTCATTTCAAGTCTTTAAACATTTATTAAGCCCCCACTATGTACACATCACTAGGCTGGGCCCTGTGGGAGACACTCAAATTAATGAGCTATGATTCCTGAGAATTCACAATTTAGAAAGGGAAACAGATGAATGCCTAATTAACTTTAGATTGAGGAATAAGGGCTTAATAATGGAGATATCACCACATAGCATAGGAGAAGAGAGGGGGCAGAGATGATTTCTGACTAAGGGGATCTGCAAAGGCTTCTTGAGGAGGAAAAATTATATCAAGGGAAGAAAAGATATTACATACAGAGAATACTTTGCAGCAAATGCCCAGTGGAAGTGTGAGAGGGACTTGGAGAAGACAGGATATTTTACAGTAATTTAGAAGATGTGGTTTAAGGAGAAATCCCAAAGAACGTGGTATTTACATTCAGCACCGTAATCTCTGCTTCTCCACCTTAAACTTTCATGGATGTTATAATTTGCTCAATGTCCTTATTTCTCTTGTTAAGAAGGAAATATCTCAGTAAAGGTACTTCATTAAGTGTTGTTAAATTATTCACTTGCCCTTCACAAGAAGTAATTACTTTTTAAAAAATATTATATATTTGTTTAATAAAGAATTCAAGGAATGGAAGTATTCATGGTGTAAACAATAAGGAAAACTTTAAGAATCTCTGGGTCCCCTTTTCTTTATCATAAGCATTTTCAACATTCCAAAGCTTGCTCAGTGTTTGTTTAAAACCGGGTTTTGGGGGAAGAATTAAACTATGTTTTAAGGTAATTAACCTTTATCTGGTAGAGGACTTTTAAGCATCTGTGTGAAGATGGTATTTTCAGGCAGTAGTCTTTTCCCAGAATCCCAAGAAGACCTGTAAGAGTTGGCTTAGCATTGTAGAAAGAGCACAAGATTTAGAGACAGAAAATCCTGCATTCTCATTCTAGTTCCACCTCTTCCAGTGTTGTGTCTGGGCAAGCTGCTCTGCTGCTTGGAGTGCAAACCGAGATGATCACTCATCAGGTTACTGTGAGGAAAGTAAAGTTCCAAGCCCAGAGTATAATGCAAAATCGATGTTCAATCTTGCTAGTTCCCCTCTCCTTAAATTGCTGCAGGCAGTGGCAGCTGATTTCCTCTTAAAACAAGGCCATCCTTAGTACAGACCCAATAGAAGTCATTTGTCAAAGGTACTGTCTTAGTTTGCAGCTGCTATGACAAATACCCACAATGGGTTGGCTTAACAGCAGGAATTTATTAGGTCACAGGTTTAGAGGCAAGAAGGTTTGCTTGCTGCTGGGGTTAATAGCAATTCTGGCTGACTGGCAATCCTTGGGTTCCTTGGTTTTCCTGTCATAAGGCAACGTGCTCTCCTTTCTCTTCTGGGTTCCATTGATTTCTAGCTTCTAGTCTCTCCTCATGGCTTTCTCTTACTATTTCTGAATTTTTTCAGCTTATAAAAGACTTCAGTGATCCAGATTAAGACTCAACTTCATTTGGTTGGGCCATACCTTAACTAAAAGTAACATTGCCAAGAGATCCTAATTACAATGGGTTTACACCCACAGGAATGGATTAAGAACATGTTTTTGGAGGGATACATAACTCAATCTGCCTCAGGCGCCAAGGGCTTTGTGAGTTCACCAGAGCAACTGCAGATTGTGCCTTCTGCCCCTTTTGCTCAGAAGAGCTGCCCACGACACTCTTCCCCAACTTTGCTGACCCCCAAATCCTTCTCTTTCCCTCCAATTTTTCCTAGCTGAACTGGTCATCTTTCAGATCTCAGAGGAAAATTATTTTTCCACACAATGGGTTGGCTTAACAACAGGAATTAATTAGGTCACAGGCTTAGAGGCAAGGGGGCTTGCTTCCTCCCAGGGAAGGGGAAGGGAAGGAGAAAGGGAGAAATGGAGAGTATGGCAACTGTGAAGGAAGAATCAGGAGTAGATCCCCAGTAATACGCTATGATCTTTCTGAAACAAAACAAACCAAAAAAAAAAAAAAAAAAAAAATAACACCAGAGCCTACTCATTCTTACATATGTCAGTTTTGTGTTCAGCCCTTTCCTTGCTAATATTTAAATGCCAACATCAAGACCCTGGGGCCTGGTGAATGAACGTAATATATTCTCATGAACTGACACCTTCTACTATTCAACAGAGAATCTCATAATATATTTCACTTGCTTTACAAACTGGACCTCTTTTACTAAGTATGGTAGATGAATATTTTAAGAGTCTTTCAAGAAAATGTAGCAGAATATTTCATCAGAAAGCATTCCGCTTTTGTTTGCAATTCAAAATAATTTTATGGAGTCTGGGAATGGAGAATTTGAATTGTTCTTTTAAAGTCTCTCTTGACTTCAGATAGGATTCTGTCCAGGGGAAGAGTGAGGTTAGAGAGAGGTGAGAAAGCTGCGATGAGAGCTTATCATTCAATTAATCAATTAAACACTAATTAGATTGAGTTGTTCACAATAATGTTGCATCAATACCTTGATAATAATTAATGTTTTAAGCAATTATGATAACAGATAAGAAATTATCTTATTTAATCTTGTCAACTCTTTGGTGGCCTTTTGCTACTGTTATTCCAGTTTTACAGATGAGGAACCAGGCATGGAGAGGTTAATAAACATATGCCCTCTCCAAAACTCATGCTCAGGGACATAGAAACATTTAGTGTTGAGGTCAGAAATGGGCATCTGACCCTTCAGCCTGTGCTCCTGGACACTACTTGGAGGGACAGGGCAGGGTGGAGATGACATGGCAGAGAGACTGTGGGAGATACAGTCCTGATCACTGAGAAGTTCTCAGACTATTGAGGTGCCTCATAGCAAGAACCAAGACTTTATCATATTTCTTATGATTCTTTCTAGTCCTAGAGTCTTCCTTTTAGAATTGAAGAGAAATCTGTTATGGCCTTGTGTATAAGTCAGCCAAAGGGGTGGTGATGCAAAATGCCAGAAATTTGTTGGCTTTTATAAAGGGCATGTATTTGGGGGTAGAAGCATCTAGTTACCAGGCCATAAACCAGATGTTACTTCCCTCACCAAGGTCTGTTGCTACATGTTGGAGCAAGATGGCTGCCAACATCTGCCAAGAGTTCAGGCTTCCTCTCTTCCTGGGGCTTATTTCTCTCTCAGCTGCTCTACTCTTCTGTGTACTTACTTCCCAGGCTCCATCTCAAAACTCCAACTCCTTTATCTGTGGTTGAGTTTCTCTGTGAGTCCCCACCCCCTTGGGGGACCCCACATCCTACTAGTGTGGCCCAATCAAAGCCTTAATCATTATTTAACTAAGTAACCCTCTGAATCCAATATAATCTAATATGCCCAGAGGAAAAGATGAATTCACAAATATAATCCAATATTTATTTTTGGAATTCATAAATAATGCCAAACTCCTACATCTTGTCCCTGCCATCTCTGCCTTTGTGCCTTTCCATCTGACCCTACCATCTTGGCCACAGCTGCTTGGAGCACAAACAAAGAGGGAGGAAGGCACTTTCTGGGCAGAGGAAATAGCCTCTGAGGAGTTTCTCAGGTAGAGAGGACAGGCACACCTCTTCCAGGAACTGAGAAATGGACTAGTATGAGATGAGAGAGAAAGAAAGGGGGGAGGGAGAGAGACAGAGGGGTGTGGGAAGGAAGAGGAAGAGAAAGAGATTGAGAGCAAGAAGAGTGAGGGGTGAGCAAGTCTAGTCTGAAGTATGTTGTCTAGCCCTGTAGTCCAATAATATGGCACTCTTTAAAACTTTGTTATTTAAATATGTATTCAACATTTATTTAAATGAAATGCTGAGCTTTGTCTGGGAAAGGGCAGAAAAGGAGGCTCTGCTCATTTTTTCCACTGCTTTAATTTAGCTCTGACCCCAAACATCATATACAACTCAGCAAAGTTCTACGGTAAATAGTCTCTTTCTTCACATTGTCCCTCTTAACCTACTACAGATCTCCTTGTAGCCATGATCTACTGTTCCTCCACCACACCCCGTCATGGTCTTATCCTGCCCCCTTTCCCTCTGCTGAGGGTCACAGTTCCCCGCTCACCCTGTCTCTCAAGCTTTCCAAATGTATGCAGTAATCTCGGTTATATTTTGGTGTCTTCCTAGTGCTCCAATGGAGTTGCTCCAGGCCTATCCTTACCCTCCCTCTGAGCCAAAGACAGGTGAACTGGAGAGGGTCAAAGGCATCGTCACACCGGTGGTTCACTTCAATTAGGTATTAGTTATTGAGCTAAGGGGCACTGGGGAGCCATGGGAGGGTTTTAAATGGCAGCAATGTGGCTTGTCTTCTAAAAAGCCTACCCTGGAGGCACTATTCCACGTCCTGCCTGGCTATGAATGGTGAGCCTGGAGAATTGAGGGTGAAACTCTTAATCTTATTTCTGCGCAAGCCCATGACTCTGATTTCTCTCCTTTTTTGTCACTATGGTCACCACCATCATCATAATTTGTAGAGCACAGTACAAAATGAAAATTACTAAGAAATTCAAAACAACAGCAAGTAGGAAAATTCCTGAGCACAGGGTCCTTTGCAAGTGCAGTCCACACATCCACGTAGCCAGCTCTGCTGGTCACTGCACCTTACCTGTCCTAGGATTTCCTACTGTGGTAACTCATCTACTTCCTGCTTCAATTTCTCCTTTCAATTTGGCTGATTTCTCTGTTTTTTTCTGCTCTATATTACCTGTTTTACTGATCCTTTCTGTATGGCATTTGGCCTCTGCCCAGGCTATTAATTGATGATTTACTCAGAATGTTATTTTCAAACTTCACCTAAGAGAGGTTCTAATTGGCTGAAATAGATACTATTCAGTACAGATCATTTTTGTTTTGTTTTACTAATCTCATAGGTTGCTGGCCAGGCTGACCTTAAGTCTAGTTTCCATTCCTGGTACACCCAGCTGTGGCCAGGCTGGCAGGGACACATGACAGAAGTGGGTTCTGGGTAGGGCAGGCACAAGTGTATAATAGACTCCTCTCCAACCAAAATGTAGTGTTGAGTCCTGGTAAAAGTTCAAGATATCCAAAGAATGATAAGAAATACAATAGGGTCTCTTGGAAATATGATAGTTTCTCTTGCTGCTCTCGTGGGGCTTATAAAATTTCTGGGAATGCGGTGGTTTGGAGCTATGTACCCCATAAAAACATGTTCTCAATCTAATCCATTCCTGTGGGTATGAGCCCCTTGTAAGTGGGACCTTTTGGTGAGGTTACTTCAGTTATGGTGTGGCCCACCTCAATCTGGATGGGTCGTAATCCTACTGCTGTTGTTCTTTATAAGCAGAATGAAACCCAGACAGAAAAAGAGAAAGCCATAGGGAGCAAGAAGCTGAAGGCCCAGAGAAATGGAATCAAAAGGGAGAGGCCAGGAGAGGCTGCCATGTGCTTGTCATGTGACAGAGGAGCTCAGAATCAATGATCACCTGCAACCATCCCCAGAATGCCAGTTGTGGGAAGAAAGCATTGCCTTCATGACACCTTGATTTTAGAATTCTCCTACCCTCAAACTGTGAGCCAATAAAATCCGATTGTTTAAACTAACCCATGGCATAGTATTTGCTAGAGCAAACAAGGAAGCTAAAATGGAGAGAGCATTAATCATCATACTATGAGGCACCTCACCCCAGAATGAGTTCTTTAATTCAAATGCATCTCACTTATTATCTCTGCCCCATCTACTCCCCTCCCCACCGCAGCTGGGAATCAGATTGTCCATGTTTCATTCCTGGCCCTACCACTTAATTGCTATGTGTATCTGGGCATGTCCTTTCTCTCCTCTGTGCCTCGGTTTTTCTCATTTGTAGTTAGGACAATAACAGTACAGTCTCAACCTCATAGAGTTTTGTAAGATTGAATTAGATCACCCACTCCTGGCTCAATAAAAATTTTTTTAAGATATATTTATTTATTTATTTCTCTCCCCTCCCAGTTGTCTGCTCTCTGTGTCCATTCACTGTGTGTTCTTCTGTGACCACTTCTATCCTTATCAGCAAAGCACTGGGAATCTGTTTCTTTTTCTTGCTTCATCTTGTTGTGTCAGGTCTCTGTGTGTGCAGTGCCATTCTTGGGCAGGCTTCACTTTCTTTCACGCTGGGTGGCTCTCCTTACGGGGCGCACTCCTTGTGCATGGAGCTCCCCTATGCGGGGGACACCCCTGCATGGCAGGGCACTCCTTGCACACATCAGCACTGTGCATGGGCCAGCTCCACACAGGTCAAGGAGACCCATGTGGTAGGTGGATGCCCTATCCATTGGGCCAAGTCTGCTTCCCTCAATAAATGTTTTGACCTGATGGTTTCTACCATAAACCTTTCTCTTCCTCTACTCCTAAATTTCTCCTCCTCCTCTTGGACAGGCAAATGTTACCCCTCTTCCTCCATAAGGCCTATGCTCCTTCCTGAGCTCATAATTTTGCCCCAGTATTTCCACTACATAGTGTGACTCCCTTCTCTTTCCCATCCTGTCTTGAAAAGCCCAGTTTAAGTCTGAATGCTTCATGAAACTTTCTTTGATCTTTTTCAACCCACATACAGAATCTCACAGATAGTACTGAGCATTGAAAGGATATAGGCCTCAGAATGCAGCTCCTTTTGACAGATCAGGAAATTGAGGCCGACGGAACCTAATCTCTCTTCCTTTCCTAATCTTCTTACATCACCCAACTGTATCATCTTGTGGCACCCACTGTCCCTGTTCCTCCTGTCTTAACGTACATCCTCGCATTCAGGTCTCAGTAAAAAGGACCCCCCTCAGCTAAACCTTCCTCATTCCCCAGAAGAAAGTGGCCGACAAGTCATCCTTGCTCATAGCTACCTGTTCTCCTCTGCAAGGCTTCATCAAAAAGCAACTCGGCAATTACTGCTGTAGTTAGTTGTTTAATGTCCATCTCACCAAACTGGACAGAAGGCTTTTAAAAAAAAAACAAATATTTATAGGGTGCCTGCAATGTGTATGGTAGTGTGCTGGCTGTTGGCATCCAGCAGTCAACCAGCCAGATGTAGTCCCTGCTTTCATAGATTTTATATAAACTTACCAAATTGAGAAGTGAGAATGAGCTCCCAGAACTTTGGGGAACTCTGGTGGACTTGCAATAACTAAAGAAAATAGACAGTACTGGGAATTTTTCCCCACTAAACTGAAGCAAAATAGTGTGTATATTTTACAGTCAAACATAAGCCAATAGAAATATCTCAAGTGTTCCAGGTAGCATAACAAGGAGAAATGGTTTTGAAAACGAGATACTAGTTTTTTTAGGCTAGATATCTCTTCAAAGGGTGAGTCAACATTTGCTCCAGTCTTAGTTTACACATACGCTAAGGCTTTGTTTTCTCCAGATTATTTGTTTCACAAGGAACAACCTTGTTCTTTGTTATGAAAGTGGCATGAATGATGAGCACCTGAACAGTTATTCTCTTTCATAAATTAATCTGAGTGCAAACAAAGCCCTTCACTGAAAGGTCAAGAGTTCCTTTGATCCTTTATTTAAAAGAACCAAATTCTTGTGAAATGGCTTAAATTATGGGCACTAAATCCATTTACTGTGAGACTACTAGTTTTTCGGGCTTCAAATTGTCCCCTTGTAGGGAACCTCTATAGTCTGTTAGTCTAGTTTGAAAATGCTCTCTTTAGAGATTAATATGTTCACAGCATCCTTTGAATGTTATTGGATTCCAATTGCCTAATGGGCATTTTGGCTTAGCTATCTCCACAGGCGACTCAGTATCGACAGGTCCCAAACTGAATTATGATCCAGTTACTTTTTTTTTTAATCTCCCTCCACCTGACCCTGCTGTTTTTGCTGTCTGTGTCCATTCACTGTGTGATCTTCTGTATCTGTTTCTCTTTTTGTCTTCTCTTCTCATCTTTCTCCTCTTGGATTCACCAGGATTCGATCCTGGGGACCTCTGATGTGGAGAGAGTTTCCCTGTCAATTGTGCCATCATGCTTCACCTTGACTCTCTCCTTCGTCTCTCTTTGGTTATGTCATCATCTTGCTACGTGACTCACTTGTCCGGGCACTGGCTCACCACGTGGGCATTCGGCTTGCTGCGTGGGCACTCATGTGGTCACTCAGCTCATCATGCGGGCACTTGCGCAGGCAGTCAGCTCACCACGTGGGCACTCAGCTTGCTACACGGACACGTGGGCACTCAGCTTGCTACACGGACACTGGGCTCACCTCATGGGCCTTCATTTCGCTACATGTGCACTGGCTTGCCACGCAGGCACGCTTTCTCTTCTTTTTCACCAGGAGGCCCCAGGGATCGAACCCAGGTCCTTCCATATGGTAGGCAGAGGCCTTATCACTTGAGCCACATCCACTTCCTGGTTACTTTCTTTTTATTCCTAAAATCTGCTCATGACATCCCTGAACTGAAAGTCTGAGATTCACTCTTGACCCCTTCGTTCATTCAGATACAAAGTCCTGCTGTTTCTACCTAAACATTTCTTGAACTGCAATCTCCCCCAGCACTCTTTCCCCTCCTTGCCCTACCCTGGCTTGTATTTTCAGCACCCTTTACTCTTCTATGACTGTGATCTCCTAATTTTTTTCAAGACTTCACTCCTGGATCCCACATTCCCACTGCACCTCAATGGTCTTGTCATTTCCCTATTCAAACCCTTTCAGTGGTTCTTACTATCACTCAGCAATACGTCTCCAGGGAGTGGAGATCTTTCAAAGTTTCAGGTGGGATGAGAAATGCTTCATTGTATTGGACTGACCATCACCCTCCTTACCTAGACTTCTGGCCTTCTGTTCTGCTACTTCCTAGTTGATTCTCTATCTGTGAACTGCTGTGCTGCTCTGTTCAACCTGCCTGACCTCTCCTCTGGCTTCCTCACCCAGCTAACTTCTTCTGATTCTCAAGAATCTGGTCAGAGTCCCTTCCTTATCTCTTCCTGCTCCTTCATCTTGTCCCTGCTCCCAATCCAGTACAGATTGGCCAAGTGCTTCTCCTCATGGTATTCTCTGCACACTGGGATTATTAGCAAAATACTGACCATATCAAACCACAATTAATCTGTTTATGCCTACTTGCTCCATTAATATTTTGAGCTCAGTTGTGGTAGACACAATGGAATTCAGATTCCCCTTCAAGAAAAGGCTTGCTTAATTTCCTAGGAATGCTGTAAAAAATTACTACAAACTTTTTGACATAAAACAACAGAAATTTATTCTCTCACAGTTCTGAACGGTAGAAATCCTCACACCCTCTGAGGCTCTAGGGGAGAATCCTTTCTTGCCTCCTCCAACTTCTGGTGACTCAGAAATCTTGGCACTCTTTGGTTTGTGGCTGTGTAACTCCAATCTCAGCCTCCATCTTCACAGGATCTTCTCCTCTGTGTCTTTTCTTTTGTCCATTATAAGGAATTTTGCCATTGAATTTAGGGCCTGCCCAGGTAGTCCAGGATGATCTTATCTTAAGATCCTTAATTTAATTACATCCACAAAGACTCTCCAAAGGTGGTCACATTCATAACCTCTGGGGATTAGGAGGTGGACATAGCTTTGTGGGGGAGAGCACCATTCAACCCACTGAATTAGCCTTCTGTGGGAGGTCTGTAAACAGCCTCCCGCTCCATAGGAAAGCCATGTTAGACCAGGTGAAATGATTGTTGAAAAACTGATCACCTTCTCACCTGGCCCTGACAAGGAAATACCCATGACCAATTTCTCTCTCCTTTGCTTTCATTTCTCTGTTTTGCCATAACCCATTTTCTCTGAGTGCCTACCAACTCAGGGACTTGTTGAGAGACTTTTAAACCCCTCACACTGAGTAAGACGCTGAGGTTGCTCTAGGAGAACCCTAATGATGGCTCCTTTTCTTCTGGAGCCAACCTTCCTGGTAGGAAGGTGAACGGACTTCTAGAGGGAGAGGGAGGGGATTCGTCCTCCATAGAAGAGAGGAGAAACTGGCTTGGGAATAGAAGATCAAAGTTTAGAGAATAAGGATGGGTAAAAGGGGGCAGATAGGCAGGGCCTCAGCAGCCAGATGGCTGACAGTGTGGAGTCATAGAGCCACTGAAGGATTTTCAGAAAAGGGAGGTGGGATGTAAGGTGAGGTTATACAAGTGGTATTTTGTGATTTTTTTTCTTTTTAATTATCTTTCTTTTTTAAGATACATAAATCACACAAAATATTACATTAAAAGTATATGAGGTTTTCATATACCCCACTCCCCCCATCCCCCACTCCTCCCACATCGACAACTTCTTTCCTTAGTGTGGTACATTCATTGCATTTGATGAGAACATTTTGGAGCACTGCTACACAGCATGGACTATAGTTTATGTTGTAGTTTACACTCTCTCCCAGTCTGTTCAGTGGGTTATGGCAGGATATATAATGTCCTGCATCTGTCCCTCTAATATCATTCAGGACAACTCCAAGTCCCAAAAATGCCCCCATATCACACCTCCTTTTCCCTTTCTCTGCCCTTTAGCAACTCCCACCATCCACTGTCTCCACATCAATAATATAATTTCTTCCATTGCTAGAGTCCCAATAATTCTATAGTAGAATACCAGTAAGTCCACTCTAATCCATATTATATGCCTCCATCCTGAGGACCCTGGGATGGCAATGTCCATTCTACCTCTAAGTTGAGAGGGGGCTTGGATCCCACATGGCTAATGGATGGGATTCTCCTGCTTGCAGTTGTAGGCATCCTCAGTTCCCTGGTGTGGTGGTTGACCATCCTCACCTCCCTGTTAGCTGACCTGGGTAAGTCCAATGAACTGGAGAGTAGGTGTTGCAACTCAGGGCCCAGCTGGCCCATGGACAGTCCAGACATTTTGGTTTTTTTTTTAAGGTAAGTATTCAAGGTACAGGATAGATAAGAAGAGGATGAGGGACCAGAAACTGGAAGCTACCTTAAGATACTATTTGCTGTTGCCCAAATGTGTGATATGATAGGACTTTGAATTAAGGCAGTGATGATGCTTGGCATCCATATGAGTTGTTGATTTATTAATCGATGAGAACTTCAAAGAGAGGAATCTCAACTCCAAATCTGGGAGTCTAGGAGAACCCCAGACATAGGGTACTTGGGAATGGAGGTTTAAAAAACTATTAGTGTGGTTTGGGACACACTGTTATGGTAATGTTAGGTTATTCAGATAGAAATGTCCAGCAGTTTGTTGGAGATGGCTCCTCGCTGCTCTATCACTGCCCACAGTGCTGTCCTGTCCTAATGGGCTGTCTCCCACTGGCTCCTGGAAAGACAGCCTGCTGTTAACTCCACAAAGGCATTCTCTTTCTTATCTGGAATGTGACCTTTCCCTTAATTTACACTATCTAGTCCTGAGTCTTTTGGTGTTCTAGCATTCTTTCTCCACTCTTTCCTGGTTGGAAAAGAGGCATGAGGGGAGGAAAGGCAGCCCCCGTTAGTTTACTATTCAGCAGATCTTTATCTCGCACCTACTTTGTGCCAGGCACTATGCTAGGCAGTGGGCATCCGAGAGTGAGTGAAACAAACCTGCTCCCTTTTGTGGTGGGGAGGATAGATGCCAAATGTGGTGATGAGAAAACCTTGAGTGGTTATGGGAGGTTTTTCAAAAAGCAGTGGCATTTTAGTGGAGTCTGGTAGGATGTTTGGAGTTATTCAGGGGCAGGCCGGTAGGGCTGCCAAACTCCAGGGGGCGCCACTCAGCCCATGCTATGATGTGCGAGGAGGCAGCCCAGAATGAAGGCTGGGAAATATGGTAGGGGAGTTGTGGGCTTGGACTTTTTCAGGAGAGAAATCTTGCAGGATTCATTGCAGCTCAGGTCTTGCAAGGACCCCAGAGCTGATCAGAGCTGAGATACTGACCCATGCTAAGTAAGCTCCCAAGGTATTAATAAATATAAACCAGCATGCCTGTTTGTTAATTTTTATGAGAAATTAGAGTATGTATCTGTCACGCAGTGCAGAGATTGACAGCTTTGAGATGCTGACTCATGCTAACTAAACTCCCAAGGAATTAATATATGCAAACCAGCATGCTGGTTTGTTAATTTTCTATGAGAAACAGAGTCGATCTGTCAAGCAGGCCAGAGATTGACAGCCAGTCACCTCCTTGTGTGGGGGGCTCCCTGGGAAGCTCAATTATTCTAGGGTTTCTTGGTGAACCTGGGATCAGAGGAAAGAGCAGTTAGTTACATGATCTGAAGATTTAAGGACCCGGGCTCTGGCTGGCTGATGCCTGTGCCCTTTAGTAGGGACAGACTCAGTGGGCTTGTCAGGGAAAAAAGGGATACAGGGGCACTGCCAGCAGTGACTTCTTTGCTCTAAGGATCATTCGCCCTCCTCAGTCTCCTATTAATGTGTGAGTGCTTGCTCTAGCCAGTGGTGAATCCAATTTGCTACGTGGCTTTATAAAGTCAACCATTTGTGTTATTTTAGTAATTTAACTCTTGGGCACACTCACTGCTCAGGTTCCCGGTGGCTTTCTGATACCTCAGTCCTCCTGTGCTCACAAGCTAATTTGGTATCTTGGGTAGTCAGAACAGCTCTACGGTTTTAGGGAAAGCTGAATGCAAATCAACCTTTAACCAGATGAAATACAGAGTAGTTTCCGGGCAAAACTTCCATCTTAGATAACTGCTCCAACCTCTTGCTAATGCTTTTAAAGACGCTGTTAACCCCTGCCCTGCCCAGGTGGCAGAACACCTGGGCTCTAGCCTTATCTACACTGGTTTCCACTCAGTCTGGGTACGTGGGGCAGTAGAGTAATCCCCCCTTCCCCTAGATGTCCACATCCTAATTCTAGAACCTGTGAAAATGTTAGGTTACATGGCAAAGGGACTTTGCAGATGTGATTAAGTTAGGGATTTTGAGATGAGGAGACTATCCTGGAATATCAAGTTGGGCCCAATGTACTCACAAGGGTCCTTATAGGAGAAAGAGGGAGGCAGAAGAGTGAGAGAATGAGATGTGACCATGGAAGCAGAGGTCAGAGAGAAAGAGATCTGAAGATGCTGTGCTGCTAACTTTGAAGATGGAGGAAGGGGCCATGAACCAAAGAATGTGGAGGCTTCCAGAAACTGGAAAAGGTAGGACAGGAGATTGTCTCCTAGAGCCTCCAAAAAGAAAGCAGCCCTGCTGACACCTTGATTTTAGAACCTCTCACCTACAGAAATCTATGATAATCAATTTGTGTTTTATGCACTAAATTTGCAGTCACTTATTACAGTAGCAATAGGAATACACTCAGCTCCTCCCATCTCGAGGGCCTATCTGACAGTGCCCCTGCCCCACTAGTTTCTAGAGCCTCGATCACTTCAGACACACCAGAGAGCCTGATGGTGGGAAACGGGTCACCAAGTGTTTATGCAAGGCAGAGAGTCATGCTTCTCAAAAGCTGTGCAAAGTTAAAATCTCTGCTCTTTGCTGCCTACACAGAAGTGGTGATTCTGAGCCCTGGGCCTAAAATACAGTTCCATTGTCATTGCCTTTGCTCTAACACAGCCCTCCTAGGGTGCTGATGAAGATGCGGGCTTCCTTTGAAGCTAGTTGTTCAGATCATCTCTACAGGGGCCTCAAGCAAGATGAGAGATAGGTCCCAGATTCTCATCACGATGCAGGTTTAGTATCACAAATGCACAATCAACCTACTGGAACAGAAAATAATTAATCAGGACATTACAGAACAGTTAAGTATAATTAATTAATACAAAAGAATATGAGTGTGTGGTTTTAGCTGCCAGAGTGATTTTATTTCCCTGCAAATTTAGTTCCAGATAAACAAACATCAGAATAATCTTTTCAGGTTTTTCATGACTCATGGGTTATTTCCTCCTTCCCAGTTAGCAAAACTACTATTAAACTCAGACTTTAACACCTTTGTGTTGATCATTTTCTAGAAGAGCTCCCTTCTCCTAATAAATGGGAAATTAGGTCTGTCATAGAAATCACTTTCTGCATATGCTAGTGTGTTTGTGCATGCACGTGTGTGTTAGGAGGAAACTGAGCACTTGGTGCTGAAGAAAACCCAGAGGAAAATTAGCTTTCTGCCCAAATATCTTAAAATCTAAGCAGAATGCTTTAAAAATTTACATTGTGAAAACCCTATCTGAGAAAGTGACTTAATCTCAAGGGTAAACTTATTGATATTGTGTGGGTTTTCCTTTTCTCTGCTCTCTCTTGCTCTCTCTCTCTCTCTCTTTTTTTTTTTTACCCTGGTGCTGGAGCTTTTTATAAGAAAAGGCTTGAAAAATGTAAGGCAATATGAGTTGTCTGGGGCAGCAGCATTATTGTGCTTCAACTCAGTTCCCCTGCCATACTGTGGACATTCAAAAAGCCAAAAAGACATGCCCTATAAGCAGGTTTTATGTAGAGGTGGAAGAATTCATCATGTAGTAGGTTGGAGGGAATATTTTCTTTCCTTTGTGGCTCCAGAGAGCACAGTGTACCCTGTTGAGCTAGAGAGCAAAAAAATAGAATTGGGTTGGTGTGATGGATGATTATTGTTTAGAAGTGCAGATCCATCAAGGCAACAAGAGGAGAGGCAGGGCTGCTGGATGGCTTTCAGCACACCAGTGGGTTTCTCTCTCCCTGATAGATCCCTGTAGGGAATTCATTTACTTCCCAGATTAACCTGACCACAAATTACAACCAAACAGCTGCTTGATCGCCTAAGGTTGAAGTAGTAATGTCTTATTATGGGACAAATACAAACATGTTCTGATTTCTGATCTAATTTACAGGGTAATGAAAACCCAGTCTCTTAAGATTTTTAATTCTCGCATATGGAATCAGTCTAGTTCCCAAGGACTTTCCTTTGATGCTTTCCAATCTCAGCCTTTACTGTAGGGTGTGGTTATCAAGATGAAACTAATGACCCACCCATGGGTTTTGGAGCCAATTCAGCGGGTCACAGATAGCACTTTTAAAAAAGGAATAGAATAGAAAAGAAAATAGAATATAACATGCATAGCAAGAATGATACTGTGTGAAACTACAGTGTTATGTCTCTCTCTATACATATATATATAAAATCAATCTTATTCCATTATACACTAATCTACCTACAGACATGTATGAGTGTCTTTAATATCCTATTTGAGTTGAAACTTAATTGATGGTCACAAAACTTTGAAAGTTTCTGCTCTCTATATTAGGCCATTCTAATGCCTGTCACATTGGACAGATGCTTCTAAACTGAGAATGTTTACCAACCGTATGCAGAGGACAGCCAAGAAGAGACATGCAGAGTAAAGAAGAAGGAAGCTAGTCTGAAGAGAAGTTGATAGAGTAAAAGAAAAAAAGGAGACACGAGAGTAGCTGAGGAGTACTATTAGAGGCTACTCTGGTCCCTCCAGCCGCCCCAGAAGCAGCTGAGGCCTTCAGAAGTTCTGCTCATACCCTCAGCTCTTCCCCTGAAGTCCTGCCTGTGAGATCCTTATTTCCCTCATGGCTGTGTGTGTACATGGCATGAGAGTTTTCATTTGATAAATGGGAAATAACATGATTAATTAATTAGGGGATACATGCAGACTTCTATGACCAATACAGAAGTAGATTGTGTGAGCAGAGGGGAAGACCTGTTGTTGAAGTGCCACAACCCCTTTGTTGTACTAATGGTACCAGCAATGTGTAAGAAGGGCTGTGCTGGTAATGGCCTAAAACCGTGATTCTTGAGCAAGAGCTAGATGTAATCACATGTTGCCTTTTTTTTCAGGAAGTACTGGGGAATAAAACCAGGACCTTGTACATGGGAAGCAGGCATTCAGCTACTGAGTTACATCCACTCCCCAGTACGAGTTGCTTTTGGTTTGTTCGTTTTTTTTTTAGAAGGTACCAGGGATTGAACCTGGGACCTTGTACATGGGAAGCAGGCGTTCAACCACTTGAGCTACATCCGCTCCCCACATGTTGCATTTTTATGTGTACATTTTTATATTCTAGGTACAAGCTGAAAACTATAAAAATGTTTTTGTTGTGGAAATTTCTACAGTTACTATCTTAACTCTAAACACCCTTTATTTTTTATAGAAACGAAAGTTTATATACTGTTTTTTTTCCCCATAAAATAAGGTTGCACAGGTTCACAGGTCTCACATCAGTGCAGAACAGACTGCACTGGAGCTCACTGTTCTTTAGGCTCTTCGTTCTAACGAAAAGGATCAAGGGTTGAACAGGTAGCATATCTGCCATCTTAAAGTTGTTATATTTCTTATGTATATTTCAAGTAAATAGGGCAGTTGTTTCAGTAAATGGGGCAGTCATATCAAAAGTGCTGATTATGATCTAAGCAATCATTATCAATAGCTAACAACATCCAAAACAGAGAGACAATAGGTGTTATGTTTCTCCAGTTGAAATGACAAAAAAATCCCAAGTAAGTCTGCAGAGACCTCCAGCCACAACTACAAATTTGTAAGAAATGTAGGAAAAAAGGCAATATATGAAATAATATCATGAGGATGTCATCAATAAAAGCCAAGCTATAGGACATTACCAGAAAAAAGGTCAGGTTACTTTATCGACAACAGCAATAAATGGGGGAAAAAAAGAAATAAAAACATGTAAGAGAATGAATTGAGCTTCCAGTTGGCCAAGATGGCAGCATAAGATGCTCCCAGGGAGCCATTCTCCCACAGAGTCTTTGAACACCTAGCAAAAAACTAGCAGAGCCATCTTCCTCAAAATTCTGGGAAACAATTAAGAGGCTGCAGTAACAGGTGAGTGCCTAATCAAGAAAATGCAACTTTTAAACAGTGGAAGTTCATGGCATCCTTACTAGCAAATCCCACATTCCCTCATCAGTGTGGTGTGGAGTCACCCTGCACTCCCATTACGAGTCCTTGAACCTGTTCTGGGGGGACTAGAGTAACCTCTGTGCATACTGGATTGCCTGTATGCCAGTGCCAATCTATGTGGTGGTAGTCTGAAAGAAAGAAACAGGGAACTAATCTCTGGTTCACCCTCCCAGAACTTGCCCTGCGGGTAGAAGCAGCTTACTGACAGAAAAAGTGTACAGGGAAATAATTAAGTCTAAGATGCCTGGGGCAAAGATTACCTGCTTTGAGAAATACAATGAAGCACCCAGGAGTGGGGGAATGTCTATTGCCTGGGGAGTAGAGGGGCCCTGAAATTTCTGTAAACAAAGGCATTCCTAAAACCATGAGCAAACAGGAACCTAGGAAAGATTGAGGCTCAGAAAAGACGGAGAGGTCCTTATACTTCATTGGCCTTGGGCTGATCATCTTGATAGGAAGGCTAAATCCTGTAGGAGAGACCAGCCAACATAAAGTCAATTTGTAAAGACTTTAGTGCTCTTGCATTGATTTGTTAGCTACTGGTACTCAAAGAAGTTTATATCGTATCACTACCTGGATACAAACTTAAGGAACAGAGAGCTCAGGGATTAAATCCCATGGTTAATAGTTTAAAAAATATTAAAATGTACAGGGTGCAACAAAAGATTAGAAGACAAAGAAACAGGAAATGATAGCTCATTAAAATGAACAAGATAAAACCCCAAAATCCATCAATGAGGAAGACCAGACATGGATATCCTGGACAAAGTCTTTAAGAAAGTAATTGAGAAAAAGCTAAAGGATATTAGGAAAATGATGAATGAACAATATAAGAATCTTAATAAAGAGATAGAAATTTTATAAAGGAACCAACAGAAATTCTGAAGGTAAAGAGCACAATAATCAAAACAAAAAATTCCTTAGAGGATTTCAATAACAGATTGGAGTTTGGCAGAAGAATCATTCAATTCAAATAGAGACGATTGAAATGATTTAGGCTGAAGAGCAGAAGAAAAAAGAATTTTAAAAGTGATTTCAGCCCAAGAGACCCATGGGACACTATCAAGCATGCCAATATGTACATTATAAGAGACCCAGAAGGAGAGAAAAGAGAGAAAGGGGCAGAAGAAATGATGAATTATTCAAAGAAATAATGGCAGAAAACTTCCAGAATTTAATGAGGTACAAATATACACATTCAATAAACACCAAACAGGAAAAATGAAAGAAAACCACACTCCCCACATAGTTGTCAAACTGAAATGCCAAAGAGAGGAAAGAGTTCTGAAAGATGCATAGAAAAATAATGAGCTATGTCTAAGGGAATTCCAATAAGATTAATACCAATTTCTGATCCGAAACCATGAAGGCAAGAAAGCAAAGAAAGGAAATATTATAACGCTGAAAGAAAATAATTGCCAACCAAAAATGTTATATCTGACAAGACTGTCTTTCAAAAAAGGAGGGGGCATTAAGACATTCCCAGATAAATCAAAGTTGAGGAAATTTGTCACCACTAGACCAACCATACAAGCAATGCTCAAGTGAGTGAAAGAAAAGTGAATCAAAGCAGGATGAAGAAATGAAGATTTCTGGTAAATAACACCATCTGGGTAATTGGTACTATTACATCATTGTTGTTGTTTTTTAAGATTTATTTTTTATTTATTTCTCTCCCCTTCCCGACTGCCACCTCCATTGCCTGCTCTCTGTGTCCATTTGCTGTGTGCTCTTCTGTGTCCATTTGCATTCTTGTCAGGTGGCACTGGGAATCTGTGTCTCTTTTTGTTGCATCATCTTGCTGCATCAGCTCTCCATGTGTGTGGTGCCACTCCTGGGTGGGCTGCACTTTTTTTTGCGTGGGGTGGCTCTCCTTGTGGGGCACAGTCCTTGCACCTGGGGCACCCCTATGCAGGGGGATCCCCGGCACGGCATGGCATTCCTTGCATGCAACAGCACTGTGCACAGGCCAGCTCACCATATAGGCCAGGAAGCCCTGAGTACCAAAACATGGACCTCCTATATGGTAGACAGACACTCTATTAGTTGAGCCACATCCGCTTCCCTACATTATATTTTTTAGTACATTGTTCTTTACTTCTTACAGGTTCTAAAAGGCGAATGTATAAAAAGGAATTATAAACTATAGGCATGGACACACAATATATACAGATATAATCTGTAACAAGTACAACAAAAAGTGGGGGAATGGATTATATAAGAACTGTGTATGTGTATGCTATTGTAATTAAGTTGGTATTAAACTAAACATGATTATGATAGATTTATGGTATTAAATTTAAACCCCATAGTAAATACAAAGACAATATCAGAAAATATATACAGAGGAAATGGGAAGGTACTCAAAATGCAACACTACAAAAAATAAAACAAAATGAAAGAAGGCATTAATGGAAAAATCAAGGGACAAAAATGGTTTCAAACTTACAAAGTCCAAATAGCTAAATGACAAAAGAAAGTACTTCTTTATCAGCAGTTATTTTAAATGTAAATTAAGCTCTCCAGTTAAAAAGCTGAGATTGGCAGAATGGATAAAAAAGCATGATCCAAATGTATGCTGTTTACATGGGACTCACCTTAAATTCAAAGACACAAGTAGGTTGAAAATGAAAGGATAGAAAAAAATATATACCAGGCAAATAGTAACTGAAAGAGAGCTGGGGTGGCTATACTAATAGCAGACAAAATAGACTTAAAGTTGCAAACTATTACAAGAGACAAAGAAAATGACTATATACTGATAAAAGGGTCAATTCAACAAGAAGAAATAGAGATATAAATATGTAAGTACCTAACGGCAGAGCCCTAAAATATATGAAGCAAATATGGATAGATTTGAAGGGAGAAATGTATGGTTCTACATTAATAGTAGTAGACTTCAATACACCACATTCAATAATAGATAAAGCATAAAAACAGAATCTCAATAAGGAAAGGAACTAAAAGAATTGATGAATACTATAAAACAACTAGGCCAAAAACACATATATAGAACATTTCACCTAATAACAGCAGAATACACATTCTTCTCTAGTGCCCCTGGATCATTCTCCAGGATAGATCATATATTAGCTTACAAAACAAGTCTCAGAAAATTTACAAATATTGAAATAATGCCAGGTATCTACAACCACAATGGAATGAAGCTAAAAATCAATAACAGAATGAGAATTGGAAAATTCACAAATGCATGGAAATTAAACCACACACTCAATCAATGAGTTAAAGAAAAAAAATCACAAGGTGTATTAGAAAATATCTTGAGGCATATGAAAAGGAAAACACAACATACCAAAATTATTGGAGGCAACAAAGGCAATGCTGAAAAGGAAATTTATAGCTCTAAATACTTACATTAAAAAAGAAGAAAGATTTCAAATAAGAGATATAATTTCAAAAGTGGAAGATCCAGAAAAAGAAGAGGAAACTAAATTCAATGCATGTGGAAGAAAGGGAATAAACCAAGATTAGAGTGGCAATAAATGAAATCAAGGCTATAAAAGCATTATACAATCAATGAAACCAAAAGTTGCATCTTTGAAGAGATCAATAAAATCGACATATCTTTAGCTATACTGACAAAGAAAAAATAGAGAAGATGCAAATAACTATAATAAAAAATGAAAGCAGGCACATTACTACAGGCCACCCCTGAAAATAAAAGTGATTGTAAGAGGATACTATGAACAACTATACATCAATGAATTAGATAACCTAGAAATTCCTAGACACTCACAAACCTCTTACTCTAACTCAAGAAGAAACAGGAAATCTCAACAGATCAATAACAAGTAAAGAGATTAGATCAGTAATCAAAAACTTTCTAACAAAGTGAAGTCCAGGACAGGATGGCTTCACTGATAAATTTTACCAAACATCCCAAGAAGAATCAATGCCAGTCCTCCCCAAACTCTTACAAAAAAATGAAGAGGAGCACTAATTCATTCTATGAGGCCAACATTATCACCCTAACACCAAAGAAAGATATAGATACCACAAGATAAAAAAATCACAGAACAATGTCCCTTATGAATATAGATGCAAAAATCCTCAACAAATTACTAACAGACCAAATCCAACAGCACATTAAAAGAATTGCACATCATGATCAAGTGGAATTTATCCCAGGCATGAAAAGCTGGTTCAAGAAAAAAATTAATATAATATACCACATTAATAGATCAAAAAGGAAAAAAGCACCTGATCATCTCAATTGACACAGGAAAGGCATTTTACAAAATCCAGCACCCCTTTTTGATAAAAACACTCATAAAACTAGGAATAAAAGGCAATTTCTTCAATATGATAAAGAGCATATATGAAAAACCCACAGCTAATATCAGACTTAATGCTGAAAGATGGAAAGCTTTCCCTCTAAGATAAGGAAATAAACAAGGACGACATTGTCATCACTATTATTCGACATTGCACTGGAAGTTCTCGACAGAGAAATTAGGCGAGAAAAACAAATAAAAGTTCTCCAAATAGGAAAGGAAGGAGTAAAATTTTCCCTATTTGCAGATGACATGATCCTTAAAGTAGAAAACCCTGCCAAATCTATATCAAAACTACAGTAATCAAAATATCAAAACTACTATAGATAATAAACTCGTCCTGGTGGAGGGTACAAAATCACACAAAAATCAGTGGGTTATCTATAAACTATTAAAGAACAATGTGAAGAGTAAATAAAGAAAAAATTGCCATTTGCAATAGCAACTAAAAGAATCAACTATCTAGGAATAAATGTAACCAAATATGTAATGGATTGTGTACATAGAAAACTACAAACATTGCTTAAAGAAAAATCAGAAAAGACCTAAATAAATGGACGGATATTCCAGATTCATGAATTGGAAGAGTAAATATTGTTATGATATCAATTCTACACAAAGCATTTTTTAGATTCAATGTAATCCCAATCAAAATTCCAATAGCCTTCTTTGCAAACAAGGAAAAGTCTATCATAAAGTTGATTTGGAAGTGTAAGGAGCCCTAAATAGCCAAAATCATCTTGAAAATGAAGAATGAGATTGAAGGACTCACACTTTCTGATTTTAACACTTATTAGCAAAGCTACAGTATTCAACACAACATGCTGCTGGTACAAGGTCTGATATTTAGATCAATGGAATCAAATTGAGAGTTCAGAAATAAACCCTCACATCTGCAGCCAACTGGCGAAAACTGCATGTGTGTGAGGGTGTGTATATGGCAAGTCTGTATTTTCTGCATAATTTTTATATAAACCTACAACTTCTCTAAAAAGAAATAAAAAATTGTTTATCATAAGAGTGGACATTTAGTGTTCAGTGCGGTTTTCAATAAAAAGTAATTTAAAAATTTGCAGCTGTTTGATATAATTAAGAATTTGAAGAACAGATACTGGATTATGTTTGTAATCTGTTCTGTACCTGGACATGATTAAGTTATGATTAGGACTTTGATTGGGCCACGTCATTGGCCACCAAGGGGTGGGAACTCACAGATTAAAAGCATGGCTAAGGACAGATTTGAGGGTTTTTGATGTTGGAATTTTGATGTTGGAGTTTGATGCTGAAGCCTTAAGCTGGAGCCCCAGGAAGTAAGCTCACAGAGGAAAGAGAAGCAAGCCCCAGGAAGGGAGGAACCCAGGAAGCCTAAACCCTCACAGACATTGGCAGCTATCTTGCCTCAACACATGAAAATAGACTTCGGTGAGGGAAGTAACTTATGCTTTATGGCCTGGTATACCCCAAATAAATACCCTTTATAAAAACTAACCAATTTCTAGTATTTTGCATCAGGACCCCTTTGTTTGATTAATAAAGAATTAAAGAAGTAAGAAGAAAGAAGAGGAGGAAGGTATGGCTGAAAAGAATATGGACCCTACTTGGATCCTGAGGCACAAGAAGAAAAATGGAAGTGTTTATAGGATAATCAGGGAATTGTAAATATTCACTGGATAGTTGATGACATTAGTAATTATTAGTATTGATTGTGTGATGATGCTCTCATAGTTGTATTTACAAAGAGAAGTCCTTGTCTTTACAGAGATACACTGAAACATTTACAGAAGAAATGCTCTGATACCTGAAACTTGCTTCAAAATTATCTGGAGCAGAGAGAGGGTAATCAGGGGACAGAAAAAACAAGTTTGGCCATGAACTGAAAATATTGAAGCTGGGTGATGCGAGTTCATTATACATACTATACTTTTATATATGCTTATTATTTTTGCTAAAAATTCAGTGTCTGTTTTATTAAAGTCCTTGTCCTTTTAACAAACATATTGATATCATATTATACACTAAGTTTGGTGGATATAAAAACAGATTAGTGTTTTTCTGACCAGGCTTCTTATCATTAGTCCTTATTTCCTATTTCTAAGATGCCTTTGATTTTAAGGCACACTAGTGTTTTAATTGGAGCTCTTGATGTCTCCTGACTTGAATGTTAATACCCATTGGGAGGAGCGAAGAGAAAAGATAAACCAGTCACATTAAAATTATACATTGACTTTAAGATACATCCTGATTTCAGACTATCTAAGCTATATATCTTAAAATCAAGGAAGAATGGTAATTTCCATGTTCCTTTGGCTCTATAGTAAATATTTGTTTTTAAATCTGAAAGTTTCTTAAAAGAAAATATTCTCTTTTTTAAATCTGTTTTTTAATCCTCTATGTACCCTTTTTTTTTCTTTCAGTGTCTGAACCCAGTCATCAAGGTGAAATAGATGCATCTGGTCTTATCCCCAACAAATGTGTCTCAGCCATCTGGAAGAAGATATTAATACAGGAATTAACAATGGGTATGCTCTTTAGGAATGTAGTTGTATGAATTATATTTGCAGTTAGTTTAAACTGCTCTCAAGGGTTCAAGGTGAATTAAACTTCCTGAGACAAAAAAATTTCCTCCAGCAGAGCCTTCCTTGGCACAAACCACAGAAAACAGAGCAAGTGCTTTGAGACAGAAGGAACTGCATTGAAACTTGGCTCTTAGTAATCAGCTATGTGACCTTGGATATGTTTCTTAGCCTCTCTGTCCCTCATATGGTTCTTCAATAAAATATGCCTGAAGCAACCTACTAAGTGTTCTAACTTTAAGGGAGATGACAGTATATAAAACACCTAGTGCAGTGCTAGGATATAGTAGAAATTCAAGGTGATACTCTTCTATCCATTTTCCTGGAACCCAGGTCAGGCTCCATTGGCACATTCACTTGGTAGAAGCTCTAAGCCAAATCATTTGCTTTGTAGCTACAGTTAACTGATCATTCTGTAAAACAATCATTTGGTGAACTTTGGAGAAAAGGCAGCACTCACTGGGATGTGGAGACTGATGATTGCAGGCAGAAAGTTTATTGGGAATCTCTCCCAACAGAGGGGGTCTGAAGAATAGACTTTAGCTCACCCCTGGAAGGCGGAATAAGAATTTATACAGTACCTTCCTAGGCAGGGAAATGATAGTTGGTGGGAGGGGGTTGAGTGTCTGAGTGAGGTGCAGGGGCCAAAAGGAAGCCCTAGAGGTGAAAAGTTTCCCTTGTATGGCTAGAGAGTAGAAGGTTAGGAAGTGATGTTTCCTTGGAATGCTGGAGGAGCAGGTGGTGCTTTGATCTGGAGGGGATGAAGGTCTCTATCTCACTTTACTCCCATCTCCACATGGTTCCTTTCTTTAGCCTTTGGGGAAGTTCTGTGCTTTCAGACATGTAGGTGGGCAGTGTGGGGAGGGCAGGGCTTGTCTTTCCTCAATGCATGTCAGGGGGAACTGAGTCACAGCTTGTTAATTATTGCAAACCTAGTGAGGGGAACCTCTAACAGTGAATTCACTTCAAAAGAATTGAATTTGGGTAAACTGGCTGCTTCTATATTGACTCAGAATATTAGGCACAGAGCTTGTACTCCAGATCTAATTCATGGTTGGTAAAAAGCTCCTGTATGGATAATATGGTCTTAGCCAGGGATGTTAGGGAATTGATGCTTGTCTAGGTACCTAGCACATAGTAGGTACACATCAAATACTGGCTGAATGACTATGACTGAAGGAAACCCTTCTGGAGTTCACACCATGGTTGTACTTTAGTTCCACCAGTGCCAAAACTGTGAGGCTGCTCTTTATTTATTTTTACCTTCTGTGTGCCATAATATTACTTACCTTGTGCATCCTGCCATCAGCCCTCTCTCCACCCTGGCACAGAGGTCTCAGCTCTTCAGAGCTGGGATGACTATTTACATGCCTGCTTCTCCATGCCCTCCCTGCTGGGAACCAGGCAGCACAGAGTGCTGGGCAGTCCATGGCAGAAAACTGAAAGTGTTTCTAGCACCCGTCCTTGTCCACGCAGGGCCCCAGCTCTGCCAAGGACGCCCAGCCCTGGCCCTTCATGTTAAGCCTCAGTTGGCAGGGCCCAGTCCATCAAGGAGCAGCCCACAGCACAGACACCAGTTGGCCATCTTCCTGCACCATCCCATCTGCTAGATCAGAGTGACCCTGGGAAGCTGGTCAGTTTGCAACTGGAGGGCAAGTGTGTGAGCACAATGCATTCATGCTGGGAGAACAGGGAAGGGGAAAGAGCGGGAAGGGTATCTTGCTTTCCCCCAGGGAAAAGAGCAAGGACAAGCTCCCTTCCCAAGGCCTTTTCTAGAGCAGCTGATGCTCGAATTCCATCTTTTGGGAAAGTAACTTACCTGTCTGCATCTCAGTTTTCTCCTCTTCATGACAGATGGAGAAGATCATAATAGTAATTCATGTTATCAGCATTCCAAACAATAAGCAATAGGTTAATTTCCCAAATTCCTACTCCCTAGAAGACTGATGGATGAGATTTGTTAAATTTACTGCAGGTGGTAAAGCAAGCAGGGCTACAGATAGCAGAACTCTTGCCAGGGTAAGGTGCCAAGGAAATGCCATCATGACCTAACAGAACTCGGGAGGGGGAAGGGGCTAGATGAAAGTTGCAGGCTATCTGCAGATTTCCATGCTCCTAATCTCTCAGAGGCCACAAAAAAAATGGCCTTAGGAGCCAGACAGGCAATGAAAGTGAGTGAAGCATGCTAGGGGTTTACATAGTAAACATTAGCAATAGTCCTCACTTCCACAAAGATGCTTTCTCCCTCTTGCTGATGAAACATGTAGTCCTCTAGGTATATGCTTTATTTTCTCACTTTTAGTAGATTCATGGGCACAGAGAAATATTTTTCCACTACAATAAAAAACTAAAACACAGGGTCAAATAACAACTTTGAAAGGAGCCAGAGAACTTGGGAACATGTGCTCTATCCAAAGAGGGCAGAGACTGCAACTCCAGCTAATTGTTGGAGAATGGGGATGTGGTCTAGTGTTGTCAGATCTTCTATTTTTTTTTTTTTTTTAACAGAAACTAGAAATCCAGATTAAAAAAATATTTATATACATACATATAATTTCCCTGTTTTTGCCATTTTTCTTCTTACTTTTAATGGTGTAGCTGTTTTTATTATCTTCATATACACCAAATAAAACTCATCTGCCCATGACATGTTTGTATCTCTACATAGTATCCTGAATGTTGAAGGGTCCTTGCCAAATCACTCTCAACTTGGCTTTTCTGGTCAACCTTCTCCTGGTGCTGGGAGCCTATAGAATCCTCAGTGGTGGCCTTGACTTGTGCCTCATGTCCTCAGGGGATGCCAGGGGCTGGTGCAGTCTGGACAGAGGTGCAAACTCCTTTTCTCAGCAGGATTTCCTTCTCAGGGGCTTTAAAATTACCCTGAGGTAGGAGCTGGGGCTCTGACTCCTTCTGAAGGCCCCTTTCCATGTCCATTCCCTTGTGGAGGTTAGAAAAGAAACGCAGTCTTGAAGTCCTGGCACTGTCCATGTGAGAGATTATGGCCTATTAGAAGAGCTGGGGTGAGCCTTTCAAACATCTAGGCCAAGCCTTACATCTCATACATAAGGACACTGAGATGCACAAAGCCACAGGATCTTGTCTGGGGCCCACAGCTTGTCAATGACAGCTGAGAGAGAAGATCTGAGAGCTCCTGCCTCTTTGTCCAACACTATGCCTGCTCTAGTCTGCCTCTGCTGTATACGCTTGGCAACTCCCAACCATCTCTAGGGTTTCACTGGGTATTTGCTGATAATTTTACTTTCCAGCGTGAAAGGGCTAGTAACTGGTGAGACATCCATGAAAGATGTAGTAAGACTTTGTGGGATGAAGAAGGAAAGAAAAAAGTTTGCATAATTAACAGTGAAGTAAGAAATGACTTTGATGTATATGTTATAACATCTTTCTTCCAAGGATTTTGAGATATTTGACATGTCATCTCATTTTTCTTTTCGCCAACCCTGGCAAAAGTCTTGGCAAGTGAATGGGAAATAAGGCAAGACGTGACTTGGTAAGAGCCAAACACACAAGCCATGCACCACTTGGAGTCATCTCCTGCTCCAGGGTCAGCTCATTTGGGGATCGATGGCGACTTCAGGGCACGCTCGCTCTTGAGGCACCTCGAGGGAGATGGTCTTCTACTTCCTGCCTTCGCTTCATTGCCTAGGATTGTACTGACATTAGATTCAGCAAGAAGGATGAACTCACATTTCACCTTGGGCTCTCAGTTGATGGGCTAGTTGGAGAAAAGGCAACTTAGAAAACTGACTGAGGGTGAGTTATTTAAACAAAACAGATGGAGAACACCTCTACCACCACCATCATCTGTCTTCTCCCAAACCTAGCCTTTAAGGCATACCACAATGCCTGGAACTTTGTAAGAAATTTAGCTGAAAAGAAGCAAAACCTTAAGTAAATCTTTGCTTATCATTTCTGTATTGCTTTTATTATCAGAAAATAATAGCAACATACTAATAACTATAGCTATGACTATAGATATGAGCTTTTCTCATATAAGTCAAAATGGTATCTTTTTATCAAAGTCACAGAATTAAAGCTATAAGGGAAGTGGTATAATGGTCACAATACTTCCAGGAAATTCTCTCTAAACAATAGACTTACAGACAGGTAAACTGAAAGCCAACAGGGAAGTCTGCATTAATCTCCTAACTATACCTTGCTGCTCCGCATCAAACTTGTATGAGACACAGAAGTCTTGATTAAATGCAGGTAACAAGATGTCCTCAGTTGATTTTTCTCATTTCATATTAGACTTTCTTGATTTAAGTGGTTCAATAAGAAATGAGACATAATTGGATCTTGCCTTTAATTAAATATACATTTTATTTATTTATTTATTTATTTATTTATTTATTTATTTACCAGGTCCACTAAGATATTGCTTAATTTTCATTAATGCTGTTTTTTCTTTAAATAGAACAACATTCTTGTTAATCCTGCTTGGATGCAATTAGTTTTGCTGTGCTTATTTTTCTGCTTCCACAGTTAATTTCAGTATAGAGAAAATTAATTTTTTCCCCCGTACTCAGAACATCCTGCCCACTGAAAATTCACTGATATTTCCACAATTTCCCATGTATTTTTATTTCAGGGTGAAAGGAAAAGAGAGATGAGTTTGGAGGAAGAAACAAGAGACAGGTGTCTATAAAATATTGTTCACTTGATAGCCTAGAATGATGATGTTCCTACCAAAAACTAAAAGTGCCTGTGTGGCAGTTTGAAATTCTTTTATGAACCCCCAAAAGAGAAAGATTATGTTTTGAACTGATCCACTCCTGTGGGTGTGAGCTTTTTGTTGGCTGACATCCCTGAGGCATGAGTCAGGTTGTCTCCACCCTCCTGCTGGATCTGATATAAACAGATGGAGAGAAAGAGACACAGGAAAAGAAAGTTGCCATATTTGACCCTGCAATGGGAGAGAAAGGACTCCAGTTTTGTCCACAGATGAGCTGCAAGGAGAGAAGTCCCCAAGAGGCTCAATGAGCTGAGGCCCAGGGAGACATGAGTCATGTGCCTGATAGTTGCAGCTGAACTTGGAAAGAAAGAGACTGATAAAGGAGGCCAGGAAAGAGACAAGCCCGACGCCTGGCTGCCCATAGCTGAGCTCTGAGAGACGGTAGAATCTGGCAGGGCAGGCAGAGACCTGGGCAGAGACTGGCAGCCATCTTGCTTCACCACGTGGCTGGACAACAGGATCAACAGTAGCTGACTTTGGTGAGCAAGCACCTCTGATGGTATCTTGCTTTGGACATTTCTTGGCCTCAGAACTGTAAGCCTTTATTCCAAATAAATTCCCTTTATAAAAGCCAACCTCTTTCTGGTACTTTGCCTTGGCAGCCATTTGGCAAATTAAAACACCACTGGATTATTAAACCCCTATGTTAGTATTATATATTTGTGATAGTTCATGAGAGAATGTTCTCATATATGTTCTGTTAACCAGAGTCCATCTTCCACCACAGGATTCACTGTGTTATACAGTCCCATGCTTTGTATAATCCATTCAAAATGTACATTCAGTGCAAAAGTGCCTGCTTTTTGATATAATTACCGTGCTAGGATAGGCTCTCTGCATCATCTTCTGTTCCCTCAGAGGCAGATGACAAGACAAAGAAAAGATTCCAGTATAGTCACTGAATTTCTAAACACCAAATAAACATAAATAGTGAAGCATTTTTCAATATACTCTGATGCTCTGATTCACCACACATCTCTGATTAAGTTGGGAGATAGGAGCTACAACACTGACACATTAGAACAGCTAAGTTTCCCTTTCTATGCAAAGTATATAATATTGCAAGCTTTAAAGGCTTAAGGTAAAATTGTGCCTTAAAATAAATTTGTGGCCTTTAAACACGTGTTTTCTAAAGCAAGTTTCTGTACACTGCTCAAAGGATTTATGCCTGTGAGTCTCACTTGGCATTTTAATTCTGCTTGAACTGGGTATCTTCCATGGCCATATGAGTAGGCGGGAAAAGTAGTAAATAGAAGCCACTGCCAATTCACAGCGTGTCTCTGCTGCTTTTTTTCCCTCTCTCTATAGCCATCAAGGAGGACCAATAGAACAAAGACTTTAATAATTTTAGAGAACAGGATGATTACAGTATAACCTAAGCCTTATTAAAACCTCCTGACTGAAATACTTCCATTTGTGAAATAATATTTACTAGGCCTCAATATTTTCAACACCTATTTCCACTCCCATATACTTGAATTTGCTTTCTCCTTTTTATTGGCCTAAAAATTGCTGAGTTTTTGTTTTAAAGATTTTTTATTTATTTCTCTCCCCTTTCCCACCACACCGCCCCCCCACACACACACTTGTCTCCTGTCTGTCCATTCACTGTGTGTTCTTCTGTGTCCGCTTGTGTCAGCGGCACCCAGAATCTGTCTTGTTTTGTGGCATCGACTTGCTGTGTCAGCTCTCCATGTGTGCGGTGCCATTCCTGGGCTGGCTGCAGTTTTTTCACGCTGGGCGGCTCTCCTTACAGGGTGCGCTCTTTGTGCGTGGTGATCCCCTACACGGGGGACACACCTGTCTGGCACGGCACTCCTTGTGCGCATCAGCTCTGTGCGTGGGCCAGCTCATCACACGGGTCAGGAGACCCTGGGTTTCAACCTTGGACCTCCCATGTGGTAGGCAGATGCTCTATCTGTTGGGCCAAATCCACTTCCCAACTCTGAGTTCTTAATCTTATTCTACCTCACATGGTTGGAGGTCTGCTCTTAATACATCTTCAGAAGTCTTGAGAATCTCACTGACATGGAGGAAGAAATGAATGAGCTGAGTAATGTTGGCAGGAGGAGTATGTTCCAAAGACCTTCTGTCTGCTATGAGAAAGGTCTCTTTCCTCTTCATCCTTTTTTCCATTGAGGAAAGGAGAAATACAATTATCAAATGCCTTCCTCTACTGTCATCTCCCATTCTCTGTTTTCACTAAAGTGACCAGAGGGTACCCTGATATGAACATTGTGCTTGGAGTGAACATTTTAGCACTGAACGTGCACTTGTTAATGTCAATCTATTCCCAGTCATTTTATAGGAGTTCTATTTGCTTCTTTGGCAATGATCCAGCAGAGGAAGATACATCTTTCAGTAGGTATCTCATCTTCCTTTTTTTTTTCTTTTACAGAGGGTATTTATTTGGAGTAAAGCTTACAGTTCTAAGGCTATAAAACGTCTGACTCAAGGTACTTTCAAGGTACTAAAGTCAGCTGCCAGTGTTGAAACGAGGTGGTGGGTGATCTCTACCTGGTCTCTCCTTCCCCTTCAGGCTTCCTCTTTCTTCTGATGTTTTGCTCATCTTTAGCTCTGTTTTGTTTTCTTTTCCTCTTTAGCCAATGCTTAATAAGAATAAGAACAAGAGGAATAGCTCACACTTACTGAGTGCTTATATTGGGTCAGGACGGTGCTAAACACTTTATACGCATGACCTCATTTAATTATCACATTTAATCTTCATTTTACCAGTGAAGACACTGGGACACAGAGAAGTTAGTTTACTTGCACAAGCTTGTGACATGCAGGGTTGCAGGGTGGTCTGATTCCAGCATACCTAGTTCTCGTCCCTGCATTCAGAGCCTGCTCCAAGGTCTCCTAACAGGTGCACAGAAGAGAGGATATCTGGAAGCCTAGAAAGCATCTCTACTCCATAGGAAAGGAAACTATTATCAGAAAACATTGAAACCTCTGTGGACTTCTTTCAAGGGCAGGAATAAATGTGCTGAACTATCCTTTAAGGCACTAATACCCAGGCTGCTGAACAACACAACAGCTATTATTGTTTTCCAGGCTGACACTTGGCCAGTTCTTTTTCTTCCTCACTTTCAGGCTAATAATTAGATTGAAATCCCTGACAGAACTTTAGCCATCACCCCAGGGGGTTCTAGGTTCCTTTACTATTGCTTGCAAAGATTTCATTTTAAAACAGCCCTTTGAAACTATAAGTAAGTTATACTCAGCAATAGGTTTTTAAACATCTATTATCTTGTTGAGTCTTTTGAAGAACACATGCAGCTCTCTCCCTCTTGATCTGGAGAGATAAGCTTTTCTTTTTTTTTATATCTAATTTGGAGAATAAAAATACCCAGGAGGACCAGAGAAGGAAGACTCATAAAATACTGTTTTCATCAGCACCTGTGTCATTGCCAGGTTATTTTGGTTAACAGCCACGTTCCAAGAATGCGTTGATTCAGGAATTTTGTTTGCTTTAGATTTCTTTTTTGTTGTTGTTGAAATTCATTTTTCACGTATACAGGAACTAATTGTGGTGGCTTTGCTTCCACAGGGGAAAAACAAAGAACTGTTGAGAGTAAATTAATCTCCTGACCTCTTTGCTGGGTCACTTTGAGCAAGGCTTTTAGAGACCAGGTTTTGTACAGAGCCATTTCCTCACCTTTGCTGGCACTTCTTGGGACCTCCCCCAGCCTGCGTGGGGAGAGCGTTGAGGTGGCTGACATGGGGAAGGAAGCTTTTCTCTGTGTAAGAAAGCCCGACCCAAGCAGGGCATTTAAAATCCTTTGAGAAACAAGACAGAGTAGCACAAATAAGTAGGTAACTGGCCCAGGTGGGGATCAACGGGCTTGGCTGGCCTCATTAGCACTTGTTAAAGTCAGCTGAATGGGCTCCCGGGAGACCCCGCCACTTAGGAAAAATCTGTTCAGAGACCTTTCTATCATTTTATATTATGTGCTTGTTTGGAGAATTCCAATTGCTTCTGAGGAGGCGGCAAAGAGCTTTTGGTCTCTCTATTAAGTCTAGTCTTTCCATATAATAAAGAAAAATTATTGTGCCCACAAGGCCCAAGGATGATATCTGGAACTGTACCAGTCAATCCCTTTGGCCAAATGTTTTTTTTCCTAGGACAATGTGTCTTATGCTTTTCTAGAGACATAAAGATAATAAAGGAATATTTAATTTTACCAAATGTGATGCTTTTGAAGAAATTTAATGGAAAACTTTTTTGTAGAATTTTAAGCAAAGTTCTTTTAGACAATAAATGCTCTATGATCTATTGAATGGTTTAACCCATAAAGATTCCATAATTTTCTGACAACATTCTTTGAACAGAAGTGAAAAAAAAATACTTGCTAATTCTTTCAAATATATTCCAGGATCCAGAGTAACGTTTTCTGTTTGATTTAATAAGTTCTTACCAAAACAACCCCTGCTGGTGGCTAGGCATGGACTCTACTGAATCCATGATAATCAAATTTTAAAATTGAAGATATATACCTAACCAATTCACCTATGAGAATTGAACACTTTATAACACAGCAATAAAGAAACGTTTCTTAGGATATCCAAATATATGCATCCTTTAGCTTGCAAAAAGGAGGCTTATGAACATTATATTCTAAAAATGTCTGCTTGAGCTGGGGGTGGTAACTCCCTGGAGAGTAAGATGCATTCCTAGACTAAGAGCCACACTCTTGTCTTGCCTGAGAGGTGGGGGTTGGAGGCATGCCACCTCGGCCTCTCTCATCCACAAGATGCCGGGGCAGCTATTCGACGTCTGCTAGGGAAGTGGGCTGTAGCAGTGGGAAGAGCATAACTTCCAGGACTATCTAGCTGCCCTCAGCAAGCCAGCAATATATTTTCCCACAGATGATCAGTACATAAACATTTACTTCACCTATAGTACACCTTAACTATGGTATTTAAAAACAATTGCTTTTAAACAAGAATGAGTAAAAAAGTTTTTACGGACTGACGTAACAACTGAATTGCAATTCATTAAAAATTAAAATAAGTAGAGAGCTTCAGTCGAAGACATATTCCACATTTTAAACAATACCCTTACATTTTTTTCCCAAACAACTCATTTGTTTAGGAAGTCTGTTAGTTTATATGTTCTTGGTTAGACTTGAGGAATTTCTCAAGCAGGCAATCCAAAAAATTTAGAAGCAAAACTATAGTTTTTCAGAAGGCAGATCTTGATTAAGTAAGTAGAGGATCCCTGGAAATCTAGTAGCAATGGCATGGTGTTGCAACATCGATCCATTAAGAGGGAACTAGTCACTTTCCAAGTGCACAGAACTAATCAAGACTGGCATTGGATTGGTTTTCAGACTCAAACAAATTATTTCTATCCAAATTAGACTCCTTACCAAGCATTTCTCATCACCCAAATTGGGAAAAGATACCTGGTCTTCCACAACTGGTAATTTCCAGAGCTGAAATGCTGCTGCCTTCTAGTGAAATGACTAATAAATAAATAATTGCTAAGTCAGTAAATAGAGTTCTAATCATTAAGTTCACAATCACTTCTATGTGGTCTCTAGTGCTGCTTTCATTATTAAACAATCCATCCAATTACATATACCTGGGGGTTACATACTTCAGTTCCTTCTGATTTGACTGATGGCTACTTTATCACAAAGCTTACACAAAATAGACTGGGTGTTGGCAGTCCTAACACAGCCTCAGTTCTAACACCAAACACTGCCACTTGTGCTGAAATCACCAAGCTACTGGTGAAATCATGACCTACATGGATGGTGTCACCATAATTTTCTAAAGCTGTCAAACTCGAGGCCTTGAGCTGCAAAGGTGTCACACAAAAATGAAATCCAGTTGCATTTGGAGGCCTACACCTCCGTGGGAGTCCTAATCAGGTTGACTACAGTTTTGTGCTGCACAGAGCAGCTTTCAGTGCAGGAGGTAGGCTATTAAATGCTTTCTGAACTCCGTTAGTTACTCCTGCTGAGAGTGAAAAAGTCCTCATAAATGCATAAAAATGAAATTGCCTATGAGATAAGGAGATGGTACTTTGCATCCAAGTATTCTTTTCCATTCAAATGGTCCACAACCACGTATATAATGTCAGAATCAGAGTACATACCTGCAAGAAATACAGCAATGAGTAGGAGTCCCGTGTCCGAAATTTTAAGTGTACAACTCCCAATCTGGTAATGATTCCTTGGTTTCACTTTGGGTGACCTTCCTGTCCCCCGTTTGTGCGCTGCAGATGGAGCTGATGACCTACACTCCAGGCTAAACACAGGACTCAGGCTGGCTCAATCAGAGCATCGGAGATGCTTGGCCTCAGTGATGGCATTTGACCCAGTCAGGGCCCAGAGGTGCAGTCTTGGGCTGGAGAGGAACTGAAAGAGATGTACTCTTTTTCTCTCTCCTCTGCTCACCCTGAACCTGGGAGAAGGTGGACCTGGGACTATGGGCAGCTGTTCTGCTAGTACATGCCATCTACAAAGGAAGGCAACAGGGAGGAGAGTAAAGCTGAAAGATGGGTGACACACCAGGTCCTTATGAGACTGTTTAAAAAGCCAAGAAGTCCATTGAATATCTGAATTTTCAGATACATGAGCCAGTAGGTCCCATGTCCACTTTTTCCTACATTTAAGTTTTCTTTCATTTGCAATCAAAATGGTCTTAATTGATAACCAAGGAAAAATGAAGAATCATGCATCTTAGTCTTGGAAGAAATAGATGAGAAAGACACTGAGACACAGGTAAGTGGGTTATCACGGTCTTCTGCTAGCTAGTGGTATTGCCAGGAACACAACCCAGTGCTCGTTTTCTCTGTACTATGGGAAACATTAATTAAAAAATAATTATGAAACCCTTGGATTTGTTTAGACAATATGAAAAGTTTACATATTGGATGTTATACTTATAAAATTGGGTTTATAAATTAATATTATAAGTCATTCTTTCCAATTTGAAAATAGATTAATAAACTACTTAGAAATATACTTGTGGTCTGCTGTAACAGCAATAGAAATAGCCCAACAAAATAGCTTAAAATGTTTTATTAAGTATATATAATATTACAGGGTAATATGTACAAAGTTATGTTTTTAAATAAAAAAAGTACCTTGGCAAAGATTGCAGATATTCAAAGCTTCAAACAGTGATAAATCGATTTAATACATACAAAAGAAACCTTTAACGGTAACAACACAGCTGTAAAACAACTTTGGTCTTTAAATCACTGCAATAAATGGCTACTGTCAAATAGCACACCTTTAATTGCTATGCAAAAAAAGCCCCCAAGAGAGGATCTCACACATAGCAAAACTGGAGTTTTCTTGATTTAGAATGGTTAATGGATATTTATACCATGTGGAATCCAATTCTCAACAATGGCTTTTTGTAAATAATGCTCTGTGTAATAAAAACAAAAATGTTTTCCTCTCTCACCAACCATGGTAACAACAGGATTCCACTGATGTTGTCTACAGAGAACCTTATTAAAATTATTTTCTAAAAAGACTAAATTTATGGGAAAACTGGTCTTAAACAATTGTAATTAAGTGCTATCAAAAACCAAAGGCAGGGAAACTTCCTGTTCTCTGCTCATCTCTTGAAATTTACCTGGATTATCCCTAGGACCAACTGAAAATGGCTTAACAAAGGACCCCCAGTAGGTGATGGCTGTTAGTGATTTTGAAAGAATGATACATGAACTAAAAAAACCTTCAATCAAATAAAACAAAGAGTTGCCCAACAATTATTTCCCCAGTTTCCAACAACAGATGGAGGTATGTATTTCTAAACATACATACCACACATCTCCATTTTCAAATACCCACCTTAAGACAAAAGAAATTTAGATGTTGATACAGAGTTTGATTTTTATTGAAGAGACAGAGGAATACACTTATCACTCTTGGAGCCTTAACTCAAACCATAATTTGGTTGGTCATTTACTAAAATGACCAGTATTCTGAAAAGAACAATATTCTCTATTACCGCATAGCCCCATTTGAAAAATTCTGACATTCTCAGGAATCTAAATGGAATGGACCTGGAGTTTCCAGGTGGAAAATCACCTATTAAGGTTTTCAGACATGTAAAACTTGTCAAAAAGAAAACACTCTAGTTCACCCTATAAAGAGAGTGGGAAATCAATCTAAATCAGTCAACTCTCAATGATCAATTTTAGTTACTGCGTCTACTGTATACAAAATAGGAGGAGAGAAAGGGGAACAAAAAGTTCTTGCTATGGAAGGAATTTAAAAATTGAATGGGAGAAGCTAGTTAAATTTAAAAAAAAAAAACATTAGAGCTAAGCACAGATGCATGAAGTATTAGGCAAGGTAAGTTAAGAGATGAAAGGAACAGCTACACAGAAGCGGACAGACTGCAGACTGCAAAGGAAAACCAGTAGGGGAGGAAGAGCTGGAGAGAAATGCTTTGAAGGAGAGAAAATTTTTGATTTGGCAAAAAAGGCTGGGAGTGTTGCAGAAAATGACAATGGCATTACTCTGAGAACATAAAAAAATAAAATTGAACGGAGGAGTCAATAGTAAAAATTGGGATCAGTGAATAAAACACAGATTTTGAGGAAAAACAGATACATGATGCTCAAATCATTCTTAGCAATTTTAATTTGATGTGAAGCTGGGAGCCATTTCAAGTCTGATTTAAAGGGAATTAACTGGCCCAACTATGGACAAGCAAGATGACTCCTACTACTTTGGTCCCTTTTTCCAGAATAAGAGTTGATTTCATCTGGCTACCTTCTGGTGGTCTTGTCTAGGACAGTCAATGTCTCAAAAGGCAGGAAGCATTAAAAAGAACACAATGGATGGATAATTCTCAAGACTGAACCTCCCAAAATGAGAGTTTACAGCATATTAAAAGTACAACTTTAGTTTATAAAAAACTTTACTATAAAGATGCTCATACGTGACTTTTTAAAAATAGAGAATAGGAATTTGGGTCTTTTTCAAGTCCAACTGCTTTTTCCCTCCTTTCACCAAAACTGATGTCTAAAGTAACAAATATTGGCAAATTGTAAATATTCTCAGAAAGAAAAAGATCAGCAGGAGCCAACTGATTTACATAAAGGAATACAGCTCCCTCTACATGTGTTAATATTTTGGACAGCGACACGACTAGGGAAGAAAACTATCTTTTCTTTTTCTCCAGGAAGAGCTGTCTTCATAGTGATTCCATTTTCTGAGAGAAATCAGCAGGTCATTAAATTTAGGTTTGCTGTGGACAAACCACTTGGTCCCAACACGAAATATGACAATTAGTTTGGCATAAAAGAGGCACACAGGAACATTCAGTGGACTGAGAGATAACTATTATTAATGCAACCACAAATATGAGTGTCTTATTAGGTAAACAAGAAGAATTTCTAGTATATTTAGAGTATTGGTGAGCAATCAGAAAGCTTGGCAAATTTCCTAGTTTTTAAAGTTTTAAGTGCTCAAATATTCAAATTAAATATAATTCCACCCAATAAAGATCTTTGTGTTTGTAATGTTTTTACTGAAAGCATGAATTAATGTTTGCTCTCCTGTAGGTACCTCACTTTGTCCATACAGAAGATGCATGTGCCTATCTGATATACACGCACATACAACACACACCCACAAACGAGGTAAAAAACAAGTGCTAATCATCTAAAAGTACTCCAGGCCATCACAACTGTCAGAACGTTAATTTTCTTCTAACTGGGGTAGGGAAGTGGGGATTTTGCTTTACTTTTATAGTAAGGGGAGTACGAGGCAGGACTACAGGAGGGGGGTGATGAGTGCTTATCATGCAACACAGATACAACAGTAATAAACCACCCTTTCAAGGGCCAGCCGACAGGCCTGACACACATTACATTGCCATGCGGGAGTCTCATAGATCAAATTTCAATCTTGGTTTTTCATGCCCCGGATCAGAAAGGAAGTGAAGAAGCTGTAGATTTTGCCTTCGAATCAGAGAAAGGGAATACATATGTTACAACCATAGCTATTTTTGCTGAAGAGTGTGAACACAGTACTCTGAGAACAAGTCTGGCTCCTTTCTGCACCGGATGCTACCGTGTCACTGGACCACATTCAAAGATGAGGAAAGGTGCTACATCTTGTAGAGCAGAAGCAAATAACAGGAGGGCAAGACAGTGTGTAAAGGATTGTGTGAATTAAAGAAAAACACATTCATCAGTAAAACTACCTAACTCTGGAAAGGATCTATTACACTGGATCTTCAAGGAGGAATGTGTGAATGGCAACACCTAAGAATGAAGACCACTGTCTCCACCAGTGTCACGTTACCTGTAGGTCGCATATAAGATGTTCCAAACCAAATTCCTACCTATATCTAAAGTCACTAATCCCTTGATCCAGAAGTGACAGCCACATTACTCAGCAACATCAAATCTGCCCAAGCTGCTGCGAACCCAAGTCTGCTAAGGTTTAATGGGCACCACTGTTTTTCAGAGATCCCTGGATAGCCACCAAGTTGGTACTAGGTAATTCTCACCTTGACCCAATTTAAACAGGTGATTGAGAGTCAACAGGCCCTAGGATCCAAAGGCATCATTCTTAGAAGTTGTCCACTCTACTTTTGCCTCTAACTGAAGAAAATAACAGAAAACTGGATCTCAATTGGGCACACAATACAGATAGTGATCGTTTATTAACTAAATTACAGCTGCTTTGAAAAAAAAACCTTAACTTTTAACAATCATTTAAGGGTATACAATGATTTAATTTCTCTTGTAGATGAAAACCAGTTAAATTTCTTGTTTTCTTCTCCCCAAGAGTGACTCGTCAAGGCCATGGTGCTTAAACACAAGTGTATTCCTTTCATGTCTTACTACTCTCCAAATCAGAGTCCATCATTCCACTTCAGTTACTCTGGAAAGTTGAAAAATGAACATATAATTACTACTTCACACACACAGAAAGCCAAATTAACAAATTGATGTGTTAAAATTTTTTTGAATTGTTTCAGATATACAGTATCTAAAAATAAAGAAATATTTATCCCAGATCTGCGAAGGTCAGAGACATAAACCAGCTAAATCATTAGCCTTCTTGGTTTCGGTAAATACACAATGAAAAGCTAATGCTCAATGAAAATAAAAATCAACACAGTCTGAGAATCTCCATTTGCTGAGTTGGCTGAGGAAAAGCTAAGAGACATTGATTTAGCAAAGCTATAAGATATTGATCCTAGAATAATAGCATATTATATTCAATTTAGAGCTACATCATTTCTTCAATGTAAATGAAAAAAAACCCAAAAACTACAACATATGATCAGATACAGGTCATACAGGTCAAAGAAGAAATGGTAACTTGGTCCCTAGAAAGGAAACCTGAAAGTAATTCACTGACAAGCTAGACCCATGGTGAGAATCAAGCAGTTGTCAGTAGGAAGAACCAGCCAGACAATTATTTAGTAAATATTAGTTGTAGTAAAATTAATGGAATTTCAAAGGTCATCATAGGATTCACATGCTATGAATACACAAATATTCAAGGCAAAACTGCCATAGAATATCTAACAGTACAGTGGTTTAAAAAAAAAAAGGCATGTCTTAAGGGAAATTAACAAAAGACAAAGGAAAAATAACTCAAAGTTCTTAATACTGCTTTCTGAAAATGGGGAAAAGTTTAGTTTTTTATACAACTATGGGAAGAAGACACAGAGTAAGAAAAGAAGGAAGAAATTTGAAAAACAGAACACCAGAATGTAAACATGGATAAACCATGCCACAATTCCAGGCACCAGTTATTTTTTAATGTCTTTTGGTTTATTCCTACTAACTACAATTTTTTTTAAAGGAAAGCAGTGACTTATATGACAAAACATGCATTTTTATAATAAAGGCTGTGACACAAATGTACACAAGTAAGAGCATTCTGATTCCTTGCTGAACACAGGCCCAAACATTGTTTTAAAATTAATCCACTAACACATGATCAGAGTATTTTTAATCTTATGCAAAAATTAATTGCTCTCAGGAGAATATAGCCTCCTATATTAAATGCTGCTCTTGGCTGTGGAGGTGAGCAGTTAGGTCACAGACTTTAAAACAGTACAATAAAAGTTGACAATCTAAAATAAAAAGCACACTATTTACATGATCACAGAATAACTGTTAAATACCAAAAGTATGAAAAAAATAATGTGTTATTAAAATGCTAACAGAACTAAAGAATCATAGCATTCTCAGCTTTTGTTAAAAAAGATTTATTTTATTTATTTCTCTCCCCCCACCCCCACCCCCACCCCCACCCCCATTGTCTGTTCTCTGTGTCCATTTGCTGTGTGTTCTTCTGTGTCCGCTTGCATTCTTGTCAGGCGGCACTGGGAACCTGTGTCTCTTTTTGATGCATCATCTTGCTGAGTCAGCTGTGTGTGTGTGTGTGTGGCACCACTTCTGGGCAGGCTGCGCTTTTCTCGTGAGGGGCGGCTCTCCTTGTGGGGTGCATTCCTTGCATGGGGGGCACCCCAGCATGGCATGGCACTCCTTGTGCACGGCAGCACTGCACATGGACCAGCTCTCCACATTGGCCAGGAGGCCCTGGGTATCAAACCCTGGACTTCCTATGTGGTAGGCGGATGCTCTTATCAGTTGAGCCACATCCGTTTCCCGCACTCTCAGCTTTAAGACTTAACAAATATATATTTTTGAAATAGCCAGATATCAGAAGTTACTATTAGCACAAATTTTTTTTGGAAAAAGAAGCAAAAGCTGGAAATACTAAACATCTCTCTCTTAATTCTCTCTTCTCAAAAGATTAGAATCCAAGTCCCCATGGGTTAAATGCAACAAAGATACCAACACAGGCACAAAAGAAACTGTCAAATGATAAAGATTTCTGCCAGATTATATACATATGCCTTATAAAAACCATCATTTTAAAGTTAAAATTATCAGACATAGAACCTGAAAAATTATTTTTTAAAAAGCTGCAATTTCTCTTTGCTGTGAGCTACATGGATAGAAAATCTGATCAACATCCTACCACTCTCTTATTAGTTTTGCAATTTGTAGCAAAGTAGATTTAAGTTTTATAGATCAGGAAATCTGGATTTTTATGATTTGACAGTATTCCTTTTATTTAAAAAGGCATACTTTCAAGAAGCTATTTTTTTTCAATGCCCATATTTTATATACAATCTGTAATTGTAGTCATGTTTTATACTTACCATCATTTATCATTCCTTTTGATTCTTTAAATGCTAAGAATTAGTAAGCCAAGCAGACAGTTAGTAAGATTCAACAATTAGAAATCAGTTATAATAAACAAATATGCAAACATGCCAACTACTCTACAACAAAAAAGCCAAATTAATTTTAAGGCTGTCATTTTATTACAAAAGTCTTTCTGTGGATCACACCCCAAAGTCATCCTCCAAAGGAAACAGATTCTAGGAATATAGCTCTAGATTTAGGTTAAAAGAAAGTGAGAAATTTTGATTTCACTCCATGGTGACTCCTCTCTGAAATTTATAAATCAGAAATCGAAATTGGGATTTTTTTCTTTCCTGGGGGTGTTATACTTCATCAAGGAGTGGCATCCTAGTCCACACATCACCTGAAGGGGGCAAACAACTTCTTGGGAGACACAGAACAGTGTATTTTTCTCAAAGGTGATAAAATTGCAGAAGCAATACTCTTAATTCTTGATGGAATAATCAAGAAAAAAGAGGACAAGGAAAGAGAAGAACCTACTATTTTTAAGGCATAGAGAGAGCATTCCACCTGCTTTGGGGGCCAGTTTAAAGTATGATCTGGAAGTAGATCAAGAAGAAAATACAAGTTTGTAATAACCACGTACCATTAAGGGGTTCCTCTACAGCTTTCTGGAAAATATTTAAAATATATACATAAAAATCCAATTGATTTCATGTCTTTTTATACTAAAATTTATATGCACTAATATTTGAACTATATAGTAGGCAGTGAATTCTACAGCATGAAACTAATATAAGGTAGTAAAGGTTAAAGCCAAGCTTGCCAAGTTAGTAGCTTAATAACTGTACTACTACCATAACAATCCTGTTCTGTGCAGAATTTCTTACCCCATCTTGTCTACCCCAGTTTAAGAAATCCTAACTTCTGAAAAAATTAGTAAAGGCACATAAATAGCAACAAAAGACTAAATAACTCAGTTAAACAACAGATGAGAGCAAAACAGAATCATATGCAAGTTTTGCAAACTGAACTTTGAAACAAGGAAACCAAGTTTGATAAGATATAAAGGTCTAAAGGTTGGATAATCTCTAGCAGATGGTCTTGAAAAACTGTTTGTAATCTATGTAGATATGGCACAAGTCTTTTTAGAATAAGCACCTGTAGTAAGACAAGCCTCCCCACTGCTACCTAGGCATGTACACTGAGGCTTGTCAGACTAAAAAGCATATATAATATCCACTTCTACCACAGTCTTGCTTTCAGCATTCTGCTTGGAGCAAACATACTCTTAAACTATCATCAATCCTTAGAGGAAGCTGAATACAATATAGTCCTTTCTGGATCTTATTTCCATAAAAGAGCTCTGGGACTTGTCACCATGAGTCTCTGTTTATAAAGGTTTCCCACCATCCCCTCATTTATTGTCCTCAATTTATCTCCTCAATTTGCTCCTTGTCTTGGAATTTCCTCAGATAGCTTATTAAGGTATCCAAGATACAGTGAAACAGTATAGTTTTTAGGAAGAAAAATGTTTATAAATATGGGTAGAAGAGGGAGAGAACAAATCATAATGTCAACAGATATTTTCAGCAATATTATTATAATTTCTTAATGAAATTCAGTTAATGTATATTTCACCCTTTCATTTTTAAGCCTGAAATTGTAGTCTGTGTAAGCACATCAGGTGAGATCAATATATTGAAATCAGCTTCTCTTTGATGGCAGAGGTAATAGCCATTATTCCGACATGAAAATTTTCCAGCTCTGAGTGTAATAAGTCAGTGGAAACTTAAGGAATATTTATTCCATCCCATTACTACCAAAACAACCAACCATAAATTTTAATACAGAACTGGACCTATTCAAGCCAAAGTCATGAAATGACTTCAACATTCCCTTAATTTGGTGTTACACTAAACAGACAGTACGATCAAAAATTGCAACTACCAGTCCTCAGTCTATACCATCAAGTGACATTCCCAAATCAATCAAGAAATTTTAACTTACCCTAGGAGGTTGTATTGTCTTTTGATTGGCAGCTGACAGAATTAAAAAATAAGAGTATGCATTTAATATTGAAATAAATGAAAGCACTATAAAGTTTAATTTTAAGATAAAATGTTTAGGGCTAAAATCAGAGGTGCTGTAGACGTCATTGAAAGTGTTTCAGCTTTCAGAATCTATTAAAAATATACAATGTTCTTGATTATATGCATTAACAGAATAAAATAATGTAAGAAATCCACCTCCATCAAGTAATAAACATACACTTTCTTTGATTCATACATGCCTTTCTCCAGCAAAATCAGCCACTTGTTAAGCTGCGTGGTGAGAAAATACACTCCACAGTAGGCTCTGCACCAGGGGTTCTTAACCTTTTTTGTCCCACGGACCCCTTTGCCAGTTAGGTGAAAACCACAGACCCCTTACTACCACACTATATTGTGCATTATTTAATAAATATATCACACCTGCACCAACACATCCCCACAAGAATACTTTGAGTTTTAATTCAAGCTCATGGATCCCTAATTAAGAACCCCTGCTCTATACCCTTTCCTACTTAACCCAGAAAGTGTGTGACAGAACATAGCAACCACTGCCTCTGCTCCACTGCCCATAAGTCACTTCTCTGGATAACAAATAAAGCTCTAGATAGCTAATAAAACTCCACCTAGCTAACAAACTAAAGAAAATATTCTCCTCCCTCTAGATCCCTCTGAATTTATAGAATTATTCTAGGCGATTGGCTATAGCCACTATCATGCCCTTCTCTCAGTATTTCTTCTTAGGTTCCTGAGTTACCCTTTTCATTGCCTCTGAATGGATCAGTTAATGAAGATAAGGGAATATGGGAGAATGAAGAGAGTAGAAAAAGAAAGGAAAAACAATGATTCTAACTGGGTAGGGAAAAAGGAGGTAACTTCTTACAAAAACCCAAATTGAAAGGCCTCAGAGCAACTAAAATCAGCCCTAAATATAGAATCAAAGCCCTACATACACAAAACCAGGGACCAGAAACACCCAGAGGATCACTCAGTAGGGGTGGGATGCTGCTGGCCACAGTTGACTCCACTGCAACCTGGACTGGGTGGCACAGGATTTGCAGATGGAGGCAGCAACCCCACCCTCCTTCACAGTTCTCCAAGCTTTTTATTTACTACCACTCTCCCCACCCTAGCAAGATGCCAGAGCTGACTAGAAACAGGATAGGTCCTGACCCTAGGGGAGCCAATCTTTAAGCTAGGCAGAAGCCCATAGGGCTTCCTCAAACAGGGAATATGGCAAATCATTGGCCTGATAAGATTCTCTCTCCCACTGGAATCTGAAGAGGAGAGAGAGAAAGAGAAAGCAATGAATAAAAAGATATTTACAGGATAAAAAACGAGGACATAAAGGAGATTGTGAGCTAGCTGGCTAGCAGGTAAGAAGGAATGAATAGAGGAACTAAGTAACTATAGCTATTTAGAGCATCAGCTAACTCTTGTTACTGAGAGGGTAAGATGAAGACTCAATCTTTAGAGATGTATTGGATCCTTCTGATTCCTAAATTATGTACTGGTTCCATTCTCTGTGAGGCCCAGTTACATATTTGTTTTCATGAGATTCCTGTTTCTGTTAGTGCTGTAGCTTTAAAATAAAGTCCCTTACTGAAGGCCACGAGCAGTTTGGTCCTTGCAAAGAAACAAGGCAAACTCTTTTTAGAGTACTATGGAGTAAAAGAGGTTGCAAATACTGGATTAGCAGTCTTCCAAAAAAACCAAACAGAGTTATGGCACTTTAACATGCACGGACAACCCACTTCAACCAAACCATGCCCTATACCTATGCCCTATAAAGGAATCGAAAACTAAAGAGCTATGTAAAATCTAACTGGTAATGCAAAGGGTCAGAGATAAGGTTTTAGAGTTATATTTCTGAGCTCATAAAATTATCATTTGAATTCTTCCCTCAGGTCCAAGCACCATCACATGTGGCTAGGCCATTTTGAAAAAAGAGATTTATGAAGAACAGTGACCAAAGAGACACCAGTCAGGGAGACCCATGACAACTGCCAATCCTTAGAGCTTAGCTGTGATCCCTCTAATATTATAAAACAAAATAGTGCAGAAGTTAAATTTCACTTGAGTTAATACTGTTCAGTAGGGATATACACCCATGTGAGAAAAGAACGATTGTGATTTATCTGCTGCTACCACAACAGTCTAAGGTATTGACAGTCATAATTTTTTAACCACAAGCTGTAAGCATCCTGTCTGAGCCTTGTGTGTAATGCTCTCCATGTCACAGCACTTGATTTGTTCTTCTCTCCCTGAAATGCTTGACCACATGCCATAAATGCCTTGCCTGGTTTTAAAATTTCAGGAATGGTTTTTCTAGTGGTACCAGATTCACTTGCCCCCAGTAATGGACAAGAAAATATCATTGAATTTAAAAAATATATATACTGCATTATTCTAAAATATCTGAGACATTGTGGTAAATACGGTCCCTAACTGCTACCAGGCTGTCTTAAGCACTATTGTATGGCCATGTGCTGAACTGGTAATGGTGTTAAAAAATGAAAAAATAGTGACCCTTATAAATAATGGTTATAAAAATACCCTATACAAGTAACATGCACATATTAGTGAGTTTAGCTAGTTCCTTTTCATCTTTTCTAGACTCTCACATTAGGTTATTGCTCCCAGCCCTTATCTCATTTTATAAAATTAAAATGTTTCTAGGAAAAAAAGAAATCCAATAGTTTAAAAAAAGAAACAAATACTAAAGTTAAAATCCTATCCTTTAAAGTAACAATTAAGGCTACACATTTAAACTTGGAAATAATGAAAATTATAGAAGTTAAAATTCTCACAAGGATGTTAACTCACTCTAAAGAGAGAGCTTGGAGTTGTTTTTTTTTTTAATTATCAAAGGATTTTATTCCATTTAGTTCAAGATATTCAAGAAGTTCTTTTAAAACAGAGCATCTGCAATGTGTGAAGAATATTTTGGAAATGTTTACAATTTTTACTTCTAATACAAATGTTCAAATTTGCAACCTTAATGTTACATATACTTAGATGTACACATTTAGATTATATAAGAAAAACACATCCATTTTCTAAGTCTACTGCATTAGCTAACAAGCAGCTTTCCTGTACCTTTGCTCTTCTCGCCCTTCAATTGACCGAAGGTGTGCCTCTCAACTCTGGTGTCAGACAAGTGGATTTGAAAAGTTAATTGTGGGTATTCTCAAAATGTCAATAAAACTGGACTACATTCTTAACTTACACATGGTATATTTATGTGTTAAAGTATGATAAAAGAAAAAAATAATTTGGGGAATATTTCAGAATTTTGCTTAATATTAATGTTCTTAATATTGGGTTCAGAGTCTCAGCAATGTACATGATGGAGAAGGAAGGAGAGTAAGGTCCAGGGGTGGCCGCTAGACAGTGCCTGTTCCCAGATTTCAGTCTGGAAATCTGCAGACTGAAGACAACTGACTGTATTTCATCACTCTTATATGGCTACTGCAGGCCAGACACTCTGGAGCAACCAGATCTGCAGTCAGCTTTAGGAACCAGACTCAAGGAGATTAGAAGACTCGACAAAAATAGAGCATGCCTCAACATTCATGACACTCACTTAGAGCTACCAAATGAATGCCCTTCTGTTTTAGAAGGCTTAATTGTGTTTTATGGACTTAAGTGGCATAAAACAAGACAATTTCATTGAGAAATAACTTTGACTTAATGAACACAAAAACATAGGTATATTTTAATTAAGTATTTTACTTATTTTTAAAAAGTCAATTAAAAAAAGGAGGACAAAGCATGAAGAACAGAATCCAATTCAACAGTTAGTCCACAAGGGCTGAAGTTTAGAAATAAAGGTAAAATTTGAGAGCTTTATGCAAGTCATGTGGGAAATTATTTGATAACAATATGAGTTTTACATTAATTTTTAGAAACACAAAGTTTGTCTAAAGTAAAGAAACTATGATTTGTTTACTCCATTAATTTGAAACTTTGGTTTATTTTGACAGGTATTTAAGAATTTGCATTACTTCATAAATGAAAAAGGAAATTGGGGAAAAAAAGGGAGACTGGTATATAAGCAGATTGTAGGTGACATCTTTAGCTTAGGTAAGGCAATAAACTAGTTTTAAGCACTAGGAAAAGCTTCTATTTCTATACATGTATTAAAAATAAGAATATAGTTGATTCTCATTTTTTGTGGTAATTGTTTTCTATAAAGGCACAGCAAACATTGGATTAGCAAATACTGAGCCATCACTCCTAGGGGAAATATAGAGTTCTGTTCCTATGGGCCTCTGGCCACATTTCTGTCAACTGACCAACACATAAACTTGTTTTATGAGTGTTTCTGTTTAAAGCCATGTTATTACAAATACATTGTTAATTCATTAATATTCAACTCTTGGCCAACAGCACTATACCTCATGCCTGAGCAAAGCTTATCTAACACACATATTTTCCCCATACGTATGTCACAGCCTTCTTTTTTTTTAAAAGATTTATTTATTTATTTATTTAATTCCGCCCCCTCCCCCAGTTGTCTGTTCTCTGTGTCTATTTGCTGCGTCTTGTTTCTTTGTCTATTTCTGTTGTCGTAAGCCGCATGGAAGTGTGGGCGGCGCCATTCCTGGGCAGGCTGCTCTTTCTTTCGTGCTGGGCGGCTCTCCTTACGGGCGCACTCCTTGCGCGTGGGGCTCCCCTATACCCCGGACATCCCTGCGCGGCAGGGCACTTCTTGCGCACATCGGCACTGCGCATGGTCCAGCTCCACATGGGTCAAGGAGGCCCGGGGTTTGAACCGCGGACCTCCCATGTGGTAGATGGACGCCCTAACCACTGGGCCAAGTCCGTTTCCCTATCACAGCCTTCTTACACTTAGGAACACTAGACAGCACTTTCAGCACTATGCTTGGGGCCCATTGTAAACAGCAAAATCACCAAAAGAAAGCACAGAAATGTGAAAGATGTTGCATTAAATATACCACAGAAAGGACACTTGTTCATGGGACAAAGACTGAAACAAGAAGGCAGCGTGTCACCTTGTTGGACACCTAACAGTCGCTAACAGGTGACACAGATTTTTCACTGCTTCACACATATCCACATGACCATGAAAGTGGCCATGAGTACCGATATTGGGGTTACAAATAATGTTAGCAAGTATGTGAATTCACAACTGGAATCCATGAGTCATGAAGATTTATTTGGCTGCATATGTAGAAACCTGTTATTTGAAGTTTGGAAACAATGAAAACTAATTCCACACTTAGTAAGAATTTATGTTAAAAGGTAGAAAAAGTCTAAAACTTAAAACGCAGTGTTATTGGTTTTAACTAAAAATGGTTTGAGTCATGTTTCAGAGGTCACTGCTATTTAAATTAACAAAAGTGTCTGATTTTGAATTTTAATATGTCTGCTTAGTGGAGTCCAAGTCTATAAATGGTCTGCAAGAAGAGCAACTAATATATTTCTGCGAAAGAGCTCTACCTTAGAAACAAGGGCCAATTAAAAGTGGTTTTTCTATTCGTTAAAATGGATCCTCGAAGATCTCTACCCTTACTTAGCATAAGAAATCTACGCATTCTACGGCAGGCTCAACTGACTCTGGCAGCATGGCTATCAAATATCCTCTTTGAAGTTTTCCTCTTCTCTTTTGCATTTATGTCCACCAGCCTTCAGTAAAACTTCATTAAGAATCATTGCCTGGATTTTACTGCTTTTTTGAGAATATGGGAAAAGCAGTGTGAAAGAGCAGCAAACAACTTGACAAAACTAGTTATGAGATAAGAATTCATACTATTTCTGCCACCATTAGTGGCCATTCCTAAAGAACACAGGAAAAAACCATAGCTCTGGAGTAGTGACCATTTTGAACAAGGCTGAGTGGAAGGGAAAAACAACTCTGTGGTGAACTGCTGTAATTTAAATGTTCAGGAATTTGCAAAAATTATCTGGGGAGGAAATCTAGTAGAAGAAGGTATTTTTTGCACTTTACATGATAGGCCTTTGGGGCCACTGTGTTTTGGATATCAAAAGAAACATAACAAATAGAACTTTATTTTGGAGTTACAGAAGGTATTGGGGACATTCTAGTTACACTTTGAATTTATCTGTAATGTTCTATTACCTGAAGAGTTTAATTTACATACTAATACATCAATGCCTCAAAATATGTTTCAGTTTGCATTATATTCATGGAACTCCCTCTATGTATTATTTGATTTTATTATTAATGCTAGTTTAGTCACCAGAGATTAAAGTCTGGATTACTGCAACAAAAGTATTTTTCATACTATGGTGTATTTTTTTTAACAATTTCATATTTTATTAAAAAAGAAATCTACGCATTTTAAAACGTACAGCCATTTTCTCTTAAAATAATTCATAATCCAAACTTTTCATTAATTCATATGCCATTTATTTTCTTTAATTAAGCCCAAATTATTCCAATTTTATTATTTAGAAAATACAGTAGTATTCATTTTACCTTTCTCATTTTTGGAGTTATCAATACATTTCTTTGGTCAAAAGTTGTAAGAACCAACCAAATGCATTTTCCAAATTATATATTTAAATTCTTGGCATAGATCAACAAAAATAAAATTTAACTTACCCTCAAATTTCATATAAACTAGTCCAAGTAATTCTGCTAGAGCTATGATACCCAAACCTGATATCAGAAGAGGACCCTGCATGGGGGCACACTCTGTAGAAACAAATGAAATTTTATATTAGAAATCCACATGAAATAACTGATCATTTTAAAAGAACCCACAATAACTAGTATCGTTTGTAAAGAAAGTGATTATTTTTCTCATTATCAAGAAACAAAAATTCTCTGTATTTTCATTATTATTAACCGAGTTAGTGAAATGACTCCAAATTACTATGAGAAAAAAGCCCTTATTTTTATAATACATATATCATCTTATCAAAACAAATGGAAAATAGTATATAAAGCCTAAGGCCCCTGCTTTTGGTGTCAATTGGAGTCTGGTTATTTTAAAATCTCTCCCACAAATATAAGTGTAGGAAACTGGCTGCTAAAACAAGCAGGCTACAAGCCATAAACAGCCAATATTCTAGGAGCAATGTGGAAAACTATCCTCAATGGGGAAAAGATGGAGTTAAAAAAGAAAAGCTCCACTCAAGAGAAATGTGATGCTTACCTGAGATACATAGGCTTAGCCCAACCACAGCAAGTATATAACCCAGCACCTGAATAATCAATATGGCAATGGCGAAGGAGGACATCCCAAACGCTGGAGGAGGAAAAGGATATAACAGAAGGATGTTAAAAATATTTAAGAAGCAATCATTCCTATTTGCATTTTGTTCAATTAAGAACAATATCCAATGACCAAAGGATGACCTAGAACTTCTTGTCAGATGGTAGATATTTTTTTCAGTGATTCAAACCTTCCAACAAGTAGACAGCTCCAGATTCACACTCATTCAGCAGCATTTTATTTTCATGGTCAGTCAGCTAGACTGGCATTTTTTACCCCAAATCTTCTTAGAACAATGCTGCTTTTGCCCGTCGTATATTTTACAATGTGGCTTTTGCACATGGCTTCTCCACATGCACACACAATTCCTCTGGTGGAAAGGAGAGAACCACTATGCAAACATGCTGCTATAAACATTGTAATGTCTAGTACATCTACAGATCCGTGATACTACAACAAATTAACCCCTTTTCAATGTGTAGACAGGCTCTGAGACCAACAAATTAATGTGCAATTAGAAAAAAATAGACTCTTCAATAATATTTTAAAAATGTTATTTACTTCCAAAATGCAGGAAAAATGATACTAATTAGAGTATGGACATCTAAAATACCTTTTTTTAAAACTACAATGTTAAAGTTTCCCAGTAATGTTAAAGAAATACATTTCCACTGTTAGTGATGTATAACCCTGTTCATAGAACTCAACTTTTTGATGCAGAAGCTTGGCAAAGGATGAGAAAAATATATGTTTAACATCTATTTATAACTTTAAAAAACTGAAATGAAAGATAAAAGAGTTATTGAAAAATTATACAGTATAACTTAAAATCCACTGATTGGCATCAAATAAAAAAGTGATTTTTATATAATAATTGAATGCCTTGAAAACCTAAGATAACCTTAAAATTAATCTGCATGATAAACTTTTATTGAGTTGTAAAAACATAAGAATACTTTCCACCAAAAATGCTGTTTTTTAAATGAAAAAGGTAGGGAAAATCAAAGTATAACCAATACTCACCTGTCATAAACACACAGTACTGAAGCAATATTAGTATCACAGTGGGAATTACAATTAAACCAAGCCCAGAAGAATTCTTTACTGAATATTCACCTGTTAATAAATAAAAATATTTAAAATGTTTTCTATATATATCTCACTGTGGGAAGTTAAAGTACTTAATTTTTAAAAGGTATCAATCTCAATACTGCTCTTAAAAGATCGTGAAAGTTAAAAAATATGCATTGCCTGCCAAAATGTCACACAAAATTGACTATATTTTTATTATATAAGACCAAACACAATCTCAACTTAATTTTCAACATCCATATCTCAACATGTCAAAACTTTAATTTGGCTCTACCTACTACTTTAATTGCAAATGAGAAACTTTGAAGTCAATTTAATTACCATTCCCTTCATTTGCTATATTCATTTTGTCCCACAGACTAATCAGGTGTTCTTTCAAGTTAGCTTCTGCATTCATCTCTTCCTCCCCATTTCCTCACAAACTCCAGCTGCAAATACAATTGCCAAATTTATGTTCTTAAAACTTTATACCTATATTGCATTCTTTTCAGGAAACCATGATGACTTTCTACTGACTGTCACTTTGAGTCCTAGTCTTTCTCTGCTTTGCTTTTCATGTTCTGTACACCCTTATTTGCTACTGCACACTCCAATACTCTTAAATGCAACTGCCATTTCAAACAGACTAGTTTCCCACTCCTATTCCCATGTCCATGCCTTGGTCAATGTCTGCCTCTGTAGTGAGGTGAATGGTGGCCCCAGAGATATGTCTATGTCCCAATCCCCACAACCTATGAATGTGACCTTATACGGCAAAAGATATGATTAAATTAAGGATCTTGAGAGAAGGTGCTTACCCTGGATTATCTGGGTGGGCCCTAAATCCAATGACAACTATACTTATGAGGCAGAGGTAGAAAAATTTGATACAGACACAGAGAAGAAGACACGAGAAGAGGAGCAGGCAGTGTGACTATGGGGGTAAAGACTGGAGTGATGCAGCTACCAACCAAGAAATGCCTCCAGCTGCCAAAAGCTAGAAGAGGCAAAGAAAAGATCTTTCCCTACAATGCCAGGAGTGAGCATGGCCCTGTTGACACCTTGATTTTGGACTTCTGGCCTTCAGAAAGGTGAGAGAAATTGTGTTGTTTTAAGCTACCCAATTTGTGATCATTTGTACAGCTGCCCAAGGAAAGGAATACACTCTCATCTACATCAACCCTGCCCTTTTTTAGAGTACTGCACACCTTACCTGGGATGAAAAGAATGGCTCCAACAATGACGATTATGGTGAGTACTAGTCCAGCAAAAATTAGAAGAATGGTTTTCTCATTTGTACGATTGGATTTATACTTAAGTGCTTTAAAAAAACACAAAGAATACAATATCTCAATCACAAGGAATTAAGCCATTTTTCTAACTTATGAAGTACAGAGATAACCTGACAATTTAGTACAATTGAATAATAACTTCTGAGAAGTAACTCCTTCACATCATATCAAGTTACCTCAAATCTTTTTCATATTAAGTCAATGGATAAAAAGTGCAATGGCAGGATAACCAGGGATATACTGCATTCTTTAAATTAAAGAATAAAACTATATACTGAGGGTTTCTCAATCTTGGCATTACTAACATTTTGAGCTACATAAGTCTCTGCTGTGGGGGACTGTCCTGTGCTTTATAGAAATTTTAGCAACATCTCTGATTTTTACAAATTAGATACCAGTTGTGACCATCAAAAATGTCTCCGGACATAAACCAAATGTACCCTGAGGAGCAAAATTGGCCCAGGGCGATAATACTGATAGTCATAATCCTGAAAGAATTAGTGGTTAACTGGCAAGATGGAAAAAAAGAGAGCTATGTCCCATGATATATAAAATCAGTAAAATATTTGAAGATGTTGATATTTTGTTTTGGAAAAGAGTACAGATAAACACTGGACAAATCACACCCTAAGGAAATCATCAGGAAAAAATATTTAAATCGATGCAACTAAAATAATTTAATAATTTAAAAATAATTATTTAATAAAAATATTCCCCCCAAATGATAAATACATAATATATGATAAAAACAACAAACACAATCCTGAATGACCTTAGTAAAATCTACATTTAAAGTATACTACAGGCACCTGAAGATTTTTAAAAACATCTACCTACCCATTCTTTAGATTGTAACTTCAACCTTAATCTCTTCAGGCGGGAAGGGCTAAGCAATTATCAAACCTGAAACTGAGTAGCTGAAGTCTATCTTAATGCCAAAAAAAAAAAAAGTAACAAACTTAATAGCGCAAGTTCCCTACATTTTTTATTTCCAACGTTGGACCTTATGTGGTTACTAATCAGTCATATTCCTGCTCTGCTTTCACAGAATACATTTTCACAGCTTTCACAGAGTAACTTTTCACAGCATTCCTATTTCCTAGTCTCAAACACTGGCTAGGATGAAATTGAGTTTATAGATCATAAACGACATAGAAACTCAGGTAGAGAAAGGAAACTTCTCCAGACACACTACACATTTTCAATTGTAATACGATGAATACTGTTATCTAAATAGAGCTTGAGAGTTCTGCAAAAGTTGGTAAAAAAGAAGCTGTTTCAAAATGTACCACCCCATCAGTCTAATAGTCATAAGCAAATCTTTCAGGTTTAATTCAATATATAAAAGAGCTACCAAGATCAAGCAACAAGAAGTCACGTTAGAGTATCGTAGAATTTTATGCATAAACGACTGTCTTATGCCATTCTTAACAAAAATAAAGAGATTGAAACTCACATAAAATTCAACATCTTCTGGCTTTGAAGAGCTATATGTGAAAAACAATAACCACAATAATAAAACAACACAAAATCCTGAAAGTGTCCTACCATAAAATGGCCTATTCCCTTATAGTGCAAGTATACTTCATCTTGGAAGTAGCCTTAGTTGCTGTCGATTGATTCAACTACTATTTACATTCAAGGTTGCCTTAAACTCTTCTTATATTAAGCAGTCATTTCTAACAAATATTATTAGTGGGAGCTACTTAAATAATCAGAGGCTCTGAAACAGTATCTTTAGTGAACCTTTAAAAAGAGTTTCTTTACAGACATTTTCTTTTCTCACAATGGACACATTTTACAGGAGGTTCAACAGCAACTATGGAGTAGGCATCCTCTTATGCAGCCCAGGTGTCAATTTTTTTCAAGATACTAACAAGATGGAATAGATAAGACCATACAGCGCACATAGATGACAGTCCATGCCAATAAAAAGTAAAAATCCAAGAATTCAATGCCAGAAGGAAATTTTGGATACGCTCCAAGATACAGTATTTAGATGGTCTCTTTTTAAGTGACTAGTAAGTAGGCTTACCAATGACATGTAATGCATATCAGAATAAGAATAAATCATAAAGGGAGGCACCTGTTTGGTTTGGTTTTTCTGAAAACCACAGCAAAATAATTTTAGGCTACTTTTGGTATCTGCTGGACTGCAAATCAATTTTGTCTTGAATGGGGGATAAAACATACCTGATAACTTTTAAAATAAAATTTTCAAATCTTAAAATTATTTACATTTTAATCATTATTTTAAAATTTAACATACGCAAAAAAAAAACAAAGGCTTTATGAAACTGGGGCTGATTAAAAATGGATACTGGTGCCAATACTAAACTGGTTACTTGCAAGGAGCCAACTAAAATTGAAAAAAAAAATTTTTTTTTTTTGAGGTACTGGGGACCCAGGAACGAACCTGGGACCTAGTATGTGGGAAGTCGGCGCTCAACTACTGAGCCATACCAGTTCTCCACCACTGAGCCATATTGGCTTCCCTGAGTTAGTTTTATGTTTGTTTTTGCTTGTTGTTTGTTTCTGTTTTCCTTAGGAGGTACTGGGAACCAAACCCGAGGTTCTCCCATGTGGGAAGTAGGCGCTGAACTACTTGAGCCACATCTACTCCCTTAAAATAATTTTATAATGAAATTTTATACACTATCTGACTTTCTCTGATGAAACAATTCAGTTAAAATGCTTACTAGAAAACTTTCCAGTCTACAGGACACATAATTAAAAGCGACCATACTTTCCACAGCAAATACCTTAAATATGAAAATTTAAAGAAGAGGATGCCCAACACACTGACTCCTAGCCTTGGTTCCAGACTTGCCATGGTCTGTGGATGGTTTCACAATTTTAGGAAGTTGGGATATTTAAATCTAGAAAGAGTTTAGGGTGGTAGCAACTAAATTGCTAGAAATAAAATACTGAGCTACATTTTGTTTGGTTCTTCCTACAGTAAAATCAGATTATTTAATAAAATACTGTTTAATAACTGAATGTGATAATGGTGTAGACAGAACCAAGGGAAAGCACTGGGTATTTGAGATTATTAGGTAAAACTCACAGTAAACTCAATAATAAAGTCCTAAAATGGGGCAATCAACCAGGTAGTAGAAAAAAACCACTCTGCAATTAAAGCTGATATACAGTTAATCTGCTCTGCAGAATGATCCTTGTAATATTTAATTTTCCTGCATAGAATTTTCCCTGTCCAAGTTAGTATATGACCTCACTCCAGCATGATTGTTCAAATCTAAAATGAAATTCCCTGTCCAATTTTTTTTATAAATAAAAATCCTTTAAATGTATATCAACTTCCTAAAATCTAAATTTTTATTTATCACTCTCATTCAAGTCTGAAGAAAATGATTAATTTACTATGTGGCACAGACAGCACAGTCCCACTGAAGTAATACTTGGTCTGAAGTCTACACACATATCAAAATTAAGAGCAGCCAGTATCAAACTGGCCTGAAACCTGATTGTGTTCCTGGCTTAGGATATCTGTAGTAAATCCACACTAAAAAACAAAATAAACTACAGTGTGTATATCTTATTAAAAACTTCTCATAGTAGACTAAAATTAACATTAAAATTTATCAAATTTCAATTATATTATAATGTGTTATCCAATTACCTTTCAAATTGCTTGATTAATTCCGAATCAATTGCAAATAACTTCAGGTAGGATTTTTTAAAGTTTGCTCAGCATTTCAAGATGGTTTCAGAATATAAATTTTATTTACATTTTTAAATTTTAAGTTTATTTCATTTATGTTTTTTAAATTTAATTTATTTATTTACTTTGAGGTACCAGGGGCTGGGGATTGAATCCAGGACCTTTTATGTAGGAAGGTGGCATCAATCACTGAGCCACATCTGCTTCACTGAGTTGGTTTTTTTGTTTGTTTTGCTTGTTGTTTGTTTTTGTTTTAGGAGGCACTGGGAACTGAACCTGGGACCTCCCATTTGGGGAGCAGGTGCTCAATCACTTGAGCTACATCCACTTTCCAACATAACTTTTTAAATGTCAAAAGTATACTATTGATATTGTACTTTTCTACCAAGCTGAGCTAGTTTTTTCCATGGAAAGATACCAAAAGTACTGACTAAAACATATTTTTAAGCCAAAAGGTACTTGATTAATTTCCCTGAAATCATCAACAGCATTATCAAAATTTTCCAGGAATTTCTAAGAGTTGATTTCTTAAACTGTAGTTTTAAAGTTTAATTTAATGAAGGGAAAAAAACCCTCATGTATTTGACTTTTTGGGTCCTTTTTTGGTCCTTCAGTGACCAAAGAGAATTTTAAACAAATTATGCTTGCTGTGTCCTTGCTTAATTATAATAAAAAGCTATAATTTCTACTATCCAAATTTTTAAAAAAATTATACTCATCAAAAAGCTATTAATTTTGAAATGTCTATATATGTCTGTATGTAGGTCCTCTTAAAACCTTTCCAAAGATTTATAATCAAGCAATTTTAATGTATAGGAACCAAATTAGGTAGAGTAAAAATTATTTTGCAAAAATAAAATCACTTCCTAATATGCTTGACAGAAATTAGCTATTAATTTTCACTTGTGTTCCATTAAGACATTATTGAAATCTTTCCAATGGTCTATTTCCAAGTGGTTCAGAACAGAATCCTCTGGAATGTTTTAAGATTGGCTGCAGCAGAGTTCTGACTTCCTAGTCTCCTTCACTGTTTGGAGGTGGTTTTGGTTTCAGCATCTTACTAAGAATAGTTGCCATCTCTTTTCTCTCATCAAAATTCTTCCACTGCTCGTACAGTTTTAAAATAACCCTGATTATTTCCAAAAGCTTCTCCATATCCACAGAAAGCTCAGCAAACCACCGTCTGGCATCTTTCTGCTGTGAACACAGGCTACGTGGAGGCAAGCTAAAGCTATCATGAAAGGAGGAAACAGTAGGCAAAGATCCGTTTTGTAGGTATCATTCACTATCCTCCTAAAAGGGGAAGCAACGTGTCTTCTTGGCCCATGTCCTGCACATACTGGAGCAAAGGTCTGTAAGGATGATACAGTATCAAGCAATATCCATTAGTTCTAAAAGAGAATTCACATTCGAATATATGGTTCACCTTATAAGGAAATTCCTTTGGAAAGGCAATTGAAAATCTAGTTTTTAATAGAGAAGTAGCAGCAGAAATCAATCTTGTATTTGAGACTACTCCAAATTTCTCTACTTTGGATGCCAAAAACACAGATAGGAGCCATTAATAAAGGATCTATACTTTTCAGAGACTCTCCTGAAATAGACTGTAGCCAAGGCAATAATTTGTTGTCTTAATTTAAGATTTTCACCTAATGCTTGGAAAACATTTGTAAAAAAATTTCTAATATTCTTCTGAGAGAAACGTTAAGTCCTTTTGGTGCTCCTTTAACAGATCTTGCTTATCCAAAATCCACTGCAAATAGCAGGAGCTCTGCCAAAAGTTCCCAGCCATGGAAGACAGCTTGCCCTGATTAAAAAAATACCAATCTAATGTTTGGATATACTCATAGTGGCAACAATTAAAAACCACAGTAGGGGGGGTACTGGGTTCCTGGCCAGTGGTGCTCTGTCGTGGTCCCTAGGGGAGCAGCGACAGTCTCCCAGGTACAGTGGTGGGGACCGGGAGGGAGTGAGGGTTCAACAGTGAGCCCCTGATACTAATGACTATGCTTGTGAGCTGATAAACCCAAAATAATAACAAGGCCTAGAGCAACTTTGTGCCTGGGAATTTCCTTCTGTCAGCCTTCATGTTACTCAAATGTGGCCAGTCTCGAAGCCAAACTCAGCATGTAAATGCAATGCCTTCCCCCCAGCGTGGGACATGACACCCGGGGATGAGCCTCCCTGGCAACGAGGGACCACTATCAACTACCAACTGATGATGCAACTGGAAAAAGACCTTATACGGAAGGTTCAATGCGGATCAGCAGAATATCCATGTCTACATAAAATACCATGACTTTAAAATGCTGTTTGACCTAAAGTAAGGGGGAAATGGAAAGGAGAAATGAGTTTATATGGCTACGAGTTTCTAAAAAAGAGTCTGGAGGCTGGCAGAAGGTTTGCCCTCATGCACAACTGAGCAGAGTCAGAGAGACAGATAAAGCAGATACAACCCCCAGATATTGGTTCCTTTGAGGGCTAAAGAGACCCATGGGAGTTATGGTCATGGCCGATGGGGTTAACTACCAGGGCAGATGGCCCCTCTTTGGAAATGGTGTTTATGTGTGATGAATCTGGACTCAGATGGGATCTCCCTTCATAAGACTTCCATGCTAATGTGCTGGAGGTGCAGTTAATGTTGGGGTTTAAGATATATTTAGGGGATTTGAATCTCTGGACTGACAATGTGATAGCCAGATCCTGAGCCTCAACAGACTCCAGCACTTACAATCTGATTTATTGGACTTACCACACTCAGCTAAGATGGAGGTGAAGAAGGACAACCACCACACCATGGAGCCTAGAGTGATTACAACTGAAAATGGGAGGATTGCATCCAGCATCCAGGTGGAATCTGAGCCTCCTCTTGACATAAAGGTGCAATGGACACAACCAATCCAGTGTCCACATAGAAGAGGTGGCATTGGATTGGGAAAAGTGGACATAATGGACAAAGGGTATGGGGAAAGGCAGGAAGAGATGAGAGGTGGAGGCGTCTTCGGGACATGGAGCTGCCCTGGATGGTGCTTCAGAGGTAATCACCGGACATTGTAAATCCTCACAGGGCCTACATGATGGAATAGAGGAGAGTATGGGCCATGATGTGAACCAATGTATATGAGGTGCAGAGGTGCCCAAAGATGTACTTACCAAATCCAATGGATGTGTCATGATGATGGGAACGAGTGTTGTTGGGGGGGGGGAGAGGGTGGGGGGGGTGGGGTTGAATGGGACCTCACATATATATTTTTAATGTAATATTATTACAAAGTCAATAAAAAATAAAAAAATTAAAAAAAAAAAAAAAAACCAATCGGCGGAATGGCCTTGGAGCAACCACAGACCAGTGTGCCCAGTAACTGTGTCCCTTTATCTGATCAGCTCGACTCCACTCCACAGATCCATTATTTTTTTAAAATGTGCTTTCATGCCCTAATTGCTTTCACTATAAAGCTAGTTCTCAGAATTGAACTCCAGTACTTAGTAGGAAATTCCTTGAATTTCCCAACAATGAATTCTACAGGAACATCTGACAAAACAGCTCTGAGCATAACCAAAATCCCTTCAGATTAAGCTTGACTAGGGAATAGAAAGTTAGAGAAAGACATGAAGAATGACTTAAATACACAAATTTGATGTAATTTATAGGCAGTCCTCACTTTGTTCGGTTCTTATATGCATGAATTCAATTTGTACATTAACTATAATTTCATAAAGGACAAACTTCACTGCTATCTCTTCAGTCCATCAATCACTACATAAATAGCAGGTGTACAACATGATCAGTGAACCAGCACATCACTTCTTTTAAAACTACTGGTGATTGGTCACTGTACATCTGTTATGCAATTTACTCACAGATAGCGAAGTGTGCAGTTGTGTTACCTCCTTGTCACCCAGTGAGAAATTCATGTGACCTTTCACAATGGATAACTGAAAGAGGGAAATGAGAAATATAATGAAAGAGCAAAGAAAGGAAAAGTGACAATGCTGGACGTGAAACCTGAAGAGAATGTAAGTAAGACTTATAGAAGAAACAGATGATCATGGGAATGTTGAATATGCCATTCAAGATAGGCAGCCAGAGGAATATAGTGAAGATAAACAGTGTAACTGAGGGAAGCAGCTGTGACAAGAATGAAGATGTCCCAGAGGAAGAGACTCTGGTAAAAAACCTTTATAGTACAGGAACCCTTGGAGATATTTCAAAACATCAGAAGTGCAAAATACAAATTATTGCAAGCTGATACAAACTTTTAGGAAGGAGCATGACAATTCACCAAGGCATTGAAAAGATGCTTGCTCTGTGTCCTGAGTTAAAAGATTAATTGAAAGCAAGTGCTGTCCAACTACTCTTGATATGCTTTTTTGTAATGGAACAAAACACTTTAATTCTCAATGTTTCTAATATTTTAAATTACAGTGCCCTAAATAGTTTTACTATTTTTCATTTTTTAATATACTTTAACAGGAAGACATTTTTTAATGTTTTGACAAAAATTTTAAAGGTCATGGAACAGAAATAATTTTTCCCATTTATTATTAAGATTGCTTTGCAGAATTTCAGCTTACATGGTCATTTTTATGGTCCCACAGTTCTGTGTAAAACAAGGACTCCAATATAAAACAAAAGTTCAAAGAAATGAAAAGTAAGAATAGATTATCTCAAAGGATTTCAGAATGTTAGTCAGTTCTTGATGTGGAATTGAACTTTAATCCTGTAGGAACTAGAAGAGTCGGGGGGCAGCACTTGAAAATCATTTATCTGCTGTCTAAATGATGAAAAGAATCTGTTATGATGTCCAAAAGTGAGGAAGAAGAACCCTGAAAATCAGCTAGTAACTTAATTGTCAATGAAGTGGGAAACTTCTGAGTTGGTATAGTTTTCAAAACAGCAGCAGTCTGTCTGAAATGCAATGCCAAGAGAACTAGAATTCTTCAGTTAGGCTAAGAGTTTGATTTTGGTAATCTCTGAGCAGTTTGGCTAAGCACAGAGATTTCTCTTAAAGTTTGTAAGTTAAAGTTAAAGACAAAGGTATTTAGGAACAGTTCCCCGTAAGAGAACTTTGTCTTCAAAACATGGTCTAGGTTCTACCAAGTTCTGGCTTGGCTTCAGTTTCCTCAATAGGACCAACGGCATCCTGAGATACAGCCTGCTATAAAGAAACATTTTTTACAATCAAACGGAGGGCAATAGCTGCTGGCTTTACTGACAGTTTAGTCTACCAAAAGTCCAGGTTTTATCTTGGACCACAAGAGACTCACATGGGCTAGAAACACTGCCAAGGAAATGCTATGGATAATATGTGATGTTTACCTGACGAATAAGATAAGTGAATATGAAAATAAAGAAATCTCCTGGTCAAGTACAGACCATAAAAATGATGAAGAAAAGTTAAGAAAAACTAGAAATCTGGAATGTAAAAGTCATGGGTTTTCAGATACAGTCTGCATCTTTAAAAAAGCATACTCCAGCATCTACTAGAAAACAGATACAATCCAAAGGCTACCAACAAGAGGCCTCCTACAAACAGTACCAAAAGAAAAGCATATTGAAATCCATGTCTACCCAAATATATGCTAGAAGTATGCATGTGTACATGCCTCCTCCGCTAAAGTGTGAGTGCCACAAAGCGAGGTGCAATGTCCGATTTACTTTCAAGTCTCTAGCATTTAAGCCCAATGCCTATCAATCAGTAGGCACACCGTAAACAGCGTGTTCTACAAAGCAACTAATTAGGTCAACGTTATGCTCTATCAGTAACAGTTTCAAATACTCAGTGTATGCACTCACATATAAGTAGCAGGCTCACTCTTTATGAAAAGAAACTTCTCAAAGTAAATTCATGATAGGGAGGAAGTATAGTACTATTGCATAGCGGTGGTAGTGGTGAACAGCATTGCTTCAACCCCCAATTTGTGGACAAATTGTCTACCCACTCTATGTCTTGGTTTCTTATTTTTAAAACAGGAATGATAATAATAATACCTTATCCCCTAGAGCTCCTGGGAGAAGTAAATGTGATTTCAATTGAAAAGTACTTTAAAACAGTGCCTGTCGAACAGAGCAAGAACTACACAAATGTTTGGGTACTATTATCATCGACATCTTTAAATGTGAATCTAGGCTTGGTGAATTGTGTCGGTAGGTAGCCACATCACCTGTACTTACTTGTCGTAAAATAAGCCTACATAAATATTTCCATAAACTATTTCTTTAGGATTATAACACCTTCCTTAAAATAAGACCCATAGACTAAATACAAAAAAGAACACTTAACCTCACTATACAAAAATGAAAACTAAATAACATGTTTCCAACCAATCAAATCAGTAAAGATGGTCAGGATTGTAAGGCGAAAGGCCGGTAATTCCTACCAGAAGTTGTAACTGATAAAATGTTTCTGAACACATCTTAGCAGTAAGTATCAAGAGTTTTAAAATATCTCCCCCATTTCCAGTCTTACATATCGTTAGCAGTTATTTTCATAGTGTCAAAAAATACTGGAAACATCCTTAATATCCATCAAGATGAAAGTTAAGTAAATTATAGTATATCCATAAAAGTAGAGCACAGGCAGCTATAAAAAGGTTAAGACTTGGGGGGCGGGGCAGGGAATCCATATGTACAAGTATATAAGATGTATGAATACAATTATGGTTTTGTTTTTAAAAAAGATAACAAAAATGTGTAGGAAAAGAAAGGGAGTAGGAAATTTGTTAAATATATCAATACTTTATTTTTAGGTTATGGGACTTTACATGATTTTTGTTTTTTCTCTACTACTCCTATTGTATAAGGTATTCTAAAATGATTAAATATTATTTTGAAGTCTGTAAAAAGAACTGTAAAGTTTACTTGATAAAAATATAACTGATGGCAAACACATAAAAGTAAATCAACCATATTACTCACTCTTGATCCATTCCACTAAAAATAATGTCAGTAATGATCATGCCATGATCAGCAATCTTCTATTAATTCAAATTCAACAAATCATACTACTTTGAAATAACTCCACAATCATAAAAAGAGGCTGCTCTGTGCCCAGATGAATCACACCACTTAGCCCTTGAAGTTGGGGTTCGCCAACACTATCAAAGGCTTTTCCTAACATCAGTAAAGACTTAATAGCTCTTGATGCTATCCCAGTCCTTTCCTTGATTTAAAAGGCTTCCTGAAAGCCTAAGAGTTTCCAAAAGAGGTCTAGACACTGTCTTGAAGCTAAGAGTTGTGAAATGTTTTGACAGTTACTACTGTTAGCCTTTTCTTGCCCCTTTTTCCTTTTAGACGAAAATTGAGAACATTTTTGAAGTCACGAAGCATTCCCAGAGCACCATGGAATAAGAACCTTTAAAATATAAAATCAGTTTTCTCCCTTGAACATTTATATATTACTCTAGATATGCATGGCTTAAACTTCTAAGTAAAAGAAAGATTTGTGAAATAAACAAGAGACCAATACAATTTTACTAGCTTTCACTTTTTAAAAGGTTTCAGAATAAATAATATCAGCATTATTTACTCCTTGCCTTGTAATGTTCACTGGCTTTCAATAACTGTCTATTTCATTGTACTGTAGAAATAAATACTGCAATTTAAAAATCTAAGAGTTTAGACATATGTCACCTCAGACATTCACAAATGTATTAACAGTAGATTTCCTCTACCAAATTGATATGGAATTAAGGATGGGTATAAACATCAACCAGAATACATATTACCTATTTACCTCATAATGATAATTCCATATTATTGATGCTAAATCTGGTGTAGCATCAAGATTTACCCTAAGAAGTCTGACCACATGATTATTATAAGCAAAGAGTTTAAATGACAACTCCTCTCCTGTGGCTGTTTCCTTTCAGGCTATAGTGATGCACAATAAGAAGACAAGACAAGAGTAACTGGGCTTTTCCAAGGGTGAGCACAGGCACACAGGGAAGTTCAAACTGGGAAAATACAGAAATTCAAAAGCATAATGCCGTATCTTAAACACTAATGCAGGATGTGTTTATCAAATAAAATAAAATGTATAAATAATCTGTAAACATTAAAGTGCTACATGAGTTTCAGGTATTATTACTGACGGCTGATTGAAAACAGACTGATCTAAATCAGCTGTATTATTCAATCATGGTTATTTCACTATTCAGTATAGTGATTTCATTCTGAATATATAAAATAACAAGCTAATTAGAAATTAAAAGTGAACTGTAACAAAGTATAGGGATGCTATATACTTCAAAAAGTATTCAAGCTGAATGTTCTTATTTATTACATTAATACAACTCTTTAGTTAAGTGAAATATTTAAATAATATTGTCTCCCAGAAATAACAATTTCATTACTAAAACATAAATGAAAAATAGAAATAGATACTTACACAGAATACCAAACTGTCCCCAGGACAGAAGTATAGCCAAAATTGGGAAAATAACAATGAGAATATTTTCTTTTGGAGAAAACCATGAAACTGGAAAGGAAGAAAACAAAAATCACAATTAGTATTTATTATAATCACTTTAAGTACTATAATATTCTATACCATATTTTATCATGGAGAAAATAAAAATAATTTTTTAAAGCTGTGGCTTGAAGATACACAGATAAATATGCATGTGTGTATGTACATATATAAGTGAATTATATCTATAATTTACTTATGTAACAATATTCATAAAACAAAAAGCTTCAGTTAAGTGTTTTTCAGCACATTTTTGTTAACCCATGCTTTACTGGAAGGCAACAGAGTGATACAGCATCTGAGAAAGGGTCTGAGGTCACAATGCTTAGGTTTGAAACACAACTCTAACATATAAACTGTGTCACTTTGACAATATTTTAACACCTCTCCTTTCTTCACTGCTCTAAATTGTTACGTGGGTATAACATAGTGCCTATATCTTGAAGGACTGGTCTAATGATTAACAAAAATGCAGAAGACTTTAAAACAAAGTTTGGTACTTTCCAAGAACTCAGGAAATATTAACTACAGTTAGTATTAATAGCAGCAGTCAATTTAGCAGATAGATGGACAATACTAAAAGTACTTGTACTTGATTTTTAGTGTATTCTTAAGTTGAATACCTGTATGTGCAACATGCCAAGAATTTGCAACAATGAAATTTCTCTGCAAAGAATGACTCAGGGGACCCAGACAGGGAAGCTGAACCTCTGGGTACCTTCACCCCCTAACTGTGACTAAGATCTAGTTTGATGTGAGTCCTGTCTTTTCTCAAACCTACCCTGGAACAGAAGACTGATCTGTGAATAACTAGGCTTCAGAAGGACTGTTTCCATGTAAAGTAGCATGAAGGGCTGTCATTAAGTGGGTCACATGTTACTGACACAATGAAAATATACTATACATCATACATTAAGGAAATAGTAATACTAAGAATTCAAATAAGATTTGTTGAGAACTTTTTAAAGTGTAGATTAATTGTATCTTATAAATCCTTAAGACCATAATTTTGTCTATGAAACTTCTCTAACAATAAAGCTAAGGAAATGCAATGAAAGATTTCAAAATCTGCCTATATACAGGAGGGATTTTCTCTTTGAAGCACACTTCTGATTACTGCCCAAGCAAGCACTGACATGCCGTTGAAATTAACCCTATTCATTAGAATCCACCACCGCTCTCCCCAATATTGGTGTGAGAGAGGAATATTGTGGACTTTCATACTATTATCATGATAACCATGCATTTCTTTTGCTAAATTTTTAATGTTAAATTCTGGTAAAATGGTCATATTAACCTGCAGAATATAACATTGTAAATTCTACCTCTAGCTTTTCAGAACTAAGTATTTTGTCCTACATATAACAGACTCAATAAGTTTGCTGTTGAATGTTAAAATAACCATGACCATTTACTGAATAAATGGAAAGCAGTTTTTTGATGTTCCTGTGGTTGCAGATCTCTACTAAGAAATAGATGTTTCAGATGCTACAATGAATACGTGAATTTCCAACTCTATAACTGAGCATTTTCCTATACTAGAGAAAAACCCCCAAAAACCATTTCACTTCAGACTTAAATCCTACCAGAGAAAAACTTATGAATTGTGGTTAGGTTTTCACATTTCATTAGGTGTGAAATCCCCAAAAGATCTTGTAAAAACTCTATGACCTAATGACTATGCTTCATCAATTTATTTCTCGATACCCACTTCTTATTTAGTTTTGAATGAGAAAGTTTATAAAAACTTGCAATAAAAATTGAAATGATATAGAAATATATCATAAAGTAAATATTCTTCAGAGTAATATCATCAAGGTATTTGTGTTTATTCCTACTCATTTACTAAATAAAATGTTAAAGTTTTAAGTTAAAGGATTTTCCACACTACTGTGTAACCTGTTATTCTCAGGATTTTCTGTTAAATACATTGGTCATCATTCCAGGTTGGTACATATAGCTCCACCTCATTGTTTCTTACAGATGCTCATACTCTATTTTATAAAAATGACATAATTTATTTAACAAATCACAATTAATGGATATTTTGGTTATTTCCTGGTTTTCTTTTTTTTTAACCAACAATTTGGTAATGAACGTAACTGAAAATAAATCATTATCATTGCACACTTGTCCAAGTATTTCTATAGATTAAATCTATAAAAAGTAGAATTAAGTCAGGTTAGATACATTATAAATTTTAAAAGATAATGCTGAAATGATTTTGCAAACGATTGTATCAACTTACACTAACACCAATAGTACATAAGAGTGCCTATTTTTACCACAGCTTGGACAACACAGGATATTTTCAACTTTTAATCTTTTATTCACTACGTTTTAAAATATTTTTTCTTTGTAAGAACGACTATATATTTTAGGATTGTAGGGGACAGAGAATGGGGAATGCAAGCCTTACGCAATACCTAACAATTCCTTTCATCCACTTGGACTTAAATGGAAACCAGTGAATGAACAAAGACTAAGAACTTAAGGAAAAGTCTACATTGGGAGGCAACAATGCATGAGAGGATGGGTGAAATGCAAATATGAAATTACAGTTGTATCAGTATGATGAAAACTACCCTATTTATAAAGTAAATATTAAGATAACAATGAATACATTCAATACTGAACTGTATAGGGTAATACCATTTATATGTATAATTAGACTTGCTTGTTACAGCATATAACTACAAAATAGCTAATTAAAACATATTTTTCTCTTAAATCTTCCTTTTCTTTAAAACAAAACTCCCTTACTTAGAAAAATATTTCATCCTACACTAAGCATTTTACCCAGATGATGTTGCAATTTACTCAATATTATACTTTATTACAATGTAAACCTGCTATGTAATCTGATATTAGCTGTTCTATTTTTAAAAAGTCATCCCTGTGAAATTGGTGAAAGAAACATTATATTCTTCTTTTTGGGGGGTGAGTATGGTATTCCCAAGACCAGAAGATTAAAGGACCATTTTTTCAGTAACGTATTTGACAAAATCTCTCATAATACTGTTGTGGACAAAATGGAGACATATGAGCAAGACATAGGTGAGATGTGTAGCTGATTGACTAGCAAATATTTTTAAATGGAGTGTTAATTAATGAATCACTGTCAGTCTGGACAGTGGTCTCCAATGATATGTCAAAGGGCATCCCTGTGCTGCAATATTACTAATAACTTAAATACTTTAAGAACACAGATCGAATATGTAGTTACTCAAAGCTGGGTGGGGGGGAGAATGGAAATATTTAATGACAAAATTAAGATTCAAAATAAATTTAATAATTTTATCAGAGAGTTATGAAACGGCAAAAATGGGAAAAACCTAAATGAGCAAGAATAGGAAAGTGGTAATATAAGTTTTAGCACATTGATGTAACAATAGCGCCTAACACTTACTGAGTGCTTACAGGGTACCAGATTCTATTTTAAAGCTCTTTGAGGAAAGAACTGTGGGAAAATGACTGTGTAGGAAGTTCCAGTAACCAGTCCTTACATCAGAACAACTATTAAACAGGCAGGAACTGTCAGCACCAACTATCTTGAAACTCTGGAGTCTAGATGATCACTGTACAGCATCCAAGAAAGAATGGGAGGAAGAGGCTGGTAAATCATGATAAATAACAGTAGACTGCTCTCGCTGCTTGGTGGTTACTGTCACCCATCCCTCAGTCTTGTGGCAGGCAGCAGTGGGGTCCTGCCATTGAAGTAACTTCCTAGTGTGAGAGAGGGCCATAAAAATCCAGTTGCCTAAGATGGGGGTAGGGGATGGAGTATGCAGTCTGTTGTGGATCACTGCTTTTGGTGATCTACTCTGGGACACTGGGGTCTCAGCTCTGAGGGAGGCCCTTGTTCCAATGCGCCCCACACAAAGGAGGCAGAGGAGAATTCAAGATGGTACCCCTCCTCAGAGGTGCAGAGGGTACATGAAGGGCTGCATTTGCTGGGCAGGTGCCGACCCAAGAAAACACAGTTTAGAGGAGCCGTGGAGAAGCTCCTGGTGCCCCTCCCGAACTCTCCTTTGTCCCCTCCCCAGAGCAGTCTGGTGTAGGCCACACTCCACTGTGGGCCCCTGGCCTTGTTCTGGCTGAGAAAAACTGACTTGGGAAACTCCTTCCCATGTCCCCTTCATAAAATTTGCTCTCTAGGAAAAAGCAGCTTAAGATAACAAGGCAGTGCGAGAAACTACTAAGGCAAGAACCTGGGACAAAGGCTTACTGGCTCTAAGTCCTGCAGTGGAAGACCTAAGAGAGGGAGAAAGCATTTCCTGAGCAGTGGAGAGAGCATTCAAACTCCTGTCAACACAGTAATGCCTAAGACCATGAACAAGCAAAGCCCAGGACAAGATACAGGCCCATAAAGAGAGGGAGGACACTGTACTTTGCATTCACCTAGGACTGACCTTCCTGATAAGGGGGATGACCTCTGACAGAACACCAGGCAACACTAAGAAAATCTGTAAAGATGGCTGAAGATGTTCTTTGCTTAGGTTTGCTTTTCTTAGTTCCTGTCTGCAAGAAATTTCTATCATATCAGCTGGATATAAATTCAAGAAACAGACATCACGAAAAATAATCCCCAGAGAAAACATTTAAAAATATTAAAATGTTCATTGTGCAGCAAAAGATTACAGGACAAATTAAGAAAAATGAAATGATGGCCCACCCAAAAAAAGAGGATAAAAATTCAGAAAACATCAATGTAGAAAACAAGACTATGGACTTACCGGAGAAAGACTCAAAAAAAAAAGAACCTTTAATATGCTCAAGAAGATGAAGGAAAATACACAGAAAGAACCAAAGGTATCAGGAAAACAATGAATGGACAGTATGAGAGTCTCAATAAAGAGAAATTTTAAAAAGGAAAACCAAACAGAACTACTGAAGTTGAAGACCATAATAACTGAAAAAAATCCCAGGAGAATTTCTATAGCAGATTAAAGTTGGCAGAAGAAAGTATCATTAACTTGAAGACAAGACAATTGAAATAAGTTAGGCTGCAGAGCAGAAAGAAAGAAGACTATAAAAAGCTTAAAGAGACTAAGGACTTTAGGGATACCATCAAGTGTACCAATATATGCATTATGGAGATTCCAGGAGAAGAAAGAAAAAAAGGGGGCAGAAGGAATATTCAAAGAAATAATGACAGAGAACTTCCCAAACATGGCAAAAGACATGAACGTACACATCTCAAAAGCTCAGAAGAACACCAAATATGATAAACTTTAAAAAAATACACTGTTGAATGCAAAGGACAAGGAGAGAGTTCGGCAAGTCACAAGAGAAAAATAATGTGTCAAGTACAAAAGACTCTCAATAAGATTAAGTGTCGATTTCTCATCAGAAACCATGGAGGCAAGAATGTAGTGGGTTAAAATACTTTAATATGCTGAAAAAAACTCTACTAACCAAAAATCTTATACTGGACAAGACTTTCTTTCAAAAATAAGAAGAGATTAAGACACTTGCAGATAAACAAAAGCTGAGGCCCTTCCTTACCACTAGACCTGCTCTTCGAGCAATGACACAGGGAGTACCTTGTTCAAAGCAGCATAAAGAAGTAAAGGATATCTGGTAAAGGGCCATTTGGGTAATTATAAATGCCAGTACTATTGTTTTATAATTTTGGTAAGTAACTCCACCTATTACTTTCTCTGATGCTAAAAAGCTAATATATAAAATATAGTAATTAAGAAACTTCCAAAAAGATGCACGATTAGAGAGGTGGAGGGATCACTTTTCTTCCAGAAAAAAAAGCTAGAGGACAGGTAGAGACTGTCTGGAGGGCTACTGGGGGCTCAGGACACCAAGGGAAGGTGAGACACCAACCAGAAGAGAGAGGGGTAAAGGAAAGGAGTCTTAGCTGGCTGAAAAATTCTGTGAATAGAGCTGCAAAAGCAGCAGTAGGCGCTCTTACTCCCACCTACAGAGCAAAAAGCAGTCTGGACTGCAGTGGCTGTGGACTGTAGGGGTTGCAGGGGTCTTCTTCCCCAAGAAAGACATCAGCAAAAAATTACAAGCCTCACAAAAAAAGAAGAAGATATGACTCAGGCAAAGGAACCAATCAAAGCTCCAGATGAGATACAGGAATTGAAACAGCTTATCAATGAGATTCCTACAAACCTCCTAAATCAAATCATAAAGCTAAAGGACAACATGACTACAGAAACAAAAAGATATTAAGACAACACTGAGTAAGCACAAAGAAAAATTTGAAATCTTGGATAGAAAAGTAACAGAGCTTATGGTAAGGAAAGATATGTGATTTCAAAAATACAATAGAGGCACATACCAGATTTGAAATCATGGAAGAAAGAATCAGCAGCAAAGAACAACTGATATTAAAGAGAAAGAAGAGAGAGAGAGAAAAAAATGGAAAAAAGGGCTCAGGTAGATGAATGATAATATGAACTGCACCAACATATGTGTTAAGGGATTCCCAGAAGGAGACATGAAAGGAAAATGGGCAGAAAGAGTAGTAGAGGAAATAATGGAGGAATATTTCCCAACTCTCATGAAAGACATGAATATGTGTCCAAGAAGCACAGCTTATTCAAATTAGAATAAATCCAAACAGACCTACACCAAAACACATACAATGGAGAATGCCAAATGCCAAAGATAAAGAGAAAATTGTGAAAGCAGCAAGGGAAAAGTGAAATATCACATACAAGGGACGTCCAATAAGACTCAGTGTGGCTATTTCACTCAGAAACTATGGAGGCAAGAAGGCAGTAGTAGTATGTGGTATAAATAAGGTACTAAAAGAGAAAAACAGCGAGCCAAGGATTCTTTATCCAGCAAAACTGTCCTTCAATTATGATGGTGAGTTTTAAATATTCATAGATAAATAAAAACTAAGAGAGTTTGTAAACAAGAATTCAGCTCTGCAGCAAACACTAAAGAGAGTTATGCAGCTAGAAGGGAAAAGAGAAGAGAGGCTTGGTGGAGAGTGCAGAAGTGAAAACTATCAGAAAGGGTAACCAAAAAGGTAAAAAGATGGACAAAATTAAATATGACATTTGAAAGCCAAAGGATGAAATGGCTTAGGTAATGCCTTTACAGTAATAACATTGAATATTAATGGATTAAACTCTCCCATCAAAACACAGACGCTGAAAGAATGGATAAGAAAACAAAAACCATCCATAAGCTGTCTGCAGGAAACTCACCTTAAATCCAAGGATGCAAACAGACTGAAAATGAAAGGTTGGAAAAAGATATTTCACACAAATAGTAACCAAAAGAGAGCAAGAGTAGCTATACTGGTATTAGACAAACAGATTTTAAATGTAAAATAGTGATGAGATGCAGAAGGCCATTATATATTAATAAGAAGAACAATCTACCAGGAAGGAGTAACAGTAATAAATAACTATGCATCTAATGAGGGTGTCCCAAAATACATGAGGCAAACTCTAGCAAAACTGAAAGGAGAAACAGACACCTCCTCAATAATAGCTGGAGACTTCAGCCCACCACTCACATCAAAAGATAGGACAACTAGACAAAAGATCAACAATGAAACAGAGAACTTAAACAATGTTATAAATGAGCTGGACCTGACAGACATATAAAGAACAGTGCATCCCAAATCAGCAGGTTATAGATTATTCTCACGTGCTCATGGATCTTTCTCCAGGATAGACCACATGTTGGGCCATAACACATACTCAATAAATTTACGAAGATTGAAATTATATAAAGCACCTTCTTCAATCATAATGGAATGAAACTGGAAATCATAATAAGTGGGAAAGGGGAAATTTGCTTATCTATGGAGTTTAAACAACACACTCTTTAACAATCAGTGGGCCAAATAAGAAATTGCAAGATTAGTAGTTATCTTGAGACAAATGAAAATGGGAACACTATATACTGAAACTTATGGGATACAAATAAGGCAGTGCTGAGGGAAACTTATAGCCCTAAACGCCTATGTTAAAAAAAAAAAAAGCCAAAATCAAGAACTAACTTAACAACTGGAGAAACTATAAAAATAGCAAACCAATCCCAAAGCAAAGAGAAAGAAAGAAAGATTAGAGCAGAAATAAATGAAATGGAGATCACCACCACCACCACCACCACCGACAACAACAACAAAAAATAGAGAAATCAACAGAGCCAAAAACTGGTTCTTTGAGAAAAATCATTAAAAGTGACAAATCCACAGCAAGATTAACAAAGAAAAAAAGAGAGAAGATACAAGTCAAAAAAATCAGGAATGAAAGGGGAGCTTACAACTGACCCCAAAGAATTAAAAAGGATCATAAGAGGATATCATGAGAAATTGTATGCCAACAAATTAGACAACTGAAATGAAATTAACAAATTCCTAGAAATGCACAAAAAACCTACATCGACTCCACAAGAAAACAGGAACTCAAAAACCAATCACAGGCAAAGAGATTGAATCAGTCATCAAAAATCTTCCAAAAAAGAAAAGTACAGGACCAGAGGGCTTCATAGGTGAAATCTAGCAAATATTTCAAGAAGAATTAATAACATCTTGTTTAAACTCTTCCAGAAAATTGAAAAGGAGGTGCAATTACCCAACACATTTTATGAAGCTTATATCACCCTAATACCAAAGCCAAATAAAGATATTATAAGAAAAGAAATTTATAGACTAATCACTCTAGTGAACATAGATATAAACAGTGGCCACGGGTGTTGCTGAAGGCAGGGAGAGGGAAAAGGAGGTGTGTTATGGGGGCATTTTTGGGACTTGGAGTTGTCCTGAATGATATTGCAGGGCATTATATATTCTGCCATAACCCATTGAATGGACTGGGAGAGAGTGTAAACTACAATGTAAACTATAATCCATGCTGTGCAGCAGTGCTCCAAGCAATGAATGTACCACAAACAAATGCAATGAGTGTACCACACTAAAGAAAGAAGCTGTTGATGTGGGAAAAGTGGGGGCTGTGGGGAATGGGGCATATGGGAATTTCCTACATTTTTTAAAGTAACATTTCATGTGATCTATGTATCTTTTAAAAATAAATTAAAAATATATTTAAAAAATTACTTTCAAATTGAATCCAACAAGATATAAAAACAATTACACATCATGATCAAGTGGGTTTTATTCCTGGTATGCAAGAGTGGTTCAATGTAAGAAAATCAATTAATGTAATACACCACATTAACAAACTGAAGGGAAAAAAACAGATGATCATCTCAATTGATGCATAAAAGGCATTTGACATAATCCAGCATCATTTCTTGATAAAAATGCTTCAAAAGATAGGTATAGAAGGAAAGTTCCTCAATATAATAAAGAGCATATAAGAAAACCCCACAGCCAACACAGTATACTCAATGGGGAGAGGTTGAAACCTTATAGAGCTTTCCCTCTATGATCTGGAACAAGACAAGGATGCTCACTGTCACCATTGTTATTCAACATTGTGTTAGAAGTTCTAGCTAGAGCAATTAGGCAAGAAAAAGAAATAAAAAGGCATCCAAATTGGAAAACACAAAGTAAAACTATCACGAACAGATGATATGATCCTATATTTAGAAAATCCTGAAATATCTACAACAAAGTTACTTGAGCAAATAAATGAGTTCAGCAAAGTGGCAGGACACAAGATCAACACACAGAAATTAGTAGCATTTCTATATAGCAGTAATGAGCAAGCAAAGGAGGAAATCGAGAAAAAATTTCCATTTAAAATAACAACAACAAAAAAATCCTCAAATATCTAGGAATTAATTTAACCAGGAATGTGAAGGATCTATATTCAGAAAACTACAAAACACTGCCGAAAGACATCAAAGAAGACCTAAACAAATGGAAGGACATTCCACGTTCATGGATGGGAAGACTAAACATCATGAAGTTGTCAGTTTTACCCAAACTGATTTATAGAGTCAATCCAATACCAACCAAAATTCCAACAGTCTACTTTACAGAAATAGAAAAGTCAATTACCAAATTTATGCGGAAGGGAAAGGTGTCCCAAATAGCCAAAAACATCTTAAAAAAGAAGAGGGAAGTTGGAAGACTCTTGCTCCCTGATGAAGTATATTATAAAGCTACTGTGGTCAAAACAGAATGGTTTTGGCATAAAGATAGACATGTGCTCAATGGAATCAAATTGAGAGTTCAGAAATAGATCTTCACCTCTATGGTTACCTGAATTTTGATAAACATACCAAGTCCACTTTTTGGGGACATAAGAGTCTCTTCATAATGGTGCTGAGAGAACTGGATATCCGTAACCAAAACAATGAAAGCAGATCCCTATCTCACCCCCTATAAAAGAATCAACTCAAAATGGGTCAAAGTCCTAAACATAAAGGCCAGGACCATAAAATTGCTAGAATATAATATAGGAAAACATCAACAAGATCGTGAAGTAGGTGGGGATCTCTTAAACCTTATACCCAAAGTATGGCAAGAAAAGAAAAAAATTGATAAATGGAACCTCCTCAAAATTAAACACTTCTGCACCTCAAAGGACTTTGTGAAGAGAGTAGAAAGGCAGCCTACTCAATGGGAAAAAGTATTTTGAAAGCGCCTAATATCCATAATATATAAAGAAATCTTAAAACTCAATAAAAGGACAAATGACCCAACTGAAAAATGGGCAAAAGACCTGAATAGGTATTTTTTTAAAGAAGAAATACAAATAGTGAAAAAACACAAAGAAATGCTTAGCACCGCTGGCTATTTGTGAAATGCAAATCCCAAAGCTACAATAAGATATCATTTCACATCTACTAGAATGACCACTATTAACAAAACAGAAAGCTACAATAATTGGAGAGGATACAGAGAGACAGGAATGCTTATTTACTGTTGGTGGGAATGTAGAAAGGTACAGCCACTATGAAAGTCAGTTTGGCAGTTCCTAAGGAAGTCAAATATAGATCTACCACCTGACACAGCAATACTGCTACTAGGTAGCAGAAGAACTGAGAACAGTGACACGAACACACATCTGCACACCAATGTTCACAGCAACATTATTCACAGTTGCAAAAAGACAGAAATAATCCAGGTGTCCATCAACTGACAAATGGATAAACTGTGGCATATACACACAAGAGAGTATTATTCAGCTCTAAGAAGAAATGGAGTTCTTATGCATAAGATAACGTGGATCAACCTAGAGGACATTATGTTGCATGAAGCAAGCCAGCCACAAAAGGACAAATATTGCATGACTTTGCTATTTTGAACTAAATATAATGAGCAAGCTCATGGAGTTAATAGCTAGAATATAAGTCATCAGAGAATAGAATGTGGTTACAAAATAGAAAGCTGAGGTTTAATCTGTGAAGAATTGGTAAAAAAAAAAGTTTGGAAATGAATGAATGGTGAAAGAAATGGTGAAAGCACATCATAGGATCTGTAATTAGAGCTAATACATGGGTATGATAGTGGTTTTTTTTTTTTAATTGAAATAATAAACATGCTCTAATATTGATTGAAGCAATGAATGTGAAACTCAGTGATTATACCAAATGCCACTGACTGTATACGTTAGATAAATTATATGGTATACGAACAAAAATAATAATAGGGTGGGTTGGGGGAAAAATACACCGAATATAAGATACAGGCTATTATTAGTAGTAATACTTTGATAATGCTCCTTTATAATTTGTTACAAATGTTTCGAATCACTGCAAGATATTTAAGCTGGGGTGATGTATAGAAGCCCTATATGATGTTACATGTTTGTTTCTAAGTTCATAAAACTTTTACTATATACTTACTGTTTACGTTATGTTCATGCATGAACAATATATTTCAATATATTGTTTTGAAGATGGAAAAAAAGGATCAAAGACCTAAATGAAAGAGAGAGAACTATAAAACTCCTAGAAGACAATGTAGGGAAGCATTTTCAGTTCTTGATGTTAGGCAATAGTTTTTTTAAATAACGTACAGAGGAAGCACAAGCAACAAAAGAAAATACAGATAAATGGGACCTTATCAAAACCACAAGTTTTTGCTCCTCAAAGGATTTTACCATGAAAGTAAAAAGACCACCTATGCAATGGGAGAAAGTATTTGGAAACCATATATCCAATGAATGTTCAATATCCAGAATATACAAAGAAATCCTTCAATCAACAGCAAAAAGACATGCAACCCAATTTAAAAATGGGCAAAAGACTTCAGACATTTCTCTAAAGAAGATATACAAATGGCCAAAAAGCACTCAAAATCATTACTCATTAGAGAAATACAAATCTAAACCACAATGATTTATCATTGCACACCTACTAGAATGGCTACTATTGAAAACAACAGAAAACTACAAGTGTTGGAGACCATATGGAGAAATAGGAACACTCATTCATTGCTGGTGGGAAGGTAAAATGGTATCACCACTGTGGAAGACAGTTGGGTGGTTCCTCAGAAAGTATAAAATTACTTTCTATATGGCCTGGCAATCTTACTTCTAGGTATATACCCAAAATAATTGAAAGGAGGGACTAGAACGGATATTTGCAAACCAATGTTGACAGCAGTATTATTTACAATTTCCAAAATTTGGAAGCAACCCAAGTGTCCATCAACCAATAAATGGATAAATGTGGTATGTTCATTTAATAAAATATTATTCAGCCATAAAAAGTAATGAAGTTCTGATACATGTAACAATATGTATGAACCTTAAAGACACCATGCTGAGTTAAATAAGTCAAACACATATTGTATGATCTTACTGGTATGAAATAACTAGAATCAGTGTCTAGAATATAGGTTACCAGGGGACAGGGTAGGGGTAAGGAATAGGGAGAAAAGGCATAAAATGTAAAGAGTTTCTATTTGAGATAGAAAAATTTGGGTAATAAGATGATGGTGATGGTAGCAGTATACTGTGAACATAACAGCACTGAAATAAGTATTTGTATGTGGTTAACGGAGTAACTTTAGGTTTGTATATATGCTACCAGAATAAAAAATTTTTTAAAAATTCATGGAACTGCACAATACCAACCATGAACCCTAAGTTAAACCATTTACTATAGTTCTGAGCAAATTTTAAGATTATGTTTTCATCAACTGTAACAAATATACCGCACTAACACTATGTTATATATGGGTATAGGGTGGTATATGAGACCCTGGTATTTTATGCATGATTTTTCTGTAAGCACACAACTTATCTAATAATAGTAATTATTATTATAAAGCTCTTTGTGTGTATTAACTCAGCAAATCCTCACAATTATCATATAAAGGGCTATTTATCCCTCTATATGGTTAAAGAAACTGAAGTACAGAGAATTTAGTAACTTGTCTCAGGTCCTTATCCATGAAGTGGTAAGGCATAGAATTGAATATTACATGCCTATTACATGACTTTAATGCTATGAAAATTTTATAAACAGCTTGTAATACAGTATTAATGATAATAATATACCCACACTAAGGTATAATTTTTATTATACCTTAAATATATTAAATAAATATATATTTAATATATTTTATTATACCTTAAATATATTAAAATAAGGTATAATTTTTAAAATATTAGTAAAATATATATGAAAAATTTTTATAAAGCATTTCTCCCATGAGAGCAGAATTTGGATGTTTTAAATTATCTTCTGTGGTGCTTTCCTCTATCTACAATGAAAATTTGTTACTTTTATAAATAGAACAAAATAAAATCCAGTTAAAAGAAAATGGCCATTTTGGGGGATTTTATATAAAACCAAAATGACATTTCACATGAATATAAAATCCCATTCAAAAATTTAAATTGTGAGGAAAGCAGCTGTAGCTCAATCAGCTGGGCTCCTGCCTACCATATGGGAGGCCCTGGGTTCGTGTCCTGGGGCCTCCTTGTGAAGGCAAGCTGGCCCATGCCCACGGAGAGCTGATAGCCCATGCACTGCGGAGAGCTGGCGCAGCAAGATGATGCAACAAAGGGAGATAAGCAGATACAGAAAAAACACACAGTGAATGGACACAGAGAAGAGACAGCAAAGAATGGAACAAGCCACACGGGGGCGGGGGGGGGGTAAATAAATAAATAAATAAATCTTTTTTTTTTTTAATTTAAATTATGAGATTGCCAATGAATGAAACAAGTGAATTTCATTTTGAAAGCGGCTCACTGATTCAAAAAGTCCTAGGGTCTAAATTAATCCCAAGTTCAAGATGAGCTGACAGCGCAATGTTCCAGCTTGTCCCCTCTTCCTAAACAACCAATCTCTGGATATATTAATAGAAATGATTAATCAAAATAGGAAAAGTATTTGACCTTGGTCTGACCATTCTTCTTTTTATTTATTCCACAAACATTTATTGAAAACACCCAAGGGGTCAGGTACTCTTCTACCACTTGAAGGTCTGGCAGGTGAACAATGAATTGGAGCCCTGAGCTTGAGGAGGGAGAGGGGTTGAGGAACAATCTCTCAAGGGTAGTGAGGAAGGTTCTCTGTGGAGAGGAACTGGGGGAGCCTTGGATGAGAAAGACCTGTCAGGAAGACAGGCAAGAAGAGATACCAAAGAAACAGTCAGTTCAAGGAACTGAATGATGACCACTGTGACTGGAATGTAGTGATACAAGAAGAGATGGGAAAAGTTTGCTGGGACAATATCACATTGGGTTTTGATGGCATGTTCAGAATATGCATTTCATTCTATGAGCAATGACGAATGGAGAGATTCAGAGCAGGGAGGAAAAAATAAATGATTTATTAAAAATTTTCTTTGGCAGCTATGTGGAGAATGGATTATAGAGAACCAGTACTTGTCAAAAAGTTACTGCAGCAATCTGAGTGAAAAATGACTGGTGGTTTTGATAGGGTGTTGGCAGAGAGGTAGAGGGAAGTGGTCCACAAATGCATTTTTGATTTCAGTCTGACTCACCACATGTAAAAGACAGAATAGGAAGTTGTTCAAAGGAAGATGCTTAGAATGGATCATGAATCCACAAGCAAAGGCAAAAGAACAGGGGATTTTTACCCTAGAGAAGAGAAAATGCAGGGCTAATATAACAGCTCTTTCAGTGAGTGAGTAATTTGCATGGTAGTGTGATTTAAGAAGTAGAAGGGGGTCATGATTTTCTCAATTAAAATTTCTGCTCTATCTTGCTGGAGTTTACCTCCTCCCACGGACATGAATGTGTTATGTCTCTCTAATTTGTTATGGAGAAAAAAGTTGGAGGATCACTGCACTGGACTTTCAAGAAACAGTTGAAATGCTAAAAAAACAACTATGTTTTACATAAAAACTCTTACATGCCCAATAAGCCATAGATTTGCTATAATAAGATTGTCAGGTGACTTTAACTCTTGCATTTAAAGGGGAGAGGGAAACAAGGTACTTCTCTAAGACCCCTTTCAGCTCTAAATTTCCATGGCACTGAAAAAAAAATCAATTAATTTCAAAACAGACTAAGAATAATACAGGATGTTTTACCAGCTCTGGATTAAGAAGGATAACCCAAGAACATCCACACCCTTACTTTACCCAAGATATGGCTGATAATCCTGTCCCTTATTTTTTCCCAATCCCTGGTAAAGAGAGTGGCTCCCAGGAGGATAAACTTCTTACTTGCAGAAAACAGAGAAATGACATTAAGAGGGTATAGTCTAAAGTTTGCTTCCAAGACTAAGTATTATTAAAACCAAGACCTCATTTCTCCTTTGAACTTGTCTAAAATGGGACAATCTGAAAAAGTAAAGGAACCATTCTTATCAACTAAGTGTGTTTCTACTGCAATTATAAACATACAAACCTCCAGAGAATACCATTTCTGCAAAAGATCACAATAAAATTTATAATACTAAACTTTCAAATCAAACTTTTACTTGTTTCAAAATTGTAATAGCTTTTTTGATCTTGGTTATACTATTGTCCCATTACATAATCAAACCCAGAATTCTAAAATCGTCCCCCAAATCCATGTCCCAATGTGCTAGCCTTGTATAATTCATGGTGAGACCATAAATTTGATGGATTTCATTTTCATGATTATATTATATCATAAGGCAAAAGGAATTTTGCTGATGCGATTCAGGTCCCAAATCAAATGACTTTAGGAAAGGGAAATTATCCTTGGGGGAGCAAGGGCTGGCCTCATCAGGTGAGTCCTAAAAGGACTGAGCTCTTCTGGCAAAAGAAATTCATCCCATGAGAGGGATTCAAAACAGGGGAGAGTCTCCTTTGCTGGCTAAAAGATGGAAGGGGCCATGTGGCAAGGAATGGGGGCAATCTTTTGGAGGTGACAGTTGTCTCCATTAGCCAACCAGCAAAGAAACAAACCTTAGCTCTACAAACACTGAATTCTGCCACAATCATGTGAGATTGGAAGAGGACCACAAGTTCCAGAAGAAAACACAGCCCAGCCAAAGCCTTGACTTCAGTCTTGTGAGACCTTGATAAGAGAGGGCAGTCTTACCATGCCCAGACTGTACGCTACGAATCTGTGGACTAATAAATGGGTGCTGTTGCGAAGCCACTGTTTGTGTTCATTTGTTACACAGCATTAGAAGCTGATACAAGGATCCTGCAATGCCTTCATGTCATCATTGTGAACATGATATTATGCTGAACTTGCATAAAATCCTAATACATTACTTACTTGTCATTTTATTTTTCATAGGGAGAAAAGTAAATTTTTAAGTTTCCAAGTGGTGCATTAATAATATAAATGTAAACATTAATAAAAATTTATAATGGTAACTACTATTATTTATATTTAGTATTTGGGTTTTAAACTAAGTGTTTTTACAAGACCCACATATTATAGTAGTAAAAATACTACAACTATATCAATATCAAGACATGAGATGACATTACCTAAATGTCTCTGGCAGCTTTCTCTTATGTTAAATGGTAACATCTATTATCCATCTCCTAGATGTTCTTGGGAAGATCATAGGACAAATGTATGTAAAGCATCTGGTATGTGCTCAAATAAATGATAGGTCACTTTACCTTTTTTATTTGTATTGCAATCACTTCCTTGAAAGCAGGGACTACATCTTATCACTGAATCCATGAAGCCTGGCACAGTTCCTAACACATAGTAGGCACTCAATAAATATTTTGTTAGGTGAGAGAAATGATCTTATTTATACCTCACCCAATCCTGAAATGGAGATGTATTCCTATTTTAGGTTAAATTTCTTATCAAAGTTTTCTTAAACTAAAAAATGGAGAAATACAGAAAAGCAGGTTTCTAAATTCAAGTCCTGTGGTACTGTGCTATACAGAGGCACCAGAAACATATAAACCTCTAACTCATGGATAATATTTTCACATATTCAGTACTACTACCTGCCCCCCCCCCAAAAAAAAAGCACAAAGAGTAGTCACCACTACCCAGAATTCTATTAAATGTAATTCTCTAAAAGAAATTTCTATTGCTCATTCATGCCAATATTTGCAAAAAAAAAAAAAAAAAAAAAGCAAAAATGGTTTCTAATGCATACATCCCTGATGTCCACATTACAGGTAAGTATCATTATTACAATAAATTTGTATTCCACAGTAAGACTCTTGTACCATTTCACCTTTTTGTGTAGAGGAGATTTTATTTTCATTCAAAAATGGGTACAAAATAGTGGCAACAGCAGAAATTGGCAAGGATGTGAAGAAACTAAATCACTCATACAGTGATGATGGAAATATAAAATGGAACAGCCACTCTGGAAAATAGTTCAGCAGTTTCTTAAACATACCACTTACTATGCAACCTAGCAATTGCACTCCTGGGCATTTATCCAAATAAAATGAAAAAACTATGTCCACACAAAAGCCTGTACATGATTGTTCATAGCAACTTCATTTATAGTAGTCTAGAACTGGAAACAACCAAAACACACTACAATAGGTGAATGGGTAAATAAACTATAGTACACCCATACCTAGAATACTACTCAGCAATAAAATGAAAATCTCTTGCTACATGGAACTTCCATGAATCTCAAGGGCATTATGCTTAGTGAAAAGTGCAAATCTCAAAATGTCATATACTGTATTCCTCCATTTATATAACATTATTGAAATGACAAAATTATAGAGATAGAAAACAAATTCATGCTTGCCAAGTTATGAATGATGGAGGATAGTGGATAGGTATGACTACAAAGGAGTAGTATAAGGCCGGTATCTGTGGTGATGGTATAGTTCTACACTGTGATTGTGATGGTAGTTGCATAAATTAACATGTAATAAAATGACAGAACCATATATATATACTGTAGCAATGTAAATTTCCTGGTTTTGATACCATACAAGTTACATAAGTTGCAACCATTGGTAATAACTGGGTGAAGGGACATAGGACCTCTCTAGTCTATATATTTGTAACTTCCTGTAAACCTATAATTATAGCCAGACCCCTCCTGAAAGATATATATATATATTTTTTTTTAAATCCCAGGAAAAAAAGTAACTTTTCCACAGGGATCTCATTTGATGCTCATAAGACTTCGCAGGTCACATAAAAGCAGGTACAGCCGATTCTCATTATTTGTATCAATTATGTTCTATAAAGGTGCACTGAACACTGGATGAGTGAATATTGAACTGCTGAGAAGAACACAGGATTAGGTTCCTGTGAGTCTCTGGTCACAAATTTTCATCAACCTATCAGTATATAAGCTTGTTATATGTGTATTTATGTTTAAAGACACCTATTTAAGAAATATTGTTGATTCATTAGCATTGAACTCAGGGCCAACTGCACTATGACGCATGCCTGAATGGAGCTTATCCAGCACACTTATTTTTTCTAGAAGGCACATCACAGCCTTCTGGTGTTCAGAAACAATAGACAGCATTTCAGCACTATGCCTGGGGCCTATTTTAAGCAGTAATACCAACAAGAAAAGGTACAAAAATGTGAAAATGTGGCACTAAATATACTGCAAAAAGGATACTTGTTTACAGTATGAGAGCTGAGACAAGAGAGAAGAGCCTTGCCTTGCTTGACATCAGCTAAGAATGTGCCTGTCAAGTGACTCTGTTTTATGCTGCTGTGCATATCCAAGAATGACCATGAAAGTACCACAAATATTGATTTTGGGGTTGCAAATAAATATTAGCAAATAGGCAATGGAATCCATGAATAATGAGAACTATCAATTTTCATCTCCATGTTAGAGAGGAGGTAATTTGAACTAAGTGAAGTAACTTCTCAATGTCATATAGGTGAACAATAAATTGTAGACAGGGGATATAACTCAGATCTTCTAATTCCCAGTTCTAAACAGTGCCAAAATATTTCACCAAACCAAGTACTCCATTCACAATCTGCTAAGAGATATTTTGTAACGGTGACTATTCTATACAAGAAAAGAAAGCAAATAGTTGATCCAACTGAACAGTTTTGATGCTGTCTAAAGCAGAGGTCTCAAAATATGCTCTACTCCTGAAATCCCAAGCTTAGTAATATACTGATGATTCTAAATAGCCTTCAAAAGAGAAAATGAGGATGCACTTGTATCTGGTTGAAGAAATCAAATAGCATAGCAAAGAAACAGAGAAGAAATGAGACAGTTTACTTCAGTTAACTTTATTGCTTTATTCCATTTACCAACTAAAGCTTATGAACAGAAGCTCTGTGGTACTATAACCAAGCCTGAATTCAAAGTAATTAAATTAGATCCCTAGCTCTCCTACATCATGACAAAGGAAAAGAACACCAAAGCTAGGCTAAGCAAAGGAAAACTCAAGGAATCACCCATAATACTCTGATCTTTAATTTCCTAAATTCCCTTCTAACCCATTCTTTTTGGAGGGAGAATGACTGAGACTTGTCAACCATTGATCAAAATGTAAAGTTAAAAAGAGACTATAACTGGAAAGAAAAGGCTGAAAAATTAACCCTGTGAAAGAAAATACTTTGAATGGCAACAAATTCATCCCAATAGAATTATACTCAGACCAAAAAGTTTGAAAATCACTCCCAGCAGAGTTGTGGCTAACTCCTACTCTCCAGTTCTTTGCACTTGCCCTGGACAACCAACAAAAAGATGGAAAAGTTCCCAAAAAACAAGTATCCACAATGCAAGCAAAACAATTCCTTTCACCTGCCCCATAATATCTAAGTCCACTCTTAGTTTGAAGCAGTCAGAGCAGATACACCAAATCCCTCAGAACTGAAGAGTCAACAAACATAAGGGGGAGTGTGACCACAGACCAAAATAGATTTATTGTTATTGAAGTTATCATCTTAACAGAAAAACTTCTAACACTGACATAAAGACAGTGGTTGCCAGGGGTCCAGAAAGGAGGGGGAGGGATGAATAGGGCATTTTTAGGGCAGTGAAATTGTTTTGTATGATACTGCAATGATGGACACATGACATACATTTATCAAAGCCGATAAAACTGTACTGCAGACTGATTAGGAGTAATGCTTCAGTACTGGTTCATCAATTGTAACATGTTAACAAATCAATGTAACATGTTAAAAACAGGGGAAACAATGTGTGTGTTTGGGAGGGGTAGTTATATGGGAATTCCCTATACTTTTGGTGTAATTTTTCTATAAATTTAAAAGTTCTCTAAAAATAAAGTTTATTATTACTAAAAAAGTTTGAGAATCACACACTATACAAATTAGCAAAGAGCAAGTGAGTTTTCTGTGAAAAGCAGAAGAGTTTTAAATAAGATAAAACTCATGATCTTAAAGCTGTTAAGAATTGCATCAACATTTATTATTATTAGCCTGGTTTTTGATTTAAGGAGTTCCTAGTCTCATTCTGCCCCCTTTCTGGTAGGATCAGGTTGCTGCAGGAAAAAAGGAAACTTTTATAGACTCTTACCAAAACGGTATCTCAGCTCTATGATTGTTTCGCCTTCTCTGCTTAGTTCTGTTACTTCGCAAGTATAGTTCCCAACAACGGCGTCACTCTTTTTCATCTTCAAAGAAGCAATTCCATTTAGTAATTCTGATGGTGTGATTTCTGCGCTCGTAAAATTACTGCTGACAGCCTTTGGCACATTTCCATCAAAGGTGAAAATGTCTTTGCCTTTAAATTTCCACTTAACATACATATCTTTCGTGTTTTTCGTCTCCACATTATTAACAATGCATGGGAGGACAACAGTTTGATTGCAAATGGTCATTTCTACGAATCTGGTTGCATTAAATATTAGCTGAGCTGAACCTGGAAAAGAGAAAAATGTCTCATTTAACTTCTAGAATTCTGTAAGTTCTTATATATGTTACAAATCCTTAAGATAAAGAGCAATGCTTCAATTGTTCACTTAAATAAGCAATGCAGCAAAACAGAAGAGATTAACAAGGTAAAAGACAGAAAAAAATTATTTAAAATTAACATGCATGACTGTTATAAGATAAGACTTTACCTTATTCAGATTCATTAATACAAAGTATATATTACCATGCATCTTGGTAACAGATTCAGCAACTATGCTGGAATATGCAGGTACAGTATCTGTCTTTGGAAGCTTTGAAGCAATCTTTACTACCTATTGATGTATGTAGGAAAATATTGTTTTTACCATGGGAAAATTTTGATCAGAAAATCAAACCAAATATTATATTCAATCTCAACTTCTATATACTTCTTCTAAACAGAACTTGCTAAACTGACGGGAGTTATCTCTACCCTTATGCTACATTTCCAGAAAAAAGGTCAGTTCTACTATACTTTAATACCCAAAATAAATTGGATGAATCACACCACATCTTTCCACTAGGATGGGAAGTCTTCAGAATGCTAACAAGATTAAAACATTCTCTGAAGCTGTTTTTCCACTGCAAAGTACAGACGGCAGTGTAGACATTTTGTATGCAAATGTTACATAAAGGATTGTATACAATTGAGTATTTTCCCACTCTGACATTTCACTGAGACTACAGAATGATTTCCAAAAGGATTATTACAGGTATTGCTTCCTCCAAGAAACCATAAACCAGTCAAAATTAAGCTAAGAAACAAGCTGCAATCAAGAACAGGTACTGCTAATAAGGGTACTACCAACTCTTCTCAATAGGATAAATTATCAGTTGATGTCGTATAAACGAAGGATTGGGAAAGTGAATACAATTAGCCATTATTTATCTAAAATGTACAAGAATGTGGGGAAATCACAGTTGTCTGCCATAGTCTTCAGCCATTAAAGTAGATTTGTTTTATTAATTCTTTTTATCTAAGTAGTTAGTTTACTTTACCCTCGGGAAAAAATAAACAGGAAAACAAAGCACTAACATGTATAAATAAAAATATCAACTCTGTCAACAGTTCATCCTTAATGTTTCTTCCTTCTATAAAGACTGGAATAAAAATCAAGGGCATAAGATATTATTATTCAAGGGACATAATCATTAGCTAATAAATGCCCATTGAATTGAATAATAAGATGCATAATGGAATGTGAAGTGGACAATGAAAAGCAAGAGCCTGATCCAAATCCTATCTTTGTCACTCTTTAGTATGTGACCTTAAACAAGTCACCTAACTTTTCCTATGTGTTTAGTTTGTTCTCTGTAAATAAGGGGATCAATAATATTTGGCCACCTCAAAGAACTCTGGTGAGCTTCAAAGGAGAATATATATGGGCATGTGCTCTGTAAACAATACCGTGCTATAAATATATAGAGTGATCTATAAAAATTAGACAACATGGCATTTTAACGTAACGATGTAGATGTTCTTTGGCAGATCCAAATTGCTACACAGTTTTTGGAATTAGCTACATGAGCCAATCTTGTGGGCATGTCCAGCTCACTTCTTCCCAGTTCCCTAAATTTCTAGTGACCAAAATATTAGGGAAATCCAGGCAAAACCTGTACTTCCAATTGTAGTCCCTAAAACCTGGAGTTGTGATTTACTCATAGTCTACTAAATTCTAGGTTTGAGTAGGAATGATTTCCCCTGAAAAAGATGCCCTGAGGGGGAGACTACAGTGTAAAACAAGGAGTGCAGAAAGGGGCTCTTCCCTTTCTATCTGAATTAGAAGGGAAGAAAGTGACAGAAAATTTGGTGAAGGATCTTGAAATGTACAAGAATACCGGGTGCCCTTCCAATGGAATGCTGGGCATCCTCTGAAACAATGTCATTATTTGATTCCACAGAGGCTTCTACCTTTCACTGTCATTGACTGGGCTATTTTATATTTCTGTAAAAAAGAAAACTGAAAGTAATGCAAATGATTCATGTCCACAGAGATGCAAATAAATTTTGTTCTGAAATTGATTTCCACTCAGTTGAGAAGATTCCAAACCATTGCCTTTTACTGTCCTGTGGATATTAACCAGTTTTGCATTTATCTGCAAATCTGTATCAGTATTCCTTATAGCCTGTAAATGGGTTTGTTCTTAATTTTCTTTTGGGAAAGTTTTACTGTCTTACTGTTTTCACCCATTTATTAGTGATTGAAATGACGTGTTAGTTAGATGTGTTAATTTTATATTTGTATGAGACATGACTTTACCTTTAAATTTTTTTAAATAAAAGATACAAATGAAGAGTTTAGCTACCCTTTCAAACTTCAATTTTTAGAAGGCTCTAGGTACATAAGAAATGGTCTGCAAACACACCACAATTTCATAACTTACCTCTAGAAAATGAATTTTCTAATGAATGCAGGAAGCACTAATTTCACTGGATTATTTGTTGTAATAAAAAACTTTATAGCTGGAATAAATGCTATCAATAAAATTCAAAGGAAAATTGACCTGGATACACCATAATTTGAATAATCTTTGCACTAATAATTAATAAACAAAGGGAACCCAAAAATGTCACTCCAGCTGTGATCTACAACTTCATTCTCTGTAAACATTTATAAAGAACTATTGAATAGTAAAATTATCTGATTTGGGTTTTTTCTTTTTTGTCTACTGCCTTCTGATGAAACTGCAAAATGAAGGAAAGATTAGAATATAAAGAGCAAATAAAGAACCATGGATAATTAACATGAATAAGGAATTCTGAATAATCAAGATATGCCTATAGCAGTCTAAGTGTGATAGGAATAAATAAATTAACCAACAGTGATGCTAGAATTATAGATAAATAGTGATGGGAATTATTCTCTATTGGAGGCCAAAAATATTGGACCTTACAACGTTGGTGAATTCAGAACACCAACCCAAACATCTCATACCACAGGCATGAAAACATCTACATAGTTGCAGAGACGGGATCAGACATGGCAGTCACAAAAGACAGGAGCAGCTCAGAAATTTAAAAATGTAATAAATGTTTGTTGAGAATTAGATCCCTATGATACACTATGATAGGATGGAGGGATACACAGTTAATTGTTTTGTTTTTTTAATGTAGTAATTACCTTTTAGAAGCTTACAATTCTGGCATGGAGGAATGATACATACTTTATACAATACAAGGTCATAAGGGCCATTCTTCTAGTATGAACAAGTGCTATCTATGGGTGGGCAGAAAAGTAATTACTCTTAAGAATTTTCAAGAGAATATATGCTGCTACTGGGGAAACAACAAAAGAAGACTGCCATACACACCACCCCTTCTGGGCCTCCAATCTTTTAATTTTTATATGTTCCATGTAAATTTTCTCTCCATTTTAGCACCTCTTTAACCGTTCTCCTTTTGCCCCTTATCCTATATTTTCCAAAGGCATCCTCTCTTCCTACTTAATTCAAATTGTTATTCAGCTGAAAAGCCAGTAGTGTCTTACAATCCCCATCTATAAACTTAACCTGCAAGCACAACTATCTATATCATTCCCTCCTTTTTTCCCCCTCTTCAAAAATGAATCTACATCTGTGAGCTAGTTTCCATATCTGCCTCCACATCCACCATCTCCTTATGGACTTTCCCTAATTAATATTTTCAGCTTCTCACATCCCTGTATTTGCAGTCTTTCCATTAGTTTTGAATTGGTTTTTGCTGTTAACTTAGCTGTTTTATTTTTAAATAAGTGATGCTCGAATAATCACCAGATTTAAAAAAAAAAAAAAATCCCTCATACTTGTCTTCCTCTTCCCAAGTATCCTAAAATAATATCTAAGCACTTCTTAACCTCTATTTTACTCCTTAAATTTTTGTCACCTCTCTACCTCTGCCTCTTCACTACAACAGCTTTTGCTAAAGTCACCATAACCCATCCCATGTAGAAAATCAAATGTGCTTTATTTACTATATTTATTGATCACTGCAGTTGAGCCACTGAATAGCTCCTTTCTCACTCTTATCCTTGATATCACTGAATTTTCTCCTACCGCTTTTTTTACCCTTTCCTAGTTTTCTTCCATTATTGAAATCTGTTCTTTGACTCATGTCAAACGTTACTGCTCCTATGGGATTTACAGTCTCATATTCATCGCCTCCCCACCACCACCAGTATTCTCCCTTACTCCCTTGTTTTAACTACCAACTTACTCTTAAAACTAGGCCCTACCTTTCACTATAGACCTTTGTAAGCCAACAGTCTGATGTGCATTTCTACCTGGATGTACTACAGTTATTTCAAAGTCAACATACTCTACTCACCCTCACTCTACCCTCCTTCCCAACGCTTACCTCTCTATTTCCTATTATCTATAAGTCAATCAGACCTGGAACATAGGAATTATGCTGGATTCATCTGTTTTCTTAGCCATGGAGACTTCGTGGTAGGTTCAACCTAAATCCAATGCCTGGTGAATGAATGAATTAGGCACTCATCATTTATCTGCTTCCAGCCTCAGTTTTTCCCATCCCAGCCCCAATGCATTTTCCAGTTTCCAAAATAACTGTTTTAAATGCAAATGTACACTCGTTAGCCTAACATACTTTTAACAAGCCCCCTCTCCCATTTCAAGCTAAATTCTAAGTGCATCAGCATAGACTAGAAATGAAGTCCTTCAAGATCCTTTCCAGCTCCACCTCCTGTACTTCACTTCCAAATTAAGCTTCAACCCTAAGACCTTCTTGCAATCCATGAACAGACAAGTGTACTTTCATATCCAGGCCTATGCATATGCTGTCTCCTCAACATAAAGAGGTCTATACCCTACACTGGGGTGACTAGGTATGCAAAAGGTAAGAGCACAAACTTTGGAGTCAGACCGAGGCTCAAGTCAGCTCAAGCAATTCCCAGTTGTGTAACTTTAGACAAAGTACTTAACTTTTGCACCTGAAGTTTCACCTATAAAGTACAAATGGTAATGGTATATGTCTTATGGAGATTTTGTTACGATTTAATGATAATGAACATGAAGTTCTTATTACAGCGACTTTCACATAGATGGCAAGCACTCAGTAAAAGGCAGCTACAATTGGCTAACTTTTGCTCTGCTTCTAAAAAACCATTGAGATATTCAATCCTTTCCCCCTTCTCTACACCACTCAACAATATTCATGCCCTTTATTGCTCCCATTGCCCGGTTCATGAGTTGCCACTACCCTTATTACAGAATATTGCAATTGTTTTACCTAGCTGTCCTCTCCATTATGCTTATAAAGTAGTAAAGGCAAGGACAAAGCCTTCATTTGGTATCCACAGAATCTAGCCCAGGGTGTGGCAAGGTAGGCTCAATACATTCCTTATGAATAATAATAAAAAAAAGTATAAATAGCAAGAAAGGAAAATCTATATATCACATGGGAGAGAATTCATGCCTCCATATTTCAAAAGAATTCCCTTCTACAGACCTGATTATGGAATCACAATACTGTATTTTAGTAGAAAATCTCAACAAAATCAGTTCCATGGCTGAATGGAAGAGTTTTAAAATTATAAGAATGTGTGTTAGAATGATCTTCTCAGAAGGTAATGTTTAACTGGATCTCAAAGGATGAGAAGAAATGCTTTGGGAAGGAAGGCCTTTCTAGGCAGAGTAAGTAACACGTTACGGAGGAATGAAGAAACTGAGGTTAGTCATGTGAGCTCTAAGGAATGTGGTTGGGAAAGTCAGTTAAAATTTTCATAAAAGGCCTTTTTTGCCTGCCAGACTGAGGAGTTTAGACTTGATCACAAAAGCATTAGTAAATCACTTAGATTTGCATTTGACTTTTTTTTAAGGAGGTACTGGGGATTGAATGCGGAACCTGTAGAGCATGTGCTCAACCACTGAGCTCCACCCACTCCTCGGATTTGCATTTTAAAAAATAACACTTGGGGAGCAGATGGATGTAGCTCAAGCACAGGCTTCCCACATGGGAGGTCCGGGGTTCAGTTCCTGGTGCCTCCTAAAAACAAAACAAAACAGAAAACAACAAGCAAACAAATGATAAAACCAACACAGGTGAGCAGCTCAGTGGTAGAGAGCTGGCTTCCCAGTTATGAGGTCTAGGGTTCAATTCCCAGCCCAGTACCTCAAAACAAACAAACGAACAATAACAACAACAACAACAAAACACTCACAGCTGTATGTAGGGTAGACTGAGGGCAGGAAAGAAGGGAATGGGAAACTCATTGAGAGACTACTGTAATGGCAACTGGGAAGAAGACCTAAAAATTAGAGTAAAACGCAAAGAAGTAAAATTAATAGGGGTCAGATGTGGAAGGTGAGGGAAGATGTCAACCAAAATAGTGTATATAGTTAGTTAGGTTATGGATTAACTACAGGGAAAGAGATTTAGGAGACTGGGGGAGAATATTTCATCAATATTGAACAGATTGAGTACTAACGTATCCATGACACAATAAAATGGAGATATCCAGTAGATTCCCAAGACATGGATCTGGATTTAAGAAGGTGGGAACTATAAAGACTTGGGAATCACCAAAAATACAGTTGGTAATTGAAACAATGGGCATAAATAAGATTGCTCAGAGAGCCCTCATAAAGCAAACAGAGAAAGTGACAGAATGAAATCTTGTGGAACATCAATATTTATGGAGCAAATAGTTAAAGGGGAACAAACCAAAGAAGTGAGAAAAAAGAGAGAGAAGTAGGACAGTCAGAAGGAAATGTCATTACAGACACCCAGGGAGTCTTCCGGTGGATAAAATGATGTTATATGGGATGAATGAAAACAAATCTCTGGATTGAAAACTATAACATCCCTAGCTTTTTTATCTGCAGCAATGTCAACAGAATAGCGGGATCAGCAATCAGATTGCATTTGGGAAGTGAATAGGTGGGGAGAAAGTAGAGGCAGTGAATCTCTTTCAGTAAATTTGGCATTGTAAGGAAGCAGAGAGAAGGTAGTAAGTGGAGATGTGGAGGCATGGTCAATGGCAAAGTGTTTTTTTGTTTTTTTTTTTTTCCAGTTTTGTTGTTTGTTTTTTCTAATATGGGGTAGGGCAGACTAAGAGGAAGGAGTCAACATAAAGGGAGATTTAAGGTACAAGAATGAAGAATTAAACTAACTGGGCAGGTCTCCAAGATGGTGGAAGTAAAAGAGCTGTAATACAGAGGGTGTCCTTTCCTTGGAAAGGTGAAGAGGTATTCTTCTGAAATGGGATGAGGGAAAATGAAATTAAAACTGTCTAAAAAATTACAGGTAAGTTTAGAAGTGGTAGGAGGGAAGCTGAAGAAGTTCATATCAAACTCCAGTATTTTTTTCAGTAGAGTAGGAAGGTGATTATCTGCTCAGAATGGGTATTCAGGACTGAGGTAAGACGCCTCAGCAATCACTAAGGTAAATGAAGCAAAACCTTTGAATAAAGATGCTACTAGAAATGAATCCTACCAGTTTCTGCTACCAAACCTAAACTCTGTTACAAACCAAATTGGGTTAGAACAAGGACTAAAGGAAAGTCTAGTCAGATCTCAAGGGAGAATAAAATAAACAAAGTTCTGAGGTGAAGTGGGATGTCCATAGTTGTTTAGTTCCAACTCTTAAAGCAAGCCCCTCAGTTGCTTGAAAAGTAGCCTTACAAGAATGGAAGTGGTCTAACTTAAAATCTCAGGGTGTAGGCAGTCTAAAGCCAGTAACATCCAAAATTATGGCTTTATCAAGCACTTAAAATATATTAAGTACCATAGAGTGATAAAAATATAAAGATTTTAAGTTATTAAGAGGCCTAGAGTCTGAACATTGTCTATATATCCAAGTTGATCTTGAAAAGAGCTTAGACTCATATTTGCTTGAAATGAAAAAAGCAATTTTGACAGACTGGTGTTAAACTCCTTGCCTTCCCTTTTAATCTATAGGTGTGATATATATCCAAATATTCAGTCTAAATCTCAAACCCTGGGCTTGATCAGAGTCTGAGTCTTATGGAATTGCTCCATGCAGTTGGAATGAAATATTCAGAGGGGGAGGGGATATTTCTCGTTTCAGTTCCACAAAATCCAAAAGGGAGAAAAAATCCAAGTTCTATTCTCTTAGTCTTGGTATATCAGAATCAAATTTCCTAGGTGCTCCACTTTTTTTTTTTTACTTTAGTATTATACTACCATGAGTTTAGTAAAATTGATCCTATACTATTATTCTTGTTCTTTTATCATATCTTCACCAGTACACAAAATCAAAGTAGCAATATAACTCTTACATTAGATGTGACATAAGATATATGTTTTAAGCTATAGAAAAAGTTATGACACAAAAACCAAAGAGATGGTTAAAATGGTACCCCGAAAATTATCACAAAAAGAACACATTTATAAAAACAATGCATACCTATACTAGCTATAGCTGAATTAACATTAAGGAATGCAAACTTAGTTTTGGTAATTTGAGTGATTATTTTGGATTCAGAATATTTTCAATTTTGGGAAAAAACACCTATTTTTCATCTTTAGAACCTAGTCTTTCAATTCTCCATTAACAACTCAGTGGCAAAGATAAAACATCTGCCAAAACACAGTTGACAGCATGAGCAAGTGTCCTAATGGTAGGCATTTAGTATAATGCTTTAACACACTGTCTCTAGACTGCTGGGGCGGCCCCATAAATAAGTACTTTTAAATAGACATTTAATTCCTTAAAATGGCAACTTGTGTTTAAAAGTAATATATTCTTTAGGAGAAAAGAAAACATTTTCGTTTAAGCAAGCCAAACTACTATCAGACTTAGACAATAAGATTTGTTAATCATGTGTACTCTTGATTTTAAAAACTCACTGAACAATACAAAATCATTCAACCACTGAACACGCCACTTCAAATCACTGTCATCATTTAAGGCTTTATTTACCAGTTAGTGAATAACACTGAAATAGCTGATGCATTTTTAAGCAAAATATAATTGGACATATTGGCATTTGGTGGGTGGGGGAGGGGAAGGAGCACTAATTATTTCTGTATTTTGTAAATCAATACAGTGGGTTGCAGTTTGCCTATAATTAGATGGAAGGGGTATTTGAGATGATAAAGTCTTTTATCAAAAAGATCACAGAAACTGTAGTGGTTACCAGGTAATGGCTCTTGATTGCCACACCTTTATAAATAAAACTGAAAGCAAATACAAACTTCAACAAAAAATGTTCTAAAGCCATGACCTTACCCATTCTAGATCCTAAATTCAGTCTCCAAAATTCTTTGGTTTATAACTACTTTTGGCAGGTGAGAATTCTACCACTGAACCAATGCCTCCTATAACTACTTGTGATTTGAAACTCTTAGCATCTCTTCATACATGTTCTTTTGAAGACGAACATTAAACATACACAAACATCCATTATATCTCATACTGACAAACACTATTACTTCCTGTTTTATATTCAACACTTAACAGAACTCAAATGCATAATACCTTTTATTTTTTCAGGTTAATATTAACTTAGTACAATTAAATGCTACAAATTCTGAATTCTAGGACTCTGTAGCGATTTGAGCACCTTAATATTTCAATGAGTGCTAATTAAGACACGTTCCTATTACTAAAGGAGGCCTAACAGAACTCCTTTTCTCCAAAAGTACCATTCCAGCAGTTCTTCTAATCTACTTGAAATTAGGACTCTTGTTTTTAAAATAGTATATGATTTACCTGTTTTACTATCCAGACAAACTTTGACGCCAACATTGTGAATTAGTGATATTTTATTACGAATTTATAATCTGGTTCAATATGAAGGTTTTCTGATTATACAACAGGTATCCGAAAGCAGTATTATTTTAGCTATAATGACAGTGATGGCAACAAGCATACTAATGATGATGACAGTAAACACTACCTAATATCAATTGTTCATATAACAGAGATCTTTATATTAACAGCTCTAATATCCCAGGATGCTTTAGGGGAGAAAAGTGACCAGCAGGAACCCAAAGGCATTTTGGAATTAACTCCAAGTCCTACTCCTTTATGAACAGCACACTGAGACTAATCACCAGTTTTAAGAATTTAATGTAACAATTGCCGATACTGTTACTCAAACTGCATTCTGAACCTTACAAAAGGAGTTCACGAAAGCCTCAATGTACAGATGTGCAACGTGACTGACACTGTAGAGCCACGAATATTCATTCCTTTTCCTTTCTCGGTTTTTACGGAGGATGTACATAGTTTTAAAGGGCGAAATGGATTCCAAAAGCTTGGGGGGGTCAAAATGCCTTTAATGTCGAAAGACACCAAATCCCACTTTGCTGGAAATGTGTTTTGACTGGAGGTTACAGCTTCGTATTTCAGGCACAATCTGGATTACTTTTTAAATGACTCCCCCCGAAAAGTGGGAAAACTTGAATGTACAATTTAGGATGTATTAATGGTCGATGGGGCGTGGGGTCGTGAGAAGAGTTTCGAGGAAGCTTATTTCACAGGTTTGTTTTTTTGTTAAATGGAAGGGGGCGGCCAGAAGATGCCTCTGATTAAATGCTGGATTGTAAATGAAATTTGTGTCCTTTACGTCCCCTTTCCCGGTACGCTTAAGTGGGAGGGCAAACAGCAGAAACCCGGTCTTACCGACTTCGCGAAAATGCGCACTTCCATCGCCAGAGGCCGGGCCCTCCCACCTCCCCTCCTTCCTCCCCAAACGCGCCCCGGCGCCGAGAAGGAACGGGGAGTGGAGGACGGGGACGGGGCACCGGCCAGCCCTCGGCTCCGCTCCCGCGCTCTCCCGGCCTGACCGAGAATTCTTCGGCGGGGTGCACGGAGCGCACCTGGAGGTGGGGAGCAGCAAGCAGCAGCCCGACCCCGCTCCGCGCTCCGGGCAGGGGCAGGAGCTCGAGGCGGGGCGCCCGGGCGTCGCCGCGGAAGCCGGGGCGCAGCCCACACGCCGCGAGGGCGGCCAGGGGCACCGCAGGCCGGGCGAGGGGCCACTCACCGCAGCACGCCGAGCCGAGCAGCAGCGCCGCCACCAGGGGCCACATAGCCGCGCCCGCCGCGAGGTCGCCGCGCGCCCCGTCCGCCGCCGCAGGTGTCTGGAGCCGCCGTCCCCGGCAGGACCGGCCGCCGCCAGCCGCCACACGCACGACCGGCCGCCGCGGGTGCCCGGCCGCGCGCACGCGCGCCCCCGCCGCGCGCTGCCCCCGCCCGCGCGAGCGCGCACGCGCACTCGCCCCCGCCGCGCCGCCGCGGCTGTTGACGCTGCGCCCTGCCCGCTCTCGGGCTGGAGTTCCGGCTCCCGCCAGCGCCGCGGGCGCCCGGAGCCCGCCCTCGGGGAGGAGGGGGGTGGCGCGGGCGAGTTCCCGGGTCACGCCTCGTGCGCCCGCCAGCGCCCGCGGCCTGGGCCGGCGCCCGCGGCCTGTGTCCCCGCCCGCGGCGCACCCCTCAGCCCCGGGAGACGACGCGCCCCCGGGAGACCTCATTGCACCGCCCCCTCGACAGTTCTTTCCTGCTCCGCGCACAGCCCGCACCCCACGGTTTCCCAGCACTTAGTGTCCTGCTTTCACTCTTCTCTTCCCTGACGCCTCGGGGACTCTGCCCTGCTCTGCTCACCCCGACTTCAGAGCCCCGGCCCGCGCGGCCCGCGCGCCCACCCGGGAGCGCCGCGCCTTTCCTCCTCTCCCGGGGACGCGCTCGCCTGCGCGCGGGGACCCCGCCGCCTCCTCGCCTCCCTCCTCCGCCGAGTACCCCCCAAACTCCGCAGCTCGCCCCAGAAGCGCACACCAGCGCGGGGGTAGCTTTACACTCCCCACGGGGCCTGTGAGCCACGAGGGCGCCACGCCGGATCCTGCCCCGGGCGCTAGGACTCGCGTTCCGGGGGCTCTTCGAGCTCTGCGTTCGCCAGCCGGTTTTCATTTATTTCCTCAGCGGTTCTCTTCCTCCTTCTCACTTTGTTCTCTAGTATCTGTATTCTCTGAATAGGACTACTCAGGATAGTAAAGGTTTTTAGATGTGGTTAACATCGAAACAACGGGGGCGATCAGATCTTGGGCAGTCATATGAACTGTGTTTGGTTTTAGCATAATTAAAAAATGGATTCAATATATGACCCGAAGCTGAGATGTGGACAAGGCCTTTGTATAGCTCACTGAATCACACAGGCCACATCACTCATCCTGAAGTAAAAGCCCTTTGAAACTAACATTAACGGTTTACTCTAAATGATAGACTCTTGTGTCAAATTCAGGCTCTGGTGGCTGCTCTAAAGGGGTAAATAACCTGTTCATTCCCTTGGTTGTTCTGCTCTTATCTACTGGGAAAGAAAATAACTTCTCATTACAATTGTCTACAAACCTACTCAGGGCCTCTCTTCCATCACACCCCATCTCCACGGTAATAAAATGCAGGAAACCAAATTGCCACTCTTTGTAACACACTGTAGCAGTGTAGTATATGCTATAGCACCCTTTCCTGTAATTGTTTTTTTGTGTGTGTGAAACTCTTCCCCACAACATTGTGGGTTTTTTTTTTAAAGCAGAAAGCATTTTATATATTCCTTCTTCTAAGACTTCCCAATAAACTAGACAAACAGAAGAGGCTTAATAAATATGTTGGTATGACTTGAGACAAGCACTACTATAGTGAATTTTGATTTTTTTTTTTAATGATTAAAGAAGAAAGAAGAACATTTGTACTGGCAGACATCTCACTAAAATAATGGTTAATAATTATGGTGCTAATGATTTCAATGGCAGCCTTCATGCCCTGAAGCTACCAAAGGGACTGATCAATTCTTCACCAACTGCTGCTAATATAGATACAAAAGAATTATCCCCAGACTTTGAGCACCCAGGACATTGTGTATCACAGTGCAGCTGGTTGCCTAAAAAAGGCCATCAGCTGTCCCTGAAACTGACCCCCCCCCCCCAAAAGCTGGAGTGACAAGAAAGGACTGTCCCCAACCTTCAGAGGTAGAGATTGGGAGATTTTTTATGGTCTTACACTGGGGGTTGGTGAGGCTATACACTAAATGCATCTTTGGGCAGAAAACTGAATAGGCTTAAAAGCCAAATGAATGAGATACCCTCTGGTTGATCACCTCTGCTTTTGGGAATCTAGCCAGAATATGTTTTGGTGGGCAACAGCCTATTCCAGTAGACACTATGCAAAGCAACCTGTCCAAATTTGATTATCATCTCTTCTGAGATAACCTTAATATCTAGCCACCTTACGTTTGTATTTCCTTTTTAACTTTTCCTGGCATTTTTATTTGAATTTTAAGCTCATTTTATCTTTAGGTAAGGATTTGGGGGGAGAAGGAGAAGCAATAATACGTATTAGAACATATTCTAATACCTAAATTAATCTTCAGAAAAACCTTGTGAAGGGTAAGTTTTATGATCTCCATTTGAGAGATAAGGAAAGGACTGGAAAGAGGGATGTGCTGTGATACTGTTCTCTCTGTGGTTGAGTCTCCCTCCCTTGTCCTCTTTTCTTTTTCATCTCTCCACTCTATAAGTACAAAGTTGTTATAGTTTCCACTTTACAGATGAATAAACTTAAAATCCCCAAACAACCCCACGAGTTAGCTATTATCATTCTTTGTAGATGAGCAAAGTGAAAGTGAAATCATGCAGTAAGGGAAGGAAAGGCTATTGGACCTGAGGTCTACGTTCTCCAGTGAAAACATTCACAAGCCTCCTTTCTTAGTTCACACTGACATGGATTCCCCTTTCCTTCCCTTTCTGTCCCAACAATACATCTTCTTTTAGCTTCCTTCACAAATGAAATTAACGTCCTCCCATATATTAGGTCTTGGTATGATACTGTCTAAAAACGTGTATTGGTATAGTTGTATCCTTACACTTTTTAAATTCAATTTTTTTTTGTCCCGTGTCACTATGCCATGCAGTGGAATATAGGCTATCTCCTGGTACTCCTGGCAGTTAGCTCAGAACTATATATATATACCTAAATAGTCTGTGCTTTGTGCAAGGCCAGATGCATCTTTATGCATAAGTATTACTTATATGACTAAAATAAGTTGATGGAAAATCAAAGGATCCCACAGTAGACCAAAGTTCAAGTTAACCCCCAACATAAGCTAAGTGCCCCTTCTCTGTATTTAGTCAAGCTCAGAGCATATCAATTGCCATATTAGATGGAAATACCAGTTTATATGACTCTCTCCCTGTTTAATAGTAACCCGTTCTTACACTGTAAACTAAATAAGAGGAGCGATCATGAGTCCTGTTCACTGTTAATCCCAGTGCCTAGCTCATCGTACGTGTGCAACAAATGGTTGTTAAAAAGATGAATGAATGAATGAATGAATGAACCGCTCAAGGCCAGGAATTGTGTCTTTCTCAGTTCTTTTTCCATCAGTATTTGGCAAAGTGAATAGGATAAAGGGGTATTCAATAAATGTCTGTGTGCTGAACTACTGAATTAACCCTGAAGTTGATCTGACATATCAGAGGTTCTTATCATTAAATTTCTATTTTTGGCTTATCAATCAGCATTCTGGGTATAGTTCATGAATAATTTCTCTTTCTTCTTAGTATCTTTGATTAGGTTTATTTCTTTTTTGTAATGAAGTTTCTTGTATTTTTAACACTTCTGACCAATGTGATCCTAGGTATCTGTTCTATGGCCTGGTACTTTATACTAGCAACACCAGACTATTCCATACCTCGCCTATTCCACTTTCAGGCTTTCAGGCTTCAATCATGCTGTTTCCTCTGCTTAATATAGTCTTTCTTGCTGTTCCTCCTTCTTCTCTTCTAGTCAGAGAATTCCACCTTAGGCCAAGTGGAAATGTCACCTTCTTCAATAAGCCTTTCTCAACCCTACTTTTCCTCTTTACCATTACTCTCTTCCACATGCAGATCTAATAGCCCCTCCCATTACACTTTGTCTATGCTGTTAATAAAATGTCATTATGTGTTTCATTCTACAGATCTGTCTCCTCTTCTACCATGTTAGCTCAAAGAAAACACGATTGTCCTATGTATATCCCAGGGTCTAACACAGAGTCTGGTTGAGACCCAAGTACTCAGTGTTGAATAAATCAAGAGAAATCACAGAGTGGTATATAGCTTAGAGAGGCACTTTAGCCCAGATTTGAGTTACAGCTCAATCACTTACAACTTATTAATTAAGGCAAGTTCCTTAAACTTTCTGGACTTTCCTCATTTATATACCTGGGATGATAATAGTAATAGAAATTGATTCTTAGAATTGCCTTGAGAATTTACTAAGTTAACACTTTTTTACAGTGACATAGAACAGTGGCCAGTGCACAGTCCCACACAATAAATATTAGTTCCTATTCATCTTCTTATGAGGAAATGGGTCTTCAAGAAGGTCGGCAAAAATTATAATCAAAAGGATAACCAGTTCATGGTCTCGAGCCATGAAGGAGCACCATGAGTTAGGAAATGTCTAAAATTTTGATTCAAGCTAGAGGCACATGTCTGTGTACAAAGAGTAGTCCTTAATCTGACTGCTCTTCTGCACACTTCATTGGTGCTTAAAGCTGAGTGATCCAAGTCTCTGATACATGGCCCAGAGCCCAGTGTCCTGGCAAGTTATTTCAACTGGACCCAGCTGTAAATGCATCAGAGCCTCAGTCATGAAATAAAGCAGCATGGCAATGAGGATCTGTGCTTTCTGAGCAAAGACTAGGTTTGGATGGTTGGGCAGCTGAAAGATATTGATATGTGGTTGGAGAGATGATTTGGCTTATGGCAATAGAAGGAAGCCTCCAGTAGCAGGAAATAATCTCTTCTAGCATGTATTTCAGTTAGGGGCCAAAACTAGAAGCCAAAACTGCCTCAGGTGGTAGGGTGTTAGGACTGCAGGATTTTAGGTAAAGGCAAGACTACCACAGAGATGACCATTTGGTCTGGTATGAATTTCCTTCTGGATGTCAGATGTGCACAGGATCCTTTTGCCTAAGCCAGGGAGAAGCACGGCACTTCCTAATCCTCCCATGCTGCTTCTGCTGGAGGCTACATAAGTAGGTTGCCCATATCCATGACAGCTTGAGAGCACTAGAGAAACCTAGTTTCTTGGTTAGGTTGTATACTAAGCAGCGGGCTTATTTCTTGGAGAACACATAATGTTTCGAGCTTGGGAAGTCCCCTTTGTATCTTGCCTAGTGATGTACACCAAGACCTCATTGTGCTAGTGTGTTCATCTTTGCTGCTATGACAAATTATCACAAATTTAGCACCTTAAAACACCACCCATTAATTATCTCACAGTTTTGCAGGTCAGACCTGCCATGGCCCACTGGGTGGACGGGGGGAGAGCGTAAACAACAATGTAAACCATTATCCATGTGATGCAGCAGTGCTACAAAATGTATTCACCAAATGCAATGAATGTCCCATGATGGTGAGAGAGGTTGTTGGTGTAGGAGGAGTGGGGGTGGGGGGTATGTGGGGACCTCTTAAATTTTTTGAATGTAACATTCAAAAAAATAGAGAGAGGGGAAAAAAAAAAAGAAGTCCGGTGGGATTGCCTGATATCTTAGCTTTCAGTTTCACAAGGCAGAAAACCAGGTGTTGGTTGGGTTTCTTTCCCTTCTGGAACTCTGGGAGAGAATCCCTTTCTAATCTCATTCAGGTTGTTGGCAGAAGTTGGCATCTGTAGGACTGAGGTCCCTGTTTCCTTGCTGACTGCCACCTGGGGTGGCCACCCTCAGCTCCTAGGGGTCTTTTTCAGGTCATTGCATGTAACCCCCTATATCTTAGAACCAGCAACGGCATGTTAAATCCTCCTCACATGCGACTTCTCTTCAGCCTCCTCTTCTGTCACATTTCTAGAACTGACCCTTCTCTCTTCGTCTTCTACTTTTAAGTGCTCAGGGGATTAGATTGGGTCCACACAGGTAATCCAGGATAATCACCCTATTTTCACGTCTGTAACCTTAATCACATCCACAAAATTCCTTTGGTCATGCAAAGCAACATATTCATAGTTTCAGGGAGCAGGGTTTGGAAATCTTTGGGGGGCCATTCTGCCTATCTCAGCTAGCTTCTTTACATATTTATCTTCCTTTATTCTCACAGTGTCCAATAAGGGAAGCAGTGTTACACCGTTAGACACATGAAGAAACTGAGGTTCAGAGAGGTGAATTCATAGTGAGTAAATGGTGGAGCTGGATGTCAAACCTTGCCGCAGAGCTCACGCTCAGTCCACTGCCAGAGAAAGGGGCTTGTCGAGGCAAGTTTGTGTGATGTGTGACTCTCACTGTGTTTCCCATTGTTGCTTCTGCTAGTGCTACTTCTCAGCTTAGTGAAGTAGTTACCTCTGTGTCTGTCGAAGATTTCCAACTCTTCTCCCAGGTACACAATATGTTTATTCATTGGGATCCCATAATGGCACACTCAAGTGAAGATACGGAGAAGAGTTTAATAAAGGCACTGCTTACAAGGGCATGGGCAGTGTTAAAGAAACCAACAAGGAATGCTCACGCTAACAACAGCTGTTAGCTGTAGGTCTGAAGGTGCTGGGAAGGCAGGGTGGGAACGGTTACTAGAACCTGGAGAGAAGGAGGAACTCATGAAGGGGGCTGCCGGGCTACAGCGGTGGCCTTCAGTAGATTGAGGAACACAGACACTGCCAGCCTGGCAGGGAGGAAGGTGGCGAAGTAAGTACTCTGACTTCACTCTCCTCTGATCTACTACTGGCAAATCTCAGCCGAAGCCAGAGGGCTGTTTATGCATTTCTTGAGATTTAACTTTCCAGGCACAGAGCGGAGAGGAAAGAGGAGCCCACACTGCAGGACTGTACCTCCCCCAGTTCTTGAAATTGGGTGTGACAATGGGACTTGCTTTGGCCAGTGAATTGGTCTTCTAGGGCTGCCATAACAAATTACCACTAACTGGGTGGCTTCAAACAAGAGATATTTGTTTTTTCTTAAGCCAGGAGGCTAGAAGTCTGAAATTCAGGCCTCAGCAAGGCCATTCTGCTGAAGGCTCTGGAGGAGAATGCTCCCTTGCTTCTTCCTGGCTTCTGGAGGCTCTTGGCAATCCTTGGCTTTCCTTGGCTTGTAGCTATATCATGCCCATCTCTGCCTCCATCTCCATTGTGCCTTCTGCTCCGTGTGTCTCTGTGTTCTCTCCTCTTCCTATAAGGACACCATTCATTAGGTCTAGGCCCACCCTAAATCCAGTGTGGTATCATCTCTAGACCCTTAACAAATTACACCGGCAAAGTCTGTCTCCCAGTAAGGTCACATTCTGAGGTTCCAGGTGTCATGAATTTTGGGGGTGACACTGTTCACGCCACTGCAGCCAGTGCCGTATGTTTCTTCTAGGCAAAATTTTAAGACCTAGCACACAATTTGCCACCGTCTCCACCCCTCTCCACAGTGATCAGCAGTGCTGCAGATGATGGCCGCTGCTTCAGCCTCCGTCCTGGAGTGAGGATGAGGCAAAGCAGAGCCCCAGCTGAACTTCAAAGGACATGTAACAAGAATAAGAAATAAATGTGTCGCCAACCGCATTCCTTAGATTTAGAGCCCACAGTCCAGCCTTTCAGAGATATCCCCAGCAGTCATGACAGCTCCCCACTTCCTCACAAACGAAAACACCTTTGAATAAAAGTATTAACCTACACCACTCCAGAGGCTCACTGCTCCTCTTAGTCCCAACTCCAATGGCAATCTTGTACTGCAATATAGTTCATCTTTGGGGCCAAGGCATAGAAAGAAATAGATTTGAAAGACTGCCTTTTTTATCTCTCAATGGGAACTTTTTCTAGGAAACAGAAGAACAGTGAAGGCAGGAGTGGATGGGTGCTTTCTGACAACAGTCTGCCTTTTAGGCTGACAGTTCTGTCTCAGTTTTCAGAGGAGTCCCCCAACAGCAGCAGCCAGGAATGTCTGCTGAGAAAACTTTGTTCTCGGCCCAAACCCGGGCTTACTAGATGGCCTCTTACCTGCCCTTTAAGTGATCCTTTAACCTCACTTATCTGTCCTTCTTGAAGGGCAGGTAGGACTTGATGGCACACACATACTAGGTGCTGCTACTGAAGAGTCATCTCTCACCCCTTCATTGCCCAGCACAGGCAGTTTCACCCACAGTAGTAGGAAGAAAGGAAAATGCTATACAAAGGTTGTTCCCTGGACCAGGAGCATCTGTTTCACTTGGGAACTTGTTAGAAATGCAAACTCTTAGGCCCTACCCCCTATCTACTAAGTCAGAAACTGTAGGGGTGGGGCCCAGGAAACTGTTTTAGCAAATCTTCTAGGTACACATTAAAGTTTGAGAGCCACTAGCTTAGGATCTGACATCAGAAGGCAGGTGTTAATCCTTCTTTGCTTTGATGGGAAAGACCCTCTTGTAGTAAGTGGGGAATCCTTTGGAACCCCGGTTGTCACCTGGACCACTGGGTCTTTTGTAATAGCTGCATGTCACAAGGGTTACTTGCGCTGTGGCAGTGCTCAAGGACAGAGGCATGCCAGCTTACAAGAGGCCTTTCACATGCGCAGCAGGGTTTCTCTCATGTCTCGTGTTAAAGGAACACACATACCATTCTCATTCTGATAGAAACCTATGTGTACTTCAAAATGGCTTGAGGATCTCTTTAGTTCTATCTTTACAGAGTTTAGAAGCAGTTTAAGAAAGAGATTTCACTGTAGTTTACAAGCTCCTGTTTTTCTTTTCTTTTTTGTCTATCTGTACTTAGTATCTGAAATCTGCTAACCTCTTGTGAGTTTCCACTTACGGGATGCCATTTTGATAAAATGGAGGAATTACCCATATACTCACACAGTTGTCTCTTTGTCTAGAGAATGAACTAAGGGAAACCTGGCGATCCCCTGGAGGGATGGCAGATCAGTATCTATTTTACCTGTGGCAATTTAGTGGGGCCTATGTGGCAACATGTGGTATAAGAGAAATGGATCATATCTATCAAAATTCATAAGAAAATGATTTGTTCACTTTTTTACAGTCACATGGCCTGGACTACCTGGAGTTGGTCTAGTAAACTAAGATAAAGTTTTACCCTAATCTTCTCTGTCCTCAAAAGACAAGCACCATTCTTGTACACAGGGTATTTAACTTCCTCTGGAGTTGTAAGAGGGGCTCCTAATTGACAAAGGAGATGCACTAAGGCAGGGGTTCTTAACCGGGGGTCCACGGACCTCCAAGGTGTCCATGGAAAGATTTCAGGGGGCCTGTGAGCTTAAATTTTAAAATTAAAAAATATTATTCTTTTGGGGACATGTTGGTGCAGAAATAATGTATTTATTAAGCAATACACAGTATAGTGTGGACTTAGTAAAGGGTTCATGATTTTCACCTGACTGTGGGACAAAAAAGATTAAAAACCCCTGCACTAATGGATAAAGTCCTCTTCCTCAATTGTTCAGGTGATTCTCTTCATTTTGTCTGACAGTACTGGATTACCTGAGAAAGTCCACTGATTTCCTTGCACAGCATAACCGCTTGTGAACCAGAATTTCTTTTTAAATTATTTTAGTGAAAAGTAAAGATGATTGCTCTTTTCAACCTTTCCTCTTTTCCACCCTCAGAGCTCCCACTGTGTTTTGGAGTGGGGCAAGTATGGTGTCAAGATGGCCAATAGAACACACTTGTGGTTTATGTTTCAGTAATCTCTCCCCTCTTTCTTGCCTTCTTTTGGGCTGAGCTTAGGCCAGTCCAGTTTCATTTTACTCCCTAAGAAGTGGCTTTGTGCCAATGAGACTGTAAAGTAGATGAACAGCTATCAACACCAAGGGAGAGAATTGATAGTAGTATGTGTAAGTGTGTACATATATCACAAGTGACAGGTTCATTTTCATGCAAGTTAAGATGCCTCTAATTGACACACTGAATCTGTGTGCACACACACACTGATGGGGAAACACATGGCTGGACTCAAAGGCAGAGTGGACAGCTGCTCATGGTCTGTGATTTGATTTCGCTGCAGGGATTTCTCCAGACTACTCTATCTGATTTAGACCTAGGACCTGCTGGGAATTCCCACATCACTTACCTCTTTGGATTTAGGCACTGAAAGTTGTTTAAATGCAAATTATTTTCATGGAGGTAGGGACATTATTATTCATTAATATTTGGGCTTTAATGAGTTTATCAGCTTAGAAGAGAACAGATTAGGATCTTTTGGTAATAGAGGCCAGAGAGTTATGTTTTAATAATGATTGGTCGAAGAGAAAGAGATCTAAAATACTATCGAAACTATAGCCATGGACTCAAGGAATAGCATGAAGACACTGGTTACATGGTGAGAAATAGGATGGAAAAAAGGGAAGTGGGAATGTGGGAAATAAAGTGCATCCACAGGCCATTTCTGCCTGGAGCTCCTAAAGATTCTTTCCTAAGCAGTTTGTACAATAAGGTTTGTATAAACCCTTTCAAGACACTGATACATTTCATCTTCTCTGTAATATCACTACTTCCAAGGATTGATTGATGATTGCATGATTTAACACCTAGTACTTGTATATAGGCACTGTATATCAGAAAACAAAACAGACAAAAACCTGTGGAAATAAATAAAGAATACCCAAACTAGAACAGAGGCTATTTATTCAGAGCTTGCTATAGCAAGGGAATCAGCCACCATCACTTGTATTTGGCAGAGACTCAAAAGCAGGCAAGAATGGGAAAGCGTTATAGTGGAAAAAAGGGAATGCCCTGTTTGGAGGCTGTTGGCACGGGAGCTGGAAGTGGCTAACTAGAAGGTCCCCTACCTATGTGGTTTGTTAGGGGAGCATGTTTGGCTTTCTGTGGTTGATCCTGAGTTGGAAGTGGGACAAAATTAGGGAAGCCATCAGTTATCGGTCAAGTCCTGGCTATTTTGGGTTGATTGTTACAGGGATTTGTGGTCTGGCTTCCTGGGATGTTGGCTGTAGATAATGGCCAGCTTCCTAGACCCTTTTTGCAGGCTGTAGGCCAGCATTTCCTGGTCTGGTTACTGCTGATAGTGTATCAGAGTTTCCAGGTCACTGTCCATTTGTATATTCAGTCTCTCAAACGTCTACCCTCACAGAGCTTACATTTTAATGGGGAGATGGGGACAGACAATCAACATAATAAATAGTAGAAATAGGGTATGTTAAATGTTGATAGATGTTATGGAGAAAAATAAAGCAATGAAGAGATAAAGTGGGAGGAGGAGGGCATGATTTAAATAATAAGGCCAAGAAGGCTTACTAGAAGGTGACATCTGATAAAAAGTGAGTAAAAAGTTTGCAAGCCTTGCAGACATCAACACAAAGATGGTTTGAGGCAGAGGGGACAGCAAACACAGGGCCCTGAGCCAGGCAAATGCTTGGCTTGTTTGCACAAGAGTGAAGGGGCAGGAGCAGGGGGCGGGTGGTCAGTTTGGCCACAGAGGAGTGAGCAGGAAAGGAAATAGCAGGAGATGAGATCAGAGAGATCATGGGTTCTGGGTTACACAGGGTCTTATAAAACCAGCTTTTACTCTGAGAAGGCTTTGAGCAATGCAGACATATCCTACTTACACCTTAAGTGGTGGCAAACTTTTTTTGTAAAGGGCCAGAGATAATAAATACATATGTATATATGTATATTTGCAGACCAAAGAGACTCTGTTGCAACTACGAGACTCTGCTGTTGTAGCACAAAAGTAGCCCCAGCCAAATACAAGGTAGTAAGCTAATGAGTGTGGCTGTGTTCCAATAAAACTTTATTTACAAAAACAGCCAGATTTGGTCCAAGGGCCTATTTTTGCTAACCCTTGGGTTACTGTAGTTGTCCAGAGAGGAGAGGAAGATGGCTTGCACTAGCATGTTATCAGTGGAAGTGGTGAGAAGGAGTCAGATACTGGCTACTGCGTATATTTTGAAGAAATAGTCAACAGAATTTGCTGTGGGACCAGATGTGGGGTGTTAGAGAAACCAAGAAGTCAAGCATGACTCCAAGGTTTTGTTTTGTTTTATATGTTTGATGCTCTTTATTTTCTCTTTAAAAAAAAATTTTTTTTTTAATTTTAAAGAAGTTTTAATTACATAAATGTTACATAAAAAATGTAGGGGATTCCCGTATGCCTTCCCCCTTCCCCTCCCACACTTTCCCTCATTAACAACTTCCTTCATTACTGTGGTACATTTGTTACAATGGGTGAACACATATTAAAGCATTTCTACTAACTGTGGACTATAGTTTACATTCTAGTTTACACTCTGCCTCACACAATTTTACAGGTTATGACAAAACATATAATGGCCTATATCTGTCATTGCAATGTCATGCAGGACAATTCCAGTGTCCTGAAAATGCCCCCATGTTAACCTATTCTTTCCTCTCCCTCCCCTCAGAACCTCTGGTGGCCAGTACCTCTATATCAGTGATACACATTCTTCCATCACTAGAATAATAAGTCTGTAATAGACTAATAATAAGTCTACTTTAGTCCATTGTTCATTTCCCAATCTTGAGGATTTGGGGATGGTGATGCCCACTCTGCTTCTAATTGAGAGGACCCAAGGTTTTTTAAATGGTCTGAGCACCTGGACAAATGGAGTCACCATGAACTGAAATGAGGAAAACTGATCAGGGAGGTTTGGGGGGTGGGGGGAAGGATAGCAGGAGTCAGTTTGAGATCTATAAATTCAAAACGCCTTTAAGATGAAGGAACTGGATAGATGCTTTTTAATTCTGCCTCTAGCTCTAATATTCTGTGATTCTGCAACTGTGAGAGAATAAACATCTACCCCGGTGGCTTCTGCTGTGATCCGGTTCTTCAGGGAGACCTTCCACGCTGCATTACTCCATCTTTCCCAAATGCAATTGGTGATTACGCTGGCTAGAGATCAGTTGCTGGAAGGAATAAACACTGAAAGGGAGGCAGCTGCCAGATGAAACTAGCAGGGGAACTAGGAAGAGTGGCATAAATGGGGTACATGCCCAAGGAGGCTTTGAGGGCTGGAGGCAAATTTCTGTGAATCTTAGTTTCCTGGAAGTTATTCATAATGGGTGGTTATCAGCCTACCAGGCTCTGAATGTTCACCTCCTTTTCAAGGAAAAAGGAAAGCAACCTCTTAAATTTCACATCCGCTGTACCCTCAGAACTGACATAATTAGACATGCTACCCCTCGACAGAGAGAGACCCAAGCTGTGTGCTGACCCGGGTGGCCTCTGGAGGCTGCAGCACAAAGCCCACGTCTTTGCCCTTAGGTTCTCCACGCAACCTCCCTCCTCTTCCTTCTCAGCTCTCCTCACTGGGCATTATATCTTCTGTCTGCTCAAAGTCTTTCCACCCAAAAAGTGGCTCTGTATCACTGGGGCTGGTTGCTCTCTAGAGAGCCATCAAACCACTCTGGGAGTGAGCTGATGTAATATATTTAAAATATGAGCATTTATCAGAAGCAGCAGATGGAAGCAGCAGAGTGGAGCTCCCAGAACTGAGGGCAGGGAATGTTTCATTCAAGTGTAAAGTGTGCACCATCTAGACTCAGCTGGCACCAGTTCATGAAACTGGAGAATAGGAGAAAAAAGACAACCTTTGTTGCTAGGTCTAGGAGGGCACAGCATTCCCATACTGTGAGTCCTCAGAGCCTCAATGATTGCATTCATTCTAGGATGGAAAGAAAAATACTTCGAGGTTGTTTTTTTAAAATTTTTTACTTTCTTAAAGCTTGGCAATTTTAATAAAATTCTGAGGTTTGGAACAAATGAAAATATAGAGCATTTCATTATGTATGTATGCATTAATTCAGTGAACAAATGTTTGTTGCATTCCTTGGATGTGACAGGAGCAGCAGATCACTCCAGGGAGACAAAGATGAACGAGGCAGAATGTGTATCCTGTAATTCTTAAATATTAGATACGAATACAAAAGTATTTTAGTTTTAATTTTTACCACCATTCCCACAACCGACTCCTAAAAGCCCAAACTATTCAGAACCTGTTCTATTAACTATTTGAACTAAAGAAGTATATATTTTAGTGGTAAATTTTCTCAGGGCACAAGAACCAAACTCAATGCATTACTGGGGAACAAACGGTTATATTAATTTCCTATTGCCTCTTTGAGAACACTTTAATGGTAGTGCCATCCCTTATGGAATGGCCAATTTTAATAGTTGTTCTCAGCTCTCCAGTAGGGCCCCAAGTCACACAATAGAGGCCTTGTGGGTTACACCTATAACAATGATCTATTGGGAAAATGTTTGCCTTAGTTATTTTTGAGACTTTGAAAAGTGCCATCAGTTAATAAATCACACGCTTCTTCATATTGTATTTATATGAGAGACTCAAAATATATACACTTGCACTATTATATATGGAAGGGGTAGATTCCAACCTCTGAAAAGTTTCCGCAAATCTCATGGTCAGAATTATTTGCTCTTTCCCTTGGTTCCACCATAACATCATATTTAAATATACCAAGTTATGTACTTAGCTATTTCTTGTGATGCATTGTGAATTCCTCAAAAGGTTGTGTAGCTCAGGGCCTGGCACACGATTTATGCTGAATACATTGAATGAAAGAATAAAGACTGTGCAGGAACACTTGCCATCATAATAAAGAAAGATTACCAAACTTGTTCCTTTTTATATTATCTTCAGGATAAGATACAGTATTAGAAACCATTTGGCTTTTATGGATGATAATATCACTAATCTATATTCCCTTAGAGTTGTTCCTTTTTTTTTGTTTTTTAGTAATGCATTCAACAACCTTTGTTGAGCTTTTACTGTTTGGACTGTGAAATTCCCTGGGGCGGTTAAGAGATACTCCTGCCCTGCAAATAGCCTATTGCACTGCAGGGGCTGGGCTTGAACTAACAGAGGACCAACCGAGGAGCACCCGCGGAGGAGAGCGCCAGGGATGGAGAAGATGACCTGTGGCCCGAGGTTTGAAGAAAGCCTTTGGCTGTACCAGGGCAGACTGATCTCTGGGAGGTGGGGTCAGATCATGCGGGACCTCATGCACCCAGTTTGGACTTCATTTTGTAGACAATGGAGGGCCCTGAAAGGGTTTTCAGCAGAGATGGACCATAGGAGATCCCTCTGCCCCTAGGTGAAACGGCTTGGAGGGGACTCGTTTGGACTCAAGGAGTCCTCTTAGGAGGCTTTTACAACTGTGATGCCAAGGAATAATGAGGACCTGAACTGAGGGAGCCATAGTCAAAGTAGAAGGAAGAAGATAGGCTTGGTTTTTAGGAGTTAGGTATACTAGGACTTGGTAATCAATGATGTGTGGGTGGTGAAGGAGAAACAGAGTCATGGGTGAATTGCACGTCCCTGGAGTGTGCCTTGTACGTGCAATGAAGCATTGACCAACACAGGGTGCACAGATGGAGGTGCACGCTTGAAGGGGGAGGGGTGCAGGTCAGAGGGAATTAACTTTCAGATACATTAATTTGATGTGCCTTAATTATGAAAAAACAATAAGATATTCACCTGGACTTTGATGTGAGTTTTTTGATTGAGTGTGTCATTGTTTTCCCTTATAAAAGGCATCACTTGTATAGGCAGGTTCTTTTGGCATGCTCCAGTGGATTTCCAAGAGGGTGAAGGAGGAACATGTACAATCCTCACATGGTCCATGGTTGTCCAGTTCAGGTGTTAGTGTCCGGAGAAAAGGGGTGATCCTAACATACTTATTTTATTACAGAAAGTGCATTAAGTAGTATAATTACGTGGGTATCAGAAAGTAAAAGCTGCAGGTGGAATGTATTTCCTTCTTCCCAGGGTCATTCTCCTGCTCTCTCTCCCTCACCCTTGTCCTCACCCTCTCTTTCATATATACACCAGATTTCTGTATGTGATGTACCCCCAGTTGACACACTTTGCATGGTAGTGCATTTGAGTTGGTCCCATGAGATTCCTGTCCTGTTGTCCTATTCCTGTACTTAATTTATCACACAGTAAACACCATGAGGAGCTGTAGTGGGATGGGACAGGTCCTTGACCATGTTCTTAAACTACTTTATCTCAAATTTGATTTTCACAATAACTCTAGGAAGATATTTTATAAATGAGGAAACTGAAGCTACTAGAAATCTGCTAGTGCCTAAGGTCACAAAGAGGGAAGAAATGACTGATCTAAACTTGGCCCCATTTCTTTTCTCACTGATTCTGCAATTCATTGTCTCTAACCTTTCCCAGTCATACTGAAACAACATCACTCCCACAAACACACAATGCTGCTTCATACCTCTGAGCACAGTTAACACTTCTGCCTGGAATCCTCCTGTCTGATATTCAGCTGTCAAAGGCCTACCTACTATTCTTTCATAATCCTATCTGGGGTGACCATGTCTGTAAAGACTTTCCTGAGCCTCCTGATTTGATGCTTTCTACATATTTCTCCTCTTGCTTTATCATGCTGCTTTATAATTATATGTTTCCATGTCCCTGTCTCTCTCCAGGCTATGGGCTCCTGGAATGCAGCAGTATGTCTTAGTCCACTTCCATCACCATGGCTGGCACATAACACGTACAGTCCAATATAGGACTTTGAACTGGACTGATGTGCCCAGGCACAGGGTTCAGTAGATTTTATTGGCCATAATAGTGCCCAAGGAGCATAAATCAGTTTCTAAAGAAAGTAGATACTAGTTAGCAATGGGCAAAAAAACAGTGGCTTGGAAAATCATAATGTTTTAGCAAACTAAATGTACATATAAAACTTTTCATAAAAGTGGGTTGCATAATCCAGATACAGGCCATTATATATCTTGTCATCATTTACAAAACTGAGCAGGAAAGAGTGTAAACTACAATGTAAACTATAATCCACGCTTAGTGGCAATGCTCCAAAATGTGTTCATCAATTGCAATGAATATACCACACTAATGAGGGATTTTGTTGATGTGGGAAAGTGGGGGAGATGTGGGGAGTGGGGCATGTGGGAATCCCCCGTATTTGTTATGTAACATTTATGTAATCTAAGTATCCTTTAAAAAATAAAAATTTTTTAAAAAGTGTATTGCACAATGGATTCTTTCCTCTCCTACAATCCTTTTCCATTAATATTAGGTTTAATTATTTAAATTTAATATTTTAAGAGCCAATGTTTAACTTAAAAAATCTAATTCTTACTAGGACTTTAATAAATAGTAACACTTAAGTAGTAATGAGAATTCAGCATATAAAAATATTTAGTAATTAATATAATTTGTTTTTAAATAAAATGTAATGGAAACAATTATTTCACAAGAAACTCCGCACTGTGACCAAGTTTCAGTTCTAATCCTCATCTTCAGTTCTTTTTTTACTGTTCATGTCTGCTGCTTTCTCTCCCTTTTCCCCCCCACTATTTAATTTAGTGAATTCCATGTTAAAAAGATAGACTTCCTTCAGGCTTAGAAAAAAGTGGAAGGAAATTAAAACTGATGTAAGAAAAGCACCAAACAAAATAAAAAATACTTTTAACATACAGGAAGATATAAAATGTCTACAAGTAAGCATATTTTGGTTTCAACATTAAGTTGCATTGTTCCGTAACAGGTATTTAATTTTTTTTTTCAAGGAGGTATCTGGGATTGAACCCAGGACCTCATACATGGGAAGCAGGCACTCAACCACTGAGCTACATCTGCTCCCCAATGAGAGCTGATTTTTTTGTTTGTTTGTTTTGTTTCTAGGAGGTACTGGGATTGAACCTAGAACTTTGTACATGGACAGCAGGCACTCAACCACTTGAGCTATATCCACTCCCCTGTTTAATTGTATTGTGGGGAAAAAAACACATATTTAAAAGATCTAGCATGGTGGCTTGTATGATTCAGAAGAAGAGGTCTGGAATGGGGTTCAGACACACACATACATACTTATATCTCCCTAAAATCGCTGCATTAGTTAGAATCTCTAGGGAACAGTAAAACAGTGGAAGTTGATTGCATGACCATGTAGCCATATATCAAGAAATTAGATGGCAGTCTGATAGAGACTATGTGAAACAACTGAAAAATAAATTGGTACATCTCTCTAAGTTGTTAATTTTAAGCAAAGGACTGTATGTTATTTTTTAACATATAAAACTAGTATGAATCCCTTGAGGAAAAGGTAAATTTCTTGTGAAAATTTGAAGATAAAAAACAATAAAAGACTGCAAAAAATGTTGAGCTTGTAATAATCAGACTCTTAGTGGTATGGATTCTTTTATTTTCTTTGGGCATGTGTAAAAGTCAAGGAAATATTGTATTATATAGTATTCACATGGAAATGAGGACAATATCAAAAGCTGCATGACAGTTAATGATGGAGACTGGAATTCTGTTCAAAGAACAGAGTTAGCACAAAATCCAAGATGGCTCTATCCTGGATTTATCTTGACATCACCTCAGCAGTGGCATACTCTATACCCTGCCCTTAAGGGGACAGATTTTGCACCAAGCCACCTTATAGAACAATGGCTAGTCTATTTGTTGGTTGTCCTTTCATTCAGTTCCCACTCCTTGTCAGGGTGCCTTTGGTCTTGTCAGTGGGGTAACATGGCTTAAACAAATTAGATCATACCAGTTTAAGGACTCACCATGATCAGGTTTCCTCTGCAGGCAGCTGTGCATGGATACTCTGATTCTTGCCTTCTTCAAAACAGCTTTTCTTAAAGATGTCAGAAACAGATTCCTTTAAAAAGATGCACAACTGTTAGAACCAGATAAGGATCTGAAGGCTTTGCACTGAAACCAAAACCCCAGTCCCGGTTGTCTGTTCTCTGTGTCTATTCGCGGTGTGTTCTTCTTTGTCCACTTCTATCCTTATCAGCAGCACTGGAAATCTGTGTGTCTTTTTGTTGTGTCATCTTGTTGTGTCAGCTCTCCGTGTGTGTGGCGCCATTCCTGGGCAGGCTGCACTTTCTTTTGCGCTGGGCGGCTCTCCTTATGGGGCACACTGCTTGCGCATGGGGCTCCCCTATGTGGGGGACACCCCTGCGTGGCAAGGCACTCCTTGCACGCATCAGCACTGCGCATGGGCCAGCTCCACACGGGTCAAGGAGGCCCGCAGTTTGAACCCCAGACTTCCCATGTAGTAGACAGACGCCCTAACCACTGGGCCAAGTCCGCTTTCCGTGGAATCTTTATTTAAAGGAAGCTCCTATATAATTAATTCAGTGACCCAAGTATGGCAAGGAGCTGTGTAAAATAACAGCTTCCCACGGAACTGAAGCGGATACATCAGACCAAAGAAAGTCCAGCTTCATGAGTAGTGAGCATTTATTCAGAGGGGCTTATATGGGGTCCTCATCCTCAGCAACAGGAAAAGAAATAGCATTTTCCAAACTTGATTGTCCACCCAACCACAAAGTGATGCATGTCAGGTGCAGATAGGGGAGGCACGTGGAATGCAGTGTTTCAAGATTGACTCACCAATCACCAGTTCACAAACAGTTACCAAGGCTTACCTTTTACCTTCTTAGGAATAGAATGCTGCTGCAATAGAAGAGGAAAGAACTGGAAGGGTTGGGGGAGAAAATACAAAGTCATATATGCTACATGCCAGTATCTCTTCTTAATTATCTTCCTTTTTCTTTTTTCAAAAAAACTTTGGTATTTCAATTATTGATGGTTGAGTTCATCATACTTGTTAGTTTATGGCCCACAATCATAATAGGTTTATGAAAAGACCTCATTTGATGAATTGATTGATTGATTGGAATTTTCTCTACAGTATCTCTGATAGGTGTTTGATCCTATTGCTGTAACTCATAAGGGAACAGCCTGTTGCCTATATTAAGTCCTTTAATAATTAGTTAATTTTTTCTTGTGTTAAACCAAAATTTACTTCACCCCAGTGTCCCCAAGTCTTTCCCATGAAACCATACAGAATGAGACTATTCTTTCCTAAATAGGATAGACTTTCAAACCCATAGCATTAGTTATGATGACACATATTGTGTCTTCAATTTTCCATGTGTAAGATATTCTATTCCTTCATTAATTTTTCATATGATGTGGGTTCACAGCACTTTACTACCTAGTCACCTTTCCCCGAACATACTCTAGTTCTGTAAAGTCTTTTTAAAGTGGATATAATTAAACTCAATAATGTAGATAGTTGTACTCTATCTACACAAGGTGGGTTCAGTCTTGCCCCTCTCTGTACTTTTTAAGCAGTCAGTTTCTAATAATACAGCTTAAAATTGCATTTGCTTTTTGGAAATCACACCACATTTTTGACTCTCAATGAACTTTAAATTGTTTTTAAATGAACTGCTGTCAGTCCAGAGCTTTTCTACCTTGTATTTAAGTAGTTGATTGTTTGACCTTAGATGTAGAGTTTAACATTTAACCCTATTAAGTTGTATATTGTTAAGTTCATTCCACCCCTCTAGTTTGTCAAGGTCTTTTTCAAGTTTGATTCTTTTTTAATATAGTTTATCAGCTCTACCTCCGACTTTCAGCAATTTGCAAATTTGATAGACAAAGTTTATATTGGAACTCATCCAATTCACTGAATTAAATGTTTGAGATTTCAGGACAGAGGGCAGAGAATCATCTTCAGCAGTGGTTCTCAAACTTTAGTATGCAAAAGAATAACTTGAATGTTTGTTAAACATGCATCTTCCCAGGTCCAATTTCCAGAAATTTTGATTCAGTAAGCATGGGATGTGACCTCAGAAACAGCCATTTTTAAGCACCACATGTGATTCTGATCCTGGTCCTGGACCACTTTTATAATCAGCTTTAGAAATTCCCTTTTGGTATTAATAGAAAATGAAATGTTCATTAATTATAATAAGGTACTGTGGTTGTCTTGCACTGTGTTGGATGTATGAATAATAATGAATAAATGAGTGAACAAATGAAGAATTTAAGGATGAAAGGACTGCTACTCTGCGGTCAGCTACTAACTCAACTAATATCTCACCATTTGAACTACAAAACCAGTATGATAGGCTTTTTCAAATACTTTGTTGTAATTAAATTATATCTTTGTCAGCGGCGGACTTGGCCCAGTGGTTAGGGCATCCATCTACCACATGGGAGGTCTGCAGTTCAAACTCCGGGCCTCCTTGACTCGTGTGGAGCTGGCCCAAGCGCAGTGCTGATGCGCGCAAGAAGTGCGGTGCCATGCAGGGGTGTCCCTGCGTCGGGGTGTCCCTGCCTAGGGGAGCCCCATGCGCAAGGAGTGCGCCCCGCAAGGACCCAGCGCGAAAGAAAGTGCAGCCTGCCCAGGAATGGTGCCACACACATGGAGAGCTGACACAACAAGATGACGCAACAAAAAGAAACACAGATTCCCGTGCCGCTGACAACAACAGAAGCTGACAAAGATGCAGCAAGCAGACACAGAGAACAGACAACCGGGGTGGGGGGAAGGGGAGAGAAATAAATAAATCAATAAATCTTTTTAAAATAAATAAATTATATCTTTGTTGTTCATCATGGAGAAAAAAAAAGGTCAGTGTTTTGCATGGTCTGTTCTTAGTGAACATATGTTGATTCCTAGCGATCATCGTTTCTTTTTCTAAGTGCTCACAAATCATGTATTTATTTCTTATGTCTGGAATGTTATTGAGAATTAAAGCGCATCCCATATTAAAATCCAGAAGCCTCTCCTCTATTAATCCCTTATAAGACTTATAAGAAATTAAGTCATAGCTTTAGTGTTTCACTTATTTGTACCCCTTTGGGACATAATGTTGGTCTTTTTTTTCTTTATATATTTGTAGATAAATAAGAACCAAAGTGCCATTCACTTTAACAAGGGGAGATTTCTTTCTTTTCCCTTGAGTATATTTTCAAACTTAAAAAAAATCCACAGAAAGCCTGTGCTCTTCACTTGGATCAATATTTGTTAAAATTTTGCCTATCTGCTTACTCTATACATAGATATATAGATGGATAGCTTTGTTTTTCTTGAAAGTAAGTAATGGACATTATGATGCCTTTCTTCTCAAGCTTTCTGAAAATAAGGATAGTTTCCTGTATGGCTGTAATATCATTATCATATCCAAGAAATTTAATATTGATATTAAAACATCTAATACACAGTTCATATTGAAATTTATTCAAATAGTCTCAAAATGTCAATTATGCTTGCTTTTTAAAAAATATAGGACTCATTCAAATATCAGACATTAAGCTGAGTTGCCATGTTTCCTTAGTTTTCCTTAGAAGAGAACAGTTTCCCTGTCCTGTTTTGCCTTTCAGCATGAGCATGAGAATTCTCTAAGTATACTTTTTTTGAGTTTTTTCTTTTGAACCATTAAAGTTTTAGATATTCAAAAAATAAAATTAACCTAAGGAGAATTTTAAAATGCAAACCTTAAAGTCTGTCACCCCAATCCCCACTTAGGAATGAAAAGCTTACTGCCCCAGCTGCAGAAGAAAACTGTGTTGTATTGTGCTTGTGCCAGGAAACAATAAAACATGCAAGAAATCTATAATGGGAAACACCTACGAGGGAATTGGGAAGAAGCTGGAGAAGTCTAATCCTGAGTAAAGGAGAGAGGGAAAGCATCCTAGATCGCTGTGAAGTCTAAGAAAATTTCAGCAGATCCATCAGGACTTCAAAGGCCCCAAATCAGCTATCAGAGCAGGTTCCCATCTCCCAGGCACGGGCCTGCCTCAGTGTCCCTGAGGGTTCAGTCACTGGTTGGGAGCATATGGCCCAAAAGTGTGACTTCAGTGCAAACATGCCTAAAAGTTTTTCAGTTTCACAGCTGGGTCCGCTTTAGGAACTCAGATGTTCAAGGCGGCCACATCAAGGTCATGCCCACTTTCCACAATGGCCCTCATTCGGTGTTTGACTGACCCCTGATCCTGCACTGGCCCCAACTCAGGACAGATATGTAGGTTCCCATGAGGTTTTGGTTATCACATATCAACATTTCCTACTCCATCCTGCTTCCTTCCCTTTGCTGCCCCAGCCGCTGATTTCAGAAGCGCTCCCTTGTAAACTGCCTGCTGGCCCCTCTCCAAGACCTGCTCCCAGCTCTTATCATCTTTTAACACATGCAATACTCCCAAGGCTGTGAGGGAAGTGCTATCAGCACTCCTGTTTTATACGGGAGGAAACTGAGGCACAGAGAGTGGTAGAGGGACTGCCCAAAGGTGCTCATGCAGCCGGGAAGTAGCAAGGTGGGACACAAACGTAGTGGCCTGATTCCCTTCAGCAGTTGAACCGCCACCCTCTGCTTTTCTCTATAACATAGAGATTGTCATACCCAGCATACGCAGCATCGTAGTTCTGTAATATTTTCAAGATGCTTTCCTCAATATAGGTACAGAAAAACTTCCTGGAGATTTAGTGTAGGAGGGAATTTAGCCCAGCCAAGGAAGATTGTGTAAGGAAGGCATGGCAGGTAAAGGCACTTTTACCCTGAATTTTATTCTTCCGTAGTACTTCAGTGCAAACCTGGGGAATTTGTTTACTCCCTAGGATGATTTCCCCAGAGCTCAGTTTTCCTCTGGTGACGCGATCTGCCTACCACTCCCACTCTAGCAAAAGGAAGGAACACGCACAGCACGAAGAACAAAATGAGAGATAGTTTCCTTTTCCCTAAGACAAGAGCTAGTTCTTGTTGCCTGACCTATTTGAGTACACATTCAAGGCTTGTATTACGCAGGGAAGTATTCCTATTTAGCGTTCATGCAATCTGCTGTGTTTCCAATACGCTCTTGAAGATGTGACTTATTTCAAAATCTTCAAGGTCAAAACAGCCATTTCTACTCTGAAAGACTCTGAAGGAATTACCAAAACTAATGTTGCAATTTAGATTGGGGAAATATTTTCATTTCACTGAATGCACTCAGGTCAAATAGGGCCATCCAACCTTCTCAGTTTTCTCCAGGTCTGAGAGGTTTCCCAGGACACAGGACTTTCCTTGCTGAAACTGGGAGAGTCCCATGTAAACTGGGACAATTGGTCACCCTACCTGGTCACATTTTGACCCAGCACTGTTATTTACAGGAAATGACTGCCTTTCTATTATTTCAAAAAAATTATATTTTATTATTAAACTAGAAAATTTAGAAACTGTGGAAGGATACACGGAAGAAACTCAAAACCATACATGAGGGGAAGCAGACTTGGCCCAATGGATAGGGCATCTGCCTACGACATGGGAGGTCCGTGGTTTAAACCCCGGGCCTCCTTGACCCGTGTGGAGCTGGCCCACGTGCAGTGCTGATGCGCGCAAGGAGTGCCGTGCCTCGCAGGGTTGTCCCCTGCATAGGGGAGCCCCACACGCAAGGAGTGCGCCCCATAAGGAGAGCCCCCAGCCCGAAAGAAAGTGCAGCCTGCCCAGGAATGGCACTGCACACACGGAGAGCTGACACAACAAGATGATGCAACAAAAAGAAACACAGATTCCTGATTTCCCTGATAAGGATAGAAGCTGTCACAGAAGAACACACAGCGAATGGACACAGAGAGCAGACAGTGGGAAGTTTCCTTCTAAAAAAAAAAACAAAAAAACCATACATGAGCTCATAATGCAGAAACCGCTCTTTAAACATTTTGATATCTCCAAAGTTAATTTTTGTGTATGTCAATCGATATATATATTTTACAAATCTAGAGTTGTACAGTATAAACAATTACTGTATTCTGCTCACTTTGCATGAGCATTTTCCCATATCAATGTACAGTTTTTGAAAACACAATTGAAAATGGCTACATAATTTCCATTGAATGGATGCACTATATTATATTTAAACATTTTCCTATTGTTTATCATTTAGGCTATTTTTTTTTTCCTATTAAAGATAATGTTGCTATGAACATCTCTAGGTTTCTATTTCTTTTGGAGAGGTTTCTAGGGCCTTATTGGGTGAAATGTTATGGGCTTAGTTAAAGGAACTGAATTCTCTCTCCAAAATGCTTCCAGAAAAGGCTGGTTTATGCCCATTCCTAACTCCTGCCAGCACCAATGTTTTTTGTTTGTTTGTTTGTTTTACATCTTCACCAATGTTTTATATATATATATATATATATTTAAGTATTCTATATAATCTGCATTTCTTTGTTTAGTGATGAATTTCAAGCCTCTTTCATGTCTTTCTCATTTGAATTTTTCTGGAAATTTTTTGTTCCTATTTTTTTCCAGATTTTATATTGAGTTTTAATGACTTGTTTCTCATTTAATGAAACTCTTTACAAAGTAACCATAATAACTCTTTGTCATATAGTGTCAAATATTCTTGTCAATTTATTGCTTGAGTTTTCATTTGGTTTAAGAGGTTTGAAAAATACTGATCTTCAAAAATTTTAGATGTTTATCATCTTTAAGCAATATATTGAACCCAGCACCTACATGTCCATGCAACCTGTGCGGGAGGCCTACATGTTCCTATAAAAGTCTCTATTTTCCCACTCTTAGCTCATCTGCACTGATTTACTAATTATTTTGTAATATTTGAAAAGAATAAGTATAATATATATGCAATTATGAAGAAAAATGATCAAACATATGAATTTACTAGGCAACCTAAGAACTAGAACACACCAACTGCACAACTGTAATGTGTTCCTTCCTAAACCCAAAGCCCTCCTTCTCCCAAGAATAGCTACCACCTTGCTTTTGCCTTTATCATTCCCTTGCTTTTTAAAACAAAAACATAGTCTTTATCACATACATGTTTGTACTTCTAGGCATATGTTTAGTTGTCATATTTCTGAGCTATATAAAGATAGATTCATCTTCTCAGTTGTCTTGTTTGCCAGGGCTGCCATAACAAAAGTACCACAGACTAGTTGGCTTAAACGTAGGAATTTACTGTCTCACAGTTTGGGAGGCTAGAAGTCCAAAATCAAGGTGTCAGCAGGGCTATGTGTTCTCTGATGTCTATGGACTTCTGGTGGTGGCTTACAGAGAATCCACAACTCAGTCTCTGCCTCTGTCACATGGCTGTCTCTTTTCCTGTTTGTCTCACCCTGTCTCTTATTACTGTGCCGAATGCTTATAAGGACTATAGTCATAGTGAAAGAAGGCCCACTCTGATTCAGTTATGGTCTCACCATAACTAACATTTTCAGTGGGTTCACATTCACAGGACCAGGGGTTGGTACTTAAGTCTGTGTGGGGGCATGTTTCAATCCATAACATCAACAGTGCTCTTTAAAAAAGTAAGTAATATATATGTAAGGTGTTATGGGTTGGATTTTGTCCCCCTAAAATATATGTTCAAATTCTAACCTCTGGACCCATGACTGTGACCTTATTTGGAAATAGAATTTTTGCAAGTGGAATTAGTTAAGAAGAAGTCATACTGGAGTAGGGCAGGCCCTTCATTCAATGTGACTGGGATTCTTATAAGAAGAGAAAAGGAAGACACAGGGGAGAATGCCATGTGACAATGGAAGCAGAAATCAAAGTTCTGTAGTTACTAGACAAGAAACACTGAGGATTGCCAGGGAGCCACCAGAAGCTAGGAAGGGGAAGGAAGGATTCTTCCTGATAGGTTTCAGGGGAGTATGGCCCTACCAACACCTTGCTTTTGGATTTCTAGCCTCCCAAATAGTGAGACAATACATTTCCTTTGTGTTAAGCCACCAAATTTGTGATACTTTGTTATGGTAGTCCTAGGAAACTAAGACATAAGGTTTATTCATGATTTTTGTGAAGATATAGTTCATTCATTTTCACCAATGAATAAGATTTCATTTCATGAAAACACACCCATATACATACACATATATCCTCCAGTTATGGATATTTCAGTTGTTGCTTTCTGTTTTTGCTATTATGAATAATGCGGTCATGAATTAACAACAACAACAACAACAAAAGTCATGTCTCCTATTGCCCATGGGCAAGAATTTCTCTAGGGTATGTATATTCATCGGAGTGAAATTCCTGGGATGGAGTATGCATGCATGTTCCACATTATACCAACTTTTTAGGCTCATTTGTCCAAGTTCTTTTTTGTTTTTTAAAAAGATTTATTTATTTATTTATTTATTTCTCTTCCCTTCCCCCCCCGCCCTAGTTGTCTGTTCTCTGTGTCTATTTGCTGTGTGTTCTTTCTCTGCTTCTGTTTTTGTCAGCAGCACAGGAATCTTTGTTTCTTTTTTGTTGCGTCATCTCTTTGTGTTGTGTCAGCTCTCCGTGTGTGCAGCACCATTCCTGGGCAGGCTGAACTTTCTTTCGTGCAGGGTGGCTCTCCTTACGGGGGCGCACTCCTTGCATGTGGGGCTCCCCTGCGCAGGGACACCCCTGCGTGGCACAACCTTCCTTGCGCACATCAGCACTGCATGTGGGCCGGCTCCACACAGGTCAAGGAGGCCTGGGGTTTGAACCACGGACCTCCCATGTGGTAGACAGACACCCTAACTACTGGGCCAAGTCCGCTTCCCTGTCCAAGTTCTTAATAACTTAAAAATAGTTCACTGAAAAAATCAAGCCTCTTTTTATTTGGGATTCTAGTTTCTCCTTGAGGTCAAACACCTCGTGATGATGGCTTTCCAGTTGTCCTGAACATAGTGAGGAATTGTGTAAAACAACAGCTTCCACTGGACTGAGGTAGATACATCAGACCAAAGAAAGTTTCAGACGAGTCCAACTTGGTGAGCAATGAGCATTTATTTAGGGGGCTTATGTGAGGTCCTCATCCTTGGCAGTGGGAGGAGAGCCAGCATATTCTGAACTCGATCATCCAACCTGCCACAAAACAAGGGGGGTCTTTTATAATGCATGTCTACATGCAGATGGGGAAGGCATGGGAGCTGCAACAGGACTAAAGAATGCAGTGTTACAAGATTTACTGGTCAGTAACCAGTTTACAACCAGTTCCCAAGGCTTGCTTTTTAACTATTTTGGAATAGAATGTTCCCACAACTGGAAGGGGAAAGAACTGGAAGGGATGGGGGAGAAAATGCAAAGTCATATATGCTACATCAGTAAAGTATTTAACAAGCTGTTCATAATGTGTCATTCTGGACCTAACAGTTAGCCATAGAAGAAGAGAACAGCTTGAACAAGTGAACAGCAGACTGAGTTAGGAATTAGGACACTTGGGCTCTAACCTGGTTCTGCTCCCAAAGCTTTGCAGGACACACATATAAGTCACATCACCTCTCGGCATCCCATCTGCTCACTAGGCATAATAGAGCTGACCTTCCTCCCAGCCCTGCAGTGAGGATGAATTTCTGTTGCAGAGCACTTTGAAATCTTTGGATGAAAAGCACTACAGAAGCGCCAAGTATGATTGTTACCCATGCCAGCAACAGTATAAGACAGGCATAAAAATAGGAAGCAAAGAAAATTTCATTTTACCAAAGCTTCAGGGAGAAGGTTGTGTGGTCAGAATGTCATTCTTTGTTTTTGGTTCACATAGATGTTGGCTTTTATAAAATAAAAATAAATAAAGAAATGGTACCCATTTCTGTCTTTGCCAGGAAGAAATCCTTTGATCATCACTATCCCTGTGACACCAGGTGAGTCACTGATTCAGAAGGAAGATTGATACCCGAGGAGGCCGTATGAAATTAGTTCTTTGTAGTTACCTCCCAAATCTTGTCTTTTATCGCAAGGTAACAAAGCCATATCATCTGAGGGGATCTTACAGGTTGAAGGATGGGGAGGGTCTAAGCCCCAGGATTGTCACAAAATAGGACACAGGACTCCTTCAGTTGAAACAGAGTCCATCCTTTCCGACCAACCCACCATCCAGCCTTCCACGCAGATAATCTCAGATTACTCCATTCTGCCCTTAATCTGAGTCATGATAGATGCAAATATAAATCCTTCTAGGAGACCTCTGCAGCCTCTTTTATATATTAGGAATCTCCAAATAAGGTGAGGTGAGAGCACTGTGGGAAGATTCACTCAAAAATGACTTAGCCATAATTTTAGTTGCTTATACCCATCTTGATATAATGTTCCAGGTGAATTGTGATGAACTGTAATCCTTTGCTTATAAATTGGATGGGCCGTGGAGACAGTTCCAAACTACAGAAAAGACATTTCAAACCCTGAGCTGCCTGCCTAATATGACACTCACAGCATTTAGAATAAGAACTTTTGATTTTTTTGCCATGTTTTTACCACCGAAGTTTTTACACTTGGGTTTTGAAAAAACTTAGGATGGTTTGGTTGCTGCACCCCACTGAGAAGCTGAGAAAGCAAAAGGTAAGGGGGTGTAGCCAGGGGCGTAAAAGGGGGCGTGAGTGACATAAGTCCACCCACAGTAACTGTTCCATGAAGTTATGAATCATATTGTCTTCGGCTCCTAATTTCCATCCAAGGAGGGCAAACTACTGAGCACTATTGAATTTTTTTGTTCAGAATTTTCTCCTAGAGGGCCCTGAAAGTGTTTTGTGAAATAATTTGCATTCTAATTGGCATAATTAAATTATTGCCATAGAATTAACATGGTGTGACTCCACTAGGAACACTTTACATTAGGAAATGCTCTTTAGGAAAAAAATGTCCACCGTAGAATCCAGTCACATGGCAATCATGATTTATTCTATTCAGTAATCCCACAGGAAGGATCATTCTTACTGGATTTCCAATTGCTTAACTGAAGAAATCAGTTGAAAAGTGAAAATCCAACCTGCTGATAGTTTCTTTATCTGTCCACATCTAGTAATTTGTTTGACTGACTTCTCTTTAAATTGACAGACCTTTTACACCTCTGTGAGTTACAATGTTGCTTTCTTAAAAAAACAAACTATTCTTGGAGATTAGAACTGTCCTTAGGCTAAAATTCAGTTTCCATCTTTATAATTTTTGTTTGTATATTATGAATGTTTGACCAAGATGGCAGAATACTGAATTATTATGCAGCCTTGAAATATCATGTTAAAGAAGACAATAGAGAACCATGGGGTAATTATGGCAAGTTAAGTGAAAAAGAATATGAAATTGTAGCCATAGCATGATTTCTAGTACATGACATTGTACATATAATGGGCATGGATTGAAAAAGGAATATGGAAAAAGAACCAGATGATTGGTTAAAATGGTGGGATTATGAGGTTTTTCTCATTTTCTTTTTTCCTTTAAGATTCTTATAGTATTGTTTCCATAATAAATATAATTATAAAAATATTCAGTTAGGTGCAGAAGATACATTGCAGAACTAATAAAGCTTAAGCTTTAGTTCCCCACATGGACCTGTGAGTGCTGGGGTTGCTAAGAGTTGTTGAGAGTTCCAGGTGGAGAGAGGAAGCCAGGTTACAATCAAGAAACATTTCTATGTCAGCATTTCTGGTAAATCGCTTAAAGAGATCTCAGAAGAAAGGGACCTAATTCTCCAGCGCTTCTGTAATTCGTCATGATATATTTTGTCGTTCTATGTGAATATCCACTTTTGTGCTAATTTTGTATCTGTAATTCTGCATTCTTTTTCTTAGAGAGGGCTGCCACAATCGTGTAAGTTTCATGCCTCACAAAATCTGAATCTGCCCTTGATTAGGCGGGTCATCTGAATACCATCTGAGTATATCTAGGAAATATGGAATCTAGCACTGGATTCCATTCCTGATGTCTCCTAAGAATCATTGTGAACAGTATTGGACAAACTGCTGCAGGGCTTGGTGTTTCTACTACCATAGTCCCTGAATTTGCTTCTACCTCCTGCTAAGGTGTTCCCAGTTCTTAACCATGAGAAAAGCAGCTTGACATAGTAGTTCAGAATTTCAGGGATGAAGGGAGCTTCAGGGTTTGTACAGTCACTCTTTTGGTGCTTGACTCTGGCTCTTCAAGCCTGGGCTTGAAACTTGGCCTGAAGCAGCCATCAGAAAGGTTTTTCCTTGTCTTGAGACAAAGTCAGTCCTTTGCTGTTGGTATGGCTCTCTACTTAGGGGCTCAGCAGAACAAGTTTAACCTTTCAGGGGTAAAGAAAGGGGAAGTGAGAAGAAAGTGACTTTAGCTGTTTCTCTACTTCCCTATTAGGCACTCTGCTAGGGCTTTTTTTTTTTTTTTTAAGATTTATTTATTTATTTAATTCCCCCCTGCCCCGGTTGTCTGTTCTCTGTGTCTATTTGCTGTGTCTTGTTTCTTTTGTCCGCTTCTGTTGTCGTCAGCTGCACGGGAAGTGTGGACGGCGCCATTCCTGGGCAGGCCGCACTCTCTTTCGCTCTGGGCAGCTCTCCTTACGGGGCGCATTCCTTGCGCGTGGGGCTCCCCTACGCGGGGGACACCCCTGCGTGGCAGGGCACTCCTTGAGCGCATCAGCACTGCGCATGGGCCACCTCCACACGGGTCAAGGAGGCCCGGGGTTTGAACTGCGGACCTCCCATGTGGTAGACGGACGCCCTAACCACTGGGCCAAGTCTGTTTCCCTCTGCTAGGGATTTTTGATTCATTATTTGATTTAATCTTCATAATAACTTTCTGAGGTAGGTTATTTTATAGGGTTGCCTGATTTAGCAAATAAAAATAGAAGATGCCCAGGTAAATTTGAATTTCAGATAAAAGCAAATACTTTTAAAATAAAAGAATATTCCCCCAAAATGAGAAATTAAATTTTCCTAGGAGAAGAGCTACTGAAGCATCTGGTAAGCCTATTATTGTGCCCATGTTAGAGCTGAAGAAACTAAAGTTCAGAGTCTAAGAAGTGGCAGAGCTGGAATTCAAGCCCAGGTCTTTGACTTTAAAATTCAGCTTTTCCTCAGTATTCTATACAGTTATATAATATCCTCCTTCCTCTCACTCTAAGAAAAAAGCAAAATTAATTTGTCCTTACAGAAGAGCTACTGACGGTTTCAAAACAAACAAGCAAACAAACAAATGTATTCTCAGTTAAGAGAAGACAGTCTCCAGGAAAGTACTAATTTGGTTATTTAAAATGTGGGCAGAATTCTTGGTGGGAAATCAGCAAGAACTTAAGCTCTGATGAACACTGGAGGTGCAAAGTGTCCCTGAGAAAGAGACTAGAACAGTAGGCTGAAAGCACCTTCCATTAAAGTAGCTGTTTTCAAAGACTGGTGGAAAGTGTCCTCCTTTGCTATGGCATTGATGGGGAAGGAGAGGCTGGAACCGTGATGCATGTCTTTCCACCTGGGTATTGCTGGTGCCTGATGTCCTAATCATATTTCCCTGTCACCTCTCAGTGCAGATTTACTTTCCCCTATTCTACATGCTGCAGAACTAATTGCCTGCCTAATTGCCAAAACTAATTGCTGTGACATTCATTGTTCATCTGCTCCCTCCTCTGGCTTGAGCTCGGGCAGGTGGCTCATGTGAAGGCTAGGATGGAATTATTCCTGGGTTGCTTTGGGGACAGGGTGCTTCAGAATTTGTCCCAGCAATGGATATTCTCATAAAGGTGGGACAAGGTACCAGGTTCCTCATGGAAGAGAGAACAACGTTTTTTGCCAGGGGTTCGCCTTCTTCTGTCTTGAGGAAGCATTGCTTTGACTAGTTTTGTGTCAGGTAAATTGCCCTTCTTAGGGAGTCCTCTCTTCATTTAGAAATTAGAATTAGAATTTGCTAATGAAGAAACTGAGACCCAGAAAGCTGAGCCTGCTTCTCCCCAGTCACCCAGCTCATTAGTGGCAGAGCTGGATCTGGGGCTCACATTTCTCAATCTGTAACCCAAGATGATTTCTTTTGCACCACATTGCACCAATCTGTGATTGTTGCAGTTGCACTAGTTACACTTTTGCATTTCCTTATGGAATTTTATTAATATGCTATCAAGTACTATTTCCTTATTGGTAGCTAGGATTGAAAATAGTTAATATTAGTTAAGTTCTATTAATATTATGCCCTTTCCAAGCAGTATGATGCAGGTGCTTGCGGCGGCTTGCTCGGTCGGTAGAGGTGGGGTCTGGCTGCGGACGAGGGGTCGGTCCAGCTCTGGACGAGGGGTCGGTCCTGCTTGGGACGAGGGGTCGGTCCCACTTGGGACGAGGGGTCGGTCCGGCAGCAGACGGTCTCACAAGGGGTTGCGCGGTTCGGCTGACGGGGTCGCCCGGCGAAGCCGGCGACGAAGGGGTCGCCCGGAGAAGCAGGCGACGAACTGGGGACAAGGGAGGCCAGGCCCTTGTCGGGGGCTCTCAGGACTGGAGGGCGCACGGCAGAAGAACTACCGCGGAGACAAGGTAAACACGCAAGTCCACTTTACTGAGGGAGAGGCAACAGTTTTATAGGGGCTGGGGAAGGCTGATTGGTCGAAGCCACGCCCTGTTCTGATTGGTTGCCGGCAAAAGGTCAGTGGGCGGTACTGGACGGGGGAGGGGTGGTGGTTAGGGATTGGCTGTCGCTGTTGCTGGGGGAAGGGGCAGGGTTTAGGGATTGGTGGCTGCTGTTGCTGGGGTAGAGGGCAGACTTGAGTTTCCCGCCCACACCTGGCTGTTGCTGCTGTCGGGGGAAGGGAAAAGGGCGGGCTGGATTTTTCCGCCCACACCTGTCTGTTGCTGCTGTCGGGGGAGGGGAAAAGAGCAGACTGGAATTTTCTGCCCTGCGCCTGCGCAGGGAGAAAGAAGAAGAAGGGTGCCACCCCACAAGGCATCGGGTGGCGCCATTTGGGAGGAGGGGCGGCTGCGGAAGCATGGCTGCCGAGAAGGGGAGACCCGAGGGCACTCTGCGCCCATGCCGAACTTCCTTCAGGGGTGGCGGTGGGCCCGACCAACCACCCTATTATGGGGGCAGCAGATTTAGGCCTACCGCGGCCGCTCCCCTGCCAGGCCAGCAAACCACACTTCAGCCCGAGGGGTGACCGCAGGTGCTATCTCTATCCTTATTTCACCAATGGGAAACTGAGGCTGGGAGAGGTTAACAAGTGGACCAGATCTGGTACCAGAGCCCATCCTCTTAAACACCACAAAGGTATGCACAGGATCCTGCTGTCAACTTCTGGATTTTGATTCATGAAAGAACTTCTGAAGACTGCTTAGAGGTCAAAGTTGTAACAATTTGAGAGTAATCAACCAGGTTATACAAATTATTATATATATTCATGTTGAGTCAGAAGCCATGAAGTTTCCCTCCCTCCATACTGCTGAGAGGAAAAAATGGATTACAGTATCAGCATGGGATGACCTTGGGAAATTCAGAAGGAATTCCTGGGATTGACTAGATGGCGGAAAGACTGTGTACCAGGAGTCAGAGAGCCCAGGGTTAGTTCTGGTTCTGCTGCCAGCTAGCTGTGTGGCCCTGGGATGAACCGTGTGCCTCAGATTCTTCAACTGTAAAATGAGGGGATTAAACTCCATGGTCTCAAAGCCCCCTGCCCTTAGTGATGGCACATCCAAGATGGAAAGACACAATGGCAAGGGCTTGTAGTGACCTTCAGGACAACTCTCCAGTGGCTGGACACAAAAGTCTTATTGTTTTGAGTCAGCCTTTTCTCCCCTCAGTGACAGGAAGAATAATAAAAGCAATGGCACTATTGTGTGAAATAAGTGCTTTCTCATCCAGAAGAAAAAAAAAACCTATGACATATACAATAGCAAACCATTTGGAAGTGAAAAAATATTAGTAATATAATTCATTAAATTGGGTAGGAAAAGTAAATTATGGTAAGGGTAAAGGACTAGGGTTAATAAATGAAGATAAAAATGTTAAATTTGCTGAAAAAAAGGAATATTGAAAGGTGATTACTGTACAGAAAGAAAGAACTATAGCAAATGTTTTTAAAAGGGGAGGCCTAGGAACAATGAGAATACTAGGGAAAAAAATAAAACAAAAGCTGCCTTCATAAAAAAACTAGGATTTTGAAATTAAGACTTCATTTGCCCTTTCATTTCTTCTGGGTAACTTCAGGAAGGCTGTTTAACCGCCTAAAATGAAATGGGATTTTATAGGAGAAACCTTCTAAGCAGAATGTAAGGCAGCCTGGTGATGCCGGAGACCTCAGAGTAAAGGGAAGGTGGCCCGGGTTTGAGGCCCTATCTGCTCCTTGCTGCTGTGATACTTTGGGTAAGTCCCATCCCCTCTCAGAGCCTTGGGGCCCTCCTACCTGTGTGGTTGGTCCTGAGCACCTCGGAGGCCCTATTCTACGTGTGTGCATTTCTAACTGTAGAGCATGGCCCCAAATTTTTGATAGCCACCGATTTATAGGCTGCTAGACAGTAAAGTAAAAACCAGAAAACCCATTTTAAAAATGATGTGTGTCGAAAACATTCATATTTTGGGTCGTGGGATTCTGCTCATAGAATCAATTCTAGAACAGTCTGACTTGCTCTCAACCCAATGAGGAAGCCAGCACAGGCTCTTCTTCCCCTTCTGTTTCCTTCTTTGTTCAAGGGCGTGTGCAATTTTTTGTGTGGCAACCAAATGCTAGGATTACTCTGCCATTCGGAACTCCAGGCGTCCTGGTGTCCATAAAGAAAGCACAAGGTGCTGGGCTCCCCATTCATCCTCAGAGCCACATGACACAGGCACAGTTGTGGCTCTCTACCGGGTCCCCCTCTGGAGGCAATTACAGGGTTAGGTATCCCAAGACAAGAGGACCTCCTATCACCATCTGTTATTCCAAGTTGAGTCAGCCAGCCATGGCCTGCCTACATGGAAAGGAGAAAAAAATTCAGCACGGACATTTTTGCTATGACTGTGGGAAACTGAAGTAGCAAACAGTTCAAGAAAGCATCTGCATAATTCAGCTGTGGCAGTGACTGAATTTCCTCCCAGCCCTCCCTCGCTAAACTGCTCTGTGTTGGAGTTACAGTGTGTTCAGCATGGTCATCTCTAGTCAAGTTCAAACTTCAGCTGCAGGCTGGGAACGATATACCAGGGAACTGCTTTGTGGTGGGAGGCAGAAGGGGCATATCAGAAGAAAACACCTGCTGCAGAGGGTTCACTGAAGCCTGAGAAAATAAAGGTTGAGGACCTTGGGCTGTTTCTCTGCCAGTTGCCACCATTATTCTGGGGTGGAATGTACCTATCGGCTCATGATGGTGTGAAGGAAGCCAAGAAAGCCACAGCTGTGAGTGCTCTCTCTCAGCTAGTCAACCACTGATGCAGTTCTGAGGTGGGAACCAGAGGAGCTAGGACCAAGAGGCATTCGGGAAGTGGGACTGGGGAGTTAGGAGGAGCTAGACATGGTGGTCTGGTCCTTCCTCTCATTTTGGATATGTGAACTAAGTTCTGTGCGTCTGCATTTGTGTGTGTGTTGAGGGTGGGGTGGAGGGGATTAGATGAGAGGAAGTCCAGGGAAAGGGATGGTAAAGAGAGTGTCAAAACCATGACAGGATAACAAGCATCTGAATATTTAATTGCTACATTACGTTCTGTGGTTTGTCTATGGCCATATTTTCCAAACAGCAGGTCACGGACCAGTATTCGGTTGTGAAATCACTTTAGTCATAACCTGGGGTCCACAGACACAGCCTCTCCTCATAAGAGGCCCCAGGGTAGGACTGTATTTCAAAACAATTGCTTTCCTTTGTAATCTCTGAGTTTTATTTATGTATTTTAAAAAATTACTCCAAGAAGAGATCCAAAGTCTTCACCACATTGGAAAGAAATGACACCAAAAAGTTTAAAAGTCTCTAGGATGAGACCAGCATTCTTTAAAAAACTTGTGATAGTATAAAAAGAAATAGAGAAATTAGAGTTCATCTCATGTAGAAAGGGGAAGTGCTGTTTTGTGAAACTTTTTTCCAGTTATACAAATAGGTATATGTATTTCTATATGGATGAATATATAATAAAACATACATTCTAAACGTGTCTGTAAATATGTGTCTATACTGTGTGCATTTATATACACACATGTATTTCTAACTGCAGAGCATGGTCAAAAATTTTTATAACCACTGGCCTACAGACGGCTAGGCATTAGTGTAAAATTAAAACATCCATTTATTGTAACTTTGGAGTGTGGTTAAACAGCCATATTTTGGACTTGAAGGATCTGCCTTCATGCAGACGTTGTACCATCACAGTCACATTCCAGTCAGCTTCTTTGTGGACTGTGACCAGCTGGCACTAACCACGGCCCATAACGGATGGCTACATCCCTCTCTGCCTTGTTGAGGTCTGTGCTAATTTGAAGAGAAATAAGCTCTTAGAGATGCATATCAATTCCTGTGGCTACCAGGCTCCAGGAAGTGTGAGCAGAGGTCCTGTTCCTGGGAGGTGTGTCTTCTTAGTATCTCTGCCAGGAAGTTTGTCCTTTCCTGCCAAAACAAAGGGGCCGCCTCAAGAAACAGAGCGCATCTTCCACTGTGGATAACAGCAGAGGGAGAGAAGCAAAAATGCAGAAAAGAGAAATAGGGGGCTGAGGGGTGCAATGTAGCCAGTGTTCAGGAAAGCAGGGGTAGGTTTAGAATGGAGAGAAGAGAAAAAAAAAATCGTTAGTGCAGAAAACCATTAGCTGGGCCAGCTGAGCTGTGGGTGTAGGAAGAAGCTATCTGTACTAGTCTGTTAGCCCCCTGCAGGATTCACAGCATCAAGGATGGTGAAACTAAAAGCAAACAAGGCAGTTCAGCAGGAAAGATCAATAAAAACAAATTCTGGGACAAGGCCAAACTGCTAATAGACATAACTGAGCCAGACATAACACCTTCCCTGTTAGTAAACTCTTACTAACTTATTAGTATATTTTAAATGAAACATATTTACTAGGTTAATTTAGGAAATGTCAGTTTCACTAGGGCAGGACTTCGCCTACCTCATTACTTAGATCAGCACCAGGTCCATGGCAGAGGTGCAGTAAGCATTAATATTTATAAAGGGAATGTTAACTGACCACCTGATATTTGATATTTAAAATCAGTACCAATTAATAATAGAAATAATGAAAATTTACATAGCACTTAGTAGTTTATAACCAATTTCAAGGAAATGATCTCATTTCATCTTCACACAACCTGTCACCACTATCACCCTCATTTTAGAGGATTCTGTGCCACTTTCATAAGTGTGTGGGTTTATGATCAATTTTTTCTGGTGCCACAGTCAATATAGCACTTTGTCTCATTTGGAATGTTGTATGTTTTCTCTAAATGCTTTGTGAATGTAAGCAATCATATACATAGCAGATATATGGGTCAATTTGGGTCTTCTGGGAGGCAGATCCTCTGGTAGAATTAGGAGTGAGCAAGGAGATGGGAACACAAGTAAAATAAAGGGAGAGGAAACAGAATGGGGCAGGGAAAACTTTTAGACTAGGATGCTGATCTAGCAATTATGAAAAGAAAGGTGAGAGGAGGCAGAATGTAGCAGAGAGAGCCTCAGACCACCACACAGCTCTGACGAAGTCTCAAGCAATACAAGGGGAGTTTCCAGAGCAAAGATTCCTGTAGAGAGTCTTTGGACATTGGACAGAAGTGTCAGGCCCTGAACCCTTGCCATGATCATCATTGTCTGGGTGTGCCTAGGACATGCATGGATGTGGTTTGAAAGTTCAGCAGATTCTGAAGGCACTGCAGCTGGACACTGTCAGCAAACAACACTTCTGGGTCCTGAATGGCATATATTAATTTTTTCTTAAGATATGACATTTTCTCTACAATTCCAACTAAAGTACCCTCCTAGGATATTCTTTTATCTGGGATACTTTGACATGAAGTTAGGATACTGTAGCCCAGATGGAAACTAAATATTTCAGCTTTAAAATATAAATCCCTACCTATAGGGTTAAGAGGAGAGAAGTGCTCAACTGCGTTGAGCAACTGAAGTTTGATGCACTGGACTAGGTAAATGCTTACAGAAACACAGGTGCTGCCACTTCATTTTTCACATCCATGAAGGACTTGGCCGATTGATCACAACAGTCTTTGTCAATGACTGATGTTGCCTCCCTCAAAATTATTCTCAACATAGTGATCTAGGTAGCCACTACCACTCTGTCAATATGGACACCCGAGATGAAACCAATTTATCATCCTAGCACTAAATAATAGGGGCAAATATAGGTCTTGGAGCAGGTGTGTGTGTGTCAGTGCTAGTGGGTTGTGGGGTTGAGGGAGAAATAATGAAAATGAACACTTGAACTGGCTTATCAGTTAGAGGATTATGGTTCACGTTTTAAAATTTAGAAATGTTTGAACCCAAAACACCTTTTACACAGGAGCCATGTTATAAATAAATAACATACAAAGATTTGGCACTTGTATCTCTGCTTAACCAATATGTAAGTATTAGTGAGATGCTTATGGATTCTCACAGAAAACTCAAAGTTCAGTGACTTTAAAAAATAGGGGCTTAATTTTTCTTCCATAATAAGAAGTTTGTAGGTAGGAAATTGCCCCCATAGGTTCAGAATTTCAACAGTGCCTCCCTCTGATTCTGTTGCAATTTTCCTCATGGTTACAGAATAGTTGTTGTTCCAGGCATTGCTTTCAATGCCAGGAAGACTTTGGAGGTGGGGGTGGCTTTATTCATCAAAAAAGAAAAAGCTCTCTAAGTAGCCTCCCCCAGAAGACTTCCATTTACAGCTCATGGGCCAGGACAGGATCACATGACTATCCATAGCTTCGAGAAAAACAGGGCAAGTGAATGTTTTTCAGTCTCTATGGTGGAATGAAGCAAGGAGACAGGGTTGAGAGTGGCTCTCGGAGAGCTAATCAACAGTGAATACCACTTAGAACTAAAGGATAGCTGTAATAGTGGTCTAGAGGCTAAAGTGACTCACAGACCATGGCTCATAAGTATGGAAAATCCCATGTTCACCTCTTCCAGTCATTCCCACTTTCCAATTAAAAAACTAATAACTTGTTAAAAATAAAGTCTCTGTACATTTGTTATTTGAGGTGGATTCTACATATATGTACTTTAGTAGAATAAACTGTGTTATTTCATATTTGAGCTTCAAAGGGCTTTTATCTAAAAACCTACTCTTTGGATAATTATAAGCCAAAATTACTGTTGATGCATTATTATTCACTGTGGGATTAAGCCAACAACTTAGCACAAACTAAATTGATAATTCTAAAATTAAATTAACAATGAACTTAAAGGCAAGAATGGCAGATACTGAAAACTCTAGCCACTCATGATAATAAGCACTCAATATATAAAGCATACTTACTGAAAATTACAGAAGTTCTGAACTATCTCCATGTCTCTATGAGGAGTAGGACACATGCAAAGTTGAGAGTCTTTTGATTCATTCTGTCTTAGTAGAATGGAGAAGTCCTTGGTGAACTTTAATAATGTGCTACTTTTAGATCTTATACCATATTTTATTAATTCTTAGTAACCTACATCATAGGTTACTAGAAAGTAGTCCTTTGCCATATCTTTAAAAAGAAAAGAAAATCTAAGGCATTTCAGGTCATCTGTTTCCAAAAACTAAAGAATGAAAAACTTGCAGATCAGTGTCTGGTCCATCTATACACCTATATGCTGTATCGCACTTGAAGAATCATGAGGGATTGGAAGAGAGCACTGGTTTGAAATCAAAGACTGGGTTTGAATTTCCAGTCTACTTCTGACTATTAGTAGAATTTGGGGCAAGTCTCCTAACCTGTCTGAAACCCATTTTTGTCATCAATAGATTGGAAATACTAATTTAGAAACTGCTCTACTTTCAATCAAGTCGTAAATGAATCTATTTGTTGGAAAGTCCAAAGTGACTAAGCTTGCAATCCCAAATGTATTTCCAGGAATAGAAGATGATTCAGTTTCTCAAAGCCTTTAACCAAGACTTGTTTTTATTGTTGTTGTTGTTCACATATGTTTTGTGACTAGCTGAAAGAAAAATGCTTGAAACACAGAAGGCATTAATTATATACACACACACACACATACACATTTTGAATGAGTGAATGACTTTTTGAAAAACATACTTATTGACTCCATTGGAATCTGTTGCAACAGATAACTGCCCTTCTTCAGGGTCTCCCAAGTGTCTTGGGTGTTCCTTAGCAGCCACAATCTCCATTCTCACACCTTGTGTGGATATAAGCCAGATTGGAAGAGGTTTTCCCTTTGCCTCAAAACAGCAGTTTCAGAAAAAGTGTCCCACCTGCTTAGCCTTAAACTTTTCCAGTGCCAGGCCTTCCTGGGACTTAACATGGGCTCCTAGGCATCCAGTGTCTAGACGTACACTCAAGTTTTCCATTTTGTCCCTCTTCCATTTTCTTGCTGATATTGTCCATTGCAAAGTTATGGCACTTTTGCATATCACACAATTTGCTCTTTGTCCTTCAGAATAATTTCTACTCTTGAATAATTCATTCTATATTCACACGAAACATTCTTTTCTCACCACTTTTAATTTTTAAAAATCTCTAACTTCTGTTTCCATGGTAATTGTATGTCTCTTCCAACAAGTACTTTTAACACTTTCACTGCTCTTAGACCTTCTGGACCCAATGTGGTTAATAGTGCTTGGTTATAAAGCCCCTTAAAATAAACAGAAGCACAGAAAGATGCACTGATGACTAATGATCTGGTTTAGAGACCGAAAGGTAGCAGCAGACGTTCCAATATCATCTGTTAGTGCCATGTAGACTGTTCTCACAAGAAAGCTTTACTTTTATCTGTGAGCATCCATAAACATTCATAGGTTGAAAGTTGGTAAGCAGCCTAATGTAACTAACCTACTTTCTTCACAGGTTTGCTGTTGGAATAAAGTGAAAGTGCTCTATAAACTGTAATATGTTATTCAAATCTTTATTACTTCCATGAAGCATGCTCCAATTCCATGGTTCCATCTTGGGACAATAAGAACAAATCTTCCTTCCACAGCAAAGTGTGAATTATAAACCGAATCTTCTCTTCACTCCAAATATATGAATACCACTCTCTCTCTCCCCCCTTCCCTTTCTCTCTCTCTCTCTCTCACACGCACATATACACACACTTTATATCAAGAGGATAGGCAGGGATCCTGGTTCATAGAGCTAAAGCATTTCTCTTAGCAGAGTGGAGATTGCAGACAAAATTCCTAGTTGCTAATCATTTAACTCCCTTTTCATGAGAAAACACATCCTATTGTTTGCTTAATAAAAGGCAACTTTCTAGCTAATCACTTGACAAGTGGTTCTGAATTGGATAAAAAAAGGACACAGGTTGAAATTAGGGTTAGGAATTTTTGTTACATCCCTGAGTGTGTGTATAAATTATGCAGTAATTTTCAGTGGGAAGATATGCTGGATAATGGATAGGAAACTCATTTATGGGAGTTGAAATGCTATAGGAATGAAGAAGTGTAGGTATGGCAGTATGTTCATGTTAGATAATCAGATGATGAAAGACCAGTTTTTATGTTGAGTTTCATAATCACTCACTTATAAACAATTTACACAAAAGGAGAGGTCATAGAGATTAACCTGTATGAAAACAAAAGATGAAGTTTCCCATCTAAACTTGTCTTGGCACACAACTACCTTAGACATATTGTCATATTTTATATAGATATTTTCCCTTTAAACTTCACTTTCACTATCTAGACGCCAAGTGGAGTCATTTTTATTGATCGGGGATGCCGTTAAGGACTAGCTCAAGAGTAGAATAGGCTGCAGACATGAAGGTGAAATCCACTGCTGTAACCTGCACCTTCAGTATCTTGAGTCTAAGCCTTCCCTGGTCCTCCAAGCACCCCAAATCTCTGCAGACACAAAATCCCCTACAGAAGTGGCCCACTTCTCTTTAAAGAGTTCCCTGGGATTAATCTCCCTCGTGCCACCATTCAAAATTTAACAATTCTAGTATTACTTCTTCAGGGCCTCTGTTTGCATAAATTAATTGGAGCTAATACTCAGAGTTATGATCTAAAGGTGTTATTTGTGTGGATAAGTGGTTTGCATTTTAGCAAGGATAAATAAATGCCTTAGTTCAAAAGTTGCAGGATAGAACTGTTAAAATATCACTTCCTCTAGGAAGCTTCTGCCTCCCTCTACCCTCATGGGTTAGAAGTCCCTACTTCTAAGCAAACTGTACTCATCTTATCGTAGCACTTAGCCCCCATTACTATGATCACAGGTTTACTTGTCCCCTCCCCCATTAGAATGTCACCTGTGTGTGTGTGTACAGCCTCCTGTATACATTTATGTTCATTCCACCATTGAGCTCAATGGCTGAACACTTGTGGAGCCTCAATAAATACTTGCTGATTGAAGAATGCAATGCTAAGAATGCTGGAAGAGTGATGGGAGGAAGGAGAGGAAACCGTATTTAGAGGCCAGATGGCTTTCATTAGTGTTTCCTGTTCAGTTATTTACAAGGCGAGATGACCCTGCTGACAAACCTCTGAAAACACCACTTGAGGATGACAGAAATTTCAACATCCCTTTAAGTGCTTTAGAAGCCCACTTAGCTTTGGATGAAATAGCTAAGGAGTATAGTACATATTTAGGTACCTTTAACATACAAAAATTGCATGGTATCCATGTTTTACTCAAAGAGGGATCCATTGTTCAGGGTGAAACCAATATGACAATTATTCTTCCCACCAAAAGGAGCAGAGAATGAAAACAAAAACAAATTCTCCCCATCTCCACAGTATGGCACAGAATGTTTCAGATGAGAAAGAGAACAAGGCTACAGGGAAACAAAACTAAGAAAAAGAAGCAATTCAATGATGTTCCAAGTAACCAGTGGCAAGCATTTTGGCTCATTTTACTGGAGGGCATGAAGCCCTTCTTAGCAACAGTGATAAGGGCTCTTCTCAAAGTGAAGTGACCTTGGAGCAGGTGAATGAGAAAACCCTAAGAACAGGGGCCAGCTAGAAGATGCAACCTCTCAGAGCCTGCTGGGAAGGCTGGGTAGAATTAACACAAGAGGGAAAGAAAAATAGTTTATTCCAAACAGAGATTGTTCTTTTAACCTTCTTGTGGGAGTCTTTTTCAGCTCTTAGTGAGGAATAATTATACGTTTATATCAGAGCTGCATTGTATATAGTATGTCGTTTACCAATGGAACAGTGCCTAAATCAGCTGTATAATAAAACTATATGTAACTCTGAGTAATATGATATTCAGTCATTTTCATCTTTCTTTCCTTCCTTCTTTCTTTCTTTTTCTCTCTTCCCTATCTTCTCCCTCCTCCCTCCCCCCTCCCACCCTTCCTTTCTTCCATCTTTCTTTCTCCTTCTTTATTTGTATTTATGATATTTTAAGTTAAAAAACTTCAGATGCTGTTATAGATAGATATGAACTAGGTGGACAAACAAATGAGGTAATACATAACCTAGTAAGCATCTAACTTCCACATTCTATTTCAAACTAAGAGCATAACATGTTTTACTTACACAAATATATACACAATCTCATTTAATTCCTCTCACAGCCCTACTTTACAATAACATTATGCCATATTTTTTTTTGCATGAAAAAGCAATTCCAGGTAGGTTAATTAACTTTGGTCATTGCTAAACAACTAGAATGTGGAGAAAGGATTTAAAGCTAAATCAGAGGTCCTGGGTTCAGTCCCTGGTACCTCCTTAAAGAAAAATAAAGGAAAACACAAAGTATAAGGGAAGTGGATATAGCTCAAATTGTTGAGTACCTGCTTCCCATGTATGAAGTCCAGGTTCAATCCCGGGTGCCTCCTAAAACAAACAAACAAACATGCAAAAACGACAACTCTCATCAGGAAGACAATGTAGCTCAGTGTGCTTCCCATGTATGAAGTCCTGGGTTCAATCTCAGTATCTCTAAAAAAAAAGAAAAAGAGAAAAACAAAAACCTAAATCATCTGGCTCCAAAGCTTCTACTATTTTCTCTGAATATTTTGGGAAATAATGGGTACAAAGTATTTAAAAATCAAAGTGGGAATTATTGCTAAACTTTGATTGAGATGCAATATCCTTATTGATAATGGTGTACATTTTCCTACTCCAGAAGAAGACATTGTTTTAAAGCTCTGAAATACAACCAAGGACTCAGAAGTTATCCTTAAACAAGGTTGAAAATCCATTAGCTTCATGGTTTCCTCCTAGGACAATGGTCGTGTTGCAGGTTTGGAGATATCATCAATGGTACATGTTCCTAAATCACAGCCTATGCATCTTGCTCCAAGGCTTAGGTGAGTGTCTCCAGGATCCTGCATAATTCTCAAAGGGCAAGTCCATAGGTGACTAGTAAGCTTCCTGGTACCATTTCAGACTCTATTGCTCCTTCTTTTCTGTCTTTGACATAACATATGTTTTAGTTTTTTGGCTGCTCAAGCAAGTATGCAATGGATTGGCTTGAAGAATGGGTATTTATTAGCTCATTGTTTTAAGGCTAAAAGAAAATCCAAATCAAGGCATCATTGAGGTGATGTTTTTTCTCCAAGGACAGGTATTTTGGGGCTGGCTGTCAGTGATCCTTGGTCCTTGACTCCTCAGTCACATGACAATGCACATTGTGGTCTCTCCATTCTCTTCTGAGATCCATTGCATTTGAGCTATTGGCTGCTCCCTGTGGATTTCTCTCTTTTTCAGTCTGAATTTCATTTCACTTATAAAGGACTCCAGTAATAAGATTAAGACCCATCCTGGGCCATACCTTAACTGATGTAATCTCATAAAAAGTTTACACCCACACAAATGGATTAAGTTTAAGAACAGATTTTTTCTGAGGGTATATACAATACCATATTCCAATCTCTGGACCCCAAAAAGACATGTTCTTTCTACATGAAAAATTCATTCATTCCATCACAACATCCCAAAACCTTAAGTCATTTCAGTAACAATGCTAAGTACAAAGTGTCATCAAAATTAGCATAATTCCCTTCTGTCCTTGGACCTGTGAAATATAGAAAACAAGTTATCTGATAGATATAGGATAGACATTCTCATTGAAATAGGGAGAAATTGTAAGGTAAACAGGAGTCCCGGGTCCCAAACAATTCCAAAATCCAGCAGAGCAAACTCTGTTAGATTTCAAGTTCTCAGAGTCATTTATGGATAAATGTTTTGTCCTCTGGGCCCAAAAGTGTGGTGGTCCCACCCTTTCCAAGTGCTTTCACAGTGTCCATGCTCTCCCTGAACAATGGGGTGGAGGTTCCACCCTCTCCCAGTACTGGAATGGAAACCAGGCTCTTCACAAACCCTGGGACATAGACCTCATCTTCTCTGGGCACTGGGGTGGCAGCACTCTCCCTGAACAATGGGGTGGAAGATCCATCCCCTCCAAATGCTGGGGAAGATGACCTGCCTCTCCAAGTGCAGGAATGGACCATCCCTTTCCACATACATGGGTGGGCTCACTCTCTTAGCCTGAGAAGAGCTCTTCAGTTCAGACCTTATCTTCTATGGTTCTGCCCTTGGAATAATTCTTCCTTTAGTTTGTTCCTTCTCTATCTCTTTCTGTCAAGGCTGGAAAGGGTTCTGGTCAGACAGGTCTCACAAAAAAACTTGTCAGCTTTGGATGAGATGCACAGGGGTCCAAGCCATCAGACAAAAGGACTTCTCATAGATCTTTCCTGGATAACTGCTTTTCCAATCCTGACCTCCCCTGCAATGGTTGACTGGTTCCATGTTCAGTTAAATCTCACAGAAACCCTATTCTCTGGGGACTTTCTGTCCAGAAGCTCAAGAGGTCCCTGATAGAACCACTTTTGTCCCTAGTCACAGAGCACACTATCTGGTTAGGCTCAGGATTTTCCAAACCATCAATTTCTCATTTCTTTGTGTCCAGGTGTTCAATTTTCAGCTTATTCCTTTCTTCTTGCATTTTACTATAACCTGCAAGGACAAATCAGGCTATATTTTCCATACTTAGCTTGGAAATCTGCTCAGCTAAATATCAAAGTTCATTGCTTTCTAGTTCTGCCTTTCATCTGGCATCAGAACTCAATTTCACCAAGTTCTCTGTCACTTTAAAACAAGGATCACCTTTCCTCTAGTTTCCAATAACACATTCATCATTTCCTTCTAAAGCCTCATTGGAAGTACCTTTAGTGTTCATATTTCTACCAACAGTCTCTTCAAAGCAATCTAGGTCTTTTCTATCAAGTGCCTTACAACTCTTTCAACCTCAATGCATTATGCAATGTCAAAGTCATTTCCGTATTTTTGGTGTTTGCAATAGCTGTTCCCTACCTCCTGGTACCAAAATCTGTTTTAGTTTCCTTGAGTGCTCAAGCAAACATCATGTAACGGGCTGGCTTAAACAGTAGGAATTTATTAGCTTATGGTTTTGAGACTAAAAGAAAGTCCAAACTGAGGCATCATCAAGGTGATGCTTTCTTCCCAAGGACTGGTGTTCTGGGGTTGTCTGCCAGTGATCTTTGGTCCTTGCCTCTTCTGTCACATGACAATGCATATGGTGGCTTCTCCAGTCTCTTTTGGGTTCCACTGAATTTCAGCTATTGGCTGTTTGCTGTGGAATGCTCTCTTTTTCTGTCCGAATTTAATTTGGCTTATAAAGGACTCCAGTAATAGGATTAAGACCCATTCTGGGCCATACCTTAACTGAAGTAACCTCATTAAAAATGATTCATACCCACAGGAATGGATTATGTTTACAAACATGTTTTTCTTGGGTACATACAGCTCCAAACCACCATACCATACGACCTGGGACATGACCTGAATGTTAATATATTTTAATTTGTTCATATGCCAAATCACAGGGTTTATATTTGCAACTCTGAGAATTGATGGGGAGAGTAAATGTATTTAGAATTTATAATATGAATGCTGTGAAGTACTTTGAGCATCACTGAGAAGAGAGATATATAAGACATTACATTTAGAAAGTGTTTAAGAGCAGCAAATGGAGAGAAGTAACATTTTGCTTTAAAAAAAAACGAAAACATCACAACCCCTTCATTTTATGTAGCACACAATTTAACAGGTGTGTGATTTATTCATTTATTCACAAACTCATGGACTAACTGTTCCATCACAGCCCTATTGTCTGTGAAGCAAAACACGTTTACAATAAACTGTATCAGCTTCTTCAGAGAGACTGAATTAGCCAATCTCCAGAAATCCTTCACTTTGAGCTGAAAAAGAAGGTTAATAATCACCAAAATGGTGAACATAAATAATTAAACTTTACCTCAATAAAGCTGTTTCCATCCTGTGATTTCTGGACCATTTATAACCAGTGCCTGAAATGAAAGGGAAAAATTAAGTCTGTGTGTTATGTCCATTGGAGAAATAAAGAAATACAAGTTTCTTCCCATGCATCTAGATTGGTCTGTGTCCCTCTTGGGAAAGAGTATTGAAAGTACTGTAACCCTTCTCTTCTCACTCGTACCTTTTCTTGGGCAAAAGATGGATTTTCTGACAGGCAAGACTAGGGAGAGTTTCATACTTACTTGGTCACATTTCTTTACGAGACAAGGGTTGATAGTTACTCCTGATCTTGCTTCTCAGAGCTATGCTTGTCTGTCTCAAGTGTCTACCTGGTCAGCTTGACTCTGGTAGGTCCAGCTGAGTCTTTTCTTGCTCTTCCACTTGTAGCTGTAATCATGGTCAGTGGGTTCAGATGTCAACATGGAACAACGAGGTAATAGGGTCGATGCTGTATTTCCTGCCTGATTTAACAAAGAGCCCTGTGCTCTCTGGCCCATTATGTAAAGCTGATACTGATCTTGGAATGTGCAGTGGTATCCAACCCAGTTTTACTAGAGTAAAGCCGATACTGTGCTTTGATCCTCTGTCACTCTTATTGCCAGGTTCTTCACTGCATGGAACTGGAAAGCAAGGATTCAGTTGAATGATTTTTACCCTGTCTCCAAACTCCAATAGAAAGCAAGTGTTCCTGGAAAGAAGCAAAGGAGACAGGAAAAGGAAAAAAGAAGTGAGAGCATTGCTGAGGAGTGTGTATGCCTATGGTATATTTGAAAAAATAGCTAATTTTCACTTTCTGGCTGTCTTTAATACATTACAATGTCCTAATTAAAAACAACAACCAAAACAACACATAAAAGATTCATTTGAAAATGATCCCAGAGACTACATAATACTACTGGCACAGTGGGAAACATACAATCAATAAGTAAATAGACAATGTCAGCCTGAAGACCTTTTGGAACAACATTTCTACTCAGGAAAAAAAAAAATTAGGGGTAGCTTTAGTCTATGTAAATATTTCCCAAGATCTTTGTTAAATTTCAGGTAATAACGTTTTTCCTTTGAATAAGCATTGCATGTTTGCCTTTGGCTGAGAATAGTCTGGGCTATAGAGATCATTTGATATTCAATCTGTGACTATTTTAGTATTGGGACTGGACCAAAGAAAATTTATACTCAATGAAATGATTTTCACTTACTGAGATGAATTCACTTTTTGCTTCTTTCAGCAATTCATCAATCTAATAGGAGAAAGAGAAGCTATCATAAAATGAGAATAGACTTCTTAGAGCATGAGCCAATATCAATAATAGTTTATTTAATAATGCAGATTCTATTGCTGTAGTTTTTATCTCAATCCAAATTTAATTTTAATTGTTTTCTTGTTATTGTTATATGCTCTCTTTCTCTTTCTATTCTCTTTCTCTCTTTCCACACACATACACCCACACACAAACAGGTATCACATTTGATCAGCTGTGGAGCAACATTGATGATATATCATTGTTATCTTCATATAAGAAAATATTTCATATATGGCTCTGAGTTGGGTTTTGGATAAAGTAAGTTCCTCCTATTTGAGAAATTATATCCTGAAACAAAAACCCTGGAATACCAGAGAAGATATACTTTTACAAGTAAAATATTAACATAATGTATAAGTATGAAAGTCTCATACAGTATCTTGACTGGATTTACAGAACATAGGATACCCCTAAATCTCTGAACTGGAGTTGTTACTGAATTCTTTCATTTCATTCTGTATATTTAGAAAAACTTGAAATATTTCCAGGGTTGCTCCTTCTGAACAGGAGACATCTATCTATTTAAGAATAATTATGAGTACGCTAAGGTCTCCTATCTTGAAATCCTGTGGTTGCTGTCGTTTTGTCCACCACCACCACCCCCATTAGGCTATGGGAATCCAGTAATTTCTCAGCCCTTATTTCCCTAGTTTTTGACCCATTTCCAGCTTGTTCTGACTCTGCTTTATAGTCCCCCTTTATTCCTTTGTACCAGGACCTTGACTTGAGTCTCTCCTCAAGGACTCTTGGCTCCTCTCTCTTCCAACTGCTGCAGAAGGGATAACCCACACCAGCAGGCCCTAGCTACAGCTGCTAACCTAGTTTCTATGGTGGGTGCATTGGATTTAGACAGCACGGACTCAGACTACAACTTGGTTGTTCCTCATCCTTCTTTATCTAGGCGTTAAGTGTTGGATTTCCTCAAGGCTTAGCTCTAGCTCCTATTTCCTAATACCATGTGCTCTCTGAGAGAAGGAGGGTCCACATTTATTGAATGTTTACCAGACCAGTATTACTAGATACTGAGAACAAATCTATGATTTTTAAATGGATCTTGCCATTGAATATTCACAACAGCTTTATATACAGTAGGGAATAGCATTGTCTACTTTACAGATTGGGAAAATTTGATTTAGAATATTTGAATAATTTCCTCATGGCTGCACAGCTAGGAAGTAACAAAGCTGTGATGCAAACCCAGGCAGTTTAGGTTCAGGCAGTGAGGCAGTGCTCTCAACCACTACTCTATATTGCCATTGGCTTATCTGGAATTCTCCAGGTGATATTATCCACCCTTAGAGTTCAATTGCTTTTGAAACATTAATAACTCCAAAATTTCTGGTACCTACTCAAATGTCTCCATTTGGATGTCTCAAAAAGACATCAAACTAAGTACATCTAAAAGAACTGCATGAGTTTTCTAATTTATATAGACAGACATCAAGGGAATTATGTGTGGGAATGGATACTAAGGGTATGGAATAATGGTGGAAGGAATATAAAGTTGGATCAGACTGAATTTATTGATATGGGTCCACTAAGCAGAAATTATTGATTCAACACTGTAGCTTGAGAAGTTAGAAAGGGCTCTAATAGTTTGGTTTGGGTGGTTGATGGAAACATGAACCAAAAAGATGACTTAGCATGTCAGAGATTGAGATGCCCGATTTGCTCTGGTATACAGTAGAAGAGAGAATTCAAAGTCTTAGAGGTTAGGCATGAGCTCAGCAACTTGGACTTCCCTTCATCAAGGCTGACTTAGCTACAGTCACTGCTGAGTGCCCAATCTGCCAGCAGCAGAGATCCACGCTCAGCCCCCATATGGCATCATTCCCTGAAGTGATCAGTTGCTACCTGGTAGTAGGTTGATTACATTGGACCACTTTCTTCGTGGAAGGGGCAGTGATTTGTTTTAACTGCAATAGGCACTTATTCTGGATATGGGTTTGTGTTCCCTGCAAGCAATGCTTCTTCCAAAACTATCATCCGTGTACTTACCAAATGTCTTATCCACTGCCATGGCATTCTACCTAGCATTGCTTCTAATCAAGGAACCCATTTCACAGCAAATGATGTACAGGAATGGGCACATGCCCATGGAATACACTGGTCTTACCATCATCCTGAAGCAACTGGATTGATAAAACAGTGAAATGGCCTTTTGAAGATTCAATTATGGTGCAACTAGGTGACAATATCTTGCAGAGCTGGAGCAATGTTCCCCAGGAGATTGTGTATGTTCTAAATCAGTGTCCACTCTGGTGCTGTTTCTCCCACAGCCAGGAATCAAGGGGTGAAAATGGGAGTGGCACCAATCACTATTACCCCTAGTTATCCACTAGGAAAATTTTTGCTTTCTCTTCCTGCAACTTTAAGCTCTGCTGGTCTACATATCTTGGTTCGAAAAAAGAGTGCTTCCACCAGGGAACACAATGATTCCATTGAACTTGAAATTAAGATGGACACCTGACCACTTTGGGCTCCTCTTACCTCTGAATCAACAGGCAAATAAAGGAATTACTGTACTGGCTGGCGTGATTGATCCTAACTATCAGGGGGAAATAGGACTGCATCTACATAATGGGGGAAAAGAAGAGTTTGCCTGGAATGCAGGAGATCCTCTAGGGCATCTCTTAGTACTGCCATGTCCTATGATTAAAGTCAATGGAAAATTGCAACAACCCAATCTAAGGAGGACTAACAATGGCCAAGAATCTTCGGGAATGAAAGTTTGGATCACCCCACCAGGCAAAGAACCACAGCCAGTTGAGGTGCTTGCTGAGGGTAACAGGAACCTGGAATGGGTAATGGAAGAAAGTAGTAGTAAATATGAACTTTGACCACATGAGCAGTTACAGCAAGAAGGACTGTAATGGTCATGAATCTCTCTCCCTTGTTTTGTTATGAGTATGATTCTATATGTACATAAAACAAATATCTTTGTTTTCTTCCCTAACCATTTCCCTTATCATATGACAAATTGTATTAGTTTCTTGTAATAATATAATATTTAATTATGTCATGTTTAAGAGTGTATATTACCCAAGGACTTGCACTCTATTCTGTAGGGAATTAATATCTTTCTAGTTGTATGCAGGACAGTTGAATATTGTTAAGCAGAAATATATATATATATGCACGTCTGTTATTGTTCTTATTTACATACTAAGTATGGTTTAAGGTGATGTGTATGGTTGCCAAGTTGACAAGGGCTGGACTGCGATGGTTAGGCTAATGTATCAACTCTGCCAGGTAATTGTGCCCAGCTGTTAGGTTAAGCAAGCACTGGATTAATTTTGATACAAGGACATTTTAGGCATGTGTGAATTTACTGCATAAATGTCTGATTCATCTACAATCAACCAGAGAGCATTCCTTCAGCAATGAGATTGTTTTATTGAATCAGTTGAATACCTTAAAAGGGGAAGTGATTTCAGCATTCAGAAAGAATTTCTCAGCTCATCTTTGGACAGCCAACATCTCCTGGGTGCTCATCAAGGACCTTCATTGGATCTTCATCAGAGCCCCTGATTTGCAGCTTGCCTATGAAATCTGGACTTGTGTATCCCCATGGTCACGTGAGAGAATTTTATAAAATTGCATACTATTTACAGATATCTCCTGTTGATTCTGTTTCCCTAGAGAACCCTGACTAAAGCAGCTGCCATTTTAATAGTTGTGAAATGATGTATCATTGTAGTTTTGATTTCCATTTTCCTAACCACTAGTTATGTTGAAAATTTTTTCATGTGTTTTTTTCATCATTTGTATTTCTTCTTTGGACAAATGTCTATTCAAGTCTCTTTGCCCATTTACTTGGCTAGTTTGCCTTTAAATTGTTGAGTTGTAGTATCTCTTTATGTATCACAGACATTAAACCCTTAATGAATATGTGATTGCCAATTTTATTCCACTGAATTGGCTGCCTTTTCATCCTTTTAAAAGAGTTATTTGAGGTGCAAAAGTGTTTAGATTTGAGGAGGTCCCGTTTATTATTTTTTCTTTTATTCCTTCATCTTTATTCCTACCACAAGATCTTGAAGATGTCTTCCTATATTTTCTTCTAGGACTTCTATGGTTGCAGCTTTTATCTTTAGATCCTCAATTTATTTTGGGTTAATTTTTGTATAAGGTGTGAATTAGGGGTCCTCTTTCTTTCTTTTGGTGTGGAAATCCATTTCTCCAAGCACCATTTATTGAATAGACTGTTCTGGCCCAGCTGGAAGGGCTTGACAGCCTTTTGAAAAGTCACTTGACCATAGATATGAGGGTCTATTTCTGAGTTCTCAATTCAGTGCCATTGGTCAATTTGTCTATCTTAATGCCAGTACCATGCTATTTTTACCACTGTACTTAAGTAATATACTTTAAAGGCAGAAAGTGAGAATCCTCCAACTTCTTTGTTCTTTTTGGCTATTCAGAGGCCCCTTACCCTTCCAAATAAAATTGATTATTGGCTTTTCCATTTCTGCATAAAAGGCTGTTGGGATTTTTATTGGGATTGCGTTGAATCTGTAAATCAGTTTGTGTAGAATTGACATCTTAATGATATTTAGTTTTCTAGTCCATGAACACAGAATGTCCTTCCATTTATTTAAGTCTTCTTCTGTTTCTTTTAACAATGTTTTGTAGTTTTCTGAATACAGGTCCTTTATGTCCTTGGTTAAGTTTATTCATAAATATTTGATTCTTTAGTCACTATTATAAATGGAATCTTTATCTGATTTCCTCATCAGATTGATCATCAGTATTATATAGAAATGCTATGGATTTCTGCATGTTCATCTTTTTTTTAAAATTATTTATTTATTTATTTTTAATTACATTAAAAAAAATATGAGGTCCCATTCAACCCCACCACCCCCGCCCCCCACTCTCCCCACAGCAACACTCTCCTCCATCATCATGACACATCCATTGCACCTGGTAAGTTCATCTCTGAGCATCACTGCACCCCATAGTCAATGGTCCACATCATAGCCCAGACTCTCTCACGTTCCATCCAGTGGGCCCTGGGGGGATCTACAATGTCCCGTAATTGTCCGTGAAGCACTATCCAGGACAACTCCACGTCCCGAAAACGCCTCCACATCTCATCTCTTCCTCCCGTTCCCCACACCCAGCAGCCACCATGGCTACCGTTCCCACACCCATTCCACATTTTCTCTGTGGACATTGGATTGGTTGTGTCCATTGCACACCTATGTCAAGTGAGGGCTTAGATTCCACATGGGTACTGGATACACTCCTCCCGCTTCCAGTTGTAGACACTCTAGGCTCCATGTTTTGGTGGTTGACCTTCTTCAACTCCATGTTAGCTGAGTGGAGTAAGTCCAATAAATCAAAGTGTAGGAGCTGAAGTCTGTTGAGGCTCTGGGCCTGGGTGTCATATTATCAGTCCAGAGATTCAAATCCCCTACATATATCTTAAACCCAGCACCAACTACAATTCCAATAAAGTAGCATGCAAGTCTTCTGAAAAGAGATCCCCTCTGAGTCCAATTCCATCACGCAGAAACACCAGCTCCAAAGAAGGGCCATCTGTCACGGCAGTGAACCCCTTCTGCCATGACCATAGAACCCATGGGTCTCTTTATCCCTCAAAAGAACCAATACCTGGGGTTGTATCTACCTTATCTGTCTCTTAGACTCTGTTCAGTTGTACATAGGGGTATTCCTTCTGACAACCTCCAGACTCTTTTTTAGAGACTCACAGCCTTATAATCTCATTTCTCCTTTCCATTTCCCCCTTACATTAGGTCAAACAGCTTCCTGAAGTCATGTTATTATATGTAGACAGGTATATTCTGCTGTTCCGCATTGGATCTTTAATTCAAGGTCATTTTCTAGTTGCTTCTTCAGCTGGTATGTGGTAGTGATCCCTCGGTGCCAGGGAGGCTCATCCCCGGGTGTCGTGTCCCACGCTGGGGGGAATGCATCGCATCTACACGCTGAGTTTGGCTGTGAGAGTGGCCACATTTGAGTAACATGAAGGCTGTCAGGAGGAAACCCCCAGGCACAATGCTACTCTAGGCCTTGTTCTTATTGCAGGTGTATAGGCTCAAAAGTGTAGCCATTAGTATCAAGAGCCCACTGTTGGGCCCTCCTTCCTTCCTGGTTCTTGCCGTTGTACCTGGAGGATTGCCGCTGCTCTCCCAGGGCCCACAACAGTGACCCCCCAGCCAGGAGCCCAGTACCCCCCCAGCTGTTGTTTTTAATTGTTTCTACTATGAGTATATATAGACATTACCATATACCCTGGGCATATGCCCTGTATAACTCCCTGTCAACCATATATATCCTGTCAATAACATCCCATATCAGTATTCCTCCGCTGCCACTGTTGAACCACTCTGTGATCCAAAACTTCCCGTAAAGTGAATCCCAACATAATGTCAGCTTCAGAAGAGTCTTAGATCACCGAAATTCATATATACAATATACAGATCCACCATAAAACCTTTTCCCTTCCACAGCAATAATCTTTTAACTTATTCATATCATATTTCCTGAAACTGATGTACAGATTCCGAAACTATAGTTTTCAAACAAGGTGATATTTGTGCTTACTATGTGGTCCATACTTTAGGTTGTACAGTTTTCTAAATTTTTTAGTTATCCTATGTTTTGTCTTATGGTTTTCATTATTAGTCTGTCGTCCCCTATATGTTTTTGGTGTAATATTAGCTGTTTTATATTCATCCTCGTGTACTCTCACATAACTCCTCTTTTGCCCCCTTATTTACCTTTGTTCCATCCATTCCACATCCATTTTCCCCTCCCCTTAGGGCCCACAACGCCTGCCAATCTAATGCCCTGGGAGCCGTCCTTTCTCACGAGAGATACAGTTCTCTCTATTCGACGGCATTAGTCTTCCCCAGGATATGGGTCCACCCCACCCAATGGTAGAACCCACCTTGGCAAAATGAGCCTTCAGCTATTCCCTCCGGAGTCCGTGCCGCATCAGACCATACCCACTGAGCGTCCTAACCAGGTAACCCTCCTACTTATACTTTGATACGTTTTACTCAACATTTAGTTCTCAACGAACTTCTGACACTCTCCCATATTCGTATGTTGCCCCTCCCTCCCACCTATTTCTTGGACAATATTACCCCTCTTCCCATCCCCAGCCCCCCTCAAACCCAGAAAACCCCACCCGAAGGTAACCCCTTGCCCCCATTTTGTCCCTTCTTTGTGCTCATACTTACCGCCAGCTCATCACAGATTCCACCCCTGCAGACATTAACTCACATTCTTCCTCCACCCCCCGATTTCCTGTAAGCCACTTTTCCAGACTCTAGCTCTCTGAGGCAGTTAACTTATTTCATATCATTGAGGTCATATAGTATTTGTCCTTCAATGCCTGGGTTGCTTCACTCAACATAAGATTCTCAAGGTTCATCCATGTTATCACGGGCGATTGTAGTGTATTGGTTCTTACAGCTGAGTAGTATTCCATTGTGTGTATATACCACATTTTATTGATCCACTCATCTGTTGATGGACATTTGGATTGATTCCAACTTTTGGCGATAGTGAACAATGCTGCTATGAACATTGGTGTACATATATCGGTTTGTGTCCTTGTTTTCAGATCTGATGGGTATATACCCAGCAGTGGTATTGCTGGGTCATATGGCAAATCTATGGATAATTTTTTGAGAAACTGCCAAACTGTCCTCCAGAATGGTTGGATCCTTCTGCATTCCCACCAGCAATGGATGAGTGTTCCCCTTTCTTCACATCCTCTCCAGCATTTGTATTCTACTGTTTTTTTCATGGCTGCCAATCTTATGGGAGTAAGATGGTATCTCATTGTAGTTTTGATTTGCATTTCCCTGATAGCTAGAGATTTGGAGCATTTTTTCATGTGCTTTTTAGCCATTTGTATTTCTTCTTTGGAGAAGTGTCTGTTTAAATCTTTTTCCCATTTTTTAAATGGGTTGTTTATCTTTTTGTTTTCAAGATATATGAGTTCTTTATATATGCAAGTTATAAGTCTCTTATCAGATATATGGTTGCCAAATATTTTCTCCCATTGTGTGGGTTCCCTTTTTACTTTCTTGACAAACTCCTTTGAGGTGCAGAAGGCTTTAATTTTGAGGTAGTCCCATTTATCTATTTGTTCTTTTGCTGCTCGTGCTTTTGGTGTGATATTCATGAAGCCATTTCCTATTACAAGGTCCTGTAGATGTTTCCCTACACTGCTTTCTAAGGTCTTTATGGTCTTGGCTCTTATATTTAGGTCTTTGATCCATCTTGAGTTGATCTTTGTATAAGGTGTGAGATGGTAATCCTCTTTCATTCTTCTACATATGGTTATCCAGTTCTCCAGGCACCATTTGTTGAATAGGCCATTCTCTCCCAGTTGAGAGGGTTTGGTCGCTTTATCGAATATTATATGGCTATATACATCTGCATGTTCATCTTGTATCCTGCCACTTTGCTGAACTTGTCTCCTATTTCTAGTAGGCTTGTTGTGGATTTTTCAGGATTTTCTGGATATTAGGATCATATCATCAGTGAATGGAAAAGGTTTTACATCTATCTTTCCTATATGGGTGTCATTTATTTCTTTATCTAGTCTTATGGCTCTATCTAGAATTGTTAGCATAATATTGAATAAGAGAGGTGACAGTGGGCATCCTTGTCCTGATCCTGCTCTCAGTGGAAAAGCTTTTCGTTTTTCACCATGAGTCCTGGTAATTGTAGGTTTTTTTATATATATATGCATTTTACCATATTGCAAAAGCTTCCTTCTATTCCTATCTTTTGGAATGATTTTTATCAAGAACATGGCTTTTCTGCATCAATCGAGAGGATCACATGGTTTTTCTCCTTTAATTTATCAATGTGGTTTATTACACTAATCGAATTTCTTGTGTCGAACTACTCCAGCACACCTGGGGTAAAACCCTCTTCATTGTGGTATATAATTCTTTTAATGTGCTTTTGGACTCGGTTTACAAATATTTTGTTGAGGATTTTTGCATTGATATTCATTAGAGATATTGGTCTATAATTTTCTTTTTTCATAGTGTCTTTATGTGGTTTTGGAATTAAAGTGATAATTGGCTTTATAAAATTAGTTTGGTAATATTCTTTCCAGTTCAATTTTTTTGGAAGATCTTGAGTAAGATTGGTATTAGATCATCTTTTAATAATTGGTAAAATTCACCTGTGAAGGCATCTGCTCCTGGACTTTTCATCTTTGTGAGGTTTTTGATGAATGTTTCAATCTCTTTATACTTGTGATTGGTTTCTTAAGGTCTTCTATTCCTTTAAGGGCCAGTTTAGGTTGGTTGTGTGTTTCTAGGAATCTGTCCATGTCATCTATATTGTCTGTCTCTTATTTCTGCAGGGTCAGTGGAAATGCCCCCCCGCCCATATCTAATTTTATTTATTGGCATCTTCTCTCTTTTTTTCTTAAGCTAAGTGTTTCTTGATTTTGTTGACCTTCTCAAAGAACATTTGGTGTTGTTGATTCCCTCATTTTTTTCAATTTCATTTATTTCTGCTCTGATCTTTGTTATTTCATTCCTTCTACTTGCTTTGGGAAGTTTGCTGTTCTTTTTCTAGTTCCTTCAACTGTATAGTTATGTCATTGATTTTAGCTCTTCTTTTTTAATGTAAACATTGAGGGCTATGGATTTCCTTGTCAACACGCCTTTGCAGCTTCCCATTGGTTTTGCTATGTTGTATCCTCATTTTCATTCATTTCAAGATATTTACTGGATTCTCTTGCAATTTCTTCTTTGACCCACTGATTATTTAAGAGCATGTTGTATAATATCCATATGTTTATGATTTTTCCCTTTTTCATCCATTATTGATTTCTAGCTTCATTCTTTTATGATCAGAGTGATTATATAATATTTTCAATCTTTTACATTTATTGAGACCTGTCTTATGACCCAACATATGGTCTATTCTGGAGAAGGATCCATGAGCACTTGAAAAAATGTATATCCTGCTGTTTTGGGGTGTATGCTCTATAAAGGTATGTTAGGGCTAGTTCATTTATCATATTACTCAAGTTCTCTGTTTCTTTATTTATCCTGAGTCCAGATGCTCTATCCAATACTGAGAGTGTTGTATTGAATTCCCCAAATGTTACTATAGACACATGTATTACTCTCTTTTGTTTGTCCAATGTGGGCCTTTTGTATTTTGGGGCACCCATGTTAGGTGCATAAATATTTAGTAGAGTTATTTCTTCTTGGTGAATTGTCCCTTTTATTAATATATAATGACCATCTTCATCCTTTATAACAATTTTGCATTTAAAATCTATTTTGTCAAAATTAGTATATCACTACTCCAGAACTTTTTTGCTTACTATTTCCATGGAATAACTTTTTCTAACTTTTCACTTTCAACTTGGTTGTGTTCTTACATCTGAGATGAGTCTTTTGGAGACAGCAAATAGATGGCTCATATTTTTTAATCCATTTTATTAGTCTATTTCTTTTGACTGGAGAGTTCAAGTGATTAATATTCAATTTATATGTGTAAAGGTATTTGCTTACTTTGCCCATTTTATCCTTTGGCTTTCCCTTGTCATATCTTACTATTGTCTATCTTTTTACCCTTTAATTTACCTTTCCAATAATCTTCATTTCTACATTCTTCTTCAAGTATCTCACCCTTGGTTTTTCCTTATAAGCTGCAGCACTCCCTTTATTATCTCTTGTAATGCTGGTCTTTTGGTAGCATACTCTCTGTGTTTCCTGGATACAGAATGCTTGGCTGGCAGTTTTTTTCTTTCAGTACCTTAAATATATCATGCCACTTCTTGCCTTCATGGTTTCTGATGAGAAGTTGGCACTTAATCTTATTGAGGTTTGTTTGTATACGATACTTACTTTTTTCTTTCTGCTTTCAGAATCGTTATCTTTATTCTTTGATATTTGTCATCCTGATAGTATGTGTATCAGAATAGCTCTTTTCATATTTATTCTGTTTGGGGTGTGTTGTCCTTCTGGGATATTGATATATATGTCTTTCATAAGAGTTAGGAAGTTCTTGGTTTTTGTTTCCTCAAATATTCTTTCTGCCCCTTTTCCATTCTCTTTTCCTTCTGGAACACCAATAAGGCATATGTTTGTGTGTTTCACTTTGTCATTCAATTCCCTGACACCCTATTCCATTTTTTCCATTCTTTTCTTTTTCTGTTCTACTGTCTTTTCCAATTCAGATGTCTGTCCTTGATATCACTAATGCCCTTTTCAAGCAATTCAAATCTGCTGTTATTTGCCTTTAATTTATTTTTAATGTCACCCATTTTGTTTTATTCCCATAAGCTCTGTTACTTTTCTTTGCAGGCTTTTCATTTTTCTTTACTCTCATGCAGTCTCTTCTTAATATCCTTTATCTCTTTAATCACACTTACCTTCATTTTTTAAAAATATATATTTTTTTGTTTTTAAAGATACTTAAATTACACAGATGTCACATAAAAAATATTGGGGATTCCCATATGCCTTGCTTTCCACATTTCCCACATTTCCCCACATTAACAACATCCTTCATTAGTGAGGTACATTCACTGAAATTGAGGAACACATTTTGGAGCATTGTCACTAAGTATGGATTAAAGTTTACATTGTAGTTTACACTCTCTCCCACCCAATTCTATAGGTTATGGCAAGATATATAATAGCCTGCATCTGTCATTGCAATGTCATTCAAGACAAATCTCAAGTCCTGAAAATGCCCCATATTATACCTGTTTTTTCCTCTCCCTGTCCCAGAACATCCAGAATTGCCTCTGAAACAATGATATAATTTCTTCCAATCTAGAATCACAATGAGTCTATAGTAGAATACCAGTCAGTCTACTTTATTTCATAGTTTATTCCCTAATCCTGAGGACTCTGGGATTGTGAGGGGCTATGATCCCGTGGGGCTGATGGATGGGACTCTCTTGCTTGCAGTTGTAGACTCTATCAGTTCCTTGGTATGGTAATTGTCCTTCATCACCTTCTTGTTAGTTGTCCTAGGTAAGACTAATGAATTGGAGAATAGGTGTTGCAACTCTTAAGATTCAGGGCCCACCTGACCCATGGACAACCCAAAGACTCAAGTCACTTGGGCATACACATACCAACTCTAGTACTAAGTATAGGTTCAAATATAAGGACAGAAGAGCCATGTGTAGGGAAATTACAACTGAGTCCAACTCTGTCACACTGGGGAACATAAATTCCAAAGTTAGGCCCAATGGCAAGGCACCAAACTCCTGAGCTATCTGCCCTAACTATAGTATCTGGATGTCTCCAGAGCCCTCAGGAGCCCCATCGTTTGGGGTAGTATCTACTTTGGCAGCCAATGAGATCCTGCTGAGAGGTGTATAAACACAACTTCTGGAATGACCTCCTGAATTAATTTGAAGTTGATTAGCCATATGAAATAATTTGTCTTTACTTTTTCTCCCTTTTGGTAAAGGTCTTTTTCCAGTTGCATTACTGTTTGGTGCTTGGTAGCAATTCCTCATTGCCAGGGAGGCTCATTCCCAGGAGTCATGTCCCATGCTGGAGGGAAGGTAATGTATTTATATGCTGAGTTTGACTTAGGGAGTGGCCACATTTGAACAGGAGGCAACTCTTCAGCACCCTATAATAAGAGTAAGTTTCAATTTTAAGAGTAAAGGCTCATACACACAGTCATTAATATCAAGGGCCTGTCAATGAACCATCCTCCTTCACTATTATTGCCCCTGTACTTGGGGGATTCTTGCTGATCCATTAGAGAATGTGGCAGAGCTCCCCAGGATGGAAATTTTGTATTCCTTCAGTAATTGTGTGTATCTCCACCCACCATGATGATGCTCCATGAACATGTGAACACATTATATGTGTTCACTTAATAAGTATGCCTGGTGAGCTTCCTCCTATGTATCCCTCATCATTGACACCCTGCACCAATGATCCTCCCCTACCACAGTTGTAACCCTTCTATGATCCAAAACTTCTTCAAAAATGAAGCCAACAAAATAGCCACATATAATTCATAAGAAAATGAGTTAATAATAATTTTAAAAATAATAAATAAAATAAAAACAAATAAAAAAATAAACAAAACAAAAATTTGGGATAATAAAAATCATTTAAAATATTTTAAAAATATTTTTACATTTTGCCTTTCATCACTGTGAGATCTGTTGTCCTATACATACAGTGACATTTTCTTTCATTTATTACCCCAGTGACATACTTTTTTCATTTTGTCCTCAAAGAAGTTTTAGGTTATAGAAGTCATGTACTGAATACAAGGTACTCCCATATACCCAACATCCTCCCCTTTTCCCCCTCTCTGCCTTCAAATAGCATTTTATATGAAGATGATACATTTGTTACAACTGATATAGAAATATTGAAACACAGCTACCAACCATGTTCAATGATTTACATTATGGTTTATATTTTGGACCATACACTTTTATAAACTTTGATGCAATTCAGCATAGCCTGTATCCATGATAGCAAGATCATGTAAACACTTCCATCTCTCCCCAAATACCCCCTATTTCATCTATTCTGTTCCTCCCTTATTCTTCCTTTGGGACCCTTGGTAACCACCAGGTTTCAGTCCTTGAAGGACAAGATTCATCATTACTTGCAACAATACTGAGGGCTTGACACACTGGTCTGTCCTCCCCTATTAGACACCACCCATGCTTTCAAGAGACTCCCACGCCTCTATTTCAAAACTGAGTGGGCCTTGCCAGGATGGGAGTCCACCACCTTGCAGTGTGTTGTGTGGGTCTCCACCCACTGATAAACACACTATGACAAGATAAACACTCACATGCTCCCTAGAAGCCTGCTGCAGTTGCACCCTGCCCTGAATGCCCCCCACATCCAGCACCCCAAACCAGCAACCCTCACTTAACCATATTGTCAAAAGAGCATTCCCAACATTGTAGTTTCAACCATATACCCACCAATCCCCAGTGTTCACCTGTGCCCTCCTCAACCTTCTCCCCATTTCCATTGACAGTTCAACCTCCCCTCCCCACCCCACCCCTCTGGCAAGCCAGAACTGCCCAACACAACAATATCATTAACCACTGTCATGCCCCTCCAATATACAACTACACATTTCCACATTATCATAGATTTTGCCCATGTGGATGTTGATTCACAATCTTCTTCTCCCTTTCTACTTCCTATAAACTTATCTTCCAGACTGTAGCTCTGTGAGTGCTCAATTTTCTTAATTCGTTTCAGTGAGGTCATGTAAGATATGTCCTTCAGTTTCTGGCTTACTTCACTCAACATAATGTCCTCTAGATTCATCTATGTTATGCCATGTGTTAATACTGTATTCCTCCTTATATCTATAATATTCCATTGTATACACATACCAGAATTTGTTATCCATTTATCTGTTGAAGGGCATTTGGCTTGATTCCAACTTTTGGCAATAGTGTATAGTGCTGCTATGAACATTGGAGTGCATATATCTATTCATGTCCTTGCTTTCAGTTCTTCTGGGTATAAACCTAGTGGTGAAATTGCTGGATTGTGTGGCAGTTCTACAGTTAGATTTCTGGGGAACTGCCAAACTGTCATGCACCGTGGCTGTACCATTCTACATTCCCACCAGCAGTGGATGAGGGCTCCCATTCCTCCAGTTCCTCTCCAAAATTTGTAGTCTTGATTTGCATTTCCCTAATAGCTAGTGAGGTTTAGCATCTTTTCATGTGCTTTTTAGGCATTTGTATTTCTTCTTTGAAGAAGTGTCTATTCAAATTACTTGCTCATTTTTTTAATTGGTTGGTTGTCTTTTTATTTTCAAGGTATAGGATTTCTTTATATATGTTGGATATTATACCCATATCAGATATATGGTTACCAAATATTTTCTCCCATTAGACTAGGCTGCCTTTTGACTTTCCTGCCAAACTCCTTTGAAGTGCAAAAATTTTTAATTTTGAGGAGGTACTATTTATTTTTTTCTTTTGTTGCTCATGCTTTGAGTGTAAAGTTCATGAAACCATTTCCTAATACAAGATCCTATAGATGCTTCCCAACATTATCTTTCAAGGTCTTTATGATCTTGGCTCTTATATTTAGATCTTTGATCATCTCAAGTTAATTTTTGCATAATGTGTGAGATGGTGTTCCCCTTTCATTCTTTTGGCTATGAATATCCAGTTCTCCAAGCACCATTTGTTGAAGAGGCTATTCTCTTTTAGTTGAGTGGGCTTGGTACCCTTGTTGAATATCAGTTGACTATATTTGTAAGGATCTATATCAGAACTCTCATTTCAGTTTCACTGGTCAGTATTTCTATCTTTGTGCCAATACCATGCCGTTTTGATTACTATAGCTTTGTATTATGCTTTAAAGTCAGGTAGTGTGATTCCTTCAATTTCATTTTTCTTTTTCAGTATGTCTTTGGCTATTCAGGGCCCCTTGCCCTTCTAAATAAATTTCAGCTAGTTTTTCCAAATCAGTAAAAAATGCTGTGGTGATTTTTATTAGGATTGCATTAAATATGTATATCAGTTTGGGTAGGATAGACATCTTAATGATGTTTAGTCTTCCTATCCATGAACAAGGTATATTCTTCCATGTTTTAAAATCTTCTTTGATTTCCTTTAACAGTGTTGTGTAGTACTCTGCCTCAGGGCTTTTTATGTATATGATCATGTCATCCACAAATAGTGAAATTTGTACTTCTTCCTTTCAAATTTGGATGCCTTTTGTATCTTTTTCTTGTCTGAGTGCTCAAGTACATACTTCTAACACAATGTTAAGAAAGAACAGTGCAGGTGGACATCCTTGTCTTGTTCCAGATCTTAGAGGGAAAGCTTTCTAGATTTCACCATTGAATATGATGTTAGCTGTGTAACCCTTTATCACGTTGAGGAAATTTCCTTCTATTCCTATCTTTTGAAGTGTTTTTATCAGGAAAAGGTACTGTATTTTGTCAAATGTTTTTTTTATGCATCTATAGAGATGATCACATGTTTTTATTTCCTTTTGATCTGTTTATGTGGTGTATTACATAGATTGATTTTCTTATGTTGAACAATCCTTTCATACCAGGGATGAAACCCACTTGGTCATGGTGTATAATTCATTTGATGTGTTGTTAAATATGGTTAGCAAGTATTTTGTTAAGGAATTTAGTATCTAGGTTCATTAGAGAGATTCTTCTATAGTTTTTCTTTCTTGTGGCATCCTTGTTTGGATTTGGTATTAGGGTGATGTTGGCAGCAAAGAAAGAGTTAGGTAATTTTCCCTCCACTTCCATTTTTTGGAAGAGTTTAAGCAGGGTTGGTGTTCTTTCTGGACTGTTTGGTAGAATTCACCTTTGAAGCTGTCTGGTTCTGGGCTGTTCTTAGTTTGGAGGTTTTGATGACTAATTCAATCTCATTACTTGTCAATGGTCTGTTGAGATCATCAGTTTCTTCTTTTGACAATGTAGGCTGCTTGTGTGTTTCTAGGAATTTGTCCATTTCCTCTAAATTATCAATCTTGTTGGTGTATAGATTTTCAAAGTATCCTCTTATGATACTCTTTGTTCCCATAGGGTCAGTGGTGATATCCCCTTCCTCGATTCTTATTTTATGTATTTGCGTCTTCTTTCTTTTTTTCTCTTTGTTAGTCTAGCTAAGGGCTTGTCAATTTTAGTAATCTCAAAGATCAGATTTTGGTTTTGCTGATTTTTTCTAGTGCTTTCTTATTTTCAATTTAATTTAGTTCTGCTTTAATGTTTGTTATTTCTTTCCTTCTACTTCCTTCAGAGTTTGTTGCTCTTTTTCTCTTTCCCTAGGTGTGCAGTTAGGTCTTTTAGTTTAGCTATTTCTTCTTTTCTAATACAGACATTTATGACTCTGAATTTCCTTCTCAGTACAGCTTTTGCTGCATCCCATAGGTTTTGATATGTTGTGTTGTAATTTTCATTCATTTCAAGGTAATTAATGGTTTCTTTTGAGATTTCCTCCTTGCCCCACTGTATGTCTAAGAGTATGTTGTTTAACTTCCATATCTTTGTCCTTAATCTGGTTCTCTGGCCCTTACTGACTTCCAACTTCATCCCATTGTGGTCAGAGAAATTACTTTGTATCATTTCAATCTTTCTGAATTCATTAAGAGTTGTTCTGTGGCCTAGCATGTGGTCTATCCTGGAGAATGATCCATGTGCACTCAAGAAGAATGTATATCCTGCTGAATTTGGGTGTAATGTTCTGTACATGTCTATTAGGTCCAGGTCCTCTAATGCATTATTCAAAGTCTTTGTCAAGATGTTCTGTCTAATGCTGGTAATGGTATATAAAGTCCCCCACTGTAATTGTAGAGGCATCTATTTCACCACTTAGTTTTCCCCATGTTTGCCTCATGTATTTTGAGGTGCCCTGGCTAGGTACATGAATGTTTATGATTGTTCTTTCTTCTTGATAGATTACCTCTTTTATTAATGTATAGTGTCCTTCTTTGTCCTTTACAATAGTTTTGCTTTTAAAGTCTATTTTATCTGATATTGGTAAAGCTACTCCCACTCTTTTTTGGTTATTGTTTGCTTGTGAAATTGTTTTCCAACGATTCACTTTCAGCCTCCTTGCATTCCTGAGTTTAAGGTGCGTTTCTTATAGACAGCATAACAATGAGTCATATTTCTTTATCCATTCTGCCAGTCTGTGTCTCTTGGCTGGTGAGTTTATTCCATTAACATTCAATGTTATTACTGTCAAGGAATTACTTACATGAGCCATATTTTCATTAGGTTTATGTATGCCATATATTGTTTTTATTTCTCTTTTCATCTTTTTAGTTGTTCTTACACTCTCCTCTCTCTCTCCTGTTTTTTTCCTTTTGACCTGCAGAATTCCCTTTATTATTTCCTTGAAGTGCAGGTTTCTTATTGACATGCTCTCTTAATTTCTGTTTATCTGTGAATATTTTGAGTTCTCCCTCATTTTTGAATGTCCATTTTGCTGGATAGAGAATTCTTGGCTGGAGTGATAGTAACACCTTCAGTATATCATACCACTACCTTCTTGCTTCTGTGTTTTCAGAAGAGAATCTTATCAAGCTTCTCTTGAATGTGATCATTCTCTTTTCTCTTGTTGCTTTCAATATTCTTTCTTTGTCTTGACCATTGGACAATTTGATGAGTATATGTCTTGAAGTATGCCTGTTCGGATTTATTCTGTTCTGTGCTGTGCTTCCTGGACATGCATGTCCATCTCCCTCAATAGGGTTGGGAAGTTTTCAGCCATTATTTCCTCCAACACACCTTCTGTTCCATTTCTCTTTTCCCTCTGGGATGCCTATAATGCATATGTTTGTGCATTTTGCATTATCATTCAAATCCCTAAGTCCTCTGCTGGATATTTTCTTTTTATCTCTCTGTTCAACTACCTGTTTGATTTCAAATGTACTGTCTTCCACATCACTGATTCTTTTCTCTGCCTGTTCAAATCTGCTGTTATGTGTTTCCAGTGTATTTTTGATTTCTTGGATTGTGCCATACATCACCATCATATCTGTTATCTTTTTATGTATGTTTATAGTTTTTTTAGTATGCTTTCCCAGTGCTTCTTAGTATTCTAAATTTCTTCCTTCACTTCATTAATTCATATTTGTTTCGACATCTCTGATTAGTTGCTCTATTTTCTACTTCTCTTCCTGGTTTTTAGTTTTTTGTTGGATTGGCCCATGTCTTCCTGTTTCTTAGTATGGCTTGTAATTTTTTGTTGGTGTCTAGGCACCTGTTTATCTTGATGGGTTTATTCAGTTGATTAGATTGATTCTCTCTCTATTTTATGATTTTATTTTGTTGTTGTTTTTGTGTTTGTGGTAAGTTTCACTTTGCCACTTCATTCCTCTTATTCTATTTCCTTGTTGTTGTCTATGTTCCCTTGAAAAAAAAATTTAGGAACAGAGAAAAGGAAAGAGATAGGAAGAGAAAAAGAATAATAGTAATACTAATAGGTAAGGGTATGAGGAGAACCATACAAGACTTAGGAAATTGAAAAATTACCATAAGTAAGAAGCACAGAAAAAAAAAGATTAGAAAACTGGAATAGAAAAGTGGAATAGAAACAATGAAACAAGAAACAGAATAGAGAAAAATACATAGAATGAATTAAAAGTCTGGAATGTTGAGAGGAGGAGAACAGAAAAGAGAGAAAGAAAAAGTTAAAAAAAGAAAGTAAACAGAGTAAAAAGGAGAGAGAGAGAAATGAAAAAAGGAAAATTGGAGACCAAATATAAGAGGTGGAATGAAAGAATAACAACAGAAAACAGAAGATATAAAGATAAAGGAAAAAAAAGAAATAGCATAGATAGAATAAATCAATACATAAAAGAAAAAAAGGGGAAAAAAGAAAAATAAACAAGCAGAGAAGCAAATGAAGGCAAAACACAACAAATAAGAAAGCACCAACTCATTTAAAAAAAGTAGACAGAAGAAGAAAAAAAATTAAAAAGAAACAAATAATAAGCATGGAAAAACAGCCTTCTCTCTTAGACCCTAAGAATCTTCTCAGGCTGATGGTGTTCATCAATCACTCACCCTGCAGCCTGCCTTCTGCAGGATTTGAACTGGATTTTAGTGAGTAAAATAAGGGAAATAAAAAAATAAACTTCTTTTTTTTTTTTTAAAGAAGAGATCCATGAAAAGCTAATACAATGAGAATGTTTATATATTCCCTGTCGTAAAGTTTCAGCTGGATACCTGATAACCTGGTGGATCACTTCTCAAAGAAAATCCAGGAATTGAACCAGGGACCTTGTACATGCTAGGCAGGAATTCTTCCACCAAGCCCCTTTTCCCTTAGGCAGGTTAGGTTCCCTGCAGTCCACCAGAATCCTGCTGATCAGCTGCCTGTCTCTGCCTTCTATCTGATGCAATTCCTCTCTTTACCTAGGCACCTGAGCATGACAGTCTGCCTAAGGATCCCTTTCCCTCTCCTTGTTGAATCGGAGTCCCTTCTGATATTCAAGGGGGGCCCAGCTGGCTAAAATCACCGTAAAGAAATCACCCTCCACCCTCCCAGACCCCTCTTCCTTGCAGGGAATCTGCTGTCACATTCCTGTTTGGAGCAGCAAGCCAGTGGCTCCACCTAGGCTATCTGCCCTGAAGGCAGGAATATGTGCCACTTCCAGCCATTGAGGCAAGCAATCCACGGTTTTCCTCTGGCTTCCATATCTGTCCAGTGTGCTCCTGGATGACTCAGAGCACCTTCCCATTCCATACATATCCAAAGGAGCTGGCAGGGAGGAAGATGCCTGCTCTCCTCTCAGTTCGATAGAATTCACCAGGAGTTTTACCCCTGCTTAGTATCTCAGGGGTGGGGGAGTGAGCCCTTCCTGGTGGCTGCGAGATTTAGTAATTCACATTTAGTTGTTTTGGCTTCTATGTCTCTCTGACCCTCTCTCTCCTGGGAGCTGTGAAGCAGTGTCCTGGTTTGTACCCCAGAGTGGATCCCTAAGGCAGGCTCTGGCTCTTTCTCCATTGTTTTAGTGAAAGCTGGGCCTTATGCCTAACCTCTTCCATGTTCCCACAATCCTCCTTCTATTCTTTGCATTGATTTAGGAGGTTTAATCATTGATTATTTTTGTCTTAAATACCTCTTCAAGTTATTTTGTTTGCTCCTTTTGCTGGGCCAACTCTTCCTGTTTCCTATTATGGCTTGTAATTTTTTGCTGATTTCTAGATATCTGAATATGTTGGTGAATTTACTCTGATGATTAATTTCGCTCTCTTGCTTAGGGTTTTTTTTTCCCCCAGCTTTTCTTTGATTATTGGTTCTGAGTCTTTAAAATTGCCCAGCTTAAGTCATCAGAATTGGGCCAGGGACTCAACTAATGGTGCATAAATTTTCTCCCGGGAGTTGAGACTAAGAGAGAACTAAAAGCACTTTTTCTCCTTGCAGTTTCCTGGCTGGCAGCAGATGGCAAACATTGGCGAACCTTTCCATGTATGTGTTTCTTTCAGCCTCTACTTTCCTGTGCTTCTGGTTTGACCAGAAGTGAAACTCAAAGCAGTTGCTGCTAGTTGAATTCACTGAAGAGAATCTACTCTCAGTCCTCTTAGGCATCCTCCTTCTTCCCAGGGAGGAAGGCACCTGTTCCCCTCTCGCTTGGTTGCAGTGAGCTAGGGTTTTTAAATTCTCTCTGCACGTCTTCCCAGCCCTCACAGGCATTCAAATCACTCACGTTTGTCATTTCAGGTTCTTCATCTCTCTGTCCCTTGCCCTTCTGGGCATTGTGCAGCACTCTCCTGTTCTGCTGACCCCCAAAGCAGGTCTTCTGACAGCTTTTGGCTCTTTTTCAATTGTTTTTGTGATGGACTTGAGCTTTGCCTGTCTACTCCAATGCTTCTTCCCAGACCTCCAGTCTGGTTAACTTTTTGCTCGTACAACTTCTTTAGTTCTCAGACCACATTTCAATCCTTTAAGGACACCTTCCTTGTCCCTCCTTCCAAACTAAGTCAGTTTCACCTGTTATATCTCTATAATTCCATGAACCGCACTGTCATAATAGTTAGCACAGTTTGTAATTATGCATTTTCTTATATGAATATTTACTCATTAGTCTCTTTCCCAGTGGAATTAAACTCCATAAGGGCAGGGGCCAAGTCAGTTTTTGTTCAACATTGTATCCCCTACAGGCATTTGAAAAGTATTCATTGAATGAATAAGTGAATGAGTTGAAAAAACACAACAAAATTAATCTTACATGTAACAGTTAAATTAAATGGTAAAAGCTAAATCCTTATTGAGTGATAGGTCATATATTAAATTTTAATATAGTTAAACTTCTCTGACTCACAAACTCCCTCTTCTATTGCAAGCTTCTTAACATATGCTGAATATCTTATTGTGTAACCCTTATAATTTTCTCAGTTATATTTGTCAAAAGTGTATGATTTGGTGGCTCATATCCTTGGGTCTTGAAACTTGACCCTGCTGAAGTTTGTGGCAGGAAAAGAGAGACTACAGCTCTGGGATGCTGGTTGGGCTGCCTCCCCCCCTTTTTTAAAAATCACACTCACTACGCTTACCTGCATCTCTGGCATTCTGATGTTCTTAGCTATTTTGCTTAGGTGTCAGAACCTACTGCTTGCCCTTGGTTGGAGTGATTGTTTAGACTTCTCTTTTTGCTCCACCTCTGGAATTTGTGTCCCAGGAAGGAGGGAATTTGTGTAGTTCTGACCTGTAATCCAAACTGCCCAAAAGAAAGAATGGGGTATGATGGAAATTGCTTGAAACCATGAGACTCTAGCAGGGATCACTGTTTTCAGTATATTTGGGGGAAATGATTAAATGTCATTTATATTCTATTAACTGAATCTCTGGGTTTGGCCTAGGAATCTGTGTTTTTAATATGTAGCCCAAGTAATTTCTATGCATGTGGTCCTGTATTGTACTTGGAAGAAACACAGGCATAGAGACACCTTTTATTCAGAGCAAGATTAACGCCTGTTCTTTTATAATGCTATATTCTCATACCTACTGAATTGCTTGGAACAATATACACACATGCTATCACATGGGCTGACCCTCTGCTCTCTTTCATTGTAGAATATTAATGGATAGCATTGTGTTTTTGTGCTAAGAAGCATAGAGAGAATTGTTTGTTTTTCCTTTGTGAGTCCTAGGAAAATCTGTTAACAAACACTAGTGTTCTTTGCAAAGGATAGCAAAGGTAAAAAAACTATGTACTGTTAGCTCACATCACAATTTGTAGCCTGTCACTCCTGACAAATGGATCAGTTGAGACGGAAACCACAACTGGAAGAAATGTGTATTTATAATTTAGGGAAGTGCCACAATTTAATAGAAAGTTCAAAAATAGGGAAGGAATGGGAGAGATAGTTTTCAGTTGTCCAAGAACCACACTTTCCTTTCTGCCCACCATAAGTTCTCATCCTCTTATTCTCAACTTCCACAGCTTTAGTTACCTCCAAAGACTTTATGAAGGAGATGAACATTTAAAAATTGCTTGAACAAGGGAAGACAATTGTGTGAACGGTGGAGAGACATTAGACTTGGAAGGACCTCAGGTTATCTGATTCAAATCCTCCATTATATAGATGAGGAAATGGAGGCCCAGGGACATTATATGACTGAGCCAGCTGATATGCTACATTATCTTTTATTCTGTTTGGAACCCAAAGCAAAGCTAGATCCAGGTGTCAGATGTAGTTCATTATTCTTTCCACAGTACCATACCATATTAGCTAACAGTGTTCTAGGCAAGGGAAATGGCCAATGATATTCTCCCTACTACAATGGAAGTTTCATGACAATTGACACCTTGCCTGTCTTGTTCTCTACTATAACCCTGCATTTTAAACAGTTCTGGGCATATCACGAGTATACGTAATATTTCTTAAGAAGGCCTAGTTGCTTCTACTTTGTGTCTCTGGAAGCCTGCAGCTGCCCTAATGAAGAAAACAGACATGGGACCTCATGGCAAGGCAGTGAAGACTAGCTACCCCAGCATTCTGGTTGGTCCTTAAAATGACTCCAGTCCCAGCTGCCACCTGTCTGCAACCACAAGAAGAGACTCCAAATGAGATTAGCAGACTCACCCAAGGGGCCTCAGGCTTGTGAATGTCAATGGCATGTGACATCTTGGACATTCCATTCCATAGAACCCCCCAGAAGAGTGCCACCACAGGTGACATCACATGGAATAAAAGAACCACCCAGCCAAGTCTAGCCAACCCATCAAATTATGAGAGATGATAAAATGGTTGTTTTAAGCTACTACATTTTGAATCGCTTTACTACACAGTAATAGATAACCAAAATATTTGGGCTCGCCAGAAGACTTTGAGGTGAGGAAATGATTTATTAGGAAATGTTCCTAGGAAAAACTGAAATGGACCTGGGGAAGTAAGACAGAAAGGGGAAAAAACCAAGCAAAGTCCCATTGAGAATAATTTTGTTCCAGTCATGCAGGAGTTCCGGAGAAAGTTTAAGTCATTACCTAGCATTGTCCCATCAGGGTCAGAGAAACTGGAGTGCCTGAACTCCTTACCTTTTTTGTCATTGGTTAATGATTGCCCCAGAGAGTGAAGACGTGTGGTGGTAGTGGGTGATGATGGTAAAGTAGGGTGACCAACTTGTATTCGTTTCTCAGGACTGTCCACTTACTAAACTTATTTTTTAAAAAAAGATTTATTTATTTATTTTTATTTTATTTCTCTCCCTTTCCCTGCCCCCCCCCGTCTGCTTTCTATGTCCATTCACTACGCGTTCTTTTGTGTCCGCTTATATTCTTGAAAGTGACACCAGGAATCTGTGTCTCTTTTTGTTGCATCATCTTGCTGCATCAGCTCTCCATGTGTGCAGTGCCACTCCTGGACAGGCTGCACTTTTTTCGTGCTGGGTGGCTCTCCTTGAGGGGTGCACTCCTTGTGCGTGGGACTCCCCTACGTGGGGGACACCTCTGTGTGGCACGGCATTCCCTGTGTGCATCAGCACTGCAAGTGGGCCAGCTCATCACATGGATCAGGAGGCCCTGGGTTTGAACCCTGGATCTCCCATGTGGTAGGTGGACACTCTTAACAGTTGAGCCAAATCCGCTTCCCCACGTATTAAACTTAAAGTCCTCTGTCCTGGGAACTCCTTTAGTCCTGGGCTAAGGACAGTTGCTTATCCTAGAAAGGAATATCAGGGGACAGGGACAGAGTCTGGCTGCACATGCTGCAGTTGATGCCTGACTATCCCCAAGCTGTTGTAAGTGAGGTCTACGAGGACACCCCAGAGGCAGATCTTTAAGTGTGGCCAGGGAAGCTGGAGTTAAACAAGAAGCCAGGTCCCCTTTTAATGATAAGAGCTGTGATTTTTGACAGGTATAAATGGTTTCAGATGGTTTCCAACACTGCAGAATGGATGAAGACGATCAGAGAGGGGAGAAGTCTTTTAGTGTGGCAGTGAGAGAAGAGGGACAGAAGCATATTGGAAAGTCTGGGGTGGACTACAAAGTTGAACAATGGGCATGTTGACACAGCCTATCCACAGGTGTGGATATAAAGAGAACGGGAGACTGGATGAAAACTGAGTTTGAGGAAGGATGGAAATCGGGTAGAGATTAATTTACTCTTAAGATTTGTTAAAAAGAGTTACTGTGTTTCAGAATTCCCATTTTGGGCATTTTCCAAAGGAAAGGAGTTCATGGATAAATATGAAGCTGAAAGGTAGTCCCGGAGACACTAAAGGGGTTGTCTGGTGACTTTAATAGGAGGAAGGAATAAAGTTTTTGTGAAGAGAAACTCGTTTACAAGTAAAGGAGCTGATTTATTTCTCTAACGATGGAAACATGGACTTTCTTAGTAGGAATAAGGACTCTTCATTAAGAGCAGACAAAGGTAACAGGGAGATTTGATCAAGATTACAAATTACTGAATGATTTGAGGATGAAGAGAATGATTATATTTATTTAATCTCAGAATATTAGATGAAAGGTATGTTTTGAAGGAGGAAAGAAATGTATACAGGACAAAGAAATAAAAATGCTCTATTATTTAAATTCATCAAGTAAATATGTGGCAGGAGCTACAACAATAGGGTTTAATACTTAGGCTAAATAGATAATGAGAGGTTTGGGTAAATTCTATACTCCATGGTTAATAAGGAAAGATGTTAAGACATATTTTTTTTTAATTTGTATTTTATGTAACTTAAATATTTAGAAATTATAAAAGGTCATATAGTGAAAATTTGCCCCTTTGTTCCTGTCCCACATATATTCAGTCTCTGGACTCCTACCCCCCTCCCCCCCCCAAAAAACAGGTAATCACTGTTACAGGTTTTTTTGTGTTTCTTTCCAGAAATTTTTAAAAAAATGCATATATAAACAAATAGGAATAAGCTCCTTGAAGGCAGGGAGTTTGGTTTTTCTGGTTCACTGTTCTATCCACAGTGGCTCAAACAGTTCCTGGTATATAGGAGATGCTCAAAAAAACATAGTGATTAAATGATCAAATATATTCATCTGCACAATTTTTAAACATATGGTAGATCCTATACATACACACATACATCTTGCCTTTTTTTCCCCCAAAAAATATATCCTCAAGTTCTTTCCTTATGGGCATGTCAAGAACTTCATCCTTTACTTTTAGGACTGAATTATATTCCATTCTATGAAGTACCTTAATTTATTCAACCAACCTCTTATTAATAGCCGCTTCAGTTGTTCCCCAAGTTTTGCTGTTACAAACATTGCTGCAATAAGTGATCTTGTGTCATTACATTTGTGGGATAAGCTCCTGGAGGAGCAATGCCAGTTTTTAAGAAGTCATGTCCTCCCTCAATGTCTTAGATAACAGCAACAGAATTCTTGATCAAATGCATCACCTATCTGACCCATCATGGCAGTTCTTATGCTCTCTGCAGTGGTTGTTGGGGGTTGGTAATGCCAGATATCTTTGGCCTGCTTTTTAAAAAGACCAAGAGATTTTGCAGGATGAGAAACAGTGACAAAGGTTGAAAGCAGTGAAAATGACACATGGATGCTCAAGATCATGCTGAAAGATCTTAACTGAATCGACTCTAAAATCCCAGTCCTTGTGTGACCACTGCTCAGATCTCTGAGCTGACTGTTTTCACTGTGAAGTTGAGGTTTTAGTTGTCATTGTGTAATAACACATACCCAAGACCTGAATATTTTTCTAAGGATATTTGAATATCCAGGCTGATACATAATTGTTCCTTTGCCAGACTCGCTTCATCATATCCTTTCATTTTCATCACAGCCTTAGGGCTTTGATCTTATTATTTTGGTCAGACTGTGACACCAGTGACACCAGGCTGAAATGACAGCATTTCATTTGGTTTATTTCTGTGCTGTTTTTAAAAAGGAAGGGCAAGGCTGAATGGGACATGGATGATGGTGCCCAAAGAAAACAGTCTCTGAATTCTTAACCCAAACACAAATGGTTATGCTTCTCTACATTTCCATATGTCCAGCAGAAGATAATGATACACACCCCCAACCCTTTGAGTGTGTGGTGGCGAATACTAATGAGATAAGTTTGAAAATGAAGTATGAAATCTTCAGGCCTAGGTCTTTGATAAAAATTGGGTTATAGAATTAAAGAGATAAAGGAGCATATTCAGACCATGACCGTTTTTCATTATAGAGTACCTTGACAACAGCTTTAAGCCTCTAACTCTAGTAGAATACCTAGGAACTTTCACTAGAATACATATGTATTTTTAATATTCTGCTTTATCTTCTTATGTCTTAACTGCCAGGGGCTGTGGATAGTTCATTCATGCAGCAGGCATGTTTTAAATGTTCACTGGATTCTGGACTAGGCATCAGTTTCAGAAAGGGGCCTGGGCTGCCAGCCAGGAAGGCTGCTTTACTCTGACTCCACCCCGCCAACTGCCTCATGGGGCTTTGGCAGCTCTGTTCAGCTGAGCCTCAGTTTCCTTTTCATGAAATCAGATTAATGATTTCTTCCATGTGTTATCACTGTAGGTGAATGTGATACTTCGTTGAGAAGAGATGTGCGAGCTTGTTCAGAAGGATAAGGCTCATTAAGGATTATTATCATTAAGTCTACATAGGGTATTTTCTCAAATTGGAAAGAAAACCAAGATGTTGGGAAACAAGGCCAGCACACTCTAACCAGGGCTTCCCATCCTCAACTGAACTATAGAGGATGTTTTCCTATGAAATGTCAAAATCATATAGGCCTACATATGTGTAAAATATGTGTATAGAATATATGTTAAACATGCATATATGGATAGAAAATATATGGCTATCAATACTTTATCAATAAGTGCCTTTTCAGTTGAATCAAACTGCCCTGTAAGGGGGGGTGATTTTCTGTCTCTCTGAAGAGCCTGGAAATGTTAAAGGGGCCCAATGCCAAACTCAGCACCCTGCCAGCATGTGTTTGAGCTCTGGGGAACATTCCTACGCCCCTTGGTTGGCCTTTGGAGCTTATTCCAAGAGACTGAGAACTCAGAAGGAAACCACCTGTTGATCATGTTCTTCTGAAAGAGGATGTCTAAATGGGGATCAGGGACGTTGGTAACTGTGGTGTGATTAGAGTCTATCAAGAAGTGAGAATTCATTGGGTTCAACTTAAATGCCAGTTGAGTTTAGCAGGCAAGTTAGAGTTCTTGTCATTCAGTACTTTATTGCTTCCTCTGAGAGGTGCTTGAAGCTGCCACCCACTGACCCTGACCTGAGCAGTTGGCCTCCTCTGGGACTATCCACAATGGACCTCTCCCCTTCCTTTTTTGGGCCCTTGGTTCTAGGCAAGCAATAAAGTAGTCATTTGCTGGGCCCTCTATTTTGCCTGACCTGTGTTCCATGACACACCTCATAGTCACTTGCTCCACAAGTAGGTGTATACACAGATGCATGTCTATTCATCCACAGGTTACGTGAGACAAATTGAAGTGGTCTTCTTGGGGATCACTTGACCCTCTGGTGCTGCAGAGGAGAGGATGACGCAAACCCAGGAGAAGGCTTGATTAGAGTCCAGCATGTAGTGACATGGCCATCAGCTCCTGCCTCCTATTCTCTTTTTTTGGAGCTCAGCTCAACCCCCAAAAGGTGGGTATAGAGGCTTCTGGGCCATGATGTAAAAGTCTACAACATTCCTAAGGACTGACAATTGTGAAACATTGCTTTAGAATTGTTTTGGATTCTCCACATGGCTTGTCAAATATCATGGGCCCTCCTGGCCATAAAGGAGTTAACATGTATAATGGAACTATGTTTTGAAAGTTGTGTGAGTTTTCTAAGGTAGATTATAAGACCCATCTTTTAGAAAAGATGGGTCATAAAGTGGATCTAATGGTGACCCCTATAATCACAAGCAACTGGCTACTTCTAATAAGGGGAAAAGGTAACTGGCCAATGATTACCACCTTTGCACTTGTAAAATGGTAGTGCTGAAATATAACAGCAAAGCAATAGACCTCTTACAAGGTGATTCCAGGGAATAGGTTTGCTTCAGAATTGGAGGGATAGTAATAACAAATGAGTCATTGTCTTGCTGCTTTTTGCTCCCTGAAATTTCCAAATGCTAAGCAACGGGCAAGAAGGTATCTGCTATGGCACAGACTACCAGTATGAATTTGGAGAGGGCAATTCTGTTCAGCTGATTATTTCAATTTTCTCACTCAAAAAAAGTATAGGCAAAGAACACATTTTCAATACACTGGGAAAGCTGATTTAGAAACCAAAGGCTTGATTTTCATCTTTCCTCTCACTGTTAAACTGCTATGTAGAAATCATCTACACCCAGTTTAATATAAACTTGTTTCTGCTTTTAAATTTTTCTTATTAGAGAAGTTGTAGGGTTACATAAAAATCATGCATAAAATACGGAGTTTCCATAAACCTCTCTTTCATTAGCACTCTGCATCAGTGTGGTACATTTGTTAGATTTCATGGAAGAACATTTTAATAATTGCACTATTAACTATAGCCCATTGTTTACAATAGGGTTCACCATGTTGTACAGCTCTATGTCTTTTGTTTTTTATTTCAATTTTTCTTCTTGTAATATATATACAATCTAAAATTTCCACTTTTATTCTATTCATGAACTACTGTGATTAGTAATAGAAGAAAATGTGGCATTGGTGTGGAGAAAGTGGCCACGGTGGCTGCTGGGGGTAGGGAGTGGGAGGAAGAGATGAGATGTGGGGGTGCTTTCGGGACTTGGAATTGTCCTGGGTGGTGCTGCAGGGACAGTTACTGGACATTGCATGTACTCCCATGGCCCACTGGGTGGACTGTGGGAGAGTGAGGGCTATGATGCGGACCATTGACCATAAGGTGCAGCGGTGCTCAGAGATGTATTCACCAAATGCAATGAATGTCTCATGATGATGGAGGAGATTGTTGTTATGGGGAGAGGAGTGGGATGAGGGGAGTGGGGGTATATGGTGACTTCATTTTTTTAAATGTAATATTAAGAAAATAAAGACAAAAAACAAACAAACAAACAAACAAAAAATGCTTAAATTTTACCCAGATGAAAGTTAAAGGAAAATAAAACAAAAAACAACAACAAAAATAAAATTTCCACTTTTAACCACATTCAAATTTTAGTTTCTGAATCTATAAATTTACTTATTCTAGTTATTTCATATCAGTGAGATTGTACAACATTTGTCCTTTGTGGCTGGCTTGATTTCTTCAAGTTTCATCCAAGAGTGGCTGCACTAAGGCATATAGGTCCTGGGAAGGGGGTGAGTGATCACTGGGCTAGGTGGTAAGAACAAATGTGTGTTGATTGTGTTATTCCATTTAATTGCAAGTGTTATTCCATTTAATCCTCACAATTTACTCATGAGAGAGTCAACATTACCTTCCTTTTACGGTGAAGGGAATTTTCTTTTTGAAGGTTTGCTCCAATTACAAATCAAAACTAAAAATCAGTGTGATCCACAGGAAAAGAGGGACAAGTGAAGGGCAACATTGGAAGCTACATTCTCCTCACTTGCCTTTAACCTCTCTGATTAATCTTAGTTTCATTCCTTTGACCAGTCCTTAAGGGTAAACATTTACAATCCTTGGTCCTTCTCTCAGCCTCTATTTCTGAATGATTTTAGTCACTCAAGATTTGTGGCATAGCCTTGAAGTAGACGATTCCTATCTCTAACCCTGATTCTGTACTAAGTTCCAGCATCATGTCAGCTGTCACCCTCTCCCATCTGGTCTCAGGTACACAAAAGTGAGTGGGGCTGAACAGCTCAATGGCCAGCCCCTTCTGGAATTCCAGTGGGATTAGGACTAAATAGCATCAGCTTAAACTAAGAGATCTAAAATATGACTACAGGTGGCTCTTATGATGGGTGGGACCTTCTGTAGAGTCTGTGAGCTGCTGAATGATCTCCCAGGCTGCACAGAATTTCTAGTACTCTGAGCTTGTGGATCCTCTCCAATGTGTGGTCAGTCAAAGGGGGAGCCCACCCAGGATCCCCATCTGCTCTCTATTTCCCTAGCAGCCCCAGGCTTTAGGAAGACCAGATCTTATTCTCATTCTCCAGAACTTGGCATTGCCCAGGGCAGCACTTGGGATCATGACATCTCTGCCCTCATCTCTGACTTGCTGCTCCCGAATTGGAATTCCAGGACTGCTACTTCCTTATTTGAAACTGGACTAAACCATGACACCCGTACTCAGACTTGGTCTTTGGAATATTGGCCTCCTTACAGGAAATGGAAGCTTGGCCCATTTTCTCATTTTCCATTTTAGTTTGGAGTCAGGTTGTTTCAGCCTTTCTCCTGAAAAGGTATGCTCCGTGAAAGTATTTGCAGCTGTCTATTTGCACGTATCCACAAACAAGGTTCAGGTCAAGGAAGATCTCTCTCTTGACTTCAAATCTTGTTCCTTCTCTTCTATGCATTCTTTAAGAAGTGTCAATGGTAGGATGCATAGAATAGTGTAGCAATAATCAATGGCTGCTGAAGTTTCCTTGCTTGCCTCTCCACTATACCTTCCTAGAAAGTCACCATTAGCATCCTCTCACCTTCTCCTCCCAGCTCCCTCTTCTCTTCTTGTGTGGTAAGAATTTCTAGCTTTACCACTTACTGGGTGACTCTGGTCAACTTTTCTCTTCAAGCTGTTGAGACAATTTAACACATATATAAATTTCCTTACCAAATAGTAGCTGCTAATAAAGAGTGATTATAATAAAAAAGTATTACACTATAACCAGCCTTTCTGTTGCCTTCCACATGCCATGTATATTTATATCTTCAAATTGGAGGTTTTATGGCAAGGCTTCAAATCCTGAGTCCACTATTGTGTGTCACTGGGCATTTTACTTACCTTCTCTGGATCTTAGTTTCACATCTTGTAAAATAGAAATAACATCTCCCTCAGTTCGGAAATAAAATGTGATGATGTATTAAGGTGCTTAGCACAGTGTCTAGCATACATAGTGATCATAATAAACATTGTTACTATCTCTGTGCCTTTGCTTATCTTGAGCTCTTATCCAGGAATGCTACTTCTTTTCTTTCCCATTTAGGAAAATTCTAGAAGACCTTATTCAAATATCCTTTCTTCTTAGTAGATTTATGCTTCCTCAAATGTGTTCCACTGCACATAGCTCTATTATTATATTTTATTGTGCTATGCTTTTTTTTTTTTTTTTTTTTGCTTTATGCATGTCTCCTACTTGACTCCTTAACTGGGCATTCAAAACCCTCCCTTCATTCCTTTTCTTCTAGTATTCCTCCAATTTTTCCCCTCCATTGTCTGATCCCTAAATGCTCTTCCGTATGACCATGACTTTATGTCCTTCCCTCTGCCTAGAATGCTCTTTTCCATTTTTCTTTACTGTGGAAAGCTTACTCATTCTTCAAGGACCAATTTTGTGATTTCTGTTTCTTCCAAGTTAGAATTATTTCATCACTCATTTCCATCACACCGTTTTATATTAATTATGGAACTTACTATTATAATATTTTAATTAAGTATACGTATCTTCCCCACTGGACTATGAGCTCTTTGAGGGAGAGATTGTTATTAATATATTTCCTTTATCACCTAATTCTGTTCTCAGAATATAGTAGTTATCCATCAAATGTTTGTTATATTGAATAGATGATTTGTGACATATGTTCCCTGTCTGAAATAAAATACCTAGTCATGATCATAAGCATAAGCTAAGATTTAATGGCTAAATCCAGCAAGCATAAGAAAAATTAGGTCATATTCAAGAGAAATAGGTCAGTGAAACTAAGAAAAATCTAATGAACTCTGGCTATAATATTTAGTCTCGGTGTTTTACGTAGAATCCTTATTGACATTTATGGTTGTGGAAAACCAGTTTAAATTTCAGTTTGGACAGGTTGGGGACACTTTCTCTTATCAATAGGAAGCTGCTATACAATTAAATGGATCAATGATGCAGTAAACTGAATTAGGTTTTTCTCATGGTCAAATAATTCAACTAGTAGTGCCTTCTACATTATTTTAGTTGTATAAGCACAATCTTTGACTCTGTCCTGTAGGAAGATGCTTGTGCTGCTTTGGCTTATTGATTTGAGAAGCTATAAAAGGAACTGGTGATAGGAAGGCAATAAAGTAACATCAGTAAAATGGTGCAGAGGATGAGCATTTGACACAGTTAGTAACTTTATGTAGACTGATTTTTAGAACAATTTACAAATCTAGTCTAATTCAATTAGAATTGTAATAATGTACTTTAAAGTATAGTAGGACATTCTGTTATATATTTATTATATTTGTTTCTGGCCTAAAGAAAATCGTAATATCTATTATCAGTGATGTGCTGGTAAACTGACTGTTGGGTGTGTGTGTTTTAAAGCTCTGATTGTAGTGCTTTCTGATTTCCATGGTGGACTGATTTTAAGCTACTAACAGTTTAACCACAGGCTTTCAAAGTTTCTGAATATCTGAGAGTCAGCTCTTAGGAGCTGTAAGAGTTAGCTCTAGCACAACACCATTGCAAATTATTTTAAACAGGAGGAGTGCCTGCTAATAGAGATTTAACATCATGCAACTTTAGGCTGAAAGTATTCAGAATTTTCTAGACCTAACCTATCTTTATAGAAGAAAACATTGAGACCTGAGGAAAAGGGATGTGCTAAGAGTCATGTAGAAATTTACTAGCAGGCTTGGGATAGGAACCAAGGTGTGTGGACTCCCAGTGTAGTAGTCTATTCACAAGCCTTTCCAAAAGGAGTAGGGAAAAAATAATTATTGGACATGAATGAAAACATGAATATATAATCTTGCTTGTCTTCTCTCCTCATCTTTCTCCTCTAGTATTCAGAGGGATTCGATCCTGGGGACCTCTGATGTGAAGAGAGGTTCCCTGTCAATTGCACCACCTTAGTTCCTGGTCTCTGCTGTGCTTCACTTTGACTCTCCCCTTCGTCTCTCTTTCTTTGTGTCATCATCTTCCTGTGTGACTCACTTGCACGGGCACTGGTTCACCATGTGGGCACTCACATGGGCACTCAGCAAACCAAGCCGGCACACCTGCAGGCACTCAGCTCACTGCATGGGCGCTGGCTCACCATGCAGGCATGCTTTCTCTTCTTCTTTTTCACCAGGAGGTCCCAGGGATCGAACCAGGGTTCTCCCATATGGTAGGTGGAGGCCTTATTACTTGAGCCACCTCTGATTCCTGTTGATTTTTGTTGTTGTTAGCTTATGTATTTATTAACACGTACACAATTACACATCTTCTGGTTTGTTGAAGCAATAAGTCAGGTGACACTTGCCACAGCAATGTCTGTTAAAGTGGCTGGCCATAAAAACTCCAGCACCACATTCATCTGGAGGGCACTCCCAACAAAGGTGACTAATTTTGCCATTCTCATCCACCTTATATATTTTAGATCAGCAAGCTAAATCTTCTTTATCTTATACTTAGCTTTCTTTGGAGTAATGTGAGACTTCTTTCTTTTCTCAGAACACAATGAAATCTCAACACAAGATGAAGAGTTGAGTCCTTTTGAATGTTGTAGTCAGGAAGGTATAGACATCTTCCAGTTGCTTATCAGCAAAGACTAGTCTCTGCTATCAGAAGGAATTCTTTATGTATCCTGAATATTGGCTTTCGCATATTCTATTATATGTAAGGGCTCAACCTTGAGTGATGGTCTTTCCGTAAGAGTTTTTACCAAAATCTCCATCTTGGTAGTGCTTCTACTGCAGATGGCAAATTGGAAAGATGCCTTGTTGATTTTGATGCATAACCAGAATTAGGAACTTCAGAGGTTGATGGCATAGGTGAACGCTTCGTAGGGTAAGAAGTTGGTAACTAGGTGTTAAGTACTGAAGAGGGACTATGTTCAAGACTCTAGTCTGTCCAAAAAATTTCCCAAAGCAAAAGGATGGGAAAGAGGAAGGGATAGGCTGTAGGATACTGTCTGATGGTCATTTGGAAAGTGTCCTCTTAGCACTTAACAGTGCAAGGGCAAAGTATGTCTTGGAGGGGACCAAGAAAGGTCTCTAATAACATGTTGATTGTGAGTCAGTGAATCATAAGCTTGAACTTTGTCTGTCTGTATCCAAAGCATGTAATTTTGGAAATCTAAAGCTTGACATGCATTATTTAGGACACATTAAGATAAGCATGGTCCTTGTTCTCCTCTCATCTGTATTTTAAATTCTAAAAATCCTTGTCTTCCACCACTAAAAAGAAATAAAAAACCTGGTAAATCCAAAATTGTTTTTACTCTTTAAAATGCTGTTCCTCCCTTTATATAGTTTTAGGATTTGTAACTTGGTTGTTAGGCACATTGTTTTAAAAAAAAGATAAGGAAGCTATGATAATGATTGCTATATAACTGCAAAACAGGCAGTGTATTCTAATTATAATTGCCTTGTTACAATAACAACTGTTTTTAAAAAAACCTTTTCGGTTTGTAAAGACAAGTTTCAAGAAGAAAAACATGTAGCCATGTAACCCCAAGTCCTTCACAAAGCCCCTCAATCCCTCAGACTCTACTGACATTCGAAAAGCACTTCAAGCTTCTTAACCATCCACACAGTAAAGTTATGAATCAGAGGGGTCATTTGTTTCCTTGTCTTCTTACAAAGGTCTGCTGTTACTAATAAAGGGGTGGAAAATGATCTTGAATTTGTATGCTGGTTTTCACAATCATATACATAAATCTGCATTCTCAAAATGTGTCCTTAGGAGAAAAGAGTCTGTGATTACAAATTTGTAAAAAATAATGGAAGTATATTAGCTGCTTGCAGATTAACAAGGCTCCTGAAGAAAATGAAACTTACTTAACATTTCTCAAATTTACAATTACAGAAACTTTTGTTGTTGTGTAAAACCAAAGGGAAATGCTGACCTAGATAAATTAGAGGGCAGTCGAAAGAACTTTGAGTTGCCAAAAATTGTTCCTATTTGGTCAGTGAATCAGTGATTATAAAATTATAAACTTAAGGCATATTCAACAGGCCACAGAATTTTATTGGAATTAAAATTAAAAGTCCCAGCTGGGACTGGGACTTCTGTCCAAAAAGCTGAGACCTGAATAGGATTTCTGGGTCCCTTTTATACAGAGGATATAGGAGTGGGGAGGCAAACGGTGCTTTTATGAAAAAAAGGACTTTTCTTTGTTAGTTTCTTAGAGTTTTAAGTGTTTGTTTGAGTACAAGATAGGTTTTGAATTAACATATTCCCCACATTCCAGGTAAGCTTGAATTAACATACTGCCCACATTCCGTCTGGATTTAACTTTGAATACACATTCAGTCTACATCCTTTCTGAATATTTAAAGCCTGTAGGGCCTATATTACTTAATTGGCTTTCTAGAAACTAGGCGCACTTGGATACAGAATTAGATAATTTTGAATTCATTCACAGGCTATATTATATCCCCCCTTTGAGGCCAAGGTCAAGTTTATTAAGCTTTGGCATCATTATTTCCGGAGTTAAGAGGTGGGCCACTGTTGCTGCCTCCCTTCACCCCTCCTCCTAGTCTTTGTTATCTCCCTTTTCCAGCCGTTGCTATCCTTCACCGCCTACCTCATAGCTGCCTGCACAGCTCCGCCTATCCACTACCGCCCCGTAGTTAATCCGCCCCCGTTCCTACCCCTCCCTTGACCCGACCTTATATAATCAAGTGTATTTCCGCAATAAAGTGGACTAGCTCACTCTCACAGGCTGTCTCCGTGGTTTTTACCGCGCGTCCCCCACACCTGGAGAACCTAGGCCTACGTGCTGGCCTAGGGGCTCACCGCCGAGCCGTGGAAGCCCGCCCGGTCCTCGTGGGTTGCTAACTTAAAATAGCAAGCCACAGCAGGGGGCTCGTCCGGGATCCTTTCCTTCCACCGCCCTCCGGCCCCTCTCTGCTGCTGCTGCTGCTGTCTACAGGCGATCATTTCAGCTCTCCAGGTAGGGACCCCATCGCCGTCTTTTCTTCTCCCACTATGGGCGCCTCTCTCTCCTCACACCATACCCCTCAGGTTCGGCTTTTAGCCGCCCTGCTTGATACCAATGGAGTCCGCGTTTCCCTGAAACAGCTCCAAAAATACTGGGACCTGCTACTCCCTTTTAATCCGTGGCTCGCCACCTGCCAGCTCTGGAGCCCAGACACATACTCTCAACTCATAGATCGAGTCACCTCCGCCATAGAGCATGAAAAGCGGTCTTTTCCGCCCGGCCTGCTGCCTGCTCTAGTAGCCATACACGCCTGTCTCCTTGGTGCGCCGTCAGAAGCCATCCGAGACAAATCGGTTAAGCAACCCAATGACTATGAGCCCGATGATCCTGGCGACACAAATTCTCTGTCTGACCAGCTCGCCGCCGCTCTCGAGCGCGAACCTCCCCGCCCGCGCTCCCCACGACCCGCAGAAGCCGCTTCAGTAGCTCCTCAAAATAGCGGACTTTCTCCCTTTTCTTCCACCTCTGCCCAAAATGGCGCACTTCCGGCTTCTTCTTCACCTATATCCGAGCCCGCCGGTGGGAACAAAGGTGCTTCCTCTCACCTTTACCCGCCCCTCCCTGTCCCGTCATCTTCCGGCCCTGCCCCGGAAATAATGCAGCCGCCATCTTGGCCGGCGCCCAGAAATGACGTGATTTCGCCGCCATCTTGGCCGGCGCCCGGAAATGACGTAACTACACCGCCATCTTGGCAGGCGCCCGGAAGTGATGTAGCTGCTCCGCCATCTTGTCCAGCGCCCAAAAATATCCCGCCGCCAGTTTGTTGCCGCCTTGACGCTGCTAAGCCATCATTCTCTCATCTGTTTCCCGCTACCGTTCGTCCCTCGCCACCACCGTATGGCAGCAGCCCCCCACCTGCTTCTAGCGAAGCACATTCTCCCGCCCCCCAGCTATACCCGCTCAACCCACTGCCCACGCAGCAACGCCCTCAAACTTGGCTTCCCTTCACAGCAGAAGAAGTTAAAACTCTTCGTAAAGCCGTTAAAGAAGACGGCATTGATAGCCCATATGTTCAACAACTAATAGAAGAGTTGGGGGTTCAGCTTGTTCTTCCCTATGATTGGATTTCTCTAGCTCGTTCCATCCTTCAGCCAGGCCAGTTCCTTGAATGGCGCGCTCACTATCAAGTAGCTGTTGATCAACAAGTAGTGGAAAATGTTCGAGCGGGTGTCCAAGATCCAGCTGATGCCTACATAGGGGTTAACAACTATGCTGACCCTCGTTCCTATGTGAACATAGACCCAGGGTTTTGGCTCCGAGTGAAAGTTCTCGTTCAGCGGTCATTCTCTTTAATTTCCACCAAACAATCCACCAAGTTCGCGCAAATGCTTCAAGACTCGCAAGAAACCTTTCTGGCATTTGTCGCCCGCATTATCGAAGCATGCCAACGTAAAATTACTAACGAAGATGCTCAGTTTGCGTTAGCAAAAGAACTCATTCTCGATGGGTGCCTCGCACCCTTCCGAGCTGTCATCCTTCCTATCCGCGACAAGCCGATGCACGAATGGGTCCTAGCTTGTCGAGACATTGACCCACAGACTAAAGCACTTACTGCTGCCTTCGCTTCCGCCATGGCTGTCTCATCTGCCTCCACTTCTGCCTGCTTTCGATGCGGTCAGCCCAGTCATTTTGTTCGCGAGTGCCCTCAACCGGCAGCTCCCCGCCCTGCCGTAGCACTGCACAGACCAAGAGGCCCCCCCACGCCATGCCCGCGCTGTGGTAAAGGGTATCACTGGGCCCGCGACTGCCGCTCAGTGCAACGTTTTTCTCAGCCTTTAAACTTCCAGCGGGGCAGGCCTCAGCCCCTCCCCCAAGAGGCCCTCCACAAAGCTCCAAAACCCTAATGTGGACCATGCCTATCAAACGTCACCAAAAACCTTCACTAGAACTTAAAATGGAGGGACAATGGCTTGACGGACTCTTAGACTCGGGTGCCGAAATCTCTTGTATTCCCTTCGAAATCGCCGCTTTTAATCACTGGCCCCTCGAAACTGGCCCTCAAGTCATCGGCGCCACAGGAGCTGCTACTTCTTGGAAAACATCTCAGCCTCTGCATTGGAGCGACCGAGAGGGTAACGAAGGTCAAATTCGTCCACTCGTCCTCTCTTCAGTCCAAACCATCCTGTGGGGAAGAGATGTACTCAGCCAGCTAAAAGCTCGAATCACCACAGAAGCCTTCTTAGCTGCGCCGCCCCCCCCCCCCCTTATAGGGGCCACTGCTCCTGTTTCAAAACCTGACCCTATCCCTCTGGAATGGGACACAGAGGAGCCCATCTGGGTCGAGCAGTGGCCCTTGCCAACTCACAAACTACAAGCTCTCTCTGCCCTCGTTGAAGAGCAACTACAGGCAGGGCATATTGAGCCGTCTACCAGTCCCTATAACTTGCCAGTTTTTGTCATCAACAAAAAGAACACAAGTAAGTTTCGCCTCCTCCACGACCTTCGAGAAATTAACAAGCATATTAAGCCAATGGGGTCACCTCAGCCTGGTTGCCCGCATCCCACTGCAGTCCCCCAGCATTTTTATGCAGCCACTATTGACAGCAAAGATTGCTTTTTCTCCATTCCTCTTCACCCGCGAGACTGTCCACGGTTTGCGTTTACAGTCCCGCGTACCAACAATCAAGGAGCAGCACTCCGATTCCAATGGCGAGTACTACCACAAGGCATGCGGAACAGTCCAACTATATGTCAGCTCTATGTCAATCATGCCATTGAGCCGCTACGCTCTAAGTTCCATCCAGAGCACACATACATCATCCACTATATGGATGACCTTCTTTTAGCAGCAAGTTCTAACACACTTCTCAATGATTTACTTTCTGCACTTATGACGAACCTCTCAAGTCTTGGATTAATAGTGCAACCTGACAAGGTCAACCCCCAGCCACCTTTCCAGTTCTTAGGCTTTCATTTTCATCAATATATTCGGCCCACCAGCCCGCAAATCCATGTTTCTGATCACATGACGCTGACTGAGCTCCAACGGCTTTGCGGACAAATCAATTGGCTTCGATCAGCACTCCCTATCACAACAGCGCAAATGCAACCCCTTTTCGAGCTCCTGCAGACTAAGTGCAGTCCATCCGCTGCAGTCGTTCACCCCATCACCATCACCCCAGCTGCCAAAGAAGCCATCCAACAAGTAAATGCTGCACTCCAGCAATGCCGCCTAGAGCGATTCTCTCCCGATCTCCCAATCCTTGCCTTAGTTTTGCCAACACCAGTCACCCCAACGGGTCTCCTATGGCAAGATGGTCCTCTTCTCTTTCTACACACGTCAAAAAGTAAACTCCCAAAAATCTGCCCATTTACAAGGGCTTGGATCACATTAGCCACTGACTTAGTACTTCTCTCCATACAAACGTACGGCGTCCCGCCACACACCATTGTTTGGCCCTTTGATGCAAAAGAAGTTACTTCCCTTATCATGAATAATGCTCAAATGCAGAGCCTGATAGAGTTCTTTCGTGGCTCCTTCGACAACCACTATCCTCATCATCCACTGCTGCAAGGTGTATCTCAATTAGCATTTTTCAACCCGTTCCGTCCGCTGCCCGCAAGAAAGCCAATCCCCTTTGCCATCACTGCTTTCACTGATGCCTCAAAAAGGGGCTTCACTGCTGTCATATATGTGCCAGGAAAGCTTGAGCCACGACAGTTGATGTTTGCCAATCACCTTTCTGTTCAAGTGGGTGAACTCTTAGCTGTCGCTGCAGTCCTCAATCTTTACCCAGACCAGCCTCTCAACATCTTTACAGACAGCTTGTACACCTTACAAGTATGTCGCAGCCTCCCACTTGCTACCTTTCTACCCAGCGACTCATCTATAGACCAAGCACTCGCCTTTGTACAGTGACTGCTTGAAGAAAGGCAACAACCCTGGTTCATCGCTCATATCAGAAGTCACTCTGGCCTGCCAGGACCACTGACTCAAGGAAATGCCCTTGCTGACGCCTTAGTGTCCGGCCGCCATGTATACCCAGCTGCCATTCGAGAAGATTCCATTGACAAAACAAGACTAGGAGACTTCGTCAACCAAGCCAAACTTTTACACTCTCAATTCCACTTCTCTGCGCGATCTATCCAGAGGCTCTTTCCAGACCTCCCCATCGAAACATGCAAACATCTTGTGCGTTCCTGCCGAACATGCGCACCTTTGCTACCCCTTGGACCCTTGCAGCCCCGCGGAGCTAATCCCCGCGGCCTGCGGCCTAACTCCCGCTGGCAGCTAGACGTCACCCATGTTAGTGCTTTTGGGCGCCTTAAATATCTTCATGTTGCAGTTGATACCTTCTCGCACCTATGCTATGCCGTGCCCCTCACAGGAGAGAGTGCCAAACATTGCATCAAAGCGCTTCGGCAAGCCATTCTATTCATGGGAATTCCCTGGGATCTCAAAACCGACAATGGACCAGCCTATCGCAGTGCCACCTTTGCCAGCTTTGTGCAGATGTACCACATCACACATCATTTCAGCATCCCCTACAACCCGCAAGGGCAAGGAATTATTGAGCGTACTCACCAGCAGCTCAAGCTACTCATTCAAAAGGAAAAAGCTTCCTCTCCCCACAAGGCCCCTGCCGACGTCATTACTGCCTGCCTTATCCATCACAATCTCCTGACCTTCGATGACAAAGGACTCTCCCCAACCCATAAACATTGGGGACCCATGTGGCAACCTTCGCAAGTTCCCCTTGTTCATTGGAAAGACCCCGCCACAAACCTTTGGCAAGATCCAGCTCCCTTGCTAGCACAGGGGAGAGGTTTTGCTTGTGTCTTCCCAGACTCCGAGCCACAACCGCTCTGGGTTCCTGGGCGCTACATCCGGCCTGCCACCGACCCCAAAGTTCCACCGAATGATGAACACACTATGCCCTCCGTAAGAGACAACATTGACTGCGGAGGCCCAGATGTCGCCCCATTCGCTCAAATCCAGCACCAACCAGCCCCTCCCTGAAATGTTTATATTAGATAAGTGCTCTCTCCGAGTTTCCTTCTGCTGATTGTCCCTCCCCTATGAGGGCTCTCTTCTCCTTTCTTTGTCTTTACAGATTCCCCAAAAGGACTCACCTCTGCACAGTCTACAAGAAGAGCCTTATTGCCGCCTCTACAACCTGCTGCTGACAAGTGCCTAACCTCCACCGAAACGTGCCTTACAACTTATCAGAGAAGAACTCTCAGTGCAGATGCTCTTCCCACTCCCCTCGCACCCTCACCCACTTCTATACTTCTTTTTTATAGTCTTCATTTTTTTAACAATCTTTTCAGCTGTCTGTCTCGCGGCTACAGCCCCAGCAGATTGGAACCTCCGCCAACGCTTTCTCCTTGCTGTCGCCTTTCTACTTCTAATTGGCATTTTCACCTCCCTCGTCGCCCTCCTCCCATGACCACCATGCGCCCCCAAGTAAATTCACTCGAGCCTACCTCTCCAACACCACCATCCATGAGAACCACACCAGCTCCTTCTCGCCGCGAACGACGTCGACAACGCTTCCTTGCCCGCCGCTTAAGCCGTCTTTCCCTTGAAGATGATGACCCCATCGAGCGCCAAGTTCTCCAGCTCCTCCGACAGGCCCGCTCTGTTCACACCCCCGCCTCCTGTTCCCCTACCCTTCCCTACCTCATCCATCTCCTCATTCTCATGTTGTCTCTAGCCTCCTCTGCCCAAAGCTCCTCATCCCATCAGCCATTCAACTGGACCCTGCAGACATTCCCGGAAAAACGTGGTCTCGCTTATAATGTTACTAGTGTCGCTCCCTCCTTTCTCACACCCGTCTGCCCTCTTGCTGGAATTTCCTTCCGTCCCGAATGCCAAGTAAGCAACATCAGAAAAGCGAAAGTAGGCCACCACTCCTCCTCATCCTGTCGAGGCGGGAATACAGCATGCCTGCTTTCTCGAAACAACCGTCTCCTTGGCCCTCAATTCAACCCTGTGTCTGGTTTTTACATCTGTCCTGCTAGTGCTCGAGGTTGTCATGACCCATCACACTTCTACTGCCCCTCTTGGGGATGTGTGACCATGGCCCATGGATGGTCCGGCACCCCCAACAGAGACCCGTATCTCTCTCTCCAAGTAGCCAACAATTCCCGTTGGGACTTCATTTGGCTGACAGTAAAAAACCCAAACGACGATACATGGCTGGCCGCTCGCCCCTATGGACTCCGGTTGTATATGAGCAACTATGATCGTGGCGCTTTGTTTGAAATCCAAAAGCGTGTTGTCTCCACCCCACCCTCTGCTATTGGTCCCAACCACATCCTTAACCCTCCTCCCTCACCCACTGTTCACCTTCTTCCGTCCTCATCTACCCCCTCAAAATCTCTTCCACCTCGGCCGCCGTCGTCCCTTCTACAAGCCCCACTTCCCCCCCCCCCCCGCTTCAGGTATACAACCACATCCTCTCATCCCCTCTAGTCCCTACTTCAAACTCCTAAACGCCTCCTATTCCTCTCTCAACGCCTCCCACCCCAACCTCACTCGCTCTTGCTGGTTGTGTCTTTCCCCCAGCCTCCCCCTCTATGATCCACTTGCTATCCCTTCACCACTCTTTACTTCCTCCACCGACGATTCCCCCTCTTCCTGCAATTGGAATCAATCTACTCATGTCCCACTCACTTTTACGCACATCTCTTCCAAAGGTTTATGCATTCACCCCCGTTCTTCCCACACTCCTAGCCTTACTGCCTGTACCAACTATACCTCCCCAAACATCTCTGCCAAATACTTAGTTCCCCTAAACACCACCCAATGGCTCTGCTCTTCCACCGGACTTACCCCATGCTTATCTGTTGCCACACTTAACAAGACCAAAGAAACGTGTGTTCTCATCCTCCTCACGCCTCGAGTCATCTATCACACTCCTCTACATTTCTTTGAAGCCTTTGACCACACTCAAGAAGCTATTTACCTCCACAAACGCGAACCTATTACTGCTGTACTCACTGTCACTTCCCTCCTAGCTACAGCTGGAGCTGCCACTGGTGTTGCAGCCCTAGCCACACAAGCCTCCGCCCTCCAAAACCTCAGACAAGCAGTAGACTCTGATATCATCTACCTCCGAGATGCAGTCAAATATCTTAAAGACTCCCTCAATTCCCTTTCAGAAGTTGTCCTGCAAAACCGCCGAGGCCTTGACCTCCTCCTCCTCAAAGAAGGTGGCCTATGTGCAGCTCTGGGAGAAGAATGCTGTGTCTATGCCAACTATACCGGTGTAGTAGACTCCAGCTTAAAAGAACTTGAAAAAGGTCTCAACCAACTCCGACTTGAACGAGCCCAAACTGCTGGTTCCTGGGGCTTTCTGCAGCCCCTCCTCCCCTATCTCCTCCCGCTAATAACCCCAGTTCTGCTCATCATCCTAGGTCTCACCGTTGGTCCTTGGGCCATTCGACGAATCATCCGCCTTGCCAAAGATCACGCTGACAGTGTATTTTCCTCGTTTGTTCAAATCCATTACCACCGTCTTGCTACCTCTGATCTTGCTCCTCAATCTCGCCCTTGTCCTCGCCCCCCTTCCCACCGTACTTCCCGCCTGTGAAGCTGCTTGCTGTGAAACTCCCTGACCTTAGCCGCCGGCACGGGTTTGTTTCCCTCCGCGTAAAGGGCTTGGGTGCACCCTCCGCCCCCCTTTATTGCTATATGTCTGAGAGTCCTTCGCGGTTAAGCCAGCCACAGCGCTATCCACCCCAAAAAAAGCGTGCGCAACATCATGTTAGATATTTCGTCTAGCACCAGCACGCACCGACCCTAAGGGCTATGCATACATTCTGGCCAAATGATATGTCATTTGCCCATCGCCAGTCAATTCTACCCCCTTTTTCTCTCACCCTCCACAGCCCATCCCCCTACTCTCTCACGCCCCTTTTTTTTATAAAACAAAAGGAGCAATTGTTGCTGCCTCCCTTCACCCCTCCTCCTAGCCTTTGTTATCTCCCTTTTCCAGCCGTTGCTATCCTTCACCGCCTACCTCATAGCTGCCTGCACAGCTCCGCCTATCCACTACCGCCCCGTAGTTAATCCGCCCCCGTTCCTACCCCTCCCCTGACCCGACCTTATATAATCAAGTGTATTTCCGCAATAAAGTGGACTAGCTCACTCTCACAGGCTGTCTCCGTGGTTTTTACCGCGCGTCCCCCACACCTGGAGAACCTAGGCCTACGCGCTGGCCTAGGGGCTCACCGCCGAGCCGTGGAAGCCCGCCCGGTCCTCGTGGGTTGCTAACTCAAAATAGCAAGCCACAGCAGGCCACTGTCTGTGCTTTTACTGCATTATTTATTAAAGCACATATTCTAGTAATTATTAAGGGGAGGAAGCAGGGAAGTATGATGAGAGCATGGAAGGAGTTTCAAATGTTTGCTGTTTTCATTGATTACCCCATTTATCAATCCCCCAGTGAGGGCCCAATGATAAAGTCCTTGGGGAATATCTGGGGCTTTTCCTTGCTCTCAGAAGAAGTCTTTGCTCTGGATAGCAGAATCCTGGGGGTGGGGGTCTTCCAGCAGCCATCTTGGGGGTTACTGGTGTCCACATGCACTCTCTGCTAGGTTCCAGATCCATCTATTAATTCCCTATCGTACTAGCCTGCTTTACTCCCCCTCAGAGACTTTACACCGTTAATCTAAAAGGGGTGCTGAAGGAAGATGATCTTTCATAGCTACTTCCTGCTGGTTATGGGCTGTAGGCCCTACCTGACAAGGTGTAAAAACCCTGTTATTCTATCTTGATTGGAGGAAGATGGATCTGGTATCCTGTATGAAGCTGGATGAAGTTTTCATATGTCTAACAGGATGTTGATTCTGAAAGAAATAAACTTAATTAGAACTTTGGAATATATGGGCCCTCTAAGAGGACACTGGATCACAGAAGTAGAAAAGGTCAGGTGCCTGCAAAGGCAGCATTTTCCTAAAGTTGGCGGGAAACAGTATATATATATATATAATGTTAAAATATATATATATGTTATTTTATGCTGTTGGTTAACTTCAGAGAGAAATTGCAATAGACAATGGGGTTAGGTATAAATTGTTAATATCGGTTTTTATGGTAGAGGAGAGGAATGAGAAGAGGCATTTCTCTTTTCAGTTAAGCTAAAGGAGATAAAAAGAGGCAAGGTTTTTAAAGGGAAGTCTGGTTTGCCTTTTTCCTAGTAATAGGCGTTTGTGCTAGAGTTAAAGGAAACAGTTGATTTTTACATAGACGCTACTTAGCTTTGTCTTTTGAAGAGGTATCTCAGGCTCTCCAATGACTGGCACTCATGAGTTTCATCAGGTGCTTCTGGTGAACTGGCACTCTTGGGTAGCTGACTTTATTCAGGATTAGTACACAAAGCTGGACATTCCTTTAGCTTTAATAGCTGTGGGAGTGATCAGAATTAGAGTAAAGTTTTTATATTTTGGCTTTAATTTTGCAACTCCTGATAAATTTTTTTTGACTGTCTTTATGAGGCTTTGTCTTTTGAAAACCCATTTGGCTACGCTGGTTAGGGCATTCCTCCCCAGAGGAGTGCCTTGGTGAAATTCATGAGGGACTTTTCACTGCATTGCCCCTGGCAGGTAGACTTGAGCATTTCTAAAAAGCCACCCATCAGTTTCCAGAATGAAGCCCAAGCTAGCTGCCCTGGCTTGTTTATCCTGGGTACACTGTGGAACTTTAAGTACTAGTACAGGTGCTGGATTAAGGGGTAGGAGGGAAACCTGGGTTTGTGTTGCTGCTTTAGCAGCTGCATTAGCGTGAGCATTTCTTTTTGCTATAGCAGTGTTTGTTTTCTAATGTTTTGGATAATGCATAACTGCTATTTCCTGAGGTAACAGTATGGCTTATAAGTAAATTTAGGATTTTTGCTTGTGTTTAATAGTTGACTTACTGTTAGTAAGCAAGTTTTGTTCTTGTTATACAGCAGAGTGTGAAGGACAAGGAAAGCATACTTAAGAGTCTGTGTAAATATTAGCCCGTTTCTCAGCTGTTGGCTTTAAACTTTGAGTAAGGGCAATTAGTTTTCTTTCAGGGCCGAAGTTCCAGGGGAAGAGCTCTGGCTTTTATGGTTTCAAATTGAGAAACCACTGCATAGCCTGCCGTTTTATTTTAGGTGTTTTTTTTTTTTTTTTAACTTTTATAGCCTGCCATTTAAATTTCTTTCTTAATAAAACTGCTTTTATCTGTGAATCATTTAATGTTTGGGCTCACAAGAAGCTCATCCTTTAGATCCTTTAGATCTTTAGATCTGGCCTGCTTGAGTAGTTTTGGTAAAGAGTCTCAGGCAGGAGTAGAGAAGGAGTTCTTCAGGATCTGACTTTGGGCCTTTTACCGGTAGTAGGGTGGCTGGGTTGAGAGTTTGACACACCCTTATTTGTACCTTGCAGATTTCTAGTAATTGAGCCTGGTATTAATTAATCAACTACCTGCAAGCCACTGGTGGCCCTGGGCTCAAGCATATCCTTCACCTGGTGTGGGGTGAAGACTATGAGACGTTGCCCCCAAGTTAATTTGGTTGCTTTTTCAATTAAAAAAGCTGTTGGCTCCACTGCTTTTGGCAAGATGGCCATTTTTTAAATCTTATGGACATGTTCATTAACTACTCTGAAAATGAAATTGATCAGTACTTTTAATACATATTCAATGTCCTTTCACATATGATTTACTAGAAGTATTACCATAGTCATCAGACATATATCTGGAATAGGATATAGGTACAGCACTTAATACTATTTAATGTACTACTCAATGCATAAGTTTTTTTCTTGAACTGCAATTAATAGCTTTAAGTTTCAGGTTTGCAATGCCATACAGGTTATTTCTCCATGGGAGCAAGCTGTAGTGCCAATTGTGTTTCAATTCTACTCACAGTACTCTGGTATTCATTGCTCCATTTTGTATGTTCTTCTCAGAAGCTGCAGCACCATTGACCCTAGAGAGAAACTAGGAAAATAGATTTTACCGGCCTGGTGTATAGTGCTCTTTGGTGTATAGTGCCAGTCTGGAGACCATATCCATTGTACATTTGCTGTATTGAGCCACTGTTGGCTGCTGTAGGAGTTTGAAATTGCAAAGTAGTTCCCATACACTTCAGGAGCATGACCAGAGATGTAGTAGATACTTCTATTGTTTTAGGGGTCAGTGACCAACCTAGCCAGTAACTCACATGGAGAAGTACCCTGCATGTATTGGATGCCTGGATTGAATGCACAAGAGATTTTGACAATGCTGAAGTTTATCTCTTGATTTTTATATATCTTTTAAACATTTTTAATGCAATGTGTAATATATTAAATATTTAGTACTTTTAGTACTTTGCTTTTTCCTTCTACACTTTTACCATGAAGATGTTAATTACATAGGTATTTTATTTTAGCAGTAGAGGAAAAACTACTATTTTCTATTTTTAAAATGAAAACTGAAGACTCCCAATGGAATCAAGGTAACTTTTCATTACTACCACTTGAATATTCATATTGAGGTGACTTCCAGGCAGGTTTTATTGTTATGAAGTTACTTTTTGCCATTAATAATAATTTAGATTTTTAATTAATAATGTTTTTTTAGAACTAGCCATTCAAATAGTTTAATCTGGAAGATGCTCTTACAAACTTTTTGTACTTAAACACAATTACAAAGACTGGTTAATTTACCTTAGATTACTATTAGCAACCAATGGATTTTAGTTTATACATTTAGGGGAGGGCAGATCTACATTTTTTCAACTCAATTTCATTAAACACGAACCTACAGTCTTTATTATTTAAAGATCCAATAAATATGTTAACCTATTAACCTGGTATCCCACAAACCAAAGAGGTAACACCCAAGCCAAATAAGGTGAAACTGTTATTGTTTAAACAAAGGATTTTTTATTTCTTTTTTTTCTCTTTTCTTTACAGGGATTTAAACCCTCTTGTCTTTGATAAAATTCTGTAACTGTGAATAATCTTAAAAGCATCCTGACTTATAGGCTCTGGAATATAATTATTTAATTTGCTTTAATTATAATTTAGTAAGGATTTTTTCATAGCTTTTAAGGACTTTTCCTTTACTTACTGAAATTTGGTAATAGGATTAGTAATTACCCTTATTTTAGGCTGTTAAAAGGTTTAAAATGGGAAGCACAGGAAAATCTGACTTTATTCCCAGCTGAGAAGATATAGAGTTTTAATCTGCAAAGCCTGGCCCTTCTCCATGTTCTTGCAAAGAGAAGGCCCTTGGAGGTGGGCAGGTCAAAGAGCTTAGAAAAAAAATTTTTTCCCTTTCCCAATAGTTTTTATATTCAGATTTCTATATGACCTTACCACACTGCTTAGCTTAATTTGGGTTTTAAGAATATTTATTACATATATAATTGCATATTTAATTTTTGTCAGTTTGAAGAGTTTTTTTTAAAAGATTTGTTAATATTATCCTGATATATAAAGATATATGCTGAGCAAATAGGGAGACATGAATAGTTTGACAAAGAAACACAACTTAGTTACTTAAAACTTTTCTTTTTCTACAAAACAAGTTTTTTTTTTTTTAAAGATTTATTTATTTATTTAATTTCCCCCCCTCCCCTGGTTGTCTGTTCTTGGTGTCTATTTGCTGCGTCTTGTTTCTTTGTCCGCTTCTGTTGTGGTCAGAAGCACGGGAAGTGTGGGCGGCGCCATTCCTGGGCAGGCTGCACTTTCTTTTCACGCTGGGTGGTTCTCCTCACGGGCGCACTTCTTGCGCGTGGGGCTCCCCCACGCGGGGGACACCCTTGCGTGGCATGGCACTCCTTGCGCGCATCAGCACTGCGCATGGCCAGCTCCACATTGGTCAAGGAGGCCCGGGGTTTGAACTGCGGACCTCCCATATGGTAGACGGATGCCCTAACCACTGGGCCAAAGTCCGTTTCCCTCTACAAAACAAGTTTAACTTTAAAACCACACTTGAAAGATTTCCCTGAAGGCTTTCCTTTGCTGGCTCTTCCAGACTAGGGGTTTGCAGTTTTCCCGCTTTGTGGCTTTCTTAATTAATGGCTTATAACCAGAACGTTTCCAATGCTATGATACAATTTTTCTTTGCTTTAGAACCATAAGGTGGGCCTAGACTTGCAGTAACCATAAGCAAAGGCAAACTCAGTTTATAATTACCATCACAATAGTTGAAGCTTAGGGGTAGGTGAAGTTAGTTATAAAATAACTATAATTAAAGGTAAGTTTAAATTATAATTACCATTACTATAGTAAGCACTAGAAAGACTTGGAGTAGCCATAAACAAAGGTAACTTAGTTGAAGATTACCATTACAATAGCTGAAATCTAGGCTATATACTCTGCTGTAATAATTTTTTTTTTTTTTTTTTTTTACTGATTTATATATAAAAGTACTTATCCAATGATTTCAACTCTTAGTTCCTAGAAAATTTTTACTTAAAATTAATTTGGGCAACTTTATTAACTATGCAATTAAAACAATTTTATTAGTAACAACTGTGCAGTTCTTCCACCTTTCCAGCAATTAAATAAATTTCACTTGTGAGTTATGCATTAAATCCACTAGCAAGCCAGTATTGTCATTTAAAGATTCATTTTTAGGTTACCTTTCACTGCTATGTAACTTGTAACAGGTGAGCCCCAAATCTGATTTCCAAGGAACAAGCAAACTGACAAAGTTAAATATAGATTTCAAAGTTAAACACAAAGTTATGCACAGATTAAAACAGAAGAATTTTATATATTTAGCATTTCTAGGAATTCTTTGACCTTAACTGATGGCACATGAGGTTTTTAAATTTTTAAAAAATATCTGATCACTATTCACACTTTTTATAGGCATGACTGAGTTTAAATTGAGAAGTTTGAGGTTTATTTCCCCATTTTTTAAAGGAGACATGACATGAAATTTCTAGGTTTCAGAGCTATTTGTTCCCTTTTTTTCTTTTCCTTTTTTTATACTGGTTTAACTGGATTTCAGGGTTTCACACTGAGGCTGCTCGGCAGCCATGTGGACCAGTAACAGGCAGAACTTCCCCATTCCTGAGAAGAGACTCCCATGGGGAGCCCACTGGTATGACCAAGCCATGCTTAACATTCTAGAAAGAATGAAGAGAAACCCTTTTAGTTGACTGACCTGACATTCCAGAGTTCCAGCTTAAACAAAGTTAACCATTTCACACAATTCAATACCACCATCTGGAGGCATGAAAACATACACTGGCATGAATAAACTGACAAATGCTAAAGAGCCATGGTGGATAGAGAGAAACACAAAGCCCATCAATTTGACTCATAATTTCCATTTCTCCAGTATGGCCTTTTTTTTTTTTTAAAGATTTATTTTTTATTTCTCTCCCCTCCCCGCTCCCCACAGTTGTCCACTCTCTGTGTCCATTTGCTGTGTGTTCTCCTGTGACTGCTTCTATCCTTATCAGTGGCACTGGGAATCTGTGTTTCTTTTTGTTGCGTCATCTTGTTGTGTCAGCTCTCCATGTGTGCAGTGCCATTCTTGGGCAGGCTGCATTTTCTTTCATGCTGGGCACCTCTCCTTATGGGGTGCACTCCTTGCACATGGGGCTCCCCAATGTGGGGGACACCCCTGCATGGCATGGCAATCCTTGCGTGCATCAGCACTGCACATAGGGCCAGTATGGCCATTTTTGAGCTACAGCTTGTTAATTATTGCAACCTTAGCAAGGGGAAACTTCTAACAGGACTTTTGGCCTACCCTTCCTGTTTACAAAACAAGCTCATTTGCAATCCAGCACCAAAACAAAGATCTATTTTCCACTGCTCAACTCATAGTCAGACCAAGTTTCATTACAAAAACCAATCCATTTTTCTATAACCAAGCTCTTCCATATCCAGACCAATTTTTCAGGATGCATCCCATTGGAAAGCACTGGGATACTGAATGCCTCATTTCCTATGGTGGTGGAAAGAGAGAGAAAGAGAGAGCGGCCAAAATAAAGGCACAAGAGGCAGTAGGCCTTTTTTGTTTTTAAAGTGAGGTAGGGAGCAGGACTTAAACCCATCAATGCCTCTCCCACTGTAACCAAACCTTCACTATCTTAGTGAAGGCAAAACCAGATGCCAACCTGCAGTTAGCTAAAACCAAACATCAGGCTTTTTTTTTTTTTTTCTTTTCAGACCTGGAGAAGGCAGCTTCCCCCTGAATTTTGGGGGTACTAGGGTCCTCTTTGGGAGCTGATCAGGCCCCTCTTCTAACATTTACAGTTAGGCTTTTCTTATACATTGCTCCCAGGAGTCTTACCTGTCTGGTGTACAGTTTTTTATTTTTTCATTCTCAGGATTTCTTTTTAGACCTTTCAGTGCATCTGGGTTTTTTTTTTGCCCCCAGGAGGGCTCCAATGTGACCCCAGATGAGCCCCCAGGAAATGTTGTGGAAGCAGAGAGATTCAGTGATCACGCATTGAAGGCCAGGACTCAGGAATATCTTGAGAAGGAAAAAATTTATCATGACTGGCCAGGCCGGAGGACTCCTGTCCAAAAAGTCGAGCCCTGAATAGGATTTCTGGGTCCCTTTTATACAGAGGATGTAGGAGTGGGGAGTCAAACAGTGCTTTTATGGGAAAAAAAAAAAAAAAAAGGACTTTTCTTTGTTAGTTTCTTAGAGTTTTAAGTGTTTGAGTACCAGATAGGTTTTGAATTAACATATTCCCCACATTCCAGGTAAGCTTGAATTAACTTATCGCCTACCCTCCAGGTAAGCTTGAATTAACATATTACCCACATTCCTTCTGGATGTAACTCTGAATACACAGTCTACATCCTTTCTGAATATTTAAAGCCTATAAGGCCTATATTATTTAATTAGCTTTCTAGAAACTCAGCAGGCTTGGATACAAAATTATATAATTTTGAATTCATGCACAGGTTATATTAACATGATGACCTTTTTACTCCTTATACTATACTTCTGTGTATGTATTGCTAAAAACAAGAATATTCTTATATAACCACAGTATAGATATCAGAATAAAAAAATAACATTAATACCATTATCAATCTACAGGTCTTTTTCACTACAGTTGATTCAATAATGTCCCAGATAGCAAAAAAAAAAAATCTGGTCCAGGATCCAAACTGAGATTACTCATTGAATTTAGTTGTCATGATTCTTAGTCTCCTTTAATCTGGAACAGTTTCTTGGTCTCATTTTTCATGTCCTTATCATTTCTGAAGAATATAAGCCATTTGTATTCTATTATACTCTATGTGCCTCAATTTGGATTTGTCTGATGTTTCCTTAAGATTAGATTCAGGGTATGCATTTTCAACAGGATCCATGTAAATGTGTGACTTTTTCAATGTATTATTTCAGGAGGCACAGGGTATCATTTTGTCCTGATACTGGTAATAACTTTGATCATTTAGTTAAGGTAGTGCCTGCCAGGTTTCTCTATTGTATAGTTGTAATTTTTTTCTCTTTTTGAGAGCTTCTTACGTAGTCTGAAACTATGTAAATATCCTGTTTCTTATTAAACTTTCTCCTACTAGTTTTATTTCTATTTTTACCTTTTTTAACAATGGAAGTAAATACTTACTGAGAACGAGGAAAACAACACAACAAATGACATACGTTAAATGTTTTCATGAATAGAAGTGTTGACAGTACATAATAGTGTTTGTAACTAGCAGAGCTATTATATGGATATGACAGTGGTTGAAAGGGGAAGTCTAAGGTCACATAAATTACTAGATGGAAAGCTAAAAAAACTATTATGGGATTGTATAACATTGTGAAACCTCATGTAAAATATGAATATGGGTGATATTACACAAGACTGTTCTTACAAAATACAAATAAACTAGAGAGACGGAAAAAGAATAGCAGCTGTATATGGCAGGGGAAGCATAGAGAGATTGAGAGGTGATAATTTTTGTTTATTATTATTATTGGAATAATGAAAATGCTCTAAAAATGATTGAAGGGATGAATGTACAACTATGTGATTATACCAAATACCATTGATTGTACACTTTGGATGGATTTATGCTTTAATATGTATTAATAAAATTGATTTGTTAAAAAATGCTTTCAAATCCTTACAACATCACAAAATTCAGAAAAAACAGTCATATATCTAATACAAACTAAGTACCAAACACACCTCTCTAAACACTTTCTTCCTATATCCTTTGAATTGTGTACTATTTATTGCTTTTCTTACAGGACAACAATTTTGTAATATTTTTCTATAAGGAGAATAAAGATGTTATTTAAATTTTCCTCTAGCACAGTTAATTAAAATTTAGTCTTTTATTATTCATAGCTTTTAGAAGTTCCGTTCACCATCACATCTCATTGTTAGTAATGCCAGGTATTTAAAGATTTTGGTCAAATTTGGAAAAAGCTTTAGGTAATTTCTTTTATACCTGTAAGGTTTAAGAGCATTTCACTTGTTCTTGTGCTGTGATTAATCTGCAAAATTCTCTTCTACTAGTTTTAGCAAGCATTGATAAATCTTTCCTGAAACAATTACTACCATGGCAGTTGCCAGTGATTTTTCCAAATCCAGTATTGTTTCTATATTAACTGTCATTCTATTTTAAGGAAGAGCATCTGCTTCTGCCATTTATTTATTCACCTATTTATATCTATATAGACTCAGGGTTTATTTTATTCTATAGGTAATTTTCTGTTACTATAATTATTCATTTTGACTCTCAAATTGCCCCAGATTTGCCAGTGGGCTCCCCATCCAAGGTATGTCCATCATTCTTTGGGTACTTTTACTTTCTGGCAGAACAAGATATTCCAGGCTAATTTTGTACTTCTCTGCCCCAACCCAGGAACCTGCCATTTTTCTAAGAAGTTCTGGTTTCTAGATTTTGTCACTACCTACAAATAGCTCAATCTGTGAAGACAGAAAAAAAAAACCCTATTAAAAGTAGCCTAATAAATACTGTATTAGAGATGTGCACAGTGGTCTATGGGAAGAGAGAGGTACCCAGCCCAATCAGAGTAAACTGAATTATTTCAGGAAAGGAAGTAAAGATAGGCTGCTTATAACACTTACAGGAAAAGTCTGTAGATTATTGAGTGTTTGCACAAAATAAAGAGTGCACTTTACTTCTGAGCAAAAGTACATTTTATGGAGAGCTCTGATTTATCTAAAAGGGTTCTCTGAATTGATTTGAATTCATCAAAAAAAATCCTGCTCAATAGTGACATTATGTATGCAAATAAATTCTCAGGGAATCAACATTAGTTTGTGGGATCCAAGGTTAGGTGTCACTCTTCCTACTCAGCTCCTCCCAATGACCATAAAGGAAGAGAAAAAATTTGAACATATTTAAATTATTGTCCCATTTTTTCTTTTCTCTTCCTTTTGAGGTACAAATTACAAAACATCTTTTTGTTGTTGTTATTATATTGATTGTTACCATCTTGGGTAATGGAGTAGTTTATACACCCTCATTTTCTCTTATCTAAATTTAATCTTAGAGAGAATTTGAAGGAAAGAAAAAAAAATTGTATGTGTATGTCTGTGATGGTATATCTATAAAGTAGAGGCTAAGAAAAAAAACCAGGGGGAGAAAAGTATTAGGTTAAAAAAATAATGAATTACTTTTTTGTCCTCTACAGATAGCATTCTTATAAAATTTTTGCCACCAGTGCTTTTTCACCCCTTTTTAAAAATACATGTAGGTTAGGTCCTGATTTGTGTTCTACTTTCCCCCGCAGTTATAAGTCTGATCCACTATTGCTGATTTCACCAATTCAGTACACCCAGTCTAAAAAATTGTCTGGTAGGATGTGTCGTCAAGATTATCACTACCATGAGGCAGATCTTTGCATAACATGCCATATTTCCTTCTCCTATAAAATGATTCTTTAGTATAGTTGACATCACAGAAAAAGGTGGAATTGATACATATACCTGTTCCTCCCTCTGAAAGCATAGTCGAACTTGACTGAAATATGTATTAGTAATCTCAGATCCTAGAAGATACATACCCTATAAAATACACATGACCAATAATAAACTTGATATTTATTTGAAGTATGGAATGAACATACTGAGTTTTTCTTATACTTTTAAAAATGTTAAGTTTAGATAACCATAAAGCAGGGGTTCTTAACTTTTTTTGTTCCATGAACCCCTATGCCAGTCAGGTGAAAACTACAGACCCTTTAGTATTAATAAGTTCACACTAAACTGTGTATTATTTAACAAATACATCACACCTGCACCAACACGTCTTCATAAAAATAATGTTTCTTTGAATTTCAATTCAAGTTCACGGACTCCTTGTTAAGAACCCTGCCATAAAGTAAGGCAAAGGCAATTTGGGTTCTTATGAAGAATCTCCAGATGTCCTTAGATGTGTCTGGGAGCAGGAGTACTTGTAATCACTGTACAGGTGGACCAAAGTGAAGGGGCCATGTGATGATAGTAGAGGCAGCATTTCCAGAAAGCAGGGTTATATACAATGACTTGTGCAAACAAGAAGAAAAATGAACCACCAGATGAGAGTTTTAACATATGTAATGATTAGTGAAAACCTCTCTGAAAATAAGAATTTTTAATTACTTTATTAAACATTATATTCAATTTGAAGGCTTTAGCCATCCATAATCACCATGATACAATATGTATGACATGTGTAAAAAATACCCCTTGAACATGCTTTAAGAGGTATAATTGTGTTTTAAAACTATGCAACATGAAATATAATTTGACATAAACAGCCAACTAATAGAAAATGTAACAATATGTTTTAATAAGAGCCTATTGCAGATTCTGGAATAATTGTTGC